>NC_060121.1:514921514-516267014 GCF_021461395.2 Schistocerca americana | reverse complement strand
ACAAAGCTGCACGTCTTTGTTGGTCTAAACAATAAAGCATTGGGACAGTAGCCCATCAGAGATAAGAACAGCAACATTCATTGTGCTAGAAGAGTGTGTGACTGGTTTTCTCAACACTCCCCCACCCTATTAGATCTTGACTTTCCTGCAAAATCACCAGATTTGAAACACAGAAAATCTGCAGGAGATGTTGGAACAGCAGGTAAAACGCTGGCATAAGCACCCCTGCAATTTGATTGAATTATGTGATCATATCCTCAGCGAGTGGTTTAGCCTGGATGCAACATACATGCACAATCTTATGGACTCGGTTCCTAACTGAATCCTGTGGTTATCAAGTCCAGGAGCAGAATTACTCAGTATTAAATGATGCTTGGAATGATTTCTCTAGGGATGAATTTTTCGTCCAGAGCTTCATATTACCAAATTAATGATTCCTTGAAGCCTCAGGATGTGTCCTGCCAACTTGTCCCTTCTTTTAGTCAAGTTGTGCCTTAAATTTCTTTTCTCCACAAATTGATTCTGTACCTGCTCATCAGCTATCCAATCCACCCACCAAATCTCCACATTCTTCTGTAGCACCAAATTTTAAAAGCTTCTATTCTCTGCTTGTTTGAACTACTTATCATCCACATTTCACTTCCATAAAAGGATAAACTCCAGATAAATACTTTCAGGAAAGACTTCCTAACTCTTAAAATGGAGTCTCTCTTTTCCAGAAATGCTTGTCTTGCTATTGCATTTTACACCCACCCCACTGTAATCACTGTCATTTATTTTGTGATCCAAACAACTCATCTAGTACTTTTCGTGACTCATTCCTTAATCTTAGACATTCTTCCCAAGTCTTTTACCATCTCTGACAGAATTACAATGTCATCAGCAAAAATCAGTTTTTACTTCTTTTCCTTGAACTGTAATTCTCTTTCTCAATTTTTTCTTGTCTTGCTCAGTGCTCAGATTGAAAAACATTGAGGATAGGCTACAAACCTGTTTCCCTCCATTTTCTACTACTGCTTCCCTTTCATGTCCTCCAACCATTATGACTGCAGTCTGATTTCTGTACAAGTTCTAAATGTCCTTCTCCTCCTTGTATTTTATTCCTAGTATCTTCAGAATCTCAACACTGTCAAAAATTTTCCAGTTCTACAAATGTTATACATGAAGTGACAAAAATCACAAAATACCTCTTAATATCATGTCAGATCCCCTTTTACCCAGCATAGTGCAGCATCTCAACTTGGCATGAACTCAACAAGTCGTTTGTAGTCCCGTTTAGCAATATTGAGCCATGTTGCCTCTTAGCCATACATAATTGTGAAAGCATTGCCAGTGCAGGATTTTGTGCATGAATTGACCTCTCAATTATGTCCCATAAATGTTCAATGGGATTCATGTTGGGTGATCTGGGTGGCCAAATCATTTGCTCCAACTGTCCAGATGTTTCTTCAAACCAATCATGAACAATTGTGGCCTGGTGACAGGGCGCACTGGCATCCATAAAAATTCCATTATTGTTTGGAACATGAAACCCAGGAATGGCTGCAAATGGTCTCCAAGTAGCTGAACATAACCATTTCCAGTCAATGACCAGTTCAGCTGGGTCAGTGGACCCAGTCCATTCCATGTAAACACAGCCCACGCCATTATGGAGCCACCACCAGCTTGCACACTGTCTTGTTGATAACTTGGATCCTTGGCTTCATGGGATCTGCGCCACACACTAAACCTACACCACCAGCTTTTACTAACTGAAATCAGGTCTCATCTGACAAGGCCACGCATTTCCAGTCATCTAGGATCCAACTGAAATGGTCGCAAGCCCAGAGAGGCACTGCAGGCAATGGAGGCAATAAGAGTGCTGTTAGCAAAGGCATTCCCATTAGTTGTCTGCTGCCATAGTCCAATAATACCTAAATTTCACTGTTCTGTCCTAACAGATAGGTTTGCAGTATGTCCCGTATTGATTTCAGCTGTTATTTCTTGCAGTGTTTGTTGTATGTTAGGATTGACAGCTGTATGCAAACTCTCAGTTATTAAGTAAAGGCTGTGAGCTACTTCATTGTCTGTGGTGAAAGGGAATGCCTGAAATTTTGTATTCTTGGCACTCTCTTTACACGGTGTATATTGGAGTACTGAATTCCCTAACAACTTCCAAAATGGATTGTCCTATGCATCTAGCTCCAACTACCATTCCGTATTTGAAGTCCATTAATTCCAGTCGTGCGGCCATAATCACATCAGTACCTTTTCACATGAGTCACCTGAGAACAAATAGCACCTCTGCCAATGCACTGCCCTTTTATAACTAGGGTACATGATACTACCGCCATCTGTGTATGTGCATATCGTTATCCCATGACTTGCCAACTCCGTGTAAGCATATGTTTGTAATGAACTGATGAACCTGCAGTTTAGTCCCTTTCACCCCAAATCAACCAACCATATGTTTGTCTTTCTTCGAACTACCTTGCACAATAAGTCATAGGGTCAATATTGCTTTGTGTGGTACTACATTTCTCGAGAGCCCAGAGTGATCTTCCCAGAAGTCAGCTTCTACCAGTTTTTACATTCTTCCGTAAATAATTCATGTCAGAATTTTGCAGCCATTACTTATGAAACCGCTGATTCGGTAATATTCACACCTTTCATCACATGAACTCTTTAGAATTAGAATTATTACATTCTTCTTTAAGTCTGTGGGTATTTCACGTCTCTCATATCTTGCATACCAGGAGGAATAGTTTTGTTGTGGATGGCTCTCCCAAGGGGTTTAGTAACTCTGAAGGAATGTCACCAACTCAAATTCTTCTCACAGTTACAGTCATAATCAAGCAAACAAGAGCTGCACTGCTATGGTCAGCATACTAAACACCCAATAAAGATAAGGATCTGGCTAGATTTGAAGATTTAGCTAAGGTGACAATTACAGCTTGGAAGAGAAAGCTAAATGACAAATCAGAGACTCTGTTAGTAAATGCAGCAAGTAAAAGCAAGTGTGATTTTCATGAAAACAAAGTTGACTGGTGACTCTTGCACAGCCAGCTGTCAAATCAGTTGTACTGGGAGGGACACACCCTAGCTTCTGACATCCAAGAACGACCAACTGTGGTCAACTGATTTCCTCCATTGTTTTAAGAGTTTTCTAGCTTTTCAGTTGTGAAACATTCAGCTATGTTCTGTACCCATTTGGCTTTGACAGTGCTACAGGGACGAATGAGAGCAGTGGCAGTTTTTTCAACAGGTGAACATCAGGTATGTCAAATATCTCAGTATTGAAACTCTGGAGATCAAACTTACATGTAGTGGTTCAAGAAAATGTCACAAGTGCAAAGGTTAAAATTAAATGACTTTGTCAATGTGATCATTATAAAATAAGTTGTATACATTTTGCAAGACACACTAAATGAAACATATGCCAATTAGCTGCACTCAATGTAGGTTCCTTTCTACTTGAAATTAAAGCCCTTATAAGACAGTCAATGTGTGAACCAGGCAACTTCCACTGTCATACTGCAGCAAAAGATCTTGCTGAGAACTCGAGGAAATTCTGCTCCTATGTAAAATCAATAAGTGAATCAAAGAATTCCATCAAATCACTCATCAAGCAGTCTGGGGTGGCAGTAGAAGACAGCAAGAGGAAAGCTTAAGTTTTAAATTCCACATTTTTAAGAAATCACTAACACAGGAGGATCATACAGACATATCATTGTTCGACCATCGAACAGACTCTCATATGGCAGCCATGGAAATAAGCATCCTTGGATTTGAGAAGCAACTGAAAGAGTTGAAAACAAAATAAGTTGTCAGGTTCAGATGGAATCCCAATTTGGTTTATAAAGAGTGCTCTTCAGCATTGCCCCTTACTTAGCTTGCATTTATTGTGAATCTCTCTCCCAGAGTAAAGTCCCAAGTGACTGGAATACAACGGGTAAAAAAACAGACCCACAAAATCACAGACCAATTTCGTTAATGTCAGTTTTCTGCAGAGTTCTGGAGTATATTCTAAGTTCAAATATATTAAAGTTCTTTGAGAAAGAAAATCTTCTGTCCAAAAATCAGCATGGATTTAAAAACATTGCTTGCATGAAACTCAGCTTTCTCTATTCTCACATGACATCCTGCGAACCATGGATGAGGGACAACAGGTGGATTCCATATTCCTAGATTTCCTGAATGTAATTTGACACCTTGCCCCATTGCAGACTGTTGATGAATGTCACAGCATATGGAATGGGTTTCCAGATACATGAGTGGCTCTAAGACTTTTAGAGACAGAACCCAGTAATTTGTCCTCAGAGATAAGGGTGTCATCAGGAGTGCCCCTGGGAAGTGTGATAGGACCACTTGTTCTGTATATTATCGTTTGCTAGTTCTCACAGGAAGACATCAAACCAACCAGTTACACATGTCATCCTGGAATAGCATACAACGTCTGTAGATTTCATTTGTTTGCTAATATCTTCTGGACACTATCTTCACCTATAAATTTACCTTATAGAGCTGGTCCTGCCTTCCAATCCCAGCTAAAAATCTACTTTACT
Source organism: Schistocerca americana (assembly GCF_021461395.2). Lineage (NCBI taxonomy): Eukaryota > Metazoa > Arthropoda > Insecta > Orthoptera > Acrididae > Schistocerca > Schistocerca americana. The sequence continues at coordinate 516,262,470 of NC_060121.1, read as the reverse complement.
GTACTTGTCCCCAAAGATTTCTTGAATTAGCTGGAAAAAGAGCTTACACCTCTCCTCAAACAAAATAAAGCATTCATAATCAGAGTTCCATCATTTCAATCATATATCATCAAATTAACCATTAACACAATAAACTTTACAATGAGCCGCAGGCTCAATAGATAAAGTCCATTAATTTATGTATTACATGACATTCATTGCTAATGCAGGTCTCTGGTATTTCTTGGTGGTCCACCATAACACCTTCCATCAGCAGCTGCATGAGATAAGACATTCACCACAGCATGCGACAACTTTCGTTCACCGCTCTCACCCAGGGGCGGGAGATGCAACTTCCATTCACCGCTCATGCCCAGGGGCGGGAGACGCAACTCTTGCGCATATTCTTGGCTCTACATAAATAGAAGCCTAGCAACAGTGTTATGCTCCACTCTAATTCAATTTACTTAAAATAATAGTTTTTCTCTCCACACTCATGTCAATATCTTCCATTTCTCGAAAAGCCTAAAAGGGTACCATGCCATTTCCTAACGAAATGTCATGTTACACTGCAATATATATAAACAATCTGACAGGTAAGGTGAGCAGCAATCTGCAACTGGTGGCTAACGATGCTGGTAGTGTATGAGAAAGTGTTTTCATTAAGTGACTGCAGGAGGATACAAGATGATTTGGAATTTCTGTTTGATGTGATGAATAATAGCTTGCTCTAAATGTCAAACTATTTATGTTAATACAGATGAGTAGGAAAAACATTCCAGTAGTTCAAATAGAGTATTAATGGTGTGCTGCTTGACATAGTCATGTTAATTAAATATCTAGGCATAACGTTGCAAACTGATATGAAATGGAAGAAGCTTATGAGGTCAGTAGCAGATAAGGTGAATGGTCCACTTCTGTTAACTGGTAGAATTCTGGGAAAGTGTAGCTCATTTATAAAGGAAATTGCATACAGAACACTAGTATTATCCACCCTTGAGTACGTTGAGTGTTTGGGATCACCACCAGCTTGGATTCAGAGGCATGCTGTTACATTTATTACCTGTAGGTTTGATCAACATGCGAGTATTACGCAGATGCTTTGTGAACTTAAATGGGAATCTCTGTATGGAAGAAGACATTCTTTTTGCGAAATACTATTGAGAAAATTTAGAGAACTGTTCTTTGTGAGAATGACTAGAAAAGGTATACGGTATCCTCCACCATCCACTATCTGGTGGCTTGCAGAGTATGTATGTACATGCATCTAGAATCATTCAACTCTAATTTAGTCCCTGGGCTTCAACACATTTTGAACAGGGAAATGACTTGCCATATACAGATAGGTGTGCAAATGATGAATCAAATGTGAATACCAGATATACCTATTTAATTGGATAGATAAAAAAATCTACTCACCAAGCGGCGGCAGAACACACATATAAAAGACAGTTGTGATTGGCAAGCTTTCTGAGCCAGTGGCTCCTTCTTCAGGCAGAAGGATTGAAGGGGAAGGCAGAAGGGTGAAGGGAAAGGACTGGAGAGGTCTAGGAAAAGGGGTAGATTTTGGGAAAGTCCCCCAGAACCGCAGGTCAGGGGAGACTTTCTGTACAGGATGAGAAGGAAAGACTGATTGTTGGGGACTGTATCTGACAAGATTTGAAAACCTGAGAGCTTAAAGATGGAAGACAGGGTAATAAGCAAGACAGAGATTGCTACTAAAACAATGTGCACGAGTTAATAACAGGGAGAAGCTAAGTGCCTTGTACGTAACAGAGGCGGGAGGGGGCAGTTAAAAATAGACAGGAAAGACAGTGAAAGATGTAGAAAACTAAAATGGAGTGAAGCAAAGAGTATTTACAATGAAGAAAAGCTGAAACGGGAGAAATTAACGTAAATTAATGCCAGGTGGGTGGTGAGAACCAAGGACATCTTGTAGTGCTAGTTCGCACCTGCAGAGTTCTTGTTGTAGTGGTAGTTCCCCCTGCAGGGTTCTGAGAAACTGTTGTCTGGGGGAAGAATCCAGATGGTGCATGTGGTGAAACAATTGCTGAGGTGACGAATGCCATGATGTGGAACATGCTCTGCAACAGGGTATTGCGAGCTGCCCGTATATGCCCTCTGCCTATGACCATTCATCCTAATTGATAATTTGGTGGTAGTCATGCCGATGAAGTCTGAACAGTGTTTACATAATACCTGGTATATGACAAGAGTCGTTTTGCAGGTGTCTCTCCCTTTGATAGTATATGTTTTGCCAGTTACAGGGCTATTATAGGTGGTGGTAGGAGGGTGCGTAGGACAAATCTTGCAGCAGGGATGGTCACAGGGGTAGGAGCCATAAGGTAGGGAGATGGGTGCAGAAGGTGATAGGGTCTGACAAGAATATTGCAGAGATTGGGAGGCAACAGAAAGCTATTGTAGGTGTGGTGGGCAAAATTTCAGACAGAATGGATCTCATTTCAGGGCACGATTTTAGGAAGTCATGGCTCTGTCGAAGTAGCTGATTAGCATGTTGCAAACCAGGATAATACTGAGTCACCAATGGTGTGCTCCAAACCTGTTTTGTGGAGAGATCAGCAGTACCAGGATTGGATGTGATGGCCCAGGAAATCTGCTTTTTAACTAGGCTGGTGGGGTAATTATGTGCATTGAGGGCTGAGGTGAGAATAGTGGTGAATTGGTGTGAAGAGTCTGCACCTGAACAAGTATGTTTGCCTCAGATGCCAAGGCTGTATGGGAAGGAACGTTTGACATGGAAAGGATGGCAACTGTCAAAGTGTAAGTACTGTTGTTTATTGGTAGGTTTAATGTGGTCAGAAGAGTGTAGCTGACCTTCGGTGAGGAAGAAATCAACATCAAGAAAGTGGCAGGGGATTCAGATAAGACCATGTAAAATATAATTGGGAGAAGGTATTTAGAGATTCCAGAAATTTTAGCAGGTCAGTCTCACCATGAGTCCAGATGGTAAAGAAGTTGTCAATGTATCTAAACCCAACCGGGGGCTGAAGACTTATGGATCCCATAAAAATCCTTTCCAAGTGACCCATGAAAAGATTGGCATAGGAAGGAGCCATCCTGGTTCCCATAGCCGTGCCCCTGATCTGTTTGTATGTCTGCCCCTCAAAGGAGCAGTATTTATTGGTAAGTATAAAGTTGATTGAGGTGAGTAGAAAAGATGTCATACGTCTTGGAATCAGATGGGAGGTGACTGGGGAAATGTTCAGCAGCAGACAGACCAAGTATGTGGGGGATGTTGGAACAGAGGGCAATGGCATCAATGGTGACAAGCAAGGTGTGTGGAGGGAGTGGGACAAGGTCGAATTTCAGGCCATCTAGGAAATGGTTGGTATTTTTAATGTAGGAGGGGAGTTTTTGTACTATGGGCTGCAGGTGTTGATAAACTAAGGCAGATATACAGGGGGTGTCAAAAAAATGTACACACACTTTGAACTGTCATAGACAATTTATTTCCCGTTCTATTATGGCAGATGTAAGTTTGAGCTTTGAAGCATGGAAGCAGATAATTAAGTGGTACTGGAAGTTTGAGAATGTAGCTGCGGTTTGAAGACAGAGGAGAAGTGAGTATGGTACAGAACCACCTTCAAGTTTAACAATTACACGTTTATGAGACAAATTCAAAATTTATGGAACTGTGTGTGATGTGCATAAAGGTCGATCAGTGCATACAGGTCATACAGCTACAAGTGATGATTCCACAACTGCGGTCTTGGAACTGTTTCAGCGTTCGCCTCAAAAATCTTCAAGGTAAGTGGCACGTGAGAGTAATGTAAGTGCTAGTAGTGTGCTACACATTCTGAAGAAAGGCAAGTTTTGTGTGTACATTCCAAGGCTGGTGCAACAGCTGAGTGACGACAATCCAGATCGAAGGTTAGAATTTTGTGAATGGGTTCAGGAGATGGTGAGACGTGAACCGGGATTTATGGGTATCATAATTTGGTCGGATGAAGCCCAATTCAAACTCAATGGAACTGTCAATAGGCACAATTGTGTGTACTGGGCTAAAGATAATCCTCACATTACAGTTGAAAAGGCTGTGAATTTGCCTGGTGTAAATGTGTGGTGTGGTTTGGTTTGTCTGCAAGGGGACAAGGGGACTCATTGGGCTTTTCTGCTTTGAAGGTACTGTTACTGTTACTGCTTGCTGATTCTATATTCCCTGCCATTCATGCATTATACGGTAATGATGAGTTTTATTTCCAACACGATGGCACCCCACCACACTATCATAGGGACGTACGAGCATACCTGGATCACAATGTGCCAGGCAAATGGATAGGACACAGGGGACCAATGGAGTTTCCTGCACATTCTCCAGACCTCACGCTGTTGGATTTCTTCTTATGGGGCACAGTAAAAGATGAAGTGTACAAACATAAACCACGTAACCTGGACACACTTTGGAATGAGATTCAGGCGGTGTGCGCAGAAATCTCATTGGACACTTTGGTACAATGTACGGAATCAGTGGTGACTCATACTCAGAAATGTATTGATGCAGAAGGCCACCAGTTTGAACATTAATCACATTTGCAAAGTACATTTATTTTTCCAATTGGACTTTTAAGCTTTCCATTTCCAGAAATTTAACATTGTAGAACAGGAAATAAATTTTCTATGACGCTTCAAAGTGTGTATACAATTCTTTGACACACCCTGTAGATTAAGGAAACGCATACCTACGTTTCTAGCATTTGTAAACTAAGAGAAAGCTTTTGACAATGTTGACTGGAATACTCTCTTTCAAATTCTGAAGGTGGCAGGGTAAAATACAGGGAGCGAAAGGCTATTTACAATTTGTATAGAAACCAGATGGCAGTTATAAGAGTCGAGGGGCATGAAAGGGAAGCAGTGGTTGGGAAGGGAGTGAGACAGGGTTGTAGCCTCTCCCTGATGTTATTCAATCTGTATATTGCACAACGAAAAAGCTTTCAAAGTAGACATTCCGTTTGAAAAGCTACAAATCAAACAAGAACCAGAATTCTGGCCAGAAAACATAAAAGTACGTCGATTTCATTTCCCAAGACGATGAATGAAAGAGGGAGCAGAGCTCAACTAAACTAAGAAGAAAACCAGAAGAGCAAGAAATAAAAGCAGTCTTGTGGAATACAGAGGGAGTAAAAAGTGCTCTTAACCTAGCACCAACAGACATTCTGCAAAACTCGGATCTTGCAATTCTAACAGAAACCTTCCTGATACACAGCTAGCAACATAAAGATTTCTATAATTATCACCTAATGGCAAAGAAGGGAGAAAGAGGACGACCCATGGGAGGAATATCTATCCTACTGAAACCCTGGATGACACCCACCAAAAAAATCATAAAACAAGAAAATAGTATGCTAGTAGAAGCAGCAAACATAAATATAATTGCAGCCTATTTTAAACTGCTCACAAATGCTGCAGAAATAATTGACAAAATAGTCACACTCATCAAACAATGCGACAGCAAACTCACCATTATTGCAGGCGATCTCAACTTCAGTATACACACAGAAAACTATAAAACAAAACTAGTCATTGAAACCCTAGAAGAAGATGGTTTCACCCTACTTAACGATAGACAGATACCTACATACATATGCCACAATGGGAAAAGCACCATTGATATCGCATTAACAAGAGGATAAATAGAAGGAAGTATTCAACCAATATGGCATGACTCCTATACGAAAGCATATTCAAATGAAGATAAAAATAAATATCGTCACGTCACCGCCAGCAAGAAAGACCCAACAAATCACACAAAGAAAAACTGATATAGAAAAATTAACAAACCAGCAACAACAATTGACACAAATAGAAACTTTCATAGAGGAAGGAGACCTTGAAAAAGCAACAGACCAAATAGAAGACCACCTAAAAAATTCAGTGACACAAACAATCCCCAAAACAAGCATGGCAAAAAGATGGTTCGATGCTGAATGCTACTGCAAAAGGAACACTGTTCTAAGAACGCTCCACAAACTAAGATACCAGCATGATGAGGAAACATACAAACTGGACGCAGAAGAGAGGAGAACCTACAAAAAAACTAATAGACGAGAAAAAAAAAATAATACATAGAAAGAGAGGCAAAAAGAGAAGCGGATGAAGCAGAGAAAGACCCATACGTAGCAGCAAGACCAAGAAAAATGGCTCATACACCAAATATAGACCTGAAGGAATGGGAAGACCACTTCAGTAAGATACTGAACAAACGAGGAATCAAAACACCCCCAAAGAAAGAGAAACAACATCAAACTACGGAAAAAGTCAATATATGGGAATCCCTAATGAAGAAGACATGGAAGAAGTAATAAAAGCACTGAAGAACAAGAAAGCAGCAGGACCTGATAATATATATAATGAACATATAAAAGATGCAAAAGAGGCCCTCCAACACATATGGACCAAACTATTTAACAAATGCCTGGAACTTGGAAGAATTCCGACACAATGGAGACACTCGACAATAAGAGTTCTCTACAAAGGTAGAGGAGACCCAAACAAGTACAGAGGCATAGCCCTGGAAAATACTCAATTCAAGATGTTTTCAAAGATAATAACACAAAAAATCCAAGCCTCTCTGGACAGTCATCTCCCAGAATGACAAATGGGTTTCAGATCTGGAAGATCAACACTTACGGCAGTCCGGCTTCTTCTAAACAACATCGACGAAGCACTACAAAAGAAACAAATGTTCTATACAGTATTCATAGACTTTACCAAAGCCTTTGACCTATTGGAAAGAGATCTCATAGTCCGAAAACTGGAAAACACAATGGGAGAATATAGCGTATGGGCAAGAATAATCAAGTCAATCCTCGAATACAACTTAATCACAATATCAGACAACCTCTCTTTTTTTAACCCCATTCTGCAATCGAATGGAATCTTACAGGGTGACCCAATGAGCCCTTTGCTGTACATTCTTGCCACTGAAGAAGTACTCCGAACTGGAGAAAATGAAGAAGATGTGTATGTACATGCATACGCTGACGACATAGCCATAGGTTCAACAGATATACAGAAGCTGCAGAGAATCATTGAAAAAATAGACAGATGGTGCAGTGAACACAAACTACACATAAACATAACAAAGACAGAAATGGTAATTTTCAGAAAAGGAGGCAAAACACCCAAGAATGCGGAAATCAGCATCAGAGGACAAAAAATAAAAATCTCATCAGACTTTAAATACCTACGAGTGAACTTGCAACCAACTGCCAAATGCTTCACAAAACATAGAACAGAACGTGCAGCCCAAGCAATATTAGCAGTACAGGACATCAAATACATCCGCCTACTCAGCCTAGAAACAGCCATGAAATTATTCAACACAAAAATGTTGCCAATCCTGGCCTATGGGATGGAAGTCATATGGGACTACCTGACAGAAAAAAAATCTAGAAACACTAGAAAAGGTAAAATCGACCTATCTAAAAAGAGCATTAGGTCTCTCAAAGACAACAAGATCTAGACTAGTGTACCTGCTAGCGAGAGAGACATTCCTAATTGAAGTCATCAGACTTCGATATATGATGCCACATACCAGGGCTTCCAGAAAGCAACTGAAGATCATGGAGGACAAACAAGAAAAAATATGGCCGGAGTTCTATCGCACCGAAGCAATGACAAACCGCTCATGGACAGCACCAAACTTCGAACAGCGACATGTCGTAAGTAGACTTTCTATTCACGGCTTTCATCATCTAATCTGCAAAAACAAAACTTATCATGACCCAATCACAACATGTGTATGTGAACTGTGTAACGAAGCCTGTGAAGGATATCACATAGAACTGTGCAGTAAAAGAGTGAAATCTATAAATGAATATGCAAAAATGTAAAATGTTAAGCAAAGTAACTGTATACGGCTATTTGGCTGCAATTTTACTAAATAAATATATTGAGCAAGCAGTAAAGGAAACGAAAGAAAAATTTGGAGTAGGAATTAAAATCGATGGAGAAGAAATAAAAACTTTGAGGTTTGCCAATGACATTGTAATTCTGTCAGAGACAGCAAAGGACCTGGAAGAGCAGCTGAATGGAATGGACAGTGTCTTGAAAGGAGGATATAAGATGAACATCAACAAAAGCAAAACGAGGATAATGGAATGTAGTCGAATTAAATCGGGTGATGCTGAGGGAATTAGATTAGGAAATGAGACGCTTAAAGTAGTAAAGGAGTTTTGCTATTTGGGGAGTAAAATAACTGATGATGGTCGAAGTAGAGAGGATATAAAATGTAGACTGACAATGGCAAGGAAAGCGTTTCTAAAGTAGAGAAATTTGTTAACATCAAGTATAGATTAAGTGTCAGGAAATGTTTCCTAAAAGTATTTGTATGGAGTGTAGCCATGTATGAAACTGAAACATGGACGATAAATAGTTTGGACAAGAAGAGAATAGAAGCTTTAGAAATGTGGTACTACAGAAGAATGCTGAAGATTAGATGGGTAGATCACATAACTAATGAGGAGGTATTGAATAGAATTGCAGAGAAGAGAAATTTGTGGCACAACTTGACCAGAAGAAGGGATCAGTTGGTACGGCATATTCTGAGGCATCAAGGGATCACCAATTTAGTATTGGAGGGCAGCGTGGAGGATAAAAATTGTAGAGGGAGACCAAGAGAAGAATACACTAAACAGATTCAGAAGGATGTAGGTTGCAGTAGGTACTGGGAGATGAAGAAGCTTGCACAGGATAGAGTAGCATGGAGAGCTGCATCAAACCAGTCTCTGGACTGAAGACAACAACAACAACAACAACAACAACAACAAAAGTTAAGTGTCCAGTCCCTAGCAAATGAGACAGGAACAGAAAATCAAAAGCTGATATGCTTAACTCCATTTTCGAATGTTCCTTTACAAAGCAAACACCCAGGAGCATTGGCCCAATTTAACCCTCATACCATTGAAAAGATTAATGAAACAATTATTAGTGCCAGTGATGTTGAAAAATAGCCAAAATCGTTTAAACTGAGCAAACATCTAGGCTCCAATAGAACGATATCAGATTCTATACTGAATTTGTGGAGTTAGCCCCTCTTCTCACTATAATTTATCTTAGATCCCTCTAACAAAAAACCACGCCCAATTCTTGGAAAAGGGCACAGGTCACACCTGTCTACAAGAAGGGTAGTGGAAGTGATCCACAAAACTACCGTCCAACATCCCTGACATCGATTTGTTGCAGAATCTTACAACATATTCTGGGCTCAAACACAATGAAGAATCGAACAGAATGACCTTCTCAATGCCAACCAGCACGGATTTCAAAAACATTCATCATGTGAAACCCAACTTGCATTTCCTTCACATGACATTCTGAAAGCTTTGGATGAAGGCAACCAGGTAGATGCAGTATTTCTTGATTTCCGAAAAGCATTTGACTCAGTATTGCACGTAAGCTTATTGTCAAAAGCACGATAACATGGGGCATCAAGTGAAATTTGTGACTGGATTGAGGATGTTTTGGAAGGGAGGACACAGTATGTTATCTTGAATGGAGAGTCATCGTCAGATGTAGAATTAACTTCGGGTGTACCTCAGAGAAGTGTGTTGGAACCCTTGTCATTCATGTTGTATATTTATGACCTTGCAGACAGTATTAATAGTAACTCAGACTTCTGCAGATGCTGCAATTATTTGTAATGAAATACTACCTGAAAGAAGCTGCATAAATAGCCAGTCAGATCTTGGTAAGATTTCAAAGTGGTGCGGAGATTGGCAACTTGCTTTAAATTTTGCACTTCACAAAACGAAAAAATTTAGTATCCGACGACTGCAACATCAGTGAGTCACTATTGGAATAGGCTCATACAAATACCTCGGTGTAAGACTGTAGGAATATGAAATGGAATGATCACATAGGTGCAGTCATAGGTAAAGCAGGTGGTAGACTTCGGTTTACTGGTAGAATACTGGGGAAGTTCAATCAATCTACAGAGGAGATTGCTTACAAAATCACTCATGTGACCAGTTCTAGAATATAGCTGAAGTGTGTGGGACCCTTAAACAGTAGGAATAACAGGGGATATTGAATGTACACAGAGAAGGGCAGCATGAGTGGTCACAAGTTTGTTTAATACATGGGAGAGTGTCACAGAGATACTGAAGGAACTGAACTGGAAGACTCTTGAAGATAGACATAAACTACATCAAGAAAGTCTATTAACAAAGTTTCAAGAACCACTTTTAAACGATTACTCTAGAAAAACACTACAACCCACTACATATTGCTCGCATAGGGATTATGAGGATAAGATTAGAATAATTACTGCATGCACAGAGGCATTCAAACAGTCATTCTTCCGTGCGCCTTATGTGAATGGAACAGGAAGAAAGCCTAATAACTGGTAAAATGGGACACACCCTTTGCTATGCACCTAATGGTGGCTTGCAGAGTATAGACGTAGATCTATAGCATAGCCCAAGATCTAGATTAGATTGAAATGTGATACAACGAAAAACCAGCCAAAGTTTTAAATTTCACTTTTTTTAATTCCATTACTTCATAATACATATACATTTTTGACATGGTTTTTGCACTTTCAGAAATACCATTTTCACTATTTGTTAGGATGATTTGAAAATGGGTGCTGGTCCAAAACTAGTCATCAAGAGAATAAAAAAAATTGCAACTTTTGCTGGTTTTTCAATGTAATGGTTAACAGAAGTTGGTGATCAACAATTATTCCAGCATGTTGGAAGTTTGTGGAATGTGATAGTTTGGTTGTGAGTTGGCAAGCCGAAGAATTTGATGTACTGCTCTGTAATGCAGCCAAAGGTCTAGTTCAACAAGTAATTCGAATTATTCCACATCCCTCAAATCTTTCCTTCATGACTGGATTATAGAACACACTATGTGGTGGTTCGAGAAAAAGAAGGAAAAAAAAAAAAACTAACATTGTCACTCTGTAAAGTGTAGAAAGGTGAGAAGTATTAGCATAATTGAAGATGTGAGGGTGGGTCATGACTCATTTAAAATAATATCAACCACGAAAAGAAAGGTTCCAGGGTTGAATGTCAGTTCAGCATACAGGTTTAATCTGCCACTAAGTTTCAGAGATAGAATACTCCCAGCATTCTCAGATTTCTACAAATGACTGGATAGTTCAAGGCACGAATAAAAAACAAACAGCTAATAATGAAAATTATGGCATTCCAGAAGTAAATTCATGGTATGATGAAAAAATGAGCCTAGACGTGACAAGACAATATAAATTATCAATGAAAGTTGGAGGGAAAGTAATAGAAAAGTAACTTCTTAAATCATTTACAGAAAGTCTGCAGGGGAAAATTTTACCTGTTTTACTTTAGAAGAAACAAATGAACAGGAGCAGCTATTAACCTATCAGCCTCCCAAACATAATGCACACAATATTCACTAATATTAAAAAGGGCCCACACAACAGTTTGTAGCGGGAGAGAGGGTGGGTCCATAAAAAGTTTCAGTTCCAACCACGTTAAAAAAAATACCTTGGTAATACCAACTTGTTAATCATATTCTTGAAGGAAAAACACCTGACTACACTATATTTTTTCCTCTCCCTGAGACCTACAGTTGTGTGGGGAGGGGGGGGAGGCTCTTGACCCCTGGGTATGGGCACGCTATTACTAATAATATCCCTTCCAACCATTTTACAATGGTTTTACACAGATATTAGACAGCCAGAAAGACTTCTTTGGTTTATAAAGTTTCCAACATTAAAAGATACTATTTCTGATACACTGGATTGTGAAATTCAAATTTATTGACCCAAATTCACTCACAGTACTGCTAGTTGTGTGTTAAACAAATTAAAACAACAGGGCTGAGAGCTGGGTAGACTGTTATTTTCAGTTAAATAAGTCATTGGGATATGGATGCCTCTGGTCTGCTCTCTCTTGATTTGTACATGCATGATGTGATTTGTACATGCATGATGTCACACATACTATATAATCACTTCGCACGTCAAAGGTAACATCCCATATTGGTAGTACACACCCCGGTCATCTAATTTCTTCTCTTTGAATGAGTCAATAGCATAAACGTAAATTTCAAGTACAATGGTTTTCAATGAAGATTCAAAGAGGCAGAGAATAAAACTAAAAATCAATATTCAGTAAATAGTGCCCTTTCACATAATGATTAGTCAAATTACTACATAGTAGAACTAGTCAACATATACTTACTTTGCTAGGCGAATGACATGATTCAAGAACAGCTCTGACTTTGTTGGAACGTGCTGCATCATACTGGTGCTGCAGCTGTTACATTCTCCAAGATAGTAGACTTCATCACAACCAATATGAAGATACTCTGCATCAGGGTGCAGCGCTAAGATTTCATCAATCATCGATGTCAGCAAGGGAAATGTATCATTGTGACAAGAACAGATTACCTAAAATTACACACGACTTTTTTTAGCTTATGTTTAAAATACATGTACAAATAACCCACGAGTTATTATGATGTACCTGTGGATATCTCTGAACTTCCCGTAAATATGAAAATTTCTCAAGTTTTAGGATGAATTCCATATGTCCAAAAGTTTGAATTAATGGTATTACTTTCAGTTCGTTTTCTTTTGCTATCTCTAATATCTTCTGCACATCTGATTTTGTATATGCATTGTATGCTGCGACGTCTTTCAACAGATGCCCACTGTATGGAAACATGTCTTCATACTCTATCAGAAGACCAGTCGCTCCCAAATCACGTAAGATTTTAAATAATTCACTAAAATAGGTAACTTTTGGCGGTGCACCTTTTAAATCTAAATGAATATAACGGTATCCAGGGAAAAGCTTTTTGTTTGACTTACGTACATTTCTTGAATCACTTTTCTCAGAGAGATAATCATCAGCTCCTGGAGCCATCATTCTCCTTCCAATCTTATCTTCATCAATCATATTTTTGTGAATACCATTAAAATGATACAGGTCGTTAGCCCTGCGTCTAACGTCCTCTACCTTCTGTACCAAAGCCGAAGCATCATTTTGCTGTATGGGTTCATTTATATAATGTAAGCTGTATCCTTCGTCATCTTTCAGTCTCTGAGAATCATGCAGAGTGTCCGCCAATGATATTTTATATAAAATCAGTAAGGTAACTAACATAAGCAACGTTGCGACCATAAGTTGAGTCTTACCCTTTAGTCTAAGCATTTCCACGGTCAACTACCTCAACCTCCCACTCGCCTGTAAGAACACTCGCCCTCTCATTTAGTAATTCGGTGACTTAACATAGCAAAAAAAAACATTTACACACGGATAATAACAGTCCCAAAAGAATTATGACATGTTTTCTTTAGGATCTACTGCCAAACAACCACTTAGCTTACAACTGTTATCAGCAGACGAAAATGGCGCATTTCATCTGTCAACTGTTCTGTGAATTTCGGTCCACCTTTCAGTGAGTGAAACATAAAATGTTCACTCACCTTAAAGATTCAGAAAAATTGTGTAAAGAATGAATTTGCTAATAAATTTTAATAAACTCTTCGGCCGTTCTACAACTATATGCAAACTGCTTCATCAAGTTCATGCAGGTTCTACGCTATGGTTGATGTGGTAACCCTGTATATTATCACATTGGATATAAGTAACAGCTGTTTACGTCAACAATAACGTTTACTGTAGCTCGTGTGGCAACGATAGTATCTAGCGGGCTGAACGAAGAGCGCGGATGACAGACTGCTAGTTTGGACCTATGAAATAAGACGAAATGGATGTGATACTTGGAGGAATAGAAGGGTAAGTGATGAAACTTCCACATCCACACTTTCCGTTTCAATACTGCCGCAAAAAAAATAGAATTTGCTGCACCCCATGTGCTTCACTTTACTCTTTCTGGTAAATTTTAGACCGCTGTACCTTGCATTTGTATTATATGCATCGTGTCTTAAGTTTCCTGTACCTTTTATGTAGTCAATCACAGCAGCCGTCATTCAATATGTTCGTGGTTACATGCGAGGAAGGATTTGAAACCACGGCATCTGTTCAGAAAGGCGTTCGCAAATCGGTCGTTAAATGATAAATTTGGTTGTTGACTCTACTGCTCAATGTTTGAATAGTATCCTCCTACAGTTGTGCATATTTTTCCATATTGTTATGTAGCCTACTTAAGGATATATGTAACACTGGGAGATATAAGTTGACATTATGATGCGAGCTTTTCTAGCAGTTATTATGTATGCAGTATGCTTGTGTGTGCAACTTACTCGTAATATTTATTCTGTCTAAGTCAAGCAGAAATACTTGGGTGTTTTGGCTGGCTATGGCAAAAGAATGTAATTACTCTACACTAGCCTGTCGCAGTGTAATGTTCCACGATTAAGAGGCGTGGGGAATAAAGTTATTTGATACGCGAGAACTTTCGTAATCGATCTTGTCGTTACAGTCCTTTCCTGGCTGATTTTTTTGTGTTAGATATTGCCTTCTTAGCCATATGAGAAGTAGTAAGTAATAATGGACGCCATTCATCATAGTCTTGCAGCATTTCGATAGTACTAATATTAATTAAACACTGCATACTTACTACTTATCATTCTGAAATTGTCAAAAATCGAACCATATGAATTTAAGACCACTGTCAAACAGCGCTCACGACTTCGTCGCTTATGACACTTGGAGGCAGACAACTTCAACTGCAGAGCATTTTGCTTGTGCAGAGCATTTTGGCCGTTGACTGATGGTAGGTAGATAGTTCACAGAAAGCAGTATTACACGTAAAACGATATAAAGAACCCCATTAAATGTGCAGCATTTCGCACAACCATCGACTCCAGGAGACTTAGCAGATGTAAACAATTGTGGATATCGTATGCGAACGAAGTAATGTTCGCTAAACCCCAGCTTTTCGAAACACCGATCTCCTCTGATGAAAAAAAGCAATTTATCAGCCCGCCTTAGCTGCTTCTTACGATAGCCCTTAAATATAACGACTGATTGAGCTGTTGCAGGCGCACTGCTGTTGTCTCCTGACAACTTGTGATCTATGAATGAATTTAAAAGATTTAATCATACAATCGTTTAGTTTTTAACATCTGGACAGATGAGCTGTCTCGAAAATGCATTGAACATAATGATTATGTTCGTAACTGTTGCTCAGCAGCTGCGGTGTGCGTTCTTTTCACAAAATAAAATCCAGTCGTCAGCTGCGCGTATAATTTTACATCCAACTTCAGCAGATTAATCTGTCATTTTAATAGGATGAGCATTATCTTGTGTATAACCAGAAGTCCGTTACGTTTATTGTAGGTCCTAGACGCGTCAGTTTTGTAGCACTTTATTTTCATGCTGACTTTATGTGATAATATGGTACTAAATGTTTTCAGATTATTCTTTAATGGCAGTTCTAATAATGACCCTAGCCAAATAACGAGTGAACGCACTATGCCAGTAAGAACCACCTTAAGGACTGTGCTTTTTTTCTGTATTACTTTCTCTTATTCGGCAATATTTGTTTCTATCATTCAGAGGAAAGCAACGAAAACAAACATGTGTAACAAGACAGGAATTGTCGCGACTGAGAAGAAACACTTATAGGTCAATGGCATTACTGAATGTCCATTCTGTTCGCAACTTATTGCATAAATTCGATGCGCTTAAAGCGCTGCAAAGTCGCAGTACCTTAATCTTTACCATTTTGTTGATAATGAAGATACTTTGTTGATTTTTGGAAGTGGACAAGGAGCAGGTAAGAGTCGGATCAATACTATAATAATAATAATAATAATAATAATAATAATAATAATAATAATAGTATGAGGACCGATGTGTCTTAAAAAAAGTTTGTTGCGATCTACATATACGTACATCCTCTGTAAGCTACCAAACGTTGCTTGCCGGAGGGTATTATGTATCACTGCTAATCATTCCCGTCCTTGTCTCACCTGCTATTGCTGCGAGAGAAAAACTGCTGTCCGTGTACGTCCATACCAGCTCTGATTTTTTTTTTATCTTGTACCCGCAGTCATTGCGCGAGATGTATGTCGGTGGCGGTATAATCGTCCTGCAGTCTGTCGTAAATGTCAGTTTTCTGAACTTTCTCAATAGTGTTTCGCGAATAGAAAGTCCTCTTTATTCCACGGATTCCCTTTTATTTTGACGGAACATTTCCGTAGTACTGACGTGTTGATCGAAGCTACCGGTAACAAATCCAGCAGCACGCCTCTGAATTGCCACGGTGTCTTCCTTTAATCCAACCTGGCGGGGATCCCAAACATTCGAGCAGTACTTACTTCAGGAATGTATCGCACGAGTGTTCTATACTCGGTCTTCTTTATACAATATCCGGTCACATTAATGTCACCATCTTGCAGAACCGTTGCTAGACGTTCAGGAAGAGAGTCAGTTAGATTCTGGACGATACCATCAGAGATGTGGACCCATGCCGATTACAGTGCCGTGGCCAGCTGCGCTAGTTGTCTCGGTTGAGGATCCATGACGCGTAAAGCCCGGTCGAGGAAGTTCCACATATTCTGGATTGGATTTAAATCCGGGGAGTCTGGTGCCCACTATGTATGGAAATAGTCCTATAGAATAATTAAATAGTATTATAACAAAAAGTAGATGAAGATGAATGTTGGGAGTACGATAAAATCACCCTGGCGCTCCTCGAACCACGCACGTATGCTGCGAAATGACACTTTGCATTGTCCTGCTGGAAGATGCCATCGTGCCGAGGAAAAACAAACTGCATGTGGGATTGAACTTGGTCCCCAAGGAAATATGCATACTCGTATTGGTCCATTGTGCCTTCAAGAATGACGAAATTACACAGGGAATGCCACGAAAAAATTGCTCAGACCATAACTTTCCTACATGATTGCAGGGTGTTTGGTTTCATACGCTTCACGCCGTACACGCCAACGGCCATTTGCTCGTTGGAGCATAAAACGTGAGTCATCTGAAAAAGTCACCTGCCGCCCAGTTGCGGTACTATCGTGCAAGTTCCAACCTTCATCGCCAATGACGGCGGTCAGCATGGGTAGATGAACCAGCCTTCTGCTGCAAAGGCCCATACGCAGCAGCCTTCGCCGTACGGTTGTCGAGGAGATCCTGTTGGTAGGCCCGTGGTTCATTTGGGATGTCAGTTGCTCAACAGTTGCACGTCCATCCGCCCGTGCACATCTCCAATAGCCGTCATTCACGCCTGTCATCAATAGCCCTCGGTGCATCACACTTGTCTCGGCGCCGAGTTTGGATAGCACCATTTTGCCATGCACGGTGTACTTTAACCACGGTGGCACGTGAACGGTTTACAAACTTAGCCGTTTCGGAAATGCTTCCACCCTTGGCGCAAAAGCCAATGATTATCCCCTTTTGGACGTCAGATAAATCGCTGCTCTGCAGCATTACAACGACTGCACTGCCCTCCTCCCTCCCCTTCCCCCTCCCTCGCTCCCTCATGCTTTATATACCTTCCACTGCTAGTGCTGCCACCTGCCTTCTGTGAGCAGTTATTGCACGTTTAATCGGACATTGGCGATAGTCACATTAATGTTACTAGACTGTGTAGGTGAGCTATACTTCCCTAGAATTCTCCGAATAAAATGCCTTTGCTGCAACCGACCGTACGCGCCTGCTCCATATCTACATCTACATTCATACTCCGCAAGCCACCGAACGATGTGTGGCGGAGGGCATTTTACGTGCCGCTGTCATTGCCTCCCTTTCCTGTTCCAGTCGCGTATGGTTCGCGGGAAGAACGACTGCCGGAAAGCCTCCGTGCGCGCTCGAATCTCTCTAATTTTATATTCGTGATCTCCTCGGGAGGTATAAATAGGGGAAGCAATATATTCGATACCTCATCCAGAAACGCGCCCTCTCGAAACCTGGACAGCTAGCTACACAGCGATGCAGAGCGCCTCTCTTGCAGAGTCTGCCACTTGAGTTTGCTAAACATCTCCGTAACGCTATCACGCTTACCAAATAACCCTGTGACGAAACGCGCCGCTCTTCTTTGGATCTTTCTATCTCCCCTGTCAACCCGACCTGGTACGGATCCCACACTGATGAGCAATACTCAAGTATAGGTCGAACGAGTGTTTTGTAAGCCACCTCCTTTGTTGATGGACTACATTTTCTAAGGACTCTCCCAATGAACCTCAACCTGGCACCCGCCTTACCAACAATTAATTTTATATGATCATTCCACTTCAAATCGTTCCGTACGCATACTCCCAGATATTTTACAGAAGTAACTGCTACCAGTGTTTGTTCCGCTATCATATAATCATACAATAAAGGATCCTTCTTTCTATGTATTCGCAATACATTACATTTGTCTATGTTAAGGGACAGTTGCCACTCCCTGCACCAAGTGCCTATCTGCTGCAGATCTTCCTGCATTTCACTGCAATTTTCTAATGCTGCAACTTCTCTGTATACTACAGTATCATCCGCGAAAAGCCGCATGGAACGTTCGACGCGCTCCCATAACACTCCCCTGTGGCACGCTTTGCTACGTTACGCCTAGATATGTAATAGACGTCATTGTGTCAAGCAGCGTACCACTCATACTGTGAGTATTCGATAGCTATATTTTCTACAAAAAGTTGCGACTTGTTTGTTAGAACGAAACTTGCAGTATGTATGAAATGACATAGGACGTGCGAAACCAATTCGCGCTTTTCTCGTATGATATCCTGGAAGCCATGGATCAAGACAATCAGATAAAGGCGGTATTTCCTCATTTCCAAAATGAATGTGACTCAGTACAACACCAAAAATTACAAACGAAAGTACAGTCACGTCGGACGTCAAACAAAATTTGTGTTGGATTGAAGATATCTCGTTAAAGAGGACACAACATGGTTTCTTGGATGGAGAGATGGAGAGACAGCGACAGATGTAGTAGTAGTTTCAGATGTGACCCAGGGAAGTATGTTGGGACGCTTGATGTTTATGTTGTGTGTTAATGGACTGGCAAACAACATTATTAGTAACCTCAGACGTCTTGCAGATAATACAGTACCTCAAATTCAGTAATGTCGGAAGAAAGCTGCACAAACGTTCAGTCATATCTTCATAAAATTTCAAAGTTGTGCAAAGACTGGAAACTTGCTTAAAATGAACAGAAATGTAAAGCTGTCCAAGTCACAAAACCGGAAACTGTACATCATATATGTGTACACATTCAATGTGTCACCATTGAAAACAGTCTATTAATACAAATACTTGGATATTGTTGGGATATGAAGTGGAATAATCACATAAGATCTGTCTTAGATAAAGTAAGTGGTTGACATTACGTTACATTAGTTGTATTCCATGGGTCCCATCAGAGAGTGGCCTCGTATATGTGGAAATAAGTTGAAGGTGTACCTTTAATTTAATGCATTGTAGTGGAACGCCATTACACTTCTGCATTACAGTGCTAATTGTTACTAAATTATACTAAACATTAAATTTAGGGTTTCCGATAAAGATAGTCTTCAATAGAGTAGGAGTTGCCAACAAACGTTCATTAATTTAGTCTTATACACCACTACATTTTGTACATGACTTAATATTCTCTGGTAGGCTGTTGGATACATAATGTGAACCCATGTATCAGACTCCTTTCTCTAGTTTCAATTACTTGGTTAGATGCGTATTTCATAGATCGTTTGAATGATTCTTTCATCAAAATGATTTGGAATGAGTCAGTTTACAAGATATGTAAACTTGATTAGTGTTAACATTAATTAACACATCATTATTTTTTTTCTACTCACGCAACTACACTTAAAAACTAGTTTAATTTTTGTTTACGGGTTATCAGTTTTTAAATAGAAACTCGTCCACGTACAACCTGTCAGCAAATGATGAAAGATTTTTGCTGCTGCATACTGAACTGAGCCACTGACGGCTTTGATAATGGGCAATGAAGGTCAATTTTCCCTCTAGGTTTGTAGGTATGGATCTCACTGTTCTCCTAAAAAATTGTAATGGATTATTTATGACGAAATTCATTACTGAATCTATGTATTGTGATGGCGCTGTTAAAATGTCTAGCTGCCTGTAGATGTAACGTCCATGGGTGAACACCACATATTATTCTTACTGCTTGCTTTTGCCCAAATAATAATTCTTTCCGAGTGGTGAGCTATCCCAGAAAATTTTTCTGTAAGACATTATTGAGTGCAAATATGCAAAATGTGTCAGAAGGTTCATCGTTTGTTTCCAAGATTAGCAATTACACAAAGAGAAAAGTAGCAGAACTTAACTGTTTGAGAAGTTTAGTAGTATGCTTCTTGCAATTCAAGTTGACAGAAGTATGTACACCCAAAAATTTGGAGCATTCTACTCTATTTGTTGTTCAGGACTGAATATAGTGAGTTTTTTGAAAGTTTAGGGGTAGTCCATTTTCTACGGAAGACATCATTTACAATATCTTCTGTTGGTTTCTTTCTAAAGGGATTTATTACAACACTCATATCGTCTGCAAAAGGTACCAATTACCAATTCTCCTTGTTGAATGTTAAGTGGAAGGTCACTCACATATATGAAAAATAGGAGTGGACCCAAAATTGAACCCTCTGGACTCCCTTTGTGATTTCTCTGCATTCACTAAACTTTTCTGCCTTCCAATTGTGTTTGACTCATTCAGCACAAGTTTTCGTATTCTGTTTATCAAGTATGATTCAGACAAGCTGTGTATAAATTCAATAAAACTTCTTTTCTGAGAGAGTAATGTGATCTGTGCAATTAAATGCCTCGCAGAGATCACAAAAAATTCCTACTGTCGATACTTTGTTATTTAAAGCTTGTACTGTTTCACGAATAAGAGGCATATAAATGAAATTTTGTCGGTTGGGGCAGTTGCCTGGAAGAGAGAGAAAATCAGGACATTCTCCCCTTGAAAGTTAAGGGGGGGGAGGGGGGGCCATCAGAAGCTATTTGACACTGGATTGATACTTAAAAACTCAAAAAAGTGCAGTATTTTAGACAAAAAAGTTTTAAATTTAGTGATACATGTAGTATTCATAGCATTTTCTAAATAGGTTCATTTATATAACAGTTATCATGAAACTACAAACTCTATAAGTCTTTGTCCACACACAGCTGCTAACCAAATACTTTTAAAATTGTAGTTTTAATTTGTTGACAGTTACTTTTTCGCCGGTTTAAATATAATCTGTTAAGTATTTAATAGACATTTAAATATTTTTCAATTTTTTTTACTTTCAGTACAATTTACAACGATACTTATTTTGAAACAAACATAGTAAGAATAAAAATTCAGTGTCCACATCAATTGTATTAGCAATTATAGACTAATAGCTTCAAAAAAGGACAATGATATAATGAGAATGATATTCCACAATCACAGTAACTTGGAAGCTTAGTTAATGTGCATAAAACAGCAGTTTTTAATGTAATATTGTATTTGTTTCACACAACTAATGGTTAAAATGTGACATAGAAGACCTTTTTACAAAAAATTATCATTTATATTGTTCATTTTAGGTATCTTCTCTCACAGTGTGTGATTGAGCACACTTCATGCCTATTATCATCTGATATGCACTTTTTTCAGTTTTTAAATTGTAAAGGCAATCTAAGTATGTGAATGCTAGCTACTCGATCTTTTGGCATCACAGAAGAACAACTGGCTTTATACATTGAAGCACCAAAGAAACTGTACGTATTCAAATACACAGACGTGTGTAACCAGGCAGGATAGGACGCTGCGGTCGGCAACACATATATGACAAAACAAGCGTCTGGCGCAGTTCTTAGATCGGTTATTGCTGCTGCAATGACAGGTTAACAAGATTTAAGTGATTTTGAACGTGGTGTTGTAGTCGGCGATCGAGCGATGGGACACAGCACCTCCTAGGTAGCGATGAAGTGGGGATTTTCCCGTACGACCATTTCACGAGTACACCATGAATATCAGCAGTCCCGTAAAACATCAAATCTCCGACATCGCTGCGGACGGAAAAAGATCCAACAAGAACGGGGCCAACAACGACTGAAGAGAATCGTTCAACGTAACAGAACCGCAGCCCTTCCGTAAATTGCTGCAGATTTCGGTGCTGGGTCATCAACAAATGCCAGTGTGCGAACCATTCAACGAAACATCATCGAAATGGGCTTTCGGAGCCGAAGGCGCATGTGTGTACCCTTGATGACTACACGACACAAAGCATTACGCCTCGCGTGGGCCCGTCAAAACTGACATTGGACTGTTATAACTGGAAACATGTTGCTCGGTCGGACGAGTCTCATTTCAAATTGTATCGAGCGAGTGGAAGTGTACAGATATGGGGACAACCTCATGAATCCATGGACCCTGCATGTCAGCAGGGGCTGTTCAAGCTGGTCGAGGCTCTGTAATGGTGTGATTTCGACAAAATGTGGTTCATTCAAGACGGAGCTCGACCCCATCGGAGCAGGAGTGTGTTTGATGTCCTGGAGGAGCACTTCGGGGACCCCATTCTGGCTCTAGTGTACCCAGAGGCCACTGGCATGGGCCTCGATTGGCCGCCATATTCTCGGAATCTGAGTACATGCGACTCCTTTTTTCTGGGGCTACAAGGTGTACAGAAGTAACCCCAAAACCATTGCTGAGCGGAAAACAGCCATTCAGAAGGCCATCGACTGCATCGATGCTCCGGCACTTCAGCGTATCGTGCAGAATTTCGCTATTCGTCTGCGCCACATCATCGCCAATGATGGCAGGCATGTCGAACATGTCATAACATAGATCCGAATATCCGTAGTGTCGTTTACATGTTAAATAAATTGTGTGCACGCCGTAGTTTGTAACTAATTTACTTTTTTTCATATAGCTCAATAATCATCACCCTGAAAATAGGAATTATAGGGTCGACTAAGGAAAAAAATATTAGTAAGTCAGTGAGTTTACTTGGAACGATCATATAGACAATGCTGTGAGGAAAACAAACCAAAAACTGCATTTTACTGGCAGAACACTTAAAAGACGTAATCGGTCTAGTAACAAGACTGTTTACACTATGCTTGTCGTCTGCTATGGTATTGCTGTGCGGTGTAGAGTAATTACTAGGCAAGCTTGACGGAGGACATCGAAAAAGTACAAAGAAGGGCAGCTCGTAATTATTATTGCGAAATACTGGAAAGACTGTCTCGGACATGATACACTAATTGGGGTGGCAATCATTAAAACAAAGGTGTTCTTCTTTGCAGCGAGATCTTTTCAGGAAATTTCAATCAAAAACTTTCTCCTCTAGATGCGAAAATATGTTATTGACGCCGACCTACGTAGGGAGAAATGATCATCGTAATAAAATAAGAGAAATCAGAGCTCGTATGGAAATAATTACACGTACATTTTTTTTTCCAATGCGCTGTTGGAAAGTGGATTGGTAGAGAAATATTCTGAAGGTGGTTCGATGGATCTTCTGCCAAGCACTTAAGTGTGATTTACTGGGTAATCATATAAATGTACGTCATTCCTTACCTTTAGGAAAGAAGATTTCTATTTTGCGAGGCATTAAAAGTTACATAGGATGAGTCCCGACATGTTACCCTATGAATTGGAGTTGTCAGACGAGTACCTATTTGCTAGCTCCCTCTTCACAAACAGATTGTGCTTGAGCTACACCAACTATTAAAATTGCCTAGCTATGCAATTTTGTGTAATACAAGCGTTGTTAGTAGTATATTGTATTATTTCGCAAGGAACAACGATGTGAGGCTGCAAAAACAGAAGTGCGCCACTTTTCCCCCTTTATTTTAAGTTTTTCGGGCGGTACTGTGCTCATACCAATCCAGAAGTTGTATACCGTCAGATGCTAATATTGTTATTAAATTGTGAGAAAGGGAGGAGATTTTGAGAGTTTTAGAAGGAGCATTAGACAATAATTGACTTAAACAGGGAAAAGGAATACAGCAGAAGACTGATGGGTAGCTTCGAAAGACGGAATTGTGAAGGCATCAAAAGATCGAATAGGCAAACAGACATGGCACTATTGAAACATTTGGATAGCACACGCGATAATGAATTTAACAGACGAAAGGGGAAAATATAGAAATACAAAAAATGGAGCAGGCAATGGGGAATATACACCGAGGCGACAAATGTTATTGTGTGCCTTCTAATATCGTGTCGGACCTCCTTTTGCCCGCTTTAGTGTAGGAGCTTGACGTGGCATGAACTCAAGTCCTTCGAAGTCCCCTACGGAAATATTGAGCCATGCTGCCTCCATAGCCGTCTATAACTGCGAAAGTGTTGCTGGTGCAGGATTTTGTGCACGAACTGACCTCTCGATTATGCACCATAAATATTCAATGAAATTCAAGTCGAGCGATCTGAGTGGCCAAATCATTCGTTCGAATTCTCCAGCACGTTCTTCAAACCAGTCGCAAGCGACTGTGGACCGTCATCCATAACAATTCCATCGTTGTTTGGGAAGATTAAGTCCATGAATGACTGAAAATGGTCTTTAAACATCCGAACATAACCATTCTCAGTCAATGATCGATTCAGTTGGACCAGAGGACCAAATCCATTCCATGTTACCACAGCCGACCCCATTATGGAGCCACCACCAACTTGCACAGTGCCTTTTTTACAACTTGGGCCCATTGGTTTGTGGGATGCGCATCGCACTCGAACCCTACCATCAGTTTTTACCAACCGGTAACGGGACTCGTCTGACCAGGCCATGCTTTTCCAGTCGTCTACGGTCCAGCCGTATGATCACGAGCCCAGGACAAGCGCTGCAGGCGATGTCGTGTTCTTAGCAAAGGCACTCGCGTCTGTCTTCTGGTGCCATAGCCCATTAACGCCAACAGATACGTCCGTCGGACGTCCCACACTGATTTCTGCGGTTATTTAACGCAGTTTTGCTTGTCTCTTAGCACTGGAAACTCTACGACCAAACGCCGCTGCTCTCGGTCATTAAGTGAAGGCCATCGGCCAATGCGTTGTCTGTGGTAACAGGTAATGCCTGAAATTTGGTATTCTCGGCACACTCCTGATACTGTAGATCTCGGAATGTTGAATCCCCTGGCGATTACCGAAATGGAATGTCCCATGCGTCCAGCTCCCACTACCATTCCACGTTCAAAGTGTGCAAATTCCGCCGTGCAGCCATATCTTTTCAAACGGATCACCTGAGTAAAAATGACAGCTCAGCTAATGCACTGCCCTTTAATACCTCGTTTTCGCGATGATACCGCCATCTGTATATGTGCATATGGCTATCCAATGACTTTTGTCACCTCAGTGTAAGGAAACAACACGCCCTTGCTCTTCCTCTGAAGCCTCCATTTCTGTGTTTTCAATACTACAGTGCAGTGGATGGCGGGCGCTCTATCGTCGCGTAGGTGTGTGCCCATGTCCCTCTAGCGACCGTTATAGGTACCACACATTTTTCCACAGGCAATGGCACTGCGGTCGCTTTAGCGCCTTTCATTTTACAACCTTCGTTTCGTTTTGGATGGACTGATACAACTTGTACAGAATACCCAGGCAACAGTTATAAGAAGTTTTTCTTCAGGCGATTGTCAGCAGCGGATATGTTATAGGAAACTCATGGCACTTGGCTGCATTAGAACAATTTATTAATTTCCTACCGATTTCGGTCAACGCACGTCATCTGACACCTGGATCAGCGTTAAAAAACAGAAATGATTACAAAACCTCAGTGTACGAAACGTCATAAAGACACGAAAATACAAAACGTAACTTACGAAAATTAGCCAGTTTAAGTTACATGTCGATCATGTTGCACCATAATATCGCATTAGCTGTCAGGGTCATGAACAGTAGTACAATAGAACAGTAATTTTCCATCAGCATCATGCAGACACATTAGGAAGCTGGACATATGTATTCTGGACATAGCATGAGCAGCCAAAGTACTTGTAGCCCCAAAGACAACACTACAAAGATGTGCACTCGATGTAAATCATCACACACAAAGATAATTTTAAGTTAAAAAAAAAGAAACATAATTACAACTATTACAGTGCAGCCATAAGCACAAAATCACAAGCATCATTCATCGGGTTTTTGTACAATTAATGTATATGCACGTCACAATGTAGTATCTGTTTAATAGGCATTACATGACGATAATGTAATCTGTGACAAAAAAACTTTAAACGATAATTAGGGGAACGGCGGGCCAGTGGGTAGTTTGGGCCAGTTGGTATTTCCGATATTCACTACTAGGTAGCAGCACGATACACAGTGTAATCTTTGCCGCCAGCGCCATTTCGACATGTGCTGATAGTTTGTTTGATTCCCAGCGTCGAATCATCTATGAGTGATTATTGTTTGTTTGTACTCCTACAAGTTGTTGCCTCGAATATTTTTTAACATCACGCTGCATCATTACGGGTAAGAATATACTTACGAAACTAGAGCTGTTATTGAGTTTACTCTATTAATATAAGACCGTGACAATGGCATTTCGTTCACTCTAACAATGTTTTGCTTACTACCATGTGTTCATAGCTGTGTGAGTCGGGTAGTATGGGCCATGCTGCATTTGGGTGATATGGGCCACGGAACCCATTTCCTTTTTTTTAGGATACTATGCTAACATTTAATGAAAAAACGCTCAGCTTGCTTCCCAGGCAGAATGTACAATCACTTCTGAAGGGACCACCACTTCCTCCAATGCACTACACACAAGTGAAAATTCTGGTTCTGCAAGTGTTTTAAAAGAGGTGTCGCCTTTGCCCTCCTGCAGCGGAAAGAGGTTGACATGTCGGAAAAGAAAGGCAGAGAGAAGCGAAATATTGACATCAACTCCAATAAAAAATATGCTGACAGACAAGAAAAATTCAGAAGAGTAAAAGGAAAAAGCACAACAGAAGAGCGGGCCTGAGTGGCGTACGGTTCTAGGCGCTACAGTCTGGAGCCGAGCGACCGCTACGGTCGCAGGTTCGAATCCTGCCTCGGGCATGGATGTGTGTGATGTCCTTAGGTTAGTTAGGTTTAATTAGTTCTAAGTTCTAGGCGACTGATGACCTCAGAATTTAAGTCGCATAGTGCTCAGAGCCATTTGAACCACAACAGAAGAAGAGACAAATGAAATTTTCAAAACAAGAACAAACGATGATCAATAATAAGAAGAAAAATGAACAGATTAAAATTTTTCGTAATGACAGTCCTACACCAAGCATTTCTCAAGATGATGTAGATGTAAAATGTATTGTGTGTGGTGAATGCTGAGTAAAACTGGATTCAGTGCAACAAGTATGAAGGGTGGGCACATGAGCTCTGTGCGAATAATATGTGTATAGTATTCAACAATAAAACTTTTATTCAAAGCAATGTTTTTAATTTATGTACATAATCATATTGGTGTGGCCCATGCTACCCGACAAATTTTAAAATGCCCAAAATGCAAGATTAATTCGAAATACACTTTGTGTTACGTTCCCTTCATATATTGCTAAAGATATTTTTATCACGTAGAGGAAATAAGCTGAAAATATGTTTTTTTCGCTCGTAACTGAGTTAAGCTAAAAATATATTTTGTAATTTACATGTTTCCTTAAATGGCCCATAATACCCGCCGTTCCCCTAAAAGGAAACTGCCGAATTCCGGGTACAATGCATAATTCAGTATATAACATGTCCCAACAGACAGGGACTCGGGAACAAATTATTGTTATTAAGGTTTCCAGTATACTACTGAGAAACTACGTCATCATGGATATAAGAAAAACTAGATAGTTTGAGATTTTGCGTACTGTCCAATCTCTTTCTAAATTAGTAGAGTTTTTTTGTAAGTAATCAGCGAGACAGTTTTCCTATGTTGTTATTCAAATCTCTTTGTTGCCGCGCGGGATAGGCCGAGCGGTCTACGGCGCTGCAGTCATGGACTGTGCGGCTAGTCCCGGCGGAGGTTCGAGTCCTCCCTCGGGCATGGGTGTGTGTGTGTTTGTCCTTAGGATAGTTTAGGTTAATTAGTGTGTAAGCTTAGGGACTGATGACCTTAGCAGTTAAGTCCCATAAGATTTCAACACATTTGATTTGATTTGATTTCTCTTTGTTATTCTGACCAGGTCTTTAACGAGTTATAGAAGAGAGACTGCATTTACATTTATAATATTTGAGTGAAAGTGAAACTGGGAGAGATCGAGACTAATTTTAACTGTATTTTATGTCATCTTTCGTTTTAAACAGAGATTAGACGTTGCCCCTAGGGAAATAAATGTCTTTCATCCCTGTTGCTTTGAACATACCGAGTAAAGAAATGCGCTGTTCAAACCATCCTGCTGGACATGAGTGTTTTACTCTTCTGCGTTGTCGCACGAGAAATGTATTTATTGCTTATTGTATTTTTGCTCTTGCTACGAACATCAACAGTTGATTGATTTGTTAACGAATTATTTCTACAGTTGAAACTTCCTGGCAGATCAAAACTGTGTGCGGAACTGGGACTCGAATCTGGCGTTCCACGGCCAAGTGCTCTACCAACTAAGCTCACAACCAGCTCTCACAGGAGTTTGTAGTTATGCCAGTTTCATTTCTGCTAACCCTTCCGTACTTTTGTCTTTCTTCAGTTTGAAACTTCAGTTCCCTCTCAAGCTTTATTCTGTGCTCATTAGACTCTTGATTCCATTCAGCAGGTCCTATGATCCTTTACCACTTCCGCTGAGACCGAGCGAGGTGGCGCAGTGGTTAGACACTGGACTCGCATTCGGGAGGACGACGGTTCAATCCCGCGTCCGGCCATCCTGATTTAGGTTTTCCGTGATTTCCCTAAATCATTCCAGGCAAATGGCGGGATGGTTCCTCTGAAAGGGCACGGCCGACTTCCTTCCCTAATCCGATGAGACCGATGACCACGCTGTCTGGTCTCCTTCCCCAAACAACCAACCAACCAACTTCCGCTGAGGATAGTAAAGTCATCAGCGAATCTTATCACTGATATCCTTTCACAAAAGATTTTGATGCCACTCCTGATTATTTTCGTCGTTGCCTGTTCGATGTATAGATCGAACAGTAGGGGCGAAAAGCTGCAACCCTGTCTTACATACTGTTTAATCCTAGCACTTCGTTCATGATCTTCCATTCTTTTGTATGGTTATTAGCTATTTAACATGTTTTTATTTTACCCGTCTTACCGTTATCTTACACTTATTTTTCTGAAAACTTCGAACATGTTCCACAATTTTACTTTGTCGAACGCTTTTTCAAGACGACAAATCCGTTTTAATCTGTATGCTCGTATTAATAAAATTCATCGTATGTTCCACATCTCCACCAAAACCACTGAATAGATTTCAACTAAACTTGTCACAAATATCACTTTTCTATATAACACCCCTGTGGCAGAGAGTGGGGGTGAAAAAGGGTCACGCAAAAGCGTAGGTCAGGAACACCTGCAATAATGGCATGCATACACGGGCGAAGCCGCGGGTAAAAAGACTGGTTTTTCTTAACCCCCGTACTTCAAGTATCAAACACAACGTCTGAACTACCTCTCTGATACCTTTACATGTCTCAGAAGTCTGCAACTCTTAAATAATTATAGGTGTATTAAAAATAATGCCCCGGATACACTCCAGAAAAACGATGGAATATTCGATCCTCCGGGAAAACTTCAAGAAACACTAGCAATGTTGCTTACTGGATAATACAGAGTAATCTAAAAGTTAACTCAGGCAAGTATTAGTGAAAAGTGTTTCGACGATAACCTCAGTAATGTATTATATAGGCTTCTGAAAATCACCATATCCTTTGCAATAGTTTTGACAACTGTTACAAGGCAGTTAATCTTTTTCAAAATTAAACTCAATCAAGTGATTCTTAAATTAGTAACAGTTTCATCAGAAGTAATCATGAATATTATTTAAAATTATTAAAGTAATTCTTAAATTAGCAACAGTTTCATCAAAAGTAACCATGAATATCATGTAAGTGTCACTTTACTAGATTACTGACTATACCTTGCTCGTCTGCAGCAACTCAAGGCTGTAGCAAGGTCACGAAAGTTTAACAGACACGTATTGCCACTCGAGAGGTAAGAGTTAAAAATGCGGGAAAGTGCGCATAGGACTAATGCACCGACGATTCTGTAGAACCCTACTTATATGGGGATATGAAATGGAATGATCACAAAGGTTCAGTCGTGGTTAAAGCAGGTGGTAGACCTCGGTTTATTGGTAGATTACTGGGGAAGTGCAATCAGTGTACAAAAGAGATTGGTTACATATCACTCATGCGACCCATCCTAGAATATTGCTGAAGTGTGTGGGACCCGTACCATATAGGACTAACGGGAGATATTGAACGTAGACAGAGAAGGACAGCACGAATGGTCACAGGTTTGTTTAATCCGTGGGAGTGTGTCATAAAGATATTGAACGAACTGAAATGGAAGACTGTTGAAGACAGACGTAAACTGTCCCGAGAAAGTCTTTTAACAAAGTTTCAAGAACTAGCTTTAATTGATTGTTCTAGGGATATGCTACAACCCCATACGTATCGCACACACAGGGATCGAGAGGATAAGATTCTGATGCACAGTGGCATTCAATCTTTCTTCCCACGCTTCGTACGTGAATAGAAGAGGAAAACACCCTAATAACTGGTACAATGGGACGTATCCTCTTCCATGCACATCACGTTGCTTTGCAGAGTATAGATGTAGATGTATATAGATAGTTCATCCATACCGGGAATCGAGAATTTCGACGATTTTTGACTGCTATCGATTCGATACTGGCAGGATATCAAAATATGACATAAATTTCAGAATCTTTTGATCGCATTGACGTAGAAGCTTAAATTTTTTGCACTGCTAGAGGCCGTCAATTTTAGTTGGTGACATAAATTTCACCTTTATACGTCCAGTCGAATCACACGACAAAAAAACACTACTCGTATAATGTAATGACAAACTAAAAATATGCGGATTTATTCTTTTACTTGTGTTATATAACCTCGATTCTTGCCAAATATCATGATTCTTGGTGAAAGTGATGAACCCTATGGGTTTTGATGCATGATTTTGCGAGTATCAAAATATGTGACATAAATGGCCATATCTTTTGAGGGGATTGACTTTGAACCTTAGCGTTTCGACACCGCCAAGGGGCCATATGTCACTAAATTTCAGCTTGAGACATCCACCAGTTCCTGAGAAAAAGGAGACCTAACAGACGAACGGACAGATAGATAACTTTTTTTCGTTTGCTTGTGCCGTTTTTCCCGCGTATACGGAGGGCCGGCATGGTTAATCGAATGTGGCAATGTTAGTTGAAGGGGTGGCCGGATGCCCTTCCTGCCGCCACCCCGTACCTCCCGGGAAGGAATAGGTGTACCCCAACCGTCTGTGACTAGTGTAACCCATGGAATAGTGCGAAAGTGTTCAGATGTCTGTGAGCCGTGTAACTGAGGCAGGACGTGGGGACCAGCCCGATATTCACCTAGGGGGATGTGGAAAACCGATCCGAAGCCGGCGCGCCTACCCGAGTCCAGGAAGCAGCGGGTTAGCGCGCTCGGCTAACCTGGCGGGTGACGGACAGTCAGATAACAAATGACAAAAAATATATTTTCGTGTATTATAAACACAAATTAGCAAATATCGGATGTTTTGCTTCACTTTTACTGTTACACAGTGCTTCATGCCTAATTTCACGATTCTATGACAACGGGAAGTATCGTATAGTTTTTGGTGAGTGAGTTTGCGAGTATCAAAATATGACATAAATGGACGTGTCTTTTGATTGAATTGAAGTAGAAACTTAATATTTGTTACTGCGCCAACATAGTTACAAGGGTCGTTCAGTTAGTAATGGTACACTTTTTTTTTTTTTTTTGGAAACTGGTTATTTTTATTCAGAATTCTAATACATCATATTATTCCCCACTCTTTTGGCTACAAAAACTCCAATTTAGAACATTATCTCCGTTCAATGTGGCGGCCTTACGCCATCTTGCTGGGAGTGCCTGTATGCCCGCATTGTAATACTCTACTGGTCGACGTCGGAGCCAACGTCTTGCTGCATCAATAACCTCCCCATCAGCCACGTACTGACCGCCCCGGTAGCTGAGTGGTCAGCGCGACAGAATGTCATTCCTAAGGGGCCGCCGGCACGGTAGCTCAGCGTGTTCGGTCAGAGGGTTAGCTGCCCTCTGTAACAAAAAAAACTGAGTCAACGGCTCAACACTGAACTTGAACGGGTGTCCTGCGACATCCGCACCGAGCAAATACAACGAACAAAATCGAACAAAAAAAGTGAGAGAAAAAGGGCCCGGGTTCGATTCCCGGCTGGGCCGGACATTTTCTCCGCTCAGGGACTGGGTGTTGTGTTGTCCTAATCATCATCATTTCATCCTCATCGACGCACAAGTCGCCAAAGTGGCGTCAAATCGAAAGACTTGCACCCGACAAACGGTCTACCCGACGGCAGGCCCTAGTCACACGAAATCCACGTACTGCTTCTCGCGGAGAGCATCCTTAATTCGGCCAAACAGATGGAAATCAGAAGATGGGAGATCCGGTCTGTAAGGTGGATGAGGAAGAACAGTCCAGTGAAGTTCTGTGATCTGCTCTTGGGTGGGCAGACTTTTGTGAGACCTTGCTTTGTCACGGAGAAGGGGAAGTTAGTTCGCATCTTTGTAGCGACGAACACGCTGAAGTCACTTCGTCAGTTTCCTGAGGACAGCACAATAAACTTTATAAAGTTGATAGTTGCACTATCAGAAGACCGTGGCTATGACTTAACCGGCTGCGGGTGCAGATTTGAACTTCTTCTTCGGAAGAGCGGTGGTGTGGCGCCACTCCATAGATTGCCTTTTTGTTTCCGGCTCGAAGTGATGAACCCTGTTTCATCGCCTGTGACGATGTGCGACAAAAAATTGTCGGGACAAAAAATTGTCACCATCACGCGCAAGGAATTCCGCAGAGGTCTTCTGCTAGGCGGCGAGGAACCCAACGGGCACATATCTTTGAGTACCCCAACTGGTGGACGATTGTGTCAGCACTACCAACAGAGCTTCCAGTTGAGCAGTGAGGTGTTTGATTCTGATCCTTCGATCACCTCAAATGAGAGTGTCCACACGTTATAACATTGCAGGAGTCTGAGCTCTGTACGGCCGACCGGCACGCGGGAGGGCAGACGAGTTTGCGCAACCTTGCTGCGATAATGACAGATCTTCGCTCAACGACTCATCGTGCTTTTGTTCACTGCCAGGTCTCTGTAGATATATTGAAGTGCCTCTGAATATCAATAATGCTCTGGTTTTCCGCCAAAAGAAAATCAGTGACTGCTCTCCGCTTTGATCGCACCATCGTTACAGACGCCATTTTGAAGACTACGCATAGTGCCTATAACGAGAATATTTCATTATATCACACAACAAATGCCACATTTTTTCAACCGAAGATGGCCGAGAAAAAATTTTCACCCCCCTGTGTAATTAGGTGCTTCACGGGAGACTCTGTTTAGTTTGATAGACTTTTAACCAGACGATAATTTTGCCCGTGATAGCATTCACAGAATTCGCGAATGTCTCGAGTGTTGCGTAAGAATGACATTCTTACGTTATAATCCATTGCAAGACATGAGCGATAAGAAAGGAGTGTGGGAATCGTAAGACGAAAGCCCGAAAGACTGTCTACGACGACTCAGAAGCCCGTATCTGGAGTACTTGTGACATGCCTGCTAAGTGGCAGATAAGACGCAGTCAAGTGCCTGTGGTGCGTTCGAAAGACGCGGTTAAGGTACGGCGTTGGCAGGAATACGTTCCTTTCGACCACCAAAATTTGATCAGTCTACCACAAAACTCGTCAAACTATTTTTCCGGCCGTACAAAAACAACCTTAGAGATCGTTGGCTCTAAATAGCTTTCTTTCCAACACTAAGCAAATGACAAATGGTCTCGTTTGAATAAATATTGTGTAGGTTTTTTAATTATTCCGTACATTTCAGCCTTTGCGTTTTATCGAGCGAGACGTTCGAATGTTAAGACGCTGGGCTCGCATTCTCAAATCTCCATTCGGCCATCCGGATTTATGTTCTCCGAGGTTTCCTTTTGGAGCGAATGGCGGGATGGTTCCTGTGAAAACGAGTCTGTCGATTACATTCTCCATTATTACCAAATCCGAGCTGTTGCTCCGTTTCTAACAATCATGTCTCTCCCTCTCTCTCTTCGCGTTTTCCACAGGAACATTTTTATTCGTTACAGAATTCTCATACACTCCTAAAAGTGTTTTTCCATGATTCCGCTAAACCTCTCGTTTAGTCAATTTTAGCATTACGTGTCTGATCACAGATAATACTTGGCTTTATCACCTATAAAATTTAATTCTTGCGGTCTGACACGTCCTGAAACTGACCGACTCAGTTGTATAAAAAATAGCAATTTTAGAGTCTTGTCTCCCTTCCCACTTACCTGGACAAATTTCTGCAGACGTCAATGAAACACAGTATGGAAAAAAAATTAAGATTACCCAAAGCAAACAACAATATGCCCTGCCGGAATTCCTGTTACATTTTACATTTAATATTTATTGGGAATGATCCCATGCGAACAGTCCCGCATGGCTTGGAAAGAACACAAGCTACCCCTGTCTACTAAAGGGGTAAAAAAACGAATTCATTCAATTTCAGTATCTCCAAATTCCATCTGTCGCAACGTCGTGAGGCAATTCTTAAGCTCTTCCATTATGACGTTCCTGGAGGAAAACAGTTCAAGAGAAAACATTGGTGTGAAACACAGACAACTTTATTCACACAGAGTATATTGTAGATTGTAGATGACACAAATGAACCGTTATATTCCGTCCACATTCTCAACTAGTAACCAGTATCTTTTATACATCTTTCACTCACTACTCCATTCAGTTGGACGAGATGCAGTGGAACAAATTTTGATCATTTCAGTCAAGTATCCTGCTTGGCAAGGAGTGGAACAGAGATCAGAAATATTTTGGAGGGTATTTCCAGTTACAGCTTTCGCCGAATGACCGTACGTCATACGAAGTACATTAAAAATATACGATTAGTACAAAAAAATTGAGTGGAAGAATCTAGTGCGTCAGCGAGAACGAAGGTAATATCGGGCGTGCCCCAAGGAAGCGCAATATGAAATGCCATGCCATGAAGCAAGTCGTAACCAGAGGTTTCAGCGAGCCCAAAGAGATCAGACGTATACATTCTGGCGGATTCGGATAAATTTGGGCATCGTCGTTGATAAGTGAAGCGAGGGAACGCCATATGAAACTTCCTGGCGGATTAAAACCCGTCCTCACAACTTGACTGCGGATCGTGAGTTGTGCTTGCGTAACAAACTCGGTGGAGCATTTGCCCGCGAAAGGCACAGGTCCCGAGTTCGAGTAACGGTCCTGCACGGGTTTTAATCTGCCAGAAAGTCTCATATCAGCGCACACTCTGCTGGAGAGTGGAAATTTCATTTTGGAGTGACATATTGTTTCATTGACTTGACTATCTAATTTGTTGCGAATTGTCATTACTTTCACCTGTTGTATATGAGTGTACTATTGAAAATAATTTGTTTATTGCAAGACAAATTACAAAAAATGTCATCGACAAAATGAAGAACGCCCGTTGATCAATATATTTTCATTTACACGGTGGCATAAATAAGACTGCCGTTTGATTTGTTGTGCCAAGTTCGAATTTCTTGTGGAAGAGAAGGAAAAAAAAACAAAAAACAAAGAGGTAAGCACCAAAGCCTTAGCTAGTCATCTATTCTTCTGTTTTAAATTGTTTTATTAGACTATCCAACAAGGTGCTTGTCCGCAGATATGATGATGACTAATATCGTTAAGGCGGCCCCTATTTGTTGAATGCTCATAACAATTAAAAATGTTTGGGATGTGCGGAGGTTTTTGTGAATACAGAAAATACCTTACGTACGTTAAACCTAATAAAATATTTTGTGTCCAGCAGGAACACTAACTATGAAAAATCCATGTAAAGTCCAAGCGTGTAATACACTGAAGAGCCAAAGAAACTGGTACACTTGCCTAATATCGTATAGGGCCCCCGCGAGCACGCATAAGTGCCCCAACGCGACGTGGCATGGGCTCTACTAATGCGTGAAGTAGTGCTGGAGGCAATTGACACCATGAATCCAGCAGGGCTGTACATAAATCCATAAGAGTACGAGGGGGTGGAGATGTCTTCTGAACAGCACATTGCAAGGCATCCCAGATATGCTCAATAATGTTCTATCTGGGGAGTTACTGGAGCCATTCTGTAGCAATTCTGGACATGCATTGTCCTGCTGGAATTGCTCAAGTCTGTCGGAATGTACAATGGACATGAATGGATGCAGGTGATGAGACAGGATGCTTACATACGTGTCACCTGCCAGAGTCGCATCTAGACGTATCAAGGGTCCCATGTCACTTCACCTGCACACACCCCACACCATTACAGAGCCTCCACCAGCATGAACTGTCCCCTGCTGACATGCAGGGTCTCTGCATTCATGAGGTTATGTCCATACCCGTACACGTCCATCCGCTAGATACAATTTTAAACGTACATCGTCCTACCAGGCAACATGTTTCCAGTCATCAACTGTCCACTGTCGGTGTTGATGGGCACAGGTGAGGCGTAAAACTTTTTGTCGTGCAATCATCAAGGGCACACGAATGGGCTGTCGGCTCCAAAAGCCCAATGGATGATGTTTCGTTGAATGGTTCCCACGCTCTGCCGCGTTCTTGCAGGATCTTTTTCCGGTCGCAGCGATGTCGGAGATTTGATGTTTTACCGGATTCCTGATATTCACGGAACACTCGTGAAATGGTCGTACGAGGGAAATCGCCTCTTCATCTCTACCTCGGAGATGCTGTGTCGCATCGCTCGTGTGCCGACTATAATACCACGTTCAAATCCTCATAGCCGGCCGGAGTGGCCGTGCGGTTCTAGGCGCTACAAGCTTGAGCCGAGCGACCGCTACAGTCGCAGGTTCGAATCCTGCCTCGGGCATGGATGTGTGTGATGTCCTTAGGTTAGTTAGGTTTAATTAGTTCTAAGTTCTAGGCGACTGATGACCTCAGAAGTTAAGTCGCATAGTGCTCAGAGCCATTTGAACCAAACACACATAAATCTTGATAACCTGCCATTGTAGCAGCAGTAACCGTTCTAACAACTACGCCAGACACTTGTTTTATACTGTATAGGCGTTGCCGACCGCAGCGTAGTATTCTGCCTTTTTACATATCTCTGTATTTGAATACGCATGCCTATACCAGTTTCTTTGGCGCTCAGTGTAAAACTACAGGCGCTGCAGTGCCTACACCGAGTTTTGCCTTCCCCAGTACAAGTTCGTCTTCAGCATCGACAGAAAAGCAATTGGCTGTGTCAGAGCAGTTTGAAAGGAAATTTCTTTGAGGTATAAACGACGCAAAAACAAAAAAAGTCATTATTTAATAGCAGGAATGATTGCACTAGACAACGAGCCATTATCCGTTGTCACAGCTCATTTGATGTCTGCTGAATTCCATTCCAGTTGGAACATTTGAGTTCTTGCTATGAGATCTTTTTCTAGGTTCTCACAGTGAAGAAAATATATCAAGGAAGCTTAATACTATATCAGATCGCTGGGAAGCAACATACATACTCATTCACGACAGTGGCGCCAACATGCTGAAAAGTATTAGAGTGGCCATGATTCTGCTGGATGTTTCATTCGCCCTTAACGCACTTCAGTTATGCCAGCATAGCTCATGGAAAAACCGTTGGCGACTCAAAAGCAGCCGACTTTACCGGAGCGTCAGTTGGTGCACGATATCAACACGAGGTGTAATTCCACCTTTTATATGGTAGAGCACCTGTTAGGGAAAAAAAAAAAAAAAAACGGGCTATGTCGTTGTATGTGGGTGATCGCGATACGCTTACTAATCTGACGTCCCATCAGTAGTATTTGATGCAGCACTGCGTGAAGCTATTGAAGCCCTTTCAAGAAAAAAAAAGTTCTGGTCTCTCCTGCATATCCGAAGTAATGCCACATGTTGCGGCATTAAATAAATATATAGATACGGATGAGAGAGCACAAAGAACCTATGACCACACATGAGTCCCGTTAAAAGCTAAATGAGAAAATCGTTTCAAGAACTTTAATGAAGGTCCAAATTACTTAATGACATCCTTTCTAGACTCGAGATTCAAGACTATTTGGGAATTGCTGACGCAGAAAGAGCTCGATGGAAGACATTATTCGAATTTTGCGAAGGATCTTCCTTGCAGTAGCAGTTCATCTCCCGTGCCTGCCACAAGAGTGGTAGAGGAGGCGCGAGACTGAATCAGCTGTGACACGTTAAGCTCACGACACGTTTTGGGTTTTCTTTAACGGGATAACAAATGAAAATAATACTGTTCAGTGTGACGGTCAAAAAATGACTGGACTGGAAGCGAGTATGAATATTGTTTGAAGATAGTTAGAATGGATCGCAATCGGGATCCTTATGTTTGGTGGTTCGTTAATGTGACACAGTACGCAAAGTTTGCCAGAATTTACCTTTCAGCGCGATTGAGGTTTATGGTATCGCTACATTGCTGCTCGCGTTGGCCGAGATCCAATGACTGTTAGCACAATATGGAATCGGTGGGTTCAGGAGGGTAATACGGAACGCCGTGCTGGATCCCAACGGCCTCGTATCACTAGCAGTCGAGATGACAGGCATCTTATCCGAATGGCTGTAACGGATCGTACAGCCACGTCTCGACCCCTGAGTCAACAGATGGGGACGTTTATAAGACAACAACCATCTGCACGGACAGTTCGGCGACGTTTGCAGCAGCGTGGATTATCAGCTCGGAGACCATGGCTGCGGTTACCCTTGACGCTGCATCACAGACAGGAGCGCCTGCGATGGTGTACTCAACGACGCATCTGGGGGCACGAAAGGCAAAACGTCATTTTTTCGGATGAATCCAGGTTCTGTTTACAGAATCATGATGGTCGCATCCGTGTTTGGCGTCATCGCGGTGAACGCACATTGGAAGCGTGTATTCGTCATCGGCATACTGGCGTATCACCCGGCGTGATGGTGTGGGGTGCCATTGGTTACACGTCTCGGTCACCTCTTGTTCGCATTGACGGCAATTTGAACAGTGGACGTTACATTTCAGATGTGTTACGACCCGTGGCTCTACCCTTCATGTGATCCCTGCGAAACCCAATATTTCAGCAGGATAATGCACGATCACATGTTACAGGTCCTGTACGGGCCTTTCTGGATACTGAAAATGTTCGACTGCTGCCCTGGCCAGCACATTCTCCAGATCTCTCACCAATTGAAACGTCTGGTCAATGGTGGCCGAACAACTGGCTCGTCACAATACGCCAGTCACTACTCTTGATGAACTGTGGTATCGTGCTGAAGCTGCATGGGCAGCTATACCTGTACATGCCATCCAAGCTCTGCTTGACTCAATGCCCAGTCGTATCAAGGCCGTTATTACGGCTAGAGGTGGTTGTTCTGGGCACTGATTTCTCAGGATCCATGCACCCAAATTGCGTGAAGATGTAATCGCATGTCATTTCTAGTATAATATATGTGTCCAATGAATACCCGTTTATCATCTGCATTTCATCTTGGTGTAGCAATTTTAATGGCCAGTAATATATATACAGGGTGAGCACAAAGTCTTGCTCCAATTATAAAAATTTATAACAGAATAACCGTTTGACGGAACAAGTTACATTTGATGCCGTTGCGTAGGTTAGTGTTACTAGTTTGCTTTTTTTTTTCTTGGGCCTCTTACGTTAGTAAACCTCAACGTGTGCTTCCTTGATCGCTCGGAGAACGTCGAGACAGTATTCCGGTTCCCGGCAGGTGTTTCGTAACATGACTTCTGTCACAGTACCCACAACAGCTTGTATCCTAGCCTTCAGTTCGTCGACGTCAGCAACTGGTGTGACGAAGACTCTGTCCTTGATATAGCTCCAGAAAAAAAAGCCAAGGGGCTTAATGTCTGAAGAGGGGAGTAATGTCCGGATCGGTGGATTGGAAGGAACAGTCCAATACCATGGCCACCCCGCTCTCCAGACATTACGCACCTTGCAGTTCAAGCTGCACAGTAGTTACTGCGACGACGTCACTTGTACGCCACGAATAAAATCAGACTCAGAACATAGCCAATCGACGATCATTTCTAGTTAGTTGCCTCTAGTAATGGGAGAAGATGATACGAGGCAAACTAAAACTGTTTAGAGAGTTACACAATCTTACTATCTCTTCTTTTTATATGAATCAAGATCGTCAAAGTGATACGTGATGAAAGAATTAGCAATAAGCAATGGTTCTACGGAACAACAGATTAATTATGCCAGTAAGGAGCGGCAACATCACACGTTTGTTCGACAGTACACAAAATCTTCAAGGGAGTGTGATATCAGGACAATATTGGAACCATCAATGATTCATGCTAAAAGTAGGGTCAAGTTTCTCCGAAACAGATTTCTCTGTTCTAAGGTTTAGCAAAAGGCAGTTTACATCTACTCCGCGGGTCATTGTACATCGTTTTGTGCAGGGTATTTTCCGTACTATGCCATTCACGTACCACTCGAGGTAATTAATGGGTGCCTGTATGCCTGTCTAAGCGTCGTAACCTGATTTATCTTAATCTCATAATCGCCAAAAAAGATATAAGATGACGGCAGCAGAAACGTCACAAAGTCTTCCTCGAACACGAGCTCTCTAAATTTATCCATCAGGCTTTAGCGAGAACAACGCCACCTTTCTTCTGCACAGTCCTAACGAAGCTCCCTGAGAATCTCTGTTACCTTTTTAATGTACAGTGTGTAAAAGATAACTGTTTACAACGTACCACAATGGTGTATGTGAAGTCGAGACGAACAAGTTAGTATAGAACACTTGTGCTCATTCAAACTGGGAAACAGCCTCAAATTTGCCTACAAAAAGCCGTCTAAACTAAAGCACACTCGCGTCGCGCTAGATTTAGGCTAAACTCGTCCTTGAATATAAAAAAACCCTTGACAATACACTTACAAAACGTAGAACTGGCGTTTAGGTTGCCTTTGAAGGCCAATTTTACATTCGAAATGATAATTAAATCTAAATAATTAGGTGGACTGATAAGGTAAGGAATGAGGAGGTTCTACGCAGAATCGGAGAGGAAAGGAATATGTGGAAAACACTGATAAGGAGAAGGGACAGGATGATAGGACATCTGCTAAGACATGAGGGAATGACTTCCATGGTACTAGAGGGAGCTGTAGAGGGCAAAAACTGTAGAGGAAGACAGAGATTGGAATACGTCAAGCAAATAATTGAGGAATTCGTGTCGTGGCGGGCCGCATCAAACCAGTCAGTAGACTGATGACAAAAAAAAAAAAAAAAAAAAATTAAATCAAGGCCCTACGTTGTCGACAGGCGTTGATATACATCAACGTGGACAGTTGAAAATGTGTGTCCTGACCGGGACTCGAACCCGGGATCTCCTGCTTACATGGCAGACGCTCTATCCATCTTTTTTTTGCATTTTGTTCGTTGTTGATCGATGTGTTTGGTCGTTGCGGACGTCACATGACATCCGGTCAAGTTGGTTTTGTTGATCCTTCCACTCAGTTTTTTATTACATAGGCCAACCAGCTCTCTGACCGAACACGCTTAGTTACCGTGCCGGCATCCATTTGAGCCACCGAGGGCACAGAGGATAGTGCGACTGCAGGGACTAGGGTCTTATCCCTTGCACGTTTCCCGTGAGACTCACATTTCCAACTTAATGACCACACACTACATTCTTAGTGCCCCTGCCCATTACACTCATTACTCGCGGCAGACAATCTTACCGAGTCCCGTAAGAGTTCGAACAATACGTGAGCATCCGCACAGAAGGTCAGTGGCCGGTTAGCCTTAACTATATGAAGATGGTATCTGTGCTTTCAGACATGTCCGAAAGAACAGATACCATCTTCATATTCATAGAATTTTACGTTCTTTCCCTGCTTCATTGAAAGCAAGTATGTTACATCAAATTGTTTGTCTCGACTTCCATACACCACTTTGGTACGTTGTTATCGTTTACAGCAAGCATGGCCACCTTTGGTGAGATCCCACGCCAGCAAATTATCCCCCAAAACGCGCATTGTTTGAGAGTATATTCATTTCATGTTCACCTCTCTTCACATGTTTACATTTTGTTTTGGCGTCGTGAAAATTGGTTCTTTACTTACGACGTTTTACAATAGCTCTCTTAAAAATTTATACTGCAAAATTCTGGAACTTCGTTAGTGAGGAAACAGTTTTCACCACACTTAAATATATATAAGCATCAGAAGATGGGATGCCAGACATATTGAAATGTGATCATGGAAAAATAAACGCCTATAAAAGCAATTGGTTGCAGCTAATTCATTAATTCCCTTCCATTTCTCGCTCTCTCTCGCACGAATTTCTTATTCTGGTCAAATTGAAATCAATCGCGGGCCTGTCGCCAGTTGCCCAGCTGTGCTTTACGTACAGTACACCATGAGTGCCCAAGC
Source organism: Schistocerca americana (assembly GCF_021461395.2). NCBI lineage: Eukaryota > Metazoa > Arthropoda > Insecta > Orthoptera > Acrididae > Schistocerca > Schistocerca americana. The sequence goes on along the minus strand of NC_060121.1, from coordinate 516,220,056 downwards.
TTTTCCGAACACTTTGCCAACACTTCTCTCTCTCTCTCTATTTTTTTTTTAACGCTCTGTTAATTTTGAAGGTTAGTGAAATTTTAAAAATGAGAAAAAAACTTGTTTTATTCAATGACTACTTTAGTTTTAAATTATAATTAATAACAGTAATCATAATAAAATTTAAAAAAAATTTGTAACATCAAAATGTCGGAAAAAACGCCATGTTAATAGCTTTTCGAGGAGCACTTATTCACCTCCCGCGGATCACAGTTTGGGAAACCGTGCTGTAGACCATGCAGATGTGCTACAGTCCTAACAAAGCATCTCTGAATTAGTTCAGCGTGCACTGTGCCATGTCTACTATCCACAGCTGAGAAGAAAGCGCAGGACAGGAATGCAGCAGGGAGTTGGCGTTCATTGGGTTCTCTAGATCAGAATAGTATTGCCGTAATTTAAACATTTTCATTAATGAAATTATGTCTACATTGAGATTATGACTGACTTGATGTAGTTCCAGATTAATGTCTTAAGAGTTAAGCACTATCACGAAACCGTGAAAATGAAAAGAGAAACGGTGAATAATCACCGAACGCCACCGTAAATACGACTGCTTACTTACGAACCCGACGTGTTCGCTCTATATAGGAAGGCAGTACTCCGTGCTGTGAATAGCGGAGTAACCGAAAGGTAAACACAAACAGTGCATCCATTGTGAGCGGAGTATTGTCTCTTGGTGCAGAAGCCACGAAGACGCCATTTGGACTCTGTTTGAATACTCAGCCGCCAGGAAGCAGGATAGACACAGACCGATGTCTCAGTATCCTCGTGTAATCTCCTCCCTCCTTCCACCTATTGTCCACATTAAACAATGTCCAGTGCAAGTAATTAATAACCAAAGTCTTTTATGATGATTCGAGAGACTGAAGAGAATCGTTCAACGTGACGGAAGTGCAACCCTTCCGCAAACCACTGCAGATTTCAATGCTGGGTCATCAACAAGTGTCAGCGTGCGAACTATTCAACGAAATATCATAGATATGGGCTTTTGGAGCCGAAACTCACTCGTGTACCCTTGATGACCGTACGACACAAAGTTTTACGCCTCGCCTGGGCCCGTCAACACCGACATTGGACTGTTGATGACTGGAAACATGTTGCCTGGTCAGACGAGTCTTGTATCAAATTGTATCGAGCGGATGGTCGTGTACGGGTATGGAGACAATCTCATGAATCCATGGAACGCGCATGTCAGCAGGGGACTGTTCAAGCTGGTGGAGGCTCTGTAATGGTGTGGGGCGCGTGCAATTGGAGTGATATGGGACCCCTGATACGTCTAGGTACACTATGTGATCAAAAGTATCCTGACCCCCCAAAAACATACGTTTTTAAAATTAGGTGCATTGTCCTGCCACTTACTACCAGGTACTCCATATCAGCGACCTCAGTAGCCACTAGACGTTGTGAGACAGCAGATTGGGGCGCTCCGCGGAATTCACGGACTTCAAACTTGGTCATGTGATTGGGTGTCACTTGTGTCATACGTCTGTACGCGAGATTTTCACCCTGCTAAACATCCCTAGGTTCACTGTTTCCGATGTGATAGTGAGGTGGAACCATGAAGGGACACATACAGCACAAAAGCGTACAGGCCGACCTCGTCTGTTGACTGACAGAGACCGCCGACAGTTGAAGAGGGTCGTAATGTGTACTAGGCAGACACCTATCCAAACACACGAATTACAGAATGCATCAGGATCCACTGCAAATGCTATGACAGTTAGGCGGCATGTGAGAAAACTTGGATTTCATGGTCGAGCGGCTACTCATAAGCCACACTTCAGACCGGTAAATGCCAAACCGTAAACATTGGACGATTGAACAATGGAAAAACGTTGTGTGGAGTGACGAATCACAGTACACAATATGGCGATCGGATGGCAGGGTGTGGGTATGGCGAATGCCCGGTGAACGTCAACTGCCAGCGTGTGTAGTGCCAACGGTAACATTCGGAGGCGCTGGTGTTATGGTATGGTCGTGTTTTTCATGGAGGGGGCCTGCACCCCTTGTTGTTTTGCGTGGCACTATCACAGTACAGGCTTACACTGAAGTTTTAAGCACCTTCTTACTTCTCACTGTGGAAGAACAATTCAGGGATGACGATTGCATCTTTCGACAAGATCGAGCACCTGTTCACAGTGCTTGGCCTCTGGCGGAGTGGTTACACGACAATAACATCTCTGTAATGGACTGGCTTGCACAGAGTCCTGACCTGAATTTTATAGAACACTTCCGGGATGTTTTGGGACGCCGACTTCGTGCGGGCCTCACCGACTGACATCGATACCTCTCCTCAGGGCAGCACTCCGTGGAGAATGGGCTCCCATTCCCCAAGAAACCTTCCAGCACCTTATTGAACGTATGCCTGCGACAGTGGAAACTGTCATCAGGGCTGCGGGTGGGTCAACACCGTACTGAATTCCAGCATTGCCGATGGAGGGCGTCAAGAACTTGTAAGTCATTTTCAGCCAGGTGTACGGATACTTTTGATCACATAGTGTACGAATCTGGCAAGTGACATGTACGTGAGCATCCTGTCTGATCACTTGCATCCATTCATGTCGATTGTACATTCCGACGGACTTGGGCAATTCCATCAGGACAATGCGACACCCCATACATCCAGAATTGCTACAGAGTGAGTTTAAACACTTCTGCTGGCCACCAAACTCTCCAGACATGAACATTATTGAGCATATCTGGGATGCCTTGCAACTTTCTGTTCAGAAGAGGTCTCCACCCGCTCGTACTCTTACGGATTTATGGAACGCTGCGGGGTTCATGGCGTTAATTGCCTACAGCACTACTTTAGATATTATTCGAGTCCATGCCACGTCGTTTTGCGGCACTTCTGCGTGCTCGCGGGTGCACTACACTATATTAGGCAGGTGTTTCTTTGGCTCTTCGCTGTATGTTGTTCATTTACGATATGTACAAAGTTTTGGTTTTACACTGGATTTAGAAGTAATGTAGATATATACATTTGTTTACATGCCTCACATACAGTAATCTAGAAGCGAAAAATTCTGAAATTGAAATCTGCCGTATCCAAATATATCGTTTCTACACAATGACGTTCACTCGTATAGAGACATTACCGTCACCACTCATACCCACAGCCATAGCAGTCTGTTTAGGGAAATAATTTAACGAGATAAAATCTCAAGATAGTCGGGAAGGGCCACCAAGGACATGCATCCTAGTGTAAAGTTTGCTCAGGTGCACATTATCTCGGAAGATAAAGCACAAAGTGCGTATTCGCTTCTCATGCTTTTAAGAGCTTTGTCCTTCCTGAGTCACAGATGACATTACGTCTTTGATGTTTTATTACGCTCATTAGGTCCACGTTTTCTGTAAAAGAACTTGGAACTTCGTGAATATAATATGAAAACGTCGTACGAGGCTTATTGTCGGACATTTTTCTGTGAGCTAGACGTGTTGTTGTTGTAGTTGTTGTTTTTTTTTTTTTCATCCCGAAGACTGGTTTGATGCTGATCCGTCTTGTTCAAGTCTTTTGATATGTGCTCAAGTGCTGCAACCAACATTAATTTCAAGTTTTTTACGGTCATCGACCTTTGACCTCCACCGACAATTTTTTTTTCCCCGAGTCGGCGACAGCACTTTACCTATTATGTATACCGCTACGCTCCCTTCGTCCAGGCTGCATAACTACGAACTAGGAATTTCTGCTACATTTACAGATTTTTCTACGTTTACATTTATATCTACATCTATATCTGCTTCTACACTCCTGGAAATGGAAAAAAGAACACATTGACACCGGTGTGTCAGACCCACCATACTTGCGAGAGGGCTGTACAAGCAATGATCACACGCACGGCACAGCGGACACACCAGGAACCGCGGTGTTGGCCGTCGAATGGCGCTAGCTGCGCAGCATTTGTGCACCGCCGCCGTCAGTGTCAGCCAGTTTGCCGTGGCATACGGAGCTCCATCGCAGTCTTTAACACTGGTAGCATGCCGCGACAGCGTGGACGTGAACCGTATGTGCAGTTGACGGACTTTGAGCGAGGGCGTATAGTGGGCATGCGGGAGGCCGGGTGGACGTACCGCCGAATTGCTCAACACGTGGGGCGTGAGGTCTCCACAGTACATCGATGTTGTCGCCAGTGGTCGGCGGAAGGTGCACGTGCCCATCGACCTGGGACCGGACAGCAGCGACGCACGGATGCACGCCAAGACCGTAGGATCCTACGCAGTGCCGTAGGGGACCGCACCGCCACTTCCCAGCAAATTAGGGACACTGTTGCTCCTGGGGTATCGGCGAGGACCATTCGCAACCGTCTCCATGAAGCTGGGCTACGGTCCCGCACACCGTTAGGCCGTCTTCCGCTCACGCCCCAACATCGTGCAGCCCGCCTCCAGTGGTGTCGCGACAGGCGTGAATGGAGGGACGAATGGAGACGTGTCGTCTTCAGCGATGAGAGTCGCTTCTGCCTTGGTGCCAATGATGGTCGTATGCGTGTTTGGCGCCGTGCAGGTGAGCGCCACAATCAGGACTGCATACGACCGAGGCACACAGGGCCAACACCCGGCATCATGGTGTGGGGAGCGATCTCCTACACTGGCCGTACACCACTGGTGATCGTCGAGGGGACATTGAATAGTGCACGGTACATCCAAACCGTCATCGAACCCATCGTTCTACCATTCCTAGACCGGCAAGGGAACTTGCTGTTCCAACAGGACAATGCACGTCCGCATGTATCCCGTGCCACCCAACGTGCTCTAGAAGGTGTAAGTCAACTACCCTGGCCAGCAAGATCTCCGGATCTGTCCCCCATTGAGCATGTTTGGGACTGGATGAAGCGTCGTCTCACGCGGTCTGCACATCCAGCACGAACGCTGGTCCAACTGAGGCGCCAGGTGGAAATGGCATGGCAAGCCGCTCCACAGGACTACATCCAGCATCTCTACGATCGTCTCCATGGGAGAATAGCAGCCTGCATTGCTGCGAAAGGTGGATATACACTGTACTAGTGCCGACATTGTGCATGCTCTGTTGCCTGTGTCTATGTGCCTGTGGTTCTGTCAGTGTGATCATGTGATGTATCTGACCCCAGGAATGTGTCAATAAAGTTTCGCCTTCCTGGGACAATGAATTCACGGTGTTCTTATTTCAATTTCCAGGAGTGTATATCCCACAAGCCACCTTACAGTGTGTGGTGGAGCGTACTTCGAGTACCACCGTCATTTCCACTCCAATCGCGTACACTCCGCTAATTGAACACTATTGATGAACCCTTGGTATGATTTCGAATTTGTCTAATTTTACTTTCATGAGATTTTCATGACTCATAAAGAAGAGGAATCAGTACTTTGGTTGACCTCTAGGAACGTACGCTCTCGGAAGAATTTTGGGCTGTAAACTTCTCCGCGATGCACAACGCCTCTCTTGTAACGTTTGCCACTGTACTTAGATGAGCGTCTCCGAGACACTTTCGTTGTTACTAAACAAAGTCGCGACGAAACTAGTTGCTTATCTTTGGATCTTCTCTATTCCCTCTATCAACCCTACCTGGTAAGGAGCCCAGAATATGCAGCAATACTCAAATTTCGCTCTAACGAGGATTTTGTAAGCTACCTTCTTCGTGGGTGGTCTAAACTTTAAATCTTCGTACGCACTTGTTGTAAATTTAGGAAAAGTTAAAATTAAAATGTACAGTAAGTGCATATGGTTTGCTAACAACTGAATATTCCTTGCATTTTATGCGTTTTTGAGAGGCTGTGTGTGTGTGTGTGTGTGTGTGTGTGTGTGTGTGTGTGTGTGTGTGTGTGAGAGAGAGAGAGAGAGAGAGAGAGAGAGAGAGAGAGAGAGAGAGAGAGAGAGAGAGAGAGAGAGACACTCCAGAAACCATTTTTTATTAATTTTATCCCCAGAGAAGGCAATAGAAATTATTATAAAAAATGTTTAGCGGTAACAATTTAGGTGGAACAAGAGAAATAATCACTTCAAGCAGCAACGCAATCCACGCGCCCACATTGCATTACATGCGTGAATGCGAACCAGGCTCTGCCCCAAAAGTTCCAAGAATAATGTTTTAAGAGAGCGTCGAAGCCTCCCCCCTCCAACGACCCTGGTGGTGTCCATTTACGCATCACTTTATCCTCAGAAACAAAAAGAAGTCCGGTGGTACGAAGTCAAGGCTGTACGGTCACCTTCGCGGCATTCCAGCAGCTCGCAACACTTCAGCACACGAATTTTCTTCTGTTCATCGGTCAGGACGTCTGAGATCATTTTTGCGTAACATTCCTCATCTCGATTTCGGCATTTTGCAATCCTCGGTTATCATTTTTACGCGCTGGCGTCGATTCTCGTTCAAAACCTTTCGCGCTTCCTTCACATTTTCTTCCCTTTGAGACAAGACAGACGCCCAAAAACGCACACTGCCTTCGATATTTTCTCGCCCCCGCCTCCGGAAGATCTTGTGCCACTCGTAAATTCATGGCTGGGATATGACTTGATCCACACAAAGGCCTCCTGGATCCTACCCACCGCCACGATTTATTTAGTTGAACGTAAAATTTGATTGTGTATCGCTGCTCGATTAACCGAATCTCAACGTGTCACTAAAGCGCCCCATCCGTAAAATACGAGCCTCCACGGAGGCGACTGGCTAAGTCGTATTCGCAGCGTCCCAGCCGAAAATGGCATCGCTAAATCCAGTAAGCGTCATCTGAGAGCACTTCGCAACTATCATGGATGATGGACGCGTCAGTCGTTTCTTGCATGAAACGCTCAGTTAATCTCAATAGCATTATGTTCCAGGGACCGTGTTGGCAGCCTATTCTCTGATTATTCTTTTATTCCCAATCGTGGCTATCAACGTAAGTCCATGTGGACCGCTGGTATCGTGAAGAATTATTTCTTCTCTTCATGAAGCGATGCTGCTAGATATTGAACCACGCAGAAGGACCGTGTCAGAAATTCCCGTCCCGCTATCCAAATACATATATTCTGTATTTTTAATAAATAATGCCAGGATACAACTTTCAACAAAACCCGACCGATTCCTTCCCGCATTCATGTGCAATCCGAAAACGTTTTCACCCTTCCTATGACATCTCAACTGACGAGGAAACAGAAGATTAGGGTTTATCGTTTAACGCGCCGACTTCAACGCGAGACGCACATTGAGCTTTAACTACCAGTATCTTTCTTCTCGGTTTCTTTTCTTAGTTATTTTACAAACAGACGTACCTTTTCATACAATGTAGGCTTTCATAGCCAGTGTTGTCTTCAGTTAAAACTTCCGGGCTGAGAGGCCGTGGTCTATGTATAAAATTTCCTCCTAACGTTTCGTCTGCATCTGCGGGAGACGAAACATTAGGTGGAAATTTTATACATCGACCACGGCCTTTCAGCCCGGAAGTTTTAACTAAAGACGTACCTTTTGTTCCACTGTAATTATTATTACTGATGTCTGGGTAATAACCTCAAAAGAGACCTTACGTTGGTCCAACCCATTCGCATTTTGATGTTGAGATTTTTTTTAGTTGTACTGGATAAAAATTAATGGGTTCCTACTCCTCTCAGATCGCCGTATGTCACGAGCCACTGTCTATTTGTGAAGAAAATTAACTGCTACGACTACAGAATATTAGAAAAAAATAAAAAAGGCCTCTTGTGCGTGCAGTGCTGGATATTTTGTATACACACTATAGGACATCTATAGAGGTAGTCATAAAGACATTCCATTTGTACTCGAGCAGTGTTCAGATCCCTCATACAGTGATCCTGAACTATATTCCCCACAGTCCCTCTAAAATGTCTAAATCATTGTAGGCGAATGCCAGTGTGATATCTGTTTATTTTTCAACAACGCCACGGTCTATTTACTCATTCCTACCTGTTGAGATGAGCGACTGGACAATCTCTAAAGACCTCTAAGGCATACTGAACCCGAAACTTTTATCACCCCGTCGTTTGATTTGTTTTGTTACTGGTCTGCAGTGTCTTTTTTTGTTTTGTTTTTTGTTTTCCTTGTCTAGTGGACGCTCTCAAGATTTACGTGCCAATGCACATTCATTCGCTACAAGTAGGAGCTGTACTTTTTGGACATCTCGCAATAGCTCCAAGCTAGTTGAGGAGTTGCATTCTACAAGCAGGACGAGTTTCAGGACTCTGTTCTGAAAGCTTTAAGTCGATAAGTGGATTGGCAATATTATCCGAAGCGACAGATTCCTTCTAGAGTGCAAAGTGGTATCGAACCATGATGGTAGAGACAACTGAGGAGAGTCAGATTAGTGTTTAACGCCTTTCGAAAATGAGGTGATTAGAGGCGAAGCATAAGCTCGGATTAGGGAAGGATGGGGAAGGAAATCGGCCGTGCCCTTTCAAGGGAACCATACCGGCATTTGCCTGAAGCGATTTAGGGAGATCAAGGAAATAAACCCGGACGCGGGTTTGAACCGTCGTCTTTCCGAATGCGAGTCCAGTTTGCTAACTACGGCGCCGCTTAGCTCGGTAGGGATTAGAAATCATGGTGTTGTTGATGATGATGTTGATGATGATGATGATGATGATGATGACGACGACGAGTTCAGCACTATGTGTACGTTGATATGGCGACCAGGTTGTTTATACCGCAGTTACCGTAGATGTGGTTATCACTACTGGCATTGGGCGAACGTGATGCCCACACATAAAATCATCTTGCCCAAGAGAACTTGTACAAGTGGCTGCTGCCTCTTCATAAGTATCTAGCTGTTATCTGAATTGATCGCCAGGTGCTGCCTCGCAGCTCCATTAATGTTGTTTTCAGACGACGATGTAGGAGCCGCGGGCTCTTGTAGAAGAACGTTGTCTTACGCATTCGACGTGGCTGCACGACCCATCATCCGTGCCGTGCACAACGGTACAAGGACAGACAGTGAACTCCAGCGCAGAAGCCGCGATTCATTGAGGTGCCGTTTCCAGCCGTTAAGTGGGACGCGTTGGCCCACAGCTACGATTAGAGAAGCCTCGTGGCACTGGTGCACCTGCAAAATGACAACCGCCAGCAAATTACTGTGTATAGAGCGACATTTCACGTAGCAATGCGATGCGACATTGTTTCTTCGGGCATTTTGTGCTCGCCACCCCAATAGCTTCTGCCGAGTGTGGAGTTCTAAATTTCCGTTTATGCTGCACACCGTGCAAACGCAGAAACAGGGGATGTTACGGCCTGTGCTGACATCGAAAACTAACGTATTCTAGCCGAGCTCACTCCTATCATAGAAATGGATTTTGTGCTTTCGCATCTTCTTAATTTCTGTTGTATTGTTTGCTTTCTTTTCGTGACAAGTTAAAAAGGATGAACGAGGTTCTGGAATTTTTCCTACTAGTGTTCTCCTACGAGAGACACTAAATATATGGAACCAAGAAAGTATTTACGCTTTACGGCGAAAAAGCCTAAAATGTGCATACTCGCTATCCAGTCACATTAATTTGACCACCTATCAGAAGCCTGAATAACCAACTTTTGAAGCGCGGTCAGCTGCGAGACGTGCAGGAAAAGAGCTCAAAAATGGTTCAAATGGTTCTGAGCGCTATGGGACTTAACATCTGAGATCATCAGTCCTCTAGAACTTAGAATTACTTAAACCTAACTGACCTAAGGACATCACACACATCCATGGCCGAGGCAGGATTCGAATCTGCGACCGTAACCGTCGCGCAGTTCCAGACTGAAGCGCCTAGAACCGCTCGACCACATCGGCCGGCAAGAGAGCTAGTGAGGATCTGGATGGTACCGACAGGGATTTGGAGCCATGTCGACTCCAGTGCCGTGGCCAGATGCCCTAGGTTCCGTGGCTGATTATCCATGGCACGAACGGCCCGATCGAGATGATCCCACAGATTCTCGATTGGGTTTGGTGGCCAGGGAAGTAGGGTAAACACATTCTGGTACTCTATCGAACCACGCACGTACACTGCGAACTGTGTCACACATTGCATTGTTCTGCTGGTGGAGTCAATCGTGCCGAGAAAAAAACGAACTGTATGGATAGAAGCATGCTTATGTTGATGAATTGTGCCTTCCAGAATGATGATATCACCCAGGGAATCCATGAAAATATTCCCCAACACTCCCTAGGCCGTCACGCTCCATTCTCTTGCCTGGAATCTTCCAACTATTGTTGCAGCGTGTTTGCTATCCGGCGTTTCACCCCATACACGCCGACGGACGTGTGTAATATGGAAACGCCACCTGTCGCCACTCTGCGGAAGCTCAGTTGCGGAACTGGTGTGCAAATTCCACCTTTCTTCACCGATGGACAGCAGTCAGCATGGGTGCATGAAGCAGGCGCCTTTCTGCGGAGGCCAAGACACAGCAACGTTCTCTGAACAGTCGTTGAGGAGACACTGTTGGTAGCCCCTTAGTTCATCTGAGCGGTCAGTTACTCAACAGTGTCATGTATGGGCCGTGGTACACAACAATTGCCACTGCGCCAGTTTTGGATAGAGCCATTTTCCAATGCACGGTACACTTCAACCATGGCGGCACGCAAACGGTTTACAAACTTTGCCTTTTCAGAAATGCTTCCACATTTGGCCCGAAAGCCAATGATCGTGTTGTTTTGCACGTCAGATAAATTGCTCGTTTCACTCATTACGACGACGACTACACTGTTTTTCGTGACCCTTTGACACGCTTTATATACCATCCACTGCTAGTGCTGCCACCTGTCGTCTGTGAGTTGTAATTTCACGTTGACGACGAACATAGGCGGTGGTCACATTAACGTGACTGCACCACATATAAGAATGTAAATAAATGAACATGCATTGATAAAAATGATTTTAACAGTGAAAGTTTCAGAAATGTTTGACGAGGAAAAATAATTTCCGATGTTATTTGGCACTTAGCAAGAAAACAAGATATGAAGGATAAAGCAAAAAGGCGATATTTACTGTATTCTAGAGGTTATCTGATGTGTTTAGAAGTACACATTTCCTGGAGCAAATAGATGTAGTGTTCAGAGATATTTGGATTACAGTTTTTCCATTCTTTCAGTTCTCAAGAGAATTTATCACACGACCTTTGACAAAAACAGCCAGCTTGAATTCTGCTTTGATCATTAATAAAATCTATTGTCATTGGTTGTTCCTACATTTTGTTACTATACTGTTACTATATTTTTCGTAAAAAGGATAGTCCGTCTTAATGTCTCTGTCTTTTGATGCCAAACTGCTCACAACGCACGCAATTTTGGCGTTGCCGTGTAGACGGAAACGACCTTTCGTGGCAGACGAGAATTAGTACAAGAATAAAACGCCAGGGGCGCTGTAGTAGACTCACTTGTCTCGAGTAGTCAGTGAAGATAAGAAAAGTCGGTCGTGTAAAAGGGGGCTTCACAAGGGTCGCCGTTCCAATGCGTCGCGCGGGTCTCATTCAGCGCCGCACAGTCGTAGCGGGAAGTCGATTACCGCTACCGCTCCGAGATGTCACGGAAGTGTCCAGGTGAGACAGAAGGGTGAGTTGGATCTCATACAGAAGAACGGTGAGGCGGATCGATATTCGGCGGAACTTGCAACTCCGTCGGCCCCATCGGTCCACCCACGGAAATAGACATTGTCAACGAACATGGACTTGAGCGAGGACTTCATAGATGCCAGCGATACTGAAAGGACCCCTGACGTGCCGCAACGTCCACGATACACTGCGGGAGAGCTGAAGCTCTACTAGACGAAGGCTAATGAGCAGCGCAGCCGATCGAGAATTGTGACGCAACCGGCGAGCCCACAGAAGAACTGGGTGATCACCGTCTCCACCATAGGAGGTAAAAAGGGGGCCGTGAGCAACGCCGGCAATGTTGGCCGTGCAAGGAGGCCTTTGGTGTCAAATCGCAAAGGCGCAAGAACCTTAGGCACAAGCTGTGGCAGCCACTGAGGATGCGGGCAGACAACGGACGACCGTTGGCTAAACGTGCGGTCCGCCCTGCAAATGGAAATGGAAATGAGCGTACGTCATTGTGGGCCGGGAGTCCCCCATTCGGGGAAGTTCGGCCGCCGAGGGCAAGTACTTATCACATTTGACGCCATATTCGGCGACTTGCGCGTCAGAGATGGGGATGAAAGGACGATGAGGACAACACAACACCCAGTCCCTGAGCAGAGAAAATCTCCTGCCTCAGCCGGGAATCGATCCCGGGCCCCTTGGCGTGACATTCCTCCGCGCCGACCACTCAGCTAACGGGGGCGGTCTCCGCCCTGCAAAAATTGCTCCTACAACTACCAGCGATACCGCCAACCGATACCAGCCGCTGGCAGAGACGCAGAGGACTGCTGCGCCGCCATCAGCAGCCCAGCACAGAAGAGACCAGCGCAGGCCGCCCGTGCGCCGCCAAGCTGCCAAATCGCCGGCTACCTCAAGTCGTGGTCGAGGTGAAAGACGGCTACATGTCCTAAAGAACAGGCGCCACGTATCTATTTACGTATCAGTGAGGTACGATTACCAAAGTTCCATACTTTCTGTGAGGATGCACACCAAACCTGATCACTTGTGGAAGTCCGAAATGGTGAGTGAGGGGTTCATGGGTAAGTGACGGTACGCTAATAGTATGTAACAGGCTAGGAATTTGGGTCAGGTAGGAAACATGCTCGTATGGCCGATACAGTGAAAGCGACTGCTCGTGTTAAGTGGGAGATCGTGTCCCAGTCTGGCACAAATTTTGACTCGTTACCGTTGATTCATTTCAGTACCCAAATGCAGCGAACCTAACTGAAAACTTTCGAAAACGAAGGATTTCGCAAGCAACTTTACCAGTGGACGACTGCTGTCTACACAGTCAAGTCGTCGGGGGAAGATCTGGTGCGAGTACAACTCGCCAATAGCGAAATCCTCAGAAATGTGACGAATGAGGCTGCAGGACACTTGCTGACGTTCTACAGTCACACCACAGCCCCCCAGAAGCCGTTTCTGGCTGCGTTCAAAAGTGCCCCAAGATGCGCAGATCCCAAACATATCAAGGAAGCCTCGGATTCGGAGCCCGCTCTGTGACGTGCATTGACTATCCCAGGACGTACAAGTAGTTGCCCCTCTCCTAGTTGTCGCCCCAGACAAGGCAGAGAACAGGTAGCTGTTCCAGGTGACAAGAGCCACAAGAAGCGTTCGCCTCAGAGCTTCCCCTGACAGAGGTGGGGCACGTGGTGCACCACTCCTACTTCCATGATGCATGCGTGAAATGTACTCGCGGACGCGCCAGCTCCTAGTGCTCACTACTGAATTTGCGTCCTCCAACATGCAAGACCACGTTGCGAGGTACCGCGGCTGCGAGGCATTTATGCCGCGGAAGCTCGTATGCTTGGCAAGTCGCAGAAGGAGGATACGGTCAGTCGCTCCGCGCAGCGTCCGTGCCCAGGCGCACAGTCTGCAGAGCAACCAGCCAACAGCAACTCACCGACGCAGGCCAGGGAAGTGGAGACGACCGCCCCCTCCACAGGAGGCAGCGGAGGTCACCTTGTGCGGCGCGCCCGAAAAGCGCGGCAGAACGCCCACGCTGGAAGAGCAACGAGCTGGAGCAGCGCGGACTGGACACCCCACTCTCCCCCGCACCCAGGGGGAAAATTCACTGTCCAGTAGCACATTTACTTTGTTTATTTATTTATTCCATTAGCAATACTGAGTAACCCACTGCCTTGAAACGTAAGGTGGGTCGGATGCTTCTAAATCTATTAGCAAACACTTCTCATTATCACAATCTTATTGGTGTACAGTTGTTAATGCTTTTTTAAAAATAATATCAAGAACATAATATATAAAAATTCTCTAATATTTTAGCGAATTGAATGCTTAAGAATTGTTAAAGTGGTTCTATATAATTTGCTTCCGCCTAGTTGATGAGAATATAATTTGTACAGTGCAAATGTCAAAGAAAAATTTAAAAAAATGCAATACAATGAGTGTGGCGCAAATAAGTTCAGTTTGTAGTGGGTAGAGATATACTATACTTGGATGCGTAATATAGTCTAAGTAGCTTGTTGGTTGATAATATGCCGCGCGGAATTAGCGGAGCGGTAGCCGGCACGGTACCTCAGCGTGTTCGGTCAGACGGTTTAGCTATCCTCTGTAATAAAAAAACTGAGTGAACGGATCAACGAACAACCAGAACAAGCGTCATAGAACGTCCGCCACGAACAAAGTCAACGTACAATGTAGAACAAAATGAGATTAAAAAAGGAAAAAAAAGCGGTCTAAGGCGCTGCAGTCATGGACTGTGCGGCTGGTCCCGGCGGAGGTTCGAGTCCTCCCTCGGGGATGTGTGTGTGTGTTTGTCCTCAGGATAATTTAGGTTAAGTAGTGTGTAACCTTAGGGACCGATGACCTTAGTAGTTAAGTCCCATAAGATTTGGTTCAAATGGCTCTGAGCACTATGGGACTTAACATCTATGGTCATCAGTCCCCTAGAACTTAGAACTACTTAAACCTAACTAACCTAAGGACATCACACAACACCCAGTCATCACGAGGCAGAAAAAATCCCTGACCCCGCCGGGAATCGAACCCGGGAACCCGGGCGTGGGACCCATAAGATTTCACACACATTTGAGCATTTTGGTTGATAATATCCTGTTTCTACCTACTTCAGATGAGAAGGTCTCGATAGAACGTCGACCTGTTCTTATCTGAAATGGTTTGCACTTATGTACGTTTATTGTGTTTTTGTCTATTCGTGTATTACCGGGAGTATTGCAAATCAGGACACTACATGATATTCAGCAGTTGTTTGTTTGTCTTATTGGTGGTAGTTGTGGTGTACTCTATGTGATGCCTTAGATACATAGAGCAGGTGTTTTACAGATTAAATAGTGATTGAGCATTTGATACATGGAATACATGAATTTTAGCTTTACGTGAACAATAGATTTATGGTTGTAAATTTGTTAGTAGAAAAGAACGTAGTTTATTGCTACTTGAATGCATTATTCCTTAGATAACTTAATACATTACATTTTTAGTTTTATACATGCTTTATACAGAAAATACATTTGATACATAAAAGTCATTGATTGTAGCTTTAAATAGAGGATATACTTCTGCATACACATAATAAGTCGAATTACTGCTTGTGTGGTATCGTTCTTTGTTGTATGATTGTTACTGCCTGTTGTGTCGTTTATGACTGTGTCATGGCGTGTAGTGTCATGTGTTGTTGGTTTGGATCCCTTACACGTTGATCCCTTCTGAGTCATATTCACTTTGTTTATTCATTCCTCGGTTTCGGAATCTGTGGTCGTGGTTATGTCCTCCCATGTGGTTTGTTGTGTTGTTTGTGCTTGTCTACGCCTCCCTGAATATGGGTTTTGGCGCTTGTATTCTTCCTGCAGTGGCTTCGATACAGTATCGGCTCCGCTATTTATTCTGTTCCAATCATCGGGATTACGTATTATTCCGGCGATGCCACTGTCGTTCTGTATAGGTCTCACTTGTGCTAGCGTGTTGCTTAGCAGTGTGACATGTTGTGGTGCCCCAGTTTCTCTGTAAATGCATATTTCATGGTTAGTTCGTCCCATGTGGTTCAAGTGTACCGGGTACGGCCCGTGGCCCGTCAGGAAATGGACCATCCCCGGCTTAGGTCGACATGTTTAAGTTGTAATCTTCCGCATACGTCAGGAAAGAACGAGTGTACTCGGCGACCCTTGTCGAGTGCGTACCACTCGCTCTGCCATGTTTCAATTCGCTATTGCTTCATTTGTGTTTCGTTTATAATGTTGGTTCCTGTAATTTCGGTGACTTTATGGAGCTTGTCCCGCTTAAGCCAGTAAACTGCAACTCTATAACATATTGTTATGTCTATAGGGCAGGTTAAAGGCTCCGCTCATTCTGAGGAGTACTCGACGTTGACCTCATCTTGCAATTGTCTCGTTAGTCTGCATGTTCAGTCTGTGGGCCCAAGTAAAGTGGCGCAGCATGCGATGGATTCAAGTATCGCAATGTGGTAGGTCCTTATCTTAATAGGTAATTTGTTCTGAGTTGTGTTGAGTCTTGCTAGTTCGTGCATAATTTTGGAGGCTTTGTCAATCGTCAATTTGATATGATAGTTAAAAGTCTGTTTTTCGTCAAGGTGCAGTCTTAGATAACGTGTGGCTTGCTTCCTCTGCATGTATTGTCTAATTTTAGAATTGGATTCCTCTGTAGTGTCGCTCTGAGCAGTAAATATGCCGTTTTGTAGGGAGATATTTTTAATTTATTTTCTTTGCATCAACTGTTAATTTTCTGAAGCAGTTGCGTGCCTTTTGTCACTGGTGCTGCTCTCGAGTTGGCTGACACCACTACGAGCAGGTCATCTGCGTAAGCCACCACACGTCTTATCCTGCCGTCACGGTCCAGGGTCTTCAGCAAGGGATCGATTGCGATATCGCAAGATATTGGTCCGCAGATCGAGCCCTGTGGACATCCCTTTGTTGTTTTCTTGACAACCTTGCGTGTACCAGCCCTTCACTCCGCACTAGTCGAGGGGACTACTGGAGAGGGAAGCTGATAGCCTCATTTCCCTTAACCTGGCGAAGGACGGCCGTCACAGATTGTCAAAAGCCCCATCTGTGTCGATTATTATGATGGCCACGTATTTGTCTATGATGTTATTTGTAACTGTCAGTGCTTCGTTGGTGTCGTCTTCTATTGATCTACCATCCTTGAAGCCGAACTGATGGGGCGTTAGGGAGAGGAGGCGTCTGTGCGATTGTAAGCGGTCACGCAGGAGCCTTTCCTGTACCTTGGCAAGAGTTCAAAATGGTTCAAATGGCTCTGAGCACTATGGCACTTAACTTCTGAGGTCATCAGTCCCCTAGAACTTAGAACTACTTAAACCTAACTAACCTAAGGTCATCACACACATCAATGCACGAGGCAGGATTCGAACCTGCGACCGTAGCAGTCGCGCGGTTCCGGACTGAAGCGCCTGGAACGGTTCGGCCACACTGGCCGGCGTGGCAAGAGTGTTCTCCATCCTCTGGTCATTGTGGCGTCAGCTTGTTTCAGTGTTGACAGAAATGTCGGTGTCTTAACTCATTCAGTTTCTGTCCTGAATGTTTGTCCCCAGATGTTCTCTATCTGGATTTTGGCGAAATTGTTCTCATTAGTTGTTCTTGGTATTTCTATTTAGCATTACGACACAGGGCGAGTCTTATCTGTCTTTCAGGAGCAGTCTTTGCTTGTTGGCAGTACTTTCTTTTGTCCCATAAATCCTTCCTTAATCTTGCCAATTCTGTCGACCATGGTCGTTTCTCTCCCCACCCAGTTTTTACCCGTGGTATGGATGCTTCCTGTGCTCTTTTTAGGACCTCTGTCAGTGCATGCGTTTTGTAATCTACACTGCCTTCAGCAGTGTACGGTGATGACGCTTCAACAATTTCTCGGACTTTTTGGCAGTGGGATCTTCCTGTGAATAAATGCTTCTGTTCATGGTCCATGTTATGTGTATTGACATATCTATCTGTGGTTATGGCGATTGCATAGTGGTCGCTGTGTGTGGCTCTGTCTAATACCCTGCATGTGTTGACTAGTGGAAGAGGTTTTGAGTTCCTAGAGAAAGGTCTATGTTACTAATTTACGTGAGTAACGGTATTCAGTTTGGGGTCCTTGGCTGTGTCTGGTTGCTATTATTGACTAAACTATTTCTTCCGCGGGTCGGGGTGAAACTATTTGCGGGCCAGTTCCGCCATCTTCTCATCCAAGGTGTACAGGGATGTATGACCAAGCTTGTGTTCTCTTGTTGGTTGTCGTTAAGGTAGTTCACCAGTAAACTGTTAGTTGCCAATCGCTTTATTATTCTGATTAAGCTATAATTGTAGCAGGAACACCAGCTGAGTTGGTAAACAATAATGGAATGTTTTGGTGCAAAAATTTAACCTAGTGTTTGCGTTATGAGGTTTAATGGGCCCCTGGTGCCCACCCCCCCCTCCTCCCCCCCGCTCACTCTCCCGATTGCGTTTCCAAACTCCAATCCGCTATGCTATAACGGGAATGTCATTTCCAAAAATAGCTGTGTAGTGAACTTGGAAGTGAGACAGCCCCGTTGTTGAGTGATGCGATCAAGGACTTCATCGTCTCTAATGACCTCGTCACCGACACGGTGTTAATTCCTAATCTCGCTCCTTTATCATTAGTAAGTCTTGACCGCTGAGACTAATGTTAACATTTCCAGAGCTTTCATTGTCGGCTTTGTGGTGTCTTGACAATTTAACGTGGTTGATATTTACGTGTGATACAACAAGCAGCGAGCACAAAAGGGATGAAAACTAAGTCGTGTATAGAAATTTCTGAATCTGGGCCGGCCGCGGTGGTCTAGCGGTTCTAGGCGCTCAGTCCGGAACCGCGCGACTGCTACGGTCGCAGGTTCGAATCCTGCCTCGGGCATGGGTGTGTGATGTCCTTAGGTTAGTTAGGTTTAAGTAGTTCTAAGTTCTAGGGGACTGATGACCACAGATGTTAAGTCCCATAGTGCTCAGAGCCATTTCTAACTCTGAATTGCAGTGTTCATTTTCTGTTGTTCTGCTTGATATTGCGAGGCCAAACATTTTTTTTCCCTTGTTTTGTTGTTTCTTTTACCTTTAAAATTTAAACGGTCGTTTATTGAAAACGTAATAACGCTGTAAATTTTGAATGTTAAACACTTGTGAGGATGTTTGGATTTGAAGAGCCAGAAATTATTTTTTAGCAAAAAGAATTCACTTCCTTTGCTGTCGCTGCAGCAGTTCATCGATTTCATGGAACAACGGTGCAAGGTTGGTTCCATAGGCGTGACAGAGCGACCGGAAACTGATAAACGTAATCACTCACATGATGTGGAAGTAGTCTAGAATGGGCTACAGCTTCCGGCAAGATTTCGTCATGACTTTTGTCGAAGCTTACTGAAGTTTGGTGAGGTTGGAAGTTGCTCAGTTTTCTCACGTTTCAGCACTAAATGTAAATAACACAGACTGTTATACTAGACGTGTCAGCTTGCTGCACTTTTACAATACCAAAGTAACTGAAACGTTAGCACCAGGAGAAGTGGCACATTCATTAGGGGGGAGGGGGGGGGGCAGGAAATATGCGGTGTTAGAAAACATTACCAATTTTCATTCGTTGGGATATTCTTTATCTGCCCTCCCAGAAAAGAAACCACTAGGGCAGCATGTCGTTTTGATACAAAATTTATTGATTTTTTTGTTGTTTTATGCATTATGAGCTCATGGAAGTTTCGAGAAGCGGGAACCAGCCAAGGAAAACTGCAAAATTGCATTCAGACATCACATGAAATGTTGGGTGGTTGAAAACTTATGTCCTAGTAGTTCCTAGTGAAAACACCTCCTTAAAACAACTGATTATTTACTTTTTGCCAGTTTCTTCATGTATTCTTTGCTTTCTATGATAATAAAAGTTAAATTTATGAAAAATTTTAAAATTATATTCCGCAGTGAAACCGTCTCATTAATACAAATGAGTGTTTACTTTTGTCAATTTCTTCTTGGTTCAAATAGTTCAAATGGCTCTGAGCACTATGGGACTTAACATCTAAGGTCATCAGTTCCCTTGAACTTAGAACTACTTAAACCTAACTAACCTAAGGACATCACACACATCCATGCCCGAGGCAGGATTCGAACCTGCGAGCGCAGCGGTCGCGCGGTTCCAGACTGAAGCGCCTAGAACCGCTCGGTCACAATGGCCGGCAATTTCTTCTTGTTTTTGTTGCTTTACATGATAACAATGGTTAATTTTGTAAAAAAAAAATTAATATTATATATTTTTTCATTTTGTTGGGACTCAAAGGGTTAAGGAGTTTCGTTTCTACCCGCAAGAGTTATGGTTAACCTGTAACGACGCTACTGCGATGCGCTGCTGTCGCACGTGTGTTTACTTTTTGGAAGTTTGTTTCTCTGTTGCTGAAATCGGTGTGTTTGTGTATACTGTTTGTGCTACAGATCTAGGTGTCGTGTACCTCCATTTCAGCAGAATATTCTTTTATGTACACTCCTGGAAATTGAAATAAGAACACCGTGAATTCATTGTCCCAGGAAGGGGAAACTTTATTGACACATTCCTGGGGTCAGATACATCACATGATCACACTGACAGAACCACAGGCACATAGACACAGGCAACAGAGCATGCACAATGTCGGCACTAGTACAGTGTATATCCACCTTTCGCAGCAATGCAGGCTGCTATTCTCCCATGGAGACGATCGTAGAGATGCTGGATGTAGTCCTGTGGAACGGCTTGCCATGCCATTTCCACCTGGCGCCTCAGTTGGACCAGCGTTCGTGCTGGACGTGCAGACCGCGTGAGACGATGCTTCATCCAGTCCCAAACATGCTCAATGGGGGACAGATCCGGAGATCTTGCTGGCCAGGGTAGTTGACTTACACCTTCTAGAGCACGTTGGGTGGCACGGGATACATGCGGACGTGCATTGTCCTGTTGGAACAGCAAGTTCCCTTGCCGGTCTAGGAATGGTAGACCGATGGGTTCGATGACGGTTTGGATGTACCGTGCACTACTCAGTGTCCCCTCGACGATCACCAGTGGTGTACGACCAGTGTAGGAGATCGCTCCCCACACCATGATGCCGGGTGTTGGCCCTGTGTGCCTCGGTCGTATGCAGTCCTGATTGTGGCGCTCACCTGCACGGCGCCAAACACGCATACCACCATCATTGGCACCAAGGCAGAAGCGACTCTCATCGCTGAAGACGACACGTCTCCATTCGTCCCTCCATTCACGCCTGTCGCGACGCCACTGGAGGCGGGCTGCACGATGTTGGGGCGTGAGCGGAAGACGGCCTAACGGTGTGCGGGACAGTAGCCCAGCTTCATGGAGACGGTTGCGAATGGTCCTCGCCGATACCCCAGGAGCAACAGTGTCCCTAATTTGCTGGGAAGTGGCGGTGCGGTCCCCTACGGCACTGCGTAGGATCCTACGGTCTTGGCGTGCATCCGTGCGTCGCTGCGGTCCGGTCCCAGGTCGACGGGCACGTGCACCTTCCGCCGACCACTGGTGACAACATCGATGTACTGTGGAGACCTCACACCCCACGTGTTGAGCAATTCGGCGGTACGTCCACCCGGCCTCCCGCATGCCCACTATACGCCCTCGCTCAAAGTCCGTCAACTGCACATACGGTTCACGTGCACGCTGTCGCGGCATGCTACCAGTGTTAAAGACTGCGATGGAGCTCCGTATGCCACGGCAAACTGGCTGACACTGACGGCGGCGTTGCACAAATGCTGCGCAGCTAGCGCCATTCGACGGCCAACACCGCGGTTCCTGGTGTGTCCGCTGTGCCGTGCGTGTGATCATTGCTTGTACAGCCCTCTCGCAGTGTCCGTAGCAAGTATGGTGGGTCTGACACACCGGTGTCAATGTGTTCTTTTTTCCATTTCCAGGAGTGTATGTAGGTATTAGCAGTCATGTTGATTTTTTGGAAGTGTGTTTTCCTATACCAACAAAGTCCTACACTTCCAACAGTTGACTCTTCCTCGGGCGTTAGCAATTTCTTCCAGACCTTTGTGGAAGTAGGAAGGTTACCCATTTTGAAAGCTGCTGCCTTGTCTTTTTACCACTAGAAATATATTCCAACAAGCAGCCTCTGTTACTGATATTTAAAAACGGGTTTGAGATGTCGCCAAGCCTGAGCTGCTGAAATGGTGTTTATGGGGGCAGACACAAATTCCAACGAGTGATTCAAGAGTTTGATTTGAAATAGTCTGACCAAAACGGTGTTTGTTGGTTTGCAGACATTAAGAGTGGGAGCTCTGAACTGTGGAAATCTTGCCAAATGAGAGCACCTGAAATAGTGAGCCGGCTGGTGTGGCCGTGCGGTTCTAGGCGCTTCAGTCTGGAACCGCGTGACCGCTACGGTCGCAGGTTCGAATCCTGCCTCGGGCATGGATGTGTGTGATGTCCTTAGGTTAGTTAGGTTTAATTAGTTCTAAGTTCTAGGCGACTGATGACCTCAGAAGTTAAGTCGCATAGTGCTCAGAGCCAATTGAAATAGTGATTATCCCTGTCGGGAATAAGGTATTGGGCATTCGCCTTTGTGTCAACTGCATCGTGCAGGGTGCTGGAAGATATGTGACACTCGTGAAAAAAATGCGAGACACATGGATAGATTTGTAACTATGAAAAAAAAATAGCTGGAGCACTCGCTAGTGGCAATAGAAGACAAAGCATATACAACAGTAAGTTTTTAACCAACTAAAACCGTTAAAAAGCAGCTCTTTTGAGGAATTTCTTGGATACAATATTATGTAGTAGAAATGTCCGGTTTTTCTCCAGATGTATTCGGTCAAGATAATGTAGTGAAATCTTGTAGACATATAAATAACAATTTCAACTATGGAACCTGAAAAAATTTGAAATTTTATATTCACTTCTTATAAAAAAAGGTGTGGGTTCCTGTAGTCATGTCCTTGTTCATGAACCACGGGCAATGAGTATGAGTATGAGTGGCTAAGTAAGTGGTCCCGACAGTCGGGATACCAGTTACTTTGGAATAAGGCTGGGCATCTCGGACATATTCTGAGTCGTGGTCACCTTTGTGCTCATACGGCAAAGACTACCAAATCCACCGGTTAGTCCCTCAACCGTTAGGGATAAAACCCAATGGGACTTGGGGCAAGTAAGGCTAGCAACCTGCTTCCCTAGTACTTTAAATATGATGCTGGCAACAATCAGAGCAAAATGCCTCGGACCTTTGGAGGTGACGGAGTCCCACCTCTAACTGACAAACCAGGGACTCCTAAGATACGACTTGGCAAACAAATGGTAATGAGATGGGGAGCTATTAATTTCAATGGGGGCTACTCTGGGAAGAAGGTAGAGCTGGCAGAGGCTGCAAGTAAGATGGGGCTGGACGTTTTAGCTGTTAGTGACATTCGGGTAAGGGGTGAGAAAGAAGAGGAAGTGGGAGAATACAAGGTCTACCTGTCAGGAGTCAAAGCAGGAATAGCACAATGGGGTGTAGGGCTTTACATCAGGAAAGAAATGGAACCCAGCGTAGTTGCAATAAGATATGTAAACGAACGACTGATGTGGATAGATTTGACAGTGTCTAGCAAGAAAATTAGGATTGTGTCAGTATATTCGCATTGTGAAGGGACAGATCAAGATAAGATGGATAGTTTTTATGAGGCACTCAGTGATGTAGTTGTAGAGTAAAGGACAAGGACAGTGTTCTGCTCATGGGTGATTTTAATGCAAGGATTGGAAATCGAACAGAAGGGTATGAAAAGGTTATGGGTAAATTTGGAGAGGATATGGAGGCCAACAGGAACGGGAAACAACTCTTGGATTTCTGTGCCAGTATGGGCTTAGTAATCACAAACTCCTTTTTTAAACATAAGAACATTCACCGGTATACTTGGGAAGGCAAGGGAACCAGATCTGTCATTGACTATATAATAACAGATCAGGAATTCAGGAAGGCTGTGAGGGACACACGTGTATTCAGGGGATTCTTTGATGACACTGATCATTATTTAATCTGCAGTGAAATTGGGATTGTGAGGCCGAAAGTGCAGGAGGTCAGGTCCATATGTAGGAGGATAAGAGTGGAGAAACTTCGGGATAAGGAAATCAGGCACAAGTACATAACAGTGATCTCAGAAAGGTACCAGTTAGTTGAATGTAGTCAATTACAGTCATTGGAAAAGGAATGGACAATGTACAGGGACACAGTACTAGAAGTGGCTACAGAATGTCTTGGAACAGTAGTGTGTAAAGGTAGGATGAAACAAACAGCTTGGTGGAATGACACAGCCAAGGCAGCCTGTAAAAGGAAAAAGATGGCGTATCAAAAATGGCTACATACTAGAACTAAGGTAGACAGAGAAAGTTATGTTGAAGAAAGAAACAAAGCCAAACAGATAATTGCAGCATCCAAGAAGAAATCTTGGGAAGACTTTGGAAACAGGTTGGAGACTTTGGGTCAAGCTGCTGAAAAACCATGCTGCAGTGTAATTAGCAGTCTTCGAAAGGGAGGTAAGAAGGAAATGACAAGTATTTTGGACAGGTCAGGAAAACTGCTGGTGAATCCTGTGGATTCCTTGGGCAGATGGAGGGAATATTTTGAAGAGTTGCTCAATGTAGGTGAAAATACGATCAGTAATGTTTCAGATTTCGAGGTACAATGGGATAGGAATGATGATGGAAATAGGATCACATTTGAGGAAGTGGAGATAATGGTCAATAAAGCAGCTGGGGTGGATGAAATTAAGTCGGAACTCATCAAATACAGTGGAATGTCAGGTCTTAAATGGCTACACAGGATAATTGAATTGGCCTGGGAGTCGGGACAGGTTCCATCAGACTGGATAAAAGCAGTAATCACACCAATCTTTAAACATGGAAACAGAAAAGATTGTAACAACTACAGAGGTATCTCTATAATCAGCGTTGTGGGTAAAATCTTCTCAGGTATTGTTGAAAGGAAAGTGCGAGTATTAGTTGAGGACAAATTGGATGAAAATCAGTGTGGGTTTACGCCTCTTAGAAGTTGTCAGGACCAGATCTTAAGCTTACGGCAAATAATGGGGAAGTGTTATGAGTGGAACAGGGAATTGTATCTATGCTTTATAGATCTAGAAAAATCATATGACCGGGTTCCTAGAAGGAAGTTACTGTCTGTTATACGAGATTATGGAATAGGAGGCAAACTTTTGCAAGCAATTAAAGGTCTTTACATAGATAGTCAGGCAGCAGTTAGAGTTGACGGTAAATTGAGTTCATGGTTCAGAGTAGTTTCAGGGGTAAGACAAGGCTGCAACCTGTCTCCTCTGTTGTTCATATTATTTATGGATCATATGTTGAAAACAATAGACTGGCTGGGTGAGATTAAGATATGTGAACACAAAATAAGCAGTCTTGCATATGCGGACGACTTAGTTG
Organism: Schistocerca americana; assembly: GCF_021461395.2. Taxonomy (NCBI): domain Eukaryota; kingdom Metazoa; phylum Arthropoda; class Insecta; order Orthoptera; family Acrididae; genus Schistocerca; species Schistocerca americana. The sequence continues at coordinate 516,195,133 of NC_060121.1, read as the reverse complement.
TGATGGCAGATTCGATTGAAAGTTTGCAAAGTAATATTTCAGAGCTAGATCAGAAATGTAAGGACTATGGTATGAAGATTAGCATCTCCAAAATGAAAGTAATGTCAGTGGGAAAGAAATATAAACGGATTGAGTGCCAAATAGGAGGAACAAAGTTAGAACAGGTGGACGGTTTCAAGTACTTGGGATGCATATTCTCACAGGATGGCAACATAGTGAAAGAACTGGAAGCGAGGTGTAGCAAAACTAATGCAGTGTGCGCTCAGCTACGATTTACTCTCTTCTGCAAGAAGGAAGTCAGTACCAAGACTAAGTTATCTGTGCACCGTTCAATCTTTCGACCAACTTTGTTGTATGGGAGCGAAAGCTGGGTGGATCCAGGTTATCATATCAGTAAGGTTGAGGTTACGGATATGAAAGTTGCTAGGATGATTGCAGGTACTAGTAGATGGGAACAATGGCAGGAGGGTGTCCACAATGAGGAAATCAAAGAAAAACTGGGAATGAACTCTATAGATGTAGCAGTCAGGGCGAACAGGCTTAGATGGTGGGGTCATGTTACACGCATGGGAGAAGCAAGGTTACCCAAGAGACTCATGGGTTCAGCAGTAGAGGGTAGGGAAGTCGGGGCAGAGCAAGGAGAAGGTACCTGGATTCGGTTAAGAATGATATTGAAGTAATAGGCTTAACATCAGAAGAGACACCAATGTTAGCACTGAACAGGGGATCATGGAGGAATTTTATAAGGGGGACTATGCTCCAGACTGAACGCTGAAAGGCATAATCAGTCTTAAATGATGATGATGATGATGATAAATAAAACTATAAATGAGCAAAAAATGTCAACTTTTGGACCTTTTGTTCTCTACTTATTTTTCGAAAATATGCAGTTAGAACAACGCATTTGGGCTCCATAATCTGAAATACCTACTTAAAGCCTGGTAGGCATTTCATTAGCGCACAGTAGATTGGCTTTTCACAAATGGCAAACATTGATTGTAAAATAAACTGATGAGCCAAAACATGATGACCAGCTGCTAAACAGTGTGGTGGTCTACCTGCAGAACGCACTACAGCAGCGATTCCGCGTGCCTTGGGTTCGACAAGTACTTGGTTAGTTTCCGGAAATATGAGTACGCACAGGTCACGCAGTTTCCATAAATTACAGCCGTTTGTTTGTGGGCGCGGAGCTGGCGCACGTTAGTGTTCAACCGGGTTCAGGTCAGCCGAATGAACCGTTGCGCACAAAATCAAGCGGCCCGCCAGACGCACTTCAAACGCCTTCGTTTGCTTTCCTAAGACCAAACAAGTGCGCGATACAAAAATTGGGCATGGGTCGGTAGTATGGATTGAACCCGAGCTAAAGGCTGAGCAGTCTCTTCTGCGTTCATCATACCTTCACATAGTGAGCAACTGATCCTAATTGCATCTGGCGAGCAACTTGAACTATCTTGCGCAATGGCCTGAGTAGCTAATTTCATTACTAACTCGGAAACGCCGCAGCATCGAATTTTTTCTTAATAATTGTTCCTCAACACAACCTACGCTGCAACACCCCTACAAGTTTTTCCGATTGTGCCGCGCGGGGTAGCCGCGTGGTCTCAGGCGCCTTACCACGGTTCTCGCGGCTTCCCACGTCAAAGGTTCGAGTCCTCCGTCGGGCATGGGTGTGTGCGTTGTCCTTAGCGTAAGTTAGTTTAAGTTAGATTAAGTAGTTTGTATGCCTAGGGACCGATGATCTCAGCAGTTTGGTCCCATGGGAACTTACCACAAATTAAAAATTACCAATTTTCAAACTGTTTCTTGCAAAATGTATATAGATGTACTAACAGATGTATTGTGCTCGAGAATTTGCGCAGCTGTATAGAAACCATACGAAATAGGACTAACTAGGGATATTGATCGTATAAGGCCATGAATGGCCACAGAAAACCGTCACTGAGACATTGAAAAGCCTGAACTGACAGAAGATAGAAACCAACTATACCATGAAAGCTTGCTTACAAAGGTACGAGAAACAGCGCTCAGACAGAGATATAGAAATATACTATAGCACCTACATTTCGCCACCTTGACGATCCTGAAGACCACATTAGTGTAATGGCAGCACGCACGAAAGCATTTTAACAACCAAACTTTCCGTGGCTCATACACACATGGAACGGCAAGAAACTCTAGTATGTTGTGCAATGAGAAGAACCCTGCGCTATGCACTTCATAGTGGTTTGCTGAGTATATTTGTAGGTGTAGATAGATGTAGACTGTTCAGACAGTGCAAAATGCTGAGCTTAACATCTCACACTTGTGTGTGTGTGTGTGTGTGTGTGTGTGTGTGTGTGTGTGTGTGTGTGTGTTTGTAGAACTACATTAAGAAAGGATATGTATATAGTGTGTACGGTCATCGGGATTGAGAAATGAAAGAAATTGTAACGCAAGCTTTTTTGCAGTATTTAACACGTGCTTTGCAAGAATGTATAATCAAAACAGTACTGTATGCTAGAGATAAACTGAGATTTCGCTGTTTTAAACATAATAGCCTTGTGATGTTAAACAGAATAGCCTTCTCATGGAATATCAGTCTCCACCGGACCATACTGATTTACATTTTCATGGTTTCCGTATAGTACTACAGGCTAATGCTAGGATGGTTCCAACTAATAAACCCACGACCGACTACTCGCCACATTCTTGTCAGATTAGAACATAAAAATGTAGATCTCTCTATGCATGAACAATGTACTTTTATTCTTAAGCTGTAACAGCTCGTCTTGTTCAATATGAAAGTGATCAACGGATGAATAAAACAACTATTGCTGCTATTACTATTACGAAAACGATCTCGGTGAAGTAGTTTACTACCGAACAATACGCCTACCTGCATATACCGCGTACATACACATACAGTAGGAACCATTGATTTTCATCAGGTAAGATGTATAGCACCATACTTCACACACTCCAGAGAAGTGAAAATAATATAATCACAAAACTTACGACTAGTCAGAAAATAGCGATAACAGCTGTAAATTGGCACATTACTATACTTATTTTATTTTACTTTCTGTGTCTAGGCAAGTACATCTAAACACTTTTCCTCCAAAACTCCACAATTCTTCCGCTGCCCAAACAAACTCCGCTGTGTGCACATGAGCATTCACACTGGTCGTCTTCAGAGTAGCCCTACTTAACCATGTTTACTTTGTATTTTGCGACTCCTCTTTTCATTCTATTCAGTGCTCTCCATGCAGTGTACTGTAGTTGCTGTCCTTGTGTGATTTCCTCTTTGGGGTGCAGTTTTGTATTTTGCAGAGGAGTCGAACTCTATTTCACAGACGTACGTTTACGACTTCGACTACGGAGTTGCGTTGTTATCTGATATGAAATAATGTTTTCCTTTGACTGATATCTGTGAACCAGGAATTATGATGACATTTTGACTCTTCTTGGCTCACAGTAACGTGAATAACGTGACGAATGTGTGCATGTCATCTTCTCTGACGTGATGAGGGTACAAGAAGCTTAGGAGCAGAAACGGACTACACGGAAGTGGATCATAGATAAAAGTGCGGTGAACTTGCGTATTAAATCGCATTTGCGTGCTCTCCGTGACCTCATTATCACTACAGATAGAGACAATCTACACAGAAACGAGTTCAAGAAACGTTACTCATAAATGAACAGCAATTTTTGTCACAATAAAAGTTCGACACCTGCCTTTTTCGTTTAATTTGTTGACATTTAGTGCACAAAGAGCTTACAGTTATTCATATGTATACAGCTATAACAGTCCAGCGGCTAAAAAACAATTTATTAATTGTTAATTAAGGGACCAGTCTAATTATGAGTAGCATTTTAATATATTTCCTGATCGATACCATTCAAAAAATGGTTCAAATGGCTCTGAGCACTATAGGACTCAACATCTTAGGTCATCAGTCCCCTAGAACTTAGAACTACTTAAACCTAACTAACCTAAGGACATCACACACATCCATGCTCGAGGCAGGATTCGAACCTGCGACCGTAGCGGCCGCGCGGTTCCAGACTGTAGCGCCTAGAACCGCATGACCACACCGGCCGGCGATCGATACCATTAAACTGAAAGTCGTCGTCCTAGAGCTTAAAACACACACACACATACACACACACACACACACACACACACACACACACACACACACACACACACACACACACACACACACACCACTTTTCGCCATCTCGCATTAGTTCTAACATCAAGTAACCCTTGCGAAAGTGTTATAGAGATTTATAATTACGGGAAGTTACCAGACGATATGAAAATTGATTCAGGCAAAATTATACTGGTCACAACTGACAAACTACGTGTACATACGTACAAACTGCAAACCGTGACTATGGTAACAACCCAATCTTACGCCAGTAACCACTTAGAGATTATTATCGGGACTTATTCCTACAAAATTGTGTCTGAGGAAGGAGAAGAGCACTTGCTACAATTAGCAAATTTGCTGATCGGTAAATCTCAGATGTTATGCGAAAGTGATTTAATGAGTTTGTTAAAGTGTCCAGTATACTATTTATAACAATTTGCGGAAGAATCGTATTTCATTAAGCTCCAAAACATTTCTCGGAAGTACCTGCCACGCTGTGCTTCTTCTACCAACCGGCTTACGCTAAAGAAAATGCCAGTTGGTTATGATACTGCATTCAGAATAAATGTGATTATGTTTAGGAGTTCACTTCCGTCTACAACGAGGTCATTACAAAAGGGCTAACGAATTTATAGACTAACAAGCGTGGAATAGGATATCAGACGGGATCTTTCAAAGACACCTTCCCGGCAGTCACATAGATTGCTGCATGTGGCTAACCCTAATATATAGGACAGTGACATCTTTCATGAAAGACAGAAAAAAGAAAAGAAACCAACTCACTGGCTTACGTTTACTGACTCCAGTGCTGCAAATGAGAAGCTGACCCGTTAGCTCAAGGAAAGAACGCGTGCCGCACTGACTTCAGCTATTAGCAGGTACACACAGGATCGCGTATTTCAGTCTCGCCTTGACCAGTGGACGTGGATTTTAATGTACTTGGTCTTCGTCTATATGATCTTTTGTTTTGTCTTCAGGCGGCGGCTGTACCCAATGCCGGTCTCGTCAGTACAGAGGTACACCGTTATGTTAGCATATCCTGCAGTGGAAACTATTTTTGAAGTGACGCCCTTTCCTTGAGAAATCCGGCAGACAAACAGTTTCAAGGCGAGAGGAGAAGCGACAAACAACCCCGAATGGCTTTTTCTCAAGGTAACGGTGTCCATAAAGAGTGATACTAGAGCAGAAGCAGGCGCTATGAAGACTAATCGCAGTAGCAGTAGTAGAAACAATTGGATCGATAGTTGGCTAACGGATAGGAGGTTCAGTAGTAGTTTTGTAGCGACACTTCTTATTTGTATGGTTTTACTACGTAGGAAGTTGTTATAATTACTACACATAATTAATATTAAACACGAAAACACTTGCTTAATGTTATGTGTTTGGTTACGAACTGATTTTGGGATTCTTGGGCTATCGTCAGGCGACGACTGAATTGCGGGAATAATTACATTTAACGAAAACTGAAAAATACAAAAAGATACGTGGATATCGTTACATCTAATAACGGATGAAAAATAATGTTACATGTAACGATATCTACGTAAACAAACTTTATTCTTCATTTTTAGTGAAATGTAACTATTTCTGCGTGACATAAAAAAGTAATACTTTCCTTTGTAAACAATATACATGCCATCTTTTTTCGTGTCATCAGTATAAGTAATATCAAGCCACCTTAAGGGCAGTCACTGCGCTGCAGGTCAAGCCACTGTCCCATTGAAACCTTGGTTCCGCAAAACCAACAACAGAAGAAGCATCTCCACGAGGCTAAACCATGGGTATTTTCCAAACCATTTGCACAGCCTTGATCATCGTGATGCTCGCCATTGTCAGAGCGGAAATGAAGCAGTTGCTGATGTTACCCGCCTCCTATTTTCTTGCCCCGTTATAAAGGATTCAGCAAGAAGAACTAATGAAGACTTGTTCCAGAAAAATGTAACACTCCCTCTATCCAGCAGTACTATCTTGGGATCAGTAGTAGTTTTCATCTAAGATCTAGTGATAAAATACCAAACAAAACTAATTTATATTTATAGTGCATGTTCATAGTAATAAAAGACAGGTATACTTTCACCGGAAAAAATGTAAAATCAGTGAATGAAAAACTGTGATTGCTTTGTTTATGATTTGTTTGCAATAATTAATCTACACAATCGTTGTTATTATATGATCTGTTCAGTATCTTAATTAATCCTGACATTCTCCATGCGTATTTATTGTAAATGCGTAAATGGAATATGACTGTATTGCGGAAAGGCCGAAACCCCTGTCAAATGATGGTCTCTGTGATTTGATTCATTTAGGAAATCGGCTTAAAGACCATGAACAATCATTTAGCCATAAAAATGGATAGAATGTGAGATACGTTTGAAACAAAAAAGTAATATTGATCAAACTGACCTTGAACTACTGTAAAAAGAGAAGCAACATTGACGTCAGGTTCTTAATTGAATTACACTCATCATCTGGTACCTAGCTCAATATAATGTAGCCTTAAGGGGAACCAGCGACAAGATCGACCATTATCTTAAAAACATTCAAAATGAACTCAAATTTTCTTGCCATCAAAATAAAAAACAACATTGCTAATGTTGTAAAAGAAAGTAAATATTTTTCTGTTATACTTAATTGTACTCCTGATACAAGCCACAGGGAACAGATGAATTTGATTGTTAGGTTTTTAAATTTATCAGAACAACACTTCCTCGACTTTCTGAACGTCACCTCGACAACAAGAGAAAGTTTGACTGAAACCCTTTTATCGAAACTGGATCAAGTAGGACTCTATATTCATGATTGCAGAGGCCAAAGTTACGATGATGGCGCAAATATGATAGGTTATCGAAGTGATGTTCAAGCCAAAACCATGCAATCCAAGAGAATTTTATATGCCATGTGCCAGTCATAGTCTTAATCTTGTGTTAGCAGATGCGGCAAAAGGTACAGCAAAAGCACATTTTTGATGTAATTCAAAGAATATACGTTGTTTTCAGTGCATCCACTGGGAGATAGGAAATCGTATTAACAGTGAAGAAACCTGCAGACGACGGGAAAGTAGGGTGAAGAGTGTCAAAGCTATAAGGTACGAGGGAAGAGAAGTCAGAGATGCCCTTGAGCAGCAGCAATGTTGAACTGAAAACAAAGAGCTAAGCACACTCGCTTCCTGTGAACGAATAAGAAAGCCGAGTTTATTGTGTTGTCATATGGTATGACTTTCTCTTTGCTATTAACGCAACAAGTAAGGCACTTCAAGGAGAAAACATGGACGTGGCAGTAGCAACTAAATCCCTCGAAAGTTCTAGTGAAGTTTATTGAGAATTTCCGTGAAGACTGTTTTGTTAATGCGCAGGTAACAGCTAAAGAGATAGCTGAAAGTTTGTAGGTTGAACCAAAATCTGGAGAAAAGAGAATTGGCAAGAAGACGAAGCAACTGGATTATGAATGAATGTGACGACGTGGTCTGCAGAGATCAACCTACAGAGGAGAAGTACAAAGTCGATTTTTTCTACCCTGTCGTTGACACAGTGTTAAAGAGTTTGAAAGAAAGGTTCGGCCAAGTGGCTAAGTATTCCGGAATATTCGGCTTTTTGTTTTCTCCAGAAAGCTTAAAATACAGACAGGACGAAGAACTGAAAATGCTATGTAAAAACCTTGAGAAAGAGCTATGTGTAAACATAAATGGTGAATGTTCGAAAGACATTGTTGCCTCAGACATTTTGACAGAAATTAAAGTGTTCAGAGAAATGGTGCCCGAGGATGTGAAAACTCCTATGTTAATACTGAAATACTCCAATGACGCTGGAAGCCAATTTCCCGACCGAGACAGTGACTGTCGCCTCAGCTGAAGGGAGCTTACCACGTTCAAAGCTAATGAAGAACCATTTCAGAAGCAGCATCTCGTAAGAACGCCAGTCTTCTCTTGCCATGCTGTAAATAGAGCACGACGTGGTTTCAGAACTGAATTCTGAAGATATTATTGATGAATTTGCTTGTCAAAAAGCAAGGAGATAATGTTTTGTGTAAAGTGTGTAAAGCAGAAAACCTTTAGTGCTTATAACCTGCAACTCATGTAATTTCTTGTAAATATAGAGCACAGTCAAGTGATGAAAACATTTAAGTATATATCCTGAACAACACTTGTGAACCTTGTTCGATTTTGAATATCATTGAATTGGGAGGATTCCCATAGCTTAGTTAGTTTTTATTATTAACATTTTAGTGTTTACCGTTTTCCTGTCACAACAGTAGGTCTGCTGTAGTAAGTCTTTTGATATATTGGTAGTATATCAATGTCGAAACATAGAATTCTTTTGAACATGACGAAGGTGTATAACCTGTTGTGGCAGGGAGGGGGGGGGGGGGGGGGGGGGTGATGCAGGAGAGCCCCGCGCCTGCTAAGGGCGACCCTCGCGGAGGGGGGCTGGAAGGGGGAAGACTGTCCCAGTTTCAGATGTGTGATCGGTTACTGAACCTCTAATTCGGATATTGATGTAGTAGAACACGAGAATGCCTTACCAGACTTTGTCGGTATCTTTTACGACTTTGTTGAATGCCTTTGACGCCATCAGCTATATGATGTAGTTGCTTCCTTATTATATCTACAGCGACTGAAAATATTTGTTTCAAAACTAGGGTTTGCATGCATTTATAAGCTTTTAAAACAATTTTATTTGGAAATATATTTTCCCTGTCATCTGAATCATCGGTGAACTAAATAACCTGGTTAGTAACAGTTTGCTCAAAAACAGCTTCTCGTAAATCTAGGGTGTTCGATAACGTAACGGAGGAAGTGGACATCATGTTCCCTTACGTCCGTGAGACATTCTTTAAGTCTGCACAGACATCGGGAGGACAGACAGGCGATTGACTTACGGTAACAGGTTTAAATTGTTACAAAGTATTTTTGATATCATTTGAACAAAATTTTATGCAGATATTACAATTTGTTCCTTAACAGACACTCTGTGTTTTAGTTAATAAATCAGTAACATTAACTTATTCCCTCTCATTTTCTATTCCAATAGGTACTGTATTTCGTCTTCTTTTACTACTCAAGACCGAAGCCCACAGATATATCCCAAAACTGAATGTCTCGTGTAATTTTCAGATATTCAATAACAGATGATAGAGCATATACAAATAAGTCTAGCACTTTACTAATGTGTTGACCGAGTGCACACAAAGAAGTGTAGCACGTTACAAACGTGATGACTCACACTAGAGAATTATAAAAATATTGAACTATGGGAATCGACGGACACTCGCAGGATGGGTTTTATATCTTGAAAACTTGCTATAAAATGACAGCACGCAAAGTATAGCATATCGCGATGTTAAGGGTGACTACATCTCGCGTATGCTCCATCCGTGCGTGCAACACGAAGAGGTATCATACAAAGTATAACTGCAGGTCTTAAGTCATTTTACGATATGTTTATTGATCAGCAATGCTCAAAATTCATCTTGACACAGCTATTAAAAATTTGTGTTTATCTTATGAGTTTGGTGAATATTTTCTTTATCACAAAACGTAGCCAGCATGTAACTATTTCTTCATGGTGAAAAATTTAGTGGCACTATGCCTACAACATCAGGAAGAAATTAAAATTTTCGACCGTGACAGGACTCGAACCTGCAATCTTCGGATCCGAAGTCCGACGCCTTATCCATTAGGCCACACGGTCGTACAGCGTATTGTCTCCTTATATTCTGTTATCCCTGTATTAACGGTAGGACATGTTAATGAAGTTTTTAATGGAATATTTATTTCTTTTTCTGTTCTCTTTGGTTAGAAGAAAGTAAATCTGCAACGTATTGAACTAGATTGCTCGAGAAATACTCCATTCCGCTACACGGCGGAAGTCACCACTGTTTTGAGATGAAGGATCTGTGTACAATCGCTGTTTTGACGTTCCGCTAGAAAGAAGTAGCTTCATTATATGCTGTAAAAAAAACACATTTTACACGGCATTAGTTGCAAGCGCTTGGCTTCAGAAATTGCTTATATTCTTCATTTCCTTCGGCATCAAAACTTGCGTTTTGAATACTTCTAGTAAGATTTGAGTGGTTTATTGAGTTGTCTTTAAATCCATGCTTGAACAGTTCGTAGCAGTTACTAATTTCTAAGCAGGTACAGAAAAATAGAACTTATGTGGTGAAAGTCCTGTTTCTACGAGGGAACAAGCTACAGATCTTGTTGTCGTGACACTTAATAATACTCAAATTCAGATTTAGACAATGATAAAACTAATGAACTCTTCTGCCAGATCAGCATTAGTTATCAGGTAGCATCTGGAAACTTAAATATCTCCCCCAAAGCTGCAGCAACGTCTACTTAACAAGCGAGTTTCGCCAAACTGTTTGTAGCATGTAGTGGCAAAATATTCTCCTTAATAGTGAAAACATAGTAACTTTCGTACGTAATATTTTAGGCTAACCATACGCCCGGGATTAAGCCCGGACTGTCGTGGTTATAGTGCTGTCTGGCATTGCAAGAAGGTCTGTGGTTTGAGAATTTTATGATTGATGAGTTTTTTTATGATTTTTAAACCTATAATTCGATATCGCATTTTCAAACATTTTCTTACGGCTGTGTCTTTCTCAGCCGAACTTAGAGCAAGCACTGAGGTCTCTGGGAGGTATAGATACCGGTTTCGCCGTAACTTGTCACTTAGGCCGGTATTACACTATCAAATTACTTTGTCAAAGATTTGATCAAAGATGTGATCCAATATTCCATCCAATATATTTGACAAAGATCTTTGACGTAGCGCTACAAGGGGTATTACACTGTCATCAAATTTTTCGTCAAAGTTCAAGATGGCTGACAACAACTTGTTATTAACCGCAGCAGTTCTACGTACTCCAATTGCATTGTGTGCACATGCGGAAAAGAAGGGGGGGGGGGGGGGAAATGGAACCATACATACGAGGTTGACAGTCTTAAAAGTCCTGTGATTACAACTTGATAATAAATTCAGTTGGGAGGAGCACACCACAGAACTGCAGAAACGCCTCAACAAATCTGTATTTGCAATTCGAGTGTTAGAAGACATAGGCAACATAAAAATGAAAAAGCTTGCGTACTTTCATTCCATAATGTCATATGGGATAATATTTTGGGGTAAATCTTGAAGTCAAACAAAAGTTTTCAAGGTCCAAAAGCGTGTAATACGTATTATTTGTGGAGTAAATTCACGGACCTCCTGCAGAAACCTCTTCAAAGAACTGGGTGTACTAACTACTGCCTCTCAGTATATTTACTTCTTAATAAAATTTGTCGTAAATAATATATCTCTTTTTCCAACAAACAACTCAGTTCATACATACAATACCAAGAACAAAAATGATCTGCACAAGGACTTAAAAGCACTTACTTTAGTTCAAAAAGGGGTCCACTACTCGGGAACAGTCATCTTCAATAATTTGCCAGGAAACATAAAAAATTTAGTTAGAAATAAAGATCAGTTTAAAAGGAGCCTGAAAGACTTACTACTGGCCAACTCCTTCTACTCCATTGGCGAAATTTTTAATAGAAATAAATGATGTATTGTATTTATTCATACTATTAGTATTTTTATTTCAGCTTAAAAAAAATCGACATGTTCCACATCCACGAGGATCTCCTCAGCACGGATCTATGGAACAAAAAACTAATCTAATCTGGGTGAAGCCGTGGGTTTTACGACGACACGATAAAAGCATTCAACAAAACTTGTTACGTGAGCTTACAGTGGAAGACGTCAAGTCGTACATCAATTACTTAAGAATGGATGAGCATACATTTCTGTATGTGTTCAATGAAGTGTATCCTCATATCACAAAGCACAATTTTCACTTAATAACTGCTACATCTTCAGAAGACAGGCTCACTATAACACTCCGATTCCTTGCTACAGGAGAGGGTTATGTTAGGTTAGGTTAGGTCAGGTTAGGTCTCCAATCTTCTTAATCTATTTTTGTATTCAGGGTGCCTCACGTTGTAAAGCACCTCATTAGCTTCAGACATCTCTATTAATTCTGTAGATGTCGGCACACACCAATTGTATTTACCGGCAATGGTTATAAAAACACTACAGACGACAGAACGCTGCAGCGATGCTAGCGCTCCGCGTGGTAACATATCGCATTGCAGTGAACAGAAGACAAGCGATTTCTTTGATCAAATATACGGCCTCGGCCTAGATTTGATCAAATATTGGACGACATTTGTCAAAGATCCCTATTACACTATCAAAAATCTTTGACAAAGATATTGGACAAAGAAATTTGATAGTGTAATACCGGCCTTAACGATGTCCGCACACGCAGCGACTGAAAAGCAACGCAACGGGTCGGCGATGTCTGGTTGCAGACTGGCTTGGAACGCAGTTTCGCACACGGCACAACTCTGGTATAAGAAATTGCAGCTGTCGTTTGCGAGTATGGAGGAGAAGTAGTACTGTTTGTTGAACCTGAGGATCTTTTGATTACACAGGACATGTCGAGAACAAATTCGAGCACACTGGAAGATGTGGTCCTCTATTATTATTACTTACGAATGGAAAAAAAAGAAGGAAATTCTAGGTCCATCCATACATTCACAGAAACATAAACTGCAGGCGGTTTGTAGTAGCAAAGGAGCTGCAAAAACAGATTTGAAATTCATTGCTTTTTATAGAATTAGTAAATATTGCTACAATGATCTCGTATAACTCATTTCTCCCGCCATAACACAGCGAAATACGGAAATGAGGGAATGGGTCAATGTAGAAGAACAGATATTAATCACTTTGAGGAAAGAGTTCTGATTTATTTTATATACAAATAATATTTCATTGAAAGTACGTAATGATTACTGTGTTTCCTAAGTCATTTTCTTAACTAACTTTTAAGCTGCGCCGTCAGTAGAATCTTCCTTTGATTGTTGACCAACTACTTGGCGAACTACCGCAGAACTGACTGGCAGCACTATTGTCTTGGTTACTGTTCTCTGTATCTTCGCCTGATTCAGTAGACATTGACGGATTGGGATCCCAAAGACTGCGTAACAGCAATTGGGACAACAGTGGTGGAGTAGTTGCCTGGTTCATGATTTCGTCGATTAGCTGTAATACTCTACGCCTGAATATTTTTATTTGTTGCTCATTCATTTCATCCAGCTCAGCTCAGACAACAGGCTAAGAAGAAATAGTTTCGTATATTCTCTCCTCCGGTTGTTGGGATCAGACTGCTGCGAGTCAATTTCGGCCTTCTTGGCTTTAATAAACTCGATGAAACACTTGCCAATTTCATCAGCTCTAGAACGTCGTTTTATACGCTTTTTTGCTTGTAGACGAGAATCAGATGCCATACGGCAATTTCTGTCAACTTGATAGTGTTTATATTGGCTGCCCTCATTCATTTCATTAGTCGCGGTGTTTGGTAAGGGTGGTAACTGTGCTTCTGCGGGAGGTGTTGGTGTTGACGAGCATGATGGCGATGAATAATGGATATGCTGAGAAGAGATTTCTTTACTGTTTGCGGCATAAAGTACATTTTCTTCGACATGGGGATATCTGGTAAATTTCCAGTGGCAGCAGAGGTTAAGGATTTCACAAATGTTAATACAAACTGCATTGCTCGCATCAAATAATAAGGCCCCTTTGCCTTTGCCCCACTGCCATTTGGGAAGGTTTGAGGTTCCAAACAAAGACCGTAAATTCCTTCATTTCTCTTTGTATCCAGGCACTGAAACAAAAAAGGCCTACCTCTTCAGACCCAAATAGGTAATAAAATGTAGAGAATTGCGAAATAAATTAATAAACTAAAGTTATATATAGTGTTTTACTTACAGGTACTTGGCTACTGGCTGCACATTTGTTGTCACTTTCATTGTACTTTGCACGAGAAGAGACCACCGTTGGATGCGTAGTAGCGGAAAGCACAAAAATATTTTGGGATGTTCTCAAAAAAATGTATATGCTAGTTCGAAAAAGAGAGGAATTTAAGAAGACTGCCGAACGTTTTTGTCATTTATAGAATCTTCCGAACTGTAGTGAAGCACAGGATGGCAAGCATATCCGAAGAGAAACATTGGCGAACAGCAGTTCAACTCGCTTCAGTTACAAATCATACCACTCTGTCGTGCTAATGGGCTGCTGCGACACTGATAGATTATTTACTTAAATCGAGATCGGTTATGCTGGAAGAAACAGCGACGGTGGAATATTTCGCGCATCAGCAATCGCACTGGATAACACATGCAGGCCTTGGTATTCCATCCCCATCGAGATAAATGTGCGATGAGAATAACTCATTTCTCTATTATTTTGTAGCAGATGAAGCGTTCCCCTTATCACGCTACTTAATGACACCATTCTCTAAAAAGTGTCTCGATAATGTGAAAATAATTTTCAATTACCGCTAAAGCAGAGGAAGGAAAACGACTGAATGTGCATTTGGAATGGCTTCAGAGTAGTTCCAAATTTTAAATGGCCCAATACGTTGCAATAATCCTGACAGAGTGTATGATGTTATCAAAACCGTTTGTGTCCTCCACAATTACCTACGCAAACTTGAAGGTGTGAAATGTGCACCAACACACTTGCAAGAAAATCATGAACCCACTAATGATGCTGCAATATTTCAAGCAAATCATAACGTTTCAATTTGTGCTAATTACTAATTATATTAAACAAATTTCTTACTTCATTTCTACATCGCCGTCTCCGACTACACAGACTAGGTCCCAGCTAGATATGACAACCCTGTGCTAAAGAGGCTACATTTTCGTACCACACTGCTTCACATGAACTCGGTTTCAATACATCTGCCTGAACATCTAAACTGCGTTAAGTTATATGACCCAAAATTTTTATCTGACAGAATCAAAATCGAAGCAATTATTGTTATATCTAGTGGAAAATACTACTGGATATGTTCAAAAATGGTTCAAATGGCTCTGAGCACTATGGGACTTCACTTCTAAGGTCATCAGTCCCCTAGAACTTAGAACTACTTAAACCTAACTAACCTAAGAACATCACACACATCCTTGCCCGAGGCAGGATTCGAACCTGCGACCGTAGCGGTCGCGCGGTTCCAGACTGTAGCGCCTAGAACCGCTCGGCCACCTCGGCCGGCAACTGGATAAGTAATTTCAAAAATGTTCCCCGAGTTGGGCAAAAAAATATGGTCAAGCCACATTCATATTACTATCTAGCGTAGTTTTCACTGTACGAGGCGATCTCTTCGCCCTTCGACATTACTCATCAACTCGTTTTTCCGTATTGTTTTTGGAGTCGACTTAAATTTATCCACTGCAAGTTTACAAGAAGTCTGTTTACATAAAAAAAGTCGCCGAGACGGATGAGGCATTACTACGACTAGAAGGAGCATAGGCATCCAAAGAAATTTACCCAAGAGGGGGCAGGTTTCTAAAATTGCCATTGTCGCCATGGATAATATGGTGAGATCGAAGACATGTCGAGTTCCAAATATCAAAGAAGTTACAGGTGTACACTCAGTATTTTTTTGAAGTTAGAATATTTTGATACACTATAGGTAAGCTCATTTTGTGCCATCTTTTTTTGTGTTAATGATCCTAAATTGCATCTATACACAGGGTGTCCTAGAAGTGTTGCGACAAATTTCGAAGGCTTGTAGAGAATATTTTGAGGAACAAATTGTGGGTAGGAACCCGTATCCGGAAAAGTCACCCAACGACGCTACAGAGCATCCAAGTTGCAGGTGCCGGCGCCTGTCCCGAGGTCACCCCTTCGGCAGCAAAAGTGACTTTGAACGCTGAAGGACTGTAAGGGGAAGGTCTAACAATGTTGTTTGTTATTCAGTGGTCGCGATTGATTGCCAAGATCGTCGGTGGAGAAGGAGGAGATAGCAGCTGCGTGCATACCGAAAAACAATGGAGATTTTAAGGGGTTCCAGGAGAAAAATAAACTGCGGATAGAAATACTTGTCCGAAACCGTCATCCACCGAGGCAACAGAGCATCGCATTTTATATTTACAATAAACGACGTATTTTTTAAAGATGTCTAATGCGGTTCCCAGCCTTTGGATGTGTTTTCTAGTAATGATTACCTCCTTGCAGCTGTTCAGATGTTTATTTTGCTTTTCGGCACCGTGGCCTCCACAGGCTGCTATCACCACATCGGCCTGTTAGCAGTATGGCGGATGTACGCACATCATACAAGGTCTTAAGTTTCACTTGCATCGGTTATATACAGCTGGTGTCTACCAAATCCTACAATATGTCCTATGGGGCTACGGCCTGGCTCATTTAGCAGTAATGCTTTGTACTTTTTTGAAAATTATGTTTTGGGCGTACTCAGTACTATTTTATTATGACGACCTACCTATGTGGTTTCACTCTTAACGTGAATAATCTCCCGAATGCTAGCACTCTGTAAATGTCGATAAACTGTACATTATGTAAACATAACCATCGTGAGTATTTCTCATTGCTTTTTGTTGAATACCTACACTATCTAAGATTCTTTATTTCTACAATTTCATAAAATTTCGCACACTGATTAGTATTCCTGGCAGATATACCTGAAGATGCATCTGTGATGTGAAACCGGTAGTTGCGAATAAAGCACCCCCATCCATTACGCGGCGTTTGGAAACATCTCATCATTCTTGACTTTATTGTTACAGTTTTTATGATAATTAAAAGGTTATTGAGTGTTTGTTTTTATTCTTCAATACACCCTTTACAACCTCCCGAAGTTTGTCGCAACGATTCTGAATCACCCTGTATATGGTTAAACTCAGCATATCCAACGAGTCAGGAAATAAAGCTAGAAAATAGTCGCAAAAGTTATCTTTATTCTTATATGGTACCAATAACATCTGATCGACAATGGACAATGAAAATTGAAAATCTATATTTAAAAAACTCAGAACTGAGAGTCTTGTTCGATGTCAGCAAATCTAACCGATAAAAAATACCTGTTGATCAATGTAGAGATTCAGAAAATAGTGAAAACGTCGTTCAACTATTTGCTTGCAAAGTGTAAGTCATGTAAATTTATTTATTGCAGTATGTTCATGCTTTCTGTTTTTTTTTTTTTTTTTTTTTTTTTTTTTTTTTTTTTTTTTTTTTTTTTTTTTTTTTTTTTTTTTTTTACTGTCGACTGATATAATTAAAGCTTGAGCAAGTGTGTTTCGGACGCTAAGTTTTTGAGCTGTTTCTACTAGGCCAGGGTCCCCAACCTATGCAGCGACATGTTCCGCGCAACGTGAATAAGTGCTTCGCGAAAAACTGTTAATTACATTTTATTTCAACGTTTTGACGATACTAATTATTTTAAAAAACTTTGTTATGACTTCTGTGTTATTAATTATGGTTTAAAATTGAAGTAATCATTGAATAAAAAAAATTTTCTAATTTTTTAAAAATTTTCGTAACCTTCAAAATAAACTAAGTGTTCTACGAAAGTTCCAGGATTATCAATGTTTTCCGTTAGAGGAAAAGTTTCGGAACCTCCAAAAATTATATTTAAATTGTCCTGTAAAATTGACATAACAGCCGTAGACTGTACCAAGACTCTCCATGTCTCCCTAATTTAACATTTTATTGTGTGGCCATGACAACTGGATTGCCATATTCGCAACATTACGAGTATGACTGCATGTTGCACACTGTAGAGGTCGATAAGGTGCCTAGGGCAAATATGTTTTTGACCTTGACATTTCACGCTTTTTTTCTCTTTTATAACACAGAAAATGGATTTTATCTTTCGATTATTGGATGTGGTTCATCAGATGAAGCAGAGAAGAGCAGACCTACATAATTAGTTGACCATTTTTTTCGGGGCACACTTCTGCGCCGTATAAGACAGAATTTAGCCTTTGCAACCCGTCATTTGTATAGTTCATCTACGGATAAAAGGTAAAACACTTAGGAGATTAAGATGTGCTACATGAGGAGTGGTTGTCCTTGCGGGTTTTGGGGATGGATGTCGGACAGGTGAGCTGCAGCCATCATTCTGTGCCGTTCTTGAAGTATGAGAGAGTTGAGTGTCGTGTCAATTCACACCGGACTGTGCGTTGGATGTCTGACCAGTTCTTATCTACAATTCGATAAGGGCTTGAAACATGTACGTTTGAAATATGATTGAAGCTACATAACTGACCGTAGTCTGCATCACAACTGTTTGGGGATGGCATGTGAACGTGTATTTTACATTGTCGATTTGCCCTTCACTGGACTTTGATGACTGCGAGAATGTAAATTTAATTTAGCTGCGAGAATGTAAACTGCCAATAACTTTTATCGAAACCAAAACTGCCTGAGTTTACGTAACACAAAAACTCAATCGGATACAACACTATTGACTTGATCAGTTTGAAAATAATGGTCCCTGTGGTTAAAGAATGTTATTCCTGAAACAATAAAATTTACCTTTATCTGCGCAATGGTAACGCTCTGCGCACTGCTCTCTGTTAGTACTTTAAATTGTGTAGTTAGCAAAATCAAATGGCTCCGAGCACTATGGGACTTAACATCTGAGGTCATCAGTCCCCTAGAACTTAGAACTACTTAAACCTAACTAACCTAAGGAAATCACACACATCCATGCCCGAGGCAGGATTCGAATCTGCGACCGTAGCAGCAGCGCGGCTCCGGACTGAACCGGCTGGCTATAGGCCTAGTTAGCAAAGAGCTATTGTGCAAGGCTGTTGCTTAGCATACATGTTTATTAAATCGAATATGACTGTGACAATAACTCCTTGAGAAAAATAGTTAACCAAAAATAACATGGACCTGGGAACTGGTATTGAATTGGGGTAAGTAACAGTATGGCACTAACTTTAAAACTGGTGTTTTGACTCTGTGAAAAGTAATAATACTCACAATGAACACACTCAATAAACTGATTATACATTAACAATTAGCTTTACAAAATCATTGGATGTGAGTGCTGTACATTGTCTCAATCATCACTTACGAAGCCGGCCGAAGTGGCCGTGCGGTTAAAGGCGCTGCAGTCTGGAACCGCAAGACCGCTACGGTCGCAGGTTCGAATCCTGCCTCGGGCATGGATGTTTGTGATGTCCTTAGGTTAGTTAGGTTTAACTAGTTCTAAGTTCTAGGGGACTAATGACCTCAGCAGTCAAGTCCCATAGTGCTCAGAGCCATTTGAACCAATCACTTACGAATATGCGCATCGCATGAGTAAAAAAAACCACTTTCTTTGTCTTAATTATTTCCAACTGCTGTTGAGATTTCTTTTACAGTTAGCAAAATCATAGAATCTTGCAAGTTAAAAGATCAGGGCAGCGCCGAAACACCCCTGCATCAAGGAAACTGCACCAATATTGGTGAACAACGACTCAATCATATGAACCGGTGAGGCGACTATAAAATCTCCAGTATTTCCCTTCGCGCTTGGTATTGGTAAATCTGTTACTTTGTAGAATCATAGACGATCATACTTAGAAATGTGTCAGTATTCTGAAATGAATAATAAGATTGTACCCAAACCCCCTGCCCCCTTGCTTCCCAACTTGCTGACGTCTATGGACGAGAGATCGTGGAAGAAGTTAAAGGGCAGTGCTGGTAGATCAACTCGTAGGAAGGGGCCAACTATCGGGACCAGATCTTCGACACTTACTTCAAGCGTGTTTCTGAATTACGGCAGGTATTTTTTAGTGTACCATTACTAGTGGCTGATTGAGAATCTAACGTCACATATTTAAGATTTCCAGTCGTGAATGGAAGAGGAAGTGGGGCAGATTATAGCGGTTTCAGAAGTACCCTTGTGCCACGCGCCTTAAGGTGACTTGTGAACTGTATATGTCAATGCCACCGTGGAATTCAGCAATTGCGGAAGTCCAAGATACCACGGGGAAGCTGAGCAAGTGTCGGATTAAGATTTAGTAGGCATGAAAGATAGCGCAAGAATGCAGTTCCCATTGAGCAAGCAGTACAGGTAGTTGTGAAGGAAACTCAGGAGATATTTCGAAAGGAAATTATGGTCAGGGAGAGTAAATAAAACCTTTAAGGTCTGTCATGGACACTGTAATTCTGACACAGGCGGTAAAGGACAGCCAAGATTAGTTGTAAGGAATGGATATTTTCTTGAAAAGTTGCTATAAGATGGACGTCAACAGCAGTAAAACAAGGAATGTAGTCGAATTACATGAGGTGATGCTGACAAGATAAGATTGGGAACGGGGACACTGAAAGTATAGGTGAATTTTATTACATAGGCAGCAAAATAAGGGGGCGTGCTCAAAAGTTTTTTAAATAAAGCTTTATAAATAAAAGAAACATTACTAACGTTCTTCGGCTTTGTTCTTCATGTCTTCATGTTTATTCCTCAACACCACCACCCTGGCGATGAACAATTACTCATAACGAGAGACCACTTTGTTGCTACCACCACTGTAGAAAGTTTGACTTTGACGGAGGAACCTCACCTTTGCTGACACCGCTTCATCACTATCAAAGTGAAGTCTTCGAAAGTGTTCTGTAAGTTTCGGAAACAGAGGAATGTCGGAAGGGAGCAAGTCCGAACTGTACGGAGGATGATCAGTAACCGTGATTCCAAGGCGTCCGTCGGATTATTGCAGATTTCGCAGCGCTCGTGTGTGGTCTGGCATTCTCATGCGGAAGTAGAAGGTGCTCCATATCTGGACGAACTCTTCGATTTCGAATCTCGATTATATCACTCTATTTCTCACGTACAGACAAAGATACGGTACACACCGCCATGGTACATTTTACAATTCGGAGCCGTATAACGGCAGAGGACTGCAAGTATGTAGACGTGAAGAATAAAGATGTAGAATGTTAATAACGTTTGTTGTACTTAAGAAGCTTTAAGAGTTTTCACATTAAAAATTCGGAGGCTTGCTTTTCAACAAGCCCTCGTAACTTTCGATAACCAAAGCGGAGAGGATATGAAGTGCAGAGTAGCAATAGAAACAGCAGTGTTTATGAAAAATATAAATATAATATGGCATAAAATAAATTGAAGTGTTCGGAAGTCTTTTTCTGAAGGTACCGTATTTGTCTTTCACGTAGTCTTGTACAGAAAATGAAAGGTGGACGATATACAGTTGATGCATGGAGGGAGTAGAACTTTTTGAAATGTAGTTCTACAGAAGAATGCTGAAAATTGGATTGGTAGATCGGATAGCAAATGAAGGGCTGCTAAACCGAATTTAGGAGGAAAAAAAAAAAGAAATTTATGGCACAGCTTGAAAAAAAAAAAGAAACGAAACCGAGCACATGGTGAGGTAGAAAGGAATCGTCAATTTGGTAATGGAGGGAAGTGTGGAGGGTGAATGTGTTAAGGGGAGACGAAGGTTTAGTTACAGTAAGCATGCTGAAATGGATGTAAGTCGCAGTAATTGTGCAGAGATGAAGAGGTTTGCACGGGATAGACTACCGTGCGTAGCTGAATCAAACCAGTCTTCAGACTGAAGACCACAACGGTAATTCCGCAGAGTTGCGCGCTTTTTGTTTGCTAGCCAGTAGATTATATATAGTGGCTCGCCACGTGAGGTGCAACGCGACACTTCGCAGAACCGAAAGGAAAAGTG
Source organism: Schistocerca americana (assembly GCF_021461395.2). Classification (NCBI taxonomy): domain Eukaryota; kingdom Metazoa; phylum Arthropoda; class Insecta; order Orthoptera; family Acrididae; genus Schistocerca; species Schistocerca americana. The sequence continues at coordinate 516,173,458 of NC_060121.1, read as the reverse complement.
CAGCGCCGTTAAACCGGTTGGGCGGCCACAAACAGAGAGCGATAAGGCAAGCTGAGTGCGGACACGTTGTTTCACCTTGGGCAAGCTGAGTGCCGCGGAGCTGCGCGGCTGGTTCTGCGCACGCGCGCGCCCGCTTCATTGAGTGAGAGCGTGGAATGCGGCTCTAGCTGACCTGCCTGGTTACCCGGCCACCACTCGACATACGGAGTGCGCGCTTCCGGCCGTGGAGCTTTTAGCAAACAGCGGCTTCACTGTGGGTCTAGGTCGCTGTCTGATGCTCCACCATCACACAGCCTGTTCTATGGGGTCTAAAGCTGCAGCAGTCCGATCCAGAAACTTTTTTTTCTGGTTCTGTCAGGAGACAGTATCAAACTAAAACCAAACCGAACCGAGGATTCGCGTTTTGTTGTTTCGTTTACTATCTAGACAGTGAAAACTTACGACTCTCATCATAATTTCTGGAGGCCGTCGATGCGACTAACTGTGATTGGTGTAGTCATCATCCGGAATACTCATGTGATGTAACACTACACGCTAAGTTACGTTGTGCAATCCCATTACAACTGCAGCCAACATTTAAAAAGAAACGAGCCGGAGACTGTAAAATAAAAATTGCCGAAGGGATCGTAATTCCACTGGCTGCGGAAGAAGGTGTGGTATCTATACCTCGCCGCTGGAGGAACATGGGCGCACACCCAAATACGAAATAGCAAACACGTGCACGCGTCGCAGTCCACTGCACCGTCATGTTGAAAACGGTGAAATGGAGTCAAAGGGATGTAGTACGCTTTCTGGCACGGAAAGTGTGTGAGAAACGGAGATTCATCAAAGAACGGCACAAGTGTACGAATAGCACCTTATGTCCGTTGCAAAAGTCAAGGAGCGGCACAAGCAATTCAAGGAACGACGGATGTCGTTGGCCGATATCGCAAGATCTTGAACGCCACATCGCATTACCGGTGCCATTGTCCAACAGGTAGACACTGCACTGTGATGGAAAAACATTTTCGTAGTCGCTAACGTATGCGCTCATAGTTCACGATTACCACTGCTTGCGCTGTCTTGCGAGCAGGGGATCATAGCAGCGGCCAGCAGCTCTTGCACTGTATGTAGGAAAGAGGATTTTAGTAGCGAACGACGCTTCACAAAACATAGCGTGAACAATGTTTAAAAAACGTGTCGACCATTAATTCATAATCTGAAAATACTGAGTTTAGGAACTTCTAGCATCTGTATAGTTTTCACCCTTCCTCCACAGCCCTTTTTCTGAAAACACCGCCTTTCAACGAGCGCTGTCAGCTCATCCACTAGTTTCAGTTATCAATTCGAAACAATAAAGTTACCTTTTTTTTACCGATACGTGTCTGCAAGCCTCATAAATAGAGGGTAATTAAAAAGGAAAGATTTCAATTGTTTGTTGTAGGCAAACTATAAAAGATAGAAACACATTGCGCATGTCACTGGATAGAGGAAGGTTCAAAGTTCTGACACAGTTGCGCTGTTGTTTCTTTGTAGCAACGTGGCGACTACATCACAAGAGAAGTGATCTTGCGTCTTGGAATGCGCGAACTCAATGCATTGCTCAAGATCATGTGCGCTTCTCCATCGGTTCAGCAAGAAACCATCTTTGCACAAGCAGATTTATGACTGGCATAAAAAATTCTTGGTAGTTGGTTGCAGATGCAAAGGAAAGAGCACTGTTCGGTCACGCAGGTCTGATGAAAATGTCGAGCGTACCCGAGATGTGTTAACGCGGGGGCCTCGGAAGTCCACAAGACAGGCAGGCAAGGTACTTAAACTTCGTCAGACAACAGTGCGGCGTGTTCTGAAACGACGCCTGCATATAACCATTGCAAGTTGCGGTTACGGCAGCAATTGCGTCCCGGCGACCATAACAGAAAGTACGAATTTTACATTTCGATTCACCAGGATATAGCAGAGGACACTTTATGAACAACTCATGTTTTCGGACGAATCGACACCTTGAGGTGTGGTGTTATCTTAACACCACCACCCCACAACGGTGGAGTGGAAGAGGTGGACAACAAGAATTTGTTTCTCGTTTTTGGCCTCTCTGGTCGCCACATATCAGACATTGCGATTTTTTCTGTGGGGGTATATAGAAGACAGTGTCTGTCCCACCTATGGCTGCTACTCTTCAAGATATAAGAAATCGAATTGTTGTAGCTGTAAATTCAATAAACAGGGGCCTGCGGATTCATGTGTGGAATGAAATGTACTTCAAATGGTTCAAATGGCTCTGAGCACTATGGGACTTAACATCTGAGGTCATCAGTCCCCTACTTCTTAGAACTACTTAAACCTAACTAACCTAAGGACATCACACACATCCATGCCCAAGGCAGGATTCGAACCAGCGACCGTAGCAGCAGCGCGGTTCCGAACTGAAGCGCCTAGAACCGCTCGGCCATAGCGGCCGGCAAATGTACTATGTACTTCGTTTCGATGTATCTCGAGCAACACATGGTGCTCACGTTGAGTGTATCCTCGCGCCATAGCACCGTAGCACGCCGCTACAGCGGCCAAAACAATATGACGCAGCATGTTTGCGAGGTGGAGCATCATGCAGTTATTCGTTTTCTGCAACTGAAAGGGGGTCAACGCTGCAACCGTCTATGCTGAGTTGGTGCAAGACTACGGCAACAAAGTAAAATGGCGTAGTAGTTTTGTGGCGCAGGCCTTCCAATGTGGTCAAACAAGACTGGATGACCATAAACGAAGTGGCAGGGCATGTCAGTGTGAAGAACTAGTAATCGAAAGAAAAATGTAGACCCTGATGCTCTAAGACATGCGCATCTCAATCAAGACGATGGTAGAAAAAATTAATACAGGTCATGGATCAATTTTCATCGTCTTACACGATATTTTGAACAGGGTTACGGTCATCGCAGCAAGAGATACGTTGCAAGGCTGTCAGGTCAATCCAGGTGATGTCCTTACCCACCTAATCGTCATGGACGTGTGCTGGCTGTGTCACTGTGGCCCGAGGCAAAGGAGCAAAGAACGCAGCAGATAGGTATGGACTCACCACCGCCGAAAAAGGCGAACATCCAACAACCATAGGGTATAGTGATGCTAACAAGGGAACCTCCTCATCGCACCCCCCTCAGATTTAGTTATAACTTGGCACAGTGGATAGGCCTTGAAAAACTGAACACAGATCAATCGAGAAAACAGGAAGAAGTTGTGTGGAACTATGAAAAAAATAAGCAAAATATACAAACTGAGTAGTCCATGCGCAAGATACGCAACATCAAGGACGGCGTAGGATCAGGAGCGCCGTGGTCCCGTGGTTAGCGTGAGCAACTGCGGAACGAGCGGTCCTTGGTTCAAGTCTTCCTTCGAGTGAAAAGTGTACTTTCTTTATTTTCGCACAGTTATGATCTGTCCGTTCGTTCATTGACGTCTCTGTTCACTGTAATAAGTTTAGTGTCTGTGTTTTGCGACCGCACCGCAAAACCGTGCGATTAGTAGACGAAAGGACGTGCCTCTCCAATGGGAACCGAAAACATTTGATCGCAAGGTCATAGGTCAACCGATTCCCCCACAGGAAAACACGTCTGATATATTCTATACGACACTGGTGACGGCATGTGCGTCACATGACAGGAATATGTTGTCGACCCACGTAACTTGTACACTTGGCGAATGGGACAAAAAGATTCTTCTACCTTGCTCGATTTAGGTTTTCTTGTGGATGTGATAATCACTCTCAAAAAAGTGATGACAGACAGATAATAATTGTCTGAAAATAAAGAATTAAACTTTTCGCTCGCTGGAAGACTTGAACCAAGGACCTCTCATTCCGCAGCTTCTCACGCTAACCACGGGACCACCGTGCTCCTGTACTTACACGCTCCTTGATGGAGACTATCTTCAACATGGACTACTCAGTTTGTATATTTTGCTTATTTTTTTCATAGTTCCACACAACTTCTTCCTGTTTTCTCGATTGATCTGTGTTCAGTTTTTCAAGGCCTATCCACTGTGCCATCTTATAACTAAATCTGAGGGGGGTGCGATGGGGAGGTTCCCTTGTAAGTGTTCTCTGGAACTGCCACACTTTAAAAGGTCTAATAACCCAGTCCGTGGTTCATGGTCCACAGTCCCATTTTCAGGACGCTTATTTAACAACTTCTGGGAGAGGGGGGGGGGGCGGACAGATTTGATTTTTCAATACTCCATATAATTGCGGACCGAATTTAAAATGCTATCATAATCTACTCAGTAAGAGGTATAATCATATGTTAAGGTTCTACACAGTAAGATAGGTATTGCAGTAAGAAAGTTTGTGCATGTCGCGAGGCAGTGTAACTTAACTGCGTGCAAATTACCCAGATTACATCACACAGTATTTGACAGTGAGCGACTTTCAACAAACTTTAGATGTAATTTCAAACCTTTTCTAAATTTTATCTCGCTTATATGCTTGACATTAGATACACTCTAAGAAAGAAAGAAAGAAAGAAACTGCACTGTACGAAGGAAGTAGCAGAATGGGACGGAAACAGGTAAATGTGATGTACATGTAAAGTAGAACAGATGATTAAAATTTCTGAAAAATTGTATGATTTGTTCAAGAGAAAGACCTTTAGAAATGGAGCAAGTCAATAACACGCTGGTCCCACTCTGACCCGTATACAAGCAGTTATTCAGCTCGGCACTGATTGATAGGTTCGTTGGGTGTCCTCCTAAGGGATGTTGTGCCAAATTCTGTCCAATTGGCGCTTTAGTACCTCAAAATGTCGCACTGATTGTAGGACCCTACCCATAATGCACCAAACGTTATCGATTGTGGAGAGATCCGGCGACCTAGCTATCCAAGATAAAGTTTGGCAAGCACGAAGACAAGCAGCAGAAACTTTCGCCGTGTGCGGTCGGGCATTACAGCTATGGAAAGAAATGACACCCCAGTTCATCACTCCTTCACCCCCAGTATTACGGGCGACAGTCTGGTTGGTACTCCACTGCTGTCCGGGGTGATTGTCGTTGCTCAGTTCAAAGCGGGCATCATCACTGAAGATAATTCTACTCCAGTCAATACGATTCCAGGCCAAAGACATATCTGGAGTCCGTATACGCTCCGGACAGCGGCGGGATACCAGCCTGACTGTCGGCTGCCATACAGCCCGACAGCCAGGAATGATGATCTGGAGTGTCATTTCTTTTCATAGCAGGACCCCTATAGTTGTCACCCGCAGCACTGTTACGGCACACTGGTACATCGACGATATCCTAACGCTCCGTTTTGTTGCCCTTGCTGGCCCGCACACGTCCGACCATCCTCAGGTTTTCTTTTCCCTAAATCGCTTCAGGCACATGCCGGGATGGTTCCTTTGAAAGGGCACGGCCGACTTCTTTCCCCATCCTTCCCTAATCAGATGGGACCGATGACGTCGCTTTTTGGTCCCCTCCCCCAAATCAACCTACCAGCCACACACGTCGAGTGTTTCCACACACGTCGAGTGTTTCTTCTGCTTGTCTTCGTGTTTGACAAAACCTACCTTGGTCAGCCAGGTCGCCGGGTCTCTCCCTAATTGAGAACGTTTGGTGCATTGTGGGCAGGAACCTCAAACCTTCCCTGGACTCTGATGATCAAACGTGCCGACTGGACAGAATTTGGCACGATATCCCTCAGGAGGACATTCAAACTTTATCAATCAATGCCAAACCGAATAAGTGCCTGCATAAGGGCCAGACATGGACCAACACGTTATTGACTTGCTCAGATTGTGAAGCTTTCCTCCTGGACTAAATCACCCAATTTTTCTGAAATTGTAATCATTTGTTTGGCAGTATGTGTACATAATATCAACCGATTTCCGTCAAATTCTGATGATTTCTTCGTGGTGTGACTTTCTTTTTCCTTAGAATTTATTTAACACATTAACTCACTCGTAAAGTAACCAGACGTTTGAAGCCATTGTATACACAAGAGCCTGTTTCTTTAAAAAATCGGGACTTTAGTGGTGTGTCACTAACAATTATGCTCGTAAGGGCCAAACCAGAACAAGAGTATACTAGCCGGCCGAAGTGGCCGTGCGGTTAAAGGCGCTGCAGTCTGTAACCGCAAGACCGCTACGGTCGCAGGTTCGAATCCTGCCTCGGGCATGAATGTTTGTGATGTCCTTAGGTTAGTTAGGTTTAACTAGTTCTAAGTTCTAGGGGACTAATGACCTCAGCAGTTGAGTCCCATAGTGCTCAGAGCCATTTGAACCAAGAGTATACTACCGAAATCTCCTGGCGAGGTTGTAGATGGGTGTCAGGACGACAAAGTGGAGATAGGCTGCGACGTTACGGTTTGGACCCACTATTGCGGTGCTACAGTACTGTGATAACGAGTTTCAGTGTGTTCCTGCACTGCTTATGAAAATATACCAGCAAAAAAAAAAAAAAAATAATTTCGTTTTACATGGTTATAATTACGATTTTATGACTAGCCCTTGTACTAGCGAAGGTTGAGTAATTCTAACCTTTTACAGAAGCCTGCCCAGAATTGTTTTCCGTCAGGCATGCCGTATTTATTTCAGGACAGCCACTTGGCTTCACGAGTCCGATGTAGAAACAGCCAAGATTCACTTTCTGTTTAATTCATGATTGGTCATCTCAGCCCGTTTTCAAATCATCCACACAGACAAATCAGCATTTTCCGACGTAGCATAGAAACCATGTCATATACAAAAAAAGAAACACCGTCCGAAAAGGCCTTTAGAAGGCCCTCATCTTCCGCCCGTAGACGATACCGGATGCGAATACGAAGGGGCATGTGGTCACCACACCGCTCTCCCGGCCGTTGTCAGTTTTCGTGACCGGTACCGCTACTTCTCAGTCAAAAAGTTCCATAATTGGTCTGACAAGGGCTGAGTGGACCCCGCTTGCCAACAGCACTCGGCAGAACCGGACGGTGGCCCATCCAAGTGATAGCCAAGCCCGACATTAGCTCACTTGTAAAATAACCAGAAGTTTGATGCCACTGTACACAAGAGAGTTTCTTTCTTTAAAAACTCGGGGATTTACTGGTGTGTTGCTAACAAATTACGATCAGACGGTGAACGATGTTACCACTTGGCAAGGGCGCTGGCCAAGATTACTCATATAGGTATAACAAAAACAATTTTAACCGGGAGCAGTGACAGAACAAAAATATAACTGTTACTGTTCATGGTTAAACTTGATTTTGTTATACCTATATGTGTAATCTTGACGTGGTTTATACTATATTTCGGAAAATACTGTTTTATCTGTCTGAATGATGTGAAAATAGATTCAGGTAGCCCTAAACTAGTTTTCACTTAAATAAAAATCTATTTTTCTATATCGTTAGTGGACGATTTGGCTGGTTAATTTCGATAACGAACGAGACTGTAGTCTGCTAAATAATCGCGTGACATCCTTTTTTTTTAAAAAAACGCCAAAACACAGTTAAAGTCGGCATACAGGCTTTTAAGGTGTACTGTACTGTTATCACTGATCATGTACCACTTGGTTCCACTCTGGAATGAAGTCTTACACTAAATATGATATGACAAGTCGTCCAATGTATTACTACAGTTTGAAATTAACTGTGTCACAGCCAAAGATGTAATTACAAACACAATCATGACGCAGAAAGCTACAGCTTCATACAAAATCCTGAGAAGTTCAAATGCCACAAACTGACATACAGTGTCACAGAGTATGTAAAATTCATCACTATTCTGAGTATCTCACACGTTTCTCGGAGCTAGTTTAAACAACAATAGTTCTTGTCGGCCAACAATATCTGAACATTTATCACGGTCAGAGGTCACTGCTTATTGTATTAGGTTGGTGCCTAAGTTCGTCGCGTTTTTCCGTAAGTTTAATAAACACAATAGATACACATAACAGAGATTATAGTCAACAGTAATATATTCTCCTTCACTATTTACAATAGTCTGCCAACGCTGAAGTAACTCTCCGATTCCGCAACTGTAGAAATCACGTTATTTTGAGGCAAACAACTCGTCGAGCCAAGTTTGGAGTGCATTCTCAACCGGAAAGGAAGTTCCTTGAAGCTGTGCGATAGAGAGCGGAAAAGATGAAAATCTGAGGGCGCAAGATCAGGTGAATAAGGTGGAAGCGTAATGACTTCCAAACCCAGTTTGTCAGTTTAGCAGAATGTGTGTGTGGGGGGGGGGGGGGGGGGGGCGGCAGGGGCGGGGGAGAGGGGAGGGCGTTACGGGGAGTAGCAACATTTCACGCAGCCTTCATAAATGTCAGCAGTGTAGGTTACACCTCGGGGAAGGAATTCGTATTACACCACACCATTACTGTTCAAGTAAATGCATAACATTATCTTTTATGGACGCGTAAAGGGGTTTGCTCGGGGATTGCCTGCTTTGCTTGGACTCGTTCATTTCAAGTCAACTGTAGCGATACAGAATAGGAATGGTCGATGCTGTTCACAAACTAACTGACGATGAGCAAGCATACATGCACATTTGGACACACGCTGGTTTTGTGAATTTGGCTTAGAGCACGCAGTACTCATACACCCGATTTCTGAACCTTCCCCATTGCAAATGTCGCACGATGGTGGAATGGTCTCATTTGCCAGTTATCGAGTAACTGATGTGGAACATTGTGGATTAATGCATTTAAACGATCTTCATCAAACCCCGAAGATTTCTTGAATGTGGGGAGCCACTAATGTTAAAACGATCCTCCTTAAAACAAGAAATCCATTTTCTTGCCGTGCTCTGACCAATGGCATTATCCCCACACACGGCGCAAAATTTCCGGCTGCCTCAGTTGCTCAAATGGCTCTGAGCACTATGGGACTCAACTTCTGAGGTCATTAGTCCCCTAGAACTTAGAACTACTTAAACCTAACTAACCTAAGGACATCACACACATCCATGCCCGAGGCAGGATTCGAACCTGCGACCATAGCAGTCGCGCGGTTCCGGACTGAGCGCCTAGAACCGCTAGACCACCACGGCCGGCTGCCTCAGTTGCTGTCACCCATCTGCTGTACTCAGACGGAATAATATGTCGGAAATGTTCCGCTGTCTACACTTGGCACTGCAAAATGACAACATGTAAACTCAAATAGCAACTGTGAACTACAAATAAAAAACGACAATCGATAAATAAACGTACAGCAAGCGGAATACCAAAATGCAAAACAAAACCGCTACAAAATTATGCACTAACCTAATAGAATAAACGCGTAAGTGTGCGCAGCTAGAAACAGTTTTTGCCAGTAATGCTAAGCATCGTGATAACTCCCTTGTACGGAACTACTTGTAAATGATACTTAGTAACTCTTATTAGACGTACAGAAACTGTGAAGAACTTTTCGTTGCAGATAGTTTAATTTTGGATATGCAAGTTGGAAACAATGCTCAGAATGTTATACTAGCTTCATGTCATCAACACTCACCCTTCATTCCGTTGCAACTTTGTACTGACAGTAGCGTACCTGAAATCAGCCCGTGATGAAGGTGCTACGCTATGCGACAATGCCTTTCGAATTTGTATTCTCTTGATAGATTCCGCCAAGAAAATTTAAATAAATAATGGAATTTAAACAAAGTTACATCTTACTTTACAATAAATGAGTCTGCTACTGAATAACAGTTACTTAATCGTCCAGTTTCTGTTGTTGTCCTAAGTGACAAACAGCATTAGTGTGACATGCAAGTAAGGTCCTTCGACATTCGTCCATCTTGGCGCTATCCCAGACACTGTTGTCAACATAACCCTTCGGTCGTCCTCTGTGAGATTACGGAAGGCTTTCGATTCCGCCACAGGGCACAGCGGTCGTTAGTGCGTTGACCCCAAAGCATGTTGAAAGCGGCGAGCTAGTGTAGGAGCTCTGTGAATTTTCCGACAGAAGCATAATTCAGTGTGTTACTATTCAGTACACTGGGCACCGGCGTCCACAAGAGGTGATCACCTACCACCCCCATCCCACAGAATCTGGAGCACAGAGTTTCTATTCATTACAGAATCATTGCACACTTCTAGAAGTGAGTGACACTCATCAATTCTCTGCGCTATAATAGTTTTTTGTGTCTTCTATAAAATTTTGTTCTTATGGCATGACAGGTTTTGAAACTGGCTAACGCATTTATATAAAAAAATGGCAATTTTGGAATATTTTGCCCCCCCCCCCCCCCCTCCACGGATAAATTTCTGCGCAAACCCATGATACTAGGTGATCACCAACAACTTGCACCCTTTTATTTGTTGATGAACAGTTCAAGATATCGAAACGCGGCTTTCGTAAAATGATACCTGGCAGAAATGCACGTAGTTTTGTTCTACGGGTAATACCCTTAGCTCTTCTATCGCGCAAGATACTGAAGCAAGGACGTTTTCTTTAATGGAAAATTTTAACAGCATTCGGAGTTGTTGAAAACTTGAGGACTGTGATATAAGACTTCGTAATGTTGGCGTTGAAACTTTTCGTAAAGATATCCGAGAAATGTGCTAACATTGAAAGACAAGGCGGCCGAAATTGATTGTTGCGATCTAAAAACCTTCAGGTACGGCTCTCACGCTAAATTCTGCTGTTTTGTCGAGCCTTTCGTCTGTTTACTTGTTTCCACGGAAACTGTTCAGCTAAACACAAGGACGTACACACGTTTGAAATATAGTGATATAAGCCGCTTCTGGTAAGCTATAAGTTAGTATAATGGGCAGTCATATGAAAACGAGAAAGATAGAAAAATGTAAGTAAACTGTTTTTTATTGCAAAAGAAATCGCCACAGGCCTAACTGTTAATACATTTATACCCGAAAATGTATTCGCAGTTGCGACTATGGACAACCATAAGGTATATAATGGAATGACGACAGCGAAAAGCTGTTCCAGACCGGAACTCGAATCTGTATTTCCCACTCATCGCGAGCGGTCGCAGTATCATTAGGCTATTCGAGCATGATTGCCGTGTATAATGAATTTACGAGTACGGGTTGTAGACACATGGTTGATGACATATGAGAGTTTGGATCAGGCCTTGAGTCGTGCTCGGATAGCCTATTAGTTAAGGGGATCGCTCACGATAAGCTCGATGTCCGGGTTCAAGTCCCGGTCCGGCAAAGATTATCATTTTCATAATTCCTTTATATAGCTGCTGGGTGTCCATATTTGGAACTGCGAATACGTTTTCGTGTAGTTTGTAACGGCTGTAGTCGCTCAGTGCCTGTTCCTTCGAACATGCATGCATGTCCGAAAGAACAATGCATAATAATTCGGAATAACACAGGCATTGCAGTGTAGTCTTTAATACATTCATTCCGAGACTGTCAGTGCCTTCATGGAAAATATTTGTGATTGTACTCAGGCGTCACCTTTTCATCCAAAGCAAATCGATGGCCACAAATGTCTTTCTTTTGGGCTCCAAAAATATGTAAGTCGCATGGGGAGAGATCAGGAACGTAAAGAGGATATGTAAGGGTTTCCCAGGAAACTTCACGATATAGCCATAAAACTGACACGCCAGCTCCGGGAAAGTTATGATGACCCTTCTCTTTGACTGCCCAAGGGCCCGCTGCTCATTGTCTTTCTGGAACACGGCGCTACAACGGTGCGTGGACTCTGCAAGAATTGAAGTGCGCCATCATCATCTCCAAACGCCCATGAATGTTGACGGACGGTATTATACTGTTGCACGATAATACCCGACCACATGTTACCGTGGTTGTTTCGACAGCTTTGCAGAAGTTTCGCTGGGAATCCCTAACACATCATCCATACAGTCTCGATGTCTCTCCATAGTATTTCGATATTTTTGGCGTCCTGAAGGAAGACGTTAATGGCCGTCGATTTGCCTGGGACGATGAGGTGCACGCTTCGGTAGAATCGTGGTTCCGTAGGCAGCAGCATACATTTTTCCTTGAGCGGATTAACCGTCTTATCTTTCAGTTTTAATAGCTATGACGGTTACTAAAATTAGAAGGAAGGTCAGCATTGGCCGTAATTATAATGATTTATTAACAGCAATTATGCTATTAATAAATCATCAAAATCCTTCTAATTTTATTGATTATATGGTCGTTGTGCACACAGCATTCTATGGAGTCGCCAATCAATATGACCATTACGTTTGAAATAATAATTTTTTCCATCTGTCTCTTTTCCATTTGACTGCATTTTTAAATTCCATTTACATCAATCGTAGCTGACCTTGTATCTATAATATATAAAGATGGCTAAGAGGAAATAAACGGGAATGCGGTCTTCCTCGGTAAACTTCGTTGACGAAATCTTCCTGGGTTATGACGAGACTCGGCTGATAACCCGAGAAGATTTCACGAGAGAGGAAATACGTTTTATCTTAGTAGCGTAGGCCTATCTGCCTGCGGCATATAACGACAGAGCCTGTCATAAGAGGCCCACTTGCCTTGCCTCCAACTTTAGCAAGTATCTCTGATATTTTTCCGAACCGTATCACGCCACCGCGCTATGTCACTGTGCTGTACCCCTCTTTATTAGAGTTTCAGAACGCCGTTAAAAGAAGTATATCGCTCAATTTAAGAAATTTAAGAAATCGTATGTGCTTCAATAGCTCGGTTGATATAATAGTTGCGAGTATTACTCGTGTTGCACTGGTGGCCCCACCTCCCGTGACATGACGCGACCTATTCCGCACTGCATAGGGTATCCGGATATTTTTGATCCCTTACCGTATGTCCGTAATCTGTATTTCTCAAGAAACAACTGCCATCCGCATCGATGTTGTCAAAGAAAACTCACGATCTGGAGCTCCATCCCACAGAAATGCGCATGTTACGATGGCCGGGAGGAGTAACAGTAAAAGGCAAAGTATGCAATTAATTAATAAAAGGTAGTTTAAACTCGTCCCCATAGCAACAGAATTGCGTGTCTCTTTCCCTAGTATAATTTGCCGAAAACCTCGTTTCGATATCTTTAACCGTTAATAAAAGAAGAGTTGCAGCTCTTATGTGACTCACCCCTTGTATTCATTTACTTGAAAACAAAAGTATCAACAAGAGCGGGGGCAGCCTTTCGAATGACATAGTACGTCTGATGCGGCACACATGACGAGTGGAGTTGCTTATGTGCGCTTGGATGCAAGCATAACCGCGCCGTAGCTGGTCCAGTCGAATAAAACTTCTCTTACCAAACTCGTCTTCTGTCAAAGTTTCATCTGTGGAATATGTACCGGTTCCTCTCTCACTCCCCTTCTCTCTCGCCGCTCCCCACTCCCACTCTTCCTCTTTCAAAGAACTGAAAGTATCAAAGGAAAGCAGATTTCTGAGACCTTAAACGATCACCTTTACCTGTCTATAATTTGAAACTAGAGAATTTTTCCGTCGGTGCTGAAGAGATGGGCACTGTGCTTGGCGTAATGTACACACGATTTCATTTTGGTATTTTAAGAAAAGAAAAAGTTATCTTGAGGCACACGAAGCAGCCCAAAGCACAGCATATTTCCACATGCACTAGCACTTAAAACGTTTTGCCTGCGCTCATTGTTCTTATTCTTCAAAAAGGCAGTGGTGGTGGTGGTTAGTGTTTAACGTCCCGTCGACAACGAGGTCATTAGAGACGGAGCGCAAGCTCGGGTTAGGGAAGGATTGGGAAGGAAATCGGCCGTGCCCTTTCAAAGGAACCATCCCGGCATTTGCCTGAAACGATCTAGGGAAATCCCGGAAAACCTAAATCAGGATGGCCGGAGACGGGATTGAACAGTCGTCCTCCCGAATGCGAGTCCAGTGTGCTAACCACTGCGCCACCTCGCTCGGTAAAAGGCAGTGCAGTTCATTTGATATCGTCTCTTGAACACTACACACTCACTTACTTCCTAGGTACTGTGTAATTTTTACAGTGTCCGAAACGTTTAGGATCAAATTATACCGGGTATTTAAAAAATCTTCCGTATTTTGAGAGGTATTAACATGGACTGGTACAAGAATAAAATGTCCAATAAACGTGGGCTATAAAATGCGTACCTTATGAGCTATGTGCACCTGTTCGTCTTCATTGCTGTGAAATACTGTACGTGTCGTCTACTGCAAGATCTTTGCTATTACGAACGACCTACAGAATGCAATAAAGAAATAAGGACACATTATTATTGCCACTGATACAGCATGTAATAAACATCTGTCGGTGTCGTTACTGTAAACACTAATCACGGTTCCGGGTGAGTTCAGCGCGTACATAAGTTCCAATAAAACCAGTTTGTGTTTTGGTAAGTTTGTGACATGCTTTTACATTGTTGTTTCAGCTTTGCACTTACCAGCATAATGGAAGGCCATTTTCCACACGGGATGTAGCAGACATAACTTCTGTTATGGTCTGGCAAATGAAAGCAAGCAGGTAGCAATGGAAGCTCTTTTGCTGTTTCACTGTAAGAGAATGTTTTCTCGTTTGTTTACTGCATTCTGTAGGTATTCGTAAATGCAAAGAGTTTGAAGCGAAAGATATGTATTACACAGTAGCGAAGACGAACAACTGCTCATAGCTCTTAAGGTATGCATTTTAGAGCCAATTTTTATTGGACATTTTTTTTCTTGGTTTGGTCCATACTACCACCTCTGAAAATATGGAATGTTTCTTTAACACAGTGTAGAAGCAGAAGAGGAGCCTTCACTGAAAAGTGAGATAAGGAATCAGCGATCGGAAAGATATATTTCGGGTAGTACGGGGTCTTACGTGAACAATCGTGTAGCATGTCTTTCCAAATTGTCAGATTTGTGCATTAACATTAGTAACACTACTTTGGAAAACAATATCCACTCGCCTGTTACGTGCGACGGTGAATTTTTTATATGAAGGGATTATGGAAAATAGAAGGCTGTCATTAATATTCGACCAGCCACTGTTTTCAATAATTTTCGGTATTAACTGACAACGTATCAAAGGTACACGGAAAAGCTCCGGACCAGTAGAGATACAGCTGTTAGAAAAAATGCAGTTTACCAGTTTTTAGAAATAATTCATTTGTTAGCGTCTAAAAGAACCACTGTAAAATACTAATTAACAGTTTTTTGGAGATAATTAATTAGGTCGCGTCTATAAGATCTTAAATATTTTGGCACGTAAAAGCATAACAAAAGTTCCCTTGTACAAACGCCCATTGGGTGTGGTATGATACGGCCTGTTACTCCCGGTTTACTTCTCTGTTTTTGTTCCGTCCTGCTGCATGGTCTACAAGATCCCAATGAGACGCAAGGGGACAAACACAACGTTCGAACAGCGACTAATAGTCACCTTTCACCATGCAAAAATATCGCAGTCACAGAGACGTTCCTAGTTTGCTGCATATACCCACCAGTAAGGTCGGGGTACTATAAGACAATGCGAAGAGAAGAATCACATATATCATAGTATCTGCCATTCAAAGCTAAACGAAAGACAAAGGAGATTAAACATAAGAAATATTATGCATAATCCTCCACTAAGCGCACCCAAAATTACGATTCCAGCTGCTGCAAGAATGTGGTACGCAAATATGTGAAGCAGCTGTCGAAAGGATTGTCAGGAGATGGATATAACCGAAGGGGGCAAAGATAATAAATGAACGGAAGCAGAAGTCTACAGTTAGCAAGGAAGCACGCTGACGAAGGGTCAGAGTGGTACAACGATAGTAGGAATCTGTCTACATTCTGACGAATTTTTTTGAACAGGAGTACATAAAATTGCTGTTTCGGTGTACATTCAAATTTTTCCAAGATAATTATGTGAAGCACACACCATTCCTTGTAAAAGAATGGCTTCTTTATAAGTGTCCTAAAGTTGTTCTTTAACCCCAAAAGAATTTCTGAAACGAATTCGTTAGAAGCGTTAAGAGGACTACAGATCTAATCGAAAGAAGATCTGTAAAAGTAGTTGAAGGAAAGACTGGAAGTAATTCGGTAGAGTAAATAGCAAAAATCGCTGGTAACATACAAGGGCGGTTATAAATCAGTAGAGTACTGAGGTCCATTAGTATTTCTGTGTTCAAAAGCAATTATCTGTGACCGAATATAAAAAACGATATCGTGTTAAGCTATGAAATATTATTAAAGAAAATTATTGCCTTTTATTATGTTACTTAAAAAATTCTATACCATAGTTGCAGTGGTGTCTGGTGAGTATACATTCTGGGTGTTCACAAAATTTTAGATTCATATAAATTTGAGTGTGTGCTGTATAACAGTTATGGTTATCAACAAATTTATATAACTACAGGCACTCCCCCCGTCGGAGGTTCGAGTCCTCCCTCGGGCATGGGTGTGTGTGTTGTCCTTAGCGTAAGTTAGTTTAAGTTATATTAAGTAGTGCATAACCTTAGGGACCGATGACCTCAGCAGTTTGGTGCCATAAGACCTTATCACAAATTACCAATTACAGGGACTGCCAATAATAATAACAGTAATAATAATAATAATATCCATAACTTAGCCGACAAAAGAAAGAATTGGTTTTGTGGAATTTCGTTGTTTTGTACATAACTAAGAACATGTTAGGGCAATAACGAAATAATGTGTAAGTTTTCGCAACTCTTCATTTCGCATTTTTGTGTAAGTGGGAGTTTTCGTGCTTTTTCTTTTTTCTGGGTAAACGTACAAAATCCCTAACAAATGTGTTAGTTCACAGTTTTACTTCCGGGCTAAAAATCAGATATTCTTACGCTGCATCCACACAAGAGCATGTGCTAACTGCACACTTCCTTGTTATATGGTCGCTTGTAGTCATGCTTATTTGATTCACTCTCTCAGTCAAAGGATCAGTTCTCGGAGGCCCTAGTTCCTTTGCGGCTAACTTTTCCTGGTAATATATTTTTCTGTTCCCAGAATGAGATTTCCACTGTGCAGCGGAGTGTGCGCTAATATGAAACTTCCTGGCAGATTAAAGCTGTGTGTAGGACCGAGACTCGAACTCGAGATCTTTGCCTTTAGCGGGCAAGTGCTCTACCGACTGAACTACTCAAGCTTGACTTACGACCCGTCCTCAAAGCTCTACTTTTTCTGTTATCATTGAAAATAGATTCGACATAGTTCATGTTTACACTGCACACGAAAGCCACTCTCGCACAGTAAACACTCCAAACACAAAGTGCCGTTTGTGGAAATGCTTAAACTCAAGGAGTAATGTGTATCAATATGTCCACTTCAATGGAATAGAAATAAGGCACTGAGAACCATAAGGGGCCCAAATCACAGCGCCGTCGATCCCGCATTTAAGTGAATATCGGTGAAACCAGTGACACAGCTTTTTGTGAATGCTCATACACACAATGTGGATCTACGGTACAGATAAAAGATCAACAGATTTTAGAAGCATAAATAAATGATACAGTCTCACAATCGACGGTGATTTCCTTTGGGCCGTATGATTCTCGACGTCTCAGATGGATTACTGTATGATAAAATTCGTAAGTTAATATACTGTAAGTCATTCAGAAATCCACAAAATAGGTTTACTGTCAGTACAACTTTAACATATACTGACGTCCGATCTAATTTTACTATATAGTGTGTGAATTAGCGTATCTGAGGAGTGTGCTATCATCTAGGATTTGTGCAGAGCGAATGGGGATAAAAGTTTGCTGGAGTGTGCTACCACCTGGTGGCACTGGCATAAATGTCTAGTTGAGTGGCACATCGTGACTCTTGCACGTTGTTCATCAAATCCGTATGTATGTGGCCCGTCAAGTTGCGCACGCGCAAAAGCTCCTTAAAACGTGCACAACTGGGGGTGTGCTCACGACACTGATGACAAGTTTCACGGAGTCTAAAGGAGCTGTAGCGGGGTAGATTTAAGTGCCGTATCTTTCAGATTGCAGCGTCCGTGTTACGTTAGCTTTCTTTGTTATTTAGTAGTTGATTATGCAACGGAATGAAGATACTATTTGTAAACTTTTGCCTAAAGTATGATGATGTCGCACTCCCCGAAATCTTGGTTGTGGTGACAAATCGATGTGTAGAATAACCCGAGATCTAGGTTACTTCTAATCGCTAAATGACGCAGACTTGGTTGGTTGCTTGATTCGGGTGCTGGGGACCAAACAGCGAGATCATCGGTCCCATCGGATTATGGAAGCATGAGGAAGCAAGTAGGCCGTGGCCCTTCAAAGGAACCATTCCATGCCGGAAGTGATTTAGGCAACTCATGGAAATCTTGTATCACGATGGCAGGACGAGGGTTTGAACTGTCGTCCTCCCGAATGCGAGTCCGGTGTGCTAACCACTGCACCACCTCGCTCGATGACGCAGCCTTCCTCAGTATGGAAACCACGAGCGATACCTGCGTGAAAAGCCAACACACTTAGCAAAATACATGGAAAAGTAAAGATGGAGGGCCACTAACCAGCTGTGGATAGTTAATGTCTGATGATGACATTAAATTTTAAATGAAATGCAATAATTTCGGTATCAGTCAGTACAGATAATCTCAAATCGCGCTTATTTCCGGGTGTATTGTTTCCAAACAGAGAAGCTTTCCAGTCAGGAGAAACTTACACTTTGTCTTTATGACACTACCAATCTGGAATCCGCTATACACCACGAAGCCTATTAAACGAAAAGAAAACTGATACGGTTTTTGTGAAATGTATTCCTTATCTGACCTACAGATGCTGTCCGGGCACAGTTTTCGCCCATTCAATGCGCCCACGTAGCCAACAGGTCTTCAGACTGGAAGTATAGTTTCTATTTTTGGATTAGTTTCGAAAGCGGCTGCTTCACAAGACGGTAAACTTGGCAGTACGTAACGTTAGCGCTCAGCCTGCGGCGTAGCTCGTGCCAGCCCACTTTCACAGCTTCGCTCAACGGTCAATTGGCGGCGGAAGTGGAATGGAGTGGATTTGGGAGGGGGGAGGGGGGGGGGGCACATTCTCGACGCGTCACACACTACGGTTACTACTCGGGTTTCCCTGCTGGTCCTACAGCGGTGTCAGATTACCCGCTCGCTCGTTCCACGTATGCGCAGCGTCCCGCGACAAACTCCCTGCGTTTACATGCGACACAACTTGCGGGACGCGAAAATCGACTTTCGGAAACCGTTTCACATGTTAAGGCTGGAAGCGATTCTACATCTATTTCTACATCTACCTACCTAAATACTCTGCGCACCACTGCGAGGTGCTTGGCAGAGGGTATGTCCCTTTGTATCGTTTATTAAGGGTTTTTCCCGTTCCATTCACGTATGGGGCGAGGGAAAATGATTGTGTTAGTTGTAATAAATCTAATCTTATCCTCATTGATGCCTATGGGAGCGATATGTAGGGGATTGTACTAGATTCCTAGAATCATCATTTAAAGCCAGTTCTTGAAACTCTGTTAGTAAACTTTCTCGGAATAGTCTGCGCTGATCCCGGCGGAGGTTCGAGTCCTCCCTTGGGCATGGCTGTGTGTGTTTGTCCTTAGGATAATTTAGGTTAAGTAGTGTGTAAGCTTAGGGACTGATGACAGCAGTTAAGTCCCATAAGATTTCACACACATTTGAACATTTTGAATAGTCTGCGTCTACCTTCAAGGAGTCTGACAGTTCACTTCTTTCAACGTCTCAAGTGACACACTCCCGCGGGTAAAACTAACATGTGACCACTCTTGCTGCCCTTCCTTGTACATGTTCAGTATCCCCTGCCAGTCCTATTCCGTACAAGTGCCACGCACTTGAGCAATATTCTAAAATGGGCCATCGAGTGAGTTGTAAGTAATCTCCTTTGCAGACTGATTACATTTGCCTAGTATTCTACCAACAAACGGAAGTCTGCTACCTGCTTTATCCACAATTGAGCCTATGTGATCGTTCCACTTCGTGTCCCAACTAAGCGTTGTTCGCAGTGGCAGCTGTGCGGTAAGCGTGGCGGATTGCTAAGTGAAGGGTCCCGGATTTGATTACCGGCCGGGTTCGTATCGTCACGATTGACACTCCACTGTAGAGATGGCTGTATGGACACGTCCCGAAAGGGAGAAAGTATTTGTATGAGTTTACAGATTTCAACTGTGACTTATGATAGACCTGTCAAATATGACGTCTGGAAAGCAATTGTTCCGGTTTCTGATTTAGACAGCACAACGACTGTTTCTCTTCGATTAAATATTAGAGGTAGACGTTTCATGCTCAGTCTAATATTTATACTTCTTCTTCACTGCACGAAACATCACTTCATCTAGATTAGCTGTAAATTTTTAAAAACAAAACGTAACCTGACGAACCGAGCGCGTTTCAGAAACGGTTTTGTATTACATGGGAGCGAAAATCGGTTTTGGAAGTGGAAACCCAGCAGCAAATATCGCATTTCCATAATCGATACAGGAGTGATTAGTGACCAACCAGGAGCAGTATTGGGAAATTGCTTTGTGAAATTCAGGTTTAGAAGCCTCATATAAACACAGTGAACGTCGAACAACCAGCGCTGTGTCGAGAGGTGGCGAGATAGGCCCTCTGCCAAGGGAACAGACACAAACGGGTCGCAAAAACTGACCGAAATAAAGACACGAAGACGATTTAAGAATTAACTGGGAGAGGTACGTGAATTCTTCTACCCCTAAGTATTCCTGCCTCCTGCTTAGGAGAAGAAGCATTTCCCTCGGTTCGCTGTTTCCACACCGTCATTTCGTTCAATACGGAAACGACGACCACCCAACAGACGTCTGTTGCTGACACAGTTAGTGTGGCAATGCAACTGCGTACTTGGTTCAAACAGTTGCTGCGTGCACTACGTCTGCTTCTTTCAAGAGGCTAAGATTTGTACCTGGTGTCGGAGATTCCTCTTGTCTGTAGTCCTCTTCATCTAGGCTGGTCAACGGCGCTCACTTGGAAGCGGGACTCCTCACTGAAGACAACACTACTACAGTCAATCAGATTCCAGGCCGAAGGCGTGTCTGGAGACGCCCCGGACAGCGGTGGGATATCAACCTGTCACCCGCCATACAGCTCGACTTGCCGTTTCTTTTCATAGCAGGACCCATCTGGGTGTCATCCACGGTACCCTTACAGCATAGCGGTACGTCGGCAATATTCTACGCCCCGTTCTTCAAGACAAGTCATCCTGGGCTTACATTTCTGCCAGATAATGTCCACCCGAGCACGGCGAGAGTCTCTATTGCTTGTCTTCGTGCTTGCGAAACCTTAACCTTGGCCAGCAGGGTCTCCGGATCTCTCCCCAATAGAGAACGTTTGGAGCATTATGGGCAGGGCCCTCCAACCAGCTCGGGATTTTGATAAACTAACGTGTCAGTTGGACAGAATTTGTCGCGATATCTCCCAGGAGGACATCCAACACCTCTGTTAATCAATAACAAGCAGTATAACTGCTTGCATAAAGCCCAGAGGTGGACCAACGAGTTAGTAGCTTGATCAATTTGGGAAGCTCCTTCTCTTGAACAAATAATCCTTTTTTTATTGTAAACATTTGCTTGCACAAGTAAATCACATCTATATTTTCAAAATATATTACTTTCTCTCTCTCATTCAATTGTACCCAGTGATGTTTTATTCAATTTTACATTGACAAGACATTAAAATTTATTCATATTTTTCACACTGAGTACCAATATGACACCAAAGCGAATTTGTTTTTGTTTCTTGAATGTAACATTTATGAAAAGAGAATTATGGCTGTTACACTGAATAGCTCCAATGTATGTTTCTGTGTTACTTCATTAAAATTCTGTGAATATGCCACGTGGAAACTACTAGCGGTCTTTATGACCTGGCTCAGACATTCGTATGTGAGGAAACGCCATACAGTGATCTTTATAAATATTTTCTTACTGTGGAAGCTGATGTGTTTCTTTAGCAGAAGGTTCTTCTTATTTTGGAAGGCGCTCTTCGCCATTGCTATTCGTTTGATTTCATTCAGACGTCTGCTGTTTTATTCCACATTCTAACGGAGATAGCGAAATTCGGTCAGTTGCCACCCACACCCTAGCTCATATTCATCAATGGAGTTTTGCTGTTACTTGTGTCTCGAATGTCGGAAAAAGGGTGCCGAAGCATGTATGCTAACCGACCGAAGGCTTCATATTTTTCTCGATTTCTACTGACTAAGGACGGGCTAGATTGACCGAGCTAGAGGTCATCAAAATGTGTGATAGAATAATAAATGAGAAACAGATCTCAAACATATCACCCTCTTTCCTGTCCTAAAGCGCCATAAATGAAAGCTTTACATCTTATATGCAGCTGATTTCGGAGCCAAATACAGCGGAGCTTGTAACCGAAATAGCTGATTTCAAGCTTCAGGTGAAAGAATTGACAATGAGCACTGAGGAAACTTCCCGTCTATATATTTTGAATGTTTTTTAAAGTATTGGTTAAGAGATACTTATCCAGACGTCGTAATAACTTCGGTGATAATTATGATAATGCCAGTTGCTGCACACAGTTTCAGCAAATTAAAGATGATAAAAAAACTACTTAATGTCGAGTATATGTGAAAACAGGAATGTCAAATTTAGCTATCTAGTCGGTAGAATACGGTAGAGCGGCTAAACTGGACTTCAGTGACAATAATGCTGCTTCGCTCAAAGCAAGGAAATGCAGCGTAAAATTATATAAAAAAAACAATTCCTGTAAGAGGATAATTCCTCAACTTTTAATTATAGGTTTTTCACTTCTGATTATTTTTTCCAATTTATATGCTATTAATAATTTATGAGGAGCAAATAAAATCTGCTCTTTATTATACATTATTCTAAATGCATAGCTGCCGTAGACAATAACATACAGAGTTTGTTTTTCTTTCCATTTCTTAGAAAATTGATGCAGTTTTAATTTCTTTCTACAATGATTCATTTAATTTGTTGTGCGCACTATTTTACATCAACATTTTTCATTTACGTAATATTTTTCAATAATGCTTCATTTTCTTTTAACCTGCTTAGAACAAAATTTGCTAAGCCTGCATAGAAAAAAATTATTGCAGACAGGTAGTTTTAAGGGGGGGGGGGGGGGGGCATACAACAGCCAGCTTTGGCAGCTGTGCTGAGGATGTAACATACCTTTGGCACGGTTCTACGAAGAACATTTCTATTCACATACCTCTAGCCTTCTTTCACAGGAGGCGTAACTCTTCTTGCGAGACATCTAACAATGTGCGAAACCCAACAAATTATGCACCTGAAGTTGAAACAACTCTCGGGAAAACTGTCCGCCTCGATAGCTGAATGGTCAGCAAAGGGCCGGGTTCGACTCCCGGGTGGGTCGGTGATTTTCTCCGCTCAGGGACAGGGTGTTGTGTTGTCTTCATCATCATTTCATCCTCATCCCACGCGCAGGTCTCCCAATGTGGCGTCGAATGTAATAAGACATGCACCAAGGAGACCGGACCTGCCCCGTAAGGGGCCTCCCGGCCAATGACACCAAACGCTCATTTCCATTTTTTTCTGGAAAACTGTTAGTAAATCTGCAGATAATAATACTGTACTCTTCATTATATTTACAATTACTGTCCACCAGCTTATGACCACTCTCAACATGCGTCTGTTCTTCATTCGTGAAGGGCGCCGCACACGAGCGACCAATCGTAGCAAGCGAGACGCAGACATGGTGGCACGAGGCTGTGAAAGTTGTAACTTAGAAGCCAAACGATGCTGATAGCTCGCTTTTCCTCCGAGCTGGAACTTAAGCGCCACGCGAACAGGACGGCGTTTTGCGTCGGCAGGGACGCAAAAGTTATTCGTGTTTCCCCACAAAATGAAACTACAAACACTTGAATTATTCAGTCCCCGCGTGTTGTCTGGGAAGTACATTGTGTGAACGCCGTTTCCTTGTAGTTACTAATAAGTTTTTTTTGTTTGTAATGAATTCAATGAAAAATAAACGTTTTGCACGTCTGTAACATACAACGTCAGCTACATACAACCACAACACAATTTTCAGAGATTCCAGTGAGTTTTATATAACAAATGAAGTGTGGAATCTTATGCAAAACATTATCTTGTTCTGTATTATTTGTTGCATTGGAACTGCTCATCAGTAATGTCATTTAGTGAAAAACCGAGCGACTGAGTGGCAATGCCATTTGTTAGAGTAAGTGCTCTGAGAGGTTCGTAGGCGCGTCAGTGGTGGGCCTGGAGAACTTTGCTGCGAGAACGAATAATTTTCATTGCAGTTCGTAGTTGTTGAATCAAAACCATATCGACGCTGTTCGCTTAGTACTTCCAGCTCTCTGGCGTTTCGGAAAACTCCAGTCTTGGTCTGCGTAATGGGATCTGGCCTATCTTTTTTCACGGTCGTAGCCATAGTTTTGAAGAACATATCTATTTCATCCTCTTGGTCTGGTAGTTTCGACAGCTCTTCCAGACAGGTTTCTACGTAGAATCTGTCTTCTTTGTTCTCATTTAAATATTTGAGAAGCGCATCACTTTCCTTCCTCTTCTTGGTCGGAGGATGTCCGCATATGCTGAAAAAGGTGTTTTCAGTGTCCGTTGAGATTCAGGGGAAAGTAGTTTACACTCAATTGCGTCTGGACAATTGTCATCAACGTATCTGCAGAGGCCATTATTGAGTCCCACCAGCACCTTATTGCAATACTGAATATTTTCAGTGAACGGTTTAACATTTGGGAAAGTGTATATTTCATCTTGCATGCAGTCTAGTAATCTCAGCCTGTCTCAGTAGCTAGTTCTCTCCTTTTTTCAGCAGATCCTGCTATACATATTTCTTCTTCTCTCTGTGTTTTATAGTGATCAAGAGTACTCTTCCACCTCTCTTCGCACTCATGCTGTAGAACGTAGCGTGTAACGCATTAGACTCTTCCAAAACCAGTTAGCCAGGAACGCCTGATGTAAAGCGTTGGCGGACTACACATTGCGCTCTGCCGGAAAGCGCCTTCACTATTTCGTCACTGTTGAGTGGACGACATAGTACGCCGGATGATTACGTATTACGCGGTGCAAAATTCCTGCTCATAGGAAAACCCGGCTTATATCTCGACAAATCGCTGAAATACGGCGTGATCGAAGCAAGTGGACGTACAACGGAATCGCGACCTTTACTTTTTCTTACCGCTGGCTGCTTGTCCGACATTCCGTATGTTGTGCGCCGTTACACTTTCGCGTCAAAGTTAAGGTATCTAGAAAAGTGGTGCTTGCTGGTAAGATTAGGAGACATATGAAACCTTTAATATGTCCAATGTTCTGGAAAGAGTTTTTGTAGATCAGAACAAATAGACCGTTAATAAATATGTGTCCTAAAATTAGAACACACCTAGATGTGAGTAATTCATAAGAGAGGCTCAAAGTGATTTTTATTTGCCGTAAGGCGCTAAACGAACTTTTGCAACATTCTCAACGTTTTAACGTGAACATATTTAGTAAGTACTGGGAGATGAAGAAGCTTGCACAGGATAGAGTAATATGGAGAGCTGCATCAAACCAGTCTCAGGACTGAAGACCACAACAACAATATTCAAAAATGCCACGAAGATTGAGCAACTTTCAGGCACGTTTCATCAGTACTGAATACCTTCAGCTCCATAGGTCAATCAAAAGCGTATTTAAAAGACTAGACTACATCATGGGAAACTAAAAAAAAAACAACGTAAAGTCAAAAAGTGTGTCACAATTGGTATGCAGAAGAACATGTGGCACGGAGTAGACGCCTCCAAATTACAGGAGAGAACATCTGCAGCACTAACTCCGCTCAGAGGGACGTAACATATGGAATGTTTCCGGATCTTCACACTACGGCATGCATAAGAATTTTAGGTACCAAATCAGCACAGTGTGACTCCAATCAGCTGCAATTCTTAGCCGCTGCCAACACATCGAAGGTCTGAAAGAGAAGAGTTTAATGATAAATTTGTTAAAAACATCCTAGAAATAATATTGTTGGTGTTACAAGTCAGCATAGCCATGGAGACAGAACCACCATCGCAGTGCAGTATTATAAAAGACCTATTCGTGGACTCACTTGTCGCATCCAGCAATACTAATTACGAGATTCATTAACAGTATTACACTGTCGAATGCTCGTTCACTAAAGTCGAACAAAGGCAGTCTACTTAGAACTGCTAGGATGTAAAATTTATCCGTGTGTATCATTTAAGAAAAGTGGATTCACCCAGGCGAACGTATCACATTTTTCAGCATGTAGTGTGATGAGGAAAGACCGGAGGAGGGACAGATGCCCCTAGTAGTCTGGTCCCTTCAATCCCACAAACCAACCAACCAAAGACAGGAGGGATGGCTATGGAGACAGCGTGATCTTTATAATGGTATGGAACGTTAAAGCATTGCGATGGATGCCTGTAGGGTTATTCTGTATACTAGTGATGGCCATGTGAATGCGTTATCGATTTATACGACTCCTAAGAAGTTCATAAAAAGAGAACAAATAAGAAAAATAGTTTGTGATGTCGATCATCCAAAAATAATAATCGGGGACATGAAAGCCCATTATACCACTTGGAATTAAACTATGAAGACGGAGTTGGAAGGGAAACTGCAGATGAAATGGATGGATTAGTAGCACTAAACGACGGAACACCAACGGGAATTACCAGACCTGACCAACGAAGCAGCGCTGTAGACGCCAGTTTCGCATCGGCTAATTTTGTGCTACAAGTTACCTCCGAAGTACGAGGGAAGATCGGAAAGTAACGCTCGATAATGTTATTACGAAAAAGTTTAATAGCTAACAAAACAAAAAAAATCGGAAATGAATTTACATCTTTGACCTACTTTTCCGCATATTCACCAAAGTTCTCCCATCGTGGTACCAGTTTCAGTATGCCCTGTTCGTAGAAGTCAGTTTGGTTGGAATGTAGCCATCTGGGGACTGCTGATTTTACGTCCGCGTCTGTCGCAAAGCATTGGCCAGCCACGAATTTCTTCATGGGACCAAACAGATGAAGGTACGACGGTGCAAGATGCGGACTGTATGGTGGATGCTGGAGCACCTCCCATCCAAATTTGACGATTTTCTCAAGAACAGGAGCAGCAACGAGGGGGCAAGCATTGTCATGAAGTAGGCTGACACCGTCAGCACTTAATGTTGCGGCCTTTGTCACGAAGGACACGATGCAACTTCACCAAAGTTTGAATGATGTAAGCTGCAGCATTCACAGTGGTCCCGTGTTCAGCGAAGTATACCATTAACACACTATGCATATCCCAGAACACTGTCATAAGCACTTTCGTAGCAGATGAGTCACTCTGAATTTTTTTCGTACTGGGGAACCAGCATGTTTCCACACCATAGAGGCCTGCTAGGTTTCGGATGTGTAGTGGCACGCCTACGACTCATCACTAGTGACGAGTCTCTTCAGGAAGTGATGCCCTTCTGTGGCGTAACGCGGCCCATGTGGTTGACTGTCAGGTTCTTAGGCAGCCAGCGAGCACTGACTTTACGAAATTTCAACGTGTCATGAACAATATCGTTACAATGCACCACAGGAAATACTGCACTGCTGCGGTAAGGCTCGCAGCTGCTCACGCCGCTCGTTCAAAACTGTGCTGCCTCAGTGGCTGACACTTCGCAGGGTTGCAGCTGTCGTCGTTCACACGGAGCGTGGCGAATCACTAAGGTTCACACGGCCCTCTTGGAACAATGCACACCACCTGGAAACATTGCTACAGTCAGTACAGTCCTCCCCATAAACTCCACGCATGTCCCTGTGAATTTCAGTAGGTTTATGCCTTTTGGCCCACAAATATCGAACTACACTTCGTTGCTCTTCACAAGCTGACAATAACATGTGCTCCATGTTTGTTTAGTAGTCTAAGCTTACATCGCTATAGCTGCAAATGAAAACAAAATACTCTCTGTAGCGCAAACGTCAAACTATATCGTCGTGAAATTTCAACATTCCAGCTGCGATCAGGGGAGAAAAAAAAATTATTGTGCGTTACTTTCCGATCCTCCCTCTTATGGGAAGAACCACTAGGCTCTGACCACCTATCGAGGCTGATAAAATGTCAGAATACTCCCAGTACAGAAATAAGATCCTTCTGTAAAAATTGACTTCGCCACCCTAGTAGTACACACAAGGGTGAGTCAAATGAAAACCTTAAATATTTTTTTAAATATTATTTATTGTGCAGAAGTGGTACAAAGCTGTATCACTTTTCAACATAATCGCCCCCGCGTTCAACTAAAGTCCTCCAGCGCTTACAAAGTGAATAAACTCCTTTAGAAAAAAATTCTTTTGGTAGTTGCGCAACCACTCGTGCACCGAGTGGCGTATCTCTTCATCAGAACGGAACTTCTTTCCTGCCATTGCGTCTGTGAGTGGTCCAAACGTATGGAAATCACTTGGGGGCAAGGTCTGGTGAGTATGATGGATGAGGGACACACTCAAAAGTTGAAGTGGAAGTGAACCCAAGTTTCGTCCCCAGTAACTATTCTTGCAAGGTAGCCATCACCTTCTCGTTCAAAGAGCCGAAGAAGTTCTTCACAAACATCAATACGTCGTTCTCTCATTTCAGGAGTCAGCTGCCGTGGCACCCATCTTGCAGCCACTTTGTGAAACTGGAGCACATCATGCACAATGTGGTGCTCTGACCCATGACTAATCTGTAAACTTGCTGCAATGTCATTCAGTGCCACTCGGCGGTTTTCCTTCACTATGGCTTCAACTGCTGCAGTATTCTGTGGAATCACAACTCGTTGTGCCTGACCTGGACGAGAAGCATCTTCCACTGAAGTCACACTATTTGCGAACTTCCTACTCCATTCGTAGACTTGCTGATGTGGCAAACTTGCATCACCGTACTGAACCTTCATTCGTCGATGAATTTCAATAGGTTTCACACCTTCACTACGCAAAACCGAATAAAAGAACGCTGTTCTTCCCTGGTGCAAGGCGCAAGTGGGTCGGCCATCTTTATACTGATACTGCGACAGTATGTGTGCATCTGCACTATGCTGACATCTATAGGCAATTCTGCATGCTGTTTGTAGCACGCTTACCAACTTACAGGATAACGAAGCGAAATTTCGATTTGTTATTACAAATTTAAGGTTTTCATTTGACTCACCCTCGTAATATTGAAAGGGCAGCCGAAACCTCCGTCCAAGAAAACACGCCCTTCTATACCTTTCCTAGGCCCCTTCCGGTCCGGTGAGACGAAGAAAGTGAAACGGCAGCCGAGAAGAAGAGAGGAGCATTCAAAACTAATAAGCGTCAATCCGTGAAGGGAATATCCTTGATTTAAACTGGATCAGCCAAGGACGAAGGGTGTGTACAAAAATAAGAAGAGGGAATTCTGTACGTAGTAGCCTTTCTACAGAATCCGCCTGAATATCTTTTGTAATAAAATCAAGAGAATAAGACCAATTAATACAGTAACGGGAAACGTACAATCAACGACCAAAGAAGATTTAGAAAGCATTGTAAGCAACCATACCCTAGACGCAGCAGAACATGACAAAGCCGAGCGCAAGGTACACAGTCAGATGCATTATCTGATAAATGGATAGAGCTATAGCCCACAAGAGGACTATGGCGCCGGGACCGGGAATCATTCATTCGCCAATAATCCACTACATGCTAGAGAAGGAACGAATTAATCCAAGGTGCACTGAATGAGAAAATTTTCACTGACAATTTAGCGGCATAACCTTCCTCAAAACAGAATTATACAAATGAAAGACAGAGGGAGAAGTGAACTCGCAGCGGGCAAGACTAATAGTGTGGGCTAATTCAAGCTCCCTGAAGTAGCGTCCTTACTGTATGAACTTTCAACGGGTTTTGAGGGTACGCAAAAGAAGCTCAAGAAGAAACAGTCATTATTTTATAAAATTCACGCTCAGGATTGCTGCTATTAAATACTGAGATGTCAACACCACCAAAAATTATTTAGTATACCATACGACTATTTGGGTGACGGTGCACAGCGGAATAAAGGGATATGAAGAAGCAGATACTCTGGCCAAGGTAGCTGCGTACATGATTTAGTGCAATACAGTAAAGTGACAACTGGCGATCTCCTACACACCATATGGACTAGAACCGGGGCCGAAGGTACGAAAACCATCATCTCTCGTCCTTGCTACCAAAATTGCAGATACAGCAGAAATTTTGTGGTGATAATGGTGTGGTTTCGATTTAACCATGGGAGATTCCAGCAACATCGCTACCTTCTCAAAATGAACGAAGCTTCTTCATGTGAATGCAGCAGTGAGGAAGATATTAACTACATTTTCTTCAGCTGCGACAGAAGATATCGAGAAACTAAGTAATGCAGTGTCTAATGCCATCCGACTACGCATTACCGAGAAATATTCAAACTCTCCTAGCGACAGAAGACGTAAAAGTAAATAGACTTTTAGAAAATGTTATAGCAGGAGGACAAATAAGAATATTGGAAAAGTGACTTCCTACTTTTTTCAGTATAATATACTCGTAGTAAATGAATGAGTATAATTTGTGCTCTCAAATCTTCTTTCATATTAATCAATCTATTTTAATTTTATTAGGTCACTGATTTAATTTCAGGTTAAATGATTGTGACAGTTGTTGTTTTTAACGGTTACATGTTGTTGCACATATAAATGTTGAAAAATCATTCTGAAGCTGGCTCTACGGGTGATGTTAAAAAGTTATTAATAAATTTTTAAAAAGTCTTACAAAATGTTTGAAATGTAAGAAATGTTTATGCTGGTGTGGTACACCACAAGTTTGTTCATAAGGCACGTGACTTTTGTTCGGCTGTTCAACAACGATTCTGTCACATGAAGAACTAATTATACTTTCTGATCCTAATAAAACGGAGGCTCATTAACATAGAACAAGATCAGTAATTATTCCAAGATCGAACTTTACGATACGTTTTATATTTGAGGAGGATGGGGTGCAATCCCTGTTACCCCATTTTGATTTAGATTTACCGTAGTTTCCTCAAATAAAGTGAAGTGAAAGCTAGAATGGTTGCTTAAAGAATACAGGCTCGTCAGTTTTACTCAGTGTTACATTGGGCAACGAGGAGTGAGGACTATTAAATGGAATTTGCTGTGCATATCTGATCGATAGCTTGTGAAAAGCAGACATGCAGAGAACAGTTTTAGTCAACAGTGAAACAGCCTTTTCTGGAGTCTCTTCCGACTCAAGAAACAGTAGACGAAGCATGAACTAAAAGGGGCGCTATTGCAGGAATGGCAGATTGTTGCTAATGTTTGGAGTTAATTTCATAGTCGATGGTTAGCAAATTCAGCTCAAAACCCGTTCATCAGCGCCTGTCAACAGAAATGGAGGATGTGCTAGACGTCTGACTTTTCTCAAAATTGCTGTTTAGTTAACGACCTCGGCTGGAAACTATAAGGACAGTAAAGCTATTCCGTAAGTGATCTGTGTATTTTGTTGGCTGTGTGAGTAGGGGTACCATTACCCCAGACTGAAGTCGCACTTCCCGCCACTTTAGCACAACAAACCGTGCCAAAAACGACTAGATCACGTGTCCTGCGCTGTTATTAGCTGACAGCAGCAAATCGAGCAGCCGCCATCTTGTTTACAGCTTTTCCAAAGCTAATATGCCGTATTTGGTTGTTTTCGTATTTATAATTGTGTATTACGAAAATTCCATTTCCAGTGACACAACGCCTTTAAGATCTCTGCGAAACGCGTATTTGTGGTACAGTTTGTTGTGCTAAAGTGGCGGGAAGCGTGACATCAGTCTATAAAACCTTTAATGTTGGTAACATGGCAAACTATAAACCCAAACGCCTGATTTCAATCCTCATTTTGCATTGGATTTTTTTCTGCCTTCTGCCACTTCTTTCGCCTCTGGCAAAGATTTTTTAATCTGAAAAAAGGCAAACTGCACTGTGATTTCGAGTCAACGTTAATCAGCAAGTCGCCCCCTCCCCGCCCCCTCCCATAACTGGCCTGGACAAGTCAGCTCAAAAGCCACGAGAGTCGCCTCCCGTAGCTTCATGCCACTGTGGTGTTCGTAACAACCTCCTACTGGTTACAGCTTAAGCTCTTCACTATCTGTCTCAAACTACTGTTTTAAAATATCACCAGCTCTCGAATTTCATTCACTTAGTGTTAACGGAGTTTGCGTGGAGTTGTTTCCATTAGCTTCAACGTAGCAAACGGGGATTTTGTTCGTTGGGCAGTCACATGGAATCGCAGGAGCGATGCTGCTGCAAGTTTCAGGTAGGCTGGAAACTCATAAAGGACAACTCTTTATGGTGGTAGCGGGGAAGGAAAGGAGGGTACCGGGAAGAAAGGCGGATCCGTCACCATCCCACAGCTACAATTCGTGTCAGTGACATATCACTCGTTTCACCTGACTGTCAAAGTGAAAGTCACGTACAGCAGGGGAAACGACAACGCATCATCACAGATGAACCCAACTAACTAAACATCAGAAGAAGGCCACTGTAACTATGGCCAAAACATTGGTTTCTTTAGCGCCTTTTCTTTTACAGTGTGATACCGTATCACACCCAGAAATATTTCATGTTAGCTCGCTAACCCTTATTCCGCGATCGAGCACTGATCACCAGACCCGTTCGTCCTCTTTAAACGGTGTCATTGGATGCGGCATGGAGCAGCATCTTGTCAGCCCATCATTTTCCTAGTAGTTGTCAGCTGACCTCTGAAACCGCTACTTCTCAATAGGCCTCACAAGGTTGAATGAATATCGTCTCAGCCCTCCCACCAAGGAAAAAGCACTGCCTCACGAAAAGGTGAAGAAACCACAACGGGAGGAGGAAACGAAATAAATCTTCACGGGCTGCGAGGGTATGTGACGTTATTTCAGCGAGTACAAATCGACTCAAATTTACAAAGGAGCTGGCAGTATGAGACCATTTATCATTATGAGGTCGCATCCCATCTGGCCTAGACGCATGCACTGATTTGGTTGGGAAGGGGTCATCAGGCCGTTGTATCCTCTTCTGAGGCAAGCTTCCCCTTCCCCTCCCTTACACCATTGTAACTGGTCCTTGATATCCTGGATATCGTCGCTGAGATGGAGCTAACGTCCGAGCTGGTCCCACACATCTTCTGTTGAAGACTGATCTGGGGATCTTGTTGGCAACGGCAGTACATCAATATAACGCAGATATTTCAAAGATGCACATGCCAATCATGGACGAGAACTGCCCTGTTGAAAAATAGTACCACTATAGCGTCACATGGAAGGTAACACATCAGGACACAGGATGTCCGTGACGTACCATTGTGACGTCAGAGTTTCCTCCATCACTACCAGCCGTGAGCTAAAACTATGCCTGATAGCTCCCCACACGATGACGCTAGGAGTGACACCGCTGTGCCTCTCCTAAACATTGGACCTATTACCAGGTCGTCGCCATACTCGCTGACGATGGTCATCCGTGGTAGTGCAGAAACGCAGTTCAATGCCGAACACAACGCGATGCCATTCTCAGCCGTCCATGCTTCCCAGTCATGGCACCACTCCAAATGCAGTCGTTTATGTTATGGTGCTTATGGCAGCCTACGTATGAGAGGGTAAGTCCCTAGTTCGGCTGCTGCTAGTCCCGGACCAATGGTTGGGATGACACAGATTGTTGCAGGGAGCCCACTATTTCTTCACCGAAGGCAGGTGCAGATGGAGAAGAGGTTATAATGTACTCGGCGAACAATACAGTTGTGGTGGTCAAAATGGTTTAAATGGCTCTGAGCACTATGGGACTCAACTGCTGAGGTCATTAGTCCCCTAGAACTTAGAACTAGTTAAACCTAACTAACCTAAGGACATTACAAACATCCATGCCCGAGGCAGGATTCGAACCTGTGGTGGTCAGACGTGGTTGGCCGGAACCGTGACAAGTATGCCTGCCCTCATGTTTCCATGCAGCACAACATTGTGCTACTGTCACATCCGAATGCCCCACAAATCTGGGTATTCCACGACTCGACTAACCAGCTAAATAAAGAGCCCCACAAGGTTAGTCTCTGATAAGGCTACCTCATACGAGTGCACAGCATCATCGTGTCCATAACAGTGATTACTTAACATCTATCGCTGTTAACGGTTGTATACCATACCACAGCTGGTAACAACACTACGTGAGAACAACAATGATGCGCTCTTATGGCCGTTATGTCACAGAGAACTGAAACTCCAATCATTTATGTGCCTGCCAATGGTGTGTACAAGTACGAAGTTACACTGTCATCAGACCACATTTTGTGGATGCTTCTCTGTCTTGTCAGGTTGTGTATATGATAGTACTGGTAATCAGATACGGTTCCTTCGCACGGTAGACAGACACAACCGGTTTGGGACGTAATGACCCACCGACTCATGGCAGAGAGATTTTAACTACATTATTTACCACGTCGCAAAAATTTTCGATGTTTTCAGTCTGCATTAAAGACGTTTAATCATGAACAGGTCTGCAGCGTCGAGATCGGTCAGTGTTTTTCATTAAGTGCCTCATTCTCTCAGATGTCTAGCGTCAGCAAGCTCTGCAGTTAATGGAAATAGTGCTGATTATCTACTTATGTCCAGATACTCAATACTCGAATAATGTAGTTTTAGGATGATTGTTTACTAGTCGTTTGGTGGCCGAGCGGTTCTAGGCGCTACAGTCTAGAGCCGCGCGACTGCTACGGTCGCAGGTTCGAATCCTGCCTCGGGCATGGATGTGTGTGATGTCCTTAGGTTAGTTAGGTTTAAGTAGTTCTAAGTTCTAGGGGACTGATGACCTCAGATGTTTAGTCCCATAGTGCTCAGAGCCATTTCAACCATTCTATTAGTCGTATCGTTCATACTCCATTTAATAAAACAGGACTTAATAATGAACCCTTCTTGTTATCCGGCTTGACACGTTCTTAAATCGTCGAGAAAAACAAATTCTGAGAGATTTGATAGCCGAAAGTGCTGTTACGACCCGAGCGGGAGTTGTGTTGTTATCAGGAGGTTGAGCGAAAGCGGGGATAAGTGATCCTGGGAAGCGCTAATCAAGCATTATTCAATTAACAGTAATTAATTGGCGGAGTTTAACAATCACTCAGTCTTCTTGCCGGCGCTGCCTAGTAGCTGCCCCGCTGAGTTCCCATTGCTCGAAAAGTGCGAGTTCGCACATCAGTGCCCGGCGAGGAACTTGGGAGCACAGGTCCTGGCGTTGACTGGTCAGTGCGGCGGCCGTGCGTTTCCGCAGCCCAGCGCGGCAGTGCGCTTCTGTCGGAGCGTCAGCGCTGTAGACGAGTGTAGCTGCTCTTAGGCTCTTTCCCAGAATACTGCAGAACACTGCAGTCGGTTGTCGAGATGGCATAAAGATGGAAGACTCCACAACAACGCAAAAGACAGCCCGAGTGTCGGTCACAGCATGAGGCCGGTTAGGCAGCACTTGTACTGCCCCAGTAGCGGCAACACAGGCGCCCAGCGTCCAAGCTCAACAACTGACCGGGTCTTCATCCACGGAACACCGAACCGTCCGCCATTCTCAGTCAGTCACCACTATGACAGGCGGGACTGAGGCTTGTGGACCAGAAGACCACTCCACTCCAGTCGGCTGTGGCCTTGTAGCAGTGGACTCCAAGTTGGCGGCAGTTTGTGGACACTTGCTGAATTCACCCGCGCATCCTGCAATTTAGCAGATATGGTCTTCCATCGGTATCCGTGATACAGATGGAATGGCCTCAGTCTGAGAATGAACTTGAGGAGGGAGGAGGTTTTAGAGCAGTCGATGATGTGATGCCCCCCACTCTGGTGACCGAATGTGATCTCGTTTTCTGAGCCTGTCAGCGCTCTAGATTGTTCTAATGTTTAACTTCAGGGTTTTAGGTGGTTCCTTCATGCGAAGTTTGCATCTTGAAAGGCGTTCTTATGACATCTCGTGGTGAAGTTACACATCAGCCTCGTTACAGCAGAACATTCTGTCTGCCCTGCACTGTTGTCAAAGTGCTGAAGCAGTTGTTCTTGGCTTCCCTCTCGAATAGTTGGATGAAACGAGTTCCCATGTTGAAATTCCGTTACGACACGGCTGCGTAGCCGCCAGATCCCCCCCCCCCCCTCACCTCATCCTCACCGCTTACCCGCTTAGCGACTTCTCACCCGGTTTCTAACAAAATTTTATTCTTGCACTTTCTGTTCCACTGCGCAATAGTACAAACCTCGCTGTAGTCTTTAACAGTTCTCTTCGATATGAAGGTTGGTTTGAAAAATGGTGTGTTTTACAGCTTATAGCCATACATGGAGGTGTTACACCCCTGTATTCCTCCAACTTTTGAACCACCTTACGCAACCGTTTAGAGGGAGCCCTTCCGTTTGTCGTGTACAGTAGACAACGACTTTTCCACATCTATGAATCACTTCTAGACGCGAAAGAAGCGATACGTGGAAAAAAAAGAAACAATCCTAATGATGAGTCCTATACTTCATTACAGAGCGTAGGGGAGCAACGCGGGAGACCCGCGCCGCCTTACTAGGCAAGGTCCTAGTGGAGGTGGTTTGCCATTGCCTTCCTCCGACCGTAATGGGGATGAATGATGATGATGAGGACGACACAACAACACCCAGTCATCTGGAGGCAGGAAAAATCCCTGACCCCGCCGGGAATCGAACCCGGGACCCCGTGCTCGGGAAGCGAGAACGCTACCGCGAGACCACGAGCTGTGGACAACAATCGTAATAGGACCGGGTGTACAATAGACCTAGAAGCGATTTATAAATCTAAAAAGAGCGAGACACATTGTTATGGAGGATTGGTAGGTAATGCCGTTGTTTATCTACAGTAAATTACTCAATCGTACAGAAAGAACAAATAAGTAGTTGCAGTATTATTTGTCTGTTGTTACACTTTTGTCGAATGCTTCTACAGCTAATTACGAAGTAAGTGTTAAATACACTCCTGGAAATGGAAAAAAGAACACATTGACACCGGTGTGTCAGACCCACCATACTTGCTCTGGACACTGCGAGAGGGCTGTACAATCAATGATCACACGCACGGCACAGCGGACACACCAGGAACCGCGGTGTTGGCCGTCGAATGGCGCTAGCTGCGCAGCATTTGTGCACCGCCGCCGTCAGTGTCAGCCAGTTTGCCGTGGCATACGGAGCTCCATTGCAGTCTTTAACACTGGTAGCATGCCGCGACAGCGTGGACGTGAACCGTATGTGCAGTTGACGGACTTTGAGCGAGGGCGTATAGTGGGCATGCGGGAGGCCGGGTGGACGTACCGCCGAATTGCTCAACACGTGGGGCGTGAGGTCTCCACAGTACATCGATGTTGTCGCCAGTGGTCGGCGGAAGGTGCACGTGCCCGTCGACCTGGGACCGGACCGCAGCGACGCACGGATGCACGCCAAGACCGTAGTATCCTACGCAGTGCCGTAGGGGACCGCACCGCCACTTCCCAGCAAATTAGGGACACTGTTGCTCCTGGGGTATCGGCGAGGACCATTCGCAACCGTCTCCATGAAGCTGGGCTACGGTCCCGCACACCGTTAGGCCGTCTTCCGCTCACGCCCCAACATCGTGCAGTCCGCCTCCAGTGGTGTCGCGACAGGCGTGAATGGAGGGACGAATGGAGACGTGTCGTCTTCAGCGATGAGAGTCGCTTCTGCCTTGGTGCCAATGATGGTCGTATGCGTGTTTGGCGCCGTGCAGGTGAGCGCCACAATCAGGACTGCATACGACCGAGGTACACTGGGCCAACACCCGGCATCATGGTGTGGGGAGCGATCTCCTACACTGGCCGTACACCACTGGTGATCGTCGAGGGGACACTGAATAGTGCACGGTACATCCAAACCGTCATCGAACCCATCGTTCTACCATTCCTAGACCGGCAAGGGAACTTGCTGTTCCAACAGGACAACGCACGTCCGCATGTATCCCGTGCCACCCAACGTGCTCTAGAAGGTGTAAGTCAACTACCCTGGCCAGCAAGATCTCCGGATCTGTCCCCCATTGAGCATGTTTGGGACTGGATGAAGCGTCGTCACACGCGGTCTGCACGTCCAGCACGAACGCTGGTCCAACTGAGGCGCCAGGTGGAAATGGCATGGCAAGCCGTTCCACAGGACTACATCCAGCATCTCTACGATCGTCAACATGTGAGAATAGCAGCCTGCATTGCTGCGAAAGGTGGATATACACTGTACTAGTGCCGACATTGTGCATGCTCTGTTGCCTGTGTCTATGTGCCTGTGGTTCTGTCAGTGTGATCATGTGATGTATCTGACCCCAGGAATGTGTCAATAAAGTTTCCCCTTCTTGGGACAATGAATTCACGGTGTTCTTATTTCAATTTCCAGGAGTGTATATAATCAAACTACTCCCCTGAATACTAGTCCACTGATGACTCCTTTCATCTGTCGTTCCTGGTGTATTCGTGTTCGTATGGTGTCGTTGTATCAGTTGTTTGCATATCCACAGATCACGAAGTTTCGCAGGAAATTCCGTGTATTACACAGTATTACCCTTACACGGTACAATATATTTCGTAATATATTGAGCGAGTGTCAATATTTTCAAAGCTCTTCTGTCACCTTCAATATGTTGCACAAACCGTCAATACTGCTCTCAGTCAGTCAATATGACTGCATAGTATACATTGAGCGCATGGAGCCCCTTTAGCACTGCAACATTAGGCAGGGGCGAATGGTAATACAGGGATATCTGAATGGGTTAAACGGTAAAGCTTGGACGAAAACTTAACCGAAATGTTTTGAAACACTGCATTTTTACGTGGACACTTGAAGTGGCAGTTTTAGGAGGCGCGGGCTTGAAGTGTGAGTGTGCCGCAAAAGACTGATTGTCTGTTTCACTATACATTGTTACGTACTGATAATTTCGTGCGAGAGTACATCAACACACGATTATAACACGAGCTTCGCTAACAAAGTAAAGTAAATAATCCCCCTCGAGAATGCCGTGGCTCAATTTCATAATATTGCACAGGAGACCATAGAGCAGCATATTTAAATAAAACCCCTGAGGCAATTTATAATATGAAAATGTGATTTCTAAGGTAGAATTATCTCGAATGTGTTCTTCAAATGTTCGAATGGACTTTAGTTTGTCAGTGATCTATTATTTCCTCTGCTTTCAAAATACTGCACAATAATATGCACATAATCCTGAACAGTCTTATTTCCAATTAAAAACTGCTGCCGATTAGTTTTCCCCCGAAAAATGGAATAGACAGTGCCACTGTGGGGCCCGTATCATGGTCTACGTGGATTAATCCGGGGTTACGACAAACTGCCTCTAGTTTGTATTAACTATGCCTCCTGCTCACGGATGACACTTGATAGTTTGAGAGAGAAGAGAGTTAGAATGACTGTTTTTAACGCAATGTAATCAAGATCTTTACCAATATGCGCAAAAGCAAGTGCACTATCAAGTTACTCGCCGAAGATCTAATTTTCTGAACTGCATTAAACATTGGCTACGAAGGTAGGTGTAGAGCACACTTGATTTAACGCTCCTCACTGACGTTTATCTACATTTTGCGATAAATGAACACACGCACAACACGTCCTGCCACTTATTGAGATTACAGTATCGTAGAAGGGTGATTTTTCCACCGTGTACAAACTCTAGGGACTGATCGATGAGAGGATACGGAACAAAAAAGATCTAAGGAACTTATTCTAGAAATGCATGTTTTCCATGCCGGAAAAAATGTATTCAATCATACATTGTTACAGAGACTGCGATCTTATATACGCTGCACGATCCAGCCACAGTTACAGTATGTGTTTGAAATGGTTTCCATGTGCCTCAACGCGTGCTTGTATGCGCCGTGGGATGTCCTGCATCACACATTCACGCCGGCCATGCTGCATCCGAGCACTGTCAAAGACAGCATGAATACGCTGCTCCTGTTTCTCCACATCAGAAATTGGCTCTGCATAGATGATACTTGTGAGATGCCCCATAGCCAGAAATTGCACGGGCTGAGATCCGGTGAACGAGCAGGCCATGCAACTGGATCCTCCCGTCCTATTCATCGACCAGGGGAGACACGATTGAAATGCGTCCGGACGTTAACGCCGAAGTGGGGTGGAGCACCATCTTGTATCAGCCGCATAACCCTTCGAATAATCAGTGGCACTTCTTCCAGCAGCGGAGGCAAAGTCACCAGCAAGGAACGCGGATAGTTCCGGCCTGTTAGGCGACATGGAAGGAAGACTGGTCCCAAAATACGGTCGCCATTTATCCCGGCCGACACATTCTGGCTGCACCGATGCTGATGATTCGCTGTCAACATACCATGGGGGTTCTTCATACTATTCCACAGTTGACTGTTACAAAAGTTGAAGATACCACCCCACGTAAAGGTGACCCAATCTGTGAGTAGGATGGATGACACAAATACCGGAATCGTAGTTGCCTTGTGAAGAAACCAGTGACAAAACTGCTCCCGGTGTGGAAAGTCTGTCGCTAGTAAGCCCTGCATGCCCTGTACTGGAAGGCTAACTGCCTGGTACTGACACGGCGGTTGCCTTCCACAGTGTTAATCACATTTTCCTCCAAGTCTGGTGTCCGAACATTTCGGGTACGTCCTTCATGATTTCTGCTTCCTGAAACGACCCTGTGTCAGACAAACGTTGAAACACTTGATTCAACACTGCTGCACTCCGCCCGTTGCCGTTTGCCTTTCCGTAACTAAACATCATGTCGGCAAACCCTCGAATCGAATGCGGAACCACTGTGTACAACGCTTTATCACATCCAGGGGGAAACCAAGCATACTGTAACAGTGGCTGCAAAGTACGGCGCATATTAGACTTGTCTCAGTAACGAAGTATAATTGAATAAATTATCTCTAGCATGGAAACCACGCATTTCCGGACATAAATTCATTAGACCTTTTTTTTGTTACGTATCTCTCATCGATCAATCCCTAGCGTTTGTACACAATGGAAAAAATCGCACTGTATGACTCAAGCCAAGCAAGAGCTCCCGTGCGATAGATAGTTTGTGTGTGTGTGTGTGTGTGTGTGTGTGTGTGTGTGTGTGTGTGTGTGAGTGTGAGAGAGAGAGGGGGGGGGGTACTACACATCACATATTTTGGAACACGAATGGCGACTTGTAAGTAGGTATAAAAAAGTTGCCGTTCCGACCCTGTTAAAAACCAACGTAATACCAACTTTTAAACAATTTTATTGAAAGAAAAACTTTTAACTACACAAATATTTTTTTTCCTTTCCTTAAGAGCTAAGGGAGCGAGGGTGCCCCGCTCCCCCGTTGCCCGCGAGTGTGGGCACCCTTGAAGCCAAGAGATTTGGTGTACATGACCTTGCGTTTTCGTTGTCGAATTGTACTTGCAGTGTGCGTCGCTGATCCGGATTCTCTGTCATGTCTCGTTTAAGTGCAGTAATTTAATTGCAGATTAGATTAGATTAATTATTCATTCCATAGACCCACAAAAGAGGGGATCCTTCTGGGTGTGGAACATGTCAGACAAACACATTACAGAAATGTAATTAGAAAAACTTGAGTTTCATTAATTTTAATGATCCTCAGTCAATAAACAGTAAAATTATGGACATGAATTAAATTTAAACTTGTAATATTTACAGGTTTAATACTTACATCTGCTTTCATTAAATCAATCATTCACACAGCAACTAGTTACTTGGCTATTACAACCAAGTATTGTCAAAAATTAAAGTAAATTATTCATTTCAATGATCCTCAATTAAGAACAGTCAAATTATGTACAAGATTTAAAATTAAACTTCCGCTATTTAAAGACTTAAGACTTACATCTGCTTTCCATACATCCATCATTCACTTGGCTGTTACAACCAAGTATTGTCAAAAATTAAAGTATAATTAATTTTCATTAAAGTGGTCTACTGCACTTGTTGAGAAATTCATGGATGGAATAGGAGTTGGCCACCAAAAATTCTTTTAAATTATGTTTAAATTGTGCCTTGTCTGAAACTAAACTCTTAATGGTTGCTGGTAACTTATTGAAAATATGTGTTGCTGAATGCTGGACTACTTTCTGGGCAAGAGTAAGTGATTTTAAATATCAATGTATATTATTCTTATTCCTAGTATTGATACTGTGTACTAAGCAGTTAGTTGCAGAGTGGCACGATGTCGCACAGGGTTGACCAAACTGCTTGTTTCACCATGCAGTTACACCAAATTGTTCATTGCGATAAATGTGTGTGTGTGTGTGTGTGTGTGTGTGTGTGTGTGTGTGTGTGTGTGTGTGTGCGCGCGTTGAGGGGGGGGTCACGAATGTAAATGCAGGTAGATATCTTTTCTGTCTTATTTAATTTCTACATGCAGTGAACGATCTCAACACGTGTTCCTGAACTACTACAACACAATACTTATACCTCAATTGTTGGGGAGGAACTTCATGTGCCGATCTATTGCCAAATGTTGTCGGCCTTTGTGGCAATTTCTTCTTTGTCCATCGCCTTTCGGGAATGGTCATTAGATGAAACCGAAACTTCCTTCTTAAATGCATGAGGCATGCAATTATGCTTTCCTTATCCACTTCTGTAGACTATTTAATTTTGAAATGTTGGATTTACATGTCAGGACTCATCACCTGACCAAAATGACTAGTTCTCCTTCTCCTGTTGATATTATTTACAATTTCTTCACGTTTCTGACTCTCCCGAGTATTTCGTAGTTTGTAACATAGTCCGAAAATGTCTGAATGTTTGTATGTAGCTCTGTATCTCAAGGGCGTGGAAGTGTTTCATTGGACTCGGTTATTCTTCATGCTTCTTCCCAGTACAAGATATGGCGTTAAAACACCCATAATTTAACTGTCGTTCGAATTAGCGTCGAGCAGAACTGAGAGTTGCCCGCCTTTGCAGGCGCTGACTTGTACAGTGTGTCTGGGAATTGATTACAGATTATTACAGCCAGCGAGCCAGGGCCGTATTTACACGCAGTTTATCAAGAGTGCAGCGTAAATAATAACCCTTAAATTCTTCGTTAAAGGTTGTTCATTCTAATACACCTCTAAAATGCAATATTTGCTGTTAGTTATCTCAAAATTTCCGCAATTAAAGCCAAACCACAGTTTCAGTCCAAGGGTCTATAGCTCCCTAAATACGGAGCAGAATTTCGCAGCACACTCCACAGTTCTACGTCATACAATAAAATATCGTTAAGCACTATTGTCCGATACACGAACGATGGCGGTTCGCGCAGGTCGAGAAATGGACGGGGATTGTATTGTTGCCATTTCCCAGCGACAGTTACGGTGTACGCATACATTTGCTTTGCGCTTGATGTAAGCTTGTATCCTGCAAATAACGCCTCACTTCAGAATGAAATTTTCACTCTGCAGGGGGAGGGGGGGGGGGGGGGGGGTGCGCGCTAATAAGAAATTTCCTGGCAGATTAAAACTGTGTGCCGGACCGAGACTGGAACTCGGGACCTTTCGCGGGCAAGTGCTCTACCATCTAAGCTACCCCAAGCACGACTCACGACCCGTCCTCACGGCTTCAATTCCGCCAGTACCTCTTCTCCTACCTTCCAAACTTCACAGAAGCTCACCTTTGCGTTTTCTTACCTTCATCAATGATCTTCGACTTTGTACAGACACCGATTGTAAATTTACTCTTTTTGCTGATGATACCACTATTCTGCTTGAAACTCCAACCAACAATGACCTAGAAAATAAAGATAATGCTGTACTCGTTGACATCGTACACTGGTTTAAGTGCAATGGACTAACTCCAAATATTGAAAAAACTCAGTTTATGCAATTTCATACATCTCAGCAGGAAAATGAAGTATGCCACTTAAACTGTGGTAATATACTATGCTGTGAATCATCCAGGCTCTTGGGCATTCTAATTTGTGCCAAGTTGAACTGGTCTGTGCATATCCTAGACGTACATAGAAGGGGCCGTGTGGCAACTTATACTCTGCATGTAATCACCCCCATTGGTGACCTGGACATTGTCAAAGCTGCCTACTTTGGTTATTTTCATTCTGTTACGTCATATGGCACAATATTTTGTGGTAACCAGCCCTTAACACAAAAAAGGGTATTTACTGCACAGAACAGAGCTGTGAGAATCATGAGC
This sequence comes from Schistocerca americana, assembly GCF_021461395.2. Classification (NCBI taxonomy): domain Eukaryota; kingdom Metazoa; phylum Arthropoda; class Insecta; order Orthoptera; family Acrididae; genus Schistocerca; species Schistocerca americana. Next base: position 516,129,550 of record NC_060121.1, on the reverse strand, counting down.
GGTGTTCATCCAAGGTATTCTTGCAGAAATCTGTTCCGAAAGTTACAAATATTAACAGTCACCTCTCAATACATTTTCTTTGATGATTTTTGTTTCTAATAACCAGTCTCTTTTAAAACTAATAGTGAATGTCATGATCATGATACTACGTCAAAAAATGATTTACATAGGGATTTGAAACATTTAAGTATTGTGCAAAAAGGTGATAATTATTCTGCCACAAAAATTTTCAAATTTTTCTTCAGATATTAAAGATCACATTAATGTTATCTACTTTTAAACGTAAATTAAGAGAATACCTAATGGGAAATTCCTTCTATTCTCTTGATGAGTACCTGCCAATAAAGGTAAATTGTATTGCCATTGGTATTTATATTCATAAAACTTTGTTTTAATGTGCTTTGCTATAACTTCATTGTTTAATTTGGAAAATGTACTATATTTTCCTTTTCAGTAACTGTTTTGTGTTACCTGAGCTATACTTTTGGTTTGTATTTTACTGTCAAGCTTACTCATCATTTTATGGTGCATTTTTGTCATTTTATATACATGTTTTATATCTGTGTTATGTAATCATGACTCATTCCACATCCTTGTGGTTATCACAATACGGATTAATGGAATTTGTAATAAATAAATAAACTATGACAACACTGAACATTTACAGTCTTCAGACACGAGAAAGCCTTCGCCGTGTAGGCCAAAGATAAATGCACTTAGGCGTGTGCTACCCCTAAGAGTATTATCGAACTCACGTATCTCTCCCAGTTATTTCGTAAACCATTTTTTTTTTTTTTTCCGGGTCGGACTGTGCCTATACCTGCGCCATTGGCATGAGCCTATCACATCATCCCTCATTATGGCCGGGGAAACATGGAATTTGGGCTACATGTATGGTGTAAAGGGTATAATTGCAGGTATTTCTAGTGATGACTGAGAACAGTGCACTGAACCACATTTCGTCAGTATGTACTTCATTTGCAGACTAATAATCATAGCTAAACGAATGATACGTTTTTAGGTTGGTCACTACTTTCAAGGACGCGTGGCATAAACAAGCTATTAATATTTATTTTGTCGGGGCAGCTGGTCAGATTCTAAAGTGTGGGTGCGTGGACACAAAATGCATTTTCTGTACTGACAGGCATAGTCCACTTTGTAATGCAGTTTCGATCATGCAGAAAACATAAGGTAGTAAATCATGTGATGTGTTTGTGGGACGACTGTCAGAAGCAGAGAAAAACAAGTAAGGGTACATTACATGTCCTATGCCGCCAATGTTAGATTATCGAATTTTGTGACCCATTATCTTGGAAACTTTTTAAGACACCAACTTACAATTTTCCATAGTAACTGAATACACCATTCTAGATACGGTGAACTAGGATTATTGCTAAAATTGTATTATGGGGCATGTTATCTTTCTTTTTCAAACACTCAATTTTTTGACAGAATTTTGTAAATAAATGAACATAAAAACAAAACAACCCAGGATACGTTAATTATTCTAGTTCCATATGTGTTGAATCTCACACTTGACACGCTGTGAAAATTTCATGCCTCTACCATCAGTACTGTTTTAGAAAACAGGTCATTTATTGCCAAAAATGTAGTTCAGAGGCATTGAGGTCTAAAACTTTTTTTTATTACAAATTCTTACACAGGCTTAACATTTTTGCGCCTTTCGTACACTAGAATTGCCGTGGCTCATAGTCTGTCTTCGTCAGTGTCACAATAGCCCAGTGCTTGCCTCCTCCTTTTCTTTCTTGCTTGTTTTGTCATTTGCTGAGCAGCTAACTCACGTACACGAATCTCATCCAGTTCCCGCAGTCCTTTAGCTGTGTTCTGTCCACATCTTACCCCTAACTTCTCCACATCTTGTCTTTCATAGTTCCCGCCAGTAAAAGTTATTACAGCATCAGACACTGCTAACTTTAGAGTCATAAGGCCAACAAATACATTTTTAGGCACCACACAACATTATTGAAGGACTCATTCACATTCTGGGTCTTCCCATGTAAACACTTCTTTAGTAGCTCAGGATTTTCCAAATCTCTGGAAATAGGTTTGATTGCCTCCATTACTGCCAAAGGAAAAAAAAATGTTTATGTGTAAATTCATGCCCGATGCCAGAAAATTCAGTTTGCCTATATTTACAGCAAGTGTTTGGTGCAGGTGGACACAAAGCATGACATAGCTTTTCATCAGTTGATATTTGATGAACACAGTTCTTTTCAACTTCTCTAAATTGTCACAGTTATCTCTAATAGCCTTCCCATAATATCCCTATAATTCATCAATTACTTTGTCTGTCAGTCTTCCAGCACATTTTATTAACCACCACAAAGACAGCAAGAGATAGTTTCAGAAAGAACTTGTGCAAGGATTTGCAGATCAGTAATAACGTTGCCCACAATATCATTACTTTTACCACTGCCGAGTTATATTCAGGGAAAAGAAGCAAATAGGCTACTGTTGGAAAGGTCGGGCCTACGTCGTACAAAGGTCAGGCTACCATTACTACAAAATGTCTCACATACATTCTAAAGCAAAATATGCATTTTACGTGGTCTAAGCATTTGAAATCAATCCTTTAATCACTTGTATAGTATTGCACAATGCAGGAACATGTTTAAAAAATGAAATCATTTTTTACCCTGACGGCCTAAACTGCAATTATTGACCACACACAGAATGACACATGATTTCAAAGTGAGATGTGGAAACTACAGTGAGACAAATCCACAGGCAATTTAATGGAGGTATGCCACTGTGCACTTCTGTTTCTTTGACATTTCAATAATTGTTCATTTTTATGATATCCAAAAGGTACAATAGCATCCCTTGCTTATTTCCTTATTGCACACGTTTATAGGCTAACGGAGCACACGTATGTCAAGCGTCTTGTAAACGGTAACATTAAAAATGTCGTGCATACGAGTTGAAAGCTGAAAATGTGACGAACAAGAAACAGCACCAGTAAGCGTACAAGCATTGGTTTCGGAATTCCAGCTTCATTTGCTATCGATACAAATATAGTAGATGTGGAATTAAACGGATAACGAAAGCGTGTTTTTCACATAACTTCTTGGTTGTTCGAAATACGTGCATCAAAAAAAAAAAAAAAAAAAAAGAAGGTACATTAACGAGGCCAAATGTATCGTATTACTAGAGCAAATACGCATGTAGCAACAGAAAAACGTTAGAAATTGCCTTCTTGACACGATATTATTCCTGTAAGCACTGTAATTTTTAGTATTTAAAACAGTTGTTGCTTGCACACGCCAGAAATGATGAGCAAGAAACAAACGTAGTCTGCTAAAGTTTAGTGCTACTTAAAACGGCGGCAGGCTCCGCCCACTCTGGCTTCAACACAAAGTACAGTGGAAGTCTATAAGTCTATAGTTGACACTATATATATCGATCGCCCTTCTTTTTTTTTTTTTTTACCTCGATAGTTATCACGTCCTGCAGGTTGAGAATCGATGGCGTACATCATTTGTCGCCAGTGTGTGTGTGTGTGTGTGTGTGTGTGTCAAAAAATTGTTTGGCGAGCTGTGTTCACCCAAGGAGAAAGCAGGAGATGGTTCAACATGCATACACAACACTAAAACAGAATGGGCCACTGCAAACAGGATACAGACTATACGATAAGCTACCTAATAACTTTAAAACAATAAAAGACACTTCACAATTTAAAAAAACTGTTCATAAATATTTATTGCTAGTGTTATAGTATAGATGCATATCTTGAAACATAAAAATTTATTCCCCAATATTAAAAAAAGAATGAATGAATCGTTAAGCAAAAGTTTTATGTAAAAAAATACTGGTTGAATTACTTGTGTTAAATATGTGTTTTCAATGGTAATAATATTAAGCCTTAATCAATGTAAATATTCATGTATGATTTAAAAATTTGTATTGTAAATCACAGTAATTTGTCCAATATCATGTTGTAATCCTTGTACAACAAATAATTAAAAAGACCAATAAAACTGAAATGAAATGAATTGAAATTAAACAACGTTAGTCAACAATATGGAGCCGCTAAATCGCATTAATAACAGAACACTGCAGACCAGAATGGAACAGAATTACAGTGGACCAGTATATACAAATAGAAGTCTTGAGCCGAAATGTTTATCGGAAAAAAATTATTTCCTACGGTAGAATTACAACAAACATTCGAAAATAAATACCGGTGAAATTTTATGTGGGTGTTGTGTTACCTCAAATATTTTGAAACGATTTTGAATGCATAATCATTAACAGCATTATTATGTTAATTTAGAAACTGGTAAGGGCTTATCGCACGCCTCCTTCCCCTTTCTCCCAAATCCCTTGTCACCCGAATTACAGAACTGTTCAACTGTGGGGCCCCTGACAGCGGAGAGTCTGCCTGTGTGTGTGGCAGGTGGATATAATACTGGTGACTTTTTGTGCTCCTTGAATTGTTTGCACACACATTTATCCGCAAATATGAACATTGTAATAGTTGCCTTTCTTTGGGTTAGAACTACGATTGATGTTTTGATTAGTAAGTTAAATTTGCCACTTCAGTTTAAGTTATCAAATATATCCTCGTACCTATTCGACGGAATAGTCGCTGGTCAACAAGAATTGTGAATCATACTGCCCCCATGGAAACGAGAAGGCCAGGTATCCGTGTTTTTCCCTTCTGGACTAATAAGTTTTATCGGTGAGGAAGGGTTTCCGCAGCAGGGAAAAGGTGCACGTGTTGTTTTTCAACGTTATCAGATAATTCTTTATGTTCTACGGTGATGTTTGTTGGGTAGGTTGTAACACGCACCTTAATACCGTTTCATCCCACTGCATTTACTAGCAACACAGAATTCAGGCTGTAAAATGTTAACTCTAACGGCTGGAAATTCCACAATTAATAAAATGTTCCGGGCTGTCCAGTGAGAATTATTGTCGAATAATTTAAAACGATAATGGTAGTATACTGCTCCCAGTTATCCAATATCCATAGTTGCGCAGGCTATCTCTAATTAGGTAGGAGAGCACCAACAGCATGTCATTCACAGGGAATGAAGCAGTTATTATTGAAATGGGCATAATTCTATGCCTGTACACAACTAAAGCATTAAAGGTACGCTAATGCTTAGTATTTCAGTTTTCTGAAATGATGAAGCTGTTCGGAAAGGTTTTGGGCAGTTTTGTCAGCGAATCACTTTTCCTTCAGTGAGAAATTCGGAAAATACTGTGTACCAGGAAGAGACACGTTGTGCAAGGTATGTCCTTTTCGCATTGTTGTGCCACAGGAAGAAAAACATACTCATGGGATGGCATACTTCATGTCCACGTAACAGTATGACTTACAGTATTTCTGTGAATTTCATATGATAGGATGCTATACCTCTTATTTGTTGATTGGACAGTTTTGACAATGTAATGATTATTACCGATAATACAAGTACTCTGCTGGTAGCTTAGTCTCCTATATATCTTCTTAAGGCACAGTGTCTATTTCAGCATCCGTTTGAAGGCTCATTCGTCATATACACACAACCAAGAGTTGCAGCTAGCATTATGGATGGCCTACAGGGTTGTTTGATCATTTCTGTGTTGATAAATTATCTGTTACAATGGCGGGTCTCTCTCTCTCTCTCTCTCTCTCTCTCTCTCTCAGAACTTTTATAGACTGAGAAAAGTTACACAGCTGTTCATTTTATGTTATTTTTCAGGGGAGCTACACATTCAAAGATAGTGCTATATAATGGCCAAGGTGAAAAACTGGCAGAATGCGGTGGGCCAGGGGTCAACCACTGGGTGAGTGTATGAGTTGTTTTATACAAACCTAAAATTTCTTCTCCTGCATTTAATAAATTGAAAGGAGAAAGAACATTCTGATTCTCAAGATAGTCGTTTTTCTTTCCTTGGTCCTGTATCGCTACATACTTTCTCTAGTTGTGCTTATCCGTCATCACACAAAAAGAAAATGCTCATGTTTTCAAATGTCTCCTTTTCATACGTCCTGTATGATAATTTTTGTCGTATGACTGGAGTAGTGTTGTTCATCATTCAACACTTTTTATTGTTAATTACAGTTATGTTGTAACAACTTCAGCCTTCATCTTTATAAAAAAGAAGTGGACATAAGATGAAAGCTCAGCTAAGACATTTTCTACTAACAAGGGAACCTCCCCATCGCACCCCCCTCAGATTTAGTTATAAGTTGGCACAGTGGATAGGCCTTGAAAAACTGAACACAGATCAATTGAGAAAACAGGAAGAAGTTGTGTGGAACAGTGAAAAAATAAGCAAAATATACAAACTAAGTAGTTCATGGAAAGATATGCAATATCAAGGACACTGGGAACGCAGGAGCGCCATGGTCTCGTGGTGACGTGAGCAGCTGCGGAACGAAAGATCCTTGGTTCAAATCTTCCATCGGGAAAAAGTTTAATTTTTTATTTTCAGTTTATGTGACAAACTCTTATGTTTTTATCACTTTTTTGGGAGTGATTATCACATCCACAAGAAAACCTAAATCGGGCAAGGTAGAAGAATCTTTTTACCCATTCGCCAAGTGTACAAGTTAGGTGGGTCGACAACATATTCCTGTCATGTGACGCACATGCCGTGACCAGTGTCGTATAGAATATATCAGATGCGTTTTCCTGTGGAGGAATCGGTTGACCTATGACCTTGCGATCAAATGTTTTCGGTGCCCATTGGAGAGGCACGTCCTTTCGTCTACTAATCGCACGGTTTTGCGATGCGGTCGCAAAACACAGACACTAAACTTATTACAGTGAACAGAGACGTCAATGAACGAACGGACAGATAATAACTATGCAAAAATAAAGAAAGTAAAATTTTCACTCGAGGGAAGACTTGAACCAAGGACCTGTCGTTCTGCAGCTGCTCACGCTAACCACGGGACCAGGGCGCTCCTGAGCTACCGTTCTCCATGATGTTGCCTATCTTACACATGGACTACTCAGTTTGTATATTTTGCTTATTTTTTCACAGTTCCACACAACTTCTTCCTGTTTTGTCAATTGATCTGTGTTCAGTTTATCAAGGCCTATCCACTGTGCCAACTTATAACTAAATCTGAGGGGGGGTGCGATGGGGAGGTTCCCTTGTTAGTAAACTCACTTGCACAATGAAATGGATTTTTCCCTAGTATATATCTGTGTTCTTAAAGATGTTAATTTTATTTATTGTGTTGATACTGTTTGGAAGTCAGCTGATTAGGTACATCCCCATATATGTTACACTTCTCTCATAGCAACTTGTCCTGTGTTGGATTGCTCTCAGTTCCCAACAGTTTCTCATTCCATGTTGATGCAGCTCTTCATTATTCTTAAAATATCTAATGTTTTCCTTAGTGTGTGTCAGTATTTTATGTATATAAGTATTTGTTACTGTTAAAATGTCTAGGCGTTTAAATTTTGGTCTGGTGCTTTTTTGTTGTTTCGCATTTGTCATAATGTGTATAGCACTTTTAAGTATGATGAGTACCGTCTTCATATGTAGTGAGCTTCACCATAGTTCTGTTCGAAATAACAATATTGATTCAAAGTGTGCAAAGTAAAATATTTTGAGAATTCTGCAATACTTACAGTTATTGGCTGACTTCTGTAGTGCATAGCAGCTGAAATTTAATTTACTGTTTATGCTATTGGTGTGCTCTGTGCATGTTTATTTATTATCAACATGGGGACACGCAAATTTAGACATGGTACTTGTTCAAGTTTGTATCCCTCGATTTTTAATACTAACTTAATATCTTGTGGTCAATTGTTTTAAGGCTCATAATGTTTGTCGTTTTGTAACTTATTATCAGTTTATTATTTCTAAACCAGTTTTCTAGTTTGCATAATACACTTTCTGCTTCGTACGTAACTTTGTCTAGATGAATTCCCATACTGAAATGTTTTTATCATCCACAAATAGTATTCATTTTTATTAAGTTTCCTCCAGTAGGTCATTATTATATATATCAAGAACAGCAGTGGCCTAAGACACTGTGGCATGTCTTTCTGGATCATCCCCATGTCTGAGTGGTATTTATTTCTCTCCTCATCTGTTATTTTTACTTTTTGGTATCTGTTCTCTAAGTAGGGTTTTATAAGATTGAATGAATTGCCTCTCACCCCACAGAATTTTAATTTTTCAAGGAGAATGTTGTGATTAACTAGGTCAAAAGCTTTTGATAGATCACAGAATAGTCCAATTATTGATTTCTCCCTGTTTGTAGTACATAGTCAAAAAGTTCTTGTGTTGCTGAGGTAGTGGATATATATGTTTTTGGAACTCATATTTACTTCTGGCTGTGATATTCTGTGATGGGGAAAAGCTTATTAATCTGTTTTACAGAATGTGTTCAAAGATTTTAGGTATTACTGGTGTAATACTAACAGGTCTGCAGTTTTCAGGTTCTGTAGTGTCATTTTTTTTGTACAGTGATAGCCCTAACAATGTTTAAACTATCTGGATAGTCTACCTGTGATTGCTTCATGAATCATCCTGGTCAAGTATTTAATAATGAATTTGGATGAGAATTCAATAATCTTATTTGAGATATTGTGGATGTCATGGGTCTTTGTGTTTTTCAAATTGTTTATGATATTGTTATTTCATCTTCCCTCATCAGATATAGGTATCTAAAATTTCATAGTGGATGTCTTTATTTCATTAAATTATTCATAGCACTTGTTGTTGGAGTTTACATATCCTTTATCAGATTTTTACACACATTTATGTAGTAGCCATTAAATGCTTGGGCTGTAGTTTCTGGGTTTCACTGTAGCGAATTTTCCCATCTGATTTCTTTGGGATTATTATTTTTATATGTTGCCTTTCCTGTTTCTGAATTGATGGTCATCCACTCTGTTTTTGCCTTGTTGTCTGTGTTTATTATGTCCTATTTAATGTCCATTTTCTTTACATATTTTATTACTTTAGTCCAGCTTCTTTTATATTCCTTATAATACCATTTTAAATGCCAGTGGTTAGTTGGAGATGATCTCTCTGCTTGCAGTTGTCTGGTAAAGAAAGTATTTGAGCTGATCGCCCAATTTCCATCTGAAGAAAGAGAACAAGAAGTGTTCTATCACTCCACAGTTCCATAATACACTTTAAATTAGTAATTACCAGAAATTTCTGTGTGGAACATAAACAACGGAAGGACTATTTCTGATTGATTGTCATTACACCTAATAGAAATGAAGAATTCTGAAGTGATGCTGGAGTGGCTAGGGGAAGTAGTAGATTATTAGTTGAGTCACAGATAAGGGAAACATTAGTCAGAAGTATTGAAACATTGCTCTGGGGGTCATAAATTTGACAGATCAGTGAAGGATACAGATTTCAGAGCATGTATTAACAGAGTTGATTTTTCTTCATTATATTGCTAAAATTAGAGCTGCTTTTGATGGCAGGAAGGAAAGAAACGGTAAAGGTAGTTTGTGAGTGTGGTGAACTGAGATCAGATACAAAATAGGCTCAGAAAATTCATTATTTACACTAAAGACATAACAACTCTCCTGTCTTCCTACAATTTCAGTGCAAGTATCTACAAGAAAAACATCACTAAAATGGAACAAAAAGCAAATACAGATTGCAAAAAATCTAAGTTACTGAATTCCAAATCAGGCTGTCATAGATACTCATTAAAATGCTAGCTTATGGAACAAGAGTTTCCTTTTGTGTGGCAAAATAAATGAGGTGGTTGGAAGAAGTATGACTAATCAAGGATAACATAAAAGCTGTACTCAGCTCTACGTCAAGGGAGATGTAGCAGGACAGTATGAAATGATAACCAACACTGGTATGGTTGTAATATGTGAAATTTGAAGCCATGCGCAATTAAAAATGTCAGGTGGATAAATTTGCAAGTCAGAGATAAGTTTAACGTAGAATGTCAACAATGTAGGAAATGACAGATTGCTACTTACCGTAAAGAACACATGTCAGGTTGCAGACAGGCACAATTAAAGCACACTTGCATAAGCTTTCGGCCACAGCCTTCCTCAGTAAAACACACACACGCAACCAAGACACCTCACACACACGTGACCTCCAACTCCAGCATCTTGGGCCAGAATGCAACATCATGTGGGAGGCAAGCAGCAAGTTGGAGGGGGTGGGGAAGGGTAAGGGATAGTAGTGTACAGGTGGAGAGAGAGAGAGAGAGAGAGAGAGAGAGAGAGAGAGAGAGACAAACACTGTCTGGTGGAGTGTGCAGGGACTAGACTGCCAACAGGCACAGTATCAGAAGGTTGTGGGGCAGGGAGGTGGGGGAAAAAGGAGCAAAAAAAGAGAGAAGTGAGGAAAGACAGGTGTGTGCATTGGCATAGGGCTGCAAATAACAGGGTGGGAGATGAGAATGGGGAGGAGATGATAGGACAGGGGGGTTGTGGAAATTGTTGGGTGGAGGATGTGGGGACAGTATGTTACCATAGTTTGAGGCCGGGATAATTATGGGAGGGGAGAATGTGTTGTAAGGATAACTCCCATCTGCAACAGTTCAGAAAAGCTGGTGGTGAAGGGAAGGATCCAGATGGCTCAGATAGTGAAGCAGCCATTGAAATCAAGTGTGTTATGTTCAGCTGCATGTTGTGTCTTGGTGGTCTGATTTGCTCTTGGCCACAGTTTGGCATTGGCCATTTATCTTGGTGGACAGCTGGTTGATAGTCATACAAAAAAAAAAAAAAAATCTGCGTAGTGATTGCAGCAGAGCTGGTAAATGACATGGCGGCTTTCACATGTGATTCAGCAATGGATCTGCCTCTGGGATACGATCCTTGTGGCAAGGGGTTGGGATTGGCATAGGGATGGACTAGTATGTTGTGAAGGTTGGGTGGATGACAGAACACCACTTTAGGAGGGGTAGGAAGTATCTTGGGTAGGATGCCCCTAATTTCAGGCCACAATGATAGGTAATAAAAGGCCTGATGAAGGATGTGGTTCAGTCGTTCCAGTCCGGGGTGGTACTACATGATGAAGGGGACACTCCTTTGTGGCTGGTTCTTGGGGTTGGTGGGAGGATTGGGGGTGTGAGGGGAAATGGTGTGGGAGATCTGTTTTCAGACTAGGTCTAGTGGATAGTGCATGTTTGTAAAGGCCCTGGTGACACCCTCAGCATACTGAGCAAGGAAATTATTGTCACTGCAGACATGCCTTAATTGTGCCTGTCTGCAGCTTGACTTCTCTTCTTGAGTAGCAGTCTGTTTTTTACTGCATTGTTGATATTCCTGCCTGGAAATCCTGTTGGTTTGTTTAACATAGAATGTTTGTGATTACATAAAGAAAGAAATTGTTATTAATTCATGGGCAAATGTCAAATAACACTTGAATGTCTTGTTTCAGCTATTTGGAATGGCAGAGTGTGAGAAGCGTATCAATGGAATGGTAGAAGAAGCAAAGGCAGCTGCAAAACTTCCTATTGATAAACCTTTGGCATCACTGGTAAGATAATATTATCATCTCAATGAAGCTTTACTGAAGGAAAAAGAAAGAACTACTGTGTACCATCTTGTAAGATTTAGAAACTGAAGTCATATTATCGAAGATGCAAAACCTGAATCTTAGAAGTAGCTGTATAGAAACAGAGAACTGGAAGTATGTGTTTCTTATTTGAATCTAAAATATTGCCAGTAATCACCTGATAGTATAAGCAACCAATGAATTAATAAATATGGCAGTAGTTGTTAACATTCTCATTGAGGTATGTTTAATTTAATTAGTTATAACTTTTGCATGTAGCAATCTGGCTGGAGCAATATGTAAAATAAAGGCAACCACTCGCCTATAGTGGATTTATGTGTGGAGAACAGTAACACTTAATAGAAAATGTCATTCACACTCATTTTTGAGTACGATCTGTTTCCCTAACAATAGCACACACACACACACACACACACACACACACACACACACACACACACACACACACACACACACACATCCTGTCTTGCTGAGGCCAAGGGAGTCTGTGTTTGTGTGGGTGTGGGTGTGTGTTTGAATGTTTCTACTATAGCTAGAAAAAGAGTTAGTGCTTTAAAGTTAGTGTGAATGCCTTTTCTTGTTAAGTGGTACTGTGCTCCATGCATTGATCCACTATAGGTGAGTAGTTGCCTTTCCCTTAGTTTACGTTTTGCAAATGTAACATGTATGTTAACGTGGTATGTCACTGCAGTAAATATTAGAAGTCCTGTGACACAGAATTCAGTGAGTGAATACTGACAGTTACATATTAGTAAAACCTGTAACTTTCCATGGGACAGCTTTGCTTCAAGTTTTCGAAGTATGTGGCATCTTGTTGAGCCACATCTGCTCATTAATCTGTGGATTAACAATGAGCTGTCTGAATATCTGTGGAGGAATGGCAACCCGTTCTTCTTGAAGAACTGATACCAGAGTGAAGTGAAGTTGGACACTGAGGTCTGGAGTGAAGTCGGCATTCTAGGCTGTCCCAAAGGTGTTCTGTAGGGTCTACTTTGTGGTCCTGAGCAGGCCAGTCCATGTCCACAAACCATTGCCTCACAGATGCTGTTTTATAATAGTGTGCACTGTCATGCTGATACAGATGATCATCTTTTCTGAAGTGTTCCTTTGTAGTACACAGTACACAATGCTGAAAAGGCATTCATATTCATCTGCATTTAGCATTTTCTTAAGCACAATAAAGGGACCACACACTAACCACAAAAAACACTGCCATACAGTAAAACTGTCTCCTCTGTACTTTACTATTAGCACTATGCTTAATGGCAGGTACATTCTCCAGGAATTCTCCAAACCCTTCCATTGGATTGTCACAGGGTATAGAATGATTCATCAGTCAAAAATCACTCATTTTCAGTCATGCACTGTTCAGTGGCATTGCACTTTACACCATCTTAAGTGTCTCAACAGAAATTTGTGGCTTATGAGAGGCTTCTCAGCATCATTCTCCTTGTAAAATGTAAACTTTCACTGCTAGAGTTGTCACAATTAATAAAATATTCTGGGCTGTTATGCCATGGTCTAAGGGATTTTGCTTCAAAACCTGACATTTCGTTGCCATCTGTGGAGGACATTATCAAGAGGAATCCTAGCTTTGTTGAATGTTAGATTCACGTCCTGGCTTGCTAATGTCTACAGCAAAATTCCACTTGTGCGAGCTTCCGTGCAGTGGCATGGCATCACATGTTTGAATACATGAGCACAACTGGCTGTTGTCTACTGTCGTCATCCGCTTTTACTGTGATCCCTTAGTGGAAGACAGGTACACATCTTCTTCAGCACCGGAATCCAAATTTAATTCAATTTCACGCCCTCCTCCTTCCTAATAAAATTCCTGGGGTGTTTCACAATCTCTATAGCATCTCTGTATAGCCGTTCGTGGTATCCATTTGTGGCTGCCAGTATTTGAGTCCGGTCAAAATGAATGTGATGGTCTCCTGGCTGTAAAGCATGTTGCGTAACAGCTGATCTGTCAAACTCCCCTCTTCTGCAATTGCCCTTGTGCTTGATACAGAATTAAAACATCTCTCCACTGCATTGCTCAAAAATGGTTATTCATTCGCTGAAGTGAAAACAGCATTAAGACCACCAGTTAGAAATCATAGTGATGCTCAAGCCCCAGCAAAATCGAAAGTTTTCCTGCCATTCATTAAGGACGTGACTGACCGCATAGGAAAAATCTTGAGAAAGCGGAACATCGCAGTAATTTACACATCCCCACGGAAGATATAAGATCATCTAAAATTGGCCAAGGATGCTCACCAACTGCTGAAAAAAGCTGGAATGTATAGGATTCTGTGTAGTTGTGGGTATAGGATTCTGTGTAGTTGTGGGGAGGTGTATGTAGGTACCCAAAAAGAACTGTCAAAAAATGAGTCGAAGAGCGAAAGGGCCGTTGCAGAAGAGGGGAGACTGACAGATCAGCTGTTGTGAAACATGCTTTACAGCCAGGAGACCATCACATTCATTTTGACCAGACTCAAGTACTGGCAGCCACAAGCAGATACTACAAATGGCTATACAGAGAGGCCATAGAGATTGGTCAGTAGTGACTACGGTGTGAATCGGATGTTCAATAAAACTGTGATCCCCCCTTGAAAATGTCCTCCGCAGATGGGACGAAATGTCAGGTTTTGAAGTGAAATCCCTTAGACCACAGCATAATAGCCTGGAATATTTTATTAACTGTGTCATTGTTCTCCTTTCACACAGGTACTGTGCTTGTTGGACTGATGTTAGCACATTGGAGCTTGTGAGTGATTCCTTCTTCTGATTTTATGTGATTGTTTACAACTACCCTCCTCAGTGGTCACTGTCAATACATAAGGTCTGCTTGGTCTTGATTTATCTGTGGTTGTTCCTTCACATTTCCACTTGACAGTCACACCACCAACATCACCTTGGGCAGATTTATAATATTTGAAGCGTTCCTGATGGTTCTGTAACGTGACATCCACGTTTGAAGTCATCAACTTCTCCTAACCGGCCCATTCTGCTGTTACTGCTTCTCTGTTGGCAACACAATATTCCCTGCCTTCTTTTTTACTAACAGGTCCTCTTCTTCTTATCTAAGTGACCAGTTATTAAGGTTATAAATTTTAGGTGTTAGATAGTATATGTTTATCACTGCACTTGTTTACACAAAATAAGACAGTATTGACATTGCCTTTTGAGCACTTGCTCTTTCTTTAGCAAATGTGCACACATTCACACACACACAAACATGCAGACATCCAAACTTACACACCCACAGCTGCGGCAGTAGTATTATTTAATGTAATAAACACTGAGAATACAGGATATATTTATTCACAATATCTCTGGAGTTACACTAACAGCATTAATGTTTCATAGGGAATGAGCCTCAGTGGTTGTGAACAAGAGGAGACCAATAAACAGCTGGAAGATGAGCTCCATGAACTATATCCAAATCTCAGCAGCCACTATGTTGTCTGCAGTGACACTGTTGGCTCAATTGCAGCAGCTCATCGCCATGGTAAAAAATAAAGGAATCAAAATTAAATCTTCAGTCCTACGTTTTTTAGCTATAAAATGAGTAGAGAGAAAGAAAAACAGAATTAGCTGTAAGAACTGGTACATATGAACCTGTATGTCCATTGTTTTTGACTGAGAAATACTACACCTTTAGATTAAGTTTATCTTTCTTATTCATATTGTACAAAAAAATTTATTTCCAGCAAAACACTTGGTAAAATGTTTCATTACCACACTGTAATGGGATTTATGACAAATAAAATTATTACACAGCTTCTGTAAACAATCAACATGAATTTTAGAAATAGAGGGAGGATTGAAATTAAATTTAGCACTGTAGCTTTGACACCCCAGCCTGTCAAGACAGCAGTGGAATTTTATTTTTTACCTGTTGTGAATAGATATGTTATATAATCCTTCTGGCAGTACTTGCAATCATTCACATTGGACTCCTGTGTGAAGTCAGTTCAGAGTTTTCCTTGTGGGAATAGGCAAGTAACAATGCAGTAGTTCTTACTTAAGTAGTATGATATGTCATTGATTCTTGAATCTCCATTTCTGAAGTATTGTGGCTCCTTGATTTTCTTACTGACTTGTAGTTCATACTAAGGAACTGTGGCATGGATGGAATATTGATCTAGCTGGTCATGGTCATGAGAAGTGTGCTTTGCATCTGTCAGTTGTGTGTTTCTTTCTGTCATCATAGAATTTATATATTATGATTGCTGGTCTAAGGCCAGCAAGAAATAAGAAGGTGTAGTGTTTGTCTTGATACATACAGTAATGATATATACCACATGGCTGAGTGCTACATCAACTTGCTTTTTATGGGATGATACCATACAGTAACAGCATAGGCAGCTGTAAAGTGCCAAGCCTGATGTACTGAGGGTATCGTCAGTTAATTCTTGTGTGTTCATCTTGCTTCTCATCTTAAGTCAATGTTTCATGAATGTCAGAAACCTGTCCAAGGTTTCTCAAAGTTATTTAGAGCAAAAATTGTGTTCTAGGTCCTCATCATGCCACAATATATATTCAGCAGTTCATATGCTTCACTATTTCACATTTTTCGAAAGAGGAATGTAAAAAAGGATCTTTGATAGGTTAACCTCCAAGAAGTTCTTCATGGTATTTGACAGTTTACCTGGCGTAGATATCATGTTCTGTTCCGCATCCTTGAAATTCCTATCTTGTCCATCTGTGGCAGCATTGTCGTAAAATAAAATAAGGAGCCTTGCCAGTCCATTAATATGGTAGTCATCAGGATATACATTATATAAGAGTATTCTGTGGGCGCTGATGACCTCGCTGTTTAGCGCCCGTAAACCTCAAACACACACACACAAGAGTATTCTGAGTACACTTGCTTTGAGAGTATACCTTCAATATTCAGCACCTATTTTTCTTTCCTTTCATCTCATTTTCTTTGACTTTTTCCATATTTGTTCTCCCCCATTTTCTCTCCACAGAAGACTATCTTAAACCTTACAATTCTGAAGAAAGTCTACAGAGACCAATGTAAGATAAAAATCCTTTTGTCAATTGATGAAGTTTTTACATTTGTTGGTTGTGATTCACTGTATCATAGATTGCAGACACTGCTTCTGTTGATCTGTCTGCCATCTCCAACCACAGAGTACTGATTTAAATTTGGTGGATGTAGGATGAGCTTTTTATTCATAGTTACAGAGCTCATAAGAATCATCTGTTCCACTTCTATCATCGTGGTAATATGCCATGCGAGGGACCCAGATTCAATTACCAGCCAGATTGGAGATTTTCTCCAGTCGAGGACTGGGTGTTGTGTTGTCTTCATCATCATTTCATCTGCATCGACATGCAAGTCGCTGAAGTGGCATAACTAAAATGACGTGCACCTGGTGGCTGAGCTCTGTGCAGATAGGTTTCCTGGCCTAGCCATATGCATTATCATTATCATATGTGTTCAATAAATACAAATATCTCAAGTTCTTGAGCTACATAAATGATTTTTCCTGGGAGACTGAAGATCTTTTCAAAAACCATAATGCTTGCTGATGACAAAGGGCCCAAACGTGGCCATATCAGACACAGCCAGGACAATAATGGAACATGTTTACAACTGGTTAACAGCAAACAGCATAAACCTTAATCTTAAAGAGACTCGTAGTATACAACTCCAAACAGACAAAATTGACATGCAGATACTGGAAGTTGAGATCATTTGGCCCACATTGGATGAGTCTCCATGTCTGAGGTCCCAAGGCATCCAGATGGTTATTAAACTAAGGAGCACCAGCACCCAGATAAGTTAACCAGACAGCTCAATTGTGCCTGCTTTGCACTTAAAAATATCCATTGTTGTGTTAGCCTGCAGATGGGGTTATCAGCATGTATTCACTCAGTACAGTCCTATGGCATAATCAATTGGAGCAGTTCAACTAATGTCATAAAAGTATTTATTGTAAGAGATATTGTATACAGCTGATTATGGAATATCTTGCAGGAACCTAGGGAGACTGACACTTATGCATGGACAGATGAACCCACTGGATAGCTGCATGTGTTAACGTGCCACTTCCCGGATTCAGATTAATGATGAGAGCCAGTGAGCCGGCCAGCCTGCTTATTATTTGTAGGTGTTTTCCCACCCAACTAGTTGAACACCAGGCTGGTATGCATGTCCCACTTCAGTTACACATTTCACAAATATTTTCTAAATGTTCATTTCACATGGGATAACAGTAGACACAGACAGGTGGGGTACACAAATTCCATAATTCCATCCTTGGAGGGGAAGGGGGGGGGGGAGGCAGGAAGGATATCTGTTCACCCTCTATCACTAAGATTACTGTATGAACAAATTAACATGCTGACCCTGTGAATATACAGAATAAAGTCTAAGAAAAATAATAAAAAAATGTATGTGAACAGATGAGTCACAGCATGATGACAACCTGCTTAATAGCATGTTGAACCACATTTGGAATGTAACACAGCAGCAATTCTGCATGACATGAATTCAACAAGTCCTTGGTTGATTTCCTGACATATGCAGTGCTAGATATTTCTGCACAGGTGACACAGTTCCCATAAATTACTGGTCAGTGGTTTGTGGGTGTAGAGCTGATGGCCTCTTGCAATCATGAATCTGGTGGCCAAGATATCAGTGTGAGTTCACTATCATGCTCATCAACCATTGTAGCATGATTATGGCATTATGTCATGGACATTTATCCTGCTGAAAGATGCCTTAGCTGTTAGAGAAGACATAGAAGGCAAAGGGATGCAGGTAGCCCACAACAGTGTCCACGTAATCCACCGTTGTTGTGCTGGTTCAGTTACTACTACAGGTCAATTGAAAGCCAAGGCGAATGTCCCTCACAGCATGCTACTACCACTCACAGCCCTGTCTTGTGGTGATGTGCATGTTTTGAGCATGTGGATATGACACTCAACCTGGTGTAACAAAAATTTTATATGACGTGAAATGTTTCCTTTGGTCCGCACTCCAATCTCAGTGATCCAATGCCACTGCAGATATATTGACTATGTTTTTGGGCCATTGTGCTCTAAAACAATTGTATCTGCACCAGCATTATCCTCTGTCATCAGATCCCCCACAGGTTGCCACTTACCCTGCTTTACAGAATGAGAAAGCCTCTGACTTAAAAGTTCTGTGATGAGGTGCAGATGTCCATCACCTTCTTGCCTACTTGTAGTTTCACAGTCCTTCACCAACATTCCATAGATGCTTACAACAATAGCAGGTGAACAGCTGACAGCTTCTTCTATTGCGAGATGCTTGTTCCCACGCCCTGAGTCATACTATTTGCTCTTTATCGAGGTTGATCATTTCAGTGTATTTCCCCATTTGTGGTCTTCAACATTACTTGAATGATGCCCAATTCCTCTCTGCTATGTACCATAAATGAAATGTATGTGACAACTGGAGACCTCAGTTCATTCTTAGTGTCCATGGTGAATAGTTTTGTGTCTTATTTGTGTATTTATTTGTTCAATAAAGTACAGTCTACCATACTGTCTCATAACTCATTTATATTGTACCCACACCATACTTGACTCCCATAGTGGTGATCCCGAAAATTTATGACAGCCATTGGATGGGTAGATCAGATAACTAATGAGGAGGTACTGAATAGGATTGGGGAGAAGAGGAGTTTGTGGCACAACTTGACCAGAAGAAGGGATCGGTTGGTAGGACATGTTCTGAGGCATCAAGGGATCACCAATTTAGTATTGGAGGGCAGCGTGGAGGGTAAAAATCGTAGGGGGAGACCAAGAGATGAATACACTAAGCAGATTCAGAAGGATGTAGGTTGCAGTAGGTACTGGGAGATGAAGAAGCTTGCACAGGATAGAGTAGCATGGAGAGCTGCATCAAACCAGTCTCAGGACTGAAGACCACAACAACAACAATGTATGAGGTAATTTTCATGCCGACACAGCTATTACACAAGGACAGTGCAACCCTCGTGTAACCATTGTGTGCAGAAATTGCACATCACGCCTATAGTTTCCATTCTGGACAGTGTGTGGTTCTCGCCCGACTCTCCGACCATGTGTAGCGATCAATTCTGCTAGTGATGTGCTGCAATGGTGTACTTTGACTTTTGAAAATAATGCCAAACAGTTGAAAGCAATAAACAGTCTGCCTTGGGACCTTTTAGAGTATGGATACCACACCATGGTTATCTTAGCAGCAGGATTGCAAATTTCCATCCAGCGCCAATACCGGTTATGTGGGATCCAGCAGACCCAATGGAGCACACCCACTGAGCATAGTTGCTAGTGGCTCAGTTCCTCAAGTTCCCTCTGCTATCACAATGTAAGAGGGATGGCGGCAGTGGCTCAGTACACTTGCATTTGGAGCCACTTTGCTACAACACTTTGTTTGTGCTTCTTTCTTGTGACTCGATAGCTGGACTTATTTCGTGTTGCATCATATGTAATGAGTCTTTGTATGTTTGGAGAAATACAAGTTAAGTAAATCTTCTGTTTGTTGTGTTAACTTGTTCATTAATTATTTCTGCGCCTGTCCAGCTTTCCTACGATGACAGTTGCCACACCACTCTGTAGCCCACCTTTCCTTACCGCTGTGTACAGTTTTTAACACAAAATTTTGACCCTGCAAAAATACTTTGCAGCTGCTGAACTGTAATAGTCTGACAGCCTGTATTCGCTTTCATTTACCGTGGACATTGTGTCTTCCATATCACGCATGAATTTGTCCATCCCGTCTTTGCTTCCGTCAGCTGTCTGGATTTCGAACATTGGCACCACACCATGTACAGATGTGGAACATAGTGAGTTTCACCTCGACCCACCTCAAGCCTGGTCGACGATTGTCAACAAACCATTTGTAATGACTGGAATCACAAATGAACGATTACATCGACAACTTTCCACCAAACACTGACAATTCACTCATATCATTGACAACAACACCGATAGCCATGTGCCACAGAATCAGCCTAGCTTGCTTCCTTCCCATCAGCTGCTGAGCTTGACAGACCATGCCTAATTACTTCCGACTCTGACGTCACTGTGCCAAGCCAGAGCAATGACCTTCATGGACATCAACAAACCCCCACTTCTTGCCATCCACGTCGTGCCTGCGCAGGACACTGCAGAGTATGCTGTGCACACACCTGTTCAGCACACTGCCATCTTCAACAATTTCATCTGTTCCGAAGACTTCTAGTCACCTTAATGTTCTGTACAGCAGCAGATCTTCACTCACTCTACCGACAATGACTGCTACCAGATTTCGCATACCAATTACACACATAAACATGATCTTCTCATTGACTTGTACTCTAATGAGTGTTCCACAGAGCTTTCGACTCTGCTGGTCCCACTTCTGAGAGCTGTGTTTCCAACCACACTGCCTGCCTCTTCACCTCAGATGAAACACCTTTTGGCAAACATCAGTTCCAACATCCATCTTCTACTACTTGGTGGCACATCGACAAACACGAAACCTACGGCACTGCAACTACCTGCTGACAGCTCGTTGATTACAGTACATGGATCCATGACCTGGACCCGACAATGGTCACTGTCTCCCCACCTCACATGGACTTTCTCTGTTAAGGACATCATTAAACCAGACCAAGCGATGGATCTTTTATGCCAGTTCTACCTCACGGGCTGCTGCATCCCAGGTCCTTTCACCCTGGCGCCTCCAGCTCTAGTTGGTACATCAGCTATTGAAGACAAAAAACAGGGAGACAAACACATATCCATTGACACACTCATTGAGTGTGCCTTCCTCAGATGACAAGCTCTCGGCAGTTTACAACACTACTCTGACTGCCTTTTGCTGACACACTTTGTACAGAGAACATGTTGCTTCTGAAATACAGGGTGATTCAAAAAGAATACCACAACTTTAAAAATGTGTATTTAATGAAAGAAACATAATATAACCTTCTGTTATACATCATTACAAAGAGTATTTAAAAAGGTTTTTTTCACTCAAAAACAAGTTCAGAGATGTTCAATATGGCCCCCTCCAGACACACGAGCAATATCAACCCGATACTCCAACTCGTTCCACACTCTCTGTAGCATATCAGGCGTAACAGTTTGGATAGCTGCTGTTATTTCTCGTTTCAAATCATCAATGGTGGCTGGGAGAGGTGGCCGAAACACCATATCCTTAACATACTCCCATAAGAAAAAATCGCAGGGGGTAAGATCAGGGCTTCTTGGAGGCCAGTGATGAAGTGCTCTGTCACGGGCTGCCTGGCGGCCGATCCATCGCCTCGGGTAGTTGACGTTCAGGTAGTTACGGACAGATAAGTGCCAATGTGGTGGCGCTCCATCCTGCTGAAATATGAATTGTTGTGCTTCTTGTTCGAGCTGAGGGAACAGCCAATTCTCTAACATCTCCAGATACTGTAGTCCAGTTACAGTAGCACCTTCGAAGAAAAAGGGACCAAAAACTTTATTGGCTGAAATGGCACAGAAAACGTTCACCTTAGGCGAGTCACTTTCATACTGAGTTGTTTCCCGCGGATTCTCAGTGCCCCATATACAGACATTGTGACGGTTGACTTTCCTGTTAGTGTGGAAAGTTGCTTCATCACTAAACACAATCTTTGAAACGAAAGACTCATCTGTTTCCATTTGAGCAAGGATAAAATCACAGAAATCGATTCTTTTAATCATATCAGCTGCAGACAGTGCTTGAACCAATTTCAGACGATAAGGTTTCATAACTAACCTTTTTCGTAGGACTCTCCATACAGTTGATTGTGGAATTTGCAGCTCTCTGCTAGCTCTGCGAGTCGATTTTCCTGGGCTGCGAACAAATGCTTGCTGGATGCGTGCTACATTTTCATCACTCGTTCTCGGCCGTCCAGAACTTTTCCCTTTGCACAAACACCCATTCTCTGTAAACTGTTTATACCAACGTTTAATACACCACCTATCAGGAGGTTTAACACCATACTTCGTTCGAAATGCACGCTGAACAACTGTCGTCGATTCACTTCTGTCGTACTCAATAACACAAAAAGCTTTCTGTTGAGCGGTCGCCATCTTAGCATCAACTGACGCTGACGCCTAGTCAACAGTGCCTCAAGCGAACAAATGTACAACTAAATGAAACTTTATAGCTCCCTTAATTCGCCGACAGATAGTGTTTAGCTCTGCCTTTTGTCGTTGCAGAGTTTTAAATTCCTAAAGTTGTGGTATTCTTTTTGAATCACCCTGTATAATAACAACATTTCCTCTGGTCCCTGCCATGGTGCATGAGCAGCTCATAGCCTTGACACACAGCCGTCATGATGACAAGAGTGGGAGTGCACGGTAGGCCCTGGTCCCACTAACCAGTCGCACCCATCCGAAGTCTGATGCCCATTCATCGTTCCTCCCAGCATCCATGCTGTCACTGACCCTGCACACATGGAGAAGGACACATGACAGTACACCGCACCCGGCTTGCCACCCAACTAGCCTCTCACTGGCATCATCCAGCATGTGCCTCCAGCTGTACAACTCGCTGTTACCACGTCTCTTCTGTGTGACTCCCCACTACACAGCTCAGCTCGCTCTCTGCCAATCTTCACATAACAACACTGACCTCACCACATATGTTCACCTGGTTCCACGTTCAACTATTACACACCTACAATAGTTTGATAAAATGCTTTAGGATGCCATATTCAGGACACATTGGTGGAACTGAACACAACACTACACCTTTTTGACTACATTCAATTGCGCAATTCACCTTCAACTGTCACCAACAACTTTGGTGCCTCTTCACTATAGGAATTCATCACAACGTTGGGATGCTGCAATTGAAACACCACCCACACCGTCTTCAGCAATCATCTGAAACACATTGGTATCCTGCGTTCCTGCCTGCCAACAGCCCCTGCTCTGCCTCAGATGACCTCTGTGGAGACCTTGTCCATCGAAGTTAGTTCCAGCAAATACATTAGCCACTCACATCAGCTGCACTTCCCCGTCAACAAATGCCACCAATTTGATCAAATCAAAGTCTCTCTGGCATGTGACATCAGTAGTCACCAACTCCCCCCCCCCCCCCCCCCCCCCCCCATCTATTCCTCGTACCACTGGTATCGTGTAGAGACACCGGACACTTCCTGTGTCCGCTACAACAATACCATCTGTTCAGCGCTCATGCCATGCTCATTGCAACTTTGAGAAATGGTCCAGTCATGTCTCACAAAAGTACCAGCCCTGACACAATTGGTACATGCATCTGTGCAGCATCACTTCGAGAAGAGGCCCAGTTTTGTCTCGCAAAAATGCCAGCAAGGTATATATATCTGTACCCATCATGTCAACAATCGCAGACCCCACTCTCATTTTACCTTCCATGCTCTGCACACTGAGCACACATTACTGATGTACTATAAGTGGAATATCTGTGACTTGGTAAGAGACTTCAGTTGATTCTTAGCATCGACATGTATGTCCATATTTGTGTCCTGTGCGTGCATTTGTCCAGTAAAGTGTAAGTCTAATGTACCATTTTGTACCTCATTTCTATTGTATCCAAACCATACATGATTTCCACAAAAACATTGTCCACATTTGCTATGTGTGCCTATGTAGAGTTCACAATGTAGTTTTATATTGTGGTATAAAAATTTATAACAGCTTACTGGCAGACATCAGGCAGGGAATTGAAAATCCCCAGATATTAAAAATCAAGGTAGTTAATTAGTTTCACATTCCATGGATCATTTGCAAGTCATTCTACATACACATCTCAAATTAACTTTTAATTATACCTGCTTACTGAGCATTTATAAAGGCATTTTCCAGACGTGAATTAGTAATTCCTATCCACCATATTGTACACATTACAGTAGTAGAAATTCTTCTATGGAAGAGGGAATAGATGTAGTTGTCAAGGAGAATGAATCATGCTACATACACATTGCAAATTTTTAAATGTTGCTAGATGTTGAACATTTATAAATGTGTGTTTTTTCCAGATGTGAGTTAATAATTCCTACCCGTAACATTTTACACATTACAGTAGCAGTAATTCTTCTGTGGAATAAAAGGAGTTGTCAAGAAGAAACTTCTTCAGTTTCTTTTCAAATTTTATTTTACTGTCTGTCAGACAAGTTATATCACTGGGCAAGCTATCAAAAATTTTAGTTGTAGCATTGTGCACACCTTTTTGTGCTAAAGACAACCTAAATTCGGAGTAATGAATGTCATTTTTCCTTCTGGTATTTTAATTATATACTTCACTGTTCCTTTTGAACTGCAGTGGATTATTTATAACAAACCTCATGAGGGAATAAATGCACTGTGATTCAGTAGTCAGAATGTGCAACTCTTTAAACAGATGCCTACAAGATAATCATAGGTCTGCACAACACGTTATTCTTACAGCACTTTTTGAGCAATGAAGATTTTCTTTCTTGAAGATGAGTTACCCAGAACATTAATGAGTGAAAATATGCAAAATCAGCCTACTGACTGGTCTCTCCTCAAGATTTGCAATGATTCTATGTGCAAATGTGGCAGAACTAATTTAATTTTGAAGTTTCTACCTGATTTATTATTTTCTAACCATGTGTTACCCTTATCACTGATGTAGTACTCCTACATGTGCAGAACTGAATATGTTGTGTCTTTTGAAAATTGAAGGTAATAACATTTGTGGAAAAACAGTCAGTGGTACTTTTATAAACATTGTTTACTATTTCTCCTGTTTCTGCTTGGATTAATTATGATACTAGTGTCGTTTGCAAAAAGAACTAATTCTGCTTCTTGTATATTAAGTGAAAGATCAATATGAGGAACCATGGAAGACCTAAAGTGGAGCTTTGGGTACCCAATACATGATTCCTTCCCATTAGTTTAATGTCTCTGGTCTCTAATGGTTGAGTTACTACGTTCAAGTTTCTGCATTCTTTTTGTCAGATATGATATTATCCATTGGTTGGGTTTACCGTAAATTCCAAAAAAACTTAATTTATGTTGGAGAATGTTGTGATTCACACAGTCAAATGCCTTAGATAGGTTACAGAAAATACCAACTGACACTATTTTATTATTTAATGCTTGTAAAATTTGGAGAGTTTACATGCAAATGGCATTCTCAGTAGAAAAACATTCCTGAAATCCAAACTGTGATTTGCTGAAAATATTATTGTTTCTTGGGTGGAATGCTATTCTAGAATACCTTCAAAAAATTTGTAAAATGTGAAACAGGTTGGTAGTTAATGACATCTCTCTCTTACCACCTTTCTTATGGACGGGTTTGACAGTGGCATTTCAGTCTCCCTGGAAAAATGCTTTGAGTTAGTGATGCACTGCATATTTCAGATAAGAGAGGGCTTATTATATGGGAACAAATCTTTAGTATTCCATTGGAAACACCATCAAAACCAGAAGAGTTTTTATTTTTGAGAGAATATTTAATTTTCTTAATTTTGGATGGAGAAGTTGGTGATTCATTCATATGATTGAATTCTGTGGAGTTACTTTTTAAGCATACTGCTGTAATTTTTCTCTTGAACTGTTTGTCCCAATAATTTCTACTACATTTAAAAAATGGTTGTTAAATATACTTGCTGTCTGTGGCTCGTCATTATCCCATTAGCCACTCCTTCTAATTGTAATATCTAAACTCAGGACTTTAAATTCCACATATCCCTTATGATACTAAATTTGGAAATAATATGATTATATATTTGTTCCTATACCCAGCTGACACTGTTAGTCGTTTATACTGGTGGTCTTGTATGTACAATACATTCTACAACCTGTTATCTGTAAACAATGAAACTTTTCCTATTTTCCTGTTTTTGGTTCATTTTAGTCTGACAATCACTATATGCCACGTCATTTAGCATATTACTTACATTTTTTTATGTCCTTGCTTATCTGTTGCATGATCTATTAGAGCACTTATTTCTTTTGCTGTTGTTGTCATTTATTATTGTTGCACAAACACATTTAATATAATTTATTGCAAAGCACAAGGCTTCAGATGCTGTTTCACTTGTTGTTATAGGTATGTGGTGTTTGTTGGCCTGTTGATTTTTGGTTCAAGCTGTTACTAGTTTTAAGAATTTTTAGATAACTTCTTATGTTCTGTGTTATTAGGTGATCATGAAAAATTGTGGGGGAGCTATTACTTTTTATTGGTCTGAGATGTTTTGTGTATCTGGTTCTAAAATTCCTACATGTCTGGCCCACATATACAAATTGACAACAATTACAAATTGCTTAATAGATACCAGATTTGGTACATTTATCAGTGTTGGTGGTTTGCCTTCAAAATCTATTCTGTATTGTGTTGTTAGTTTGATATGCTGTGTTGAGACTTTGCTCTTTTTTGTGTGTTGCCCACCTTGAGTGTAACTTTCTTGTTGTATTTCTTTACCTGCCGTTTGTTGCTTAGTATTTGCTCAATGGTTGTGTGTCACATTGTCTTCGTCTGTGTGAATGTTTCCTGATCATGTGTTGTCTGTTTCTGTATTTTGCAAGAGCTAGATATAAGAGTGGTTGAAAGTGCTAAGTTTCTAGGGATCACCATGGACAGTTGTTTAGGATGGAAAGATCATATTTCCAGTATAAGCAATAAACTTAGCAGTGCTATTTTTGCTCTGAGACAAATTAAGCCACTAATAACCGAAGATGATGTGCGCATGGTGTATTTTTCATACTTCAGTGCTATAATGAGCTATGGTATAGAAACCTGGGGCCACTCGACTGAGGCAATTGTTGTTGTTGTTGTTGTGGTCTTCAGTCCTGAGACTGGTTTGATGCAGCTCTCCATGCTACTCTATCCTGTGCAAGCTTTTTCATCTCCCAGTACCTACTGCAACCTACATCCTTCTGAATCTGCTTAGTGTATTCATCTCTTGGTCTCCCTCTACGATTTTTACCCTCCACGCTGCCCTCCAATACTAAATTGGTGATCCCTTGATGCCTTAGCACATGTCCTACCAACCGATCCCTTCGTCTGGTCAAGTTGTGCCACAAACTTCTCTTCTCCCCAATCCTATTCAATACTTCCTCATTAGTTACGTGATCTACCCATCTAATCTTCAGCATTCTTCTGTAGCACCACATTTCGAAAGCTTCTATTCTCTTCTTGTCCAGACTATTTATCGTCCATGTTTCACTTCCATACATGGCTACACTCCATACAAATTCTTTCAGAAATGACTTCCTGACACTTAAATCTATACTCGATGTTAACAAATTTCTCTTCTTCAGAAACGCTTTCCTTGCCATTGCCAGTCTACATTTTATATCCTCTCTACTTTGACCATCATCAGTTATTTTGCTTCCCAAATAGCAAAACTCCTTTACTACTTTAAGTTTCTCATTTCCTAATCTAATTCCCTCAGCGTCACCCGACTTAATTAGTCTACATTCCATTATCCTTGTTTTGCTTTTGTTGATGTTCATCTTATACCCTCCTTTCAAGACACTGTCCATTCCATTCAACTGCTCTTCCAAGTCCTTTGCTGTCTCTGACAGAATTACAATGTCATCGGCGAACCTCAATGTTTTTTCTTCTCCATGAATTTTAATACCTACTCCGAATTTTTCTTTTGTTTCCTTTACTGCTTGCTCAATGTACAGATTGAACAACATCGGGGAGAGGCTACAACCCTGTCTTACTCCCTTCCGAACCACTGCTTCCCTTTCATGTCCCTCAACTCTTTTAACTGCCATTTGGTTTCTGTACAAATTGTAAATAGCCTTTCGCTCCCTGTATTTTACCCCTGCCACCTTTAGAATTTGAAAGAGAGTATTCCAGTCAACATTGTCAAAAGCTTTCTCTAAGTCTACAAATGCAAGAAACGTAGGTTTGCCTTTCCTTAATCTTTCTTCTAAGATAAGTCGTAAGGTCAGTATTGCCTCACGTGTTCCAGTGTTTCTACGGAATCCAAACTGATCTTCTCTGAGGTCGGCTTCTACTAGTTTTTCCATTCGTCTGTAAAGAATTCGTGTTAGTATTTTACAGCTGTGACTTATTAAACTGATAGTTCGCTGAGGCAATTAAAATATTCAAATTACAAAAGAGAACACTTACAATAATAGGAAACAAAAGAACAAGAGATAGTTGCAAGCCTCGTTTAAAAAAAATATAAGATTCTAATCTTCTACATCTTGTATATATATAAAATTCTGCTCCTTGCTTGGGATCATAAAAATAAACTCAACAAAAATGAAGATGTACACCACCACCACACCAGAAACGCCACGAAATTAAGAATTCTGCAGCATGACACAACTCAATATGAGAGAAACAGTGGTTACTTGGCAGTAAAGTTGTACAACTCTTTACCACCACTCATTACTAATGCCAAATTGAAGGATAAGTTTAAACAGTCAATCAAACAACTGCTATTAGAAACCCCTTTATATTCAATCAGAGAATTTATTTCAAACAAAAATAATTGAAGCAAACAGGCATAGTACACTAAAAGAAAAACGTTCACAGGTATAGAGAAAAAGAAAAAGTAAAATGTGTTAACTTCGTAACAGCATTATTGTATCTAAAGATTTTGTTTTTCTACAGTATTATTGCTGTTAATTTTTTTTTTATAAATATAAACAAAACGGGATCTAGAAATTGTATGTGCTATGTGACTGTATATATAAAATGATGGACCCATAGCACAGAATTATTGCAATTAAATGTTCTGTAATTTGGGTACATAGAACATATATGCCTCATAAAATTTTATAACTATGATGTTAATTTTCAGAAATGGTGTGGCTAAAATGTATTAGTTATCTTAGTAAAACTATAGTTAGAATCAGTAAAAGTTAATGTATTTAATTGGAAAACTGACAAAGCAAATATGTATTTGGACTTACTCCATAGATGTACATCATAAGCTGCTAAATAAATAAATAAATTTCATCTATTGTCAGTGCATCATGTCCATTCTTGTGTACAGGATGTCGTAGTGTTTGTTAATAGGTGTTCTGTTCAGTGTGTGTAGTAGATATTTGAAATTGGCTTGTTTGTGTGTTATAGGGTGATTATATTGATTGATGTGGATAATTGTGCTGGTGGTTGCGGGCTTCCTGAATATCGAGTAGTCATGTTTACTGTTTCTTGTGCATGGTGAAGTCTCAGAAATTAATTCTTTCATCCATTTGTGTCTTGATGGTGAACCTTACTTGTGGATGGATAGTGTTTAAGCTACTATGAGGTTCTTTTATATGAGTGTGTAGTTCATCTGTTAGGCAGATTACATCTGCATAATGGCACCAGTATTTTATTTTGTGAAACTTCCTGGCAGATTAAAACTGTGTGCCTGACCGAGACTCGAACTCGGGACCTTTGCCTTTCGCGGGCAAGTGCTCTACCATCTGAGCTACCGAAGCACGACTCACGCCCGGTCCCCACAGCTTTACTTCTGCCAGTAAAGCTGTGAGGACCAGGCGTGAGTCGTGCTTCGGTAGCTCAGATGGTAGAGCACTTGCCCGCGAAAGGCAAAGGTCCCGAGTTCGAGTCTCGGACGGGCACATAGTTTTAATCTGCCAGGGAGTTTCATATCAGCGCACACTCCGCTGCAGAGTGAAAATTTCATTCTGGATTTTATTTTGTACTGCTTTGGTTTTAAAATTTTGTCAAAGATTTGGTTTTCTGTGTGATTCGTGAATATCTCAGCAAAGAGGCGAGGGATTGTGGATCTCATAGGTAGTCGTTGTTGTTGAGAGTAAAACTTGTTGCTGAAGAAAATAGTTTTGTTTTCTGATGAGCATGATTGTGACTGATATCCCTTATATGTTTGTTGCCAGTGTTGCAGATGTTGTCCCATAATGTTGACAGTCTTCTGTTGGAATGTGTATATACATGGAAATTATTTCAGATGAGATTAATGTGTTTGGTATGTTCCATTTCTTATTTTATCTGTTAGTTCACTTGAGTTCTTTAGGCTTCTGTTTTCTGTGTATTTATATATTGTGTGTAGCAAACGTGTGTAATTGTTTGACTAAACAGTTGGTTGCTGCTTCGGTGAAGTTGAACATAGATCTTTTTAGGATGTCCGGTTTGTGAACTTTAGGTAATGATTTCAGAGTTGGGCTTTGTAATTTTTATGTATCATTCTTTGAGTGTGTGTCTGTGTGAAGATTGTTTCAATGTTTTTCAGAGTTTTCTGCACATTTCCTTGGTATCTGTTTTTTGGATCACTTGTTAGTTCTGTAATGTTGTTACTATGGATGAATTGTAATGTCTTGTCAAAGCATTCTGTCTCTTTCTTGATTCCAACTGTGTTGCCCTTTCAGCCTGCTTTAGCTTTTCACTAGTCGTCTGTTGGTCTTTTCTTTGGTTGTGTTTGTGTTTTACAAGGGACAATCAGAAATGACTTAAAATTGTGTTTCTTTATAAATACCGCTCAAACTATGGGCCATCTCCTAGGACATTGAACTGATTCTAGCCGGCCGAAGTGGCCGTGCAGTTAAAGGCGCTGCAGTCTGGAACCGCAAGACCGCTACGGTCGCAGGTTCGAATCCTGCCTCGGGCATGGATGTTTGTGATGTCCTTAGGTTAGTTAGGTTTAACTAGTTCTAAGTTCTAGGGGACTAATGACCTCAACAGTTGAGTCCCATAGTGCTCAGAGCCATTTGAACCATTTTGAACTGATTCTAGTGTACAATACAGATGCTAGATGGCAGTTGTGAATACCATGTGTAGTGAAAGGATAGTATTTGTTGGCTATTAAGTAGAGAAAGCTATTGACAAGATAGACTACCATAGACAGCATAGTTTTTGTGGAAAGAAAGAGTCAAAACAGCAGCTATTTATACACTTTTAATTGTGGTTTGTGGTCAGGAAGCTCGTGCACGAAAGACTGTTTACAGTTGGATCACTGGGTTCAATAGTGGAAGGAATTTGTATGAAAGAAAGTGAGTACTGATCATCCATCTACATTGCAGTCTCTGGAGAACATTGAGGTTCTGTCAATGGCAGTGTGCACTGTGATGCCCTTACATGACTTGGAGATAGGATTCAGCAAAGATCACAAGGAAAGTGGCCAAAAGAAGCTATCCTCCAGCATGACAATGCATGGCCCTACACCAGCAATGCCGTTGATTTCACTTTTATGCCACACCCATAATATTCACCAAATCTCACTCCCTATTACTATACTTCATTTGATAATATGAAGGACTAGCTGTAAAGTAAGAGGTTTGGCAACCATGAAGAATTAGATGCTGCTGCTGTCCATGAATGGGTGCCTGTTACCCTGAAACAGTGGTTCTACAACACAATAGTGAAGTTGCCAGGAAGGTGGCAGTGGCGTATTGACATAGGTAGTGAATATATTGAAAGATCTCATGTATGTTGACCCATGTTCATTAATAAAGAAGGTATAAGAACCTTCTTCGTCTTCTTCTTCTTCTTCTTCTTCTTGCGTTACGGCCTCTGTAGGACATGGGTTGCCCCTTTGTGGACTGCATTTTGCTCTTCTTCTCCCAGAACCTCTTCATTCTTTCTCTTCTTCTCTCACGCTCTTCTTCCGGGATCTTCAGTGTCCATTTCTCCTGTCAGCTCCACTGGTGACACTCTAATCTTTTCCTGTATTCTTCTCTGTCATTTATCTCCGGCATATTGGTTGGTGTATATTTGTTCCTCCAATTTTCCTTTCCTTCGACCTTGATCCCCAATTCCAAACAGTCCTTCCAAAGTTCAACAACCCAGTTGGTTCCTGTTTTCCCCCTTGTCCTCCCTGTTGTTTCCCACACTCTCTCCATCATTCTATCCATACTCATCGTAACTACGTGTCCAGCAAACTTTACCATTTTGAGTCTGATTTCCCCGGATATTGTTCTCATGTTCCGGTACAATTCTTCCCTAGGTCTTTGCATCCACCTCTCTCCACCTCTTTTGGGACCTAGTATTTTTCTCAGTATTTTTCTCTCTTCTTTTTCTAGTTGTTCTGCCTCATTTCTTCCTAGTGTCATCGTCTCAGCAGCATATAATACTGCATTCCTCACCATTGCCTTGTAGTGGCTTATTTTTGCCTCTGTGGATATATTCTTTTTATTGTATATCTCTCTCATCATGCAGAAGGCTGACCTCATCTTCTTTATCCGCTCTGTTATTCCCTCCTTGCTCCTGTTCCTTCCTCGTATAAAATCAACCAGGTATTTAAATTTGTCCACCATTTGCACAGTGCCTTCCGGTGTTTCCCAGTCTGCTGTGGTATTTAATGTCTTTGTCTTGTTATAGGCGATCCTCAGTCCCACCTTTCTGGCTACCTTACTTAAGTTGTCGAGTTGGGTCTTTGCGTCTTCTTCTATCTCGCTTACTATTGCTATGTCATCTGTAAAGGCTAGGCAGTTCATTTGAGCCCTGTTGTCCTTTTTGCCTACCACATGGGTCTTTGGTATCCCCATTTCCTCGTTTATTGCTCTCCACTGCCTGATCACTTCGTCCAGTACTATGTTGAACAACAATGGTGACAATCCATCTCCCTGTTTAACACCAGTCTTGATCTAAAATTCTTCTGACAGTGCTCCTCTGAATCTCACCCCTGCTTTTGTGTCTGTCAGAATTTCTTTTATGAGTTCTTGTGAAGTTCCATCAAGTCCTCTGTTCTTCAGGATCCTAACGAGAGTCTGTCTGTTGATGGAGTCATATGCCTTTGTGAAGTCCACTAAGGTTATTACTGTCTTTTTGATTTTTAAGGCCCTATGTTCTGTCAGTTGCTTCAGGATAAATATATATTTTATACAACCTCTTCTCTTCCTGAATCCCACTTGGCAGTCGCCAACTGTACTTTCAACCTGTTCTTCTACTCTCTTGAGCAATAGTTTTGACAGCACCTTGTATCCGACCTCTAGTAGTGATATTCCTCTGTAGTTGTTTGCATCTCTCTTGTCCCCCTTCTTATGTATTGGTACTACAATTGCATTCTTCCACCATTCTGGCAACTTCTTTGTTCTCCAGATCTGGTGAATTATGTTGGTCATGTTGTCTATTGCTTTGTCGCCTCCCCACTTTATCATCTCATCTGCTATACAATCTTCTTGAGTTACCTTATTATTCTTTAGATTACTTATGGCATGTGTGACTTCATCCCTGGTTGGAAGGCGTGGCTCTCTCTCTTCTGTGTCAGTCCCCAGCTCCTGCTCTTCTTCAGGTGGTTCACAGTTCAGCAGGTTGTGAAAGGTATAAGAACCTATTACATTAAATCGTTCTTGAACGCTCCTTGTATTTTGTGGTTGTTTTGCTGTCTCTGATTATGTGTTTTTACTTCTTTGGCATCTACTTTTCTGGTCAGATCTGCATTGAATTCAAGTGTGTTCAGTCTTTCCTGTTGCTTTATGATGTGTTCGGTTTCTCTTATGAACTCTTCTATTATTTTGTGGGATGCCACAGTGTTTGTTTTATGTTTAGGACCCTTTTCAAGTGGACTGCTTTCTTGTTCAGATAAATGGGTGTCTGTCTGATTAACCACATGAACGAAAAATAGAAAACGTCTTGTTGTTTGCAGATGATAGGCTGTAAAATGTATGGTAGATATAAAGCTTCCAGCATACACAACTAATAGCATCTTGTATGGGAACAAATAAATAATCATATTATTTCCGCATTTAGTATCCTAGACCAAAATCTTTAAGTGTACTGTAAGCAAAAACATATGCCTGTACTCCATGATGTGTGTACTGTTTGCACCATATTTACCCGATTATAATACTAGGTCTTTTCCCAAATTCGTCACTCAAAAAATACAAGGTCGTATTATATTTGCAGATTAAATTACTGCTGCTGAGGTCAACGTTTTTACGTTGTTTATATAATGGAAGGAAACATTCCACGTGGGAAAAATTATATATAAAAACAAAGATGAGGTGACTTACCGAACAAAAGCGCTGGCAGGTCGATAGACACACAAACAAACACAAACATACACACAAAATTCAAGCTTTCGCAACAAACTGTTGCCTCATCAGGAAAGAGGGAAAGAGAGGGGAAGACGAAAGGAAGTGGGTTTTAAAGGAGAGGGTAAGGAGTCATTCCAATCCCGGGAGCGGAAAGACTTACCTTAGGGGGAAAAAAGGACAGGTATACACTCGCACACACGCACATATCCATCCACACATACAGACACATATATGTCTGCTTGTGTCTGTATGTGTGGATGGATATGTGCGTGTGTGCGAGTGTATACCTGTCCTTTTTTCCCCCTAAGGTAAGTCTTTCCGCTCCCGGGATTGGAATGACTCCTTACCCTCTCCTTTAAAACCCACTTCCTTTCGTCTTCCCCTCTCTTTCCCTCTTTCCTGATGAGGCAACAGTTTGTTGCGAAAGCTTGAATTTTGTGTGTATGTTTGTGTTTGTTTGTGTGTCTATCGACCTGCCAGCGCTTTTTACGTTGTTTCATAGAGTGAACAGAAGTCGCCATACATCTACAGATGAAGCTTTGGCTATTGACATTATGCAGAGATTTATTTTGAAAAATTTGGAAGGGCAAGGGTCAGCAAATGCTATTTGCGCTCAAACAGGGTCAAGATTTCTAGATACGACTAAGTGCTCTGTACAGAATAGATGTTACTCGAACAGTCACGTGACATTTGACTCACATGGTGCTAGTGCAAGGGATGTGCGTGAGAAACTGAACTAGCTACTACAACAGTCTATTGCTCTGCTTAAAATTGGGCAATATTGTGAAACACAGGAAGAAATAGCACTAAACTCTTATCATCTTATAAAATCTTATTTTATCTGAACAGGTTTTCAACAAAAGTTCTCATACTGAGAGACTGTATTGATTTACCAAATTGATGTGCAAGTGATAAATTTGGTCGCTGTTTACATATTAGAATATCAGGTAAAAATGTTACCAGCTTTACTGAGTTTTTACTAGATGATGTGGTGACATTAAGATGAAACAAGAAAGAAAATAAGTCCAGAATGAAATGTTTACAAATTGAATAAATCATATTAAATTGACTCATTGTTGTTGCGAGAATAAATTACAGTGGCAAGACCCATCATGGACATCACTAGATTGCAAGATGAGCAAAAGTACAAATTTTGACTGAACCATGTTTGCAATCATTTATTTATGTATTAGTTTATTTTGAAAAATTAAGATACACATTTATTGATGCAAATGAATGAGCAAGTTGTGTTTGACACTTGATTAATATATGCAAATAAAGAGCCAATATCACTAGAAAGTTTGAGCAACATGCGTGTATGAAGAGCACCAAACATCAGTTCTATCTATTCCAGCATGGCTGCGACACTCAGGCTATTGTGATCCTTCCACCCAGTATCAGTTTTCCTGAACTCTAGAGGTGGGAATTTACTCTCCAACATATTCTCACAACCTGACATACTCCTATATTTCATGCCCCTGTTTCATTATTTCTTGTTATTTATGTATGTTTTTTATTTATTATTTCTTCTTTAATTATTTTCTTTATTGCTTTTTCATCTTTATTCTTCTCCTTGTCCCTCCTCCCTCTCTCTTTAATTGGTTTTTCACCCCTCTCATTTTCTGACTAGTTGTTAATTGTGCTATTAATTTCCTTCCTCTTCCCCTAATTTACCTTTACCTCTCAGTCTGTCCTCATCATTTATGGACTGAAGCTGACACAGTCACTCTTTGACTTCCTCTTTCGATGTCTCCATCATTATCTTTGTCTCCCCTTGTCCTCACAACAGATGGGATCAGTCTCATCCATGGGTCTAAGTCAGGGCATCACAACATAAGTGCTCGCGGAGCAAGCTGTGAGCAGCAAGGCGCGAGCACGGAGCAGCGTGAGCACGCTACCCCCACTACCGGACCAGAGCGGAGAGTGGGGAGAGTCACGTGAGGCACACAACAGCTGCCGCCAGTCAATGTAAATCCGCGGCCACCTGCAGAGATATCACTCACGGATTATTACTGCGACAAATGAAACAAATAAAGGAGAATGTACACGTGCCACACAATTTTATTAGCTTAGTGTATGCCTCTACATTCGTATTAATTTGTGAACTGTTACACAATGAAAGGTGTCACTGAAGTGTGGTATTCTCGGTTATCTTGTACTTTCTGCCCTTTACAATTGCGTCTATGTTCGGAGTAATTGTTCTTGCATTGTAGGCGCAGCATGCAGTTTAAATTTCGATCAGACAACACCTTTCTCAGGCGCGTCTTGTTACATTTCATTGCAGAGAACAGTTGTTCACAAACATTGATATTATTGATATTATTGTAGCCGCCAGTTTGTGCAAACGAGGAAATCTATCCTGAGGGAAATGTCTGTAGAATTCCAAAATGTTTTTCTTGTTCTGAAAGTTGTCTCTGTATTCTCTGTCACACTGCAGGTCAATAATTTCTAGTTGCAGCTCAGGACGAATCTCTTCAATATTCGCTGAATATGGAGAGGAGAACAGATAAAAATCACTGTCTAGTGCTGTCAGATCTTGAAAGTGTTGATCAAATTCTTCCTTAAGGGCAACTAAACTACGTGAATAACGTTCACAGTCTTTGTGAACGTCTTGCATGGATGATAATTTAGGAAAATGGGCTATATTTCCTGTTTCCAGCTGACTCACCCAAAGTGTCAATTTCATTTTAAAAGCTCGTATTCGATCTATGAAATGAGTAATTAGCAGATCTTTACCTTGTAGGGAAATGTTTAAAGCATTCAGATGGCTAGTTAAATCTGCTAAGAAAGTGAGATCACATTTCCATGAAGGCTCTTTCAATTCAGGAACACATGTTATTTATTTCCATGAACATATTATCTCATCTAATAGGCAAAAAAATCGATTTAATAATTCGCTACGACTAAGCCAGCGGACCTCGCTGTAATAAGGCAGGCTTTCTACATCCTCAAGAAAGCATTTAAATTGCCTTATATAATTGGTTGTACGAACAACAACACTCATCACATTTTTTAGAGTGATACTCTTTGCACATAAGTTTTCCTGGTGGATCACACAGTGAATGCCCCTTATGTCATTCGGCATGGTCAATTTTTGCATTTTCTCCTTCATAAGCACAACGAAACCTGATTTTTTTCCCCTGTCATCGCTGGTGCACCGTCTGTAGACACTGAAACTAAAGAATTCCACGACAGTCCTATATTTTCAACACTTTCTTCAACACTACTTAAAATATCACCTCTGGTTGTAGTGTTCCTCATGGCTATTACATTGAGGAGCTCCTCCCTCACCTGAAGATCTCTATTAACACCTCTAATAAATATGCCAAGCTGCGCTGTTCCAGTGATATCAGTACTTTCGTCCAGAGCTAGAGAATACGCCATAAAATCTTTACAGATATTTGCAAGCTGGCTCTGGATGTCGTCTGCCATGTCCTGTATGCGACGCATAATGGTCGTGTTAGATAATGGCACAAACCGAAACTGTTCAACGTGAGATGGACACAAATGTTCCGCTTTAACTACCATTCATTCTTTTATTAAATCGCCATCAGTGAAGGGGCGCAGGGATTTTGCTAAAAGCAAAGCAATTTTGTAACTCACTCTGAGAGCTGCCTCATTTGATTTTTCTTCATCGTCCAGATCTTCTTTGGATAGCTTCCTTTTAAGTTTAATAACTTCCTGTGCACGATCTGGTCCATCACATTATCCACTTCCGTAGTCTTTCGCGTGGTACGACATATAATGTCGCTGCAATTTAAATTTCCTGAAAGAATTCAGCGTTTTGTGTCATACTAAACATTTTGCAACACCTTCTTTTTCTGTAAACAGATACAATTCCTCCCAATGGGGGTTGAACTTCGAAAGCATGGTTGGGGTTACACAACAGCGACTTGACATGATTCTTAACCAGCAAAGCGAGTGTTAGAGCTGATCGTAGTACTTTAAACGTTACACAGTCGGTGCAAATTCAATAGGTACGCTGCGGCCCTATTCAAACGTGCGCGCTCATTTCCCCTCCCTCCCCTCCCTCCCTCCCTACTCCTCCCCCTTGCATCTTCTCACGAGCACGTGCCAGAGCAGACGCGAGTACTCGCGCCCAAAACCTGCCAGTTGTTAAGCCCTGGTCTAAGTGACCTACCTTCCTTTTTAGTATTTGCCACTCTATCCCTCTTTCCTCCGTGGGGATGGAATTAATAGTTTTAAAAGTTTTGTATGTGTGTGTTGTCAGCAGTACTAAAACTTTGGCTCCTAAAGACAAATATTGGCCAGCAATTCTTTGTATCAACTTTATAGACTTCCTAAGTGAATTTTCCTTTTGATATGTTTAGATATTTAATGCCATTGTGCTTAATGTAAATTTACAACATCCTACAAAGTCATCTTTCGCTTTCTATGCTGATGAGATTTTTTTCACAACAGCTGATATTTGCTCGTTTTATGGTTAGTAGCATGCTAAGAATAAAGTTTAAAATCTTGTTACTGATAATGAAAGCTGTGTCGATATACGTGTAGTTTCAATTTTTTTTACTGAGATTTATCTGAATTTAACTACATTTATTATTTGCTGAGAAATAACACATAATCTTTATTGGAGATTTACTATTGTAATTTCTCATGTTTTCTCACCGTGGTGTGGGTTTGGACCCAACAAAATTTTTGATTCCATTTTTTGCATGATGTATCAATAACTGGCCCAGTGTTCTTACTTAAGTGCTGTGATTTTGTATTATTATGTGAACTCTTTGACTGGTCTTGAACCAGTGTGCTTTGAGTCCAGGCAGTGAAATGTCATTCATAAAAATGAAATTGACAATGAAGCTGAGCACCTTAAGGCACACCATTTATGTGTATTATTACTAAACATGTATTAAAAAAACCACTACATAAATCATTTTTGTTATCACATGTGCTTTATAGTTTAATCTTAATTTATTTAACCAAACTGAATCTAATCTAATCTAATCTCACCGGAACTGACAGTGATTATAAATAAACCTTCATTCAGCATGAATTATATCTTCTAATTTCTCTTAAAGAGCCTTCAAAATGTGTTATAACTTTTGAGTTTTTAAAATTATATGTTAATTTGTATGTATTGCTTGCCATTTCTGACAGCATCCTCATTCTGAATATGTTTCTCAATGAAAGAAAGAAAAATTCACAAATGACAGAAATTTTGACTTTTATTCCCATTGTATGTCTTTATTCTGTCAGACTCCACAATATTCTTCACTGCTATGTAAATTGGTATAGTTAAATATTTTGGACTCTTATCTTGAAACCAGTTTCAAACCTTTGGTCAGACCATTTTGTTACAGCCATCCATACATTTCCCATTACACTTTCAAAATGCTGTGAAAGTCGTCAACATAACACCATGATTGAGTCTCCGACTAATGTTTGTGATACATACGTGTTAAATGAATGTACCATCAGCTGGATTTCAAATATTATCAGTAAAAGGAAAATACTTTCTTGTGCTAATGCTTTTCTGTTTATGTTTGCATCAAAAAGTTTCTTTTCATTGTGGTACAGGTGGGATGGTACTGATAGCTGGAACTGGCTCCAATGCTCTTCTCTTGAATCCAGATGGGACTCAGAGCAGATGTGGTGGCTGGGGCAACATGCTGGGTGATGAAGGAAGCGGTGAGGCTTCAGCATCTTTACATATTTTTAGCCATATAGGGTTAATGCTAACAAAAATTCTTATCCTAATGTTGATTACTCAAAGTAAAATTAATATAAATATGCTACTTAATCTCTGTGTATTGTAAGTGAAATGTAATGTCTCTGTCTGTCTCTCTCTCTCTCTCTCTCTCTCTCTCTCTCTCTCTCTGTGTGTGTGTGTGTGTGTGTGTGTGTGTGTGTGTGTGTGTGTGTGTGTGTGTAATGTGCACCTTCCAAACAACATTGAAGACTAAGAAAACAAAATTTCCTCTCTGTTTACTGTTATTAGGGCCTAAAAAATTTTCAGATATCACCCATTTAACAGAAATTTCAAGAGAAGTTCAAATGGAAGATTATCTTGGATTTCAAAATCTGCATGTTTATGCATTCTCTGCAGTAGTGGATATTATGTATTGTTAGTATCTGTCACTAAGTAGGATCATCTACTTTCCAGCTGCCAGAGCAGGGTTAATAGAGAACAAAATTTGTTTTATTTATATTTAATATATACTATTTTAATTTAACCTGTAACAATTCTAAAATTCTTTCATATGAGTAAGAAGAGATAAATGCACAGTTAAAAAAATTTGCTTTAATCCTTGGGTTAGACTACACCCAGTGCACAGGGTATAGCAACAGGATTAAGCAGCGTAGTATTAGTATATTAATATGGCTTGCAGTTTAAGTTTCTAAGAGTTGTTTCATGTAGGTTCTTCTTCTTGGGCTCTTTTCACACTAAGTAATTAATCAATGAAATGAATGAATGAGTAAAAGCTATTCCTTTTTATTAATGTTTCTTACTACATTTAGAAGAAATATTCTAAAAGTATACTGAGTGAGGTAAAGCAGAGGCTAAATCATTGTACTCATTTATACTAGCTAAAAGTAGATTTAAGTTTTGTTATAATGCTCACTGAGGGCCAACAACATCTATTGAACACAAGTAACATCTGTCACAGTAATGTAAAATTGTCAGTTAGTCCACAAACAAAACAGTAATGGTTCTTGGGGGGAATAGTTGATCTGAGCCATCATAGAAATAAATATGGGAGACTTCCAGATTAGTTAATAAAGTCCAAGCACTACTTGGTCAACAAAAGCATGTTTCATAGTCAAAGCTCCATATAGGCTAGCAGTTGTGGAAACTGTAAGTTCATAATTCATAGCACTATACATACTGTAAATAGCCAAGGTGTTCAGAATCCTCAGTTAGAGGCAAGTCACATGGCTGCAATTGAGAAAGATTGCCACAGGGTGGCCATATACTTGCTCTCTAAGGGAGCTCGTGTGACCAGCCTGCAATATTTGCTGTGTTCTCGCAACAGGTGTCCTCACCAGAAATGCATCGATATGTCTGTATCATTAATTTGCACATGTGGTGGGATTAGTAAAGGCTTTTTTCTGGTTTTCTTAAATGTATGTGGTGATGTACCAGTGCCTTAGTGCTGGCAATTGTGCCCCCCCTCTCCCCCCTGTGAAAGGTGGAGCAAGTGGAGGATTTGTGTGTAGAACGGGTGGAATGATGATGCACCACTCTATTTTTTTTCCCTGGACAGTATGAGACACCATCTTGCATGTTTAGATAGTGTAGAAGACAGAAATAGAAGTGCTGTACCAGGTTTGCTCCTTCTGTTAACTGCTCTACCTGTCCTTGTGAACCAAATACAACAGCCTGTGAAGTAGTGTGTCTCACCTCATGGATTGGCCTACTTCACTAGCCATGATATGCAATTCATCTGGCCCTATTCTCATGTTGTCATCGAGCAAAAAACTTTGTGCTTCTTGTGTGTCAAATTGTTTATCTGATCTCCCAAGCTAGGCAAGACAGTGCATTTGCATTAGCTTGTTGGGAGGTGTGCCTATAATAATCTCATATTTTTAATGGCTAAGGAACAGGGGCCGTTGCTGTTGTGTTTGTGCCATTTCCTCTGGGAGCTTTGAGTGTGGGCCGGACAGGGTAATCAGTGGACTGTGATTGGTGATTAGCTGTAACTGTTTCATGCAATAAATTAAATCTAGTGCCTCATTTTTAGTTTGCAAGTAGTTTTAATTGTGCAGTGTGGTATTCTTTGTAATGCTATTAAAGAAATGTGAACTGATTTGTTTCAGCACAGAGGAGTTGAGATTCGAATCATTGTTTATAATCTCAACACAGTGTTTCCAAGCACTGAATGGTTTGCTTTGCAACCTAAGATATATATTCCTGTTGAATGGAAAAAGAACAATGAACATACGTAAAGTCCACAAATGTTAGGAGCTGTAGGTGAAGCTACTACTAAGAATGTTAGTGATCTATATATGTTTTTGGACATAGCTTGCACCATAATTTGAATGCTTAGATTGTTTGCTGCGTAACATCACTCGCCACTATGATGATAAAGACACTGCCACATCCATGTCCACTTGGAACCTTACTTTGTCATTATTGATGTCCAACATTATTAATAACTGCTGGGAGTTTACACACCTGTTGGTGAGCACTGGCCAGATGCTGAGGAGTGGAAAATTGTGGGAAGTGAAATAAAAGGGTCACTATCCTCAGTTCACAATTGACCTGTCATGCTGTTTCTTCCCATGATCACCTTTACCATACTGGACTCGCATTCGGGAGGATGACGGTTCAATCCAGCGTCCGGCCATCTTGATTTAGGTTTTCTGTGATTTCCCTAAATCGCTCCAGGCAAATGCTGGGATGGTTCCTTTGAAAGGGCACGGCCGACATCCTTCCCCATCCTTCCTTAATCTGATGAGATTGATGACCTCGCTGTCTGGTCTCCACCCCCAAACAACCCAACCCAACCTTTACCATATTTGAACTTGATGTTTGCATGATGCTGTGGAACTGCTGTGGACTGTCGCTACTTCTGACCATGTTAATTCATCTCCATTTGCAGAGGATCAAGGGCTGTAGGAGAGCTCAGATCTATGCCAGCTATTTACAAAATGATGTAAACAGTGTACTGTTAAC
The DNA here is from genome assembly GCF_021461395.2 of Schistocerca americana. Classification (NCBI taxonomy): domain Eukaryota; kingdom Metazoa; phylum Arthropoda; class Insecta; order Orthoptera; family Acrididae; genus Schistocerca; species Schistocerca americana. The sequence continues at coordinate 516,086,553 of NC_060121.1, read as the reverse complement.
TTCTGTACTTTATGTTCATTTTTTCTCTATATACAACTTCAGGGACACTTTTGGTTGGGCAAACAGACAATTTCAGTGAACATCTTGCTTTGACATTAGCTAACAGTTGAGAATGCTAATAACTATTCATCATTTGTTTTCTCTGTAGACATTCGTGTGCTCCTCTTTTTGCTCCTTGTCTTCCAAGGCACTGCTGTAGCAGTGGAGCATTTTATTTGCCAGCATGCCTTGCTGATATCTGGTGTTGACATTATTTACAGTAAAACAAGGGAATGCACAGTGGAACGTTCTCAGCTTAATAATTACCTAAATATGTTTTCTGCTCTCATTAATATCTTTTGTTGGCCTAAGAGGAGAATTGTGGAGCATGTTACTCCAAAGAATCTCATGTTATACTACGTATGTTCTAACATTGCCACCGAAGAATCCATCCAAACAGCGACCAGATGTCCTCTCTTGTTGCAAGCATTGCACATTGCCTGCAGTATTTGTGGTTACACTCATCGTAACAGTTCAGACATGACTTGCGTGACACATCACTGATTTGTTTGCAATCAAAAGGATCTGTTGACTGTGTTATGGATGAGTAGCACTTAACTGAAGCCGCATCCATTGAATGGCATAAACAGTGTGCTATGTGATCTCTATTTTGAGCACATACCAACACACCACTGTCATGGAAAGCCCACATTCAGAATCTTGTTCAAAGACTTAAAGCTGCCGTTTTTACTGTTCAAACGCTATCTGAAGTAAATGATAATTTGTCATGAAAAGTGGTCTACTTTGCGTCTTTTGATTCACTTGTGACACATGGTATTATATTTTGGGGTAACACTTCCCATTCTCAAAAGATCTCTTTGGCTCAGAAACAAGTGGATTCAGGCAATACGTGGTGTTCAGTTCGCAAACCTTTTGTCAACCCCGTTCATTAGTCTGGGTAACCTGAGATTGGCCTCTCAATATATATATTGGTTTCTTGTTAACAATATCAGTGTATTCCCAAGAATTAGCAGCTTTCATTCAGTTACTAACGAACAGAAAACCAATCTGGATTTGGATCACTTTTATTTGACTCTTGTGCAGAAAGGTATGCAGTGTACTGCTGCATCCATTTTCAATAAGCTACCACAAGAATTTAAAAATATTAGCAGTAATCCGCACACTTTCAAATCAAAATATAGAGTTTCCTCTTGAGTCTCTCCTTCTATTCTGTCAAGGAGTTCCTTGAAAAAATAAGGTGATTCCTGTGTTATATTGTTGATTGACTGTGCTTATATAAACTTATGGCTTGTCTTTTTATTGGGTTCACAAACATTTTATTTTATCTGTTATTACTTTTATGTTGTAATTTTATGTACTGACACATTCCATGACCTTGGAGATTTGTTCCTCAATTTACATACTGTCCACAGGAAAGTTGAAGAGGCCTTTGGAGAAAAGAGAAGCAAATGTATGAATATCAAGAAATCAGATGAAAACCAGTATTGTGCAGTGAAGGGAAAGCAGAAAAGTGAAAGGAATATATACAGGAGCTATACAAGGGAAATGAACTTGAAGGCAGTTTTATAGAAAGGGAAGAGGGAGTAGGTGAATGTGAGATGGGAGATAAAATACTGCGAAAGGAATTTGACAGAGCCCTAATAGACCTAACCCAAAACAAGTATCCTGGAGTAGACAACATTCCCTGAGAACTGATGCCCTTGGAAGAGCCACCCATGACTAAACTATTCCACCTGGTTTGCAGTATATGAGACGGGGGAAATACCCTCACTTCAAGAAAATGTAATAATTCCAGTTTCAAAGAAAGCAAATACTCTCAGGTGTGAATATTACCAAACTATCAGCTTAATAAGTCATTGCAAAATAATCATGCAGATTATGTACAGAAGAATGGCGAAACATTCAGAAAGTTTTAGAAACCTACCTTGGAGAAGACGTGTTTGGGTTCCAGAGAAATCTTGGGACACGTGAGGCAATACTGACCCTGTGACTTACCTTAGATAGAGGTTGAGGAAAGGCAAACCTACATTTATAGCATTTGTAGTTTTGGAGAAAGCTTTGGAAAGTTCTGACTTGAATACACTCTTCAAATTTCTGAAGGTAGCAGAGGTAAAACACAGGGAGCAAAAGTTTATTCACAACTTGCACAGAAATCAGACGGCAGTCATAGGAGTCAAAGAACGTGAAAGGGAAGCATGGTTTAGAAGGGCGTGAGACAGGGTCGTAGCCTATTCCAGTGTTATTCAATCTATCCATTGAGCAGGATGTGAAGGAAAGCAAGCAGAAATTTGGGAAAGGGACTACAGTTCAGGGAGAAGAAATAAATACTTTGACAGACTTACAATGTCATTGGCAAACTGCAAACTCAGCAAAGGAGATGGAAAAGTAGTTGAAGGAAATTGACAGTGTCCTGAAAGGAGAATATAAGAACAACATTTAAAAAAGCCAAAAAAGGGTAATGGAATGTGGTTGAATTAAATCAAGTGATGCTGAGGGAATTAGATTAGGAAATGAAATACTTAAAGTGGTAAGGAGTTGTGTTATTCAAGCAGTAGAATAACTTACGATGGCTGAAGTAGACCAGATATAAAATGTTGAATGGCAATGGCAAGAAAAGTGTTTTTGAAGAAGAGAAATTTGTTAATACCAAATACAAAGCTAAGTGTTAGGATAACTTTTCTGAAGGCATTTGTGTGTAGTGTAGCCTTATATGAAAGTGTAATGTTGACATAAAGCAGTTCAGACAAAAAGAGAATAGAAGATTTTGAAATGTGGTGCTACTGAAGAATGCTTAAGATTAGATGAGAAGATTGAATATGGAATTGGGAAGAACAGAAATTCGTGACACAACTTTAGTCAAAAAAGGGACCAGTTAATAGGATACATGCAGAGATATCAGGGAATTGTCAGTTTTGTATGGAGGGACACAAAGAGACGAGTACAGTAAGCAGCTTCAAATGGATGTGGGTTGCAGTAGTTATTTGGAAATGAAGAGGTTTGCACAGAATAGAGAAGCATGGAGAGCTGTATCATACCAGTCTTTGGACTGGAGACCACAACAATAACAAACATTGAAGGGTTTTTGATTCTAGCTATGTCTCTTCTAACTACTTCACAGTATGTCATTGCTTTATTGTTCTGCAACAGTATGTTTACATTGGAGGATGAACTATCATTTTTTTAATTTGATTTTCTGTCAGGCCCACTTCAGTTGTTTTAGTTTTGGCAGCCAATATTACTGGAATGTGTAGTGAATGTTATTTGTTCATTAATTTCCCTTTCCTTGCCATAAAACGGAAGTGTTATTGTGGAGAGATTTCAGTCAGAACTTCTCAGAATACATCAAGAATGGCAAGGCAGTCTTAATCTGTTCATGCATATCTTGTTTGCTTGTTGCTTTGTTGATTTAATGTCAGTGAAATTTTCTGCCTCTGAAAGTGATCAATTACTGAAAATATTCCACAGTGTAGATAGAGGACACCAACTTACTGAGTGGACAGAAGGCATCTCTGGTTCCAAAAGTTTGAAATTTCACATTTCAAACAATGGAAAATCCAGGATGGAATGTAACACTATTATGAAAAGGAAAATTGCTGCTCACCATACAGTGGGGATGCTGAGTCGCAGATAGGCATAACAAAAAGACTGTCACAAATAAGCTTTCAGCCAGCAAGGCCTTTATATATTTAAAAAAACACACACACACAAACAAAGATGCTGTAACTTACCAAACGAGAAAGCGCTGGTATGTTGATAGAGACAATAAAAAACACACAAACACACACACAAATTTCAAGCTTTCGCAACCCACGGTTGCTTCATCAGGAAAGAGTGAAGGAGAGGGAAACATGAAAGGATGTGGGTTTTAAGGGAGAGGGTAAGGAGTCATTCCAATCCTGGGAACGGAAAGACTTACCTTAGGGGGAAAAAAGGACAGGTACACACTCGCGCGCACGCACGCATATATCCATCCGCACATATACAGACACAGGCAGACATATGTAAATGCAAAGAGGTTGGGCAGAGATGTCAGTCGAGGCGGAAGTACAGAGGGAAAGATGTTGTTAAATGACAGGTGAGGTACGAGTGGCAGCAAACGCAACTCCTTCATACGATTGCAGTCTCTGGGAACTGAAACCACACATTTGTTTGTTGCCATCAGTTGCCATGTGGTAATTGTTGTCTGTGACAAACAGTAGTAGGAAAATAGACATGGAATGAATACCTATTATGTAGGAGGCAGAGGCTAGATTTTAACAGCCAAACACTTAGATTACAGAAGTTATCATTATGTCTGCACATCACAGAGCATGGGACGCTGTTTCCATTTCTGTCTTTAAATCTACCATTCCTTACATTTTCTTCTTGGTTTATCACATGAATATTTTTCCTGTATTTTATTGTGAGAACTTTATTTTATTACCCACTATAGTTGTAAGGGCACTTGCATGCATTACTGTTTGTTAATTTTACTTATTTTACATGCTTTAGTAAGGTTTCTAGTAAGTTAACACCCCTAAAACCACTACAAAACTAACATTTGTAATCTGTAAGGTAGACTTACTTAAGCTGTTACAATGAACTGGAGTCACTAATGAATTTGGCAAAACTGTATCAAAACATCATGCTCTAATGCCCAATAAAGTTTTGCTATAGAATTTTGTCATTGGTGTTTTGCAGCGTTCTGGGTGTCCCACAAAGCTGTGAAAATCTACTTTGATGATGAAGATAATCTTGCTAAGGCACCATATGATACCTCAATAGTTTGGCAGACTATAAAGGACCATTTCCAAGTCAGTAACAGGTAAGGAGCATCCTGATACTGTATAAGAATAGCTTTCAACTTCCTTTGATACTTTTTCTCTTCTCTTATGGTAGAAAAATATATATAATGGCAAGAGGCTGAGTATTGTCTCTTTACTGGGCATAGGTTGCTTCAGCTGTGTATTCTGCAATTATTTGCCAAGTGATGTTGCATATTTACACTGAGGTAACAAAAGGAACAGTGACAAAAAAAATGAGCGTTGTAGTTGTGAAATTGCGCTATATTTTTTGATGATATCCAGATTTTAATTGACAGTAATAATGATTACAAAGAAATTGACTATCTGTATTAAAAACATAATCAAGCAGATTTTCTGTTCATTGTTCCTACTTCTGATTTCAGTCATTATAAGTTATTACGATATTTATGCTGAAACACGTTTCCACTACTGGAAACAGACCAGAATTAACCTGAATTTGGAAAAAAATGATGTACACTGTCAAAGCACTTGAAGGTGGGCCCTCAGCACTTGAAATGCATCATGTAGGAAGTCAGCATTGTGACTGAAGGTCATTGTTATTTACTTCACGAATACTGAATCAAATTGTTTGTTTTTTGAAACTAACAATGTCCGTTCTAGCCTCAAAAGTTTATTCAAACTTTGACTGTTGTTGTTTGGTCTTCAGTGCAAAGATTGGCTTGATGCAGCTCTCTAAGGTAGTCTATGCCTCTTCATTTGTGAATGACTACTGCTATCTACATCTGTTTGAACTTGCTTGCTGTATTCAACCCCTGATTTTCCTCTATAATTTTTACCACCCACACTTCCCTCCATTACCAAACTGATGGTTCATTGACGCCTTAAGATGTGTCTTCTCAGCTGATCCCTTCTTTTACTCAAGTTGTGTCATAAATTTATTTTTTCCCATATTTGATTTAGTACCACTTAATTAATTACTTGATCTACCCATTTCGTCTAAAGAATTTTTTATAGTAGTGCATTTCAAAAGCTTCTATTTGATAATTGTGTGAATTGCTTATTGTTAATGTTTCATTTCTGTACAAGGCTACACTCAAGAAAAATGCCCTTGGAAAAGGCTCCCTCGATTTGATGTTAACAAATTCCCCTTTTTCAGAAACATTTTTCTTATAACAGTCAGTCTGGTTTACATATGCTCTTTACTTCAACCATTTTGCTAACCAAGTAGCAAAACTGGTCTGGTCTACTGCTCTTAGTTTCTATTTCCTGGTCTAATTCCCTCAGCATTGCCTGATTTAGTTTGGCTACATTCTGTTGCCCTTGTGTTACTTTTGTTAATGTTCATCTTGTAACATTTTTAAGACCCTATCCATTCAATTCAATTGCTCTTCCAAGTTCTTTGCTCTCTCTGTGAGAATTATGTCATACGCAAACCTCAGAGTGTTTATTTCTTCTGCCTGAACTTCAATCCCCTTCAAAAATTTCTTCTTTGTTTCCTTTAATACTGAAGAACACGAGGAATAGGTTACAACCCTGTCTCACTCCCTTCTCAACCATGGCTTCCCTTTATGTCCTTTGACTCTTACAGCAACAGTCTCTTATTCCATACAAGTTGTAAATACTTGTAGCTTCCCTACATTTTATCCCTGCTACCTTCAGAATTCCAGTCAGCATTGTGAAAAGTTTTCTCTAAATTTACAAAGCTGTAAACATAAGTTTGCCTTTCATTAAACAACTGGCAATAAAGTTTGACTTTAAGAGGTTACACGTGTTCCATCCTTTCTATACCATTGTATACCCCCCCCCTCTCTCTCTCTCTCTCTCTCTCTCTCTCTCTCTCTCTCTCTCTCTCTTTCAGTGTTTCAGCATCTACAATTTTTTTTGACTTGAGAGTGCAACTTTCTTTGATTTCAGTAGTTGCATAGTTATGGATTATTCCTAAAAAGAGAGAGGTCTTCTCACACATAAAGCTTCTCTTAAGTGTTAACTAGATATTTTTCATGCACCAGCCTGGCTGAATATTACAACCACCAGTACCTAGCCTTTCAGAAACTGGAGGCCCCAACATGACCAGCCAGCATAAGCACCACAGAAAAGGCAAAAACATCCATACCCGGCTATGACAATACCTTGTGTCCAGACTTGCCATGTGACTGCTGCCTTTCTGGCTGCAAAACCCCACACTATGGTTTGCGAAAGTCGAGGCAAGCTTTCATTTTGCTGGAATATCAACAGATTCCACGGAGAGTGCCTTAGTGGTCAGCCAACTGGACCACTATTTCATGCAGAGGTCGTGGACATGATAACGGGACCACATGCAACTACCTCCTATGAAAAACTCGAGGCAGAACTGATTCACAGAATCTCTCAGCACAGGAAGAGTGCATATCCCATGTTTTGACACAGGAAGACATAAACGATCGGAAACCATTTCAGCACCCGTGGCATTTGAGGAGCGAAAGTTGATACTGGCACTGTAACAGACAACCTGCTGTGTACCTTGCGGAGTAGCCGCCTAGCACTGCAAGTCAAGGCTATTATAGTGTCACAGACAGAGATGCCTTTAGGCGCAGTTGCAGACCTGACTGACAAATTACAAATTTCATGACACCGACTGATATCAGTACAATAACAGTGCCATTTAACAATGTATTAGCATCAGTGGTTACACGTGTGAGCTATGAGTCTCTTGCAGCCAAGTTTGATATGTTAACAAAAAAAAATCAGTGAACTGTTGTCTTGTCATGACTCTAGCAGTGGCAGGTGTTTCTGCCGCAAGAGGTCATGTTGCTCTTCTTCAACAAACTCTTTGGCACCTGGTGTAGAACAGCAGTCCACTTCTTGGTATCACAGAAAATTTGGGGATCAGGCGGGGAAGTGCACCTCACCTTGCACTTCGACATTTGGCATAGGTGCATCCAATTGCTAAGCTTAGTCACAGTGCCTGTTCATCGGTGACTGAAAGTTGGGTCAGAAATTCTTAGTGGATACCAGATCAGATTTTTGAATATTTCCATGTACCTTGTTGCATGCCTGTTGACCACTGAGTTTGTTCTGCTTATGTGCGGCAAACAGTTCTTAAATATCAATATAAGATATGCAGCATTTTGAATTAGATGTGGGACTGCATTGTGCCTTCACATGGGGCTTAAAAATTGCTTAAACCACAGAACTGATAAATGGAGCTGACTTCTTGGAATACTACCACCAGCTGTCAGACATGGCAAGTGCAAGACTTGTCGACAGCATCACTGGCGTGACAGCTATGGGTTTCCGGAGCAGGACACTGAGCTTGTCCAAGTGGCAAGTAGTGAGCACACAAATCTACTGTGATAGCTTCCAGCCTTGATGTGACCTCTTGGAGATCGTAAAGAGGTATGTTGTAGCACTGTTCACCATATTAAGACTACCCATGGCTCATATATCTCGTGTAGACCTAGATGATTAGCTTCCAACTGCCTGGCCATTTTGAAGGTAGAATTTGAGTCCATGCTCAAGGAAGGCATCATTCATCCATCATGTAGCCCATGGTCATCTTATCTCCATGTTGTGCCTAAGAAGTGCTGCTCATGGTGCCCATTAGCAACTGTCAAGCACTTAACGCTCAGATAGTGCCTGACCACTATCCGGTACCTGTGTTGTGCGACTGCAGTTACACTTTATGTGGCAGAACTGTGTTCAGAATGTTTAATTAGACGGACCCCTTAATACAAATTCTGGTGGACAAAGAGAACATGCCTAAAACAGCCACCATCACTCCATTTGGTTTATTTGAGAATATTTTTATGACATTCGTCCTATGTAATTCTACAGTCACGACTTAGTACTGCAGGGTCTGTTGTTCTGTTTTGCCTATGTGGACAACAGCCTTGCCTTTTAAGCCACTGGGGAACAGTGCCAACAAAACCTAATCAAAGTCTTTAAATGCTTAGAACAGCATGGAGTGGTTTTGAATAATGCTAAATGTATGTTTGGTGACTTCCAAATTAATTTTCTAGGCCTCTTCAGGCTCAAACCATTTCCAGAAAAAGTAGAAGTCATTCTGAAAATTGCACTGTTAAGGAATAATGCCACATCTTGGACATGGTGAATTTTTACCGTCGCCATTTGCTGCTTTCAGCCATATTACAGGAACTGCTAGCTGGTAATTGCAGCAGTTGCTGGTACAAAAACTAAAGGAAGTTCTCTGATTCAGTGGACAGACATGATGAGCTCTGCCTTCAATGCAGCAAAGCAGAGCATAGTGAATGTCACACTCCTGGCACACCCTCAAATGGATGCATCCCTTGTGTTAGTGGTAAATGTGAGCCAGACTGCTTTCGGTGCAGTCTTGCAACAATTACACAATGACACATGGCAGCCTCTTGCTCTCTAGTTGCATAAGCTGTCACCATCACAGCAAAAATGGAGCATGTATGATGAAAAACCTCTCACTATCTATGAGGCAATCAAGTACTTTTATCCACAGTTAGAAGCCAGAAAGTTCACCAACTTCACAGAACACAAGCCACCCCACAATGCCTTTTGATAAAACAGCAACAAGTCTCAGCACAACAGTGAAACCATTTGGAATTTATTGCCCAGTTCAGTACCAATATCAAGCATATTTTGGGCACTGACAATGTGGTAGCTGATTGTCTTCCAATGTGTTAAGCGCTATTGATTTCGCAGAACTCTCCAAGGCCCAACATACAAACCATGAGCTCCAGAATCTCCTCAATGATGGATCATCAACATTAGAGTTGCAACTAGTTGGTGTTCCTGGTGTGGGTGTTAAGTTAAACTGCGAAATCTCAAATGGAAAGCTTCATCCCTTTTTACCATTTATTTCCCGCAAAAGCGCCTTCAACAGGTTGCATAATTTGTGCTACACTGGCATCAGACCATCATTTCGCCTGGTCTTGAAATAGTGTGTTTGGCCTGGAATGCAAAAAGACCGTTGCAAATGGACTCGTGGTTGTGTCCAGTGTCAGTACAGCAAGGTATCCTGCCACATAGAGGTACCAGTGGGAGACTCCCCTGCCTCAACTTCATGATTTGCCCACATACTCATCAACATTGTTGGCTCACTACCTTGATTGATCACTTCACTCACTGTCCGGAAGCAGTTTCAGTTGACAACATTTCAACAGAAATTCTAGCTTCTGCCATTGTGTCAAGTTGGATATCTCATTTTGCTTGCCCACTACACATCACAACAGACAGCAGCTGCCAATTTTAATCTGATATATTCATCCAACTTATCAAATTCTGTGGCACTCTGTTTCACCATCCACAATTTTCAATTCCTTTGATTTCAGTAGTTACATAGTTACAGATTATTCCTAAAAAAGAGACTGTTCCACTCGCATGTTAAGCTTCTCTTTGGTGCTTCACCTAACTAGATATTTTTCTTTTGTGTTGTGTTGAATAAAGATATTTGTAAACAGCGTGTGCCAGGTAGATTTTGTGTACCAGCCTAATTGACTATTAAGACATACAAAAGTAAGTTGTTGGGACGGTCTGTACCTAGCCTTTCCAAAAATTTTCTCACTTAATTTCTGTGATACATTTTGCTTTCTTATCTTCACCTTACTTCTCGCTGTGTCCTCCTATTACTCTGGATTGAAACTGGCACAATGCTAACCAGTGAACTATCTCTGACTTCCCACAGTCTCTGAAACCTCCCCCTCCACTGTTTCTGCTTGTCCATGCAACTGGTGGATTCTTCATAAACTAGTCTGTGATCTGCTGCTCCTTTGTAGCCTTCCCCAATTTATTCATCAATCCTCCCTGAGAAATGTACTACTTTTACCTTTGTCTGTTGGCAGCACTTAGAATTTGACCTCCGTCAGGTAAGAATCAACCACCTATTCTGTCTCCGTGTAATTTTATAGCTTTCTCAAATTAACTTTGCTTTGTATGTGCATATTCTATGTATCTCTCTGTGTAACTACTTGGCTGTATTTTACTACAAAGTCATGGCTAGTTCCTGTTTATATCCTTGGATGAGTCTGCCTCAAATGGAATTGGGAAATAAAACTCTATCAGAAATTGTGGAGTGGATAGTTGGGACAGCACTTGTGTAAGATTAGAGTTGAAATTGTATGTTTTTTGTTGTGGTCTTCAGTCCAGAGACTGGTTAGATGCAGCTCTCCATGCTAATCTATCCTGTGCAAGCTTCTTCATCTCCCAGTACCTACTGCAACGTACATCCTTCTGAATCTGTTTAGTGTATTCATCTCTTGGTCTCCCTCTACGATTTTTACCCTCCACGCTGCCCTCCAATACTAAATTGGTGATCCCTTGATGCCTCAGAACATGTTCTACCAACCGGTCCCTTCTTCTAGTCAAGTTGTGCCACAAAATTCTCTTCTCCCCAATTCTATTCAGTACCTCCTCATTAGTTATGTGATCTAACCATCTAATCTTCAGCATTCTTCTGTAGCACCACATTTCGAAAACTTCTATTCTCTTTTTGTCTAAACTATTTATCGTCCATGTTTCACTTCCATACATGGCTACACTCCATACAAATACTTTCAGAAACGAGTTCCTGACACTTAAATCTATACTCGATGTTAACAAATTTCTCTTCTTCAGAAACGCTTTCCTTGCCATTGCCAGTCTACATTTTATATCCTCTCTACTTCGACCATCATCAGTTATTTTGCTCCCCAAATATCAAAACTCATTTACTACTTTAAGCATCTCATTTCCTAATCTAATTCCCTCAGCATCACCCAATTTAATTCGACTACATTCCATTATCCTCATTTTGCTTTTGTTGATGTTCATCTTATATCCTCGTTTGAAGACAGTGTCCATTCCGTTCAGCTGCTCTTCCAGATCCTTTGCTGTCTCTGACAGAATTATAATGTCATCGGCAATCTCCAAAGTTTTTATTTCTTCTCCATGGATTTTGATTCTACTCCAAATTTTTCTTTGGTTTCCTTTACTGCTTGCTCAATATACAGATTGAATAAGATCGGAGATAGGCTACAACCCTGTCTCACTCCCTTCCCAACCACTGCTTCCCTTTCATGCCCCTCGATTCTTATTACTGCCATCTGGTTTCTGTGCAAATTGTAAATAGCCTTTCGCTCCCTGTATTTTACTCCTGCCACGTTTAGGATTTGAAAGAGAGTATTCCAGTCAACATTGTCAAAAGCTTTCTCTAAGTCTACAAATGCTAGAAACGTAGGTTTGTCTTTCCTTAATCTATTTTCTAAGATAAGTCGTAGGGTCAGTATTGCCTCATGTGATCCAACATTTCTACAGAATCCAAACTGATCTTCCCCGAGGTTGGCTTCTACCAGTTTTTCCATTCGTCTGTAAAGAATTCGTGTTAGTATTTTGCAGCCGTGGCTTATTAAACTGATCGATCGGTAATTTTCACATATGTCAACACCTGCTTTCTTTGGGATTGGAATTATTATATTCTTCTTGAAATCTGAGGGTATTTCACCTGTCTGATACATCTTGCTCACTAGATTGTAGAGTTTTGTTAGGCTTGGCTCTCCCAAGGCTGTCAGTAGTTCTAATGGAATGTTGTCTACTCCTGGGGCCTTGTTTCGACTTAGGTCTTTCAGTGCTCTGTCAAACTCTTCACGCAGTATCATATCTCCTATTTCATCTTCATCTACATTCTCTTCCATTTCCATAATATTGTCCTCAAGTACATCGCCCTTGTATAGACTCTCTATACAGGGTGTTACAAAAAGGTACGGCCAACTATCAGGAAACATTCCTCACACACAAATAAAGAAAATACATTATGTGGACATGTGTCCGGAAATGCTTAATTTCCATGTTAGAGCTCATTTTAGGTTCGTCAGTATGTATTGTACTTCCTCGATTCACCGCCAGTTGGCCCAGTTGAAGGAAGGTAATATTGACTTCGGTGCTTGTGTTGACATGCGACTCATTGCTCTACAGTACTAGCATCGAGCACATCAGTACGTAGCATCAACAGGTTAGTGTTCATCACGAACGTGGTTTTGCAGTCAGTGCAATGTTTACAAATGCGGAGTTGGCAGATGCCCATTTGATGTATGGATTAGCACAGGGCAATAGCCGTGGCGCGGTACGTTTGTATTGAGACAGATTTCCAGAACGAAGGTGTCCCGACAGGAAGACGTTCGAAGCAATTGATCGGTGTCTTAGGGAGCACAGAACATTCCAGCCTATGACTCGTGACTGGGGAAGACCTAGAATGACGAGGACACCTGCAGTGGACGAGGCAATTCTTTGTACAGTTGACAATAACCCTAATGTTAGCGTCAGAGAAGTTGCTGCTGTACAAGGTAATGTTGACCACGTCACTGTATGGAGAGTGCTACGGGAGAACCAGTTGTTTCCGTACCATGTACAGCATGTGCAGGCACTATCAGCAGCTGATTGGCCTCCACGGGTACACTAATTACAGTGCAAATGTTCTCTTTACGGATGAGGCTTCATTCCAACGTGATCAAATTGTAAATTTTCACAATCAACATGTGTGGGCTGACGAGAATCCGCACGCAATTGTGCAATCACGTCATCAACACAGATTTTCTGTGAACGTTTGGGCAGGCATTGTTGGTGATGTCTTGATTGGGCCCCATGTTCTTCCACCTACGCTCAATGGAACACGTTATCATGATTTCATACGGGATACTCTCCCTGTGCTGCTAGAACATGTGTCTTTACAAGTACGACACAACGTGTGGTTCATGCACGATGGAGCTCCTTCACATTTCAGTCGAAGTGTTCGTACGCTTCTCAACAACAGATTCGGTGACCGATGGATTGGTAGAGGCGGACCAGTTCCATGGCCTCCACGCTCTCCTGACCTCAACCCTCTTGACTTTCATTTATGGGGGCATTTGAAAGCTCTTGTCTACGTAACCCCAGTACCAAATGTAGAGACTCTTCATGCTCGTATTGTGGATGGCTGTGATACAATACGCCATTCTCCAGGGCTGCATCAGCGCATCAGGGATTCCATGCGACGGAGGGTGGATGCATGTATCCTCGCTAACGGGGGACATTTTGAACATTTCTTGTAACAAAGTGTTTGAAGTCATGCTGGTACGTTCTGTTGCTGCGTGTTTCCATTCCATGATTAATGTGATTTGAAGAGAAGTAATGAAATGAGCTCTAACATGGAAAGTAAGCGGTTTCCTGAAAGTTTCGCCGTACCTTTTTGTAACACCCTGTATCCTCCTTCCACCTTTCTGCTTTCCCTTCTTTGTTTAGAACTTGGTTTCCATCTGAGCTCTTGATATTCATGCAAATGGTTCTTTTTTCTCCAAAGGTCTCTTTAATTTTCCTGTAGACAGTATCTACCTTACCCCTAGTGATATGCTCCTCTATGTCCTTACATTTGTCCTCTAGCCATTTCTATTAGCCCCTGTCTTTTCACCTACTTGATCCTCTGCTATTTCATTTCTCGAAGCAACCCATTCTTCTTCTACTGTATTTCTTTCCCCCATTCTTGTCAATCATTCCCTAATGCTCTCCCTGAAGCTCTCTACAACCTCTGGTTCTTTCAGTTTATCCAGGTCCCATCTCCTCAAATTCCCACCTTTTTGCAGTTTCTTCAGTTTTAATCCACACATCATAACCAGTAGATTGTGGTCAGAGTCCACATCTGCCCCTGGAAATGTCTCACAAATTAAAAACTGGTTCCTGAATCTCTATCTTACCATTATATAATCTATCTGAGACCTTCCAGTATCTCCAGGCTTCTTCTATGTATACAATCTTCTTTTATGATTCTTGAACCAAGTGTTAGCTTTGATTAAGCTATACTTTGTGCAAAATTCTACCAGGCAGCTTCCTCTTTAATTCCTTACCCCCATTCCATATTCACCTACTATGTTTCCTTCTCTTCCTTTTCCTACTATCGAGTTCCAGTGACCCATGACTATTAAATTTTTATCTCCCTTCACCATCTGAATAATTTCTTTTATCTCGTCATACATTTCATCAATCTCTTCGTCATCTGCGGAGCTAGTTGGCATACAAACTTGAACTACTATGGTAGGCCACAATAATATGTTCACTATGCTGTTTGTTGTAGCTTACCTCCATTCCTATTTTCCTATTCATTATTAAACCTACTCCTGCATTACCCCTATTTGATTTTGTATTTATAACCCCGTATTCACCTGATCAGAAGTCTTGCTCTTCCTGCCGCCGAACTTCACTAATTCCCACTATATCTAACTTTATCCTATCCATGTCCCTTTTTAAATTTTCTAACCTACCTGCCCAATTAAGGGATCTGACATTCCATGCTCCGATCCATAGAATGCCCATTTTCTTTCTCCTGATAACGACGTCCTCTTGAGTAGTCCCCCCCCTCCCAGAGATCCGGATGGGGGACTGTTTTACCTCCGAAATATTTTACCCAATAGGACGCCTTCATCATTTAACCATACAGTAAAACTGCATGTCCTTGGGAAAAATTACTGCTGTAGTTTCCCTGTACTTTCAGCCGTTCGCAGTACCAGCACAGCAAGGCCAGATCAGTCAATTATCCAGACTGTTTCCCCTGCAACTACTGAAAAGGCTGCTGCCCCTTTTCAGGAACCACATGTTTGTCTGGCCTCTCAACAGATACCCCTCCGTTGTGGTTGCATCCATGGTACGGCTATCTGTATCGCTGAGGCGCGCAAGCCTCCCCACCACGCTGAGGCGCGCAAGCCTCCACACCAATGGCAAGGTCCATGGTTCATGGGGAAATTGTATAAATATCTGAAAATTTATGTAGATTGTCTTTATGTTGAATTTTAGGTCATTATGGTAATGTAAATGTAACTAACACCACTGTGTATACTTAGTCAGCTGTTGACTCATTCACAGGTCATTTTTACAATGAAGTTTATTGTATCACTTTATTACAATGAAAAAGCTAGTTCAAAGTTAGCTAATTCTTACTCACAGTTGTGTAACTACTTAAAAACTTAGCTTTGCAAGTGTCTGTTATTGTTTTTTTTTTTGTACAAATATACTTTCTAAAAAGTTAACTGATAATGTCAAAGCTAATAATACTCTACTGATACAAATCTCATCGTTTCCCTGCCTGCTCACATAACTTACGAGGCACTCTTGCATATGCCCTGCCCCCTTCCCTAGACTCCCACCCCCCTCCCCCCCCCCTCCCTCCCTCACACACTCACACTTTTTGCTAATTTTGGGATCATAACAATCTTGCTACCCCATTTGTCTGCCTGGGAAACTAAGACAGTGCCACAGCGTAATGAATGAGATGTGTAAGGACCTGAAAATGTAGCATCAATTTTTGACAAAATTTGCAGCTTTCTTGGCAAAATTCACATCTAAATTTTTTTGTTTATAAATAATTAGGAGTACAAATTTAAAAGGTTATCACACTACATGCCTGAAGCCAAAGCCCTAGTGCTTTGAATGGACTGAAAGTAAAGGCACTGATTTGGGAACTTTTTGACTGGGATGTTTGCTTTTGCAAAAACGTCAGCAGGCTTTCTGTGAAATGATCTTTACTTGTTTTCTTCTTTTCACTCTATTTATGTTTTCAACAAGTAATAGTTTCTGTTGAGAAGCACACCTTTTTCATGCCTCTGATTTACGGTGCTTCTCAACATTAATTTTCTTTTCCTTCTCAATTTGATAATTACAAAATCTTCAGAGCATTGATTTCGTCCTTTCATGTGTATTCATAGCCGTGTGGCCCATACGTACAACGCTACTGATAGAAATGACACACAATAGGTCTATAGTGCATAGTGCAGAAACTATAAACCGGCAGTTGGCAGTGAAGATAAACAAATTAGAATTTTGACCACCAAAGGACAGAGAAGCGGTACAGGGAAACAAGCTCTCTCACAGGGCAACCAGCCTACACCTGCATTCTGTGTTTATGTGAAAGCAGAATTTGACACATGCCCGTAGGGATCACCTATCACTTCTGGTGTTTTGATTATCGTAAGAGAATTCCATGATGTATCAGCAATAGTTCCTTCACTCATTTCAAAATAAGAAAAGAAAACAATGAGCAACAGACAGCATTCAGTAGCACTACCAAGCAATTACTTTCTGATGTTGGCAGTGGTAGTTTAGGCCTGACCTCTGCTAGTACCTGATGCAACCTCAGCTCAAAACACTTGGTAACTGAAGCTGCCGTGCTGAAATGTCTGCACTGTGGGCTTTCAAAAATAAATTAATGGTGGCCCTCGACTACGTACCCACAGACTCAGAGTTGAAATATTAGAAGTTTTTTGGCTGGTTTCGTTGTCTAGGGTCTGGGATACGTAGTTGCCACATTACAAGCCAAATACTGCTGAGTCTACAGTTTACAATATGAATATACACATGAATCGAATGGTCAAAAGTTCCTATGACTCGGCAATTGCGAATTTTGAATGTAACCTAGAAATTTATAAGTGAAAGACTGCAATTAAATAAAATCTGCAGGTACTATTTATAACGACTTTAAATGATGAGTACGATAGCAGAAGTACCTTTAAGAATGCTATTTATTACTGCAAAACACTTATTGGTGTCAATGGTCCAGCAATTAAATAAAATATTAGTTGAATAACAGGGAAGCAATAGATTCCTACTTCACGTAATTAGTTATGAACAACAACATAGCTCACAAGAAATTCACTTCTAAATGCATACTATGTCTTCACTGCAGAAGCCACGGAAATCTCGCAAGTGCACCAGCCGGCACTACGTAATATTTCTATCTCCAGACATGCGTAAACTGTTCCACACTGTCCAAGTATTTCCTGTAACCATCCTGTTCTGTCCTACTTGTGTCTTTTTTGGTAACGATGTTCCTCCCCCAGTAAATATCAGCCAATTTCTTCATTAATAGTATATATGGGATATAAACAAAGACATAGACAAATAAATATATTTATAAGCATACTGCTGCCATTTTTTCGTGTAACTGTGGAGTACTTATGGCCTGATGCGATCAGTAGTAATCGGCCACTTTGACCTTCAATAACTCGTGTACTATTCAAGTTACATGCATGTAATTCGTACCAATTTAGATTTACACTAATAGCTTTCTAAAGACATGTCGATCGACAAAATCGGATGGAACGTTTAGATTTTGGAAATTTGTATAATTTACAGTCAGATGCTAAACTTTAAACTAATAAAGATTTTGAAAATCTGATTACACCATCAGAATTGTCGTGCAAAGAATGGTAATGTACATGTTTCTTTTTAAGGTATCATGATTCCTCTGGCTATTATTAATTTCTACATGAACTGTTAAATGTCTGCCATTATGGTTTCACAAAGTCCGCCATCTTTGGTACTCCCTGCATACAAATCTCCTTCATCGACACAAAGCACAGTCCTCGATGCAGCGTCAACATGAAATTCCCAGCCACGCAGTCAGCCTGGACCTCACGCTGGGGCTACCCCTCTTGTTCCGGCTAATGTTCGGCACCACGTGGTTACTGACGAGCCCTGGCTTGCCAGAGTGGGCTGTGCGGCCATGCCAACTCCAAATTTAGAATATTTTCAGGGCGCCACAACTCGCCCGTTACCTCACAGCACTGTACCAACTTTTGAACTTTAGCTAGCTGACAAACATACTTGTTTCTTTGACCCAAGATACTGGGTCTCATGGTTGAGTCCTGTGTTGTGTTACATGACGTGTGACCTTTGAACCATGAGGGCAGACTATCAAGTGGATTGATACACCATTGCATTTGTGTGCTTTTTATTTTGCATACATATTCTTACGTGCATTATCTTTAGTAATTGGACTTCACTAGAAGCTTTTCAATATCACTAACCAAAAACTGAGGTATTACCCATAACAAAACTCTGTGTGTCTGTCTGTCTGTGTGTGTGTGTGTGTGTGTGTGTGTGTGTGTGTTGGAAATGTGCAAATACAGATAAGTAGGAAGCACAATCGTATTATGTTCACATAGAGCATTAGTGGTCTACTACTTGAAACAGTCACGTTGATAAAATATCTAGTGTTGCAAAGTGATTCGGAAATGGAATGACAATGTTAAATTGTTTGTAGAGAAGGTGAATAGTGACTTTGGTTCATTGGGAGAATTGTAGGAAAGTAAAATCTATAAAGACCTTGTGCAGAACACAAGTGTGATCCATTCTTGAGTAGTAGTTCACTGTCAGGAATCCCTACCTGGTCAGATTAAGGGAGACAGTGAGACAGTGAAGCAGTGTAGAGGCAAGCTGATAGCTTTGTTACCAGTTACAATCAACTTATGTATATTAACGATGTGCTATGTGAAACTCAAATGTGAAATTCTGGAACGAAGATGATGATCTTCTAGTGGAACACTATCGAGAAAGTTTAGAGAACAAGTATTTGTGACAGACTGCAGAGCAATCCTAATGCCACCAACATCCATCTTATGTAAGGACCCAAAATACAAGACAAGAAAAATCAACACTTCTACAGAAGAATATAAACAGTTGTTTTTCTCTCACTCCATTTGTGAGTGGAAGAAGAAAGGAAATGGCTGGCAGTGGTATGAGTACCCTCCACCGTGCATTGTGTGGTGGCTTTCGGATTGTGTGCCCCTGTTAACCATGGGAATGTATACTGACTACCTTGGCTTATTATGAACATCTACCACGTTTAAAGTGCAGTTTGCCCGAATCCATTTTAGTTGGAACTGAATTTATTTTAAATTTGGACAAATACCACTGTAGCCACAACCTCATAAATTGAAACATATTCAGGAAAAACAACCATATATTTGTGACAACCAACATTCTAAATTTAATTGCTACTTGCTTGATTCATAGCAGTATAAGGTTTATTGGTCCCCACATAACCACAGCCTGATAATTTGTGACATATTCAGAAAAAACTGTCAATTATTTTTGTGACAACAGTGAAGAAGAAAATGGTTTCAAATTGGGGGCTAGAAATTCATTGCGTCTTTTGTCACCTCTCACTGGTAATGTTAAACTATCAGCCATTGGCTATGCGAAACTGATGTCAGTCAGCCTTTGAAGCAGTAGAGAAACACTGCCATGACTGGCGCTGGCCCTGGTCTAGCCTGGATCCAAAAATAGTGATACACCAGATGACTGGCCTAGATAGTAAGCAAACAAGAAAGTGGAGGTAAAAGTTAATGTAAACCATTTCTTTTTTTAATTTTATTTCTCTTTGTATCACAATCAATAAATGGCATAAGTTTAGAATGAATATAATGTTCTCTCAAAGCACCCCCCCCCCCTTTCTCTGAAATAAAAAAATTAAAAAAGTTGTCATCTTTTGTTCAGGTTTGTCTCATTCTTGGGTAAAAACAGTAATATGTAACTGCAGGGCACTAACTGTTACACAGTGATGACAAAAATCTAAATAAATAACATCCTTATGGCATTATCTTTTTCAGTATGTTTCTGTTCACTCCTTCTCATGAAAGTATATTTATCCCTAAAAAGCTGTGTTTGTTGCATATTTACTGGAGTTATCATATGTGTATAAAAAATAAATGATATTAGTCCCTTTCAAACTAAAATTCATCAGATTGTTTTCTTTATGGCCAAAAATTAATTACATATAGACCAATTATAAACATTCTTAAGATTTTCAGCTGTTTTCTTTAATTGTAGTTTTGCTGTTTTTTCTGTGACTACACTGCTGTTGTCTCGAGAAATGTGAATTTTTCCCCACATCTAACTGATGAATATCAACAAAAGTCATACCAAATTATTAAGGTCTTTTGCCACTTTCACATAATGTACGTCTGGATAAAAACAAACATGTTTTACTACTACTGTGATATGTTCAGCTTTTGTTGAATTATTTCTTCTGAAAATATATGATAAGTCTTTTGAATTTGGAATATATGGACACTAGATCTTTGCTAATTTTTACGTTATGTTTTTGTCTATTATATGTTACCTTAAGATTACAGTTTGCTTTTCAGTGCCTGTCTATACATTTCGAGAACATATCTTGAAGAAAAGTAGCATGGTATCTGCAAGCACAGGGATTGGACAGAAACATGGAAACACCACAAGAAATGTACTCTTGAACATGAATACAGATTCTAGCAAAGCCTGTAGGTGGTGCTGTATATTTGACCACGAACGGCACCTGTGCAATGTCCTCAACACATTTCAAATGTGTCATGATCAGAACAGTCTTCTGTGTAGTAGTGAGTGCATTATGTCGGAGCTAATGAATTTTAACATTGGAAAATTGTTGGTATTCATATGGTAAGTGCTTCCATAACTAAGGTAGCTGAAGTGTTCGGTGTTTAAAGAGGCACTGCATCAAAATTTATATCACATACAGTGAAAGCACAAAAACATCATCCACTAAATAAAAATGTAGACAAAAGTACAGGTTGAGTGATCATGGCAGACAGTCTTTGAAGAGGATTGTTACGAAGAATATGATGATGACAGCTGCAAAAGTCACTGCAGAACTCAGTGTCACCTTCTCAGAGCCTGTCAGCACCAAAACAACCAGAAGGGAGCTCTGTAAGCTGGGAGAGCTGGAATTCCCAAACCACTTGTCAGAGGTACAGATGCCTGTAACAGGAAAACATGGTGCTGAAACCATAGAACTGGGACTAGGGAGCAATAAATGAAAGTAATTTGGCCAGATAGTCTTGTTTCACACGATTTCCAACTTCTGGCTGAGTTTACATCTGAAGAATGAAACATGGCAGAGGTTCAGTGATGATTTGGGCAGCCATGTTGTTGTATTCAGTGGGCTTCATGGTTATCCTACAAGCCTGCATTACTGTCATGGATTATGTAACCATTTTAGCTGATCAGGTCCGTCCCATGGAACAGTGTTGATTCCCCAATCTGCTGTTATAGTGGACACGCTCTTCCTCTTACCATAATCATTGCCTGCACCAGGCGAGATGCGTGAGTTTTGTGCTCCCATACAGATACGTGATTTAGACTGTAATAAAAATCAGTTTAATTCAGGAAACTAGTTTAATACATGTATTAGTGTGTTTTTCAAACTTACTATTAAAAGTTTCACTTCTCTTTGTGTATTATTCCAGAAAATGCGAAAGGAACATAAAGTAGAGTTACAATAGTATTCTTGCATATATTGTAGCGCAGTAAAACTTATAGAATCTCATTTAATTGTTCTGTTCCATTCCAGCAAGTTAAGAAAAGTGTATCCCTTTGTTGCTTAACTCTTATTTTGCGAAACACACCGTAAATTTTAAGTTCCAGTATCTGGAAAATTTGCAAGTATGGTAGTAGCTTTGCTTACATACAGTTGCAACTAGGCGTAATTTTTGTAAACGTGTTTTTTTTGTAATCTTAACTTATTGTCACTAAAGTAAGTTTGTTTACATACAACTGAAACTAGACCGAATCTTTTGTAGATGTGTTTCTTGTTTTTCAGTAATTTAATTTGACTTATTCTCGCTAAAGTAAGATTTTTAACGTAAGTGAAAAGTGCCTGACGTGCCGTAGAATTGTTAGCTGTGGGGTTTGGTGTGATGGCTGCAGTAGTTTTTTCCATTGGGATGACTGTAGCGATGTGGGAAATGGGGAAGTGGATCAGACTCATTAGTGGTTCTGTAGGATATGCAGTAGAGATAGAAAAATAGTGGAACAGGAGGGAAAAATTGCTGCCCTTCAGGCACAGTTAGAGGTGGATAGGGAAGATCTGAACAGTTTAAGGAGGGAGAAGGGTAAAGAGAGGTGGGAAGTGGTAACAGGAAGAACAGACCTAGAATTTTGTCAGACAGCTTTGTGGTGAATGTGAAGAATAAGTTTGACCTGTTGCTTCAGTTAGAAACTAATGAGCCTCAGACAGAGGTAGGTGTAGAGAGGGCACAACAAACTTTCAGTAGAAAATTGAATAAGAATGTAGGGAAGTCAGCAAAGAGAAAGAAAGTTTTGTTGCTAGGTAGTTTACATGCCTTCAGCAGTAGGCAATCAGACATCATCTGACTGGGAAGAAATTACATGTGGTATTCCCCAAGGTTCCATACTAGGTCCACTACTTTTTCTTGTGTATATTAATCACCTGTCATCTGTTACATTACCAGATGCCAAGTTTGTCATATTTGCAGATGATGCAAACATTGCAATAAATAGTAAATCAAATTAAATTTAGAAAGGGCAGCTAATCAAATTTTTACTGACACTAATAAGTGGTTCATAGTCAATTCACTGACATTAAACTTTGAAAAGACCCACTATATGCAGTTCAGAACTCCCAAGAGATTTCCTTATAGTGTGTGTATAAAATATGACGACATGGAAATAGGAGAAGTTGAGAGTGTTAAATTATTGGTATTACAACTTAATAAATTCAGTTGGGAGTGCCATACTAACGAACTGCTAAAGCACCTGAACAAGTCTGTGTTTGCAATGCGAATGATGTGAGACATAGGAGATATAAATATTAAAAAACTGGCATATTTTGCTTATTTTCACTCCATTATGTCATATGGTATCATATTTTGGGTAACTCCACAAACCAAGAAAAATTTTTAGAGTACAGAAGCATATAATAAGAGTAATGTGTAGTGTAAATCCAAGAATATCATTTCGGAACCTATTCAAAGAATTGGGCATACTAACCACAGCTTCTCAGTGTATTTATTCCTTAATGAAGTTTGTTGTAAATAATACATCTCTTTTTTCCAACTAACTGCTTAGTACACAGTATCAATACTAGGAATAAGAACAATATACATAAAGATTTAAAATCACTTACTCTTGCCCAGAAAGGAGTCCCGTATTCAGCAACGCATATTTTCAATAAGTTACCAGCAACCATTAGGAGTTTAGTTTCAGACAAGGCACAATTTAAACATAATTTAAAAGAATTTTTGGTGACCAACTCCTTCTGTTTCATCCATGAATTTCACAAGTAGTGCAGTAGACGATTTTAATGAAAATTTATTATACTTTAATAACAATACTTGGTTGTAACAGCCAAGTAACTACCTCCTGTGTGAATAATGGATGTATGGAAAGCAGATGTAAGTCTTAAGTCTGTAAATAGTGGAAGTTTAATTTTAAATCTTGTACATAATTTGACTGTTCTTAACTGAGGATCACTAAAATGAATAATTTACTTTAATTTTTGACAATACTTGGTCGTAATAGCCAGGTAACTAGCTATTGTGTGAATGATGGATTTAATGTAAGCAGATGTAAGTATTAAACCTGTAAATATTAGAAGTTTAATTTTAATTCATGTACATAATTTTACTGTTTATTGACTGAGGATCATTAAAATTAATGAAACTCAAGTTTTTCTAATTACATTTTTGTATACACACACATACACACGGAGCTGGCTAGACTCCAGTGGCACCGTGTAGGGGCGCGTGTTGCCACCACAAAAGCCAAGACCATTGTCAACAAATGCCAAAACTTTATGGAAATGAATCACTTGATAAAAAAGCTGATGTAGAATAATTGAGGGAGGTTTGGTCCATAAATAAGATGTTATCTACAGTTGGCTCATGTTACATGATAGATACTGAATATTTTTTATATTTGTTATTTATTGCACTTAATGAAAAGTTTTTATTTCTGTAGTTTTCACAGGTGTGTGTAGGGAGGGTGAGAGGGGGGGGGGACAGAGAGAGAGAGAGAGAGAGAGAGAGAGAGAGAGGGGGGGGGGGGGGCGCTTGGAAATATATATCACTGATGCTCTCCTTTTTATTTAATTTTTTAAAGATTTGATCTGCTGGAACACTGCTACTCCAAGTTTCATAAACCAAAGTTTGCGGCGCTGTGCAAGAAATTGGCAGAAGAAGCTAAAGCAGGGGATCCATTGTGTCTTTGGCTGTTTGAACAGACAGGTCGTGCTCTTGCCACTATGGTACGAGCACTTGTGCCTGCAGCTCATAAGGTACTCAAGCTAAAATTAATTTTTTGTTTAATTCAGAGATATGTAGCAAATTGATTGTTGGTGTAGAGGACATTTATAGATCTCTTTTTTCAGCATTAGTCCATAAATATTTGAGCCTGTAGTATTTAGTTTCTTATAAGTTACAGTCTGTTACAGATTCACTCCAAAGCAAAGTGCTGTAGTGGCACTGTGTTGTCTAAACTGTGGTGGGACAACATAGAAACCTAGTAAAATACAAGGCATAGTCACTTGAGACCACTTAGTGTGCCACCAACAGTCCATGTGAACAGAAGACTTGGCTGTAATGGTTTTGACGCCACGTCATGTGATACTGAAACACAACTGAAGTGCAGTTAACACATTTGGATGATATCACACAAGACCAGATCATTGGTAGATTAAAGACCAGCAAGAAGTGGGCTGGGAGTTTAATGTTGCTTTTAGTGTCACTACACAGCTGTGGAGACTATTAATATTGCAGCAGAAAACATTCAACAGCAGTATCGGCTAGGTCGACCTACTGTAATCTGACACCTTGGTTGTTATGTTAACTTAAGAGTCCATGCTAATTTATCCTGTGGAAGCCTCTTCATCTCTGAATCCCTATTGCAGTCTACATTGATTTTTAACTCACTCACAGTATTCACCCCTTGGTCTCCCTTTACAACTTTTAGTGACCACAATTCCCTTCATTACTAATCTGGAGATTCCTTTATGGATTACGAGAACAGTTTTCCAGAAGTGCATTTTATTTTATTTTATTTTTTATATTTATTTATTTTTTTCCCCCTATAGCCAGTTCGCATTTTATATGCTCTTTACTTTGATCATGATTAGTTATTTTACTTCCCAAGTGGCAAAATTAATCTATTACTCTTAGTATCTCATTTTCTAAGTCTTATTCGCTTGATATTGCCTGATTTAGTTCGGTTATAGACCATTATCCTTGTTTTACTTTCCTTGAGGTTCATCTTACAATCTCTTTCAAGAAACTATCTATTCCTTTCAACTGCTTTTTGAAGTCCTTTGCTCTCCATTGCAAAATTACATTTTTATTGAATAACCCCAAAGCATTTATTTCTTCTTCCTTCACTTAAATTCCTCTTCCCAAATTTCTCCTTGCTTTCCTCTACTGTTTGCTCAACGTATAAATTGAATAGCATCAGGGACAGGCTACAGACCTGTCTCACTTCCTTCTCAACTTCTGCTTCCCTTTTTATCCTTCAACTCTTACAGCAACAGTGCAGTCTGTTTTTCTGTACAAGTTACAAATAAACTTTGGTTCTTTGTATTTTATCCCTGCTACCTTCAGAATTTCAAAGAGCATAGGAACCTCAGCTGATCTTCCCTGTTATCAACTTCTACTATATTTTCCATTCTTCTGTAAATAATATGCAACAGCATTTTGCAAATAAGACATATTAAACTAACAATTCAGTAAAATCCAGGATGGAATATAACAACATAATGAAAAGGATAGTTGCTATTCACCATATAGCAGACATGCTGAGTTGCAGAAAGGTACAGCAAATAGACTGTCGGAAAGTTAGCTTCCAGCCAACAAGGTCTTTGAGAAAAATAGATCTCTCCCTCACTCACACACACACACACACACACACACACACACACACACACACACACACACACTGATGCAATGTGCACACATGTGGCCACAGTCTCTGGCAGTCTGATTCGAGCTGCCAGAGACTGTGGTCATGTGTGTGTGTGTGTGTGTGTGTGTGTGTGTGTGTGTGTGTGTGATCTATTTTTGACAAAGGCCTTGTTGGCCAAAAGTCAACTTTCCAACAGTCTTTTTGCTGTGCCTTTCAGTGACTTGGCATCTCTGCTATATTGTGAGTAGCAACTATCCTTTTCATTATCCTGATAATTCAGTAATATTCATACTTATCGGCATCTGTCTTAGATAGAATTACTGCATTCTTCTTGAAGTCTGTGGGTATTCCACCTGTCCCACATAATTTGTGGACTAGGAGAATAGTTTTGTCAAACTGGCTACTCCAAGGATCTCAGAAATTGTGAGGGAATGTTGTCTGATCTGAGGGTCTTGTATCGAGTTAGGTTTTCCAGAACTCTGTAAAATTTTTCTTGCAGTATCATGCCTCTCATCTCATCTCATCTACTTCCTCTTTCCTTTCTATAATATTGCCTTAAAGTATAGTAGTGCAGTTCTTGTCTGGGCAGCATCATGTTAGGAAAATGTATGCAAGTGCATTGTTCCCTTCGGGTTATTGTTGTGGCTACAGTGTACGGGAGTGACCTTCTGCAACAGTATGCAAACACTTTTAATTATGTGTATAGAGCTCGGTTCCAAATGATGAGTGATAATGCTCCACAACACAGATCTGCCCTGGTGGACGGCTACCTAAAACATATATCTAGAAAGACCCATTAATTCCCATATCTTAAATCCAAATCAATATATGTGGAACACTTTGACCTGAAGGACACTTTGACCTGAAGGAATATATCTCTAACACAACCAGCATGGACAACTGCTGACCTCCTGTGGGCTTGTGTCCAGCAGTGAGAGATATTATTGTAAATGTTGTTGGACAATGTGTCCGTATGGAGAACTGCTGTGTATCCTGCACTGCCATGGGAGGGTCTCGCACCCCGTATTGATAGTCTCTATTCCACTGGCAGCTGTTGCCACACAAGATGCATGGTCAGTTTTCCTGTATGTCTTGTATCTGTAACACTGTTAATATAACGTTGCCAGGGAACACTTTAGTGCACTCATTATCATTGTGTATGTTATTTCCTAGATGCTTTAAGTTAGGGGGAATGATTATAGAATTTTACAAGTGTACTTACACATAAGAAATAATGGAACCATATGTTTGTTTGTTTGTAGGATCTGTTCTTAGCAGGCAGTGGTTTGCCTGTTGTCTGTGTTGGATCTGTGTGGCTCAGCTGGGACCTGTTGAAGAATGGATTTGTATCGCGTCTGCAAGAACCTCCACAAAATGAGTGTGACCAGCCAGTGTGTGAGCTCTCTCTGCTTAAACTTACCACAAGTATGGCGGTTGGAGCCACATACCTGGCAGCTGATGCTATTGGCATTGACATGCCTAGAGATTATCGTCAGAACTACACAGTTTTTTATCATTACAAACCTCAGCAACGATGTGAATGTGCAGGTTCCTGTAATAAATTATGAGGTGTTGTAGATACTTATTTTAGAAATTTTATTGCAAGTGTACAACATTGTAAGCATCTGGCCAGAATTGTCATGAGAATTTCTTTGCAAAAGTTACCTGTGTTTCATGTACTACAATCATGTGATGCTACAGAGCATCACTTTTCACACTTCTGTGATTCTCACTAGTGCTTGTATTTTATTCTATGCAGATGCTTCTATTTTTATCTCCTCCCTCCTTGTTTAGATGAACTTCGTGTCACTGTATTTTCAGCTATGGAGGACTGTTCCATATTCCACACAAAAGATGAAACTGGGTATTATGTGAGATAATCCACAACAAAATTTCTTTAAGGAATGATAAAATAACGTTTAAAATTGCTTTTAATAAAGATTGATGTTTTTCTATACTGTGGTCTCAAATTCAGATAGATCTTGCTGCAGACAGCCATGTGCAGATATGGTGATTTTCCACTAGCTGATTATTCCTAAAATGTTGTCTGTCAATTATTGGATATACCCATCATCCTTAAAATGATTACTTACTTTTTCTAGCCCACCCGGTTAGCCGAGCGGTCTAACACACGGCTTTCCAGAGTGGTAAGGAGCGCCTGGTCCCCGGCATGAATCCGCCTGGCGGACTTGTGTCGAGGTCCGGTGAGCCAGCCAGTCTGTGGATGGTTTTTAGGCGGTTTTCCATCTGCGTCGGCAAATGCGGGCTGGTTCCCCTTATTCCACCTCAGCTACACTATGTCAGCGATTGCTGCGCAAACAAGTTCTCCACGTACGCATACACCACCATTACTCTACCACGCAAACATAGGGGTTACACTCATCTGGTGTGAGACGTTCCCTGGGGGGGGGGGGGGGGGGGTGTCCACTGGGGGCGAACCACACAATAACCCTGGGTTCAGATTGAGGCGGCGGAGGGGTGAAGTGGAGTGCGGTAGTCGTTATGGACCACTGCAGCTGCGGCAGGGACGGAACCTGTCAGTCGTTTTTTGGTCCCTGGTTACCATACAATATAATACAACACAATAGTTTTTGTACCTAGAGTGACTTAACATCATTGTTGATTACTGCACATCATTTATATTTGCAAGTTGTATGGACATCTTCTTCTTAGATTATTCTGTGTACAACATTTTATTTACACTGTTGCATCGTGGAATCTGAGGATAGTACTCAAGTCATTTTCCTCAGTGTTACCACTGACTCCTCCCACCGCCTCTACTTACTATTACTACTATTCTAAATGCCCAATGCTATGTGTCGTGCTTAACAAATCCAGTGACAAAAAGTATGTGAGCATTCTTGGTGAGACAAGAGTACATGAATTTTCTCTGTTGGTTGTATTGGAATGATGGTGGGTATGTTATTGCACACTGCTCGGAGTGGCCCCTCACAAGTTTACAAGGATGTTCTAAATAGAACACTGGCATTCCAAGATCTAAATCTTACTTTTCAGTACCTCAAAGTGTCTTCCTTTATTAACCCCAAAGTGTAGTACCACTAATCACAGTAACAGTAGGGATGTGAGGGTTCAGGAGGAGTCTTGACAAGTGTTTCCTATCATTTTGCAGCTCAAAGAAAGAATATGAAAAAATTCATTTCTGTATTCTTATTGAGCTTCGTGTCACATTTATGTGGGGAATAAAACCACCAACCAAATATGCTTATAACTCATGACATTTCTAAAACGTAAAGTGGATGAATAAAGGCTGTACTTTTTTGTATGGGTCTAGACTCAGGGAACAAGTCATGGCACTCACCATTGTTAACTAGTGTTTAATTTTTATTACAACTGGTTGAATATTTACCAACTCATTAATGTATAACTTACTGAAACATGCTAGCTGATTTCATTCAGCAATGAAGAAACTTTGAGAATGTATGTCCCACTTTATTTCTGTCAGATGTGAGGCCATTCTTTCTTACAACTCTTGTTACAACTGTTTCCACAGTGTTTGTTCACTTTTCTATTGTACAGCTCTTTAGATAAGAGTCAGCAGAAGTTGGAAGTCTTCAGATGAATAATGTACATGCTTTCCAGTTTGTGAACCTTTGCAGTAACAACCTTAAGAGTTGACTGCTGTTTCATAGTATTGTATTTGAATATTCTGTGGTTTCAATTTAGATGGATAATTTAAGCCTTTGTTACCCTTAGGCACGTTTAATACAATGCATAATTGCTTTGAATGAAGAACAGAACCCAGATAGCATTTCTTAGATTAAGTTGTCAGTATTGCATGCTCCTCTCTTCCCCATGACAATAAGATGGTGATATGGAGTTAATCCTCCCCTCCATCTTATGTGGGCAGGGTTAAAGAAAATGTGAGCAAATGGTACATTTGCATATTAAAGCCAACTACAACATATTATGATTCTACACTGCACTAAATTTGATGTTATGAGAGCCTTGCATGAGTTAAGCTTTGCTGACTGCCTTAAAAGTCAGTTTTTTTTAAATATGGAATTTATTGTGCTCCTTAGATTGCACAATATTTTTGTCTGCTGGTTCTTATGCTCTCTACAGAGTTATAGTTTTTTTAAACTGTAAGCACACGCAAAAACCTGTATTTTTTAACTGTATTGCTTTAAAAAATACTCACAAAAATTGTCAGAAATGCAAAAAATAGACCTCTTTGCAGTACCAAAAGATATTGTCATATTTGCTTTCCAAGAAAGCTTTTAGGGAATTGACAATAGAATAGAAATGTAAATTTTAACATTATATCCATTATACAATAGTCACTTGTGAATTAAATTCTATATGTAAGTGTGTCTGTATTATTATTAATGCCTGAGAAGAGAGAGGCATGGTTTTGTGTGTAGTGGTTCATGACAATGACTTTTGCTGTGAATTTACTTAACTATGTGAGGATGTTGGTGTACATGTGTATTTAAAAAAAATGAAATGTACAGGACTTGTACAAGTTACATTCAGACTGCAGCAGTGAGGAGAAAATGTAAATGCATAAATGTGAGAGAAAATGTAAATGCATAAAAAATAACAATTTTTATGATTGTGAGATATCAGCTATATCTTGTGACTTTAGCATTACAGGGCAGTGTCATTGCCTGATTGCCTGCCAAAAACTCCAGCTTACTTTTGTCAGAGAATATTAATTCACACATCTCAAAGAACAAGATCTATCAGATTGTGTTACAAAATAGATACCCAGAAGATCTGTGCCCTTAGTGGTGACCAACACTGATAGCATTCATAAAAGAAATGAACAGGTGCAGTGAAAACATATTTCATATGTTACAGGTAGAGAAAATTTTCATGGTAACTTTTAACTTGATGAAGAAGAAATAGGACGTGTAACTGTATACCTGATGTGATTGAAAGCTATTAAGGAGAACAAGCATGGGTACTTCTGGCGAAGTGCAATAAAAGGATCCACTCTAAAATGAAATGCTTTGTAAATAATTTACTGGTATTGTTCCTTTATTTCTCTGAATATCTCTTGTACATAGATTTTGTACCATGTATTGCTCATGTATGTTTGGAGAACCTATTAAATATGAGTGCTTTATGTTGGAAGTACAACCAACTTACATTAAACATTCGCCAAATGAATGTGTGATATGAGATTCATTTGACTGGTGTATAGTAATTCCAGTAAAGTACAAATTATTTGTGCCGAGGAAAGCAAATAGCTCTGCTGGTCTACTGTAATTCAAGAACAAAAATAAATAATTTTTTAAAATTAAACTATTCTGCATTTATTAAACTTGCTATTAAAATGGAGCCTCAAGAATCTACGAGGGTATAGTCTGAAACAATTTCACACAGTATTATTAATGCTGTGCATTTTTACAATAGAAACAATAAGAATTTCTAAAGTGTAAGATTAATGAAATTTCCTGATACAAAAGTGACAACTTCAGTAATTAGAAGAGGTTACAGACGTCATATCATACAAATAATTTACCAATTACTTTTGTGAGACACACAAAATTGTTGATTGTGGCTGACTGAACAGAGAATTTGTTTCGAGCACATTGTCTGTTATGCTCCACACATTATCAAAGGAGAAAATTTTTGATCAACATTCATGCAGTCTAGTTTATAGAACACCACACATGGGATAGTACGGAATCCTGTCTCTAGAATCTAGTTTACAAGCAAGACCTCTGCAAATTCATAAATGATTTTTTTAAATTATCGCACTGGGATGGTACAATAGCATCAAATATATTTTTTTTCTAACTCTTTTAACTGTACAGTAAGGTGTGAAGGAAAGGAGAAAATTTTTCTTTTCCTGTCAGAGAGATGGCACTGATATCGATGCCTTTGGTAATTTTTTCCTGTAGTGCTATAACAGTATAAATTCAGTCAACATTGGTGAAGCTTTGCAAGGGTTCTGATTTGTCATTTTTGACAATTAACACTAGAATGCCTGGCGGACATCGCTTCGCCATTTTTTTATTTTGAGAGGCAAATTACTTTGGTGTTTAAAATAGTCTGTCCCTGTGATTTTATGTTTTTTTTTATTTCTTTACAGCAGGTTTAATTTGTCTTAACTGCTTTGCTTTGTAACTCTAAATTTTTAAGTTAATTACACATTTAGCATTGTATCCTAATGGTGGTCAATTGACTGTTTCTTACAGAAAAGCATTTTATCTAAGTTTATTTGGCACTTCAGTTACGTGATGAATTTCTTACAATGTTGCACAGTTTTTGTCCATCTGCTTGCTGCCACTAACAGTTCAACTGGTAACTGTAGTGGATTGCTATCACAGTCATGGCCTTTCTTAAGCTGAACATAAAGTATAGGCTGCTAACACTTAAGTTAGATATGTTGTGAATGGTTTTCCCTATTTCGGAAAAGTTGAAATAAGATTGCAGATACTAGCCTGGGAGAATATATTACCCTACTCATATAACCTTACTTATGAAAGGAGAGACATGTTACTTCAGACAGCTTCTTCACTTCTGCCAAAAAAGCTGAAAATGTGGGATATGAGCATTGTTGGCATTTTGAACAGGAGTAGAAGGGAGGTGCCACTTACTGGGATAAAAGGACAATATATATTCTATTTAAGTGTTATTTACAAGGTTGATGACATTACTCGTACATCTTACCAAGGGAAGACTAAGAAAAATGTGCTTGTTCTTAGTTCTATACAGTACAATGTAACAATCAATGAGGCTGGAGAAAAAGAAACTCCAGAGACAGTTAGTTTTTATAACACCAAATTCACTGTAGATATGGCAGATCAAATGTCACGCAAATATTGCATAACAGCCATGACGAGGTGCTGGCCTGTATGTGTTCTATAACATTATAGATCTGTCTATGATCGATGCCCATACCTTGTATAACTCATTCTGACACCTCCTGATAGTCTTTTCTAATGAAAGCTGTTGCAGAATTAGTGGTGCTAATCAGGAATTCTTGTCCTTGGCAATTCCAGACTCATACATTTTGACTGCTGACAGAGAAGTAGTAAAAGTCAAAGGAAAAACTTCCCATATTGGATTGTGCAAGGACACCAAAACTAGAGAGAACTGTTTTACTTTTTAAAAAATTAGAATGCGGTTCATGTCTAAACCAAAGAATATGCAAAAATTGTGGTTCTGTGAATATAGTTTCCCATATAGATATATCTGGTAAAAAAAATACTTATTTGTTATGGGATGAAACTATAATTAATGAATCGCTAAGCAATTATATAACATCATTTGCCACCTATTGTTATGTGATGTTAAACACAATTACTCAAAATGTAAGCAATTTTATGTACCTCTAATACACTGTCACATTTTTTGTGTGGTGTAACATAAAAATAAAATTTAGCAGGTTCAAATAAAAATGTTCCCACATAATTTATTCAGTTAATTTAGCTGTTTCATGTATTTCAATTGATATCTGTTGTGTCATTATATATAGGCCTTTACTTTTTGATTATACAATAACAATTACATATTGTATTCTCCAACTTAGTGCATTTATAGTGCAGATTACACCATAATACATATTTATTTTGCAGTGTATTGACTTCTTTTTCACAATATGCGACTATTTACCTTGTGTTTGAATTTACATATGTATGTTTATATATAGTTTTTTAACTGAATGATGGTTACTTTTTGTTTTTTCATCTCTCTTGCTTTTCTCACATTTTTGGGTTTTCTTTGTTGTAATTATTAAATTAATTTAAGGAATAAGATGGATTTTTCTCCAGTATTTCTGTAACTGTGTGCTTAAAGATACTGATGTTCTTTATGTGACTGATACTGTTTGGAAGGAATTTGAATAGTATGTTACACTTCTCTCACAGTGACTTGTCCTTTGTTGGGTTACTCTCCGTTTCTAACTGTTTCTTGTTTCAAATTTATGAACCTCTTCATTTTTCTTAAAATTACTAATGTCTTTCATAGTGTGTAATAGCAGTTTAAATTTTGATCTGCAGCTTGTTCATTGTTTCACGCTAAGCATTATGCATGTGGTATAATCCTTTTCTGTATGAGTACTTTCTTCACATTTACTGAACTTCCGTTGAGTGGTCTAAGGCGCTGCAGTCATGGACTGTGCGGCTGATCCCGGCGGACGTTAGAGTCCTCCCTCGGGCATGGGTGTGTGTGTTTGTCCTTAGGATAATTTAGGTTAAATAGTGTGTAAGCTTAGGGACTGATGACCTTAGCAGTTTAAGTCCCATAAGATTTTACACACATTTGAACATTTTTGAACTGAACTTCCCCATAGTTTTATTCCAAATGACATAACTGATTTAAAGTGTGCAAAGTAAAACATTTTGAGGACTCAAATACTTACATTTTTGGCTAACTTCCGTAATGCATAGCAGCCAAAATTTAATTTACTGTTTATACTATTGATCTGCTCTGTCCATCTCAGTTTATCATCAAGATGGAGACCCAGAAATTTTACACAGTCTACTTGTCCAAGTTTGTATTCCTTCATTTTTAATAGTAACTCATTGTCATTTGGTTAACTTCTTTTAAAGCTCATCAGTTTATTTATTTATTATCAAATTACTTATTCTAAACTAGTTTTTTAGTCTGCATAATACACTTCCAACTCCATCTGTAATATCTTCTAGATCCATTTCCTTAATTAAATTGTTTGTGTCATCTGCAAATACTATTGATTTCTGCTGAATGTCATTGGTAGGTTGTTAATAAATGGGGACCCATAATTCCAGTTTGTAAATGCTGTCGAAAGAGAACCACAGCTCACAATGACATCAAATTCAAACAGCATATTATTGACATGGGGCTACATCATAGAACAAAAAAAAAATTAACAAAATTTAACCAATAGGTGGTGTTCAGGATTAAACTAAATATTTATCCTGTGCTTTGCGGGATTTTGGAGATAAACTCTGCAAATAAATGCTAGTCAGATACTTGAATGAAAAATAGTTTTGAGGTTCACTATGTTTTTATTGATGATACTTCATAATAATGTGTCATTAAAGACATGTCAAAATAGTGATCTGTGTAGGTGAGCAGGAACAACATTCTATTGTGCATTCTCACATCAATACTAAAACAAGACTTTTGAAGAAGATGCATATCGTACCAGCTTTTTCTTTTCAAGCCTATCCTAAAAAGGCTTGTTTGATCACTTTCATTATCTTTAGTTGTGCTTAGGCTACTACAATTATTATTTATTATGTATTACCAATTCACTTTATGTTTCATACTTTAGTAGTTTTTGTTTTAATGCTGAAATATTTTCGAAAATGAGTTTTTTCATTAAGATATAGGCCTAATTTCTTGCCCTCATATTCTCAACAGGATCAGATTGTCTGTTTGTCAGTGTTTGTACAGCAGAGATAATGTATACTTTTCCATGTATCTCTTTCATGCACAGGGATACGAGACAAATTTTAAAGCTTATTGCAAAAGAATTTTATTTGTTGAATTATTTTACAAAAAATTGTGAAATGTTGTAGACATTATGAAGTTTTTTAAAACAATGGACTCAATGTTGCACGCAATGTCAAGGTTGTAGAATCTGTTGCCACAACTTTGCTCTGGTGGATAACTTCTTGTCTGTTTCATGGAAATTCTCAACTTGCATTTGGATATTTGTGGGTTTCCTTCCCCACTTGGAAGGCTTCTGTTTTCTAGTTACCATGGTAAATAGATTCACTAGGTGGCCTAAGGCTGTGCCAGTGCTGGATATTTCAACAGTTTCTGTCACTTCAGCCTTGATCTCCACTTGGTTCTCCAGCATTGGCTTTCCTCAAATTATTACCAGGGACAGTGCTATGCACTTTCGAGGAGCTCTTGGGACTACACAGGTGCAAAAAAAAAAAAAAAAAAAAAACTACAAGCTACCATCCCACCAGCAACGGGACGGAAGATGCACACTATCATCCCACCAGCAATGGGAAGGAAGATGAACCGCAACCCGAAAACAGCTTAAGCCTGCCATGTGGAATCCTTGAAGACAGCACAGCTTCTAGCACTCAGCACAGTAATTAAAGAAGACTTAGGGTGTTCTTCAGACCAGTTAGTCTATGGAGAGTAACTAAGATAATGGGCGAATTTTTCTCACCCTCTCCCCCTTCCAATCTGTCAGTCAGGAAATATGCAATATTTTTACACACCCTGCAAACTCATATGCAACTCCTCAAACCTATCAGTCCATCGAAACAAGGAGACGAACCAATTTTCTTCCAGAAAGAGTAGTTCAACGCAATTTTGTATGGATACGAGACGATGATGGTAGACTTCCTCTGGCCTCTCCGTGTATTGTTGTTGTGGTCTTCAATCCGAAGACTGGTTCAATGCAGGTTTCCATGCCACTCTATCCTGTGCAAGCCTCTTCATCTCCGAGTAACTACTGCAACCTACATCCTTTTGAACCAGCTAACTGTATTCATCTCTTGCTCTCCCTCTACGATATTTACTCCCCATGCTTCTCACCAGTACTAAATTGGATCCTTCGATGTCTCAGATTGTGTCCTACCAATGAATCCCTTCTTCAAATTAGCTTGTGCCACAAATTTCCTTTCTCTCCATTTCTGTTCAGTACCTCTTCATTAGTTACGTGATCTACCCATCTGATCTTCAGCATTCTTCTGTAGCACCACATTTCAAAAGCCTCTAGTCTCTTCTTATCTAAACTGTTTATCGTCCATGTTTCACTTCCATACATGGATACATTCCATACAAATATTTTCCAAAAAGACTTCCTAACAAATTTCTCATTTTCAGAAATGCTTTTCTGGACGTTGCCAGTCTACATTTTATATCTTTTCTACTTTGACCATCATCAGTTATTTTGCTGCCCAAATAGCAAAACTCACCTACTACTTTATGTGTCTCATTTTCTAATGTAATTCTCTCAGCAACATATGATTTAATTTGACTACATTCCGTCACCCTCGTTTTGCTTTTATTGATGTTCATCTTACCTCCATATACGGGGCTCTTTAAGATTGTTGACAGGGGTGACAAAACATTTATATTTGGAAAAAAATGGCAAACAAGACAGGGTGTCATTTGACTGACTTAAAGCCAGCATACTCCAAAACAAGTCCGGAGGAACCATTCAGTAAAAGAGCCCAATTGTTATATTCCCCATGACATTTTAGACGAGGACAGAAACATTTATCTCCCTTAACAAACTGAAAAGCCAATTTTGTTTACATGGTCTGGCAGACAAGTACTTCATCAACACCCATGGTCCAAGGGCCCTGGCATTTTTCAATTTCAAACCAGTTGATGGAAGTGACAGACCATGTGAGTTATTATTATTCTTGTGTCAGAAACATAAATAAAACACAGTTTGTAGTATTGTTGACAGATCAACATAATTTATATAATATTTGACCAAAATTTGGCCACTTCCAGTGCATTTTCTGTTACCTGGTAAAGGTCATCTTCTGTGTAGGTGGCTAGACACAGTCAACACTAAAGCATATGTTGAACAGTTTGTTCTTTCCCACAGTCACACTGCGTTTTGTTTTCTTCAATGTCTCCCCATTTTTCCAGGTTAAATTGTGATTGCCCACTCCTGACCTCACGCTACTCAAGTAATTCCAAACTGGCCAGTTCTTATCATGACCAGGGGGTAAAGATTCTGAAAAGCTTTTCCAACCAGGTAGGTGGGATATCTCAGCCCTCCATAGTTGCAGCCTGGCTTCCTCATCAGTGGTAGTTAGTTTCATGGGTTTTCTGAGGAATCTTTTCTCTTTGAAGAGGAGGTGGTGCAATTCCTGCAAGATGATAGAGCCGTTTCTCTGGAGTTGACTTAAAACAACTCAGCCTGTTACAATTCTGCATGTATCATTTAGGGCAATACCCACCTGTTTGGTGTGTGTTGACTTATACCGAACAGGACAGCCATACTCTGCAGTGTAGTAGCATATTGCCATCGCAGAAGTTCGGATGGTTTCAGCTTGACTGCCCCTCTGTGATCCGGCCAATTTTCTAACAAGGGAACCTCCCCATCGCACCCCCCCTCAGATTTAGTTATAAGTTGGCACAGTGGATAGGCCTTGAAAAACTGAACACAGATCGATCGAGAAAACAGGAAGAAGGTGTTTGGAACTATGAAAAAATAAGCAAAATATACAAACTGGGTCATCCATGTGTAATATAGGCAATATTAAGGGCAGTGTGAGATCAGGAGCGCTGTGGTCCCGTGGTTAGTGTGAACAGCTGCGGAACGAGAGGTCTTTAGTTCAAATCCTCCCTCGACCGAAAATTTTAACTTTTTATTTTCAGTTTATGTGACAAACTCTTATGTTTTCATCACTTTTTTTGGAGTGATTATTACATCCACAAGAAAACCTAAATCGGGCAAGGTAGAAGAATCTTTTTACCCATTCGCCAAGTGTACTAGTTAGGTGGGTCGACAACATATTCCTGTCATGTGACGCACATGCTGTCACCAGTGTCGTATAGAATATATCAGACGTGTTTCCCTGTGGAGGAATCGGTTGACCTATGATCTTGCGATCAAATGTTTTCGGTTCCCATTGGAGAGGCACGCCCTTTCGTCAACTAATCGCACGGTTTTGCGGTGCGGTCGCAAAACACAGACACTAAACTTATTACAGTGAACAGAGACGTCAATGAACGAACGGACAGATCATAACTTTGCGAAAATAAAGAAAGCAAAATTTTCAGTCGAGGGCAGATTTGAACTAAAGACCTCTCGGTCCGCAGCTGTTCACGCTAACCATGGGACCACGGCACTCCTCGCCTCATATTGCCCTTAATATTGCCTATCTTACACATGGACGACCCAGTTTGTATATTTTGCTTATTTTTTCATAGTTCCACACAATTTCTTCCTGTTTTCTCGATTGATCTGTGTTCAGTTTTTCAAGGCCTATCCACTGTGCCAACTTATAACTAAATCTGAGGGGGGTGCGATGGGGATGTTCCCTTGTAAGTAGGTTGCTCCTGGTGGAGACTTTTTATTTGAAATTCATGCAGTGGTTTTTGAATGTTTGAGATCTGTCAAGTGCTATTCCTGAGTATTTTGGAGTGTCATAGTGTCCCAATTTAACCCCTGACATTTCTATCTTTAACTTGCGGGTGGTTTCCCTATTTCTCAGATGGGAAGCACACACTTGTTCCTTTGATGGCTTTGGTTTAAGCTGCTTTATTCTGCAGTATTTTGACAGCTAAGCATTATCTCAGTCAACCATGTTGCAAAACGAGGGCAATGGAATGTAGTCAAATTAAATCAC
The DNA here is from genome assembly GCF_021461395.2 of Schistocerca americana. Taxonomy (NCBI): domain Eukaryota; kingdom Metazoa; phylum Arthropoda; class Insecta; order Orthoptera; family Acrididae; genus Schistocerca; species Schistocerca americana. The sequence continues at coordinate 516,047,141 of NC_060121.1, read as the reverse complement.
GTGTTGCTGAGGGAATTAGATTAGAAAGCACTTGCTACACTGCTATATATGTGAATTGCTGAGCTAAAGCTCTCCTAAAAAGGGGCAGGGGCTGATGTGTCAGAAATAAATCATGGACAGTCGTTATGGAATGAGTGCAAGCAGCGATTTGAGAGTTAGCTGTGATAGAAAATGAGATTTATTTTTGTATCTGATGATATGACTTATGTTCTTTGGTGACTACTACTGTGTTAATATTCTATTGTGCGAGATGTAGCAATTTCCTGTGTGTAGTGAGGAAAACCAATAAAATATTGACTACTATAATAATTCTGTACAATAGTCGGAAGTAGAGTTCTCCTAAAACTCCGTAAGTCAGTTACTGTGATTTGAATGCTTTCGTTATTGTTATTGCTTACCTGAGGCAAGCATAGCCTTAAATGTTTTTTTGTTTACTGGTTCATGAATCAATGGCAATTAAATGACAAAGGTTACATATTTACATAAAGTAAGTAATGTTATGATGCGCTCATTCATTTGAATCTATGGATGCGGAAAAGTTGGAATTAAAAGTAACATTGGTTACCAACAAAATAGGTGCACAAAGTTCAATAAAATATTTCACATGCACTGAGGTGTTACTGTGGATCATATCAGATAGTCGATGTGTCAGATCTACATACTAAATAAATATAATAACTGTTGACGATTGATATTAGTGATGAATCGGGTGCTTTCTATATGAGAATGCAGCATTGCTGCACAATATACAAGGGTATTCATTATATTGTAGGGGGATATCAAATCAATAGTTGCTGGAAAGCATTTCAGTGAGGTGTAAGGTAAGCTAAGCTATATAACAGAGATAAAAGGATTTAAACCATCAGGAGAATCTGCTACCTCTGCAGATTAGGCACAGTGATGACTGCCAGGTTCTGAGTTAACTGCTTAATTATTTTGCATTTACCTTTCCATGGAGAAATGTTATTCTCTTTAACTATTATGTTGTCTATAATTTACATCCCTCTCTTTAATGTCCTGTCTTACAGAGTAAAAGTACACGCAAAAGAAAGGTTGCATGTGTGGGGAAGGTGTGGTCATATAAGGTATTAAATATGTAGTGTAACTCATTCCTGACCACGGTTCTCAGTGACTTTCCTGAAATCTATCCCTTTTCCAGTCCATTTAAGCTTCTTTTATGTGTGTTTTCAGCTGTGCTTCATGAGTAGATTTTTTTAACTATCCAATTAAATTATTTTGTCATTAAGTAAAGAGGTATTTATAATCCAATATATACGTTTCATAGTGGTAAAATGCTGTGGGTGACCACTAGCTTACGGACTGATGATTCGAAGACTGATTAATACTGATGACTGACATGTAGTTATCCAATATATGGTTATTAATAGAGGTGTCTTAGAGTCAATTTTTGGGGCCCGTACAAGTGAAACTATGAAAAGTTCATTCTGTAGGGTACATCGACCACTCTCCATCCTCTGGCATCATGGTTAACTACTCAACATGAAGAGAACCTTCGGTTGGGGGCTGGTATGAGATTCTGTTCTTGGGGAACTATCTTCTTTATTTTTTTCAGTTCTAGAACACTAATTCCTATATTTTCCTTTTCAGTCTTTAACAGGAATACCAGTTGCTCTTCTTTACCCATGCCACATTGTGGTAAATACAACTTGTTTGTTTTCCAAGTAAAGCCGAGAGATGATTCAGGGTGACACATATTAGGCATTTGATGTTTGCTTTGTGGGGCACTCAACTGCTCAGTCACCAGCGTCTGTACAAAGTCTCAATTTTTACACAGTCCAATTTTTCACGCAATCCAATCGAGCCACTGTCACAAATGGTGATGATGATGATGAAATGACAACAAAAACACCCAGTCCCCAGGCAAAGAAAATCCCTAACCTGCAAATTAGGCGTATCAACATAGGCAGCGAGTTGTTTTGATGCACAAACATACGTGAATATAATAGTGTAAATGGTGAATATAATAGTGTAAATAGTAACAACAACTGGACAAGGGGAGAAAACAACAGGTAGCACAAATTGTTGAAAGCTGATGTTCTAGCAAGTACATAGCAATGCGAAGACATGACACATGAAATATTTGGCTGCTGCAACAATAGATGGCATTAGCATTATCTACAAGAGTGAACTTATCAGCTGTCTTAGCAAGTGAGGTGACAAATCACTCTAAAAACTCACATCACGTATGGGAAGTGTGTGCTAGTGTATAAAAGATGTAAGGAGATGTAAGAAAAATATGGTAATACTGTAATTTCTCACATTTTTTGGAACAGCAAAAGATCTAAAGTATAATTAAGTAAAGGTTTTGTTCCTGATTATTATTAAAAGAAATTAAAAAGGAAATTTATAATGAACTAAGAAATGTTCTTACTGGGATTTAGCAAGTTAGGATTTCATACATGTACATGGTATTTGTCCTGATAACTGAAAAAGAAAACACAGCAAATCAAAGAAAACAAACACTTGATTTCTACCGAATTTTTGAAAGTAAGTGCTTTGTAACTGTGTTAATAATATTAAATGCAACAAAATATCATAATCCAATAACAGCACATAGGTTCCGATTGAACAAATCCTCACTGATAAGAACATAAAAGAAAATGGCTAGGATGAAATATGTTAATAATGTATGCCATATGGTGTTGTGAAGTGCATAAATAAATGTTCATAACAGTTGGGTAAAGTCAGTAGGGTATGGAGAAACTTTGCCAGGAATATTTATAAGAACAGGTATTAAGCTGTGCACACAATTTCAAAGATTTGAGATGGAGTGGACCCAATTTTATGTAGGTGCTAGAGAGTATAGAGTAGGCAGATCTGTGGAAAGGGGAAGTGTACAGTATCTGTTTGAAGAAAGAGGTGAAATGCAGCTACAACAGGGATAGTAATTTACAATGTGACGATGACTTGGCTACTCAAGGATTCTTTAAATTTCATTTCCATATCTCCTGGCTTATCACAAACCTGAGATCATGTAAAGAGAGAGAGAGAGAGAGAGAGAGAGAGAGAGAGAGAGAGAGAGAGAGAGAGTCGGCATGTAACTCTTTATTGTAAAAAAAAGCTTGCCCTCTTTCTCAAGCTCAATAAATTTGAAAACCTGCTAATGTTATGTACAAGGATTTTAAGACAGCAGAAAGCTTGTTGAGCCTGATAAATTAGGGTAAGTACTCACACAGTTTTTTATAACAATGCAATGGGCATAAGAGCAAAATAATGAGCTGTTAGTAAAAATATAATAGAAGTCATCAACCAGACTGAAATACATGAATCAGCTTCATATTGAAATAAATGTTTGCAATTATGGTAAACATGTTATGTTATGAAATAGAGAATATTAAAAGGATGTGATGCTTTTGCTTTATCGATTGATATAAATAATAAATATTTCTACCAAAATGTAACTTTTTTTTAAGTGAAAAATAAAATGTAATCTAATCTCAAGAGACATTAATTTTTGTAAAGATAATATTGCATCAGACCTAGTAGACAATGATGAAAGAATGTAATCAACTGTCTAAGTTGAGTTTCATGACTTCTTTTGTCTAAGTGGGGGAATCTGTAGTGTAACATGAGACTTTCTGGAATAACATGTTCCACTATTATCTTCTTTGGCCAATGAAAGATGTTCTTGGGAGTTGAAAATGTATTTTAGTAGCTTTTAAGTAGTGGACTGCATACTGTATGTGGATTAGGCACAGACATGAAGAGAGAAACTGAGCACAATGCATTAACATGATGTGATGATGAGCAAGGGGTTTTACTTGCAACAGAAAAGTTGTTTACACCTTGCCATTGCAACTTGGGGATGCTGTAGACTCCAAAGAAGAACAAGTCTGGTCAACAATGGTTTCACACTGGAACAAAAGAAGCTTCTTAAAATATTCTTGGACTTAATTATTGACTCACCATCTATATCTCAGATGGAGACAAAGTTCGGCAGTCAAAATTAGTGGCACTGCTTCACAGAACCACAGCATCAAGAAAACACAAGACGACTATCAAGATTGAATAATGTAACTTTTACTATGAACAGCATCAGGATGACAGGTCCATACATGAAGTTGTTCCAAGCAGTTTGACCTCAAGAATCAAAAATGGTTCAAATGGCTCTGAGCACTATGGGACTTAACATCTATGGTCATCAGTCCCCTAGAACTTAGAACTACTTAAACCTAACTAACCTAAGGACAGCACACAACACCCAGTCATCACGAGGCAGAGAAAATCCCTGACCCCGTCGGGAATTGAACCCGGGCGCGGGAAGCGAGAACGCTACCGCATGACCACGAGCTGCGGACCCTCAAGAATCCTCTATTAAAACACTTCAGTGACTATCATGAAGATCAGGCACTAAGGTCCTGTATCCCTGTAACTTGCCCGCGGTTTTATGCTCATGAGAATGTTCATGCCAAGAAACGTTTTTATCTTACCTCATGTTGTGGGTTTGTAAGGCTTCCCATTTTTCTGGTACCCCCATTCAGTGACAAAGTTAGTCTGCATAACTATCCACTGAATTACAGCATCAAATATCAACAATTTGAACAAATTATAGTGAGTGGGATCCTGTAAGTCTCTCACATGCGCAGCAGGACCAGTTACTGAGGAAGAAGGGCATGGCATGTCATTTGTGTGAGTTACATTTTCATCACCTTCATTGCGAGTTGGTACTTGTTCTGGATCAGCAGTAGAACTGGATGCAGTTTCATCAGAACAGAAAGATGAGATACCCAATGTCTGAGTGTGTATTTTCTCTGGGGAATAACGTTCATCTACAGAAATGGTTATTCCTGAATGAAGTGCACAGTAATCTGGGTCATCACCACTAAAATCTGCATCTTCATCTCACGAATTCTGAGCTGAAGGTATTTCAGCATGAAGCGTTGCCATTATCTCTTCATCTTTCAGTACTTCCCTACAGCACTACATTATAAACTGAAATGGAAGATACTGTCTCTAATTAAAAATGTGAAGTTCATGTATCCTATGATGCAATTTTCCTGCACAAAAAACGTAAACACTACTCAATGTTCCATACATTATCTAGCATATTGGACAATTGTTGATGCTTGGTGGTACATGTTATGAACTCTGAATTATTCATGAACTAGTCACTGCCTGTAGAATGTAGAACTGTGAATTCCACAGTGATTCTGAATGTTTCCAAGTCATTATTTTTATCTGTAATATAGAGCTAAATCAACATCATATCACATGAAGATGGAAACAGTTATGCACTCGGATGCAGAGGGCAAAGACCAGCAACACTGTGGGAAACAGTGGTCACCACACATTGATGAGTCAGGACGTTTTTTTGTACCAATCGTGCACTTAAGCAAGGGGGAATCATGATACACATGTTGTACCACCTACCCTTAATGAGTTAAAGGATATCATATTGTTGTTTGCTCTGATTCTGCAGAAGCATATTTCCTAACTTCAAATTTTCTAAAACTACATCAGAGCAGTTATATGAAGATGTGCTTGCTGCACACTCTACAACATTCATTGTTCTATTTGCCTCCATCTTGGTAACTTTATCTTCATACAATGTAACACATAATACACCAATCACAATATATAGCTAATTTTACACAATTTGTACACTTGTCTTCTCTATTTCTCAATTTACTTATGGAGCTAGGCAATTTATTACCATGAAGCTAAATTGTGTGCCAAACTGAGATTTGAACTCAGGACTTTTATCTTCCACAGGTAAGTGCTCTACCAACTGAGCTCCCCAAGCATGACTCATTACTGGGAAGTTTCTTGTCAGCGCATACTCCGCTGCAGAAGGAAAATTTCATTCTGAAAACATCCCCCAAGCTGTGGCTAAGCCATGTTTTTGCAGTATCCTTTCTTCCAGGAGTGCTAGTCTTGCAAGTTTCACAGATTTTCTCTGAAGTTTGGAAGGTGGAAGACGGGGTACTAGCAGAAGTAAAGCTGTGAGGATGGGCTGCCGTGAGTTGTGCTTAGGGACCTCAGTCAGTAGAGCACTTGCCTGCCAAGGCAAAGGTCCCGAGTTCGAGTCTCGGTCTGGCACACAGTGTTAATCTGCCAGAAAGTTTCACATCAGCACAGGCTCCGTTGCAGAGTAAAAATTTCATTCTGAACTTATCATCGAGAATTGATGGTGTGAAAGTTATTGCACAATTTTCTTGAAACCTCACAAATCTTATCAAGTAATGACACTTAAAATCTACTACCACTACTTATGGAATTTTGTGTATATCCAGCTCCCTCAACTGAGGCATGACAGAATCAGGTAATGTATGCAGGAATTCATCTGATGACAATTTTTCCACAAACCCCATGAACAAAATTTGTACTTTCAATGTTACACATTCTCCCAATGTTCTCAAAATTTATACATAGTTACCCTTCATAACTTATTACATAAAACGTTACATTTTCCTTTACAATAGAAAATTTGTGCACAATAGAACACAAATTTATAATTGATTAAATCTGAGCAGGCACTGAGTGCATATAACATCACAGGACTACCACTATCTATTGCATTCAATGTAGCCTACAGATATAAATTTATATAAAATTTTCTTGAGCTTCCAGCCATGACCAGATGACATTTTGCTGAAGATGGGAACAATAGCCCAGAACTGGTTATAGCATTGAAATTCAGAGTTTTTAAAAGTATTTGTGAGTACTTGCATTTTGCACCAACAATCCTTAACAGCTGTGGAGTTCATGAGATGCTGCATGGATTAAATAACTTTATGATGTTTGTTCTTGGTGTTGCACTAATACCATGTTTCTTAATGAATGAAAACTGAAAAATAATTACAAAGGCTCAGTGTATAGCTTTTAAAATTATGATCTGCGACATTCAATCAATGAATCTTATTATGGTAGTGGTACTTCAAAGTTTTAGAAATGCGAGTAATCTTTATATTACTCCAGTAGGTAATATCATAGGGAATGACTACACAAGTCTACACTGCACAACTTTTAACCAAATCCATAATTTACTTAAAATTAAAGCTACTTCTTTCACTTTGCAAGAGATTCCTTCTGCTTTGTGCCAGGAAGGGTAAATCAGAGAATAATCAGACCAAGTATGTAAAAGTGGTTACATCGTGAAATCAATAAATTTTCTCACTCTCCTGTAGTAAACAGAGTAATACTGTATATATCGAGGTACAAATATATTGAAATAAGACCTGCTGCTACTTTATACACATTTATACAAGTGTGGAGTCTGCATGGGAGTTTTGTGTAGGAGGGAGGAGTGGGGGGATGGAAGCTAACAGCTGAGAGGGAGAGGCAGTGGAATAAGAATGTGATATAAGTGAGCCCTCCTGGTGCAGTTAGAAGAAGCAGTGGGTTACACTCAAAGTGGAGAAATGGGGTGGAAAGGGGAGAGGGACAGAAAAGAGTAAGAGGGAAACCATTGAGAGAACAGTGTATATGTAGATCAATGGAGAGAAGAGTGTATATGTAGATCAATGTAGTGAAGAGTGTGTATGTAGATCAATGGAGTGAAGTGAGAGGTTTGGGGACAAAGCTGGAGAGTGTGGAGTAGTTACTGGTAGAGATTGAAGCTAGGAGGGCATTTACTATGAGGACACCTGCCATTCGTTCATTGATGTCAGTTGCAGATCCACCATCATGTATAATATGCTGCTATTCTTCAAAGGTGCGGACAGTGAACTTATTCTTTAGAATACCACAAGCCACACAATTCACTGGCACTATCCTCCTCAAGTGCCCCCACTCCATATGTTAACCACTTCCTACCTCTGTGCAACAAGTTCGGTTGATTAACTTCTTGCTTAACTATTTGATATGAGTTTGATGTGTATTATTAATTGATGTGAATCTTAAATTTACCTACATTATGACTGAGGTGGTTGAGGAATGCAAATTTTCACACAGTTTCTGTTCCAGGCACTTTCTGTGCAAAAATTGACGCTCAGCAGAATCCTGCCAGTTCCTGGTGTCCATGTAAATAGTAATGAGTGTTTGGTCTCATTATACGGAAAACAAACCACTGACACATTTTAGTAAGGATGGGTATTAGCATACAGTATTGTGCCATACCTGAACTAATTACATTCAACAATTAAGTACTATTATCCATTGTTTTGTTACTTTGGCCATGCTCCCACTACTTTTGTATCCAAACTATTACTAAAAATTTTATGCTCACAGTCATTTGCAGTTTGTTTACTATTATTTGTCATGAGTACTGTTATTTACAATCTGTTATTGACACTGTTGTATGCACAGATGGCAAATGAGTATGAATTATGTCATTTTCATTACAGTCACTTAAATACTTCATATGGAAAGAATATTAAGCCTAGCACTGCATTTAAGAAGTGTCTCTTTCATTTTTGCAATTTTCACACAAAAAAGCAGAAAGCCATACAACTATGTGCTATACTACCTGTGTGGAAGTTGGTATTGCGAGATTAGTGATACAAACAAGTGACCTCTCTGATGCGCATTTTTATTTTCGCTGTTCTCTTGCAAGTTCTATGCTTTTGCGTTATCTTGCTTTACCAAACATTCCTGTGTTCTTATGCTGGAAAACAAATGTTAATTCCTTATATTACAGTAAAGGGTGTCCATAATTAAAGTTTCAGTTTCAAAATGCTGTAGAAAGAGAACCACTGCTCAGGCTATTCCACACTTTCGTCGACAAGCTTGACAAATTCCGCAACAACATACAGATTTTTGAGCCTGCTCTCTTGGCAATTCTGGACATAAAGCCTATGGTGTGCGACAAAAGTGTCACTAATTCTGCAAAGTCTCCACACTACAGTACAGTGTACATTTTTGTCGAAGCAGAAAGTGATGTTAAACTGAACATAAAAACTCTGTTGGTCCTGATAAATTCTACCATGTCACAACCATATGCAACATTGAACTCTACAACAGAGCTCTGAATGCAGTAACTCAACCAGTTCCATATGATAGTTCAGTGAATTTTCTCACTAAGACTGAGTGTGTGGTCATGTCAGACTCAGGAATTTTACTAGTCTGGTGACCTTATCCATCCTGTGCAGTTCGAAACAATGAACTATTCGTCCACCAGATCCAGCAGTTCATCCACACTGTGCTCTGGCATTTATACCAACCCAACCACAAACTTGGTTCGTGGCAGAGGAAAACACTCTGTCAACAACAAATAACCAACAACCACTACAAATTTACTTTGATGTTTAGTAATTTGGACCACTAAACCACAGCATTAGTTTTGGACATTATTGTGCACCCACCACCAGGTCAAGCTTACAACAAACTAAAGGATGTGTTGTTTCCTTGCTGTACGAAATCCACTGGGCTCATGATCAGACAAGTAATATATCAAGAGAAGCACAATGACAAGAGTTCTGGTGATATCTATGTGATTTAGTAGACCTCTCCACAACATATTTGCGTATTTGACAGCAAAAATAACTGGCACAAGTACAAACAGTGTTGGCACTATATGGCAATAAATCACCCAACAAATTGCTGCAGGTCACCAACAGGATCTACATAATGCTTGAGTCGTCCACAACAATCACCTTGACAACACTGGTGCACTAGCCACTTGAACAATGCCTAATGAGCTCACCTGCGCCAAGCCCCGAGAAAATACAAAGTTTATGAAGCATAATGGCAATGCTGGCAACACAAATACAAGTGAAACAGCAGCAACAGGTGTCAACAGTCAAACCCAAGACCAGTGCAACCTGGCACCAACATCATGAGAACTATGATGGCAGTGGAACAATAACCATGGTTTTTGCCAATACCACAAATGTTTTTGGCAACACTCTGCAAAGTGTACTTAACCCTATAGTCATTCAAATAGCCAGTGTGTCCATGGTGCAGTGCAGTCATAGACACTGACTCTGAGTTCAGCATACTGCCTGTGCTAAGCACCAGACAACAAACAGGATGTTCAGACACGGGTGAAAGCAGTTAACAACTCCACGATCAACACTTACAGCCATAAAGTGTTCGCTTTTGACATCGGTCTATCCAGTCCTTTCACTTGGTCATTTCTAATGACTGATGTCTCCGAACCTATTTAGGCACTACTTCCCCACATACTTTGTGCTAGCAGTTGACCTGCAGGGAAAGTGCTTAGTAAACACAACTGACAACAGTGAAGTATCAGGGGCGAGGGGCCGCTGCATTTATAATGCACTACAGGGAACAGACATGGCTTATGCCCTTGAGGAACACATCACAGCTCCTTCAGGGTTTTCATGCACACATACCCAGGAACGTAACTTTTCTGCGTGCATTATTGAAAATCAAAGACAACTGGTGATTGACTGCCATGATTTATTAAGGAAGAAGACATTTAAAGAGAAAAACAGGGCCTGAAAGCAAATCTATCTGCCATGAGTAAGTAGTTGCTGATGACAAAGGTTGAGATAGCAATTTTTGAGACCCAGAAATGCTCATGTAGAGAGGGCTTCTGAGAACCACACAGTTAAACCATCAATTGATTTACAGATACAGACATCCTGCAACAGTGTGGTGTACAATACAGTGCATCACATCAGCATCTCCCATGGACAGCCCACCTCACTCCATGCATATGGAAATGCATCGGATAACACCTAATGGATCAACCAACCCCACCTCACAGCCTGCAGATATACCTGTGCTGCAGCTGACAGTTTTGGCATGAAGACATTCCCGGTACTCAGCACTATGGATGGGGGACAGCAGCGGCTGTGATCGATTTTATGCTCCTGTATCATGAGATTAGTGAAATTTACATGTGACCAATCTGAATTCATTTTTATCTTTGCCATTTTCTTGTAAGTTCCATGATTTTTCATTATTACCAAATGTTCTGTATTCTTACATTGGAGAACAAATGTTAATTCTGTATGTTAAAATATACATACAATTATTTATGTGGATTCCCTGTCAAACTGAATGGTTGACATTTCAGTTACACCATTGACTAGAAATATCTGGGCAAGACACTGAACCTGTGTTTCCGTGCAGAACAAACACCCTTCCCTAGTTCTTCCAAACACAAGTTTAACGTGAAACAACTGCATCACAGTGCTTGCTGTCCGTGAATTAACTCTACAGCAAGTGGCTCCTTATGTAATGAGAGTAGGCAACAATGATGATTTCTTTCTCTCTACTTGCTGACAGATAAATGTGTGGCTCTGACAAATGCTTACCTCTGTTATTACAAATGCAACAATTTTTAGTCTTTATAGCAATGTGCTGCCAGTGTCATGTATTGAGTGGATGCAAAGTGCATATTCTCTACCTGAGGCACCAGCAAAAGTGACAAAAAGCAGATTACAGAGTACCTGACGGCCCAACACAAAAGATTTGTCTCAAGTACAGATAGTGTTGAGGATCAGTGGACAAAGTTCAAAACCATCGTACAATATGCGTTAGATGAGTATGTGCCAAGCAAGATCGTAAGAGATGGAAAAGAGCCACCGTGGTACAACAACCGAGTTAGAAAACTGCTGCGGAAGCAAAGGGAACTTCACAGCAAACATAAACATAGCCAAAGCCTTGCAGACAAACAACAACTACGCGAAGCGAAATGTAGTGTGAGGAAGGCTATGCGAGAGGCGTTCAATGAATTCGAAAGTAAAGTTCTATGTACTGACTTGGCAGAAAATCCTAAGAAATTTTGGTCTTATGTCAAAGCGATAGGTGGAACAAAACAAAATGTCCAGACACTCTGTGACCAAAATGGTACTGAAACAGAGGATGACAGACTAAAGGCCGAAATACTAAATGTCTTTTTCCAAAGCTGTTTCACAGAGGAAGACTGCACTGTAGTTCCTTCTCTAGATTGTCGTACAGATGACAAAATGGTAGATATCGAGACGACAGAGGGATAGAGATACAATTAAAATCGCTCTAAAGAGGAAAGGCCGCTGGACCTGATGGGATACCAGTTCGATTTTACACAGAGTACGCGAAGGAACTTGCCCCCGTTCTTGCAGCGGTGTACCGTAGGTCTCTAGAAGAGCGTAGCGTTCCAAAGGATTGGAAAAGGGCACAGGTCATCCCCGTTTTCAAGAAGGGACGTCGAACAGATGTGCAGAACTTTAGACCTATATCTCTAACGTCAATCATTTGTAGAATTTTGGAACACGTGTTACGTTCGAATATAATGACTTTTCTGGAGACTAGAAATCTACTCTGTACGAATCAGCATGGGTTTAGAAAAAGACGGTCGTGTGAAACCCAGCTCGCGCTATTCGTCCACGAGACTCAGAGGGCCATAGACACGGGTTCACAGGTAGACACCATGTTTCTTGACTTCCGCAAGGCGTTTGATACAGTTCCCCACAGTCGTTTAATGAACAAAGTAAGAGCATATGGACTATCAGACCAATTGTGTGATTGGATTGAAGAGTTCCTAGATAACAGAACGCAGCATGTCATTCTCAATGGAGAGAAGTCTTCCGAAGTAAGAGTGATTTCAGGTGTGCTGCAGGGGAGTGTCATAGGACCATTGCTATTCACAATATACATAAATGACCTTGTGGACGACATTGGAAGTTCACTGAGGCTTTTTGCAGATGATGCTGTGGTGTATCAAGAGGTTGTAACAATGGAAAATTGTACTGAAATGCAGGAGGATCTGCAGCGAATTGACGCATGGTGCAGGGATTGGCAATTCAATCTCAATGTAGACAAGTGTAACGTGCTGCGAATACATAGAAAGATAGATCCCTTATCATTTAGCTACAAAATAGCAGGTCAGCAACTGGAAGCAGTTAATTCCATAAATTATCTGGGAGTACGCATTAGGAGTGATTTAAAATGGAATGATCATATAAAGTTGACCGTTGGTAAAGCAGATGCCAGACTGAGATTCATTGGAAGAATCCTAAGGAAATGCAATCCGATAACAAAGGAAGTAGGTTACAGTACGCTTGTTTGCCCACTGCTTGAATACTGCTCAGCAGTGTGGGATCCGTACCAGATAGGGTTGATAGAAGAGATAGAGAAGATCCAACGGAGAGCAGCGTGCTTCGTTACAGGATCATTTAGTAATCGCGAAAGTGTTAAGGAGATGATAGATAAACTCCAGTGGAAGTCTCTGCAGGAGAGATGCTCAGTAGCTTGTTACAGGCTTTTGTTAAAGTTTCGAGAACATACCTTCACCGAAGAGTCAAGCAATATATTGCTCCCTCCTACATATATCTTGCGAAGAGACCATGAGGATAAAATCAGAGAGATTAGAGCCCACACAGAAGCATACCGACAATCCTTCTTTCCACGAACAATACAAGACTGGAATAGAAGAGAGAACCGATAGAGGTACTCAGGGTACCCTCCGCCACACACCGTCAGGTGGCTTGCGGAGTATGGATGTAGATGTAGATGTAGATAAAACAAGCATTAAACTTTTTAAGCATATACTATATTTTTTTATTTCATCACTTCAAAATTCTCATCAATTTTAATGAGCCTAGCTAGCACTTCCAAAGTTTGCAAACACTATATGTCAGGCATAAGAAAAACTGATGTTTTCTATATGGTAGATACTAACGCTTCAGGTGGCCTGTACCTGTGCTTGAAAACACTGCTCAATGGATCCTGCAGTCAGACAGTTCTGCATCTCATTGTGAAGTCACAACAGACTAAAAAATTCTGTTTTCCAGTGCTACAGAACTCAATATGTTTTTTAAAATAATCTATGTGTCATAAACAGCACTAACAACTAATTTATAGTTCATACATCTTTCATTTGAATTACTTCTGTTACTAAAACTGTTTGGTGCAGTCCATTTCAACAGCATACTGCCATCATCAGGAGCCCACATGTTACTAATGCATTCTTAAGTGTGGTACACACTGCATGGAAGTACAACAGTTTTGCTGGCTGCATCTTTTAGATTCTGTGTAAAGTATTGCTATCTCTGACAAAAAGGAGTATCAAGTATCTATATGATCTAAACTAACTTATACAAAAATTTTCTAATCAAAGGCAGCAGTGCAACCTTGAACTAGCTTGCACACCCAGCAAAAATATCATGCTTCAAGGAAATGTGTACTGCCAAGAATAATGAATTAATAGCACATGGACACCAGCAACTGGCAGAGTGTTGCTGAGAAATCATTTTTTGTACAAAACATGACTGGGGCAGAAAGTGTTTGAAATTTTAAGTCACATTCCTCAACCACCTCCATTGTAATGTAGGTAAATTTAAGATTCACAGCATTTAATAATAAATATCACACTCACATGAAATAGTTACATGAGAAGTTAATAAATCACTCTTATTGCACAATGGTATAAATTGGTGAATGTGTAGAGTGTGGGCACTTGAGTAACATAGTGCCAGTGACCTGTGCAGCTTGTGGTATTCTAAAGAATAAGTTCACTGTCTGCACCTTTGAAGAATAGCAGCATATTATACATGATAGTGGACCTACAACTGCTTAACATGACAGCAATGAATGAATGGCAGATGCCCTCATACGTAAATGCCCTCCTGGCTTCAGTCTCTATCAGTAACTACCTCACACTCTCCAGCTTTGTCCCCAAAGCTTCCACTTCGCTCCATTAATCTACATATAGGTTTTTCTTTCTGTGGTCTCCCTCTTAGTCTTTTTCTATATCTCTCCACTTTCCAACCCATTTCTCCACTTCAAGTGTAATCCACTACTTCTTCTGATTGCACCAGGACAGGCTCACTGATATCACATTCTTATTCAACCCCCTCTCAGTTGTTAGCCTACCTCCCTTCCACCCCTCCCTGCTCCACACAACCCCACAGCAGCAGCAGCAGCACAATACAGCCAGCAAGGACAATGAAGCCATATTAGAGGAGATGGAATTCATTTCAGCTTATTCAATCCCATTATTTGGAGATGATGGTAATTACAGTCTAACACCAACTGATGCTGACTACGATGGCAAACTACCTATTTTTGCACACTAGTCGTTCTGTTTACAGTACTCTTGTCAGATCATCTTATTTGAAGATAATAACATGGCAATGGAAAAACACTACACTGTCCCAGCTGACTACATTGCATTGGCACTGCAGTTAACATGAGGGATGAGGGGTTGTATTACATGGAGGGAGGCAGGGGAGGGAGGAGGTGGTAAGTGGGACAGAAGGATGGAGAAGATTGGCTAACCACGAGGAGGTAAAGACAACAGGTGCTTGTTCTGACCTCAGGCAGTGGAGTTGTGCATAGCTCACAACAATGATGTGGACAAGTGGGTTGGGAAAGACAGATAGAACAGAGGAGTAGGGAGACTAAAGGGAAGAGAGAGTGCGAGCAGCACGAGTGACGCTAGGGTCACATGGCAACAAGCTGACACATTCCGGCACAGGGGGATACAATGCTAGCCATCCTAATTTATACGGCACACATAGTCTGTGACACAGAAAACCTCCTAGCCAAACTAAAGCACCTGAAGCAAGTTCTACCACATAGTGATACAGTGAAGCTCAGATTAGAAGGGAATTCAAGGAAATAAAAGATGAATCAAACCAGAAAGAAGAGGATGGAGACAACAAACTCACTCTTCTTTCCTACATGGGGTCACTCTCAGCAAAGATTGATAGGCTGCTTGGAAAATATATGCCAAGGATATAAACATCAAAAGTTCAATGTGTCTATCACTAAATTGGACAAACTCAGCACTCTAACCTGAAATTCTGGAAGGAACACATTAGACATGTACTTCTGGCACACACAGAGAAATCAGCAATAGCAGAGCACAGCCTAAATGAAGAATATATGCCTGATTTTGTGAACATCAAGGATACTGTGTTGAGCCTACAACTATGGGGAAAGCATAGTAAACAAATCTATAGAAGTAAAGAGCCACAAGAATCTTGTCAACAGGGATGAAGGGTACAATCAAGTTCAATGTGGAATCTTTCGTCACTAAAGCCAAAAGAATCTTGTCAACAGGGATGAAGGGTATCAACTAAGTTCGATGTGAAATCTTTCATTATCAGCTGAACCCTGAGTGTGCACCAGCAGTGGGCAGCATGTGAGATGGATCAAGAGTACATGCACAAAGATTTGAATGCAGCCTCCACTCCCAAGCCCACTGCCCAGCACCCGATCTGGCCCCATTGCATCCATCAGCCACATAAGACCCAGACACCCACATCTAGGTGGAGGGGGTGGCTCCTGTTGCATATAAATATAGTATATGGACATCTAAAGTATCTCAACACTTAACGGAAGATGATGAGTATTACGCTCACTGAAATGGCACCATATTCCAATACTACAGACCGTCTGGAAATCTGGGAGCTTTTCATCAATAGTATGCATCAGGAGAATGTACATTCACAAATTAATGGATGTTTCTGTATTCCATTAAATAAATCAACAGTTTTAACCCAATTCCAGTGTGTGTAATTTGATGTATTGACAGCTGAGGAAGAGGGTGGTTTTCTTTGTGTATATATATATATCTAGATCATCTATATCTGTAAGCTTGTAAAGAGCATGTGAACATTGGTTATTGTATTTTGTGGAATTATTTAGTGCTAACGTCTGCCAGCGTTGATGACAAGGTGATTAGAGACAGAACACAAGCTTGCATTGGAGGCGGATGGAAATAGAAACTGGTCATGTCCTTTTCAAAGGGACTATCCCAGCATCTGCCTCAAGCAATTTAAGGTAAGACAAAGACCTATATCTGGACGGCTGAACAGGTATCTGAACTGTCGTCCCACTGATTGTAAGTCCATTGTCTTGCTGCTGTGCCATCTCATTCGATTTCTGGCTGAGATCTGATTCTAGCAACATCATGTATAGAGTTAATACCTTCATTTGCACATTATGTAAAAAAGCAATATTGCAAACAAAAGTAAATATTATAAATATGACATATTCATTTTTTTGACTGGGTAACAGATGTCTGTGAGTTATAACGACTGATACATATCTATGAAACTCACATTCCATAACTTTGTGGTACAAAGTGCTGTTGCAATGTTACCACATACAGAAGATATTTTTCCTTAGACATCATCTTGTTTCCTTTAGACATCAGACCAAGATGGTATGGTCTCACAAATACCATCTAAGGGCTTGGCAATATTGAAATTATAGAGAGAAACTGCCTCAGGAGGCAATAAATGAATCAAATCAGATAATGTTGTGACATGTGGAACATCAATGATGTACTTTTATGTAATGTTCATTATAAATACATAATGAATATGTACAGACTGAAATTATTTGTGTAATTTCATCATTATTTTGTTTTCTTTGCATATGGAATTTGCAGAAATACTTTGTGGCTTAAACTGAACGAAAGAACATTGGTGAACTATGCACATTTTCAGAAGAAGAAGCAATGTTTGTTGATCAGATAATTACATCACCTTTGCTTTAACAGCAACAGCTTTTCAAGTATGATTCATCAAAGAAGCCTACATAGACTATCATGACAAGAAAGAAATGCTGATTGTAACAAAGCATGGTAGAACCATCCACTTGTTCTTGTATTACTCCTGATGAATATATATACACTTTTATTTGATCTCTTTCGTAGAGGGCACATATGGGACAGTTAAACAAATTTAAGTAACTTTCTATTCACAACGTATTTCATCAGGAGTCACTGTTCAAGATATAGTTTCTCTAATAGTTTAGCTGAAAGTAATTTGCATAAACAAATTTTTGTAATTTAAGATGCTTCATGAACATGTGGAAATGGAATTTGTAGTGAGCTAATAGGTGGCTCTGACTTAAGTGTTATAACTCAGTTTAAAGCTCACACCCGCTTCTTTTTAATAAACATCTTATTTTTTTTTTTCAAAAACTTTCTATTCCAAAAAGTATTGAAATCAAAGTTTTTGTGTTCCAGAACTTTTGATTCTTAACTGATGTTTACTTCTAAAATTTGGTACATAATTTTGTAGCCCTGATTTTTCTCATCTATTTTTCTCATCTCTAAATTGTCTAGTTTTGTTAAGAAAGCTTGTTAGTTTGTCAATTATTCAACTCAGAAAATTTTATGGATAAAGAAACAGAAAATCTAGGAATAAAAGCCATCATGGAAGTAAATAATGCTGTTCAAAGATTTACTGAATTAAATCTGCATAATAATAAAACACATTGTCTAAGTTTCAATTTACATAAACTATAACAGTGAAGATAAAACATTTGCATAGATGAGTGCATTGCAGGAACTCCAAATGCACAAAATTTCTTGGAATAGTAATTGATGAAACTGTCGAATGGATAAACACATATAATATATAAATGGGAAACTCGAGTTAAAGACATATGTGTTGCACAAATTCAACTAACTAAAAGATACACATTATGCTAATGATATACTATGCAGCAATCCATTTGACATTTCGTTAAGAGTATCAAATTATAAAAAAAAAAAGCCTACCTTAAGTTGGGAGAATCATGTAGGCCAGCATTTAAACCTCTTAAGATATTAAAACTACCCAAGTACATACCTATACAAACTCCTATGTTAGACAAAATTCAAATATGCTCCTGATACACAAGATAACAAGACACAACACAACCAAGACACAAGGAAATGGAACCTCTTCCATGAGACCATACACAACACTATGAGATACAACTCAAAGCCATCATATGCAGTACCACAACCCCAGAAAAAATGTCTTCAAAGTTGGGAGAGATAAACAATAAAAATATTTTTAAAAAATCTCAAAAATTTTTGATAGAAAACTGTTACTACAGTAGAAATTATCTTATGTGCACTGAAGTTTAAGGCAATTGCAATGCAATTACTATATAAAAAGAAATGCAAATTATATGTACAAGCACACATATTACAAACAATGTAAATAAAATTGTAATTTAACGTGAAGTAGGCCTAGAATATTAATGTAAAAATCATAATTTGTTAAATCTTTAGTACACAAGGTATATTTATCAATGCATGTAATACAATTTTGCCCGATCTATGCAATGTATTCTGCCTACAGATGAAATAAATATATAAATGTCCACTAATTTTATTAGCTTTTCTGTTATAAAGTAAAATATAACAAGGAATTTTGAGTTTTATTCACACACATTTCTACAAATAATTGTATTGTATAATCCTTCACTCAGTCGGTTAAGTAATCAACTGGTTAACATCTTATGGTTTCTCCCAGCTAAAAATGTATTCTCGGTCAGCTAAATGATTCCAGCCAAATGTACTACTATGTTGTGATTCATTCTGCAATTAATCATCAATTTGCAAACTGCATATCAATTGTTTGTGTGGACAGCTACTAGATGCATTGATTATATTAACAATTTTTTCCGTAAATACATTGCCACCTCAGGAAATGAAAAATGCAGATACTAGCTTGTGATTCATGGACTATATAAATCCATAAATAGAAGATGATCATCATAATATTTTTGTATATCGATAAATGTGAAAAAGACATCAAGTTAACCTCTACAGTGTATTCATTTAACAATCAGGTCACTAAACCAAATAATTCAGGAAGATAATATCAACAAGACTAACTGTCGAGTGAAATAAAAACAGCTCAGTAACCTTACACGTTTTCCAACAATTTTCCAGGAAGAGAGTGGGTTCAGTCATTCATTAATCATCGCAACGAAGTTTTGTGTTAACATTCAGCAAAAAAACGTTATTTATGGTAACATATTAAGGTGCCAATGCATACATGAAGGATGAAGTAATGGCATGACCATGCCATCTGTGATAGTGTGGCTGAATTAATATTTTTAAGGAGTGGGACCTTGCCCAATACAGAACATCTGAGAAGATATGCCAGAGCCGCCTGTGCTTTATCTAGAGCAACCAACACTTTTTTCTGGCAGTACACAATGGTACACGATACTGGTATTAAGGGCAGAAAGTGTTCGATCCATTTACAGCGTATGTTAAAAATAACGCAGCAGATGGCACTGTCTTCGTAAATGAAATTCCTTTAAAGATGGCACAACATTTTTTGTTTCATTTGCTGGTATTAGAAATAGGAAGTTGTGCCAACTAACTTGCTATTGGATTTGGACACTACAATTTGATCTCAGTAATTAACTTTCCAACATGGGTGGACAAAGACACTAGGACACTAATAGATAATGTTTTCTTACTTGAAGCTCTAAGCAAGAAAATAAGTGTTTGCCCAGTAACAAATATGTGATTTATTCATCTCATTACGTACAAATTTCAAATAATTTGATTTGATGTACAGGAGACATGCCAAGGTTTACAAAAAGAAACTTTTTTTTCTTTTTTAAGAGAAATACAAAAGTTTACATTATACTTTAAATTTCTAAGTTACAGCTACACAAGTACATAAAATAATACATGTAATACAATGCATGTGTTCAGACTGTAAAGCTGTCCTCAATGAACTCTTCGACAGGATAATAACACTTTTCCACCAGAAGAGTAAAGAGCAATCTTTTATGTGAACACTAAGCTCCATCTTAAATATGTTACTGCCTTTTATTTTATTGAAAATTTTTAACCCCATATACTCTGGTGTTTGGGCATAAACTTTTAAACGATGTGTCGGAAGTTTGAAATTATCTCTGCGGCGAGTGCTGCAGTTGTGGTCAAAATGGAAAGTGTCTAGTGTATGTTGATTTTTATATAAGAACACCAACACCTCGTATATGTAAAGTGAGGGGATATATACTATTTTTAAATTTTTTAACAGAGATCAATAGGATTCCCATTTTTTTTTTTTTTTTTTTTTTTGTCTAATTAATTTCTTTTGTAATACTAGGAGCCTAGTGACATTTGCTGAATTTCCCCAGAACATTATGCCATAACAAATAACTACTCAAAGTAGCAGTGATAAACTATCTTTCTGGTACCATGTTTGCGGCACCAGACAAAATAAACATTGCAAATGCCAAGCTGTTCAGTTTATTTGCTAAGTATCTATGTGTACCTTCCAATTTAAATTTTTATCAAGATTTAGGCCTAAGAGCTTCACATGGTTTGCTTCTGTGATATCCTGAACATTGCAAGTTATCTTTATTTCAGTCCTTTCTACTGATTTAGCTTCAAATTGCATCATTTTGGTTTTAGTTACATTCAGTTTTAGTCCGTTTTGCTGGAACCAAGATTCGAGTTTTTCTTAAGTAATTTTGGCTTTTTCTGGAATACTTTCAGATACCTCATTTTCAATTACAACTGATGTATCATCAGCAAATAAGACTGAATGAATATCAATAGCAAGTGGTAGGTCATAGGTCATTTACGTAAAAAAGAAACAGAAAGGATCCCAATATCGAACCTTGTGGGGACTCCTTGGGGAACTGTTTTCCAGTCTGAAGAATAATTGGTTCCATTTGAAGTTAAAATTACTCTTTGTTTCCTATCTGACGGGTAAGAGCTAAACCATTTTAAAGCAGTGTCCCCGATTCCATACATCTGTAGTTTGTGGAGAAGTAATGCATGGTTCACTGAATCGAAAGCTTTAGTTAGATCACAGAATATTCCTGTGACCTTTTACTCTTATCTAATGTGGACCATATTTTTTGGATAAACTCATTTATAGCATTCACAGTGCTTTTACCCTGTTGTAATACAAACCGGTTCTTAAAAATTATATCATTTACAGTAAGAAATTTATTAATTTGCTTTGCTGTAATATTTTCAAACACTTTAGAGAAGACTGGCAAAAGACAGATAGGGCAGTAATTCCCCATTATCTTCTGTCGATCCTTTTTTGAATACTCTCTTATAATGATGCACAGATATTTATGATAAATAACATAGTACCTTAAAGTATAGATACTACTCAATGGAAATCAGTTAGAATAATTAATGACTCCACGATAAATATTTCTAAGAACAGTGTACAAGATATGATCTGGGATGAAATTTATAATGAACCAAATACTAAAATAAAATTTAGTCTTATCCATGATAAATTCTTATTATTTGAAACTAGCTTTCCCTATAAGTTAATAAGAAAGGACATTAAACAGCCATGTAATAAACCATGGATCACTAGAAGGATTAAAGTATACTGTGAAAGGAAAATGTATCTGTTGGCAATTAATAGTAGATATCCTGCAGCAGCTGCACATTAAAAAAACTCCTCAGAATTACTAAGAAAGATTATCAGAAAATCAAGGAACATCCACATAATGGTAGAGATAAGTAATTCCAACAACAAACTTAAAGCTATATCGAATGTAGTGAAATGAGCTTACGTAACAGGATAACATCACTATTGAACTGAATGGAAGGAATATAAATAATGAGTCACAAGTAGCAAACATATTTAATAATCATTTCTTAAAAACAGAAGAAAGTATCAGAACAAACAATTCAAGGGAAAAATCACAGCAGTATGCTGAAAAAGTATCACTCTTCAAATACAATCATATGACTGTCCCACCAACTTCCTCCTTCTCAAATTAAGAAAATTATATATTATCTCAAAAATAAAAACTCATCTGGTTTTAATGGTGTTTCCAATAGAGTACTACAGATTTGTTCCCATACAATAAGCCTGGTCTTATATGAAATACATAAAGTATTATTAACAGAAGGCATTTTTCCAGAGAGACTGAAATATGCCATTGTTAAACCCCTCTTTAAGAAAGTGATAAGTGAGATATCATAACTGCTGACCTGCTTCATTGCTGATGATAAGTGAGATATCGTAACTGCTGACCTGCTTCATTGCTGACATCATTTTCCAAAATCTTTGAGAAGGTGGTGTATTCTAGAATAGTATCTCCCCTTAGCAACAATAATGTCTTCTTCAAATCACAGTTTGGGTTTCAGGAGAGTGTCTCTACTGAGAATGCCATTTACATTTTCATTCACCAAATTTTACAAGCATTAAATAATAAAATAGCACCAGTTGGTATTTTCTGCAATCTATCTACACATTTGACTGTGTGAATCACTGTATTCTCCTAGATAAATTGAGGTTTTATGGGACTGATGGTATAGCCAACCAATGGATAACATCATATCTAACCAAAAGACTGCAGAAAGTTGTACTTTATAATTCAATCAAAACAAACCAGGGACAAAATTCTGACCGGGGTGAAATCAAGTATAGGGCTCCCCAAGCCTCAATCTTAAGTCCACTACTGTCCCTTATATATGTAAAAAAACCTTCTGTCTGATATAAAACAAGCAGAGTTAGCTCTTTTTGCAGAATGATACTCATATTGTAATCAATTGAAGCACACAAACAGAGATAGAAGAAATGGTACACAATGTTCTTAAAAGTATCATTGACTGGTTTTTTGTGAATGGTTCTGCGCATCTACGTGCACTGCACCAATGATAAGTGTAACACATGGTGAAAAAATAACAAATAGGGTGGGAATTCCAAAATTCTTGTGTGTCTTTACTGATGAGAAATTAAACTGGAAAAAGTACATTTCGGAACCCCTAAAACAACTTAGTTCAGACACATTTGCATCCTGAATAATTTTGAATCTTGGCGAGAGACAAATTGGTACGATGACATATCCCGCATATTTTCACTCAATAATGTAATATGGAATAATGTTCCAGGGTGGAAATGAAGCCTTCACTGCTCAAAAATGTTTTATAAGAATAAATATGTGGCACTCATCCACGATCAGCTTGTAGATATCTGTTTAAGGAGTTAGGCATTCTGACTACTGCTTCACAGTATATTTATTCCCTTGTGAAGTTTGTTGTAAATAATCCATTGCAATTCAGAAGGAGCAACAATGTACATAACGACAATACCAGAAAGAAAAATGGCATTCATTACTCTGCATTAAGGTTGTCTTTAGCACAAGAAAGAGTGCACAATGCTGTATCAAAAATTTTTGATAACTTACCCAGTGATATAAAATGTCTGACAGGTAGGAAAGTAAAATTTGGAAAAAAAACTAAAGTAGTTTCTCATTAACAACTCTTTCTACTCCACAGAATAATTTCTATTGTAATGTGCAAAAGTTGGTGGGTAGGAGTTACTAACTCACTTCTGTAAATTAAAATAAACACAAACTCATAATTGTTCAGCACATGCCATGTTTAGAGATCATTCTTCAGAATGAGTAAAATAAGTAGTTCCCTTCTGCAGTCTAGGAAAAAAACGAAGGCTGAAGAACGAGAAATAGTTGAAACTACACTTGGTCAAGACAAGAAAGATTCTAATTATGATCAGCCCGAATGTTGGACACAGTTGCTGAAAGCTGACTTTTGTGACAGAAATGAGCAGCTGTATGTCAAGAATAAAATGTTGGCCTGTAAATTTTGCCGTGATGTTGAAAGTCGGGCCGTTGGTAAGCGGAGGGGAATGAAATTTCAGTGGAGTAGACAAATGGT
This sequence comes from Schistocerca americana, assembly GCF_021461395.2. NCBI lineage: Eukaryota > Metazoa > Arthropoda > Insecta > Orthoptera > Acrididae > Schistocerca > Schistocerca americana. The sequence goes on along the minus strand of NC_060121.1, from coordinate 516,022,867 downwards.
TAAATCAGTCATTTTGGAGAGTCCTGGGAACAACGATTAGTGTCACTGAGAAAAAAGATATACCATTACGCAACAGAGTGTTTGACACAAAACATGCCAAAAAATAATATCTGAAGGAAAAAAATAAAACCTTGGAGAAAGTTTTCTTAAGTACTTTGTCTCATAATGAAGAAGTAACAGAAAACATTTTTGAATCACTTATTAAGTTGCAAAGATAAAACAAAAATTTAATAAGTTTGAAGGCAAAATAAATTTACGAGAACTTGATAGTGGTGGCATGGGATATATTCTTCATTTTACAAATGTATGCATTAACTTTGTGAGCCACTTGCAAATGAACTGAGAAAAACTTTGATACACAATTTAGTGCAGTTCCAGAACAAAGTGTCATTGCTTACTGAGGATTCAACAACTATGAATAACAGATTCACACAAACTGTTATTATTTGTGTAGTTCTTCCTGAATTTTCAGCTCCAGTGAGTCTTCTAGAATTAATAGAATTATCAGATGCAACTGCAAAAGGAATTCTAAAGTCTTTAATTAGTCATCTTCAGAATTTAGGACTCTCTGACAATTACTGAAAGGAGTTATACTGTAGGAAATACTGCAACTAGCCACAAGTTTTTTTTAAATGATTTTATTGCATTGTTATCAGTTTCACACCTGAGTCCACCGCCATATGATAGTGTCTACTTCTTTGCAAACTTCACATTTGTATCCTAAAATATAACAAAATTTTTGTATGGGCACACATATAAAACTTGTAAAGAAGTTAACACTACCACATGCAGTGGGCTCCGGCCTGAAAATAGTAACAGTACACTAAAATCATTTAAAGAAAAAACCTTGCAGCTGGTTGCAATATTTCCTACAGTGTAATTTATGGAAACAGTTGCTGTGTTCTCTAACCAAAATGGATAAAATAATGGATTTAAAGGAGTATTTATTGCCTGTAACTTGAGATGGTGCGGCTGCATTATTTGGTATGTGTACTGGTGTAAAGAAGATAGTGCTATAGAAGTTTCATAGTATTATTTTCTGGCACTGTGCTCACAATCACCTTGAATTGTCTGTTAGTGACATGGTGAACCGTGTGGCAGGAGCCAACTGCTTCAGGAATCTTATGGATTGTGTAACTCACCATGCTTCACCTAAGAATTTCAGGAAATGCCTGGTTTCTGCAATGATTCTAGAGCTTTAGCTCCTTAAAATTGCCTGAATTTTAAGCACTTGCTGGGTTGCATCTAACTTTCAAACCATTTCTGCTGCATGGCAAGAGTTTGAAAGTCTTGTCCATCACTTTTAGAAGGCACAAGAAGACAGTAAAAGAAGCAAAACAGATCATTGTCTCTTTAAGCATCTTTTGAGAAAAGTAAAGTCATGTGAGTTTGTTCGCAATTTTGGCCTTGTGTGTGATGCTCTACGAGAACTTAGTGAACTAAGTCTACGTCTACAAGAGAGAAATGTTATCTTGTATAAAGCATACAGGAGGATAAAGAATACAGCACAGATTTTCGAAGAAAGAATTGAAAATCTTTGTCCACACTACAGTATCTTACTAATTTACAAGAAACCTGGGTAATGAAGTTGCGCCCTCACTGCAAGTGATACATATTGAAGACCTGACTGTCGAGGCGGAAAGTTTTGGTATTGTTTTGTGTGATTACCAGGGAATGTGGTATATGTTGTTAATAGTCATGAGTGAATCTGTTCCAATATCCAGTTCAGATACTCTAAAATGGCAGAAGTTAATGCCTCGATTATGTAGCAAAGAGAAATGCTAAGAGTTGTGTTGGGAATGTAACTTGTTACCAAATCAGGATCGGAGGAATTGTGTAGACTGTCATGGTGGAACATGTGTAAGACTGTACAAGAAGATTGCTGATGTAGACTTTCCTTTCAAGCTTTACCATAAAAAATTCAAGAAAAGGACTTCGATAAGAAAGAAACACTTGGTTTGATAGCGCAAAGTACACCATTGAAAAGAATACAATTATCGTTTTGTGCCGGGTAAAAGATTACACATTACAAGGGTCTGTGTCAAAAAGTGAAACCCCAGTGAATACCATGAACGACTGTCATGGGTTCCACCATGAGGCCTGCTATGTTATTGTGATTAATGAAAATTTCCCTATCAGTGGTTATAACAAAATGGTAGAAGTTGATTAGCTGCACACTGCCACTCATAAGTATGGCAGAGACATCTCATTGAGAATGAAGTAGAACATATTTGGGATTTTGGCAGCACTGAAAGGGAATCGAGAAACTGTTTCATACTTCGAGTGCACTCTAGAGGTGAGCCCATAATGAAGCATTTCATTTTATCAGGTAGGAAAGTGATAACACATTGCTGGAAATTATATCAAAATTTGAAACAAGAGGGTATCAATTACGAATTTGTCAACCACTCAGTAGAGTTTGTATCTTCTGACGATCCGTCAGTGCACACCCAGAGTGCAGAATGGTTGTGGAAATCACTGAAATAATCAATTAATAAGAGAGAGGACCAACCGGGGCACAGAGATGAACTATGTATCTTCCAATTCTTCCACTTCCAAAATTTACGCACCCACTCCATATTTCTGAGAGACATTTCACAAGTGTATGAAGGGCACAGAAAAAAAGTAATGCTCCTGGCTGCCTATACTACAATTGACATCATCTGCTCCGAGAAGTGACATAAATGTAACTACTATTACAATGTTCAGTAATTTCCAAGAAGCCTTGAGTATTGAAGTCACACTCTCAATGCGAGCAATACATAATGAACGTCTGGAAAGGGAATGTGGTATAACATTTTTAACAGTCATCTTTTTAAATTAAATCATGGGAGGAGGTAGGTGGGGCAATGTCTGTTAATATATCGAACATGTGACTCTATTATTAATAAACGTTGATCCAGCTACTTTCTCTCATTGTTTAATTAAAAAACACTGTTCCACTTACTCCATGTTTCGGAAAAATCGGGCATTCATTCAATATATATCGCTCGCAGTGATGGCGCAACTTCAGTACCCATGGCTTCTTGGAAATTACCAGTATCTCTCTTCAAAGCAACGAGGCCATTACGTTACAAGCATTGAACGCCACAAAAATGAAGGACACAGTCCTACAATTAGTTCATTTGGTTTTTATAAAAGTCTGAAAGAAGCTTTTTGGTCCATGTCTACTTGAAGGAGATGACGTTGATTAGCTCGAATACAGCAAAATTTTAGATTCCAATTACGTGCCAGAAAATCCTGGGAAGTGTGATATTTGGTGAAGCCAAAATTAGGAAACCACCTAGCAAATTTTGCTTAAATGAAAAAGAAACAGCTTTTGGTTTCCACAAATATCTTCAACAACATAAATTCCCAAATATACTACTTTCTCTGAATCACCCTTTGGGTGCAATTGCAATATTTTCTAGTGAATGTGAGAGGTGTTTTTCTAAAATCAATCTTATACTTACTTCACCTATATCATCTATGCTTCTATGGACAACTACTGCACTGCTGTAATTACTCAGTTCACCTAGCAAGATATAGGTTCATGGTTGCCCCAAGATCATCATTCTGCAATTGAGAGCAAAAGCAAGAAATAGTCTCCAAAGGGTATGTTAAAATTGTGAAAGTTGCTGAAATAACATCGTCTTTTTGAGTACTAGTGCCTTTTCTTTCTTTCTTTAAAAAAAAAAAAAAAAAAGGGCTGAGAACAACTACATAGCTAAGTGATACCAGTGTTCACCACACGGAACCAACAGCAATATTAATTCATCAGCATCCACAGATGATCTTTATATAACTATACACAAAAGTAACAGTTTCATTTTGAGGAACTAACTATAAATTTGATTGCACAAATGTTAATTGTAATTCAGTCTGGTAAACTGTTTTTGGATTGAGAGAGAAAGCTGTTTAAACAATCTCGGGTTATATAAATGGATAGGGAAAAATGCCCAGTGCACAATATTACTAATGAATGTTGGTATCATGAATAAATATGAAAGGGCATATGGAGTCCATGACATGTGAACAGTCTAGAAAGATGCAGTTCCACAATAAAATTACATGTAATGTGGATTGCACAGTTATCATGAGTGTTCAATAAATGGCTAAACAGGATTTTGAAGTCATTGTTCTGATAGGAAGCAAATGGGCAGAATTTGGTAAAAGAAGGATTTGAGAAACTAAAGCAGTCAATATAATCACTGTCCATGGAATAATCGATTAAAGATGATTAAATTTCTTCAGGGAGCTGTATCATGTTATTCTATAAAATCGCGTTATTCTATAAAATATTATAAGATCTATAAATTATAAAACCAGCATTTCGATTGTACTACAATGGCATCCCTCAGGGTAAGGCTGGTTTCACAGGAAGAACGGTGCCACTATTTATTGCAAACTATAGGTGTCAATATGTCATTTCTGGAACTTTATTGGCCCTAGAATATAAAAGACTAATCATGATGAGAGGGAGAGGGTACAAAGGGGGCTACTTGTAGATTATCTGGGTTGTCGATGATTTACACCTTCCTGCAAATTAGCACTTGGTTTCTGATGAGCATGTTTTCTTTCTGATGTGTGTGGAAATACGCCAACAGTTCCTATATGGCTGTTCCTTTAGTCTGTTGCGTCTGCTTCTTTGTGTGACCAGATAATGAATGTCATCTACATACTGTATCCAACAACAGGGGCATAACAGTGCAGAAGTTATGGTCATTTGCTCAAAGTTTCCATGAAGAAGTCCAGGGTGAGTGGGGAGAGCCCACTGTCACTTCATCTAATTGCTAATTTCCTTCCGTACTTAAAAAAACCTGCATACTAATATACAGTTCACTCACAAAACCGAAAATAATGGTATGACACAACTTTTGGACTTCTCTGGTAATCCACCGAGGGCAGTATGTCAACAGCTGGACATGAAGTAGTTGTATGATGATAACAGAAACCAACAGCTGGATTGTAATCCAACGTCTTTTGTTCTAAATGTGCTAACAGTTTCAACGCTAAAAAGTGTCATCTTCATGCCCCTGTATGTGGAAACATACACAGCATGACAGCAAAGTATGAGGGTACTGAAAACAAAAATCAGTTTGTGATGTATTTATTTATTTATTTATTTACTGATTTATTTAACCTGGCAAGATTAGGGCCATCAGGCCCTCTCTTACATCTAACCAGGCAGTCTACTTATTTTACATTCATATGTTTTAATAGGCATGTTCAACTACATCCAGTGCAAAAAGTGAAATAAACAATTACAAAGGCACACCAGGAAAAATACATACATATAGAGTTTATATTCGTAGATCATAAGTACTGTTATAATTAGACATTATTGAAGAGACAGATTTTAGATAGGAGTGCTAGCAGCAGGGCGTATGAGGGAGGCTGATGGTGAAAGGAGGAGAAGAAGAGAGACATGATGAAACATAATTAAGGAAATATAAAGGAAAAGAAGATTGCATGGTTAATAGGGACAGATGAAGAGGAAGGCATCTCAGGAGCAAGATAGGAGACACTAGCTTTGCTATTTGACAGAGGAGAGGATTGGCCTTGTACATTAATTTTGTGGAGAACGTTATGAGGATGATAGTAGGAAAATTCTTCAACTTCTTTTTAAAAGCAGCAGGGGATTGAATTTTGCGCAAGGTAAGGGGCAGTTTGTTCCAGAAGCGGACAGCGGCAACTGAGAAGGAGTTTGCAAAAGTTTTTGTTTTGTGAGTGGGCACAGTTAGGATACCAAATAAGAGTGACCTCGTGTTTCGATTATGATGGCATGACAAATGTTTAATCTCTCAAGTAAGGTACTGGGGTGCTTGCACGACGAGGAGGCGGTGAAGTAGACATAAGTGTGGTAGCCACGCAATTTGTCCGGCCACAGCCACCCTAGCTGGGAGTATGAGGCACTAACATGATCATATCGGTGAATGTTGCAGGTGTAGTGCACACAGGCATTCATGGTTAGTTCTAGCCGTCTTTTGTTTTCACTACTCACGCCTTGTTGAATTACATCACAATAGTGGAGGTTCGGTAGAACGAGTGCTTGCACTAGCTGGCATTTCAAGTCCTGTGGAAATATGTTCCGAAACTTTTTGAGAGCATAAAGACAAGCAGATGTCTTCCGTCACACTGCAACTGTATTCTCCGCCCCATTGAGATGCTCATCCAAAGTTACACCCAAGTTCTTAACTGTTTTCTGATATGGTATTGGAGTACCGTCAAGCAGAATAGGAGGCAGCTGTTTGTGGAAATCTGAACTTATTAATTTATAATGGGCTATTAAGATTACTTGCGTCTTTTTTGTATTTAGTTTAAGCCCCAGGTTTTTCGCCCATGTCACTACTGAAGACAGATCATCATTCATCTGAGCGATTGCAGTGTTTATATTTTCAGGTCTGACACTTAAGTAGAGCTGGAAGTCGCCGGCATAGAAATAATATTTACAGGACGACAGAACCGACAATATATTGTTGACATATGAAGAAAACAAAAGTGGTCCTAAGACTGATCCTTGTGGCACTCCTGAGGAAACATGTTTCCAGGAAGATTTTTCATTTACGCAGACACCATATCGCTGTCTGTCTTTTAAGTAGCTTTCAAACAATTTCATTGCACTATCTGAGAAATTAAGCTGTTACATTTTTCTGAGCAATATGTCAAAGTTAACAGTGTCAAAAGCTTGGCTGTTAGAGCGTCAAGGTCAATATGTTTCATGTTCCTACAAGTTATGTAATGCGATTTGATCCTTGGCGGCTGCACAGAGTAGGCTAGAAATATTACATCATGTGCGAGAGGCCAGGGGCCGATGTTTGACCAACATCTCTTACTTTGTCAGTCTGTTTCATTGCGATTACGTCTATAAGAGTATGACTGTGCGCCGTATGGAGTGTAGGTTGTAATGGAAGAATGTTCATGCTATTGCAACTAAACAATCTTCTTAGGTTTATTGTGGAGGGAGTGTCTCTTAGCAGGTCTATGTTCAAGTCACCCATTGTGACATGTGACAGTGACATGTTCATATTGACACTGAAGTGAATGTAATTCCGACTGAAACGAACTCACTGAGTTTATTTTTGGCGGCTTGTACATGACGCCAGTCAAGAACTTCGGACTTTGTATGTTTATTTCAATGACCTTGAATTCAGGCTCTTTTTCTTCAGCAGGGTTTGACATACATAAGACTTTCGCTTTGAGATCTGTTCGTATATATGCGCTGACCCTGCCACCTCGCTTATTTGATCTGTGTGCCCTAAGAAATGTGTATCCTGGGAGGTGAATAGATACAGAGGACATGTGTGGTTTTCCCACATTTTGGATAAGAGGATTACGTGGTAGTTTAGTTGGTTGCAGAGGAGGCTAACTTCTTCGTAATGTGCAGGTAAAGACTGGACGTTGCAGTGAGCTGCTAAAAGCTCTGACGTGTTACGCTGAGCAGCCTGGAGCAGTGTGGCAGACTGGTTTGTGCCTTGTTAGGCACTACCTGCCGCAAGGGGCACTGGCTGCTGCTTTCACCAAGTGACATAACACAGGGGTGTCTGAGAATTTGCGTGACCTGTTTGTGACTCCGCGAGTGCCGAAAGAAAGGCGACCGCAAGAGATTTCCTGAGGTTTCAGGAATAAAGAAAATGGATTAGTGGTATTCGGTGCAAGGAGAACATGACCAAAATAGTGACGGCTGTGTGTCACTGTGTATCCTCTGTTGTTAGAGGTGAAATGTAATAAGTGTATTTGAAACAACTTAGGGTGGAAATAAGGGAAAGAGAAGTGATTTAAGAGGCCGATGCTGCCAGCAGAGAGAAGTAAGATTAATAACTAATAGATTATCATAGGAAGCTAGAATTAAATTGAAATTTACTAAAGTGCTACTGGTAGTGATTATCGTAGGAAGCTACAATTAGATTGAAATTTGCTAAAGTGATACTGATATTGATTTTTGTTATGAATAATTTAATCCGAAGAGATGGGTGATTAATGAACTAAAGGAGAGACTAATAACTGCAATGGCACAACTACAGAATTGAAGAGAATAAACTGAAAAAATTAAAAAAGTATTAGCAGTAACTAAAATTAAGTAAATGTTAGAGCTACAGGTACCAAAAATAGTAAAAAGTTAATGCAGTTACAAAAACAATTAGTTGAAGGTACAAATATGGGTATAATTAAAAAAGTTAATACAGTTACAAGACAGTATATCTGAGCATAGGGCTGTTACAATTTGCAAATGGTGTTAAGTTTGCACTTTTGGCTCGAGTAGCTTCACTTAATACTATTCAGTTCTGTCATGTTTGTGACTGTCTTCTTTCCAGCTGCTGTCTTAATGATTACTCTGCCATCCTGAGTCCACACATTCTGGAGACCGGAATGGGATATGGCACTGTTTAAAATCTTTAGCCGTTCGTGTGTCAGATCTTCCCTTATTGTAAGCCCTGCCCTTGCTAACCTCTTCTTCTGGGTAAAGATCGCTGCCCTTTTTCGGTATGAGACAAATTTAATTATTATTGGACGAGGTTTGGTAGCACCTGGTAGTTTTCATCCCACCCAATGGCTCCTGTCAATGTCTACCTCAGTCACTTCAACGCCTAATTTTTCACGCGCAACCTGTGTAAGCAGGTTGTCTGTGTCTTCTTCCTTATTTTCTACTACTCCAAACAGTCAAAGACTATTTCACCTTTGGTACTGTTCTAGCTCGTCTGTTGCGGTAGATAGTTTTACTTCCTACTCTCGTGCCTTTTTCTAGTATTCAGACACAGACTTTTTTAGTGCTGTAATTTTGGCAGTATTGGCCTCAGCAGTTTCACGCATTTTAGCCAATACTGTTGCCGTTACTGTATCTGATATAGTGCCTGCTATCAGATCGAGATTGTCTTTACCGCGAAGTGCAGCGTTTACCTCAGAGTGGAACAGCTCCGCTATCCTGGGAGCCGCGGCCACACCTTCCGCCAAGAGCAGGCCCGCCGCTCCCTGCTGCTCCCCCGCTGCTGTTGACTCTCCTGTTTACCATTTTCTCGTAGATATTGGCGGAGCACAGTAAAAAAATAGCACTACTGCACAGAACACTGTTGTTTACGCAATTTCCACTGGTACTAGACAACACCACCTGCGAGAGCACCTTCGAATTCAACTAAATTTCACAAGCCGAACTTAACATGTGTTACAATGCAGCCGCCATCTTACTTAATAAATCCCCATTTCAGTCCACAACTGTGATTTTTTGTTGTCAGTTCACTCATACTTTGCTATCATGTTATGTGTGTTTCCCCATACAGGGGCTTGAAGATGATGTTTTTTGGTATCAAAACTGGTAGCATGTTTTGAATAAATGACGTTAAATTACAATACAGCTGTTGCTATCAATTAGCATGATTCAAATATGTGTGGACTTGGAAGTGTACAGAACCATCAGTGGTAGACTGGGACACAGGCATACTGGAAGCCAACAGACACTAACTGGTGTCAACACACAGAGCCACCATCACTTATCTCAGAGGTATTCTGTTCTGCATACACTGACTGCCCATACCTGTCAGATAAGTAACACTAACAATATAAAAGAAGAATTGAGAGGGCTATACCACATCTTTCACACCAACGGGTCTCACAACAACACTGTAAGAAAGGCAACCGAGGCCAAGTGGAATGAAACAAGAGAAGATGGAAAGGATGAGATATTTCTGCTAGTGCATTTACCATATGCGAAGGGCTTCAGCGAATGGTGTAACTATTCGCTCATATCGGTGGATAATAACAGACAGTTTTCAAGTCATCCCTTTTCTAACAAAACATTTTTAAAGGTATTTGAATAAACTTCAATAAAAAGTATTTAACAGGAAATGGATCATAATTAAGAGTAGAGGTACTGTAAGAAATTAAAGCTTAATGTCATAGCTTGTTTTATGATATATAAGACGAAAATATTCATTGAAAGCTGTGTGTGTATTCAGATCTGTTCTGTCAAAACCTTGTCCGTTAGCGCTAATTGCTTCAATGTGATCTGTAAATATGAATTAGAAGTTGAAACAATATATCAGTATTATTAAAGCTGTGTTTTACCTGATTTGTCCAAAAAGAGAATTTGCCATATGGTCAGTATTGATTCCAAAGATCAGAATTTTCTTCCCCAACTCTGATAAATCAGTTAAAGAAATAGAAAGACTTATTTTTGGAGATAGCTAGAGAGACTTAAATTATTAACAGATAAAGAATATGGATAGTGAAAAGCATTGAGGTGATAATACTTGATATTTACTTTCTGAAATTTTAACATAGCGAGCATTACACTAACAGTACTCAATTGAAGCCGTGAGATGCAAAACAGCACAAGTCCAATTTTTGGCAATATATGAGGTATTGATATCACTGCATTTGTCTTACACAGGGCTATCTTCTGAGAGTCAGAACAGCTCAAATAGATGATTCTCTACACAATTACAGAGTCCCTTATAGTCATAACATCATAAGTCCAGTAACATGTGTTGTTCTGTATGTCATTCATGAAACATCTAATGAAGCAAATGAGATTCAAAACAACACAAGCTCGTAGATCACCTTATTCCCACCTGGAATCATGACTGAGGCAACAGTCATTTTATTTATGCACAGTGAGTCCGAGTAATTAACGTTTGATTCCTCTGTAAATGTAGTGTTTATTTACAGTTTTCCTGAACTTTAATACCACCAATAATAGTAAAATGGGTGACAACAGAGATAATGATATCCCAGTTCCAAAACAAAAGTCAAATCCCTCAAAATGGAATCATAATGTGCAAAAAACCAGTCTCATATCTGCCAAGTTGTATGTACACGATGACGGAACTGTTACATCTGGGGAGGAGTACTGGTGAAAACTCAAGTAAGTATCAAGAGTAGTAAAATTTTTATATGATTTGACAAAAAACATTTTCTAATTCTACAGTTAATAAATAGCCTGATGTTATGAGCATAAAATAAATATAGGTGGCTTAAACTTATGCTAATGTTAAGTTTTATTAACACACTTAGGTAAATGATAGTGTCGCAGAAGAAGCTGAGTAGAACCGTGGTGTAGTGGTTATGATACTAAACTGTTGCACGGAGGGTCGTGAGTTCAAAACTCACCTGGACTGTAGAGTTTTAATTTCTATATTCGGTTTGAGTACATTCTAAAAGTATCCACAAATGTCAAGAATCATTGTACCGGAATGTTCTGTAGCTGTATATATACTGTATGTGTTCTGGCCAGAGGCAGTTCGCTCCGCGCTCCTGTATGTGCAACTGCTGAATAAACCTTCGTTAAGTGAATTTAGTGTTAGTCGTTCAGCTATTTACACCTTCTTCTACATGACATTAATCTGGTGGAGGCGCTGGGTATTGGAACTTGTGATAGCGCACATTATCGATGACAAGTGGCTCCCATCAGGCCATGACAGAGTCGCCGTTTACATGGCGAGAAACCCGAGCCATATTCAACAGATCGCAATCTACCAGAAACAGAAGAAGAAGAGGACGTTACGATGACAACTACTGTGTGCCACCACATGAGACATCCTTTCGGGTTCTCTGGTGATGATGGCCAAGATCCAAACAAGTGGCTGAAGGTATATGAGTCTACAGCCAAATTTAATGAATGGGATGACACCACGCGTTTGGATAACGTATTTTTGTACTTGGAGGGCACTGCCAAGCAATGGTATGAGAACAATGAGGAGAAGTTCACAAGCTGGTAAGTATTCCACGCGGAACTGCACAAGTACATCAGCAACACACAACAACAGAAGTGCAAGACTGAAGATAAATTAAAGTGCAGGGCACAGCGTCCAGGAGAAACTACAGCATCCAACATTCAGGACATCTTGGAGCTGTGTAAAATAGTGGACCCTAGAATAAAGGAGGAAGATAAGATTGCACATCTCATGAAGGGTGCTGCTGAGGACATGTATCAAGCCCTACTCCTGAAGGTGATTTCGACAGCAGACGACTTCATAAAATGGTCCCAGTATATCGAGACAATGCATCAAAAAAGAATTACACGCAAGAAGTTTGAATGGCTTCCAAACATCGTATCGATGTCTGTGATGGAGGAAGCAACTGATTTCACAAGTGTTCTTTGTCAGATAGTGAGAGAGGAAGTTCAGAATGCACTTGGATTGCACGGCGAGCAAAAAACCGAGACGCTTCAAGAGGTCATAAGTGAAGAAATGGAACAGACATTGAACGCAATCTCTTGTCCTTCATTTCCCTTTAAAACGGTGAAAAAGTCGAGACCTAGGCAGAGTTACGTTCTTACAATGCCGCATGAGGAACCTGGAAGACTGACATCTGGAGGACCCAGGATAACCAACCAGTATGTTTCCACTGCGGACGACCGGGACATGAGGTGCGCTATTGTCGAGAAAGGCAGCGGATATTTGATGACGCCCGTGCCAGAAAGAAGACAGCAGACCAATCTTAGCTGATGCCAACTTTGGGACGATGATGATGAACAAGAAGATGTGGGTGCAGGACGACGTAGGTCACCATCGCTGCAAGCTAGCCATTGGTGAGGACGTTCCCCAACATGCCAGTCTCCATCGCCGTTTAGAAGCTCCAGCCGATCACCCAGCTGCTGCAACCTGGAAAACTAAAGGGTGCGACCTTCCTTGGAGATGTGGCCACCGAAGAGAAAAATCCTACGCCATTGATCACTACAAATATGATGGGAAACTACGTCGATATCCTCATGGATGGCCAACCAGCCCAAGGTCTTGTGGACTCTGGAGCATCATATTCAGTCATTTCGGAGAAGTAATGTTGCCAGTTGCAGAAAACTGTATTTGTTGACAACAAAGCATCTCTGCTGAATGTGGCTAATGGGAAATATTTAAAACCTACAGGACGATGTACCATTCGGGTGGGTATAAGTGGCCATACACAGCCCTTACAATTCATCGTCTTATAAGAATGTACTCATAGCACCATTCTTGAATGAGACTTTATGAAAGCTTCTCAGGCAATTAAAGATTGTCGTTGCTCGAAGATTATGCTCGACAAGATGAGATACTGTGGACAGAAAGATGCGCATCCGAGCATGTGGAAACTATGTGTGCTGGATGAAGTGATAATTCCTGCAGTCAGTACTAGAAAGGTAACTGTCATGTGTCATGCCATGCATCAATCCATGGATCGTGTAGTGGAATGTAAGAGAAGCATACCACTGGAGAATAACTTGATCATCCCAGCCTCTGTTGTCTCATTTAAGAGCGGATTCAGTGAATTGTGGATAGTTAACTGTCACCAAGAACTGCAGATGCTTCCAAGACGCATTTGGATAGCAAACACTGAGCTGTTAATTGCAGAACAGCTAAGCGTCATAGAAACCTTCCATGCCGAGTCTGTGGGTGAACTTAGCGCTACCACTACGATCTTCTAGCTCGACTATCACCAAATCTCAATAAGGAACAACAGAAGAAGTTGCTTGCAATTCTAGAGTTCTCTGAATGCTTCAATCCACAGGTGAAGAGCAAATTAGATAAATTGACGGTGAAGCGCCGGATTAGCGCTGAAGACCATCAACCAATAAGCCAGAGAGCATACCATGTGTCAGCAATGGAACATCGAATAATTTGCAACGAGGTAGAGAAAATGATGAAGAACGACATCATTCAGCCTTCACAGAGCCCATGGTCATCACCAGTGGCCCTCGTCAGGAAGAAGAATGGCAGTTGGCGCTTTTGTGTTGATTCTAGGAAGCTTAAGAAGATAACTAAAAAGGACGTTTACCCTCTTCCACGAATTCACAATACATTAGATTGTCTGAAGGGGGCTAAGTTTTTCTCAACCATGGACATGTACTCAGGATACTGGCAAATCGAAGTAGATAGGCTGATTGTGAGAAAACTGCATTCATCACCCCTGAGGGCCTGTCTGAGTTTAAGGTAATGCAGTTTGGTTTGTGTAATGCACCAGCAACTTTTGAATGGATGATGGATAATCTGTGTCACCTGAAGTGGACGATATGTTTTTGTTATTTAGATGACATTATAGTGTTCTCAGAGACATTTGATGAACATATAAAAAGACTCAGGGCCATTCTTAAGTGTTTCCAACAAGGCGGACTGAAACTTAATCCAAGAAAGTGTCTCTTTGGAGCAAAAGAAATCAAAATACTTGGACACCTTGTGTCAAACGAAGGTGTGCGGCCAGACCCAGAAAAGGTGAGTGGTATAACGGAATTTCCTATTCCTAAAAGTATTAGAGATGTGAGAAGCTTCCTCAGATTATATTCTTATTACCATTTTATCAAACACTTTTGTATTGTAGGTGCCCTGGTGGTCTCAGTCACCTACGGTGGACTGGAAGCGGAGCGGTGACCTCTCCAGTTGTCAGGATGCTATGAAATGACTGTGGACACGTCAGAAATGCCAAAGAAACATTGTTAATTCATGACACCTTTATTCCTGCCGAGTACAATGTGGCCCGCATAACACAGGCTGGCTGAGCTTGGTGATATCAACGACCTTCCCCGAGTCCTCGCTGACTCGGAGCGATGACACCAGCTCCGGGCCGCACCAGTCTTGCTAGTGCAGCGCCGCGTGCTGTGACATAGCGGTGTAATGCCCTTACTTCGGCCGCGTGTGGCTGGTGGCGCCCGGCTGGGCGGCGGACAGCAGGATTGCTAAGCAATTCTCTCTCGCCTGTTGTGTGTAACCAGGCCACTGCCCCTGCTTAACGACACATTCTGACACATGTGCAATCCTCTTACCTCTTGGCTAACCTACTGCCTCTGGCTCTCAGCATAGGCAACGAAACTCTGACAATATTCCACGTTCCCAACTCTTTACTAGTCTGAGACACTACAGTATCAAAGCCAGGCCACTCCAAGAGTTGTTAAAAGCTGAAGTTAAATTTATCTGGTGTGGTGCTCAACAAGATTCTTTTGATGTGCTGCGAAAAGCTCTGACGACTGACCATGTACTTGGTCTGTATGATGAGAGAACACCTACAGAACTACACACATATGCCAGTGGGTATGGGATTAGTGCTGTTCTGGTGCAAATTTCGAATGGAAAAGAGAAGGTTATAGCCTATGCTTCTAAGACACTTACAGAAGCCAAGAGAAACTACTCAATTACAGAAAGAGAATGTCTTGCTGTGATCGGGGCCATGTGAAAATATAGACAGTATCTCTATGGAACGCCACTCACAGTTGTTACAGACCATCATTCTCTTTGTTGGCTGACAGGTCTTAAGGATCCAACACGATGACTCGCCAGGTGGGCACTACATCTTCAAGAGTATGACATTACCATAGTGTACAAAAGTGGAAGAAAACACCAAGATGCTGACTGTCTCTCAAGAAACCCTGTGCAAGACCATCAAGACTTTGATGAATATAGTGACTGTCTCGCTGCACTCCAGGATCTCTCTGCTGAGCAGAAGAAGGACGCCAAGATATCTCAAATTATGCTTGCCTTAAATTGATCAGAGGATGTGAAAGGACAATTTAAGGTAGTTAACGGATTCCTTTGCAAGAAAAACTTTGATCTGTTTGGAAAGAGGTGGCTACCAGTGATTCCTAAACACATGCGCTTAGATGTTCTACAGAAATTCCATGACACACCTGAGGCAGGACACTTAGGATTTATTAAGACATACGATAGAATCCGCAAGAGATTTTTCTGGCCAGGTTTATTTAGGAGTGTCCATCACTATGTGTTGCACTGTCAAGAGTGCCAGAGGAGAAAGTCAGTTCTTCAGAAACCAGCTGGCTGACTCATACCAATTCCACCAGCCGAAACACCTTTCCAGCGTGTTGAGATTAACCTCCTCGGGCGATTTCCAATGTCTGCTAGTGGCAATAGATGGATTATTGTTTGCACTGATTATCTGACATGCTATGCCATTACAAAAGCTGTGAAAACAGCCAAAGCATCCGAGGTAGCCAAATTCATTGTGGAAGACATTGTATTAAAACATGGTGCCCCAGGGTTGTTAATTACAGATCGAGGGAAAGTTTGTCAATCGAATCTTGTGGCAGAGATAAAATGTCGGTGCAAATTTACTCATCACATGATGACAGCCTACCATCCGCAAACTAACGAGCTTACTGAATGCCTTATTAAGACTTGGTCGACATGCTATCAATGTTCGTCAATGTTGAGCAGAGCAACTGGGATGAGGTGCTACCTTTCATGATGTTTGCCTACAACATGGCCAAACAAGGCACCACAGAATTTACGCCATTTTTTCTGGTGCATGGGTGTGAGGCGACTACAATGATGGACACTGTGTTTCCGTTACATCCTGATGGCGTGGACGACGACTACATCGGCCAGGTGTTAACCAGCGCTGAGGAAGCACGCTGCAGGTTCAAGAAAATGATTGCTGAAGGTATGACGCGAACCACTGCCCTGTTGTCTACCAGTCTGGTGACCTCGTCTGGATCTTCACTCCTGTTCAGAAGGTTGGTCTCTCCGAGAAGCTCCTCAGATGCTACTTTGGACCTTATAAGGTTGTAAGACAGTTGTCTGATGTTACTTATGAAGTTGAAGATTTCGCCTCGACACAAGATGATGAAAGATCAGAGTTACGGTCCACGTCTTTCAAATGAAGCCCTACAAGGATCCTGCAACCCAGAGTAAATTTGAAGCTCCAGCGACAGGCAATACGCGGAAAGGTGACAAGCAGCGTAGCGGCAAAATAAGTTCCAAAAAGATCATCACCAGGGCGAGCATCAGTCATCGCGAGTCGGAGTACGCAGGACCGATGACTCATTCCCAGACCAGGAGGATGTAACACCGAGACACTGTCACAAAGGAAGCTGAGTAGAACCGTGGTGTAGTGGTTATGATAACTGTTGCACGGAGGGTCGTGAGTTCAAGACTCACCTGGACTGTAGAATTTTAATTTCTATATTCAGTTCGAGTACATTCTAGAAGAACCCACTGAAGTCAAGAATCATTGTACTGGAATGTTCTGTAGCTATATATATACTGTATGCGTTCTGGCTGGAGGCAGTTCACTCTGCACTCTTGTATGAGTAAGTGCTGAATAAACCTTCATTAAGTGAAGTTAGTGCTCGTCATTCACCACAGAGTAGGGTTATCCTATTTTCAAAGAGTCACTAGAAAACAATGACTAATATACATACCTTTAATAATAATAATAATAATAATAATACATTTTTCTATTGTTTTCTAGATGAAGGCGTAAATGCATGGATGACACATCTCATGCTGCCAAGGAGCTATTACTTACACACATTAACAACATGGATTTGAGGAATACACAGGATACATGTTTAGCTGGTTCAATATCACTTTATCCACCAGCTAGATGCAGACAATGACTACATGATGCTATGAAGAATCATTCCTCTGCTTTCCATTATCATTTAAGTCATGTATTCATAAAATAAGTAATAAAATATCATAATATATTTTGACCCTTTACTATGCATGGGATTTCTAATTCAAGACTACGATGGGTCACTTCATTGGTAGCTGAAGGTGTATCATCTCCCAAAGATCGACAAGGAGTACACAAGAAAAATGCTGCAAGCCAAAAAATGCAAAAGAAAATATGAAGGCCCATATAAAATCATTTCCATGCTGAGAAGCTCATAATGGAAAATCAGGGAAAAAGACATGATATTTAAACCCAGAACCCAGTGTAATAACAACATGGAAACTATATTTACAAACACGTGAACCAGAAGTATATCTGTCTCTACAAAATCTTGAAAGTGATATTATGCCAGACATCAACCATGAATATTACCTTCGCTTCTAACGTGATAACTTCAACTATCCCTTTGGACGTCTGCGAACTGACATTTGTTCATAATATGAAACACTGGAACTAGACATCCAATGTGAAAATATTGCAGCACTCAGAGACAATCCGAAAAGAACTTCATAAAACTGGAGCTAAAAGATTCTACAATGATATGAAAGAATGTACACTATTAGTGAAGGAGGGAGAAACAGAGCATCATACATTAGAGTGTATTGCATTTGATTTTCTGCAAAATGTTCCATATCCGGCAAATCCCATGACAGAGAAGATCTATGCCAGACAGCTCTGGTTATATGCTTTGATGATAAAACTTTTATTTATTCCTATGCTGAGCTGATTGGTAAAAAGATGTCTAATGAAACTGTGTCTTTATTGGACAACCTTCTTACAAATTACGTTAGTGAAACAACAAAATGGTTGCATATATTCAAAGATGCCTGTACCTCACAGAATCAGAACACCACCATTGTTAAATAATTAACAACGAAAATAATCAATTATTGACAGTTTAATATAATTGGATAGATAAAAAAATCACTGGAGAAGCTTAGGAAAAGGGGTACAGTTCAGAAAAGTCACCTAGAACCCGGGTCAGGGGAGACTTACTGGACGGGATGAGAAGGAAAGTCTGGTTGTAGGGTGCTGCCTTTTTTTGGAAACCTGAGAGCTTAAAGGTAGAAGACAGGGTAATATGCAAGACAGAGATTACTACTAAAACATCGTGCATATGTTACTAAGAGTGTACATCGTACATAACAGAGGTGGACGGGGGAACTGCAAAAAACAGACAGGTCAGAAAATGAAAGATGTAGAAAACTAAAATGGAGTGAAGAAAGGAGTAACCACTGTGAAGAAATGCTGAGATGAAAGGAATTAATGTAAATTAATACCAGGTGGGTGACGAGAACCAAGGACATGTTGTAGTGCTAGTTTCCACTTGTGGAGTTTTGAGAAACTGTTGCTTAGGGGAAGAATCCAGATGGTGTGTGTGGTGAAAGAGGCACTGAGGTAGCAACTGTCATGTTGTAGAGCATGCTCTGCAACAGGATATTGCCACACGAACCATGGCAAGGCACCTCAGACCACATGGCTACCCAACTTGGCATTTTGGGTGGAGTAAGAAGTTCTATGGATTGAGGTGTAAGTCCTTGTGAGGGGCCTGAGGTTCTTAGGATGGACTGTAGGTCACTCTGAATCGCAGGGCTGTGATCTTGATGGCAGATGCTGTATGTAGAAGTGTCAGGCAGCTGGCGTAGACCTTCACTAACATACTCCTGTCAGACAAGTACCACAGAGGTATATCTTTTGTCTGCCGGGACAATAATGATTGAGTCATAAGCTTTTAGGGAACATAGAGCCTGGAGTTTTGCAGAGGACAGGTTAGGGTCATGCTGTAGGGACCTGAGGATGGGTTGTGAAACAATGCTGGATGTGAGGAATTCTTGGTAGGCTTGTATGGGATGATTTTGAGATAGTGGTGGCAGATCAAGTTTGGATCGTCGTCAGAACTGTTCAAAGCTGGGTTCAATGTCAGGTTTGCTGTTGGAAAGGTTTTGGGATTGGATTGCAAAGTGATATTTCCAGTTGACATTACATGTGAAGGAAAGTCATTCACCAAAGCAGCATGATTAAATGTAGTTTTAGTGTTGAAAGTGAGACCCTCGAATAATACAGATAATTCATAACGGGAGAGTGCTTTAGATGAGAGGTTGAGAACACTACAGTTGTGGCTGGTTCCTGTGATTATGAGGTTTTATTGGTCTGTCAGGCAGTGGTGAAGGCTGTAGGATGTTCAGGAAGTTGGCCAAGCTCAGTTTGTATGAGAGGAGTGGTGGTTGATGTGTGGCTGCTTGGGGAGCTACAGAGGGACAGGAAGGGAAACACTGCTGTTCAGGAAGTTTAGGAAAAGGTGGGATAGCTTTTTGAGGTGAAGTCTGGCATGTTGTTGCAGCCTGAAGTTGGCTTGGTGGATGATACTATCCAAGGGAATGTGAGCAGCAGATAACTGCAGGATTTTGTAAAAGGAGAGAAGTCTGGTGGACTGGAAACTGGCAGATGAGGCATGTAGGACACAGATTAGTTGGGTAAGTGCAAGAGATTGCTGTATTTGAAATGGTAATAGAGCCTGTTGTAGACTAGGACTGCATCGAGAAACAGGGACTTTCAATGTCAGGCCTTTGGGAACAAGAAGGTTTCAAGAAAGAGAATGTGGGACCTTAATTTTGATAGTGCAAAAGCAAGTTTTCAAAAAGAATGGATGTAATGTGTGATGGAATTCATCATAACAAGAGATGACAGTTTGGAGTGTTAGAAATGGTGCGAGTGGTAAAAACGAGAGGCAGAGGGTGGAAAAACAAAGACAAACTGAAGAAAAGAAAGGAAAAAAATTCAGAAAAATTCACACAGAAACTGTAAGAACAGACAATGGTTAACAAGAGGCAATGAGTGGGTGAGAAATTCCTCGCCAGAAGAATGGTCTATATGATACGAAAAAATGATTGGAAAAGAAAAAAAAATTGACAGGGAAAGTCGTGAAATGAGAGAGAATTTTAAAAATGGGCAAACAGAAAGAGAAAGTCACAGGAGAAAATGTAAAGTACTTTGCTTGACAAATAAAGTAATGTAGGAGACATCAGTAAAAGCAGACTGGAGCGGTTTGGCAAAAAACAAATGCACAAAAACGTGAAAGAATCGCATATAAACAAGGTAATAGGAGTGTGGGAAAGAAAATAGCTATCAAATTTGCAAATAAATCAGTTAAAGAAGATTGGGAGAAGACCCAATCAATCAGTCTTTCCTTCTTATCCCGTCTGGTAAGTCTCTGGGTGACTTTTGCAAACTGTACCCTTTTCCCTAAAACTTTCCCGTCCTTTTCCTTCACACCTGCAACTCTTTTGCTGGAAGATGGAACCACTGGTTCTGAAAGCTTGCACAAGTTAAAACGTTTTGTGTGTGTGTTCTCCTGCCACCGCTTGACGAGTAGATTTCTTTTATCTACCCAATTACATTGTTATATTAAAAACAAAGATTCCATGACTTACCAAACGGGAAAGCGCTGGTAGATAGGCACAATAAAAAAACACACAAACACACACACAAAATTTCGAGCTTTCGCAACCCACAGTTGCTTTGTCAGGAAAGAGGGAAGGAGAGGGGAAGACGAAAAGATGTGGGTTTTAAGGGAGAGGGTAAGGAGTCATTCCAATCCCGGGAGCGGAAAGACTTACCTTAGGGGGAAAAAAGGACAGGTATACACTCGCACACACACACATATCCATCCACACATATACAGACACAAGCAGACATATTTAAAGGCAAAGAGTTTGGGCAGAGATGTCAGTCGAGGCGGAAGTGAAGAGGCAAAGATGTTGTTGAATGACAGGCGAGGTATGAGTGGCGGCAACTTGAAATTAGCGGAGATTGAGGCCTGGTGGATAACGGGAACAGAGGATATATTGAAGGGCAAGTTCCCATCTCCGGAGTTCGGATAGGTTGGTGTTAGTGGGAAGTATCCAGATAACCAGGCCGGTGTAACACTGTGCCAAGATGTGCTGGCCGTGGACCAAGGCATGTTTAACCACAGAGTGATCCTCATTACCAACAAACACCGTCTGCTTGTGTCCATTCATGCGAATGGACAGTTTGTTGCTGGTCATTCCCACATAGAAAGCGTCACAGTGTAGGCAGGTCAGTTGGTAAACCACGTGGGTGCTTTCACACATGGCTCTGCCTTTGATCGTGTACACCTTCCTGGTTACAGGACTGGAGTAGGTGGTGGTGGGAGGGTGCATGGGACAGGTTTTAGACCGGGGGCGGTTACAAGGGTAGGAGCCAGAGGGTAGGGAAGGTGGTTTGGGGATTTCATAGGGATGAACCAAGAGGTTATGAAGGTTAGGTGGACGGCGGAAAGACACTCTTGGTGGAGTGGGGAGGACTTCATGAAGGATGGATCTCATTTCGGGGCAGGATTTGAGGAAGTCGTATCCCTGCTGGAGAGTCACATTCAGAGTCTGATCCAGTCCCGGGAAGTATCCTGTCACAAGTGGGGCACTTTTGGGGTTCTTCTGTGAGAGGTTTTGGGTTTGAGGGGATGAGGAAGTGGATCTGGTTATTTGCTTCTGTACCAGGTCGGGAGGGTAGTTGCGGGATGCGAAAGCTGTTTTCAGGTTGTTGGTGTAACGGTTCAGGGATTCAGGACTGGAGCAGATTCTTTTGCCACGAAGGCCTAGGCTGTAGGGAAGGGACCGTTTGATATGGAATGGGTGGCAGCTGTCATAATGGAGGTACTGTTGCTTGTTGGTGGGTTTCATGTGGACGGACGTGTGAAGCTGGCCATTGGACAGGTGGAGGTCAATGTCAAGGAAAGTGGCATGGGATTTGGAGTAGGACCAGGTGAATCTGATGGAACCATAGGAGTTGAGGTTGGAGAGGAAATTCTGGAGTTCTTCTTCACTGTGAGTCCAGATCATGAAGATGTCATCAATAAATCTGTACCAAACATTGGGTTGGCAGACTTAGGTAACCAAGAAGGCTTCCTCTAAGCGACCCATAAATAGGTTGGCATACGAGGGGGCCATCCTGGTACCCATGGCTGTTCCCTTTAATTGTTGGTATGTCTGGCCTTCAAAAGTGACGAAGTTGTGAGTCAGGATGAAGCTGGCTAAGGTGATGAGGAAAGAGGTTTTAGGTAGGGTGGCAGGTGATCGGCGTGAAAGGAAGTGCTCCATTGCAGCGAGGCCCTGGACGTGCGGGATATTTGTGTATAGGGAAGTGGCATCAATGGTTACAAGGATGGTTTCCGGGGGTAACAGACTGGGTAAGGATTCCAGGTGTTCGAGAAAGTGGTTGGTGTCTTTGATGAAGGATGGGAGACTGCATGCAATGGGTTGAAGGTGTTGATCTACGTAGGCAGAGATACGTTCTCTGGGGGCTTGGTAACCAGCTACAATGGGGCGGCCGGGATGTTTGGGTTTGTGAATTTTAGGAAGTAGGTAGAAGGTAGGAGTGAGAGGTGTCGGTGGGATCAGGAGGTTGATGGAGTCAGGTGAAAGGTTTTGTAGGGGGCCTAAGGTTCTGAGGATTCCTTGAAGCTCTGCCTGGACATCAGGAATGGGATTACCTTGGCAAACTTTGTATGTAGTGTTGTCTGAAAGCTGACGCAGTCCCTCAGCCACATACTCCCGACGATCAAGTACCACGGTCGTGGAACCCTTGTTAGCCGGAAGAATGATGATGGATCGGTCAGCTTTCAGATCACGGATAGCCTGGACTTTGGCTGTGGTGATGTTGGGAGTAGGATTAAGAATCTTTCTTGAAAAACCTTAATCCTACTCCCAATTTGGGAGTTTGCTTTTAGAAATCTACCGCATTACTGGCATTCACACTGTAATGTAATTACAGTGTTCTGATAGACTGTGTCTCTGAAGTAAGGTGATCATATCACTGATCTACTGCTACCACGCTGAACTAAGTGTATGAAATGTATTCAATGTTGAGAATACGGACAGCCATCAGCTCTTAATGGAATGATGACAATTAAAATTTGTGCTGGACCACGACTTGAACCTGGATTTCCTGATTATTGCGAGTGATTGCCTTACCGTTTGGCTACTCAAGCACAACTCTAGGCCCGATCCAAACTTCCCTAAGTCATCAACCATGTGTGTACAATGTGTAATCACACATTCATTACATATATTCCCATACAGGAAAGACATTTTAGTTGAAAATTGCTGGCCCGATGTCAATGGACAAATACAATACAACACAATGGTACTTTGGACATGAATGCACATCCAAAGGAACGGGCACTGTGGCGACTACAGCTATTATGAAATACGTGAAATGTATTCATAGTTGCGAATATGGGCAACCACCAGCTGTATAATGGAATGATGACAATGAAAGTAAAATTTGTGCCCTGTACAGGAATATACATAATGATTACACAAGTATAGGTTGTAGACACATGGCTGACGACATGTGGAAGTTTGGGTCTGGCCATGAGTCATTCTTTGGTAGCCAAATGGTAAGGCTACCACTTGTGATAAGCGGGAAATCTGTCCTTACATATACAGCTGATGGTTGTCCATATTCGCAACTGTGAATAAATTTCACATATTTCATAATAGCTGTAGTCGTCGCAGTATCAGTTCCTTCGGACATGCATGCATTGTCGAAGGAACATTGCACCATAATTCAGAATAACGCAGCCACTGCAATATTGTATGAACTAAGTGTGTTACCATTATTGCTGTAATTATTCCTCTTTGGCTCACATTGTTTTCACTCAGGTTTTTCTGTAGCATGGATGGTCACTCAAAAGACATGTGCAAGCCTTGCTGATAACTATATCCTCAGATCTTTAAAAAAATTAATTTTTAAAATTTTTGTAAACAATTTATTGCAGTAAAATAGCCATTATAGTTATACATTAGATTACAATCATTTGAGAGTGAATTACAAGGATGTATTGAGTGTCTGCATAATTCTTTGTAGATTACATTCAGTGCAGGTATTATAACAGATTATCATTTGAACCATTTATTGCATAGTCTCTAATTGATCTGGTCCTCTTGTTGCATATTTCTATATGGTATCTCTCACAAGACTGTCCACATAGTGTACACTTGCAAAGGTTTGACAGTTCGTGGTATGTTGTATTTGCACAAATTTCATGGTGGAATCCGTGTACTGCGAGTCTTGTAAGAACGTGTCTCATCTCAAAATTTGCTGCTGTCCAAGTGCGGTCGGTCATGGCCCCGGATCCATAGAATTCCGTTGGTACTTCCTCTCTTTTCTTGAGTAGTGATCTTAGTAGGTTCTCCGATGCTGATGTGTTGGGAAGTAAGAACATTGTCCTTAGATCCTCGATGAGGAAAGATTGGGTGAGAAGGTAGACTAATCTTGATCTTGTGGTTTTTGCTACCCCTAATGCTCTTTTGATATAGGTTGCTTTTACTCTTTCCAATGTTTCTAAGTTCTTTTCGTTTAGGTGTATCCATATGATTTCTATCCCATAAGCCAGTATCAGTATTATTTTTGATTTGAAGAGTGCCATAGCTGTGTCTAGATTTAGTGTTCTGATGGAACTTATTTAGTTTATCGCTCTGATGGCCTGTGTCGCTTTCTCTGTTGTGTGTTTAGTGAAGCACTTTGCGGACGGCTGGAGTGGTATCCCTAGATATTTGTAATCTTTTGTGATAGATATTTGCTTTCCTTGTAGTGCAATTCTTGTCGTTTTTGGGATTTGCCCGCCTGGTCTGAATACCATCATTTCCGTTTTGTCGGTGTTGATCACAAACTTGTGTTTTCTGCACCATTTTTCCACGTCTTCTATAGTCTCTTGTAGTTTCTTTAAGTTTTTTTAGCCTATCACAATGTCGTCCGCGTAGGCATATGCTTCGACATCTTCGTCATGAGTGATTTCCATAATGTCCTTTGCTGCCAGAATGAACTGGAGTGGGCTTAGTGGGTCTCCTTGGAGTACTCCGTTTGTTTGCCTTATTGGTTCAGACAGGTCGAGGTTGTCCAAGATCCTTATCTCATTCCATTCATTTATGGAGTTTATAATCCTTGTCCAGACGCTGTCTCTTCCCAGGGTTTCATCGAGCATCCTTTTTACTGATGATCGGTCGAGGAGGTCGAAGGCCTTTGTGAAGTCTATGAATACAGCATAATAATTTTGCTTCTTATCGATGGTTTCCCATATTTTTTTTAAAAGCAGCTCCACTGCTGTGATAGTGGATCTTTTTTCCCTGAACTCGAATTGAGATTCTGGGAGGTACTCTTCCAAAGTGTGTCTTATTCTTCCTGTGATTAGTTTTGTGAATACCTTAAAAGGGTTGTTTTCCAAGGCTATTCCTCTGTATTTGTTTGTGTCCTTTGGGTCGCCCTTCCCTTTGTACATTACCCTTACTATTGATTTTCTCCACTGGCCTGGGATTTTTGCTGTTTCAATGCATTTGTTATAAAGTTTTGTCCAGGTTGGTGCTAGCAGATGGGCTGTGTCTTTAAGGTATTCGTTGTAAAGCATGTCCGGTCCCGCTGCTTTCTTCCTTTTTGTTGATTCAATGATGTTTCGGACCTCATTCGGAGTGAGTGGGGACCAGACTGCCATCTCTTGCGGTGTGAGCTCTTGACTTGCTACCTGTGCTCCTTCTCTACCATCTTTGTTGAGAATGTCTTTGAAATGTCTCATCCATTCTTCCATGCTTATATATTGTGACTGTGCCTGCTTTTGGGGGTGGATTGCAATGAATGGGTCTCTCCTGGCTTCTTCAGCTAGTCTTCTTCCCTGTGTGCCATTCTCTTCTCCCTTGTTAGTGTTTTGTAGGATCTTCTTTTCTCAGCATATGTTTGCAGTAGTGAGTGATTATCTGTGTCCGTTTTTAGTCGGTGTAAAGCTTGGAGTACTTCTTTTCTTTGCTGAAAACACTCGATCGAACCATGGTTTAGCTCTTCTCACTTTCCTGGGGGTAGTTGCTTGCTTTAAGAGTTTCTCCAGTTCAAGTGCTGCCTCCTCTACTTTTGAGTTGTCGATTAAGGACTCAATTTGTTCTATCTGGTCATGGTATTCTACCACTTTCCATGGATCCAGTCTCCTTGTGAGCAGTCTCTTCTCTTGGTTCTCTCTTGCCTTCCAATCATTTTGTATGACTATGTTCATCGGGATGTGTTTTCTTATAGGCGTGTGGTTTGCATTCCAAAGTGGGCTTTATTTATGTCCCCTTTTATATTTCCTCTTATTAGGGCGATATCAATAGCACTTTTGCCATTATGGCAGAAGTATGTAGGGACGTTTGTGTCGTTTAGCAGGATGAGGCCTTCTTCTTGTAGTGATTCAATTACTAATTTTGTTTTGTGATTCTGTACATCCAACTGACAGTTTAAATCCCCTGCGATAAGTAAAGGGATGTCTTTCTTGATCCGTCTTATTTGTTGGCCCAGTTCATCGATTATGTCTATGGCCGATTCGCTTGGCTGGAAGTAGGTTGCTAATATTGTGATGTGTTTACTTCTATTAGAATGGAGTGATTTCGTTTTGTTGTCGCTATAATTGGTGTTATCCACGGTTTCAGTAGGACTGTTATTCCCCCTTGGGGTCGCCCCCTTTCTCCTTGCTTTGCCAGCATATTTATGCTATAGAATTTAGGGTGTTGCCAATGATCTGTGAGAAACGTTTCTGTGAATATTGCTACGTCATAACCTTCGAGAAAGTCTGTTGGAGCTATGCATGCTGCGTTTTTCAATCCTTCTACATTCCATAACATTATCTTCATGTTTTTTCTCCCTTCATTTTCTCCTGGTTTTGTCGTCTCCGGGTGCATCTGGTTTTGACACTCTAGTACTGGTGTGCTTCCCAGATTGTCTGCTATGTTGTGGCATTGCTGGTCTTGGGCCCGTGAAAATCCAGAGTTTCCTTCGATGGCAGCCTCTTGTAGGTTGGTCGGTTTCCGGCTTCATTATATAGGAAGTTCTGATCCCTGATAGGTTTCTTTTTTCTTTCTCCCCTCCCATATCTTATCTGTCGGGTCTCTGATGACCTTACTTCTTTTCCTGTTGTTTGCGTTATCTGTTCCTCTTTTGGGGGTGTGGGTAGTGGGTCCTCTTCTGTTGCTGATGATGTTGCTTCTTTTTCCTCTATCGGGCATGGTGAGGTTTGTGGGTCTGCTTCTGTTGGTGATGCGGTTGTTTCTTTTTCTTTTATATGGCACAGTGGAGACTTTCCTGCCTCTTCCTTCATTGGTAGTATTATGGGTGTGGATGTGTTTGCCCTTGTAGTTTGTCAAATTTTTCCAAAATTTCTTTGCACAGAATAGTTTTTCTGCGGTTGTTTCTGTGTAAACCATGCCTTGTGAAATGCTATCTTTGTGAGCTTGTTGCATTTATGAAAGTCACATTTGGGAAGCTGCTACATATCTTCCTAAATATCCTATTTGTTCCGGTAATTTCTTTATTTACGCAGGACTCGACCATCAAGTCATGTCTTTGAGGAATGCTTAGCACATATACTTCAGAATGAGTAGCTTTCCCTAGAGTTTCCCTCAGTACTCTTCTTGCATTGATACTTTCGTTTCTATAAATGTCGTTTCCTCCACCTATAATGACACATTTCGCACCTTTTGCTACGGATGTTTCCCAGGATTTCAACACTTCACTTAATGGCGCGCCTGGCTTGGTGATTCCGCTTACTTTTTAAATTTTTTTATTCTCGTTTTTGCTATATTCCTATTGAGAACATTGCTGTTACTTTGGGCATAACCACAGCTTACCCTGCTATTTAAATGGCATGATAGAATCCCAGATTACGCAACTGATTTTGTGTAAGCCCTGCTGATAATTATATTTCCGCACTTTATGGTATTCCACTTTGGATGAAACCACAGCTTACACCGCTTCTTTCACGACATTGTAGAAGCCCAGAGGTAATTTTTGCTTTTGCTTTTTTAGGATTTGTAAATTAAAAAAATTAAATATTTTAATGGCACTGAAAATGTGTCTGTGGTTTATGTAAACTGTTAAATCCTGTGAGAAGTAATTTATTGTAAGTCATTTTGCACTAACTATACCAAATATACAGTCCGCTTTTACACAACCACACTGTGTAATTAACACAATTAGAATAATTTTTGGAGCCTGCCTTAATTAATTATTGTCAATAATTTTGTAAGCACATGGTTAGATTAATTTCATCCACTTCTAGCTAGCACATTGTATGTATTCATATAAATTATTTTAAGAAAGAATATACATGCTACATTAGCGATACCTGTTGATAAAACTGCCAATGTCTATCCTTCACTAGACATCATTTGCCAGTCTAGTGGCGCCCTGCCTGTAATGATGTGCCCTGTTGTGAGTGACATGAGACAGACGTTGTGGTGAGTAACTGTGTATGTAGTTGTTTTCATTTTGACATGATGATACATCAGTCTTATAGTCTGTTATGTACATGCCAACTGATGAGAAAGAGCACTTTTACTGCTATTTTAAGAAATATGCAACAACTTGTCCGCCAGGTATGTAGTATGTCTGTCTTCTTTTTTTAATATACTGTACCTGATACTGTATATTACAACTGTACAAATGGCTCACAGATCTGAAGATGGTAACATTGATAATTGAAACCAGTTACTGATCCCAGCAAAGAAGTTTATCTCCTCTAATGTTCCCTAAGTATCTTGGCAGGAAGCAAAGGCAGCTAAAGTAAGTGTTTAACGTTCTGTCAACAACAAGGTCATTAGAGACAGAATGCAAGCTCAGATTATTGAAGGATGAGGATGGAAATGGCCCTGCCCTTTAATGGAGCCATCTGGCATAACCAACTTGGAGAAATCATAGGAAACATAAATCTGTTTGGTTGTACATAGATATGAACTGTCATTCTCCCAAATGCGGGTCCAGTGAGCTAACAACTACTTCACCACACTCAGGCAACCCTAGGACACGTATATTCTGTTGCAGAATACTGCTCCTCTGTACACTGAACACAACCACGTAATGAATGGAGATGCCAAACTATACAATATGATACATATAATCAGTACACTGCTACAATGGTTACCTGTGCTGAGCCACACTGTTGTGTCTCCACTCTGGTTAAAGAACTTCTTGGTCGGTCAATTGAAGAAAATTCAATATGAACCAGAACTGCCAGCGCGTAAGCAACATCTCTCATATATCACTGAGAAGTTTGATGCCCAGGAAACCACCACTACCCTTATTGCACCAAATATTAGGTGCAGACTTCAATACCAATGTGCCATGCTGGACAGACTGAAGCACCACGTTTCACTACCCCACTTTAGACTCCACACAAAGGCCTACTGGACTTGAACTTTCCTGCCGACCATGGAAAGCTCTTAACAGAATCTGAACATCACATGGAGTCTGCCAATGCTTTCTGTTCAAAAGGGGTAAAACATCAAGTTCTCAGTGTGGCTATGGTGCTCTGCACCAGACAATGGACCAATCTCTGTAACCCATCGTCAATGCAAGTGTGCCAAGGCTGGAATAAACGTGCAACAACGCATCGGTTACATGTTATTTATGCTGAGGAGAGGTTTCATGCACTTAAAGTAGGAGCCTCAGTACCAAATAAACGTCGACTTAGACCTTGTAGATTACAACGGCAAAGCAAATTCAGTACCCATCATGACTGTGAGGTTGCCAAGGCTAGAATAAACGTGCAAAAATGCATCGGTTATAAGTTATTTATACTGAGGAGAGGTTTCATGCACTTAAAGTAGTAGCCTCAGTATCAAATAAACATCGATTTAGACCCAGTAGTACACAATGGTGAAGCTGCATGGTGTAGACATTAATATTGAAGGATTATTCTTGCTGTCCATATTTCTTAGCCACTGTCAATTTTTCTAGTGTAAATTCACTCATTCATTTTTTATACTTTTTATTATTTTTTTATTGTTCATTTTAATGTGGTTTATATTGATGATTTTGATGTTTATTCAGTTGTTCATCATACTGTTTACATTATTGTTCCTTTTTGTTGGCTATCTGTACAGCTTATTTTACTGCTAATTTTATGGCCCATTGCACTGCACGTTATGCTGGTCATTTGACTGTATAGTTTACATATATTTTGTAACTAACAGACATAACACTTGATGCACTTGTTTTCTCAGCCACCCAGCTGGATTAATTTAAATGCCCAATGTACCACATATGTGAAGTGCTTATGACAAACAAACAAACAAATAAATAAATAACTGAAAAGGAAATGTGAGATATGCCAAAAAATGAACATTCAAGGACAAAATACAACAGTAAGAAAACCAACAACAGGAAAACAGGCTTGCACCATGAAGTCCATGACTGGACAATAATCTCGATTTGACAGTGCAAAGTCCAACAGAGGCAATACAAAGATTAAGGTAATCATCAATACTCGTTGTGACATATTTTGTAGCAACCGAATGAAAACTGGCATGTTCAATGCACAGATTTCATTCTGTCAAGTTGGTGTTAAGTTCAGGAGTTCTGCACAGTGAGAGTAATGGCTACTCACTCTCAGAAGAGGGTAAGACACTGGCTGCTTTCATATGTGTGTGGTGACATTGACTCCTAGTATTGACGCTCACCAACATATTGACCGCAGCAACTATGGACATGGGTTATCAGGAGCATAAAGCTCACAATCTTTGATTGTCAGTTCCCACTTGCCTCACAAACAGTGGGCACCACGATAATGTTTCTTGTATGTTCCGTTTATGTTCACAGCAATGAAGTGTGAAATACTTTGCTAAGGTATCTGTACATTATTCTGCTCAACCCCGGCTACCTGTTATTCCCACACTGGTGACCCCAAACCATAGTACATTTGCCACATATATAACGGACATGCAAACCGCCATCAGGACAATGGAAACCAGTGACCAACAGAGAATTATTGGATCTCGACAATATTCTTCACGGACTACACAGTGCAATGAGTGATTTGGGACATGTAAAACAACAAAATGTGAGCGAAAGTGACTTCTTCCACTCTCCCACGTGTGCACTCGAAAACCACCTTCTTCCACTCTCCCACATGTGCACTTAAAATCCTCCTTATTCCACTCTCCCATGTGTGCACTTGAAACCATCATCCCCAAGTGCCACACATTGCCACTACGACAACAGATCAAATCAACCCACCTTCCATTGAAAATCTTCTGTACCCAACACGTGTAAACCACCATTCTATTCCGCGGGATGCCAGTGATCACATGCGAGACTTGTTCAGGTCCCTCTCTCCCTCTCCATCCCGACCGAAACTTGTGCTACAATGTTGAGCTCTCAGCAATGAATCCATTCCTACATAGCGGGGTACTTGGCCAGCCGAGTCATATCAGAACACTTCTGGTCGCTCTACCATGCTGCAACAGGGTTCTGCACGCCACTACCCTTGGATCTAATCAAATAGTCAACTATGGGTACCTTTCCTAGAACACCTAACCAGTGCTGCTTACACCTCCTAACCTGCCTCCATCGTTAGCAGATCAGTCTCATACCAGGTTCACTATTGCTGAATCAGTGTTCACCACACACAACACATTTAATGATGCATCGGAGTACTGAACTTTATTGTGTCATTTAGGTGAACACAGCAACACAATTAGTGACATCATAATGTCTCCATGTAGATTTAACACAAGTTCAGGCCAGGCAAGATGGCGTTGCTCCCGAGACTAGCCAAGACCTGCAAATAACAAGTAGTTGAAGCCATGCGTGTGGAACAATGAAATGGATGACCAGCTTTGCTGTTGTGGCATATTTTACAGACCACAGTGTGCCCCTCATTAATGCCTGAAATTTCACTGTGGGGCAAATTGTCACATGAAATCCAAGCTGTGCTAATATGCAATGAAGGAATCTCATTGGACTATTAATTACAGTTTGCAGATCACATGTAAGTTTTACAAAATGGCCACCCATGCTAGCCAGCACCCACTGGCACTACATGTTGCAGACAGTTTTTTGCGCACTGTGCTAGTAGATGGCTTCCAAATGACACCGACCTCTTCCAGAGGTACTTAATGCACCAAGTACACGGTAGCTGCAACCATCTTGCCCTCTCCAGGACACCACTAACTGACAGTGTCGATCTCACCCGACATTCTGAGACATGTCACGCATGGAGCAGCGGCGGCCATCTTACCTCCCAGCCCAGCAGGCCAAGACCCCCTGCTACTGGACCTTCCCAATGATGCCCAATGCTACCTCATCCTGTTACTATCCCCAGCTGGACACACCATACCCCCCACAGCTGATGACAGCAGCCAATGCGATGCCACCCACTCCACAAGATATGGCCAACAAACAACAGACCATGCAGTAGTGCTGGTTTCACACCCACTAACTTACCACCGCACATGTGTATTCCCAGCCCTGCCAATACCAAAATATCTCCTGTGACCTTCACTAGGCATCAGAGGCCATGGCTTCAAAAAGGTTTGCCACATGTAATACCCAGTTAACATCCACTCATTGGCAACAACTTCAGCTCTACATGCAACATCATCACACCAAACAATACTCTTTGGTGGACTCAGGGTTGGAAATCAATACATCTCAAATACCACCCCACCCCCTCACATTCCCTATTCAAACCCACATTAAAAGCAACAAACAGATCCATCATTGCCACTTATGGAACTGTCATAAACCTCGGCAGCAGCCAACACTTCACATGGACATTTCTTCCCACTAATGTCAATTAACCATTGATTGGGCTTGATTTCCTATGGCAATTACATCTCTACCTGGATTTACAGGAAGGAGTACTGTTCTGCAGACCAAGAAATGTTACCATCAAAGGTACCATCAGACGACCACCGGTCCCATCTACACCACAACATGAGGACACCTACCTTTCAGTGGTACATGGGCTTCAACTTCTACGATCCTTCACTGAGAATCAATTGACAGCAACCAACCAACCACCAGTACATCCACACAAGGAAAGAATGCCTCACACTACAGGAGGAAAACTCATTCCTTCAGAGGCTACTGCATGAGCATCAAAATCAGTTAGTGGAAGCAGAATTACAACTTAGGGTCTTCAGACCTCACCTACCACCACTGTGAAACAACTACCACCTCAGGACACAAATCAATGGACGTATGGCCCATGGTGGAGGACCTCCATACTAGAGTGCAGCAATTCTCCACCAGTCCTAGTGATGACAACGAACACTATCATCTTGACAAATCACTGACCCAGATGCAGCTCATCCTGGACTCCACGGACACTGCTGCCACTGCAACGAAACAGTGAATACCATCCAACGTCACATCAATCTGCTTGAGTCTCCATGAATGCTACCTCTCACCAACAGCAAGCAACCACCTTCGACAAATACTATGAATGAACAGGTTAAAACCAGTGAAACAAGTGACAGTGCAGTCAAATGTTTGTAGTTCAAGTGACTACGACAGACATGTCCACCCACTCCCTACTGCCCGTATGTCCCCCAGCCTCCTCCCTGCTATGGCATTACTAATGGGATGGAGCACAGAATTGTAACAATAGAGGGACTGCCCATCTCCTCCCTACACACCGTCTCTCCCCCAAGACATGGCAAATGTAGACAAGTTGCTTAACTTGGGCGTCATCCAATCCTCAAACAGTCCTTGGGCTTTGTCTGTACATATGGCCTGCAAAAAGGATAGCATTTTTTGAATGTGCAGGGACTATAGAAACCTCAATACTCAGACAATTCTCAATTGATACTGTACCTGTTACCTAACATCCACAACTTTGCACATGCATTATCGGGTGCAACAATTTTCAGCATCATTGACTGCTGAAACGCACATATGCTAATACCAAAAGTGACTGAAGACATTCCTAAAACTCCCATTATCAACCCCTTTGGGTTATTTGAGTACCTGTTCATGTCATTCGGACTAAATAATATGGCTTGAACACAATAGCAATTCATACATTCCATCCACACAAATTCCCATCCCTTGCATGGACGACATTTTGATATGTTTACCTATGCCCCAAGACCATGAAGGCCACATATGACAGGTTTTTCGTACCCTAGAATAGCTAGATGTAGTCATCAACAATGAAAAATGCCACTTGTGTCAGCATAGCCTAACATTCTTAGGTTATTCTGTTTCATCAGCAGGGATCAGGCCAACAGAAGAAAGGAAGGAACTAATACAAGTCACTTCCAGGACCACTACCAACAAAGAGCTATGCAGATTTCTAAGAATGGCTAATTTCTAATGGTGCAACATTCTGCAAGCAGTTGAAATCCAAGCACCAATAACCAATGCCCTTTCCAGAACCAACCTGTTCTGTGGTTGGAATAAACGTCACATGCTTTCTAGGCAATCAAACAGTCAGTACAGAGGGCTGTGACCCTGGCCCATCTTTCACCAATGGCCCACCTGTAAATTACTGCTGACATTAATGACACCACAATCAGCGCTGTCCTACAGCCAACAGCTAACAGCAAACACCAACTCTTGCAACTCTTCTCACACAAATTGAAGATATTGCAAAAGTTGTGGTTTGCACACAACTGCGAACTATGTGCCCTCTACGAGTCAGTAATGCATTTCAGAGAGAACACTGAGGGACACCCTCTCACATTTTTCACTGATCACCACTCTTTGGTACAACCCATTTGCTGGAGGAAAAACATGGTGGTGGACTACATGTTCCCTATT
This sequence comes from Schistocerca americana, assembly GCF_021461395.2. Lineage (NCBI taxonomy): Eukaryota > Metazoa > Arthropoda > Insecta > Orthoptera > Acrididae > Schistocerca > Schistocerca americana. The sequence goes on along the minus strand of NC_060121.1, from coordinate 515,987,938 downwards.
CACACCATCAGTATCCTAATCAACTACGAGGACCTAGTGAACACATAAGTACATGACAAACAGTTACATGAACTCTTAGATAACCCCAACAATGGCCTGCAACACGAATAAATAAGCCACCATGACACTCACATCAAAGTTTGGTGCAACACATTGCAGGGAAGACCATGTCCACAGATGACTATCTCACTAAGGAAATCAATTTTTGACAGCCTTCATAACCTGTCACACCCCACAGTTTGCCCAACTATGGGGCTCACCACAAAACATTTTGTTTGGCCGGGGATTAAAGAAGAGTGCAGGAAATGGGTGAGGGTTGTGTTCCATGATGCACAGCAAGACTTGACAACACTCATCCCCTCCACAAATCACTTTTACAGTTCCTAAGGGATGCTTCCAATACGTATACTTGATCTTAGTCAGCCTCTCCCAAGTCCAGAGGTTACAAATACGTGTTATTGGCTTCAACCACACAACCCGCAGGATAGAAGTGACCCCTTTATGATAAACAGCTGATTCAACGGCAAGGACTTTGGAGTTCCCACTTTTGTTGTCCCATCCAGCTGAATTGACCAAGACCAGCAATTTCAATCTGCCCTCTTCGCTGAACAGTACAGTGGTGTGCATCTGTTCTATACAACGGCTTACCACCTACACAGCAACAAAGATATCACTGGATTTTGAAGGCCTTCTTAATGTGCCATGATCTGCAATGGACAGGCACTTTACCCTGGGTTCTTCAAGGCACTTGGGCAGCATTTAAGGATAACCGCAAGTCATCACTTGTGTGTGTGTGTGTGTGGGGGGGGGGGGGGGGGGTGTTGTATGGCAAATGTCTTACCCTCCCAGCAGACTTTCTCTTGCTGCTGTCACAACTTTCAACTGCAAAGCTACCTCCATTAGTAGAGAACGTTTGATGCAACATTGACAATATCCTCATACCCCTGCCACATTCCCACAGGTTATGACCAATCTTTCTCCACAAAGAGCTAAGCGAGTGCTCTCAAGTAACGTTAAGCGATGACACAGTCTGCACTGCACTCCAGCAACTGTACACCGGCCCATACAAAGTACTCCAATGGGGGTAGCAAACATTCTCAATACTCAGAAGGACAAATCCACAACTGTATCTGTCCACTGGCTTAAACTGGACTGGGTGCTAACAGTAGAGGAGGACATTCACCTCTGCAACCCTCCTAGCTCAACCTCCCCTCACCCCCAACCATTCCAACATGGATCTTCACCCCAATTCAAAAGCTTCAACCCAGGACTGGAGATGCTTCTACACATAACTGATGGCAACACTCCCCATTCCCACTATGGCAGAACCTGGTTCTGGACCTTAATATGTATTTCTCAGAAACTGTAAGAGCTGGAAGATCCAGTGACACTAAGTGCCCAACAGATGTGCAAGAAAATGTAGTAACAATATCTACGTCAGATAAGGGAGGTCTTGTGGATGGATCAGAACACCTTGACTACTATGAATATACTTAACTGTACGCAAGCAGGGGAACAGAGAAATAATGCTAGTACATGGTGGTAACAAAAGAGGCACACACAAGAACAAAGAAGTAATGATCAGAAGGGAAATGGGAATCAACCACAATGATTCGAAAATAGAGGAGAACGGGCAGAACCCAGAGTGAGAAGGTATGTAAAAGGGCACACACAAGGGAAGCAGAAGGAGATGAAGGAAATCATGACGAAAGGGATGTGATGCATGGATGAGGTTAAAATAGCTTTAATGGAAGAGACAGAGTTAACCATTCATGAAGTAGTACATTCTGTGTCAAGTGTTGGATAGGCAATCAGGAATGCACCGTAATCCTGAATTCTGGGAGAGAGCTATAAGCAATGACAGGAAATGCACTTGCAATGTTAAGAGGCTGAGAAGCTGTAGCCAAAGTCGCTGTTGAGAGAAATTATATTAGTGAACACTGTTCTTTCCAAATGTAGGCACATAAGAATGTAGGTGTTGATTGAATTTGCTGTCAATAGGCAGCTATTAAAACTGAATATGACTGCAGAATCTAGTTTAGGCATACCCGTCATTCTAGGGACAGGTTGATTAGCAAGAAACAAGGCATAAATCGATGCAGTCCAAGTAACCTTATCAGAGTCATTGAGCAGAACAAATTAATTCACTTCAGTTGCTGGGCAGAACGAAATGAAGTGACTGAGCATCATGTATCGATACTCAAATCCAATGAGCCAACAAGTAATTGAAACTAACGGTAGTAAGCTTGGCCGACACTCTTGAAAGTAAAATGGAAGAGACCACTTGAGTGTTGACAGATAAAGAGTACTTTGGAGTGGTTGTGAATGAGAGGCCATCCGATCAATTTACCACGAGTGTTGCAATCTAGCCAGCTGGCATATGAAATGTTTCACTCTCATACAAGACGATTCTTAATACTTTATTCACCCATGTAGAGGTAGACAAAATTCTTGTTGACTGAGAATACAGCATTGTCAAGTTTTACTTTATGGTAGAATTATCCCTACACAGAACTGACAAGACAATTAGCCTGTTAATAAGAACTATTTATTATCAAGAAAGGTAAAAAGGTTGTCTAAGAGTAATTGAGATGTTGCTGAGGAACGCAGTGCCCTCGGTGGCTGGCATGAAAATATTTTGACAGTACAATGTGAATAAGCACTCGCAGCACCACACAACGGTGCACTGCACTGAGTAGAGGTGACCTTGGCCACTACAAGTGCATCTAAGACAACTCTCAGCTTGCCACGAAAGGTCTCCTCACAGAGTGTGGGAGACATACAGGTCATGAGCGCAATTTTGAGGTGAAATGCTCTCTTCCATGCAAACTAATTCCATTCTATTTGCAAAACATGAGGTATTAGACAATGAGATACAGTCCATTGTTCTGGAAGATATCACACATTCTTGCAGTCAGTATAACAATCCAATAATACTACTGCTGAAACAAGATGATTCCATGCATCTCACGCCAGATGCAAAGAAGTTGATAAGAATGTAGTTGAGGTGGGCAACAGACCAGAAATAATGGAGCAAGCAGCACAACATTTTAATGAGGAACGAGTGTTAATCGGCACTGCCCTCATACATAGTTATTGACAGGTGAGACTTCCACCCAAGTGCAGGAAATAGACTATATTGCTCCATGGAAGATGAACATATCAGTTTGAACATATCAGTTTAAATGTCTTCCATTTGGCTTAAATGTGCTGAAACTTCGAGAATATCAGTGATCATTATAAAAAGAGCTGCACCCAGAAGGACAAGGTGGATTGTGATCACTGTTGGCAGACAAGTAGATGGTACTGCCCTACACTTTTAAAGTTGAGGGATCAACGTTTACAGTGCTACATGGCAACACAATAAGTGTTAGTAGGGCATTGAGCCTCCATAGTTACAAATACAAGCATCCAGATGTTGCACCATGGAGTTATACAGGTCTCAGATGTCTTCCTGTGATACTCCATCCCATGCCACTTGCACCTGAGCGCACAGTATCCGCACATTGTTGGGGAGGCGGAGGCCTGATGACATGCTCCATGGAATCCCACTCATTCTCAATCAGAGAGAGATCGGGCAATGAGGCTGGCTAGCCATGGCAGAGTATCCATAGTATACTCAGGAGGTGGGAGCAGTATAAAGACAAAAGGTATGAGGACAAACATTGTCCTGTTGAAATAGGGTTTGGGGATTACCATTAATGAAGGGCAGAGCCATCAGTCCCAGGACCTTCTCCACATACTGAGCTGCAGTTATGGAAACCATTAAGAACACTAATGATGAATGGGCACTATAGGGTATTGCTTCCCACACCATCATGCCAGGCAAGCAGAATGTGTTATGGGAGATCACAAACCACTCTTCTTGGCGCTCACCACTGTGCCTTGGGACAGGGACCGGTGGTCGTCACTTCCATGGCAGAAAAAGGATTTGTTGCTAACAATGACCTGCAGCCAGTCTGCAGGGGCCCATGTCCATTGCTGCTGATACCAGGCGAGTCAGATACAACGTTGTGGAGGGCATGAGGGCAGGCATCATAGCGGTCAGGATGCGGCAGAACCCTGTGTCCTGCAACTGCCTGCAAATGCATTAGCACTCATGGAATGTTGTGCAGAATGCAGGACAGCTTGCTGAATGACCCCCATCATTGCCCTTGGATTTGTTCACACATGGCTGTCAGTATGCCAGTCCTCCATCCTTGTGGTGCATGCTGGATATCCAATTCCCATAGGTCATGCATGTGTGCCTTCCTATAACCACTGCTGCCAATAATGGGCAATTGTGGTGTCCATATGACCATGGTGGCTCGTAATATATTGGTAGGATCACCTAGCCTCTCACATCCCCATGATGCAGCCCCTCCTGAATTCGTCTAGCTGAGCACCTTGCAGTCTAACAAGTCGCCTGGACATAATGAACATTCTGATGATGTTCTCTCTGGTGATTCTGCCTGCCTTCATACTGTCTGGTCTGACCGTTTAGGCTCTCTTACATCAACCAATGGGCACAATGTCATGGCCCCATCCACACTCCCCAAGTGTGCAGCTGACCATGCAAAAGCAATCATTGGCATAGCTTATGGTGTGCAAAATGCTCATCCAATTTGCAGAGGATCGGTCGGGTCCTTCTAGCTGCAGCTCTTTTTATGACAATCAGTGTATGTGTTTTGACACAATAATAGGATGCAGAAGGGTTGGTAAAGTTCTCTTTTAATACTTTTCAAGATTTTTATAGAAATTTGAATTTTGTACTAAGAGAGAGAGAAAAACTTAATAGTTAGATATACACCAGAGCACAGAAAGTACAGCACTACGATATTCAACATAAGACATAATAAAGATATACCAAATTACAATAGATTTGACTGATTTTACAAGGGTACAGGGATAACATAAGGAACAGTTCAGAGGGTAGAGTCCACTCAATATTCTATTCAAAAAATAGTAACAATTATAATTAATACAATATGAAAATAAAATTAAAGTTAAATGTTTTTTAAGTATAGATTTACAACAGGAAAAATTACAGATGCAATACAATCTCTATTGGAGAAGTTATTAATAATAATTTAGTGTGCACAAAGGAAGCTTTTTATTAACACAGAAAATGGCCCTGATGTTTCAGTAGTGATCTTTCCATTTCATGGTCCTCTCCAGACACAACTGAGACTATATAAGCAACCGCAGAGCTACCTTGTGGTGCACTCACTCAAAGTATTTTGCCAACAGTGTATGTCTCCATCAAACAGGGCAGTGCTCAACTGCACTACAAATAGTGTTGGGATGCTGTCCACAATTGGGAATGTGAACTGAACTGCAATACTTGAAATGCATGTTGTTTTTGGTCTAATATGGTCGGTCCACTAATGATAGTATTCTAAATTCACTTGGTAAGTGGAGTATTCAAATTTACCATTTTTTGGCAAGAAATGAACAGTACTTTGAATTCTTAGAACAATTTGTTTCAGAACAGTAATTAACAATAAATGGAATTCTGAGGAGATTTAAGCTCTGAACCGTGCCAATTGCTGTTTAGAGTAGTAAAAACTCAAATGCTTTTTAAAAGATCCAGTATGTGTGAAACAATATATTTTCTGAGTATACTTTATTATTGAAGATAGTGAACTTTTAATATTTTGCTGTTATTACCTTACTCATTTCCACAGTAATGAGTATGACTATTTTTCAGTTTTGGTGAGATTAAATGCGGACAGGTGAAATGTAGATTACAAGTATCAAGTTTCAGTCTATTTTCTGGATGGTCATCAGAGTAATTTACAAGACCTTGTGGCTTAAAGACCATGAAAATTCTGCCACCCCACATATGGTGCATCAGATCAGCCGAGAAAAACAGTGAAAGTAGTCTGTGAAAATAGTGAAGTCAGTAGCCATAGAAAAGGTAAACGGAATGGAAAGAGGTGATATTAAGTGATGCAGAAAGTGAGAAAAGTTCATATTTTTTTGTGACTGTGGCGACTGTCCAGTGGATGTCACCTTCAATGACTTTGGACATTACAAGCAGAAAGATGATGATGCTATGACATGGCTGACATTGGTGCTGAGTGCAGAAGTAACTGATGTGTCATAGCAGTGATGAGTGGTCTCCAAATGGCCACACGAGGTCAAGAACTCCAGTCCCATAACCCCTTCCATCCATAAGTTAAGCCAAGAGTAACTATATTAGTTATTAGCTGCCTCTAATCAATTAGAAAAAACAGAGTCTACGGAAAATGGCAATGTCAAAATCTATACCAGGCCAAAAACCAATAATGTACGGAAATGGATCAGGAGCAACTGTGCTTTCACAACGAACGGAAAAATAATATTCTGTCAACTATGTGAAAAAGAGGTAAGTTTAATTTTGTTTTTTTTCTTTTTCGATAATTTTTCCAAGAAATTAAAACAATTATTAAGTTCATTTGTAAATTTGCATGCATGTTTTCTATGTATGAATGGGGAAAAAACCTTTGGGAATTACATTCAGTGTTCTTGCAAATTAAAAATGTTGTGAGGGGATTGAAGTTCCAATTTTTAGAAACTTATTTGTAGCCTTAATTCACTTTTTTGAGTGACCATCTCACAGATACACACTGTTCACTTACATTTTTGTACAATTGTACATATTTATTGACTTCTCCAACGCTTTAGGTCAGGGTTGAGAAGAAATTTCAACTGGATCAGTATAAAAAGACACGTCAGCACCAGAACAATGTAGCCAAGACACAGTTAAAAACTTTACAGCAACCACTGATCTCCTCATTTTCGAAGTATACGGACGACAAAAATGAGTTCAATGACGATCTTTGCGAGGCTCTAATAAAAGCAAACATCCCCTTGAATAAATTGGAGAATGAAGGATTAGGGACCTTTTTGGAAAAAAATACACAGGAAAAGATATTCCTCACAAGTCAACGCTCAGAAAGAACTATGTAGACACATTGCACGAAAAGGTAAGGTTTTTCGGTCATTTTTATGAACGTAGGTATGTGAAAGTCAATGGATATAATTTGGTACATACATGGGCCGAACATTGTTACTTGAACGTAAAAAAAACTAAACTTAAAGTGAGTGAAGTTTTTCAAGAAAGCAAAAGACAAATGAAGAAAGGACTTGAGAAGGAGACAGCCTGTCTTGAAGCGTTCACTGCAAAAAGGAAAGTAAATTTATTTTTAAGGAATATAATTTTTTGTGCGAGTTAAATGACTACTATTTTGATCACTGTATACATAAGAAAATTGTCAAAATGTAGGTAGGTGTTAAAACAGATATAGTTTGTTTTCGTGTGTATGTCTACTATGTAGTGTCCACATGTTTATGTGTATTTTTTAATTTAGTTTCTCTATTACAGACATTGGAGAATATTAGGAAAGACATTGGCGATTCTCCAGTCTGGCTATCCATTGACGAAACCACTGATTCTTGTAGTCGGTATATGGTGCACGTCATAGTTGGAAAACTCTCTGCTGACTAGGCTGGACGAGAACACCTCACACTGTGCAAAGAAGTGGAACGAACGCCACACGCCACGATTGCACGCACAGCGCAGGAAGCATTGTGTAAGTTTCACCAATACTGAATAGTTTAAAATAAATTATAGGTAATATAAGAGTGCAGTTTTTCACATCATATCCCGAACAAATAATTAGTTTTTCACATCATGTCCCGAGACAATAAAAAAAAAAAAAAAATTGTAAAATTTGTAAAATCCTTTCATTTTCTTTCAGGCGTGCTATGGAGAAGTGAAGATAAAAAACTTGGGGAGAACAAGGTTTCGGCCATTTTGACGGATAGTAGTGTCAAAGTTAGCCTAATGAGGGCTATGCGTGAAGCGTTCAGTGAATTCGAAAGTAAAATTCTATGTACCGACTTGACAGAAAATCCTAGGAAGTTCTGGTCTTACGTTAAATCAGTAAGTGGCTCGAAACACCATATCCAGACACTCCGGGATGATGATGGCATTGAAACAGAGGATGACACGTGTAAAGCTGAAATACTAAACACCTTTTTCCAAAGCTGTTTCACAGACGAAGACCGCACTGCAGTTCCTTCTCTAAATCCTTGCACAAACGAAAAAATGGCTGACATCGAAATAAGTGTCCAAGGAATAGAAAAGCAACTGGAATCACTCAACAGAGGAAAGTCCACTGGACCTGACGGGATACCAATTCGATTCTACACAGAGTACGTGAAAGAACTTGCCCCCTTCTAACAGCCGTGTACCACAAGTCTCTAGAGGAGCAGAAGATTCCAAATGATTGGAAAAGAGCACAGGTAGTCCCAGTCATCAAGAAGGGTCATCGAGCAGATGCGCAAAACTATAGACCTATATCTCTGACATCGATCTGTTGTAGAATTTTAGAACATGTTTTTTGCTCGAGTATCATGTTGTTTTTGGAAACCCAGAATCTACTCTGTAGGAATCAACATGGATTCCAGAAACAGCGATCATGTGAGACCCAACTCACTTTATTTGTTCATGAGACCCAGAAAATATTAGATACAGGCTCCCAGGTAGATGCTATTTTCCTTGACTTCCGGAAGGCGTTCGATACAGTTCCGCACTGTCGCCTGATAAACAAAGTAAGAGCCTGCGGAATATCAGACCAGTTGTGTGGCTGGATTGAAGAATTTTTAGCAAGCAGAACACAGCAAGTTTTTATCAATGGAGAGACGTCTACAGACGTTAACGTAACCTCTGGCGTGCCACAGGGGAGTGTTATGGGACCATTACTTTTCTCAATATATATAAATGACCTAGTAGATAGTGTCGGAAGTTCCATGCAGCTTTTCGCGGGTGATGCTGTAGTATACAGAGAAGTTGCAGCATTAGAAAATTGTAGCGAAATGCAGGAAGATCTGCAGCGGATAGGCACTTGGTGCAGGGAGTGGCAACTGACCCTTAACATAGACAAATGTAATGTATTGCGAATACATAGAAAGAAGGATCCTTTACTGTATGATTACATGATAGCGGAACAAACACTGGTAGCAGTTACTTCTGTAAAATATCTGGGAGTATGCGTGCAGAACGATTTGAAGTGGAATGATCATATAAAATTAATTGTTGGTAAGGCAGGTATCAGGTTGAGATTCATTGGGAGAGTCCTTAGAAAATGTAGTCCATCAACAAAGGAGGTGGCTTACAAAACACTCATTCGACCTATACTTGAGTATTGCTCATCAGTGTGGGATCCGTACCAGATCGGGTTGACGGAAGAGACAGAGAAGATCCAAAGAAGAGCGGCGCGTTTCATCACAGGGTTTATTTGGTAACCGTGATAGCGTTACGGAGATGTTTAGCAAACTCAAGTGGCAGACTCTGCAAGAGAGGCGCTCTGCATCGCGGTGTAGCTTGCTTGCCAGGTTTCGAGAGGGTGCGTTTCTGGATGAGGTATCGAATATATTGCTTCCCCCTACTTATACCTCCCGAGGAGATCACGAATGTAAAATTAGAGAGATTTGAGCGTGTATGGAGGCTTTCAGACAGTCGTTCTTCCTGCGAACCATACGCGACTGGAACAGAAAAGGGAGGTAATGACAGTGGCACGTAAAGTGCCCTCTGCCACACACCGTTGGGTGGCTTGCGGAGTATAAATATAGATGTAGATGTAGATATATGCTGAAGGCCGCAGAGTGCCTCCGGGTGTTTTATCCTAAAATTATTCACCTCATGTGTCTGGCTCATGGGTTCCACCGAGTTGCTGAAGAGGTCAGAGCCGCATTGCCAGAGGTCAACAGCCTTATATCTTCAGCAAAGAAGGTTTTCATCAAGGCACCAAGTTGAGTGAAAGCTTTCAAGACTGCTCACCCAAACCGTCCAGTCTTGATGAGGTGGGGATTGTGGATTTCAAGCTGCAAACTGTTATGCAGACAACCACAGAAAAGTTGAAGAGGTATGGATGCGGATGTAGTTCAGGATAAATTGAATAAGCAAAGAAAACGAACGCAACATAGAACTCCAATATTAAGCTTATTTCTCTGTACAGTAGTTTCCAGCCTGAAATCGACATTCACTAGATTCCTACTGTTTTGTTCCAAATCCTAAAGGACTTTGTTGTTGTTGTTGTTGTTGTGGTCTTCAGTCCTGAGACTGGTTTGATGCAGCTCTCCACGCCACTCTATCCCGCGCAAGCCTCTTCATCTCCCAGTACCTACTGCAACCTACATCCTTCTGAATCTGCTTAGTGTATTCATCTCTTGGTCTCCCTCTACGATTTTTACCCTCCACGCTGCCCTCCAATACTAATTTGGTGATCCCTCGATGTCTCAGAACATGTCCTACCAACCGATTCCTTCTTCTAGTCAAGTTGTGCCACAAGCTCCTCTTCTCCCCAATTCTATTCAATACCTCCTCATTAGTTATGTGATCTACCCATCTAATCTTCAGCATTCTTCTGTAGCACCACATTTCTAAAGCTTCTATTCTCTTCTTGTCTAAACTATTTATCGTCCACGTTTCACTTCCGTACATGGCTACACTCCATACAAATACTTTCAGAAATGACTTCCTGACACTTAAATCTACACTCGATGTTAACAAATTTTTCTTCTTCAGAAACGCTTTCCTTGCCATTGCCAGTCTACATTTTATATCCTCTCTACTTCGACCATCAGCAGTGATTTTGCTCCCCAAATAGCAAACCTCCTTTACTACTTTAAGTGTCTCATTTCCTAATCGAATTCCCTCAGCATCACCCGACTTAATTAGACTACATTCCATTATCCTAGTTTTGCTTTTGTTGATGTTCATCTTATACCCTCCTTTAAAAAAGACACTGTCCACTCCGTTCAACTGCTCTTCCAAGTCCTTTGCTGTCTCTGACAGAATTACAATGCCATCGGCGAACCTCAAAGTTTTTATTTCTTCTCCATGGATTTTAATTCCTCCTCTGAACTTTTCTTTTGTTTCCTTTATTGCTTGCTCAATATACAGATTGAACAACATCGGGGATAGGCTACAACCCTGTCTCACTCCCTTCCCAACCACTGCTTCCCTTTCATACCCCTCGACTCTTATAACTGCCATCTGCTTTCTGTACAAATTGTAAATAGCCTTTCGCTCCCTGTATTTTACCCCTGCCACCTTCAGAATTTGAAAGAGAGTATTCCAATCAACATTGTCAAAAGCTTTCTCTAAGTCTACAAATGCTAGAAACGTAGGTTTGCCTTTCCTTAATCTTTCTTATAAGGTAAGTCGTAGTGTCAGTATAGCCTCACGTGTTCCAACATTTCTACGGAATCCAAACTGATTTTCCCCGAGGTCGGCTTCTATCGGTTTTTCCATTTGTCTGTAAAGAATTTGTGTTAGTATTTTGCAGCTGTGACTTATTAAACTGATAGTTCGGTAATTTTCACATCTGTCAACACCTGCTTTCTTAGGGATTGGAATTATTATATTCTTCTTGAAGTCTGAGGGTATTTCGCCTGTCTCATACATCTTGCTCACCAGATTGTAGAGTTTTGTCAGGAGTGGCTCTCCCAAGGCTGTCAGTAGTTGTAATGGAATGTTGTCTACTCCGGGGGCCTTGTTTCGACTCAGGTCTTTCAGTGCTCTGTCAAACTCTTCACACAGTATCATATCTCCCATTTCATCTTCATCTACATCCTCTTCCATTTCCATAATATTGTCCTCAAGTAAATCGCCCTTGTATAGACCCTCTATATACTCCTTCCACCTTTCTACTTTCCCTTCTTTGCTTGGAACTGGGTTTCCATCTGAGATCTTGATATTCATACAAGCCGTTCTCTTTTCTCCAAAGGTCTCTTTAATTTTCCTGTAGGCAGTATCTATCTTACCCCTAGTGAGATAAGCCTCTACATCCTTACATTTGTCCTCTAGCCATCCCTGCTTAGCCATTTTGCACTTCCTGTCGATCTCATTTTTGAGACGTTTGTATTCCTTTTTGCCTGCTTCATTTACTGCATTTTTATATTTTCTCCTTTCATCAATTAAATTCAACATTTCTTCTGTTACCCAAGGGTTTCTACTAGCCCTTGTTCTTTTACCTATTTGATCCTCTGCTGCCTTCACTATTTTATCCCTCAAAGTTACCCATTCTTCTTCTAATGTATTCGTTTCCCCCATTCCTGTCAGTTGTTCCCCTATGCTCTCCCTGAAACTCTGTACAGCCTCTGGTTCTTTCAGTTTATCCAGGTCCCATCTCCTTAAATTGCCACCTTTTTGCAGTTTCTTCAGTTTTAATCTACAGTTCATAAGCAATACATTGTGGTCAGAGTCCACATCTGCCCCTGGAAATGTCTTACACTTTAAAACCTGGTTCCTAAATCTCTGTCTTACCATTATATAATCTCTCTGATACCTTTTAGTATCTCCACGGTTCTTCCATGTATACAACCTTCTATCATGATTCTTAAGCCAAGTGTTAGCTATGATTAAGTTATGCTCTGCGCAAAATTCTACCAGACGGCTTCCTCTTTCATTTCCTAGCCCCAATCCATATTCACCTACTATGTTTTCTTCTCTCCCTTTTCCTACGCTTGAATTCCACTAACCCATGACTACTAAATTTCCGCCTCCCTTCACTATTTGAATAATTTCTTTTATCTCCTCATACATTTCATCATTTTCTTCGTCATCTGCAGAGCTAGTTGGCATATAAACTTGTACTACTGTAGTAGTCATGGGCTGCGTGTCTATCTTGGCCACAATAATGCGTTCACTATGCTGTTTGTAGTAGCTTACCTGTACTCCTATTTTTTTTATTCATTATTAAATCTACTCCTGCATTACCCCTATTTGATTTTGTATTTATAACCCTGTATTCACCTGACCAAAAGTCTTGTTCCTCCTGCCACCGAACTTCACTAATTCCCACTATATCTAACTTTAACCTATCCATTTCCCTTTTTAACTTTTCTAACCTACCTGCCTGATTAAGAGATCTGACATTCCACGCTCCGATCCGTAGAATGCCAGTTTTCTTTCTCCTGATAACAATGTCCTCCTGAGTAGCCCCCCCCCCCGGAATATTTTAGCCAAGAGGACGCCATCATCATTTAATCATACAGTACAGCTGCATGCCCTCGGGAAAAATTATGGCTGTAGTTTCCTCTTACTTTCAGCCGTTCGCAGTACCAGAACAGCAAGGCTATTTTGGTTAGTGTTACAAGGCCAGATCAGTCAATCACCCAGACTGTTGCCCCTGCAACTACTGAAAAGGTTGCTGCCCCTCTTCAGGAACAACACATTTGTCTGGCCTCTCAACAGATACCCCTCCGTTGTGGTTGCACCTACGGTACAGCTATCTGTATCGATGAGGCACGCAAGCCTCCCCACCAACGCCAAGGTCCGTGGTTCATGGGGGGCTTTAAAGATAGCGAAAATTTAGCCGTACCAAAAGCCAAGGACACCCTGAATAATTCCAGTGTGTTACACAGCCTATCTTTCATCCGAGCGCACTTGGTGGCCTTCCAGACCTAATTGAGAAACTTGAGACTCGTAACATGGAAGTTACGAAGGCAGTGGCTTTCATTGAAGGACTCAGGACACAGAGCAAGAGTTGGTCAGGTCCAATCAGTGAGAGACTTAGGAGAAAATTGGATGCAGTTCTTCACAGAAATCCTGGTTGGTCTACGATTGGAAGGTTGCTCAGTTACTGGAAGAAGAGAAATGCTCCGAGAATTTAGATGATTTCATATCGTCCTATGTCGCTGCTCTTAAATTTTTACCTGTAGTGTCATGTGATGTTGAATGATCATTTTCAAGAATGAAAATGTTATTATCTGACCACAGCAAAAATTTTCATGTAGAGAATATGGAAAAAAAATGTTGGTAGTTCAAACTAACTCTAATTTTTAGAATTTACCAAACTTATCATGTAAGTACCTATATTATACTTCATTTTATTCATTGAATTATAGCCATTATTGAAAATATTTGATGGTTATTCATTAATTTTCCCAAGTACGATGCATATTTTAAAGAATTTATCTAAGAGAAATGCATAATTAAAGATTTTTAGCTGCATATTTAAAGGCATATACTGGCAATAAGAGCTTATTTTAACTGCATATTTCTAGGAGTTTTGGGGCATATTTCGTGGGTTTTAAGTGCATATCGATATGAACACTAGTTATAACATTACTGGCTGTGAGAAGAGCCAGGCAGCTATAGCTTCTTCTTAGTGTTCCTTTTTTCTGTAAATAGATGGTTGGGTTGGGTTGTTTTTGGGGAAGGAGACCAGACAGCAAGGTCATCGGTTTCACCGGATTAGGGAAGGAAGTCAGCCGTGCCCTTTCAAAGGAACCATCCTGGCATTTGTCTGGAGCGATTGAGGGAAATCACGGAAAACCTAAATCAGGATAGCCGGATGCGGGATTGAACCGTTGACCTCCCGAATGCGAGTCCAGTGTCTAACCACTGCGCCACCTCGCTCGGTAAATAGATGGTATGAGACGTTATATACCATTGGAATGTTGTGAAATCAATCTATTTAGTGGTCTAAAATACACTAAATTTCTTTTGATAGTTTGCAAGAAGCAATTGTTTTCAGGGTTTTCATCAACTATGAAGTAGCAAGCAATGTCACACTATAAAAAGTATCTCTCTGAAGAGGAAATTAAAAGTCTATTGAATAAAAGTAACGGTGATGTTTCTGAAAGTGATATTTCTAATAGTTCTGGTAATGAAGATAGTGACTTAAATGGTACTAGTCGTGACAGTGAGGCAAATGAAACAGGTAGTGACAGTGATGTTGCAGCAACAAGTGCGAGTGTTGCTAAAAAACAGAAGACAGAAAAATGGAAATGGGGAATAAATCAAGATCAAGGTTCCAAAATTTCATTTTCTGGTTCTAGTGGCATCAATCCTAGGGTTCAAAGACAATACTCTCAAGAACTAACCCCCTTAGATATGTACAGAAAAAATGGTTCATGTGTCTTTCTGGGTGGACATAGCAGTAGAAACACTGGGTGGATGTTGCAATAGAAACAAATAGACACGCAACAGGTTGTTATAAAAATGTCCTATTTGAAAATCATCCTTGATTTCCTACTACATCTGATGAAATGCTTTGGCATTTTTGCTTCATATATTCTTAGGGCACAGACAAAGAAGCCAACAATACAGTCAATCTGTTCTATAAAAAAATCAGTTCATACTATTTTCCTTTCTTTTCTGATGTCATGCTAGGTAGAATATTCTTACATGCTTCTAGGCTGTTTCATTTTGTAAGTAATGGAAATGCTGATCCTGAAAACTGTCTGAAGAAGTTACAATCTGTTACTGACCATCTCAAATAATATTTCCAAAGTATTTCTTAACCTGAAGAAGATATTGCAACTGATGAAAGCCTCATGAAATTCAGAGGTATACTCCACTGCATTCAATTCAATTGCCAAGAAAGGACATTTTTTGGAATAAAGTTCTTACAAATTTGTGAGTCAAATAGTGTCTACTGTTCAGGATTTAATATCAACCGAAGACAGAAACCTGAGCCAAGCAATAAAGAAATCCTGGTTAGTGAAGCTGTTGTTACAGACCTCATGCAACCATATTTGGACAATTTTCATACAGTATATGTTGACAACTGGTACGCTTCCCTGTCACTGTTCGTAAGGCTCACTGAAAGGAGCACAAATGCCATAGGGACAGGCAAAATATGCCAGACCAACTCCAAAAATCTAACGTAAAAAAAAGGAGAGACTCTTGTGTTAGTGGCGACCCTTTCCATTGCCTCCATTTATGGCAGCAGACGACAGACTGCGTAGACTGCAAACCAGCACTCCCAAAAACTCTTCACTGGTTACTTCCATTGAAGGGAGAATTTAGATGGCCACATTTTCTGGATGCGAGGCACAGTGAATCATCGCTCAAGCAGTCTCCTGTTCTGCTCCTATAAGGCAACAGCCCTGGCTGCAGTATCGGCAATTTGTCCACGCAATGGCACATCCAGTGAAGCACATTGCATGCCACGAGTACCAGGCCGATTTATGAGGGGCCTTTTTTTTTTTTTTTTTTTTTTTTTTTTTTCCCCCCGACCTCTGATAGGCTATAAATAAAAGACAAGTTCATAGAAAACAATTATTTTAGTACCAAAAGTTTTGTACATTCATGATTACTTTTCAACATAATCACTGAAAAGATTGAGACATTTATTGTACCTGAGGACAAGCTTTGCAATACCCTCTTCAAAAAATGTTGTCACCAATGATTGCAAATAAGCATTGACGTTGTTTTGAAGATCTTTGTTGGTTGAAAGTGCTGCCCTCCTAGCCACGTCTTCAGTTCAGGGAAAAGGTGAAAGTCGCTGGGTGCCAGGTCAGGATTGTATAGCGGATGATCAAAAAGGTCCCATTGAAACTGATGAAGGAGCCGTTTGGTTATGCCAGCAGTGTGTGGACGGGCGTTGTCATGGATCGACACAATTCCTTAAGACAAACGCAAATTTGGTCACTCAAAACAAATGAAGAGGAATGCTGACTGAAGACATGGCTAGGAGGGCAGCACTTTCAAACCAACAAAGATCTTCAAAACAATGTCAATGCACATTAGCAATCATTGACAGCAACATTTTTTGAAGAGGGTATTGCAAAGCTTGTCCACAGGTATGATAAATGTCTCAATCTTTTCAGTGATTATGCTGAAAGTAACCATAAGTGTACAAAACTTTTGGTAATAAAATAATTGTTTTCTATTGTCTTATTTACAGCCTATCAGGGGCTGGAAAAAAAGAAAACCAGCCCTTGTATTACAATTCTATCCCCGGCCATTTTGGCACCCCCTTCGCACCAAGCACGCCATTGAAGCGGGTTTTCCTGCATCAACAGATGACACCAAACAAAGGCTGTAAGCCATCTGTGGTCCACCCAGTGCAGAGTCTCCACCCCGAGTGGAAGCGCTCCTTGATTAAGAGGTATTAGCTTTTAGGTTAATACGTTAGAAGTAACCTGCACGGCTCTTCCAGCATGCCGTCATTTATTGTCATTTTTCTTAACTAATACACTGCTTAGGCATGTATGCTCCTTAGGAGTATAGAAGTAAACATAAATTGTTCCCTCACTAGTGACCACCCGTAAAACCAAAGCACTGAGTCTTACCGAAACACACTGGTTTTTCTTTTTTATCCTGATTAGAAGAACCCACGTGGTTGCAAAATCAGTTCCTGTTAGGTTGGCCGGACGCATCCTGCTCACACTCCCACCCGTCCGTTGCCTTCTCCATCCTCCCACACCCCTCCACACACGACAATCCTCCACATGCACCACTGCCCCTCTCCTACACCCCTCCATTCGCACTCACCGCCATTCCCCTTCCACATCCTTCCCCATGCCCCTCCATGTACGCTGTCCCACCACACACGCCACTATGACCCTCCAACAGCCCAAGACATCGCGGTGTAGCTTGCTCGCCAGGTTTCGAGAGGGTGCGTTTCTGGATGAGGTATCGAGTATATTGCTTCCCCCTACTTATACCTCCCGAGGAGATCAAGAATGTAAAATTAGAGAGATCAGAGCGCGCACGGAGGCTTTCAGACAGTCGTTCTTCCCGCGAACCATACGCGACTGGAACAGGAAAGGGAGGTAATGACAGTGGCACGTAAAGTGCCCTCCGCCACACACCGTTAGGTGGCTTGCGGAGTATAAATGTAGATGTAGATGTAGACATGTGCCTTGACAAGCTACAATGTTACCGTGCGATGAGCTGACCACCCCTTCCCGCAACAACACATGGTGGAGAGTATATTTCATGGTTCACACTGTGTGTCTCCCACCTGTCTTCTGCGCAACATTGCCTGCCAGCACCATCCCACTTACCGTGACACGCTGCCTGCATGGTTAAGTTGCAACACCTCTGCCACATATTCCCACCCCTATATTGGTCATGCCCGACAAGCTCTCTAGCCAGCAGCTCCCTGTTACCCCTCTCACCCCAGCACAAGGCAGTTTTTGCAGGTTGCTCTATCAAGCGCAACACAATGAAATTCGGGGTGGTTGTTGGCCACCTCATCAACACAACTGCTGCCATCCAAGTCCAGGATGTTACTTTACGCCCACCCCCCTCCGACAACTACAGTAAACAAAAAAGAACCCATCATATCCAGCTTTGTGCCCTTGGAGCTGCAATGGTCACATAATTTGTTATCATGAGAGCAATATGACGTCATGTGCCTGTCCCTGTTGCTGCATCACATCAGAGCACTCGCTGAATACCTGTTCCTAAACTGCTGGTTCATGTGCCTTCCTGCCCCCCATATGGGCTGCCCTGGCCTCACATGCCCATTTATCATTAGGTGATCAATGGTTTTGGCCAATAAACTGCTCAAAATCCTGAACTCCTTCCCCACTGTGGCTGCAGCATGGAACGCTGGCTACTACTCTACGCCTCCGGCCGACTATTCTCCTGCCCCACCCCAAATCACGATGTCAACCGCACCATCTGCTGCAAACGACCCTTCGCCCAGCATGCTGGCCCTCAACCACTACCAGATTCTGCAATGCTTGAGTTCCAAGATGGCAGCACTTGTAACCAGTGTCACCAGCCTAAACCTTGTGCACCCATCGCCAGGCCCCTGACTACCCTCAAACACACGATGCCGGCATAGGCATAAACAACCACCCCTCCAGGCACAATTATAACCCCCCCCCCCCCCCCCCAAACAACAATAACCACCGCGAACTAGGCACAGCTTGCTGATACCACCAGTGGTTTGGCAAGAATGCAACCAACTGCAGACCTCTGTGCTCTCTCTTTCTCTCTCTATTCGTTTAGTCGGTTCCGACTCTTCGTGACCCCATGACGCCACTTTTTCCTGTCTTGCACTTTCTCCCGTAGACCTTTCTGGTTGGAACACATTGCTTCTGTGATGCCATCGATCCATCTCATCCTCTGACGTCCTCTTCTTCTAGTTCCTTCAATCTTCCCCAGCATTAATGTTTTTCCAGCGAGGCATGCCTTCGCATTGTGTGTCCAAAGTAGGTCAGCTTTTGTTTTAAGATTAGACCTTCCAGGGAGAAACCTGGTTTAATTTGCTCCAATATTGATCTGTTGGTTCTCTTTGCAGTCCATGGAACTCTAAGAAGTTTCCTCCAACACCACAATTCGAAGGAGTCAATTCTTCGCCGTTCAGCCTTTCTAATGGTCCAGGTCTCACATCCATACATCACAACTGGAAAGACCATAGCCCTCACAATACGGATCTTTGTTGCTAGTGTTATATCTCTGGACCTTATAACCTTGTCAAGGTTTGACATCGCCTGTCTACCGAGCAACAGGCGTCTCCGGATTTCATGGCTGCAGTCACCGTCAGCAGAGATCTGGGAACCGAGATAACTGAATGTGGTCACTACCTCCATGGTTTCTCCTGCTATATCCCACGAATTGGTAGGTGTAGTTGCCATAATTTTCGTTTTCTTCACATTCAGCACAAGACCAGCCTTTTCACTTTCGTCTTTCACCTTTCAGTACGAGTGTTCTCAAATCTTCTTCACTTTCTGCCAATAGGATCGTATCATCCGCGTACCTGAGGTTGTTTACATTTATTCCAGCTATTTTAATTCCTGTTTCTCCTTCATCTAGCCTCGCATTCCTCATGACATGTTCTGCATACAGATTGAATAAGTATGGTGACAGTATCCAGCCTTGCCGGACCCCTTTCTGAATCTTTATCCATTTCGTTGTACCATACATAGTTCTCAATGTGGCTTCTTGGTCAAGGTATAAACTCCGTATCAGATGAATGAGGTGATCTGGTACACCCATGTTTTTCAGTACGTTCCATAATTTGTTGTGATCGACGCAGTCAAAGGCTTTGGCGTAGTCAATAAAGCAGAGGTACACATCTTTCTGGAATTCTCTCACTTTTTCCATAATCCACCGAATGTTAGCAATTTGATTTCTAGTTCCCCTTCCTTTCCTAAATCCAGCTTGTTCTTCTTGCAGCTCTCGATCTAGATATTGGCGAAGTCTATTTTGTAAGATTTTCAACATAACTTTGCTAGCATGTGAAATAAGTGCGATTGTTTGGTAATCTGAGAATTCTTTAGAACTTTTCTTCTTTGGAATGGGGATGAATACTGATCTTTTCCAGTCTTCTGGCCACTGCTGCGTGATCCATATTTTTTGACATATTGAGTGCAGCACTTTCACTGCATCCTTTCCAGTTACTTTAAACAATTCTGCTGGTATTTCATCATGTCCACTAGTTTTGTTATCAGCCATATTTTCAAGGGCCCACTGGATTTCACTCTCCAAAATATCTGGCTCTAGTTCTAAATTAACATTAACATCAGCAGTAGGAGACCTGTCATGATGCAGTTCTTTCTTGTATAGGTCTTCTACATATTCTGCCCATCTTTCCTTAACATCCTCTGCTTCACTCAGATATTTCCCGTTTCTATCTTTTATCATTCCAATTTTTGCCTGGAATTTTCCTTTAATTTCTCTAATTTTCTTATAAAGATCTCTTGTCTTCCCCATTACGTTACTATCTTCAACTTCCTTGCACTGTTCATTAAAGAATATATTTTTATCTCTTCTAGCTAATTTCTGAAAATCTTTATTTAATTCAAACATAGCTGATCTATCACCCTTGATTTTTGCTTTCCTTCGTTCTTCTGCAACTTGCAGTGCCTCAACTGATAGCCATCTAGCCTTCTTACTGTTCCTTTTCTTGGGAATGTGTTTCTCTGCGGCCTCCTTGACAGTATTAGCTACTTCTGTCCACATCTCTTGCGAGCTTTTGTCCTCCAGCTGTAATACATTAAATCTGTTTTGTACCTCTGCAGCATAGTCGGAGGGTATAGAGTTAAGGTCGTATCTGCAAGTTGGGATACTTTTTGGTACATTCTGAAGTTTCAGCCGAAATTTTGCAATCAGGAGCTCATGATCTGATCTGCAGTCAGCCCCAGGTCTTGTTGTAGCTGACTGAACCGCGCTCCTCCACCTCTGATTACAAAGTATGTAATCAATTTGGTTCCGGTGTTGGCCATCTGCCGAAGTCCAGGTATATAGGCGTCGTTTTGGTAGTTGAAACAGTGTATTAGTAATTATTAATGAATTTTCTTGGCAGAATTCTAGGAGTCTCTGTCCAGCTTCATTTGTTGTACCAAGACCATATTTCCCTGTTATACCTCTGTGCTACTCATCTCAAAACTTGGCAGCCACTGGTAGCAAGTGCACCCAGTTGCTGTACCACTTCACAGCACCTATTAATACGGGGTTTTTTATGACACTAGTCCCCCTGCACACCACCTCGTTGACACCGGCTCTGACTCATTCATATTCCTCTGCAAAATATTCTAAATCCCGGCCCCCCCTTTTCTCCTCCTAAACATTTCTGCCAACAACTCAGCCATCCTTACTTACAGGGTGTAAACCCACTTGTCTGACCTACGCTTCCAGCACGAACTCTCGTGGACCTTCATGGTAGCAGATGTTATCGGCCCCATTCTGCGCGCTGACTTCCTTACTCATTACAGCCTACTGGTCAAAGTAGTGAAGCACCATTCAGTTGATGGTACCTCCGGTAGGACTGTCTGCCCTGCCACATTCTTTGCCATGAAACAGGTGGCACTATCAAGCCCATACGCTCAGCTCCTTGCAGAAATCCCCCTCCTCATACAGCCACCCAGTGACCCTCAGAATGTTCAGCATTACATTGCCACTACCCCCAGTTTTCCACCATGTCCACCCCCTCACAAGTGCAAAATTGCACAAAAGGAGTTTGAAGAGCTGTTCGCTGCCAGTGTACTTCGCCCTTCCAAAAGCCCTTGGGCTTCAGCTCTTCACCTTGACCCCTAGAAGGACAGTTCCTGGCTTCCTTCTGGTGATTACCATATACTCAACACCCACACCATCCCTAACTGCTATCTGGTCCAATTCCTCGGTACCTACAATGACGCTAGTATCTTCAGTAAGATAGATTGCACTAAAGTCTACACACAAATCCCAGAGGACATTTAGAAAACAGCCATAATCACACCTTTTGGCCTGTTCAAGAGAGCATTCATAACAATCTGCCTCTGCAATGCCGCACAAACATGGCATCTACTTCAGAGGCCCTACTGAGCATCACCAACAACTACATGAAATTTTTTCCCACCTACAGGAAGCTGGAGTGATCCTCAACATCAGTACCGTACCCAATATGATGCAGGCCAACGCTGTCCCCTATGCTGATCCTGACATGCCATCAGCCGAAGCCACCCAAGATGCCGTGTCTGACACACCACCAGCCGATACTGCCTCTGGTCCGCCACCAACCAACTATATGAGTGACACACCCCATAGTGCCTGGGACCCAGATATCGCCACCACACTACCCTTTTCGCAGCCTCCAGACGATGTAAGGAGAACCCTGCCCCCACAGGCACCCACCACTCCCAACAGTGTCATCACCACCGCTGCTAGCATCTGCACCATTGGAGCAGCGACGCTACTTCACAAGTTCCCAACACTACACGCAGGAGCTGCCCATGCCTCTCACCGGAAACCACTGCACGAGCACAGCAGCAACAACTTGTGTATGCCACTCAGCAAGCATTGCCAGTCAGCATCAAACACCACTCTGTGCGGTAGACACTGGTGTTTTTCTCTTGAAAGGGGGGAACTGTGTGGCGACTCCTTGCATCGCCTCCATCTGTAGCAGCAGACGTAGACTGGAAACCAACGCCCCAATACCCTCGGTGATCACATCTACCGGAGGGAGGCAACCGCGCTTTCCAGACGTGAGGCATGCTGAACCATCACTCGAGGTCACTCGTTCCACTCCAATGACGCAACACCCCCCACCATGGCTTCAGCAGCTTGCCCGTGCAATGCCATGTGGTGCATGTCGATGTCTGTTGCATTTTGCTGGGATATGCAAGAAGTGCAGAATTCTTATCCTACTCTCAGTGTCAGTCGTCTGTCCCAGTTCATTTACCGAGAGGAGTGCTACTGAATTTTTCCACGCCACCTTCCCAAGCTGCGTTTCCTCAAAGTGGTTCTATTGACTATGCATGTACTAAGCCTGATGCCAGACACCTAGTTTATCCTCCTGGCATCAGCAATTGCAATACTGTGAGCAGTGTAGTGCAAATAGTGCAGTGCATGCCAGGAGTACTGGGCGGATTTATTACCATTCTATCCCGGTCTGTTTAGGTACCCTTCTGCCACCAAGCACGCCATTGAAGCTGGTCTTCCCGTGCTGCCAGACGACACCAAATGAAGGCTGTAAGCCTTTCATGGTCCACCCAGTCCAGAGTCTCCACCCTGAGCGAGGGTCCTTGTCGCTTAAGAGGTATTAGCATGTTAAATTTAACTGTAGTCTTTAGCTTTTAGGTTAATATGTTAGAACTAGTCCTCTTGGGTTTTTCAGCAAACCCTGTCATTTGTTATCATTTTCCTTCACTAGCACACCACTTAGGCATGTATGCCCCTTACAAGTATAGAAAGGAACATAAAACATTCCTTCATGTTATTTTCACACAAGTTCATGACTCTGAAGTAGATGGATAAAAAAGAAGTAAATATTCTATCCATTATCCATACAGATATCAATATGAAAGTAACAGGATAAACTGAAATGAAAATCAAAACCGCAGTCCAGAATCATGAGCAATTATACAATATAATAATTCAATAAAAAGAGTTGACGGATAGGACCAGTGGTTATCATTTTTCCCTCTCCTGAAAAGCTATGCCAAAGGATATAAGAATATTTGCTTCTACCTGAGGCCATTGGGATTTTCAATTAATATGCCCTAATGCACAAAGTGACAGGAAAATAATCTTGTTTCAATCAGTTTAGAATTCACCTGGCAGTGGACATTATAGAGCAGATCACACCACCAGACTATCCCAGTTGTGGTGGCCTCAATCTGGAATTTCCCATTAGAGTGCTAGAAGCAAATTGGGAACATTTTGTTATGTTCCCCTACCCCCAAATCCTATCAAATCATGTAGTGTGAAAAGCAAGGAAGAGGAAAAGTGACACATGGTTTGAGTGTGAGAAATGTCTTGTGGCACTGCACATGCCTGAATGTTTTCAGTTATACCACAGCAACAAAAACTTCGAAAATAATATTATCTTCAGTCCTCATCACCTCAATAAATAGTACAGTAAGATTTATAAAGAATTCCCAAAAAAAAGTTACATAATTCGGAGAAAAGGGGCAAAACATCCCGATTTTCATAAATTTAAATGATAAATACAGGGTCAACTATGAGGAAAAATATGTTAATAAGTTTCGCATGTATACCTACAACGAAAAATTCCACTTAATCATTTCTTGCATCTCTGCTAAGAAACAACAAGGATATTCCAATAGCATACTGTGATATGGGAATGGAATCAATTAGTTGTCTAAATAGGGGGGTGGGGCATAGAAATTGAGCTGTGTGGAACTCGAGGTCACCAGGAGATGTGACTTAGATGGGAAAACTTAATGGTTTCTTGGGCAATTTAAGTAAACATACACCATAGCCAGGAAACCAATCTACATACTGTAAATGAAGACTACTTTGCACACTGTAACACTATCAACCTTTTGAGATTTGAGAGACTTTGCATTAATGAAGCAAAGAATGAGATATGTACACTGTGTAGTGTATACGAGTGTCTGCAGAAGACAATATTCTTTGACTATGTGAAGTTAAATGTGTATATGTAATTAACAAATGTTTGCAATGTTATGTAAGTAACAATAACTATCTTTTATTTAACTATGTATAATTGTTTGTAAAGTGAAGTCAACAACAGCTCAGGGCTAAAGCTAAATATAGGTGAAAACCAGTAGGGATCTACCAATGTTCTGGAAGGTCAGAAAAGGTGGATGTTTTTTGCTGCTAACGGAAGCAGGTAGGAGAGGGGAGAAGCGGAGCGGGTCAGACAGGCGCAAGACACTGTGGAGGCAGGTGATGAAAGCTGATGCGCGCTGTACTCCACACTACTGTTTAAACAAAGGTAAAAATTTAACTGCTTAATAGACGTGAGTGAAGGGAAAGTGCTAAGGTACATGTTTGCAACACTTTAGAGGAGATATAAAATGATGTCTGCAACGAGTGTTCGTTCCTGGATGGGAAAGGTCTAAGGCATCCATTACTTAGACCGACGCAGATCGCCAGGAGAGCCAAACTCATAATTGCACTGGTATAAGTCACATAATTTGATGCCATGAAGACAAGTAATATTCTCTGTTGCTGCAAAACGGTGCATGCCTTCAAAGCACCTAAATCTCCAGCAACTGTGCTAAAGACGACAATAATGAAATTAACCGTCCATAGTTCTGTATACGAGCTGTGTTGACAAGTTTTTGTATGTTTTATTAAATAATCATTTAATTGTTTTTTAAATGCAAAATGACTCATTTAACCTAAAATGTTCCAAGTAGGGATCCTTTTCTATACTCAAGAGAAAGAAACCGAGAATCCATTGGTGTGAAAGATTATTGCGCAACTGAGTGTTTTCTTTCAAAGTAAATTTAAAAGTGCAGCAATTAAAGTAAATGTGGAGAATTGTAGACTGCATTGAAAGTACGTAAAGTAAATAACAATTCTGCCTAGTGTGTCAACTTGGTTATTGGGACCTTCTGTCCAAGAAATCACGTAAAGTAACTATTTCAATAAAACTGAGAAAAACCAAGTATAAAACCTTTTGCAAACATTTCGATACTTACAGAAGCATCATAAAATATTTGTTGTGTATAATACATGTTTTTAGAGGCAGTGTTGCTGATCTTACCTTCAGAAACATAAGTAGGTATTATTGTCATTCTGGTGATGTTTTCATCGTCCAAAACTTTCTAAGTGTGTGTGACTTATTCTGAAAGCAGTCATTATTCAGCAATCCACGTGCATTAGCCTGTACCTTCAGTGATATAGAAATTATTAAAAGAGAAAAAGTTTTAATGAGAACCAAAATATAGTAAAGACCAAATTTGGTGAATTTGTTGAATAATATCAACTGATTTGTCATTTTGGTTGGCGACCGTGTTTTTCAGTATTATTATCACTTGCAAGAAGTAGTTGATGGAATAGAAAAGCTGCAACCAAGATTATATGATAACTTCACATTTGACTGAGCTTTATCCATTACGCGGTATCTGAGGTCACTAGTGGTTGTTAAGGAGATAGTTGTGTTTAAGTGCTTCAGTTACTAAAGCTAGAATAACATCTGAAGTACTAAACATAGTTGTAAGAGTAGAAATTGTGACATTGTAAGCAGCCTTGAGAAGGTGACAGAACAGCACTTACATCACCATACTACCGTTATAACACCATTAATATATTGAGTTGTTTCCATTTCTGTGGATCTGGATTTCAATCCGGACACGACTAGGACTATTAATGTGTGGCTTACAATGGGTTTTGCATCCATTATGGAATTTATCACCTTGAAACTTCCTGAGTAAAGTCACACACCACCATTTCCCAGTTTGTATCATCTGTGAAGATGTTCCACACCAGTTTCAAATTTACTTCGCGACATGCGGAGTGGGAATAGGCAATAGTGCATGTTTTGTAAGGAACAATTCATGTTTGCATCCATGGGGATACGAAAGACACAATAAGGTAGTTCCTACACATGTCCTTCTACCATGGAAAAATTTATGGTGCTACAGAAGCAGTAGCTTCAACAAATGCATCAGCAACAACTCTGGATCAGTTGCAGAAACAATAGTGGCAGCTTGAGTTACTGTCACAGTTGCAGCAGCAGA
The DNA here is from genome assembly GCF_021461395.2 of Schistocerca americana. Taxonomy (NCBI): domain Eukaryota; kingdom Metazoa; phylum Arthropoda; class Insecta; order Orthoptera; family Acrididae; genus Schistocerca; species Schistocerca americana. Next base: position 515,961,280 of record NC_060121.1, on the reverse strand, counting down.
GGCTGTTGGTGACTGTCCCAGCCCCCCCCCCCCCCTCCCTGGCTTTGACAGGATGCTAGAACAGTGGGAAGCATATTTGAATTGTTTTCTGTTGTACTGTAAAGCAGACAATGTTGTCAAGCCAACTTGTCAACAAGTGTTACTGCTCTCTCCCGTAAAACTCACTGGGATCAGAAGTCTCCAGATAGGCCTTCATGACAGTCATTCCTGGCCACACAGGTCCTCACATGGTTAGAATTCTCAGAACTCATTAACAAGCAGTGATAAAGCACCTCTGTCTGTTAATAAAAACTATAGACAAGCAGAGCACATACCAGTGCCATGTGATTCAATTCCCAAACAAGACCTGTACAGGTTTTTCCAGGTTTCCATAAGTGTTTCATTAATCATTCTCATCCCCAGTGTCCCATCTGGAACAAGAAACATGATCACTGTGGCAAAATCAGACAAACTATGGAGCAGGCTCAGCCCCAGTCACTGCCTGCCATGACCAGCTCACACTTAACTCCCCCGACCACTGCAGTGTAAACATCTCAATTAGTTGTTTACATAGCTCAGTGTGTTCACAGAAAGACATAATCAGAACCTCTTATAGTTTACCATTAATAAGACTCCTGTCCAATTTAATTATAATACAGATGCCACACTTGTTAATAGATGCACTCAAATACGAAAAGCTGTTGCCCTTCCCATCAAATCTACTGCAGGTCTGTTGTTAACAGTGAACAAATTATCCCACTCTTTAGAATTTGCTATTTGGATGCAATGTACAAGAAAGATCTTATACCACTCTCCACCTTGGTTGTTGCTTCTGCCTGAGCACATAACATTTTTAGCTTAAATGCTTTTAAGCTTTCAATTTTCAGACTGATGATATAGTCGATAATGTTTTACAAGGCATTCCCTTTGACACTCTAGAGGAATTCTGTGACGAATTTTCTTCTCTCTTTAACACCAAGTTGGGTTGTGCAACTGACTATCCTGCACATATCACACAATGACACCTAAAATCTACTCCACTCAGCCTATTCTGTCATTCTCCACAAACCTCTCAAACAAGACCTTGCTTGTCTCGAGTAACAACATATTCTCACACTGTTCTCATCCAACCAATGGGATATGTCTCTAGACACTATAAAGGAGCCTAATGGCAAACTTCGCCTCTGCAGTGATTTCAAATCCACTATCAAATGGCTCTGAGCACTATGCGACTTAACTTCTGAAGTCATCAGTCAAATCCACTATCAATGCTCAATTTGTGGTGAATCTATATTCAATATCTCACCCAGTAGACCTTGTGACCAAACTCACAGTTGTAACCCAAAATCAATCTGGCCGATACACATCTCCAGTTTCCACCTGATTCCTCCTCATTTACACTCATTAACACACCATTTGTTGCTATCGTCTGCCTTTTAGCATTCCTAGCATCATGGTGATTTTCAGCACTATCTAAAAGAACTTACCTGAGACTTAGTTGTAGCAATTATAAGAGTTGTTCAACAAACAATGACCCACAATTTTTTTCTCAGAAAATTTATTCTTAACAGTTGGATATGGTGACAGTATCAATTACTATCTCTTTCACATGTACTATTTTTCTACAAAATCTCTTGAAATGATTCATGGTCTTATGCCAGTGTTGTGTGTATTCTCTATTGGTAAAAGCTCCTGTGCATGTAGTCATGTTTTCAATGCATGAATTACACTCTCAACATCTTCATTGTGTGTACCATGTAGAGAACCTTCAAGCAGCCCAAACAGGGACAACTGAGGGCAGCAGTGGCTGTGACAGGATGTCCCAAACATGGCCTGTTCTGGAGCTCAGTTTCTGCACTTCCTGATGTTGTAACTCTCTTTACCCACCAACCAAAAGTACTCCTATCAACTATATCATTACCATAAACTGTGCACAAATGCTTATGGATGTTCACCAGTTTCCTTTCAATATAGTCAATTTGTGTTAAGAAGGGGCACTAGCAAGAATGTTGTGGGATCATGGGATAGTTTTGATTTCTCCCATTCTGTTTGGTTTTTGGGGTGCTGAATCTGAATCTGAGGTGTGCCAACAAAATCTCATGATGCAAATTCAGGAAGGGGGGGAGTCATTTTCGGTGCTTTTTAGCTTATGACTCAGAACCTATTAACTTTTCTTAAATAACCTCTCTGGTCTAAATTAAACAACATGAAATTTCCTACAGATTTCACTATTTTTTTTTTTCTTCTCCCACGTACAGTTGGGGCCCAAATGCTGTTTGAAAAGTTGACCTATTTCGGATGTCTCTGCAAAAACCGACTTTGTCCACTCCAACACAGAAATTTATTATTAAAGGCTGTAATTTAGTGAATTCCTCCTAGTTTTAAGTTGAATACAACAGACTGGTTTCATCTGTTTTACCTGTGCCAGCATTGAAAAAAAAAAAAGAACCAAAACAGCTGGAGAGTTTGTGTTGCACTGGGTCAAATGACATCATGGCCAGGCATATGCAGAAATTTGCAGCAGTTATGTACCATATATAAAATGCTCTTATCATTTTCGATGGGTATCATGATGGAGCTTGTGGATGCTTTATCTGTGTAATGGAAAACAGATGGTGCAAAAATTGATTCACAGAAAGCTGTGGAAGGTATATCACAACTATCACAACAGCTCTCATGTTGGCTCCCTCAAATGAATATGTAACAGTGCTGGTGGGGGGATATTATACACCTTCTAGTGATTTTGATTGGCCTGTGGAGTCCTTATATAAACAATGTCTCCCTTTTGAGAGCAGGACCAGGAAAGGTGTCTCAAACCTTCTACAATCCTCGGCAACTGGTAGTGTTTGTAATTCGCGTGTGTATGAAAGTTATAGTTCAGTAGTAAAAAACAACAAATATGTGCCTTGTAGTGATATTACTGTGAAGCTAAACGAACGAATAATCAGTCTGCAGAAAACTGTGGAAGTCCTGCATAAAGAAATCGTATACCTGAAGAAAGAAAATCAGCAGCTGCGACTCACTCAGAGAGCATGTGGGACTTCAGAAGCAGTAAATAACGAATCGCAGATATCGAAGGTAACCTGTACTGTAAAGGAACCTCCGCTCTGCGAAACGGTTCGCCATAATAATAGCTTAGCAGCAGTAAATAAACCACCGAGAAGGGTAAGGTTCGCCGATGTAAACAAATATTCGCAGCTCTGCCCGGTAGAAGACACTGTAAAAACCTGTAGAGTGAACGTAAGTAAGTTTTGTGAACGAAGTGATGAACAAGAACCATTCGCAGCAAAACGGCATAATGCCAAAAACAGCATAAGTAGCTGCAGTGTGAATGTTAGCAAGTTTCATGAACAAAGTAGCGAACAGCAAACACATGCAGTGAAACATAATAGTGCTAATAAATATCAGAAACAAATTCAAACAGGAGTGAAACAGTGTGATAGTCAAAGTTCAGTACGTAAAAACTGTAAAATTACCTTATTGAGTGATAGCCAAGGTCGTTATGTTTCAAGTTACCTTAATGAAAACGTAAATCTCGAGTATCTGGGGTATGTGTATCCTTCAGCAGAAGCCAAGGATGTCTTGCAAAACACTAACAAAAAGGCTTCTGAAGCTGATGTCGTCGTAATTATGACTGGAACAAATGACATAGCGAAAAACAACACCGCGAACTTAATAAAAGGTTTAAGAAGCACATTACCAAGTATCACATTGAAAAACGTGTTTGTTGTCGATGTTCCATTTAGATATGATCTTACAAAACGATCCTGCGTAAATTGCAAGGTATTGGAAGTAAACAAACGGCTATATCACCTGTGTTCGAAATTCAAAAATACCACAATCATTAAAGCTAGCGAGTTTGACAGGGAGTGCTATACACGACAAGGATTCCACCTCAACAACCAAGGAAGAAGATTAATCTCGAAACTAATTACCAAAACTGTGACTAAAGAAATGGCCAGCTTTGTAGTAATACCGCTGGACCAGGGAAACCTGTAAAGCCTGCTGGCCTGTCTGGCAAAACGTTAACAGATATGCTCCAGCAGGATCAAAATAATCTTCAAACCATTCACTCTGGGCCCAGGAAACTAGATGATCTCAAGGTAAACAGACTCAGGCACAGATCAGACAATTTTAATGTCCTTCACTGGAATGTATAGTGTTTATCTAATAAGTTGGAAGTAGTGGAAGATGTCATAGAGACTTATCACTTAGATGCAGTCTGTCTCGTAGAACACTGGTTAAAGCATGATGAAATAGATCTATACTGCCCTGAGGGCTACACCCTAGCTGACAAAGATTGTAGAACTAATAAAAATCATGGTGAGTGTGTTATATTTCTAAAAAAAGGGATTAAATATGAACCAATAGCAAAAGTTAAAGCATTATCTCTAGAAATGTTATGTGTAATTGCAGCTGTTAGGTTAACAGATTTAAATTTAATAGTTGTAGCTTTATACTCAACTAACACTGGAGGCAATTCAACAGATTATTTTGTTAACAAGTTAGTGTCTTTATGTGTGACAGTCTGTAAGTATAAGTGTAGGATACTAATTTGTGGAGATTTAAATTTGAATTTTCAGTTATCCACTATCTATAACTCATATGTAAATAATTTATTAAATTCTTTTGGTCTTTATATTACAACCACTGAAATAACAAGGCCACATTATAAAGATATTGACAATATAGTTGTATCAAATGAGTTAGTGCATCTCAAGTCAGAGGAAATTAAGACCTGGGTATCTGACCACTGGCCACTACTTCTTAGAACAGATATAAAAAGAAATTGTAACACTGACTCAGTGCACATGGAAGGAAAGAAAGTATGTGTGGTCAATTATGATAATCTAAATATGTTTAAGTCTCATACTGATAAAGGCAATTGGTTGCAGCTTCATCGAGAACATGCAATAGATAGAAAGGTGGAAGAACTCATATCTACTCTTTCTGTATATGCTAAGATGTCCTTTCCTATTAAGTTACTAAATAATAAAAAGGCACTTAGAGTAAATAAGGTCAAGGATGAAAAGGTGTTCAAGATCAAGAGGGAGAGTGATCAATATTATGACTGGTATAGAAGTACAGGTTCTCAATTATTTAAAGACATGCTCACAGTGAAAAAGAAAAGATTAAGACAGGCCTTAAAGGAAGCTAGGTGTAAAAAAATGAAGATATAATACTAACATCTGAAAATAAGACAAGTGCAATGTGGAATATCATTAACAGTCAGTGCAACAGGAAAATGACTTCACAGGCTGAAAGCAGTAATCTGAATGCTGCACAGTTAAATGCATTCTTCACTGAGAAGGTGCAAGAAATAATAAAGGTGATTGGCACTTCCAATATAGCCACTGACCATAAATACACTGCTGGCCACCGTAAATGCAACACCAAGAAAGACAAGAGGTAGCACAACAAAATTTATTTTGTAGATAACATGTTGACCAAGTATCAAATGATTACGATTACAGACGTCTGTGACATGTGGTTCCTGCCAGAATCAGTAGCCAGAGTAGCCGCCATTGTTGGAGATCACCGCTGCCACACGTCTCGGCATTGAGTCAAAGAGACATTGGATGTGTTCCTGGGGTACAGCAGCCCGAGCAGCTTCCACACGTTGCCAAAGATCATCTGGTGTGGCAGCTGGGGATGTAATCTGGGTCACTTGTTGAGCAACCATGGACCACATGTTTTCTATCGGCGAAAAGTCCAGAGAGCGAGCCGGCCAGGGAAGCACTTCAATCTGGTTATTGACGAAGAACCTTTGGACAATGCGTGCCACGTGTGGTCGTGCATTATCCTGTTGAAATATGGCTGTGGCCGAGCCCTGAAGGTAAGGAAGGACAACTGGCTCCAGCACCTCGGATATGTAGCGCCGGCTATTTAAAGTACCGGCAATGCGTACTAGAGGCGTGCGAGAGTAATATCCAATACTGCCCCATACCATAATACCCGGTGCAAGACCAGTGTGGCGGTGCATAATGCAGCTGTCCAGCATCCTCTCTCCACGGTGTCTCCACACTCGAATCCGACCATCGTGGTGCTGCAGACAGAAGCGTGCCTCATCAGTAAAGACGTCATTCCATTCTGCCGTCACATCCGTCTGTCATCACACCATTGGCGACGGAGACGTCTGTGGTTCTGCGTCAATGGTAGACGAAGCAATGGACGTCTTGCGGACAGACCACTCTGCTGTAAACGGCGTCGAATCGTACGCGCAGACACTGGATGATGCGTTATAGACGCAATGTGCTGTGCTATGGTTCGGGATTTCACTGAGCGATCCGTCACTGTCATGCGCACAATTTGCCTATCAGCACGTGCAGTGGTGTACCGAGGTGAATGCGATTGACCACGTCGGTCCGTTGTACCCTCTTGCATCCAACAGTCACATATCCGCATTACAGTTGTTTGATTTCGTCCAACACGACTAGCGATTTCTCTGTATGATAATCCACAATCTCGGTAAGCCACTATCCTTCCTCTGTCGAATTCAGATACTTCATGAAACGATGTTCGCTGTTGTCTACGAGGCATAACTGATCATCTTGTGAAACAACCACAAGGTAAACACACGTGCCGAAGGTACACTCGTCGAAATCGCCAAGCCTTAAATGGCGCTATGAGGTGGCGCCACAGGCGCGCGTGATGTGCGTCTGCGCTGAAATTCTAATCAGTTGCATATCTCATCGCTGCAAACCCATGGTGTAAATTTCACTTGATTCGGATGCTTCCTTCAGGGTGTTGCATTTACGGTGGCCAGCAGTGTACTACCTGAGAAACACCACAAACCTGAAAGTACATTTAGCTTTAAACTGGTCAAGGTACAGGATGTTACTAATATACTGAGGAAAATGAAGAACAGTTTTAGTAATGACATTTATGGTTTAAGTTCAGCCATGTTAAAGTGTGATTCAGTCCAACTGCCAGAATTGATAACACATGTAGTAAATACATGTATTTTGGAGGCTCAGTTCCCAAAGGCACTAAAGTTTGTTAAAGTCACCCCAATACACAAAAAAGGCAGCCTCTCAAGTTGTGATAATTTTAGGCCTGTTTCAATTGTGCCAATCTTGTCTAAAGTGATAGAAGCTATATTAAATAATCAAATAGTAAAATACTTTGAAGAAAACAAAATCTTCACTGATAGTCAATTTGGCTTCAGATCAGGGTTAGGAACTGTTAAATCTGTCTTATCACTTATAACACAGTGTGTGAAGCAACTAGAAAGCAAGCTAGTGGTTCAGAATAAACTCTTTGATTTATCAAAAGCTTTCGACACTGTGTCTCATGAAATCTTATTGAACAAACTGCAATTCTATGGCTTTACAGGAAGTGCTCTGGAATTGATAAAATCTTATCTAAGTAACAGAGTGCAGAAGGTGGTTTTTAATGGTGCAGAATCAGATTACTTACCTGTGGGCATGGATGTCCCACAAGGTTCTGTACTTGGCCCAATTCTATTTATTATTTATATAAATGACTTACCATGTAACATAGTTGGGCCGTCAACTAGGACTTACTTATTTGCAGATAATCTTGCAGTCTGTATAACTGCAGAAACAGCACAGAAGGTGAAATATGAAGCAGACCAGTGCACTGTCAAAGTTGAAAATTGGTGTAAAGCTAATTCCCTTTGTGTCAACTGAAAAAAAATACAAGATCTGTATGTATCGTGGAATAATAACACTGAACTTGAGCAGAGCTCAAATGCTGTTAATTTCCTTGGAATCTCAATTGATTCAAAATTATCCTGGGGTAGCCATATAGAAAAAGTGGGAAGCAGCATTAGCAAAGGAATATTTGCTCTAAGGAAGCAGCGTCTTTGTCTAAACGTGCCAGTACTTAAAGTGGTTTATTTTGCTTTAATACACAGCCACATTTCCTATGGTACAATACTGTGGGGACATCAAAGCAAGGCAGCTAATGTCTTCAAACTACTAAAGAAGGCAATAAGACTGATATGTAGCTTGGCACCCAGAGCTCACTGTAGGCCAAGCTTTAAAAAATTACAGATTATGACCTTGCCGTCAATATTTATACTACAGTGTGTAATGCATATTAAGGAAACTATCCAAGTTATCAACAGTATGACATGCGACATACTTATAACACAAGAAACAAGCAAGACCTAGTTTCTCTCCGATGTAATTATAAAAACACAAAAGTGCTTCTTATACAAGTCCATAAAATTTTTTAATGCCATACCCCAACATATCAGGGATCTTCCAATTCAACAATTCAAAAAAAAAGTAAAAGTATTTCTTCTTGAGCTCAGCATTTATGAAACTGATGAATTTTTAAGAGAGGCAAAGAATATGGTATGACTACACTTTGTGATCAGTTTTTATATGCTTCTATATATGAGTAAGTCTGTAATTGGCTAAATTTACTATGAAATATCAATTTGTACCAGAAGTTTCTCTGTTTTGTTTTTGTGTGAAGGTACCATAATCGTCTAGTCTAAAAGCTAAATGGCGGCAGGTACAGGTGTACCTGACTTTAACGCTCAAATGAATTATAGTAATGCAGTCAAAAAAGAAGGGTGTGTAAAGTATAAAAGCGAATTCTTGAAATTTAGTGAACGCATTTCAAGTTTACATTTCGTTATTGATGGTCTAAGAAGAGAAAACCACAGCCTGAAGCTTGAAAATGTACAACTAAGAACGAAGGTAAACGTGCTTTTACTCCAACAAGATAAAATGGATAAATCGACGGCATGGAGGAAAGTCAACAACAAACGCAGATCACCGGGCACTAATACTTCACAAACAGTAAGTGACACAAACTTGGTGGATGTAAATAAATTTGCTCCTAGTAACAGTGTATCAGTGACTGGCGCAGAATCAAAACTAAGATCGTATGTTAAAGTCCCTAAAAGTGAAAGTTATCACAAGGAAGTTTCATTTGATAAGCCAAAGCCTATATCTTCACCAAATGAACGTTCGAGTTCTGACAACTACAAACTTTCTGCTCCAAATAAATCTATCAAACGTGTACACATTTTTGCGGACAGTCATGGTAGAGGCTTAGCAGATATCATAAAAAGCAATCTTAGCAACGCTGAAGTGTGTGGAATAGTGAAACCTAGTGCAAAAATCGAGGAAGTATTATCGGGTTGCGATCCTGAGAATGTTAAAAATGACTATGTGATAATAATCGGTGGTGCAAACAATGTAGCCTGTAATGAAGGCCACGATGTGATACAAAAGCTGGAAAAGAATTTCTCAGTGCTAAATCGCTCCAAGTTATTTGTTGTAAACATCCCGAAAAGACATGACTTGGAACCACAGTCATGTGTCAATGAAGCTATCTCGCAAACAAACTATAAATTGACAAAGACTTGCAATCGCTTTAATAACAGTTGTGTTGTAGATGTAAGCAGTTTTAGACGAGAGTTGTTTACAAAACATGGTATGCACCTAAACTGGGCAGGAAAGAGAGCACTAGGTATTCTCCTAAAAGCAGCAATGACAGAACAACTCAACTCTATGAGATGCACTTGGTATAAACAAACTACAATAAACAAATGGATTAAAAAAAAAAAAAAAAAAACAGGACAAGAGTGCATTCGTTAACTCGACAGTTAAGAATAATTTTTTAGGCAAAACTCTGTAACAGCCTCTGTAACGGATCAACTTGCAATCTTCCACCAAAATATTAGAGGCCTGTTTAATAAGCTAAACGAACTCTCAGTCAATGTGCATAGATCATGCCCATGTACTATGCTTCACTGAGCATCACGCCTGCTCAGGGATGGAAAGACTGGTAATACCTGACTACAACCTGACGTCTTCATACTGCAGAAACCAACGAAAAGGTGGTGGTGTTGCAATTTTTGTTAAGAACAGTATCAATTGCAAAGAAATGTATGTTCAAAATTTTTGTTTAGAGCAACATTTTGAATCATGTGCCATCGAAATTTCTGTAAGTAATTCCACCCTATTAATTGTGGCAATTTATAGAGCACCTTCAGGAAATCTTGACCTCTTTTTGAAGCAGCTCGATTTGCTTTTATTGCACTTATTCAACTATAAAAGAGATGTTGTACTACTTTGAGATTTCAACATCAACTTTCTTACACATAGTAGTGGGAAGACAGACCTAGAAAATCTGATGTACACCTACAACCTTCTGCCAGTGGTCAATTTTCCCACCAGAGTAACTTCATATTCAAGCACACTAATTGACAACATTTTTGTAGACCAAGAGAAATTGGGCAGTATCAGCGTTAGTAAAACAATAAATGGTCTTTCTGACCATGATGGTCAAAGACTTACCATCAAAAATATAAATGTTTGTCAGAATAAAACTGAGCCAACATGGAAGGTATTCAGGCCCATAAATGTACTAACAATCAAAACATTCAAATCATGCCTCCATAATGTAAATTGGAGTCACATATATTCCGAAACAGATGTAAATTCCAAGTATAATCTGTTTAGTAAAGAAATTGCATCAATATTTGAAACCTCCTTCCCAAAAAAAGTTTATAGGAATTTACCAAAAGAAAACACAATAAAAACCATGTATAACACATGGGATTAAGACTTCTTGCAAGCAAAAAAGAATTTTGTACATAACAGCAAAAGAATCAGGAAACCCCAGTCAAATAAATCATTATAAAAAGTATTGTAAAACTTTGAGTAAGGTAACCAAACTTTCAAAAAGCATATATTTTAGATCCAAAATCAACCAATCCAGTAATAAAATTAAAGCAATCTGGGACATAATAAGGAGTGAGACTGGTAAGAACAGTGCCAGTAAACTAGTAGACATTGCACTAAACATTGATGACAATACTGTAAGCAACCAAGAGACTTTGCAAGTGCATTCAATGACTACTTCTTAAGTGCTGCAGAGCAAATAGGTTGCAATGGATCCTTAGAAAGTGCCTTGGATCTATTGAAGCACAGTTTTCCCATTCCAGTGAGCGAGATAAGGACATCCCCCATAACCAGATATGAGATTAAAAAAGCCATTGCCTCATTAAAATGTAAGGGATCATCTGGTGTAGATAATATCTCCAGTAAGCTGCTAAAAACCTGCTCTGACCAATTAAGCAAAGTATTAGCCCATATACAGGGTTATTACAAATGATTGAAGTGATTTCACAGCTCTACAATAACGTTATTATTTGAGATATTTTCACAATGCTTCGCACACACATACAAAAACTCAAAAAGTTTTTTTAGGCATTCACAAATGTTCGATATGTGCCCCTTTAGTGATTCGGCAGACATCAAGCCGATAATCAAGTTCCTCCCACACTCGGCGCAGCTCGTCCCCATCAATGAGTTCGAAAGCATCGTTGATGCGAACTCGTAGTTCTGGCACGTTTCTTGGTAGAGGAGATTTAAACACTGAATCTTTCACATAACCCCACAGTAAGAAATCGCATGGGGTTAAGTCGGAAGAGCGTGGAGGCCATGACATGAATTGCTGATCATGATCTCCACCACGACCGATCCATCGGTTTTCCAATCGCCTGTTTAAGAAATGCCGAACTTCATGATGGAAGTGCGGTGGAGCACCATCCTGTTGAGAAATGAAGTCGGCGCAATCGGTCTCCAGTTGTGGCATGAGCCAATTTTCCAGCATGTCCAGATACACGTGTCCTGTAACGTTTTTTCGCAGAAGAAAAAGGGGCCGTAAACTTTAAACCGTGAGATTGCACAAAAGATGTTAACTTTTGGTGAATTGCGAATTTGCTGCACGAATGCGTGAGGATTCTCTATCGCCCAGATTCGCACATTGTGTCTGTTCACTTCACCATTAAGAAAAAATGTTGCTTCATCACTGAAAACAAGTTTCACACTGAACGCATCCTCTTCCATGAGCTGTTGCAACCGCGCCGAAAATTCAAAGCGTTTGACTTTGTCATCGGGTGTCAGGGCTTGTAGGAATTGTAAACGGTAAGGCTTCTGCTTTAGCCTCTTCCGTAAGATTTTCCAAACCGTCGGCTGTGGTACGTTTAGCTCCCTGCTTGCTTTATTCGTCGACTTCCGTGGGCTACGCGTGAAACTTGCCCGCACGCGTTCAATCGTTTCTTCGCTCACTGCAAGCTGACCCGTTGATTTCCCCTTACAGTGGCAGCCAGGAGTTTTAAACTGCGCATACCATCGCCGAATGGAGTTAGCAGTTGGTGGATCTTTGTTGAACTTCGTCCTGAAGTGTCGTTGCACTGTTATGACTGACTGATGTGAGTGCATTTCAAGCACGACATACGCTTTCTCGGCTCCTGTCGCCATTTTGTCTCACTGCGCTCTCGAGCGCTCTGGCGGCAGAAACCTGAAGTGCGGCTTCAGCCGAACAAAACTTTATGAGTTTTTCTACGTATCTGTAGTGTGTCATGAGCATATGTCAATGAATGGAGCTACAGTGAATTTATGAAATCGCTTCAATCATTTGTAATAGCCCTGTATTTAATGCCTCTATGTACCAGGTGTTTTCCCAGAGGGCATGAAACTTGCTATAGTGAAGCCTCTCCACAAAAAGGGAGACACAACGCAAGTCTCAAACTATCGTCCAATCTCCCTCCTGTCCACTTTCGCTAAAGTCCTTGAGAAACTACTGCATTCCAGAATTGTAAGGCACCTAGAAAACTTTGGAATCATAAGTGATAGACAGTTCGGTTTCCGGAAAAGTATGTCCACAACCGAGGCCATATTTTCTTTCACAAATGACATACTGGAATTCCTAAATAGTAAAATGAAGGCAGTTGGAATATTTTGTGATCTGTCCAAAGCCTTCGACTGTGTGGACCACAAAATACTCCTCAACAAAGCACGCCACTATGGGATCACTGGGAAGCTGGCTAAAATCCTACCTCCAAAACAGGAAGCAGAAGGTAATTCTCATTGGGAGCAATAAAGAGGGAGAGGTAGTAGAGTCAGACTGGAGCACTGTACTCCATGGAGTACCCCAGGGATCCGTCCTTGGTCCGTTGCTGTTTCTGATATACGTAAATGACCTACCTTTTCCATGCAATACATGCAAGTTCACCATGTTTGCTGACAACACCAGAATTTTGATTAGTAACAAACAGCTCACTGATATAGAGGTTGATGCCAACAAATTACTTACAGTACTATTAACCTGGTTCCAAGTGAACTCGCTCACAGTAAACCTGAGCAAAACAAATTATATCCATTTCAGCCTTGACCACAAACTCCCCCAGGAGATTACTGTTTTAAATAACAATAATCAGATAGAAAGGGTACACTGCACCAAATTCCTAGGCCTCTACACAGACAGTAGGCTGAACTGGGACCACAATGTCCTCGAGACTGTAAAAAGACTGTCCTCAGCAATTTTTGCCATTATAAATGTCACGAAGTCCACATACTTTGCATACTTCCACTCCATTATGTGTTATGGCATCATCTTCTGGGGCAATTCACCCTCATCTAAAAAAATCTTGCTCATGCAGAAAAAAGTAGTCCGTATAATGTGCAGAGAACCCCCGAGAACCTCCTGCCGTGCGCTCTTTAAAAAACTTGGAATACTTTCCACAACCTGCCAGTATATTTTTTCCCTAATGAGTTCCATTATCACAATACAAGAAAGACGGCTGACCACCACTTTGAACTAAAAAGTTTAACTCGGGTACAGAAAGGAGTGCATTACTCCTGTGTCAAAATATTTAACTTATTACCGAGCTATATAAAAAGTCTACGTAGTAACAGTGCATCATTCAAAAACAATCTAAAGACATATTTAATCGAGAAAACGTTTTACTCACTTGATGAATACTTCAACAGAGAAAAGTAGTCTTTGTATGTATTTATATTTACTGTTGTTTGTTTATGTTCTTTTTGTTCCTATTTGTAACCATATACTTACTGTGACAAATAGGCTTTTACAATGTGATAAACTTTGCATAATGTATTATTCCTACGACTTTATTTTAGTTCATTATTATTTTTGCAAGTCTTATATAATTTATGTCCAGTTCTGCTCTTGTAAACTAATTGTTACCATGGTCTGTGAACATATATAACTCAAGTCGTTCTACATCCTAGCGTCATACGCATAACAGGATCTATGGAATTTGTAGATAAATAAAATAAAATAAAATAAATAAATAAATAAATTGTGTAATATTTATATTCTGTAATATTTTTCTTACTTTTGTAATTATTTGTGTAACATTTATACTATGTAATATTGACTTTTGTAATGCCTCAGATGATCTCTGAGGTCTCTACAACAATAAAAATCAATCAATCAATTTTGCCATTGACAAAACCCTGTAAGACCATACATTGTTCCTGCATGCATCAAGTAGTTCTGACACCATTCCTGCTCTGTTTAATCAGGAGAAACTGAGATTTCTCAAAGTCATTGATGCTTTCAAAGAACCTCATGCACACAATGACGAGATTGTCAAAGCAGTAAATGTATTTCTCGTAGCTCTGTATGGGGAAAGACATGAGACTAGCCTGAAAAATTTGAAATGCAGGCAATATGGATCTTCACTGTACAAAAGTAAAACCAATATTGCCCCCTACCACCTCTCATCAAAGCTGCTGCACAACAACATTCACTAAAAGTTTACTTTCACATGCAGTAGCGATTTCTCGAGTCAAACCACACTTGATGATCAACAAAGAGACTTGAATGAGTGGGGGTGGAAAAAGAGTGGTCTTGAGCCAGTGCCAGGCAGTCTATACTGGACTCGATACTCTGGCAGATTTCCCACAAATGTAAAAAAGGCTGCCAACACAATTGTGGATGCAGCAAGGCAGGCCTTCATTGCTTCACAACCTGCACATTGTGCGAAAGGCTATTCACGAATGTTGAACCCCAGAAGACAGCACTGACATAGACAAACAAGAAAGTGAAGAAATAGATCGAGAACAGATTTAAGAAAGACTCTTACATAATGTGGAAGTTAAGTCAGATCTCACAATCTATTTCATAAGCATTCACCTTTCCTCGCGATACAATCACAGGTTGTTTCGCACCACCTCTTTCATTTTCTGGATGAAGACCAGATGCTGATCGTAGAACAACTCCGCCAGCACCTGCTGCCTTCAATCTGTCATGACCCTCCAATTGGCAAAGCCGCACACAATTTTTGCTCATATAACAATGTAACATATAAACATATGTAATATAATATGAAAGATGTAATAATTTTTCACAATTTTTCATGTGAATTTCAACTTTTTTGTGATTAAATCTGCACAATTTTGTGCATAATTAAAGATCTGAACATTATGTAATTTTTGAAAGAAAGAAAATGACACTTACCTTTACATATATGATCCAAATTATGTATGTGTAGAGAACTCGGAAGAATGGAGAGACAGTGAAATTGAGTTTTGGAGTGG
The DNA here is from genome assembly GCF_021461395.2 of Schistocerca americana. Taxonomy (NCBI): domain Eukaryota; kingdom Metazoa; phylum Arthropoda; class Insecta; order Orthoptera; family Acrididae; genus Schistocerca; species Schistocerca americana. The sequence goes on along the minus strand of NC_060121.1, from coordinate 515,945,960 downwards.
ACAAAGAGGGTTTTTGTGGAGACAGGTGAAATAAGCCAGTTTTCAACTAGCACTTGAGTCCCAATGGTTTGTGGGAGAATAAAACCTAAATAGTGAAATATGAAGGAAATTTTATGTACTTTCATTTAGAGTAGTGAGGTTATTCATGTTAAGTTTATAGTTTCCAGGTTATAAGCAAAAATCTGGCAAAAAATAAGGTTTTAAAATCTTTTGTTTTGCATTTTTTCACAGATGTGCCATGAAATTTTGTGGGCAAATGTCATTTTCAGAACCCCAAAAAACATATAGAATGGAAAGAATCAAAACTACCGCACAACTTCCCTGGTGAAAACACAGTTTGACTGTAGTATTTTCCAATGCAAAGAATTAAATTATAGCATACTGACTGTAATGAGTGTCATGCATAGATGCCATATTGATGCCTCACTACAGTTCTGGCATTTAGTGAAATTGTTCAAAACTTTGCACACGTGCAGAAGAAACATTAGATTTGAAACAGCTAAGAGGACATTTTCCTATGTTTATGAACAACTGTAAAAAGAAATTAATGACTGCAAAAAATTTGGGGGGGACTATTTATTGCACGACCTTCGAACTTGGATGATATAATTGCGATGTGCTGTACGGAAACTCAACACCTTCACAATCTGCACCTGCTTTACTACCACACTCCAGCAAAATGGTCTACAGTACAATTTCGATAAATGTGAATACTTCAAAGCTGAAGCTGAACACCAAGATTACACCCTTAGCAGTACAAGCTTAGAACTGATGCAAAATAATGTAGAAGTCATTACTAATTTACTTGCACCAACAGGCTTAAGGGAACTATCTGTTTTCTTAGAGAAAGTAAATTACTACTCTAAATTCATACTCCAAACATCAAAGATTACTAAACCTCAGAATAATTTGTGAAAAAAGGCACACGGAATGTTTGAATAGCACCTGTCAGGCGGCATTTGAATTGCCCCTTAAACAGGTTCACTGCTTAGGTAGTTTTGATCCTGTGAAACTTCTCTCTTAGGCACTGACACAATACCAAATGGCATCAAGGTGTTCTGTCCCAGAAAAATCCTGACAGATCCAAGCAATCCATTGCTTATGCCCTTAAAAATCTGCCCCTGCACCAGTCAACTGTAGTCAAATTGAGAAAGCAACTCTTGCCAGTATTTCCGGTGCTTAAAAATTTCACACATTCTTATAGGGTACCAAATTTCATGTAGTAACTTGTCATATACCAGTCCTAAATCAATAACTTAAACACTGAGCTGTCTTTTTAAAGTGAATAGCACTGTGACATTCATTACTGTCCACCACCTCAACAAGCAAACACTGATGCACTCTCTTGCCTCTACAAGGGGTGTGATTCCTCATTCGATTCTCTGGAGCCTATGTCCTATCAAATCAAGGACACCATCTGTGAAACTATTCAGGGTTTTTCAGTCAAGGGAGGAGCTGTTGTCACAACAACCAGCGATAACCCCCTACTTGATCAAGTATGTTATTTTATTACTCATGGCTGGCCCGCACACATACTTCCCAGACCTACACAAGTCATTCTCTCAAGTGCCAGTTACAGGTCACCAATGATGTCAGTCATTGCATACCTCTTGTTTAATAAAGAATGCAAGGTAGTTGTGGTTCAATCACTCTACTGTTTCATCCTGCAGATGCTCCATGTAGATCACAGGGTCACCACTTGCATGAAGGTGACAGCACACAGTCATGTCTAGTGGCTGGGACTAGACAGATGTGTATGCACAGCCCGCACTTGTGCAGCCTATTCCGCCCACCATGCCACTCTACCACTGTGCTATGCAGCCTGGGCCACCAGCTCTGTGGAACCTCATTCACATGGACTTTGCATGACCTTCTGTTGGAAATATGTGACTGAGTAATGCTCACTCAAAATTCCATTATATGGCACATATGCACTCTTCTACTTGCATCACCATCTCAGTCCTCAAAGTAATTTTTTCATTTAAGGTCCTTGGAGTCTCATGTCAGACAATGACGCATCATTTGCCTCTGCTAATTTCTCTCCTGTTGCCACTGTACCAGCTTTGGTTTGGTTGGATGGGGGAAGGGGACCAAACAGCAAGGTCATCAGTCCCATTGGATGAGGGAAAGATGGGAAAGCAAGTCAGCCATGCACTTTCAATGGAAGCATCCCGATATATCCCTGAAGCAATTTACAGAAATCATGGAAAACCTAAATCAGGATGGCTGGACACATGTTTGAACTGTCATACTCCCAAATGCGATTCCAGTGTGCTAATCACCGTGCCAACTCATTCAGTCACTGTACCTGCATTGGCCACATATTCGCACATCTGTTCCACCAGGTCTTTAACGGCAAAGCAGACTGCTTGATTCGTACGCTCAAACAACAACTTAAAAAACCAATGACTAAGTCCGCAACAAGAAGGACTTCCTGGTGGGATTCCTCTCTTTGTATTACACCACTCCAATTCACGAGTGTGCGAGATACTCCACACCCACTGACAATATACCTTGGTAGATCTTTGTACCGAGATGCATTCATCACCACATCCACCTTGCCCAAGCTACTCTGTGGACTTTCCAGTGTGGGCTGTGAGATAATGCCTGTTTGTTGAGCTGCCAATACGAGTTGGCCTGGGTGGAGGAAGGGCAGACATGAAAGCAGAATGTTACTTCAATTTCCTGGAGTACTGGGGCAAAGGAGTGACAGTTAGCAAGGTAAAGAGTGTTTGCATGTTAAAGATGGTTGACCTTGCATTATGATAAGTAATGACCACCCTGAAACACTACAAAATTACATAATAAATTGTAAAAATTTCATAAAAAATCTGAGTACACAATGGTGATCATGACAATGAGGAGCTTGCAGTGGTGCTTTAATAATGATTATATTGTAAAAATCATGAAAATTATGCCAGCACGAAATATGAACAATATTAGTTAAACCTTTGAAAATTAATAACCCATAAAAAATTAGAACAGCAGTTACAGTCAAGGTGTCAGATGATAGCTGAAGATGCATCTACCATAACTGCATGTCACATCACTATTATACAGCTTGAATTATATCATGTTTTAATTATTGCAAATTATTCAAATGTGTCAGAAAGACAACTCTTCCATATGTACACTCATGATGAATGAGATATATTATGCAAAAAAACCATACCTTATTTTCCAGCGCACTATGTAGATTTATTGGTTAATTAATTAAATATTCACTTGGTCATTAATAAAGACATATGTCACTTCAGGATGATCCCAGTTGAACAGGCAGGCTTTCGGCCTGGAAGAAGTTGTACTGAGCAGGTGTTGTCACTCACTACTTACATTGAGGCGGGATTCCAGAGAAAATTGAAAACATTAGTGGTCTTTAATGACCTCTCAGCAGCTTACGACACTGTGTGGAGAGAAGGAATCATGTACAAAATTCTCCGAGTAATTCCTTGCAAATCTATAGCACGCTTAATAGACAGCATGCTCAATGATAGGGTGTTCCAAATAAGTATGGGCACCGACTACAGCTCCATCAAAAAACTAGAGAATGGCTTACCGCAAGGATCAGTGCTCGCACCACTGCTGTTTAGCCTCTATATTTCAGACCTGCCTCAAACACAATCAAGAAAGTTCGGGTAAGCTGACGATTGGACCCTCGCTACAAGATGTAGCACAATTGAAGCATCTGAGGACATCCTAACAAAAGACCTGGAAGATAATGGGAGAATATTTCTGTAGGTGGACTACAACCAAATGCTTCCAAAACAGAAGTTAGTTGCTTCCATCTCAACAACAAACTCGCTGGAAAGAAACTCAACATTCGATTTGAAAACACCATTCTCAGGCACAATAAAACTCTGAAGTACTTGGGCATGACGCTGGACAGAACACCATCTTTTAAAGAGCACCTAACAAAGACTGCCAAAAAATTAAAGACAAGAAACAACATTATTCAAAAGCTCTGTGGTACTACCTGGGGAGCAACGGCCTCCACTCTCCGCACCTCTGCTTTAGCAATTGTATTCTCGGCTGCCAAATACTGTGCTCCAATTTCGCTAAACAGCCCACATGTAAGAAAAGGTGGATGTCCAGTTGCATAACACTGTAAGGATGATTTCTGGAGTACTTAAACCCACTCCGACGCAATGGCTCCCAATATTAAGGCACATCCTGCCACCACACCTGCGACATACTGATGCCCTTGTACATGAATACAAAAACATCGTGGGATATCGAAGCCCGCCAATCCACCAAGACACTGAGGCTGCAAACACTAATAGGCTTCGATCTAGGAACCCACCGACAAGAACAGCAAGGACCTGTGTACAAGAAGGTTTCAGTATCACAAACGCATGGTCTGAAAAATGGAACACACGGCAAAGTCATAACATGCCTTGCATCACACAAAAGCTACCTGGTTTTGGCCTACCACGCAAAATGTGGTCCACTCTAAATAGGATTTGAACTCGTCACGGCAGACGTGCTTACTCCCTGTATAAATGGGGTAAAATACCATCCCCTCAGTGTGACTGTGGAGAAAATCAGACCATCAGCCACATTGTTGAAGAGTGTCCCAGAAGAGCCTATAATGGGAACCCCAACAACTTCCTGCTCACAACTCCAGAGATGATAGATTATATTAATAGACTTGATATTTGTTTGTAGTCCTTAAACTTTGTTATATTAGTGACGTTTGTTTGCAATTATTAACATTTGTTATATTAGTGATTTGTCTGTGTCTTTCTTATGTGTCTGTATCGCCATACGATAAATAAATAAATAGATAATATTAACAAAGAGATAGAGGGGCTGGCCAGTACTTACCTCAGCTCAGTACAGCCGATAGATACACAAAAAACAGAACCGAAAATTTACGTTCCTAGCTTTCGGAACAAATGTTCCTTCATCAGGGAGGAGAGGGGAAAGAAAGGGAAGGAGGGAAAGTAGATTCAGTTACTCACAACCCAGGTTATGAAGCAACAGGGAAAGGAAAACAGGGAGGGTGGCAAGGATGGAGGCATGGTTGTCAGAGGGAAGCCAAAGATATTCTACTGTAAGTACTGTGCCAGCTTCAAACCAAAGAGGATGCATACAGAAGTAAAGAGGTATATAGTATAAAGATAAAAACAACTATGTAGGATGAAAAGATGCGTGAATGGCTAAAGAGGAAAGGGAAAGAGGAGAAGACTGAAGAGTAAATGGGAGTGAGGTTGTTTAACGTAGGTTCAGTCCAGGGGGATGGCGGGATGAAAGGATGTGTTGGAGTGCAAGTTCCCATCTCCGCAGTTCAGAGGGACTGGTGTTGGGTGGGAGAAGCCAAATGGCACATACAGTGTAGCAGGTTCCTAGGTTCCTAGAATTATGGTGGAGGGCATGCTCCACTACTGGGTATTGGACATCTCCTAGGCGGACAGTTCGTCTGTGTCCGTTCATGCGCTCAGCCAGTTTAGTTGTTGTCATACCGATGTAAAAGGCTGTGCAGTGCAGATATGTCAGTTGATAAATGACATGTGTAGTTTCACATGTGGCCTTGCCTTGAGTTGTGTATGTTTTACCAGTAGCGGGGCTGGAGTAGGTGGTTGTGGGGGGATGCACGGGGCAGGTTTTGCAGCGGGGTCGGTTACAGGGGTAGGAACTGCTGGGTAGAGAAGGTAGTCTGGGAATATTGTAGGGTTTAACAAGGATGTTACGGAGGTTAGGGGGGCAACGAAAGGCAACTCTGGGTGGTGTGGGGAGAATTTTGTCAAGGGATGATCTCATTTCAGGGGTTGACTTGAGAAAGTCATATCCCTGGCGGAGTAATTTGTTGATGTTTTCGAGGCCAGGATAATATTGGGTGACAAGGGGGATGCTTCTGTGTGGTCTGGGGGTAGGAACATTGTTGTTGGACGGGGAGGAATGTATTGCTCGGAAGATCTGTTTGTGGACAAGGTCTGCAGGATAGTTGCGGGAGAGGAAAGCACTGGTCAGGTTATTGGTGTAATTGTTGAGGGATTCGTCACTGGAGCAGATACGTTTGCCACGAATACCTAGGCTGTAGGGAAGGGAGCGTTTGATGTGGAATGGATGGCAGCTATCAAAGTGAAGGTACTGTTGTTTGTTTGTGGGTTTGATATGGACAGAGGTGTGGATGTGAGCTTCAACAAGATGAAGGTCAACATCCAGGAAGGTGGCTTGGGTTTTGGAGAAGGACCAAGTGAATTTCAGATTCGAAAAGGAGTTGAGGTTATGGAGGAAATTAAGGAGTGTTTCTTCACCATGAGCCCAGACCACAAAGATATCATCTATAAACCTATACCAGGCCAGGGGAAGCAGCTGTTGGGTCTTCAGGAAAGCCTCCTCCATGCGGCCCATGAAGAGGTTGGCATAGGACGGAGCCATCCTGGTCCCCATGGCCGTTCCCCTGATTTGTTTGTAGGTCTGGCCTTCAAAAGTGAAGTAATTATGGGTGAGGATGAAGTTGGTAAGTGTGATAAGGAATGAGGTTTTTGGAAGATCTTCGGGTGGGCGTTGGGAGAGGTAGTGCTCAAGGGCAGAGAGACCATGGGTATGTGGGATGTTTGTGTACAGGGATGTAGCATCTATAGTGACAAGAAAGGTCTCAGGTGGGAGAGGAGCGGGAATGGATTTGAGGCGTTCTAGGAAGGGTTTGTGTCTTTGATGTAGGATGGGAGTCTGCTGGTGATAGGTTGGAGGTGTTGGTCTACCAGAGCTGAGACACGTTCTGTTGGGGCTTTGAAGCCTGCTACAATGGGACGGACAGGATGGTTCTCTTTGTGGATTTTGGGTAATAGGTAGAAGGTAGGGGTATGTGGCTCAGGTGGAGTGAGTAAGTCTATGGAAGCCGTTGTGAGGCCTTGTGAGGGACCTTGGATTTTTAGGATTTTCTGCAGCTCAGTCTGGATGGAGGGAATGGGATCCTGGGTAACAGCTTTGTAGGTTGAGGTGTCGGAGAGTTGGCGCAGTCCTTCTGCCACATACTCCACACGGTCAAGTACGACAGTTGTGGAGCCTTTATCCGCCGGGAGGATGACAACAGAGCGGTCTATTTTCAGCTCCTTAATGGCACGGGATTCAGCTGGGGTGATGTTGGGGGTTGTCGGGATGTTCTTCAAGAAGGACTGGGAGGCAACACTGGATGTGAGGAATTCATGAAATGTCTGCAAGGGATGGTTTTGGGGGAGGGGAGGAGGATCCCTTTGAGAAGGCAGATTGAACTGTTCTAGATAGGGTTCAACACTGGGTCTAGTATTTGGGGGCTGTGTTTGCGTAGTGAAGTGATATTTCCAGTTGAATGAGAGGAGATCTTTAACCAGGGCAGTGTGGTTGAATTTAGGCGTGGGGCTAAAGGTTAAGCCTTTTGATAGAACAGATATCTCTGGAGGAGAGAGGGATCTGGATGAGAGGTTTAGAACTGAATTGGGACTGATGATATGTGGCATTTGACTGTGGTTATAGTTGAGATTTAGTCTGTGTGGGGTATGTGCTGGGATGGGGAGATTGAGTAGGGTGGCTAGGCTAGGTTTGTTGGCTATGAGGGGGGTTTGTTGAAGGTTCTGTTGTGGCTTGTGTATGTGAGGGATAGGGAGAGTGACCCCACTTCTTAGGTGTTGCACTAGCACTGTGGATAGTTTTTTCAGGTGGTGTGTGGCATAGAACTCTTGCAGCAGGCTTCTAGGATGATGTTCCTGAGTGTGTTCTCCAAACAAGGGTTTGAGAGGTGGAGGACTTTGAAGAGAGATAGGAGCTGTTGGGAGTGGTGGTTACATGAAGTAGTGTAGAGATTCAGGACAAGTTGGGTAAGGGCTAAGGACTGAAGGTTCTGGAAGTCCAGGAGAGACTGGTGGAAGGAGGAATTGCACCCAGAGATGGGAACTTTTAAGGTAAGTCCTTTAGGGGTAATTCCAAAGGTTAAGCAGGACCGGAGGAAAAGTATGTGGGATTGCAGTTTGGCTACGGTGAATGCATGTTTCCGGAATGAGTGTAAATAATGTGGTATAGGATTAGGGTACATAGTGGGTAACTGGTGGGTAGGGAAATTAAATAACTAAAGTTAAAATAATAATTACTATTTACTACTTTACTTACTACTTTACTTACTCTATTTACTAAATTACTCGACATGGGCAGATTACAAACTGTTTCACTTACTATATACTGTGCTTCAGTTTGTAAATAAATCAGAGCATTCAAGTCAGTGTTGAATACTTCAGCAATACTGACACTGTCTAACAAATGCGAGATTTTCTGCAGTGGTATGGAAATGAGATTAAGGAAAAGATTGGAAAAGGAAATATTTTGTCTAGGGTATTCTACGCACCATACTGAAACGTGAACCATAGATAGAAAGGCAGGAAGAGGCTTGATGCTTTTGAAATACGCATACAGTGGATAATAGAAAAAATAAAATGGGTGAAACTGTGATAAATGAATAAGTTCTGAAGAAAGTGGTAGAATACATACAATTACAGGATGTAGCTGAATGTAGAAAATGAAACTGGATATGGTATGTACTGAGAAAATGTGAAGGAATTTTAAAATCATTTTAGAAGGATATGAGGAAGGGAAGATACAGAAAGGACTGAAATCCTGATGATCTACTCAATGGAAGTAAATATACCAACATGATGAAGCAAGCAATCAGTCGCAAAAACTGAGTACAGCACGAAGCTGCTCACAGGGCAGAAAACTGATGATGATAACAATGATTGATTCTACACCAGAATTGAATGAACATATTAAGAATGTGGAAGGTAACAGTTGCTGGGCACTAATGACTATGAGTGTCATACTTTGGATTCTTTTATCCATATATTTCTTAGTATAGGTATGATGAAAGAGTCTTAGACAAATTAGAAGCTGAAAGATTTATATATTTTGAAATTTGCTTGCTTAGAATATCTACCTATTCATTTGTTTATCGAGATGTAAATAATTACTTCTTAGTTCAGGCTATTTGTGTGAGAGGCAATCTAAGTAAATGGAAATTCTTGAAAGCATCACCTATTATACATGTGTTGATGAAGGCAGGAATAAATAAACTGTTAATGCTAACAGATGGCTGCTTACTCCATTATTGACTATAACTTGATTCACATTCATGAAGAAGGTTCTCATTTATAATCAGTTCTAAGAGACATGGTGAACATATGCATGAATGAATGACTGCAAATTATACACTTTCTTTGCTAGTATAAATGCTTATAACTCTGCTGATATCCTATATACAATACAGCAAATCATTATTTTATGTAATATTCTTCAAACATACTGACAAAGTTCAAATTGTTTATGAATTGTAAATTAAAATTAATGTTGCCAACTTACATGCCATGCTTGAGAATATATGAAACTACTAACAAAAATAATCAAATCACAGACAAAGCATGAGAAGCTGCATCTTATAGTTACAAAGTATATAAGGAACTGAAGTAAATAATGAAAATTTGAGGAACTTGGACAGATACAGATCAGTAATTGATAAGTCATCACTGTAATTATATTAAAATGACAGTTAAATCTTTCCAGTCTGGCAACTGGCTTCAAAGTATAAAAATTACAAAAAAAAGCTTTAAATTATCTCTCTGTTAATGCTAACAAAAAATGGTTCATCACTGTTTCTCAGTACATGGGTCTGACACGCATTTTCCACATATGGCAGCACAGTGCCACTTCAAGTCATATACTTATCCTGTATTTACATATTTGTTAGAAATCAAGAACAATCCTGCACACTGGTTGTACAGTACTGGCCAAACATTTCATATGGGAGAACAAAGCTTTTGAACTCAATAACAACTATGTGTTGTCTAACTGATTATCACACATGTTCTGAATACTCACTGGCAAATCACATCCAATATAACAGTTTCTGCTGATACAGAATGATACCAGAATTCGCCAGAATGGATCACGTGCTAAGAGAACTGGATTTCCTACAACTACCAGCAAAGCTCGTGCCCTTGTAATAGCCACATTTAATCTCTGTGGTGATGAAACAAACCCCAGTGCACGCCTAATGTCGTCTTCAATATGATATGCATTACTTCGAACTGCTGAGAGAATAGTCACCATGCGTTCTTGACCTTGAAACTCTTCTACTGAGCCAATTTTAGGAATAGATGTTTCCAACTGTTTAAGAACATCCCTGAGTCGTTTAACCTGAAACAAAAGATGAATTTTTTACATTAGTATTAAGTTCTGTTACATAACCACTGAAGTTTTTGTGACCACTTCTTGGCATACTGCCTCAAGCAACAGTTCTGGGTTCATTGGCTGATGGTTTTTTCATTAATAATCTTATGTTTTGCCAGAAGAAGTGGCTAGCATTCTCAAAGTATTATTCTCCATTACCCATGGAGGACTGAACTTGAGCTCATGGGTGGAAGTTGTATGTACTAATGACAAAATTGTTGGAGGGCCTTCTTGTGGCCATTGTTGGCATGTCTTCTTACCATATGCCATAATTCTCTGTAAGATAGAAATTTAACCTTTTATCAGCCTGAAAGTTTCCTCTTTCTTGTTGAAGTTGTTACTGTGCTTTTAGATTGCAATTACTTCTAAGAATAGGATAAGGTCATTAGTTTTCACAGACAGAACTTGAGTTTCAGGAAACTTTATACACACATCAAAAAAAGTTTTGCATCACTGTGGTTCCGAGAGTTCTGGAACCTGTACAGAAAATTGGAATAAAGATCAAGATAAACATCATTTATGCCCCTTTTATTGCTCATGAAAATCACACATTGCATGTTGTGCCACCATACAGCAAGACCTTCAGAGGTGGTGGTCCAGATTGTTGTACACACTGGTACCTCTAATACGCAGTAGCATGTCCTCTTAAATTGATGCATGCCCATATTTGTCAAGGCATACTATCCACAAGTTCATCAAGGCACTGTTGGTGCAGATTGTCCCACTCCTCAACGGCGATTCCCTCAGAGCAGCTGGTGGCTCATGTCATCCATAAACAGCCCTTTTCAATCTATCCCAGGCACGTTCGATAGGGTTCATGTCTGGAGAACATGCTGGCCACTCTAGCCGAGCGATGCCATTCACAAGATGTGCACGATGGGGATGCGGTTTGTCGTCCATGAAGACAATTGCTTCACCGATATGCTGCCAAAACGGTGTGCATTATCGGTCAGAGGATGGCATTCATGTATTGTACAGCCATTATGGTGCCTTCCATGACCACCAGCGGCGCACGTTGGCCCCACATAATGCCACCCCAAAACAGTAAGGAACCTCCACCTTGCTGCACTTGCTGGACAGAGTGTCTAAGGTGTTCAGCCTGACCGGGTTGCCTGCAAACATGTCTGCGATGACAGTCTGGTTGAAGGCATATGCGACACTCATCGGTGATGATGAACATGATGGCAATCCTCAGTCGTCCATTCGGCATCTTTTTGGGCCCATCTGTGTTGCGCTGCATGGTGTCATGGTTGCAAAGATGGACCTCACCATGGACATCGGGAGTGAAGTTGCGCATCATGCAGCCTATTGCACACAGTTTGAGTCATAACAAGACGTCCTGTGGCTGCACGAAAAGCATTATTCAACTTGGTGGCATTGCTGTCAGGGTTCCTCCAAGCCATAATTCATAGGTAGCGCTCATCCACTGCAGTAGTAGCCCTTGGGCGGCCTGAGCGAGGCATGTCATCTACAGTTGCTGTCTCTCTGTATCTCCTCCATGTCCAAACAACATTGCTTCGGCTCACTCTGAGACGTCTGGACACTTCCCTTGTTGAGCAGCCTTTCCTGGTGCAAAGTAACAATGCGGATGTGATCGAATCACGGTATTGACCATCTAGGCATGGTTGAACTACAGACAACACGAACCGTGTACCTCCTTCCTGGTGGAATGACGGGAACTGATCGGCTGTCGGACCCCCTCCGTCTAATAGGTGCTGCTCATGCATGGTTGTTTACATCTTTGGGTGGGTTTAGTGACATCTCTGAACAATCAAAGGGACTGTGTCTGTGATACAATAACACAGTCAACGTCTATATTCAGGAGTTCAGGGAACCGGGGCAATGAAAAACTTTTTTTGGTATGTGTGCAATGTTCTGTATCACTCAACGGGTGCCCGGGCTTGGACTGTCAGCTTGCAATTTTGCTTGTGTTCTGTTATCCCGATGTTAATGGGTTTTTCCTATTACTGTGATATACACTTTGTTGCAAGTGGGTGTTATTTAGTAATCTTCTGATTTTCTAATTGGGTTTCATTTGTTTTTGGGCATTTGGGGCACTCACTGCTTTTCTTAGTCAGTCTAAACAATTTTCAAAGTATATGTCCAATTCTGTTAATTATGCAGGGGATGTATGGCACTAAGACAGTGGTTGGAATATCTTCTTTAAAGGTATCATTTCATCAGTTGAGGGGGTTTGTTACATTTTTATGTGGTCCATAGAATATCCATAACTTCACACTCATGTCTGAGTAATGGCGCCACAAATATTCTTCTTGCACATGTTACAAGGGTGACAAAGCCAAAAACTGGTGAAAACACCAGCCCCTCATACTCATTGAATGCCAGATTATGAATCAAACAGCAATTGGCTGATGGAACCAAAAAAGACATGTCCAAGGCTATACATCAATGAATTGTGTGTTTCAGTTCATGAGACAACAGATAAAAACTATACAATGTAGCTCTACATCAAAGAAAAAATTACCTAAATAGTAACAGTAGTACCTGTCTTTGATATGGTGTGATGACTCCAATTTGATCAGTGGTCAGACCCAATTTGTAAAGTTTTTGGATGTAGGAAGTTACAATGACAATTTCCTCTGGGTTATACCATGATGGACATTCAGCATCCTGATAGTTCGTGCCAATAACACCATGAAATACAACTGCAGGTGGTGATGAACGTGATGGCAGTATAGACTCAACTGATGCCAGAAGTTTTGCCTCATTGCTTTCTTTTTCAGATATCTGTTTTATAAACAAAAAGCATTCCATGCAATCATTCAACTACAACTTTTGAAAAATATCAATTACACACAGCTTGGTTAAAAGCAACAGTCATACCCTAATTTCATTTAATGTTCTACACAAAACCCAACAATCAATTTTCATACTATGAAACGCAACACGTGTATGTATGTGTTTGCTCTGTAAGTAGTTCAGATGTTTATCTTAGTGACAGCACAGTACACCAAAGAAAAAATAGATGGCACTGTTAGTTTTGTAGTACACCCAAGAATCAATTGCAGAGCCTTATCTTTCCAGTCTCCCATCACCTCCCAAAGTTCCACCATCCGGCCACAGAGGAAGATTCCCCTCGTAACTCAATACCACCCAGGACTGGAGCAACTGAATTACATTCTTTATATAATAGAGGGAAACACCCCACGCGGGAAAAATTATATATAAAAACAAAGATGAGGTGACTTACCGAACGAAAGCGCTGGCAGGTCGATAGACACACAAACAAACACAAACATACACACAAAATTCAAGCTTTCGCAACAAACTGTTGCCTCATCAGGAAAGAGGGAAGGAGAGGGGAAGACGAAAGGAAGTGGGTTTTAAGGGAGAGGGTAAGGAGTCATTCCAATCCCGGGAGCGGAAAGACTTACCTTAGGGGGAAAAAAGGACAGGTATACACTCGCACACACGCACATATCCATCCACACATACAGACACAAGCAGACATATTTAAAGACAAAGAGTTTGGGCAGAGATGTCAGTCGAGGCAGAAGTGTAGAGGCAAAGAAGTTGTTGAAAGACAGGTGAGGTATGAGTGGCGGCAACTTGAAATTAGCGGAGATTGAGGCCTGGCGGATGACGAGAAGAGAGGATATACTGAAGGGCAAGTTCCCATCTCCGGAGTTCGGATAGGTTGGTGTTGGTGGGAAGTATCCAGATAACCCGGATGGTGTAACACTGTGCCAAGATGTGCTGGCTGTGCACCAAGGCATGTTTAGCCACAGGGTGATCCTCATTACCAACAAACACTGTCTGCCTGTGTCCATTCACCGTCCGGGTTATCTGGATACTTCCCACCAACACCAACCTATCCGAGCTCCGGAGATGGGAACTTGCCCTTCAGTATATCCTCTCTTCTCGTCATCCGCCAGGCCTCAATCTCCGCTAATTTCAAGTTGCCGCCACTCATACCTCACCTGTCTTTCAACAACTTCTTTGCCTCTACACTTCTGCCTCGACTGACATCTCTGCCCAAACTCTTTGTCTTTAAATATGTCTGCTTGTGTCTGTATGTGTGGATGGATATGTGCGTGTGTGCGAGTGTATACCTGTCCTTTTTTCCCCCTAAGGTAAGTCTTTCCGCTCCCGGGATTGGAATGACTCCTTACCCTCTCCCTTAAAACCCACTTCCTTTCGTCTTCCCCTCTCCTTCCCTCTTTCCTGATGAGGCAACAGTTTGTTGCAAAAGCTTGAATTTTGTGTGTATGTTTGTGTTTGTTTGTGTGTCTATCGACCTGCCAGCGCTTTCGTTCGGTAAGTCACCTCATCTTTGAATTACATTCTCTGAATTACAACTGAATAACAGGGCTTCGACTACCTCTTGTCATGCCCTGAGATGAGAAATGTCCTGTTCACTATACTTCCCACCCCTCCCACAGTGATATTCTGTTGTCCACTGAACCTACACAATATACTCGTCCATCTCTATGCAGCCCCTGCTCCCAACCCTTTACCTCATGACTCATACCCCTGTAACATACCTCGGTGCAATACCTGTCCCACATTTCCTCCCACCACAAACTACTCCAGTTCATTCAAAAACACCACCTATCCCATCAAAGGCAGGGCTGTATGTGAAGCCAGTCATGTGATCCACAAGCAAAGCTGCAACCACTGTGTTACATTCTATGTGGGCATCACAACCAACTGTCTGTCTGCATGAAAGGCCACCAACAAACTGTGGCATAGAAACAAGTGGACCACCCTGTTCCTGAGGACACCGACAAACATGACATCCTTCATTTCAATGACTGCTTCAGAGCCTGTGGCATATGGATCCTTCCCATGAACACCAGCTTTTCTGAATGGTGCAGGTGGGAACTTTCCCTGGAGCATAATGTTCCCGTAACCCTCATGGCCCCAACCTTCATTAGTCATTGTTCTCTCTCATCTATCACCATTCCCTGTTCCCATTCCTGCACTACACTGCTCTCATTCCACCATCACACTCAGTATTTTTACTTATCTCCTTTCCTGTCTCCCCGCCCCCCCCCCCCCCCTCTCTCTCCCCACCTCTCCCCTGTCCCCATCTAACCTCCCGACTGCACACAGCTGCCCTATCCTCTCTCCACCTCGTCCCTGCGCGCTCCCCAGCAGCATGTCACTGTCCGTACCCGTGCCTGACTATCCCTCCTCCTCCCCACCTCCTTCTTACCGCCACCCAGTCACCACTCCCATCATTCACTGGTGCTGTTTGCAGAGTGGCATCAGTTGCCAGAGACTGCAATCATGTGCATGAGTTGCATTTGTGTGAGTGAGTGTGAGCGTGTGTATCTGTTGTCTCTTCTTGGTGAAGGCCATACTGGCCGAAAGCTTTATTAGTGACAGTATTTTTGTTGTGCCTATCTGCAACTCAGTATCTTTGCTATATGGTGAGATGCAACATTCCTTTCCATTATATTGTTACATTCCATCCCGGATTTTCCATTGCTTGTTTTATCATGTAAATTTTGAAAGGACTCAGTTCATGTTTACGTCCACCTTTGCAAGTACACATATTGCAAATAGTTATTATTCCCTTTTTATGCTTATTTACACAAAATGTGCAGCTGTGCTCTAAGACAGTGTGAATGCAGAGATGTAAATATTTGCAACAAGTACATCAGGATTGGTGCATTGAGGTATGTAATGCGCTTTTACTACAAGATAATAAATGCGACATTAAATAGTTTTTTCATAACAACCAACGAAATAGGTTTTCACTGTAACCAGATGAAGACTTCTACAGCATTCAAAATTAATTACTCAAGCATTTTTTCAAAAAAGGGGAAAAACAGTTCTTCAATCTTAGTCAATACCACACTATCACAGGGTGCCAAAACTAAACACATCAAACAAGAAGCATGTAGAGTAGTCTGACTTACATAAAGTGCTTAATTTTCAACAGTTAGGCAGCATCAATCAGAAAATGAAGGTCAAACTTCAAACATGCATCACTGTTGAAGGAAATTTTTTCTATGCCTCCCATCTTTTTCTAGAGATTCTTAAGATTCTTTGTCATACAGTTCTTCACTAATTATGCAAAAACACACACACACACAGTTTCAAAAGTCAAATAAAAATTTTCTTAGCGGCAGTACACAAACTGCACATAAATTTGCATCTCACATATACAGTCCAGGGAACTCTTCTTCTCTCTAAAGCAAAAGAGAGTTTATAAAAAAATACTGAAGTACAAAGAAATCATTCCAATATAAAAGCCCTTGATCTGTGATGTGTTATCAATGTGATACCTTAAAATCTGATAAAGGTGTGAAATTTCAATTGTGTCCTTATAGTTATTTGAATATATACTTAACACACTGGATATATGAATGTAAGGGGTGAAGAAAAAAATGCTGCATTTGGAGGTCAACAAGTGATTTCTCATTCAGATTCAAGACAAGAGTTTATCTAGCAAAATCAGATCAATTGCATTTTGGAAACATCAGCACGAAAAAGATGAGCTGGCAGCACTGCCACATCGCGTAGTACATTGGAATGTACAGAGGAATGCATATCAACTCACACTACTGTACCAGCATTTGTGGCTCACTGTGTACACTGCTGGGACATCAAACCATCTTCCACCATGGAGCTATGGTTTGAATCATCATCAGATTCCTTTTTCATTTTTCAGACATGCGTTCCCTAGTTATCGTCATTTACAAACAGGACATCATTTGGCCACATGACAATAGCCTGTCACATGACACTGGACTCCATTAATCTACATGTCTGTTTTACTAACCATGCTTTGCCCAAATATAAATGGTACTCTCAAGCCCATGTAGGGCGGCTCCAGATGGAGCACACAAGCGATGAACACGTCAATATGCTTTTGGTGCTGGGTGCATCTGACAACCAAGCTGCTGCAGCTGCTCATGCATATGATGCTAAGTATCCTCAAAGGTGCCATCCTGATAAGAATGTTTTCCATAGCAATGTCTTTGGGAAACTGGTAATCTTCATCCACAAGCAATGGAAAAAGGTCATCCTAGGACTGCATGTGGTCCACAAATAGAGGGTGTGATTCTTGAAATCATTCACCAATCACTTCCACAAAGTACCTGTGATATCGCAAGGAAGTTCCAGATATCTGAAAGACTGGTTGTTGAGGTGCTGCATGATGAAGAACTGCATCCCTGTCATCACCTGTTACCTCAGCACCAGTGGCCACGAGATCACTTTAGACATTACAGTTTTGTGAATGGCTTTTGCACTAAGTGGAAGATTATGAACATTTTATGAATAATGCGATATGGACTGATGAATCTAGCTTAACTCATGAAGGTATTTTCAGTCTCCACAACAGTCAATATTTGTTGGAACACAACCCATGCCACCTGTGAATGTGGCTTTCAGGCATACTTCAGCTAAAACCTGTGAGCTGGAGCTGTGTGAGTGCTTTTGGGCCCTTACCTATTGTCAGACAAGTAGAATGTGCCCTGTAATGTACATTTCTTTGCAATAGTTTGCTTGACACATTAGAAAATGTTCCACTTTGTGTTCATCAACAGCTATGGCTTTAGCATGACGGTGTACCACCGCACTTTGGAATAAATGTGTGTAACTATTTAAATGAAGTGTTTCTAGGGAAATGGATTGATTGGTCAAGTAGGCCCAATGTTTAGGCCTTCACATTCCCCAGACCTTAGTTCACTAGATTTTTATTTGTTGGAACTCTTAAAGGAACAAGTTTATTGTACTCCATTCATGGCTGTATATGACTTAATAGCTCACATGCATGCCACTTCAGCAATGTGGAGGCAGATATGTTGCTTAGGGTCCAGCAAAGTATGATTTAGTGAGTGGTGAAGTGTTTGCAAAAGCACAATGGTCACTTTGAACATCTTCTCTGAAGTGAATGTTGCTTGTGCCAGTATGTATAGGCTCTGTTAAGATAAGCCTGGACATCAAACATACCGAATGGAATTACTGCACGTAGCACAATGTGCAGTCTAGCTTAGCCTAGCTATTGTGTTTCTTGTGCCTGATTAGATACAGATGATGTCACTGTATCCATGACTGTTTCCTACTGGATTTGTGTCAAGGACAAAACCAAGCAGTCATTTATTATACTGCACTGTCGAAGTGTAAATTGGATACAATTTGATGCTTTAATTTGGGGGAGGGGGGGGGGGGGGGAGTTTGGCACAAACATTGGTGAACAAAGGCATTGCCTCATCTCACCTAGCTAATGGGACAGCTACAGCACAGCATAGAGTTCATGCTTCTTGTTCATGGACATGTTATCCACAGTTACAGTACTGTGTGTGTGAAATCTTATGGGACTTAACTGCTAAGGTCATCAGTCCCTAAGCTTACACACTACTTAATCTACTGTATTTACTCGAATCTAAGCTGCACTTGAATCTAAGCCGCACCTGAAAAATGAGACTCGAAATCAAGGAAAAAAAATTTCCTTAATCTAAGCCGCACTTGAAATTTGAGACTCGAAATTCAAGGGGAGATAAAAGTTTTAGGCCGCACCTCCAAATCGAAACAAAGTTGGTCCATTGTAATATGAGACAAAATTTAGGTCGAATGAATGACGATACAGCTACAGTAGTTTGGTTCGAGTAGTAAGCTTAGCAGTTAAGCTTTACCAGGTAGCCAATGCTACGCGTCAGGCGCTCCGTACGTATTTATACGGGTACCCTTCCTTTTTCATGTGCTTCATCTGGTTTGAATTGATTGTTTATTTTTCTTTGATCTGATAAGTGCCGTTCTCTTTGTTATAGGTGTTCACATCACTCTAAGCTGAAAATGCATTACTGTGCTGTGTCATGCATTGTTTGTCGCATTCTGATAGTGTGTGTTTATGGCCTGTCGCTGCTCGCGGGATGGCTTGCTTTTGTGCGCGCTACCGCCGCTTACAATTAAAATAAAAAAGAGAGGAATCGCCTCATTAGCGAAACAATGACAAGAGACTGCTACTTGTTGTTATTTACACTGATGCTTTCTTTGATAATGATCAACAAGAACCAAATAATAGACTGTGTATGATAGAAGATGTTCTGAACGAGAGTTTAGCGAAAATTTTTCTCCATTTGAAAATCTTTGCAGGCGCCTCTTTAGTACATTACATTCTGCACAGAAATTAGAGTCATCTTAGAGTTAAAAATCTAGTCAATTGCCGTGCTTCATTTCTGACTGTATCACTATTGGGCATAAGAATAATTCGAATATAAACATGACTCACTCTAGTTTTGTAGTTTATTAGGCAGACAGGATTTAAATGAGATAGCAGCAATCACGAAACAATACATGGCAAAATGGTTATATTCATATTATTCTTATGGTGAAGAGAATGCTGCATGTGATTCACAGTTCATAAAAGTTCCTGTTAGCAACCATCTCTTCTCACAGATAGGAAAAAATTCAGAACGTAGAGTTGGCCATATTGACAAACATCCCAAACAGTCTTGCCAGTTGGATTTTCGTAGTACATTGTAATGCTGCTACATTCGAAGATGAACAATACGGAATTTGTATTTACTTCGTTGGATAATGATGAAAATGCAGTGGTTGAAACTTGAGGCAGAGAAAAAAGCTTGTCTTTAACTTTTTTTTTAAATTCATTTACTGACGCAGAGGTTTTGGCGCCAGTATTTATCTTTGTGCCTACAAAGCATGCCTGTGTAGCGTTACATATATTCGACGGCAGAAGTTAGTTGTGGCGGCACCTACCAACATTTTTCAGAACTTCCGCTTGATTTGCACTCGACACTAAGCCGCAAGCAGTTTTTTGGATTACAAAAACCGGAAAAAAAGTGTGGCTTAGATTCAAGTAAATACGGTAAATTATCCTACGGACAAACACACACAGACCCATGCCCGAGGGAGGACTTGAACCTCCGCCGGGACTAGCCGAGTTACAGTATTACTTGAGCCTTCTTTTGTAAATCACATCTCTATTAAACCTATTGCCAGGACTAGGTTTTGTTTAAATGCACTTTTGTCTTGAATTAGGATGAGGAATCACATGCCGACCACCAAATGTAACATTTTTTCTTCACTCTGTATACATGAACAACTCTCTTCTTCTGTTATGCAATAGGACAAACGTCTCCTGCTGAACAAGCAGAACTAGCACATCTAGTAAACAGACTATGATCAAAAAATGTCCAAAATAAAATGACAATCCAATACAGATGTAAAAGTCTTTGCTTACCAGGTGGCTACACACATACAAATGAGTAAAAAACAAAATCACTGGTTTTCAAAACCACATGTTCTGTTTACAGAAAGAAACGGCAAAGGAATGGAAGAAAGGGAATACACAAGAATTGTTTTTGTATACTTCCATGTATTACGCAAGGCAAAAACTTCAGAGTTGAGAGATTCTAAACTGATTTTCCAATGTGTTTTTATACTACGGTAAATGAAATACAGGAGTCAAGAATAGCTATTGCAATGCTACTGCATACAGGATTATTTGCTAGCTAATATTGTGAACAATTGGAAACAAGTCTGATCTTCTTTTTTAGTTTCCATGGATCTCAGGAGTCCCACTAAAAATGCAAAGATATAGAAAAATCTTGTAATTTATCGTCTACTTCTTCCATATCATGGCGGCAGCACCAATGTCACCACATGGCCATTGCCCCAAAGAAATGTATATATGTACAAAATTTCCTCTTCTCCAAATCTTTACGATACTTTTTCCAGCTGACTCTCCACCCCCCAACCATAGATGATGAAGGAAAAAATGTATATTGTTTACTACATTCTTGCTGTTCATGCAGTAGAACTGCCACATCAGTCATGAAGTTTTAATTTATTGCTTCTTTACAACTGGAGTTGCCATCAGGGTGAATACTTTGGCTGTGATGCTTCAATGTCAGGTCAACGTAACACCACACAGAAATTGCTAAAGTAGACTCGGAGGGTACACGCTGCCTCATGCCCACAGTAGTTACTGAAACAATATTAAGCATCATATATTTGCTGTCCACACAAATACAACAGCTGAGATATCAATGTTCAGGCAGCTAGCATTGGCATGTGCGCAGGCAGTAGGCGCCCACTCCTTAATGTGCTGATCAGATGTGCCTCGCAGTCACGGTGGCAGTACCAATGTCACCACATGGCCATTGCTCCAAAGAAGTTAGCATGCGCTGTGTCATCTGCACTGTCAAGGTGCTAACAGTTTCCAGGAGATGATGACCAAGCCACCCACGACCCTGTCATAGACTGTGAACAGGAGAGGCAGCCATGGCAATAGAGTCTGTCATCAGGAGCAGCCACACTGGCTCTCCCATTGTGATGACGGAAGAACAGCTGCATCTCTCTGGATGGGAACCAGAGAGGCTCAGTATGGAAGACGGCAGCAGCCATAGTCGAACCCTCCATACAGACCACAGGTCAAAGGCATCTTAGTTCTTCCCATCTGTATCAGCATGGATGACGGCAATGTGACTGGCAGTGTCAGAGTCCCCAGAGTGGGACATGCTGTTCCACAGAAGCACATTGACAGCTACACGACTAGACAGCAGGCCAGCATAGGTGTTACGGCCAGGCTGGTTGGTTGCAAACTGAGCCTACCTCCACTGGCACTAACGATGGCCTACATTCATCATGCTACTGTAGGGTGGCAATGACATCCACTGGTCTGCTTTCCTTGCTTGGTCAGAATTTCATAACTTTACCTTTCAGACAATCTTTCTGCTGTGTCAGTACACTGACTACTTACTCTTACATCTAACTTACGCTTTCTCGTTCCACTTTGCACGGTCACCATTGTGACAGAATCTCTCTGTCAACACACTGTTATTCTGGTGCTTTGCTGGCTTGGGCACCCAGCTCAATTAATGTGTAGCAATCGCTTCTGTGTTCACTGCAATATCAGTGGTTCTTCTTCGCTGGAATTTCACCAGGCTATTAACTTGTTCTGTCCTGCCTCTTGCAACATCAGAAATGTTTCTAAAGTTTATCTGGCTGCACAAGGTATACTATCGTGTGGCACTTCACTACTAAGTCTGTATGCAACACTTTTTGCAGACAGTATCCACATACACTACTAAATGTTTCTGCACCAGACAATGATGCAGCTATTCTTGGAAATATACCAATAACTACTTAGTTAGAGTTCATGTGATATACCTTGGTCTGAGCTGGGAAGAGGACAAACTGACAGTATGCACAACCTGACTTCCCCCATTATAAAATGCTGTCACTGCATCTACTGCGCTTGCAAACTGCAATCCTATTCTGTATAGGACAGAGATAACAACGAAAATAGTCTATGTGCATTAGCCAACAATCTACATGCAACTAAGGTGGCCACTTCTTTATATCACAGAGATGGACTTGCTGAACACACAGAGAGCATATACATTTTCTGAGCATAGCCATCTTACTTTGTTCACACTCTAGTACTCCATTTGATGTTACTCATGATTAACTAGAGATTCCGTACAAAACAGGATTTAAATAGACCATGATGGTTGAAAGATAATATCGACTCTTTGCATACTGTATTTGTCTAAATGTAAGTCAAGTTTTTTCAGCAAAATTCAGCCATGAAAAATTACATAATGGTTAATCCTCATGATCTTATGCACATGATAATATTTTTGTGTCACAGAATATTCGCTGTAGCACTCATTCCTAAGTTAGAAACAGAGCAATAGTATCACTAGTGTTCAGAATTAATCAATGTGTATGAGATAACAATGTAACCATCTTCAATTATTGACATTTCATTTAGGCAATCACTGTTATCATTTTCACAGTTCCATTATTTTACATGACAGAACAAGCAAAAGTTTTCTCCAACTAAAGGAAAATTATGTGTGCACCAATGATCTGGAACATCGAGAGAAAATCATCAACAAATTTCGCAAACTCGGTGCAGTTATGATGCAAAGTTCGAGCTCAGAATTCCTGTTTTGCAAAGAATACATTTAACTGAGAAGCTGGCAAAAAGTATGGTTTGGATGAATGTAATGATTGGTGTTGAACATATTGCAGAAAAAGCAACACACCACAGTTTCAGCAAGGAAAACCTACAGATGGGAAAAAGCTAGGAAATATCCTAAACTTGAAGCTAGGCCTTAACCATACCATGGGCAGAGTGCTATGGTAGTAATGGTTGGAGCTGCATGGTTATCCATTTCACATACACAGAGAATGGCAGAGGATTTTACCAAGAATCTCAGCTACTTTCAAATGCAGGCAGTCCAAATATGGCAGTGACACTCTTACCCTCATATATCAGATGAGCAACAAACATTTTTTTGGAAAAAACCAAGCAACATGAAAGAGCACTATAAAGGAGTGAGAAGTATACAATTAAGAACACTGGGAACGAAAAAATCAAAGCATTACTTCTACATCTATAGCTACATTTAAGTGCCTGGCAGAGGGTTCATCGAACCACCTTCACAATTCTCTATTATTCCAATCTCGTATAGCGCGCGGAAAGTATGAACACCTATATCTTTCCGTACGAGCTCTGATTTCCCTCATTTTATCGTGGTGATCGTTCCGCCCTATGTAGGTCGGTGTCAGCAAAATATTTTCGCATTCGGAGGAGAAAGTTGGTGATTGGAATTTCGTGAGAAGATTCCATCGCAATGAAAAATGCCTTTCTTTTAATGATTTCCAGTCCAAATCCTGTATCATTTCTGTGACACACTCTCCCATATTTCGCGATAATACAAAATGTCCCACCTTTCTTTGAACTTTTTCGACATACTCCATCAGTCCTACCTAGTAAGGATTCCACACCGTGCAGCAGTATTCTAAAACATGATGTTAGTAGTTACTGCAGAGGTATGAAAGCTCCCCTCTCCCTCTTCTCGTTATTCTGAAGAGTAAATATTTGCCCAAGGAATATTTCCCAAATGGAGGTTGTGACTTGTTGCCTACAAAAAGGCTGCAAGTACAACTACAAAACTGCAGGTGCCTGATGTCATCGTGAAGAAGCCATTTAAACACCATCTCTTAAAAGACTACTCTGACTGACTTTATATGGGGACCATGCACTCACTCCATCTGTCAATATTAAAAACTCATCAGTCAGAGTTATATGTGAGTGGATTATCATTATCTCTCCATAGTACACAATATCACAAGATTGTATCACAAAAGCATTCAAGTAGTGTAAGAGTGACCATATTGTGTACAGATATTGTAAAAGGGTAATTTGACACTATTTTTCTTCAATGAGACCCCCCCCCCCCCCTCCTCGACACACACACAATAAACTGTGTGGCTTATATTCAGGCAAATATGGTATTATCAAATAATAAATATGTGTATTCTTCACAAATTTAGTTCAACTTAACGTAACAGCAAAAATATAAATTTACATTGACAGAAACTTTTTATCTGTATACTGACATTTCTGTGAGAATTTGATTGTCATAAAGCGTGTATTATCTGATGAATGAAATATTTTGTTCTTTTTGAGCAAAGTAGTTGTTTTGTCTATTTGATTTATTAGCACTGTGAAAGACACGTTTTGGTGCAACTTTTATAGGGTTTTTCATCAAGTGTGTGTGTTATAGTAATTATCTCTTATAAACATTTTGTTATTGCCAGGTACTGCGCCTCCTGTTTTTCTAACGACATGGCATTAGTTTTCATTTATTATAGCCAATTTTATATTGTACTGTAAACAACACACCAAATACTACACTGAAAAAATGTCAAGCAACATAGTTGTTATAGCAATTTTTGGGAGTATAAACCTCTGAACTACCTCTTTAAAGGATTTTTTTTTTTTTTTTTTTGGTATCACCCATGCATTACAATTATCATATTTCATTTATTCCTCTAATATATTTCAGAATTAAAGGTACTTTGAGATTAAACATACCAGTATTAATAACTCAATGAGTTAAGTAATAGATATGAATAACATCTAGCCAATTTAATTAAAGAAGCCATTACTTACCTGAGCAATTAACTCACTGTTGTAGAACATTTTGTTAGGCACTTCAAGAATCTCAGGCAGTGAACGATAATTGTACAGTAACTTTGTTACAAGTCGGGGGTTATAACCTGTGCCAGGAAACCCAGCTGTGTCTCGCAAATAGGGGGGGCAGTGTAGGAGACGAGACAAATATGACTCGCCAAGCCCATATTCCTTGGCTGCAGCTGATGATACTATAGGGCCCAGTTGTTGCGGGTCACCTGCCAGAACCACCTGACCCAACTTCTTATCAAGGCATCCCGCTGCAGACAAAACGAAATCACAATTGTAATATTCAGACTAACAGAAGAAATATTTCAGTTCTGCTCTTTATGAATGCATCATATACTGGTGTATTGTGAAATCTGATGAATGTAAAATGAAAAACAGAAATTTTAGGGAACTCTGACTATTAATTTGGTAAATCATGCAGAAGATTTAGGAAATCTATTTACGGAGTACAAACAGGCAAACTTCTGATACAAAGTTTAAGACAATACTTATCACTCAATTATCATTTTATTTTATTTTTGTTTGGCTACAGAGAGGCAGTCATGTCATTCATACAACACAAACATTGCCTCTCTACCCAATGGCTCTAAGTACTCTGGCCTATACAGTACTAGTATGATCTTTTTAGGATTTGAATATACAGGATATAAATTCCTTGAGTAACTATAGCTAAATGAATCAGGTGGAGAATAATGGGGATCAAAATATCTGACAGAGGTAAATAACAAGGTAATTATGTTCAAAATGAAGTGAAAATTATTGTATTTTCCTTTGTTAAGAAACGTGAATTGTTTACTTTAGTGTCTTATTTCAATTAAACTGACATGTGACAAGAAAGACATTCATGGATATGCGGCCAATGTGTATGATACAAGAATAGCTAGAATTTTAGAATGCTGGAATAAAATAGTGCCATATCTGCAAATGTCCCTAATGCTCTGACAACCCTCCAAGAACCACCCCTCACACCCAATACCAACCTGGACTGGAACAAACTTAACCATACCCTTCAAAATGGCTTCAACTACTTATCACCATGACCAAAAATGAGGAACATCACTCACCCCTCCCAAAATGGTATTCCAACCCCACTCAATCTAGAAAATATCCTTACAGCACATCTCAACCCCTGCCACATGGGTCATACCTCTGAGGAAGACCTAGTTGCAAGCCAATACACCCCCCCCCCCCCTCCCCCTTTCTCCCAAACATCCTATTCCAGAGGCAGGACCACTTGTGAAAGCAGTCATATCATATATCAGTTTTGCTACGACTTTTGCACAGCATTTTATGTGAGCAAGTCCATTAATCGGGTGTCCACCTGACTGAATGACTACTGACAGACTATGGCCAAGAGCACAGTTCACCACCCAATGGTGCAACAAGCTGCAGAGCAGTCCACACTTGATTTTACCGGCTCATTCAAAACCCGGGGCATCTGGATCCTTCTCCTCAACATCAGCTTCTCTGAGTTACACAGCTGGGAGCTGCCCTTGCTACACATCTTTCGATCCTATACTCCTCCTGGCACTTATTTGCGCTAGTCCCTACAACACACCCACTTCCACCCCTGCCCCATGATCCTAACTCATCTCATCCTGCACTCACAACTTCCTCTGCAGAATATTCCTGTTTCTCTGTTCTGTCTCCTCCTCTAACCCTTTCACACCCTCTGGCTACATCTTTTATTGTATTTATCCCCAACACAAGCTTCCCCCCCCCCCCCCCCTCAAATGGAAACCTCAGGTACACATCTGTGAATGTTCCACTGTTTTATCGTGTGCAAGTGCTGTCAATTGTTGGGCATTACTATGAAAATATCAGCAAGTCACTCTAGCAGTGCACAACAGCTTATGACCACCTGAATGCATGGATGTTGTTGGTTCACTATATTCCACTGTATAACTGAATACTGTTGTTGTTATTTTGCATGGCAATTATTAAAAGGTCATTTTACTATTTATTACAATAGACACTATTTCATAAACAGTTATTTTAGCCCAAGTGTGCAAACTATGTTTTGAAAACAGATACACATTTTTGTATAAATCTTGCATTTAAAATAATTTTGAATCACCTAAGAGCATAACTGCATAAACAATTTTCCTTCCTCCAGAATAAATTCAGGTCTGAAATAGTTAATATACTCCTCTATATTGTATGCTGCACACAACTGCTTCTGCCTGTGGTCAGAATGAGCTCACTGGTGGCACATTCCCATCCAGTGTCTTGCTGCCTCTCCCTCTCAGCCATCAACTAGCCTTCCTGTATCCCCTCCCCCCCTTCACCGCCTTTCACCCACCACCCACTCCATCAGACATAAACCCTCATGCCAGTTGTGCTGCAGTACCAGCACAATGTAATCAGCCAGGATAATGTAGCCACGCAGTCGTGAGAGGACACTAAAGCTCCGGAGAAGGATCTATCCAAAAGCAGTAAGATTCTCTGTCTTGTTTGTTTGCCTATAAGTGACTCAATGCCGTAACTACTCAGTTAGTTGTTACCTTTACTCCTTCCATTATTTTCACTCCTCAAGGGGCTTTCCATTACCATACAAATAAATAGTTTCAAATTATATGACATTATGGTCATAATGACAATCTTTTTGTTCATCGACAGCAAGCACATCAAAGATCAGTGTTTATATAATCTGATTCGTGAAAATGAAGTGACTATTGAAACAGTATACATCAAAACTGAATCCACAACATAAACAGTCATCCAGAAATGTGTTTATTACCAATCACACCAAGAAAGCTTTGAAGTTTACAGGTTGTTGTTGTCGTTGTCGTCAGTCCTGAGACTGGTTTGATGCAGCTCTCCATGCTACTTTATCCTGTGCAAGCTTCTTCATCTCCCAGTACTTACAGCAACCTACGTCCTTCTGAATCTGCTTAGTGTATTCTTCTCTTCGTCTCCCTCTACGATTTTTACTCTCCACGCTGCCCTCCAATGCTAAATTTGTGATCCCTTCATGCCTCAGAACATGTCCTACCAACCCGTCCCCTCTTCTTGTCAAGTTGTGTCACAAACTCCTCCCCAATTCTATTCAGTACCTACTCATTACTTACATGATCTACCCATCTAGTCTTCAGCATTCTTCTGTAGCACCACATTTCGAAAGCTTCTATTCTCTTCTTGTCAAAACTATTTATCGTCCATGTTTCACTTCCATACACTCCACACAAATACTTTCAGAAACGGCTTCCTGACACTTAAATCAATACTCGATGTTAACAAATTTGTCTCCTTCAGAAACGCTTTCCTTACCATTGCCAGTCTACATTTTATATCCTCTCTACTTCGACCATCATCAGTTATTTTGCTCCCCAAATAGCAAAACTCCTTTACTACTTTAAGTGTCTCATTTCCTAATCTAATTCCCTCAGCATCACCCGACTTAATTCGACTACATTCCATTATCCTAGTTTTGCTTTTGTTGATGTTCATCTTATATCCTCCTTTCAAGACACTGTCCATTCCGTTCAACTGCTCTTCCAAGTCCTTTGCTGTCTCTGACAGAATTACAATGTCATCGGCGAACCTCAACGTTTTTATTTCTTCTCCATGGACTTTAATACCTACTCCGAATTTTTCTTTCGTTTTCTTTGCTGCTTGCTCAATATACAGATTGAATAACATCGGGGAGAGGCTACAACCCTGTCTCACTCCCTTCCCAACCACTGCTTCCCTTTCATACCCCTCGACTCTTATAACTGCAATCTGGTGTCTGTACAAATTGTAAATAGTCTTTCGCTCGGTGTATTTTACCCCTGCCACCTTTAAATTTGAAAGAGAGTATTCCAGTCAACATTGTCAAAAGCTTTCTCTAAGTCTACAAATGCTAGAAATGTAGGTTTGCCTTTCCTTAATCTATTTTCTAAGATGAGTCGTAGGGTCAGTATTGCCTCACGCGTTCCAACATTTCTGCGGAATCCAAACTGATCTTCACCGAGGTTGGCTTCTACCAGTTTTTCCATTCGTCTGTAAAGAATTCGCGTTAGTATTTTGCAGCTGTGACTTATTAAACTGATAGTTCGGTAATTTTCACATCTGTCAACACCTGCTTCCTTTGCGATTGGAATTATTATATTCTTCTTGAAGTCTGAGGGTATTTCGCCTGTCTCATACATCTTGCTCACCAGATTGTAGAGTTTTGTCAGGACTGGCTCTCCCAAGGCTGTCAGTAGTTCCAATGGAATGTTGTCTACTCCCGGGGCCTTGTTTCGACTCAGGTCTTTCAGTGCTCTGTCAAGCTCTTCACTCAGTATCGTATCTCCCATTTCTTCTTCATCTACATCCTCCTCCATTTCCATAATATTGTCCTCAAGTACACCGCCCTTGTATAGACCCTCTATATACTCCTTCCACCTTTCTACTTTCCCTTCTTTGCTTAGAACTGGGTTTCCATCTGAGATCTTGATATTCATACAAGTGGCTCTCTTTTCTCCAAAGGTCTCTTTAATTTTCCTGTAGGCAGTATCTATCTTACCCCTAGTGAGATAAGCCTCTACATCCTTACGTTTGTCCTCTAGCCATCCCTGCTTAGCCATTTTGCACTTCCTGTCGATCTCATTTTTGAGACGTTTGTATTGCCTTTTGCCTGCTTCATTTACTGTGTTTTTATATTTTCTCCTTTCATCAATTAAATTCAATATTTCTTCTGTTACCCAAGGATTTCTACTAGCCCTCGTCTTTTTACCTACTTGATCCTCTGCTGCCTTCACTACTTCATCCCTCAGAGCTACCCATTCTTCTTCTACTGTATTTCTTTCCCCCATTCCTGTCAATTGTTCCCTTATGCTCTCCCTGAAACTCTGTACAACCTCTGGTTTAGTCAGTTTATCCAGGTCCCATCTCCTTAAATTCCCACCTTTTTGCAGTTTCTTCAGTTTTAATCTACAGTTCATAACCAATAAATTGTGGTCAGAGTCCACATCTGCCCCTGGAAATGTCTTACAATTTAAAAGCTGGTTCCTAAATCTCTGTCTTACCATTATATAATCTATCTGATACCTTCTAGTATCTCCAGGGTTCTTCCATGTATACAAACTTCTTTTATGATTCTTGAACCAAGTGTTAGCTATGATTAAGTTATGCTCTGTGCAAAATTCTACCAGACGGCTTCCTCTTTCATTTCTCTCCCCCAATCCATATTCACCAACTATATTTCCTTCTCTCCCTTTTCCTACTCTCGTATTCCAGTCACCCATGACTATTAAATTTTCGTCTCCCTTCACTACCTGAATTATTTCTTTTATCTCATCATACATTTCATCAATTTCTTCATCATCTGCAGAGCTAGTTGGCATATAAACATGTACTACTGTAGTATGCATGGGCTTCGTGTCTATCTTGGCGACAATAATGCGTTCACTATGCTGTTGGTAGTAGCTTACCCGCGCTCCTATTTTTTTATTCATTATTAAACCTACTCCTGCATTACCCCTATTTGATTTTGTATTTATAACCCTGTATTCACCTGACCAAAAGTCTTGTTCCTCCTGCCACCGAACTTCACTAATTCCCACTATATCTAACTTTAACCTATCCATTTCCCTTTTTAAATTGTCTAGCCTACTTGCCCGATCAAGGGATCTGACATTCCACGCTCCGATCCGTAGAGTGCCAGTTTTCTTTCTCTTGATAACGACGTCCTCTTGAGTAGTCCCCGCCCGGAGATCCGAATGGGGGACTATTTTTACCTCCGAAATATTTTACCCAAGAGGACGCCAACATCATTTAACCATACAGTAAAGCTGCATGCCCTCAGGAAAAATTACGGCTGTAGTTTCCCCTTGCTTTCAGCCGTTTGCAGTACCAGCACAGCAAGGCCGTTTTGGTTAGTGGTGAAAGGCCAGATCAGTCAATCATCCAGACTGTTAACCCTGCAACTACTGAAAAGGCTGCTGCCCCTCTTCGGGAACCACACGTTTGTCTGGCCTCTCAACAGATAAACCTCCGTTGTGGTTGCACCTATGGTACGGCCATCTGTATCGCTGAGGCACGCAAGCCTCCCCACCAACGGCAAGGTCTATGGTTCATGGGGGTAGGGTTTACAGGTTAGTTTAATTATTTGAAATGTTACATAGTTTGTTAACTGTAGGTTAAAAGAATTAAAAGAAAAAATCTCTTGTTCTGACAACTTGTTTGCTTAAAAAGATATATCATACAGTCTGTCTCAAACCTTTTGAACAGTGCATGATGCCTAGTCAAAGATTGAATGTTACTCATCAGGAGAGTTGGTAAACATTCATTTAATGTGAGTTGTGGCAGGATGTAGTGCCCGTAAACCAGCATAAATGCATAGAGAATGCTTTCCTCAAAGTCATCATCCTAACTGGAAGACGTTTATCTCTGCAGATACCAACTTATGAGAGACGGGGTGTTCACACTACAAGGAGCCGACAAATGGTCCGACCAAACACATGTCCAAACACAAGCCTTTGAGGAGATGGTGTTGGATCCTGTCTCCTGGTACAATAGACACCAGGAATCTTTGAGCGAGTGTGACAGAACTTCATGTGCCACTGCCATGCATGCGTTGACACTGGTGGTGATCACTTTGAACAATTATTATAAGCTACATTGTTGTTATTCGGTTTATGCTGTGTATGTGTACAACATGATAAATATGCCCAAAAGGTTAGAGACACCCTGTATATGCTTATTTGAAATCTCCATGTCAATTATCAAACTTGTTCACTGGAATCTACAGCACACAAATATTTCTACAAACATTAGTTGAGCTCATTGCTTAGAAGTGTCATACTTCACATCTCTTCTACACAAGTGCATAAAAAGTAAGACTATGCCCAAAAAATAATACTGAGAACACAAAACTTTTAGACAACTTGACAATGCCTAATAAAAGCTCCTGTATTTATGGGCAATGCACACTAACAAACTACAGAATGAATAAAGTGTATTGCACACAGGAGATTTCAAAGCACAAAATTACCAAATACCCCACCCACAACTTTCAAAGTAAGTAAAAGGGATAAACATAGTGATATAAATAACTAAGTTAACCATACCCACCAACAGGAATAAGCAGTTCTGGTTCAAGTGCTTGTCCAGCCTCATCCACCAGTACATGTGTGAAATGGCCACGAGGTAATCCTGCAATGAACAACTGGCCAAGTGCAACACAAGTACCTACAGTAATCCGATGTCTTCCCATCAGATGTGATTGTTCTACTTCAGCACAGAGACAGTAAGGAATGAGATCCTCAGGCATTCCACCTTCCTCCAGGTACCGATAACCCACAAGTCTTACCATATCGCCAGGTTGGAGCAAACCTGACTCCAGTAATCGCTGAGCCACAAGATTAGCAGAACTATTTGATGGCGTAGCAACAACCAATCTGAAAGTAAGCAGTGCATCAGAAATAGGTCAAAATCAAAATACCTGCCACAGATTTTCAGCTGTGAACACCAACATAAAAGGCAGTGGACCATACATGGAATTCAAAACATGAAAGAAGGATGTTACAGGAGAACGAAATAGGTATCATTTGCATATTTACTGGAAGTTTTGAAGCAGTCACTATCATGTACACAGTTCCTATACCAAGTTCAAAAAACTTTGGGTTTTCTGTGAGTACATCCAAAGCAGCTAAATATCATAATACACATTATATGGCAAAATTACAGTCCCATTGAAGCCATGCTTCATTGGGGTAACCGATCTAACACCAGAAGTAATGTATTATATCACCTGAAGAGCACTGGAACATTGGCAGTTCAATCTGCACAACAGAATTACATTATTTGCTACTACACCATAATGAATTCAGCTTTATGCACTGAGATAAATTTATAACATAAAATATGGAAATTTTATGTTTAATGGAAGTTGAACATACAGATGAATAGTTGTGTAATATGAACGGCACACTAATTTTGAAATAAATCATTTCTTTACTCAGAAGATATCAATAAATGTTGATAGGCACCTGAATCTTTAATGTTAAGAAATTAGAGGAAAGATGGACAAGGGGGTGCAGTTTCCTTTTGTCTCTCTCAGTTCAAACATAGATTTGGTATCACTAACAAGGATGCTGAAAATTAAGAGGACTTATAAGAAATTAGGTTATTTGCAGAACTGAGTAAATCAGTTGAAATTTTGTACATGATAGAAATATATAATGAACAGAATCCTTGTTGAGAGAAAATATATCACTTAAACTAACTAAGCAATACTCACCTGCTATCAGGTATCAGATGAAATATTTGAAGAATAACTTCTACCAGTGTGACTGTTTTGCCTGTTCCTGGTGGACCAAATATTACATATGGAAGGGGACGGGCTTCTCCTTTTAAAATACATTTTATTGCTTTCTTTTGATAAATATTTAGATTTCTATTAAACCACTGAATTTTACGCCTTGCAAAATCAATTTTATCCTTTGTACTAGAAGTGCTGGAAGTTCTCTTCTGGTGCTGCCCTTCATCATCATCATCATCATCATCATCATCATCATCATCAATATGAAGCTGTGGTGATTTTAGAGTAACTGTTGTTGGGAAGAGCATGTCAGAACCAAGGTTTTTAACTGCAAGATCAACTGCAGCATGACATCTCATGTATCCACTACGACTTATTCGAAACGTTACATCATATTCTTCTCCATTATATGCGAGGTGAAAATTTTTATTGAACTTCAACCAAACTTCTCTCTGGTAAACTTCATGAACAAATCCTTCATATTCCATTCCTAAAAAGGATTAAGAAAACAAAAGAAAATAGAAAAATCAAGTTTGGACCATTCAGCACAAAGCAAATAAAACTTAGCAATTTTTAAATTAGCTAGCACGAGAGGTAGCAGCAGCTACATACCAAATGGTGACGGGTTTCATATCTTTTAAATCGAAGTTCCTCCAATGAAAGAAATAAAGAAAATGAAGAAGGGAAAACTATATGAATGCTTTAATGGCAAGAGAGGGTAGTCACCACAAATGCCATGTCAGGTATGACATAGCACGAAAAAGGAAAATAAAGATATACAATGAAGCACATGAGGTCTGCAACCATTAACAGGAGGAACATTGCTGGAGCGGGTAGTAGCTCATGAACTACAGGATGTTACTAATCACTGATGGCTGTGATATGTTCTAATTTCCATTAAGTTCTACCTCATTTGCACCTCACAACACTGACGGGCAAGCTCTTCCTTCTCTCCAACAATCTTTTCCAGTTAGTATCATTTTTTCTTTGATAGGTGACCTTCCCTTCTTATTTAGCAGTCATTTTTTGTGATCAATTTAGAAGTAAAGGTAACAACTCGTTAGATAGTAGAGGTATTAAAATGCCAGCAGGCTCACAAAAAGATTGAAAACTTTGCTAGCTGTTGGGCAAATCCTCTTTTGGGCAACAATACACAGATAAATGTGCGCCGACCCCCACCCCCCTACCCACACACATACAGCTACATTGTGATGGCTGAATAAACACCACTGGGACTGTTTATTTAGCCAGCACAATAGACTGGTGTGTGTGTGTGTGTGTGTGTGTGTGTGTGTGTGTGTGTGAGAGAGAGAGAGAGAGAGAGAGAGAGAGAGAGAGAGAGAGAGAGAGAAGGATTTGACCTAAAACTAGGAAAGTTTTCAGTCTTGTTTGTGTGCCTGTCGACAACTCAATGCCTCTATTATTCCGTGAGCTGTTAACTTTACTCCTAAATTAATCACATTCTGCAAGAACTTTCAATACCATATTTGTAAACACTTTTGTTGTTCAGTGAAATATTTTACTGATCTCTTCAATGGAGTAAGATTATTTAATTTTTGTTTCTCTTTCCATTATTTCTCAAGGTTCTCTGCAAATCTGGGATTCGAGTGACCTGACTGATCTCATCCCTCTTTTCCACTTTCATTTTTCCTAATACCTTTCCCAGAAAATTTGGAAGCTAGGAGAAATGGTATTTTATTTATTAATGCACTTCTAATGGCTGTACTACGATTTTTGTCTCATGAAGAAGTTGTGGTCAGCCCATCTCTATCTTCACAAATGAAACAGCACTCGATGAGCCAAAAGGAAAGATAAATGGTAAATGTTAGGGGCAGGCAAACACAAATGTTGAACAGAACAAAATTTTTCACTTTGCATTGGAGTGTGCGCTGATATGAGACTTTCTGGCAGAGTGAAACTGTGTATCAGACTAAGACTCAAACTCGGCACCTTTGCCTTTTGTGGGTGAGTGCTCCACTGACTAAACTACTGAAGTATGAATCACGACCAGTAGGGAGAGCACTAGCCCGCTAAAGGTAAAGGTCCAGAGTTCGAGCCTTGGTCTGGTACAAAGTTTTAACCCACCAGGAATTTCTATATCAGCAAACACTCCACTGTAGAGTGAAAATTTCATTCTGGAAACACCCCCCAGGGTGTGGCTAAGCTATGTATCTGCAATATCCTTTCTTCCAGGAGTGTAAGTCTCGTTAATTTAACAGGAGAACTTCTGTGAAGTTTAGAAGGTAGTAGATGAGGTACTGGCAGAAGTAAAGCTGTGAAGACGAGTTGTGAGTTGTCCTTTGGTAGCTCAGTTGATAGAACACTTGCCCGTGTATGGCATAGGTCCCGAGTTTGTGTCTTAGTCCAACAAATCGTTTCAATCTGCCAAGAAGTTTCACACATGTTGAAATTGCAATGGGCAAAGTATGTGGCAGAGAATCAGGACAAAAGAGAACAAAACAACACATAAAATAGGAAATACAGAATCAAACAAATGAAGAGAGGGGATGAAAGTATTCAGCATAAATATATTTCATTTATTTATGTCCATTCAGACTCACAAGCAAAAGATGGCGGGACACTTAAAGTTGGAAAGTCCTATCATTTACTTCTAGTACTGAAGAGTTTACTGTCATTGCAACATGAAGCTACCAACAGTACCTTACATCTAGAGTATCTCTATTAAACAGACAAAAATATCACTAATCACCTGTCAATGATCACAGAGTGGCACACACTAACATAACAGCTTACAAAATTGTACTTGCCACAAATGGATGTTTTTGTTCAGTTCAGCATATTCTATTTTCATTTACTTAAGGGGACTTGTATGTGAACAACTGTCAAAAAACGGATTTTTTAAAATTTTTGTCTTAAAAAATTCTCTGCAGTTTTATGAACAAGAAAAAGTTTACTTCCAGGGAAATGAACCACAGAAAGTACCAAAAGTAAAGGAATTTAAAAGTGGCTGCACGCACCATGACGTCCCCAAGGCATATAATCAACTCTGTTAAAAATAAAGTTTTGCTCTCATTTGTTTCATTTTTATGACTTTTTAGTCCCTTAAGCTGGCTAACCTGCAAAAGCTTTACAGTTGCTTATCTTTTATTTATACAGAGAGTTTAGTCATTGTTTTGGCACTAATATTTTGTTTACAGCGAAGTAATTGTGTGTGTGAGTTTCTTATAGTGTGCGTAAGTTTCTTATTCCACTTGAAAGCAAAGAGAAGGATTAAGAAGTTTG
Source organism: Schistocerca americana (assembly GCF_021461395.2). Lineage (NCBI taxonomy): Eukaryota > Metazoa > Arthropoda > Insecta > Orthoptera > Acrididae > Schistocerca > Schistocerca americana. The sequence continues at coordinate 515,909,352 of NC_060121.1, read as the reverse complement.
GGGTTAAATAATGTACATTTTATGGAAATTGAGTCACCACATGGATTAATTCTGCTAATACTGGAATACAATACAGCTTCAACTACTCCAAGTGCTTCGAAGCTAAAACTGAGATATTTGGGCATTGAGCTTGACAGTATTAATGCTGATAATAAGAGGCACCAACTATTGATACAGGTTGTGTTATTCATGAACGCTCTGCTCTATCTGAACTAATAAATAAAGCTTTGCAGTATAAGGCATGTGGCAATAGTGGTGTGAAGGTAGTTGAGGAGATACATGCTAGAAGAGGTTGCACAACGACATTAAGAATTGTTTGTAATTTTTGTGATTTAAACAAATGTGGTTATACTTGTGGTGTAACTAAACAGAGTGTGTATACCACAAACATTAAACTTGCTTATACTATGCAGTGTATAGGCAAAGGTTACAGAAATGCACAAATTTTCTGTGCTCTAATGGACTTATCTCCCCCTACAAGGTCTGACAGGTACAATAAAATTATTCTACAGACTGAAAAGGAACTAAAAAATGTTGTAATTTAATCTCAAAGATACAAGAAGAAAATTTGTTCGACTGTCATACCAGAGGAATACTCTAAAAAAACTTTTTTATCATTGAGAGACAAAGGACTAATTTCGAGATTCTTTTATTACTTCGAGTATTAACTACCTTTTTGTTCTGATGTGCTGGCGTAAAGACGTACTGTATAGTTTTATGTCTATGTGTGTGTTAAATGAAGGTGTTAAATGATGAAAAACGTGTTTTATAATTTCTGTCAAGATCAAGCCTAAATCCCATACCAATGGAGTACAAATGATTCTGTTAATTCGAGAAGGCGAATTTTAGATGGAGGTGACGATCTTTACGATGGCACTGCTCAACAATAGAGGTACGTGATTGTGCTCACTACTTTCCTTTGGTGGCCGCTAAGATTAATTTTGATGTGTTTTTGCCGAGACATTCAGAAACTGCAATCTTCCTTTTCGTATAAAAATAGGAGTCCGATTGAAAAAGAAATATTCTTAAATTTAAATAATTGCAATTCTTTTACCCAGGCCACAGGGAATGATAGAAAGAACGTGCCTCTACCCTGATTGTACGTTCGCAATCTCTGAGTGTGTTACGAAGTAATTATTTTACACAAAAAAATTTAAGATAGATCTTTCTCATCAGATCGCAACCACTCGTACGCGAATGTACGTACCCTCTGAATGTGTCTAGTCAGTCGTGCGCATTGTTCTAAAGCTTTTCTGTTAATATTCTGTGGATTGCATCTCCGCAATTAATTTTTGTTTATGCCGCAAATCGCACTTCACGCGAAGTATTTATTACGCAAGTTTCAGGCTCCATTTAATGTCAAAAAATTCCGAAGTACGGCTGACTAAGCAAACCGCTACAATAATTTCATATCTCTACAACTACAATAACAAAAAGAACAATAACAATAACAGAGAGGGTATGTTACAAGACTTTGAATCCGGTAGCAAATGATTATATGAAAAATGCTGTTCAGGAAAGTGTAGACATGAATGACAGCAATATGTGTATGTCTGCAGCCCTGGATGCATCCTGGCAATAAAGATGCCCTAGTTCCCTAAAAGGTGTAGTGACAGCTACCTTCTTGGATAATGGCAAAGTCACTGATGCGGAATGTATTACCAAGTACCATCATGGTTGTACTAGTGGAAAGCAAAATCATAAATATTGATCAATTCTAGTGGTCATAGTGGAGGGACAGAATCTGAAGGTGAAGTGAAGATATTTCACAGGTCAGTGGAGAAATAAGGTGTGATGTATACATCTTACCTAAGAGATGGAGATTCGAAAGGGTACCAAAAAGTTTGTCAATCCAAACCTTATGGAAACACAAAAATTTAAAAAATGGGATGTGTTGGACGTGTCCAGAAAAGGTTAGGTACAAGACTGAGGAAATTGAAGAGGAATTTGAAAGGAAAGAAATTAGCTGATGATAAGTGCATTAGTGAGGGATGGGGATGGTGGTATGGGTGCATAATGGCAAGGTCTTTAGTGCCTACACAAAAACAGATTGAGACGAGAGTCAGTAAAATATCCAGTACAGAAAGATAAAACACTAAGCAAAACACATGTAACACAGGATGGAAAACTATATGTGGACTCACACCGAAGCAGGGGATGAAGTATGGTGTCAGTAGTAAAACTTGAATGATACAGGAAGAAAGTGGTAGAAGGAGCTAAAGTGCACTAGTGGACGTGATCAGCTTACAGATGAAGAAATAGCCAGGTTTCAGTATTGTCATGGCTGAGCCATAAGACAAAGTAAAAATGACCTTGAGGGAATGAAAAAGGCCGAATGGGTTACCATCTCTCATAAATCCTCCACAGATGACAACCCATATCATGCACTCTGTCCACCTGGCAGAGATTCATGGTGTGGCTACCAGAGGGCTGCTACTCAAGGTGAGACCTACAACCATAAACATTCTTTGCCATTTGCTGTAATGGATGTTGTAAAATCTATATATATAGGGATCTTAGTGACACAAGATTATTAGAGAAACATTAACACAGTAGAACTCAAAACCCAAATGAAAGTTTCATCAATTGTATTTGGGAACGGATACTATAAACTGTTCTACTAGGACTAAATACTTCAAAAATAGGTGTGCTAGATGCTGTTCTATGTTTCAATGATGGTGCAGTATCAAGGATTAAGGGGAGATTGTACCTTATATACTTACAATGTTAAATTTGTCAATTTTAGGTACATTTATCTCGTGAATGGTTCATGAGAATGATATAAAATTTTAATGCCTGGTGGAGGAAGAATTTCTCTCCATTGACCTATTTTTGTAGATAAGTCACTTGCAAATTTCTACAATATTAAACTGAACTTCTTTTAAAAATGAATCATTGATGTTCAGCCCAGTTTCTGTAAATTGTGTAAGTTTCACTGTTCTAAGATGAACATAGTTTGTTACTGATCTTAGAACTTCCCTGTGCCATATCCTGGGTCATCTGCATTTTCTTCATCCTACCTGGCTCTCTTAGCATTCCTTGAGTGCATTCTTGCCTTCCTAGCTATCATAATCTACTTTCTTCACACGGGCAGCATCCAATTCGGAGAGTGCCATCATCATATTTTCCCCAGGCTATATGCCTAACTTTTGAAGCAGCCTAACTCTCCCCACATTGCCATCATTAAATGAAAGAACTGCATCATAAACTCTGAAATTCAACGTATCTTTACCTACAAATACTGTTTTAGGGATTCTTGACCATATGACACTGTTAAATGATTCATTTGGATTCTGGAAGGACAAGGAACAAGCAAAAGTAGTGTACAAACAGGGCAGCCAACTGTGAGCACAAAATATTTTCACAAATCAGGTAATTACGTTTTTGAAGTTCAAGAAGCTGACAGAAGGCAAAAGGTGGGCATGGCAACATGTGCTGCCCTTAAAGTAAAAGAATATTTAAAGCCTTTAATGGCTAAAATGCCCTTAGAAAACATATTTCTCTAGTAAAATACACTCCAAGGAATGTTTATGAGAAAAAAATTAATATTTTGCCCCCTACGAAGGAATTACTCCCCTTAACGTTACGGAACTGATGGGAGTGCCTGGTGGGCTAAATGTGCATAGAACTCTAGTATCCATTGACCAAAGAAGACTCTTCGAAGCAGTAAAATCAGTGTTGGAAGCCACCAAAGAGGCAAGAATAAGAAGGACAAGTGTGAAAAAGAGAAGGGATGAAGAACAACACAGGAAACAAGATGAATATGGACCTGGGATGCATTAGTGCCATGTAAGTTTAATAGAAAAAGCAAGTTTTGACTTTAACTTGAATTTCCTGAAAGTTAAATTATTTCATGTTCTGATACACTTTGACTAAAAACTATTAAAGATAGAGAAATGGAATTTTGTATATTGTCTTAAAACATGGTTAACTAATAAGCAGACTGGTCTTGTGACTTAACTTTGAAAATAAAATGCTTTTTTGAAGAAAAACCATGAATTCATTTCCAAAATTTTTGATAAACATAATTAAAATTTTTTTGCACCACAATTAATGACAACACCATCTTTTCAATAGTCTGCTTTAAAGATAATAGTGTAAAGAACTTACAGGAAAAAATATACCTTCAACTTTCTTTGTATGTTGAGTAATGTGTACCTATGATGTACATAAATAACCCACTTCCAAACCACAACCAAAAAAATATTTTTTTTTTTTTTGCCGCTCTCAGCACTACCGCTGCTATAATATCCACCGTTTCTAGTTCACAAACAGCTCCTTTCACCTTTTAAACAACCATTTCGGCCAGTTCTAATAACTTTCGCTTTATTTCCATTTCCGTTTTTCCCACATCACTGATCATTTTTAGCCGCTTGCCACAGGTTTTAACGCCATTATTTCTTCGTCAGACAATTGTTAGCCTCATTTTCATAATCTGCCACCACAATACCACTCCTTTTAATATACTACAAGCAGTTTTTTCGAAATTTTCCCGAATTTCTCCGTCCTTTAACGGGTTTTGGCGGCAACACAATCACCTAACCTTTATGCACATCGTTGTCTACCAACCCAAGTCCAACATATCCCAGCTGTAACCAACACCTTTTCGCCTTTTTTCATTCCAGATCTCTAGTTTCTTTCCGGTTCACCTTTATCTCTCCCCATATATTTTTATTTTCATTTTCATTTCACCTCATGTTACACTTTCCAACTTCTAATACCATGTCACCCTCACAACACCCCCACAATGACCCCATTAAGTTTTATTTACATTCCCTCCGCAAACATGCCTTCGCCCTAGCCAGATTACGCTCGCATATTTTATTTTCTCAGGCTTGTCTGACATTTGGCATTACCCCCAAAGGCCTCACACTCAAAGTTCCCATCTCTGGCTGCAACCCTTCCTTCCATCAGTCCCTATACCAGTTCCAAACTGAACAATCCATTGCCCTCACCCACCTAATCCTTCACCTACACATCAACTCAGCCAATGAACACACCCGTCAACTCCTATCCTTAATAAAAGTCCTTAATCTTTCCTCTCCCACATCCACACCGGCTGTTCAGAGCATCCTCCTACAGGCCAACCGTAAATTAGAACAGCATGCCACCCTCCACCTCAAAAAACTATCCAATCTCCTGGTTTCCCACCTCCGGAAAGGCAACTCACTCACCCTTCACAACCTTTCCAGCAAACCTCAACCTCCTCTCATTGCACACAAACCCAGTCTCTCCCATCTACTCAATCTCCCACATCCAGCTCCACTCCCTCCAAAACCTCAAAATTCCGATCAACACAATCTGGAACCACAACACCCTAATTCAGTAGTTAACCTTTCCTCCAAACCTCTCTCCCAATCCGAAACCTCTGTCCTATCCAAAGGCCTCACCTTCAGCCCCACTCCCAGATTCAACCAAACAGCCCTCGTCAAAGATTTACTGTCCTACACTCGTACTCTCTGCTGGAAGTATCACTTTGCCACGAAGAAAAATGATCCTAATCCTACTCCTAATGATCCGACTCCTCAAGACACCATACAAATTGAACCCTGCCTGGAACAGTTCCGTCCTTCGTCACAGCGGGACCCACCTCCTCTTCCTCAAAATCACCCTCTCCAAACCTTCCAGGAATTTCTGACTTCCAGCCTTGCATCTCAATCCTTCTTAAAAAACCTTAATCCTACACCCAACATCACCACTGCTGAAGCCCAGGCTATCCGTGATCTGAAGGCTGACCGATCCATCGTCATTCTTCCGGCGGACAAGGGTTCCACGACCGTGGTACTTGATCGTCGGGAGTATGTGGCTGAGGGACTGCGTCAGCTTTCAGACAACACCACATACAAAGTTTGCCAAGGTAACCCCATTCCCGATGTCCAGGCGGAGCTTCAAGGAATCCTCAGAACCTTAGGCCCCCTGCAAAACCTTTCACCTGACTCCATCAACCTCCTGACCCCACCGACACCCCGCACCCCTACCTTCTACCTTCTTCCTAAAATCCACAAACCCAATCATCCCTGCCGCCCCATTGTAGCTGGTTACCAAGCCCCCACAGAACGTATCTCTGCCTACGTAGATCAACACCTTCAACCCATTACATGCAGTCTCCCATCCTTCATCAAGGACACCAACCACTTCCTTGAACGCCTGGAATCCTTACCCAATCTGTTACCCCCGGAAACCATCCTCGTAACCATTGATGCCACGTCCTTATACACAAATATTCCGCACGTCCAGGGCCTCGCTGCGATGGAGCATTTCCTTTCACGCCGATCACCTGCCAACCTACCTAAAACCTCTTTCCTCATCACCTTAGCCAGCTTCATCCTGACCCACAACTTCTTCACTTTTGAGGGCCAGACATACCAACAATTAAAGGGAACAGCCATGGGCACCAGGATGGCCCCCTCGTACGCCAACCTATTAATGGGTCGCTTAGAGGAAGCCTTCTTGGTTACCCAAGTCTGCCAACCCAAAGTTTGGTACAGATTTATTGATGACATCTTCATGATCTGGACTCACAGTGAAGAAGAACTCCAGAATTTCCTCTCCAACCTCAACTCCTTTGGTTCCATCAGTTTCACCTGGTCCTACTCCAAATCCCATGCCACTTTCCTTGACGTTGACCTCCACCTGTCCAATGGCCAACTTCACACGTCCGTCCACATCAGACCCACCAACAAGCAACAGTACCTCCATTATGACAGCTGCCACCCATTCCACATCAAACGGTCCCTTCCCTACAGCCTAGGTCTTCGTGGCAAACGAATCTGCTCCAGTCCGGAATCCCTGAATCATTACACCAACAACCTGAAAACAGCTTTCGCATCCCGCAACTACCCTCCCGACCTGGTACAGAAGCAAATGACCAGAGCCACTTCCTCGTCCCCTCAAACCCAGAATCCCCCACAGAAGAACCACAAAAGTGCCCCACTTGTGATAGGATACTTTCCGGGACTGGACCAGACTCTGAATGTGGCTCTCCAGCAGGGATACGACTTCCTCAAATCCTGCCCTGAAATGAGATCCATCCTTCATGAAATCCTCCCCACTCCACCAAGAGTGTCTTTCCGCCGTCCACCTAACCTTCGTAACCTCTTAGTTCATCCCTATGAAATCCCCAAACCACCTTCCCTACCCTCTGGCTCCTATCCTTGTAACCGCCCCCGATGCAAAACCTGTCCCATGCACCCTCCCACCACCACCTACTCCAGTCCTGTAACCCGGAAGGTGTACACGATCAGAGGCAGAGCCACGTGTGAAAGCACCCATGTGATTTACCAACTGACCTGCCTACACTGTGATGCATTCTATGTGGGAATGACCAGCAACAAACTGTCCATTCGCATGAATGGACACAGGCAGACAGTGTTTGTTGGTAATGAGGATCACCCTGTGGCTGAACATGCCTTGGTGCACAGCCAGCACATCTTGGCACAGTGTTACACCGTCCGGGTTATCTGGATACTTCCCACCAACACCAACCTATCCGAACTCCGGAGATGGGAACTTGCCCTTCAGTATATCCTCTCTTCTCGTCATCCGCCAGGCCTCAATCTCCGCTAATTTCAAGTTGCCGCCACTCAGACCTCACCTGTCTTTCAACAACTTCTTTGCCTCTACACTTCTGCCTCGACTGACATCTCTGCCCAAACTCTTTGTCTTTAAATATGTCTGCTTGTGTCTGTATGTGTGGATGGATATGTGCGTGTGTGCGAGTGTATACCTGTCCTTTTTTCCCCCTAAGGTAAGTCTTTCCGCTCCCGGGATTGGAATGACTCCTTACCCTCTCCCTTAAAACCCACTTCCTTTCGTCTTCCCCTCTCCTTCCCTCTTTCCTGATGAGGCAACAGTTTGTTGCGAAAGCTTGAATTTTGTGTGTATGTTTGTGTTTGTTTGTGTGTCTATCGACCTGCCAGCGCTTTTGTTCGGTAAGTCACCTCATCTTTTTTTTTTTTATATATAATTCTTCAGGTCAGTTTGAGTTATGACAATTGTAACTCATTCGAATAAACTTTATAGTATAAAATACCTATTAGTCAACCACAAGATTATTGCACCTGGGAATGAGGACACATAGAACAGCTTATCAAGACTTTCTATATATTTCACAAGGGCACATTGAACTGCTTCATAGTAAAAGAACAACAGGCTTAAAATCATCCACAATGTGCTGTGTTTTCCTAAGCCATCACTGTATTAGTTTACTGTAATGTCACTGTATGTTTCTGCTAACGGCCATGGGAGAATAAATGCAATAATACTGTGGTTGGGTAGTATTTATGCAAATAGAATTCAAACCTGTTTACTTCATGCAAACATCTTAATTTTCTCAAATCACTCTGTATAAATAATGGGGTAATTACTGCTGATAGGGAATTCCCGACAAGATCTTGTTTCGGGCATCACTGTTAGGCTTTGTAAAATTAAGTGTATTCTTATGCTCATTATTATTATTATTATTGTTATCATTTGCTTATTATTTTTCACACTTCAACTGTTTGTCACCACATCTGGACCTGTTTCAGTGATGCTGTGTAACTGACAGAGAGACCCAATAAGATAAACAAAAGTAAAATGCATGAGGGAGTAGCAAACCACCTCATTAATTTCTTGATGTGTAAGAGCCAAACACTGTTGTCTATTTGCATAGACCCTATCATGTTATCTGACAGACTGAATTGAAAGTTTACCTTTACACAGTATATGATATCTCATTTGGCTCTCTCACTGATTTTAACAGAAACACGATTGTCTGTCAAAACAGAAACTACCATAACAGAAACTTACCATATATCTCTCACAGACCCAAAAGAAACCGGTTACAAGTAAATGCTGTTTGTGGCACCACATTTAGTGTCCACACCCTCATGGATGACATAGGAAATAAAACTGAGAGTAGCGAAGCAAACACATAAATGCTTAACTCTGCTTTAAAGTATTCTTTCACAAAGGAAAATCCAGTACTGTCCCTGTTTAGTTCTTACACTATTGCAAAATAAGAGATGTTGATAAAAGTGTCAGCAGCAGTGAGAAACAGCTAAAATCGCTAATGTTGAACATTGTCCCAGGGTCCAATGGACTCCCGATCATGTTCTACGGAGGATCTGGGACTGAGTTAGTTCTTTTAATCATAATATATCATACATCCCTCAAACAACAAGCTGTGCCCAATAGCTGGAGGAAAGAACACATCATTTCTGACTATAAGAAGCATTATCCGAAGTGATCAACAAACTCAAACATAATGAGGTATCTCAGTCAGTATAACCCCCTCAATGTCAACTATCATGGATTCTGAGAATTTCTTCAGTCATGCGAAAGCCAACCTGACCTTTCCGCGCACGACATCCTGAACACCATGGATCAAAGTTACTGGGTAGTTGCAATATTTCTTAACATTAGAACAACATTTGAAACCATATAAACTAAAGTATGATCATATGAGGTATAAAACAAAATTTTTGACTTGATTGAGGATTTCTTGATATGGAGGATGGAACATGTTATCTCGGTTTGAGTTTCATTGATAGATGTAGAAGAACTTCAGGCACCTCCCAGATTTTTGTGGCAGGACTGTTGCTGTTCATGTTGCACATTAATAACCTAGTAGACAGTATTAACCTTCCATTGGTCCCACCTATATCTGTACAAGTGGTAGTGTATTGAACAAAGCACAACACATTGTTTGTTTCAATTATTGGTGTTACTTTAGGTTAACTGTGTTATATAATCTTGTAACCCTACAGTGTGAGTGCATATGATCAAACAGAGCACAATACACGTGCCTCCACAAATGGCCTAGAGAGGTCACCTCGCAACCTGGACAGACGGTGCAGCAAGCGCTGTGACATGTCCATAACAGCCTCTGCCTCACAGCTGCAGCAAATCCTGTCTTACATCAGGTTGCACAATTTGTCCACCATAGCTGGCTGGGTAAACCACCGGGCTGAGCATTGGATTCCTTGCATAACTATTATGCTCTCTGCCACCATCTCTCAGTTCTTGACAGTGTGTTACTATTGGCTACTGAAGATTCAGCATCCAGGGTTGTGATCCCATGTGCGTTATGATGGGGTGTCATGCGCCTACTTCACATGGACCGTTGGCATGTTTCACAAACAAAATTGCTGGCCCACCACCACATATTTTGGCCGGGTATTGACGATGAGATCTTGCGCATTGTGACAGTATGCTACCCATCATGTGCCATCAAGGGTCTCTCTTTTACCGTGGCCTGCACCCCCAGCACCCCTGGGAGAGTATTCATGCCGGTTTTGTAGATCCGTTCCTTAACTCCTTTTGGCTTGTAGTAGTCGATGTTTTTTAAAATTTGCTTCTGTGGTTAGATGCCTGTCCACGTCCATGGCAGATATGGCCCTCTCGGAAATTATTTCCTTAGGATTCACCATATAACAGGGATGCTGAATCGCAGATAGGCACAATGAAAAGGCTGTCACAAATAAAGCTTCCAGCCAGTAAGACTTTTGCCAAAAATAAACGACACACACACATACATACATCACACATACACACACACACACACACACACACACACACACACACACACACACACACGTGCAGTGTGGGAATGGGGACAAGGGAAGGAGCTGGATGGGTGCAGACAATGACTAACGAAGGCTGAGGCCAGGAGGGTTACGGGAACATAGGACATAATGCAGGGAATATATTGCAGGCAATATATCCTACGTTCTCATAACCCTCCTGGCCTCTACCTTCATTAGCCATTGTCCTCACCCATCCAGCCCCTTCCCTGTTCCCATTCCAGCACTACACAGCCCTCATTCCACCATTGTACCCAATCTTTTTACTTCTTTTCCGCTCCCCCCCCCCCCTCCCCCCACCTCTCCCCTGCCCTCTGTCGACTGCTAATAGCTGCCCTACCCTCTCTCCACCTCGGCCTGAGCACTCCCCAGCAACACTTCACTCTCCGCCACCCCTACCCTACTATCCCTCCCCCTCCCTGCCCCAACTTCCTCCTTACCCCCACCCAGTCGCCACTCCCATCATGCAGTGGTGCTACTGCTCGCAGTGTGGCTTCAGCTGCCTGAGTGTGTGTGAGTTTTGTTTCTGTGTGTGTGTGTGTGTGTGTGTGTGTGTGTGTGTGTCATCTATTTTTGACAAAAGCCTTACTGGGCAAAAGCTTTAATTGTGACAGCCTTTTTGTTGTGCCTATCTGCGACTCAGCATCTCCGCTATATGGTGAGTAGCAACTTACCTTTTCATAATATTGTTATATTCCATCCTCGATTTTCCACTATTTGATTTCCTTAGGATTGTCTTATATGCTTGTTACAGACAATGGCCCACAGTTTGTGCCTCAAGATTTTGAAGATTTTTGTTCAAAGAATGGCATCCGGCATGTTACAGCTTCTCCATTTCGACCTCAGTCCAACAGGGAGGTGGAGCAACTGGTCCGTATGCTAAAAACCCAGATAATATTGCTCAATCTTCTTCCAAGGAAGCCCTTGATAGATTCTAGAGTTCATATATGTTCACTCCAATCGGCAACCATAGCCTGATGGAGCTGTTTCACAGTCACCAGCCCCATACACTGCTTCATCAGCTGTGGCCAACCGCCAGAGCTGTGGTACTCATAGAAAATATCATAAAATCATGAATTAAAAACATATGCTGGGTTGAAATCTCTCCTGTACTACACTAAATCTAAAATTACTCTGGGTCTCTGCAGTAATCACGGTGGCAGGTGATTAAAAGCCTCAATTTGGGATTGAACTTGCTCCACAAGTGATTCCAGCACACACTGCATACTGATCCCATACGGCATTCATTATTCCTCATGGATGGTAGGCAAAAAGGCATTCAAGAGGTCGACAACCAACAGTACAGTATGCAGGTGAAGTCTGAGCTGTGAGGAACTTACATGCCTGATGCACCATGAGGAGCTGCTGCCACATGGTGAGTGATGGCTCCCCAGCCTCAGCACAGGGACTGTTTATGGTGTTGGTCCTATAAGCACTCATGGCCAGCATAGTTCTATCATGGTGGATAACATCAATGGCCCTCAGGTAAAAAGGCCTCACTGAGTTATACACTGTGCATTCATAGTCTAGCCACAAATGCGTGGAAGCCCTATAAAACTGTAGTGGATATGCCCTGACTGATCCTTAGTATGGTTCATGCCACCTCTGGCTCCAGCACTGTCTGCACTCTGGCTGGTGCCATCACTGGGTGGAGTATTCAGTGCTGGGCTGCCTCCATCTCCACAGACTCTGTTATCACCGCCATCTTCTAAGGTGTCACCATCAGCGAGTGACTGCCCAGATGTGGACATGGATACAGCACCATCTTCACCAGTGCTCCCTTATGGTCTCTCGCAGAGTGGGCACTGTACCTGTCCTTGCCTGCACCACTCCAGACCACATTCCCTTGTGACAGCAAGACAGTTGCTCCAGCAGTCATCACCTGCCAATGAAGAGATGGATATCTCCACAGTGAACACTTTTCCACAAAGGGGAAGGAGTGTTGTAACCCTATAGTGTGAGCATGCATAATCAAACAATGCAATTCAAGTGGCTCCATAACCAGCACAGAGAGGCTGCCTCACAACATGGACAGATGGCACAGCAAGTGCTGTGTCATGTGCGCAACAGCCCAATATAAACCCAGAATGCCAGTACCTCGGCCTCATTTATGTTTACTTGCTTACACAATGCTCACCTAATACTATATTTCGATGTGTTATATAGTTATGATACTTTGTACGGTTCTATACTTCATTCAGCATTATTGTGATCTCTTCCTGTGGAAGCAGAATAAAACATAGTTGGTGTTACCTCTGATTTGTGTCTATACAATGTTACAACAAATAACATATTGTAACCATTTTAAGTTCAAAGTATAGTGCTTTTCATATGTAATTATGTTATACTTTTTTATTATATTTATTCACATAAAAAATTTAAAACAAGAAATATTTATTGTTCTTTGTATTACAACTGAATTTTTATTACAATCATAAATCATCACTATTGGCATTTATTGCAAACAATTTTTATTTAAAAGCGAGTTTTGCATACAAAATGACCAAACATACTGCATGCCATTGTTGTGGAGCTGTTTTACTACCTGTCATAGACGTTGCGTAACTGATGCATCTCTTTTTCTTGAAGACTCAATGAAACTGAAGTTGAGGATGGTGGGTACTGGAGATGTAGAAATGCTTCCAGGTCTATTGGGAGACAGGTAATTTTTCTTCTGGGAGATCAACAATGTAGGAAAAGATAGACTGCTACTTACTGTAAAGATGACATGGTAAGTTGCAGACAAGCACAATTAAAGACATGTTCCTTCATTAATTCAAGGGAACACATACTCACGAAATTTCTGCATAAAATGGGTCTTTCATTTCCTTTTAGAATTACATATATCACCTGTGTATTCCCTCCAGCTATATTTGTAATGGTGAAAAATGTTGATAAGGGCCACCTTCTTGTTGTTTTGGCTCCAATATATGAATCGCCACTCCATCTTTGGCCCTATTATAGTCCAGAATCACAATAAAGGATGGCAGCCAAAAACAGTTGCAGGATATAATTTTTTTATTAAAATTCTTGACCAAGGTTTCGGTACATATAAATATACCTTCATCAGAAGTACATTTCTAAAATTACATCATGCACTGGAGAATAATGAAACAATTATGCCAAAAGGCGTCGTCAGTAATTAAAATATCATCTCCATTTGTACAACATGTGTAATGGGTACAGGATCAAAGCGAACAGTTTATCCTGCAACTGTTTTTGGCTGCCATCCTTTATTGTGAAGAATTTTAACAGTTGCTGCTGCAGCCATGTTTAAAATCTTGAGATAGTCCAGAATATTATCTGCTTTTCCACTTTCATGTCTATATCTCAACTATCATGCTTTCTTGACACCAAATAACTGGTTTATTTATTGTGGTTACATAAATACACAAGTGTTTGGCCTTTCTGATAACCAAATGCTGAAGAACCTCATCTTTTTAGGCAAAAATTCTAGAGAAAGATGACTTTTTTTTCATTGTTCCTGGAAGCGTATACTTTTTTATACAAGACATTTGACCATGGACAAAGAGTTAATGAAGAACAAAGTGACGGAAAATAATCAGAAAGGGAGTGGTCGCACACTCTATTCTGTACAACAGCCAGGCATACTCTGACTAAATTGTTTATGGGCATGACTGTACCACAACATAAGGATGAGGGGGGGGACAAGTGGCAAGACAAATATTGACGCAAGGAAGAGCTGGTGCCTATTTTGAGAAGCTGACCAGAAGTGATGGTCAGTTAACAGTGCAATCAGTGGGACAACTGGAGGAGGAGGGGGGGGGGGGAGGATAATAGTGACATCACACTTTTTGCAGATGATATATTTGGGACCCATAATAAGCAGGAGTAACTGGAGATACTGAATGTATACAAATAAGGATTGCATGAATTTTGACGGGTTTGTCTGATACTTAGAATGGTGTCACAGAAATGCTCAAACAACGAAAAGTGAAGATAGGTGCTAGCTATCCCGTGAACGCATACTAACAAAGTTTCAAGAACCAGGAATCTACTAATATACTACAATCACCTTGTTTATCATTTCTGGAGGGAATGCAAAGACAAGATTAGACTACTTACAGTGTGCACAGAGGCACTGAAATAATAGTTCTTCCTGTGTTCCATATAAGTGAGGAACATGTGACATTCTGGGAATTACCCTCTGTCATGCACTTCACAGTGGTTTGTGGAGTGTAAAATTAGTTAGTTTAATGTTCCATGGTTTATCTTGCATGATAAGTCATAATGATGTCGAATAAGTCATTTTCCATTCCATTGCAAATTAATCTGTGAATCTGGCTAGGTGCTGAACATTAATACGTCTTTTTTTCTTCTTCTTTTTCAATACATGTCATTTTTCTTTCTGGTATTGTAATTATGTACAGTATTGTTCCTTTTGAACTGTAGTGGATTATTTATCACAAATTTCATGAGGGAATAAATATACTGTAAAGCAGTAGTCAGGACGCCCAACTCTTTAAAAGATGTTGTTGTTGTTGGTTGTTTTGGGGGAGGAGTCCAGACAGTGAGGTCATCAGTCTCATCGGATTAGGGAAGGACGGGGAAGGAAGTCGGCCGTGCCCTTTGAAAGGAATCATCCCAGCATTTGTCTGGATCGATTTAGGGAAATCACGGGAAACCTAAATCAGGACGGCCGGACGCAGGATTGAACCGTCGTCCTCCTGAATGCGAGTCCAGTTTAAAAGATGTCTTCTAGGTGAAAGGGTGAGCACTACATTATTGTTACAGCACGCTTTTGAGCAATGAAGACTTTGTTTCTTAAAGATGAGTTACCCCAGAACATAATTCCATACGACATTATTGAATGAAAATACGAAAAGTATGTCATCTTACTGATTTATCTGTTCTCCAAACTTGCAATGAGTCTAATGCACATATGGTTGAACTAAGCTGTTTTAGGAGTGCCAATGTGATATTTCCAATTTCATTTCTCATCAAAATGGATGTCTAAGCAATTCGAAGTTATCACTCTATTTATTATTTCCTCACTAAGTGTTGTATTTACCATTGGTGTAGTGCCCCCAGATGTACAGAACTGAATACATTGTCCCTTTTTAAAATTGAGGTTGAGACCATTCACAGAAAATCAAAGAATGATACTTTAAAGAACATTGTTTACCATTTCTTCTGCTTCTGTATGTATGCTTGGACTGATTACAATACTAGTTTCATCTGCAAAAAGAACTTATTTTGCCTGTTATATATTAGACAGAAGATTATTTACCTACATGAGCAACAATAGTGTACGTAAGAGTAAGCCCTATGGAATCTCAAATGTGATTTCTTCCCAGTCAGAATTACATCGCTGATCTATATTGGATGAATTACTAAGCACAACTTTCTGCATTCTTTTGGTTAAATATTACATTATCAATTGGTTGACTATGCCATCAATTCCATAAAACTTCAATTTATCTAAGAGAATACTGTGTAGGTTGTAGAAAGTACCAACAGGTGTTATTTTATTATTTAATGCTTGTAAATTTTGATGAGTGAACATGTAAATGACATTAACTGTAGAGCAACTCTTCTGAAACCCCAACTGTGATTTTCCAAGGATACCATTGTTGCTAAGGTGAGGTAATATTCTAGAAAACACCACCTTCTCAAAAATTTTGGAAAATGATGTCAGAATTGTAACAGACATCTTGCCTATACCTTTCTTAAGGAGGGGTTTAACACTGGCATATTTCAGTCTCTCTGGAAAAATTCCTTGAGTTAATAATTCTTTACACATTTTGGATAAGACCTGGGTTGTTATGTGGGAACAAATCTTTAGTACTCTATTGGAAACACCATCTAAATCATACGAGCTTTTATTTCCGGGAATGAATAATTTTCTTAGTTTCAGAAGGAGAAGTTGATGATGCACTCATATCACTGAATATTATAAGAGTTACTTTTTCAATATACTACTGTGTTTTTTCGCTTGAACTGCCTGTCCCTATACTTTCTACTGTATTTAAAAAAATGATTATTAAATATATTTGCTTCGTGTTACTCCTCATTTATAGCCCTTCAACTCAGTTCAATAGTGATGTTACTTTGTTCTGTGGCTGGTTGTTCTGTCTCTTATTTCACTACAGTCCATATAACCTTAATTCTTTTGTTGGAATTATGTTTTTTCTGGCATTATGTGTGTTTCTTGACTTTTTATTAACCTTTCTTAGTAATTTTGAGTAGTTTTCATAGTTTGCAACTATTGCAGGATTCTTAACTTGTTCTTGCAAACAGATAAAATTCCCTTTTCCTTTCACAAGATACGTTAAGCTCTCTAGTGAGTCATGCTTTTTTATGTAGTTGTTTGGTTCTACTGTCTTCATCCACTTGTGTTGGAAAGTTAAAAGTTAATTACTGAGATCGAATTGTATGATCTAAATAAGGTTTCCAGATAATTTTTGCTATCAGAATCCTTCAGAAAATCTACACTGAAGTCACCACAGATTAGTAAGTGCTTGCTGCTGACAGCACAGAAAGGAATCCAGATCCCTCATAAACAGTGCAAAATTCTCCAGTGGGGACCTGTATACTGTTACAATAAAAGTATTCATTCACAAGTACACTCTTCTATGTGCTGATCACTACAAAATATACTCGCCTCAATGTTTCTGAACTTGTGTTCTGTTTTAAAATATGTAACAACTCCTTCTTTTCTCTATTAGTTTTGCATGTGTAAAGTGATATAATGTAATCTTTTATATGCTGGAAATAAGAAGCTGAATATGAATAAAATAATGCAAGCTGAGGAAGAAATGCACTCTGAAGAAGGAGTGGGTAGCATACAGATAGATGAATCTGACAAGAAATTAGACTAACTGAAGTACAATAAATCAAAAGGGGTTGATGAAATAACTACGGGACTTCTGAATGGAATGGCAGAAGAAATACATTATCAAATGTATAAACAGGAATGTGTTGTTTATACACTCAGCCAGTTACATGCATACTTCATAAATGTATTAGAGTTCCCATTAAAAGACAGTTTCTACCAACATATGCAGTCAATACTGAACAATGATCTTATATTTGAAAACATCATAACAAAAATTCTGCCTACAGTGATACTTTCAAGAGTGGAGGATAAAGTAGGAGCTATCCATAAAGAAGATCAGATCCATTTCAGAAGAAATAGAGAACAACAGAAGCAGTGATAGCACTTAGGTATTTCTTAAAAAAGAGAATGAATAAGGATTTGCATATATTGAAAGCTTCTGGCACTGAGGCATGGGAATACCGTTTTCAAGATACTAAGAGAAATTGTATGAAGGAGATATGATTGCAGTGAGATTTTTATATAGCAAGAACAGTATGTCAGAACAAGGAGAGGCACGTGAATGGGTGCTCCTCAATATTATTCAACATTCACATCCAAAAATCACAAGAGGAAATCAGATTGCTACAAAATGTTAAGATTTTAAGATGCCATACCAATATTGATAGAAAATAAGGGACAATCAAACGATAAGCTGCTCAAGAAAGAGTCTACAATGAAAAATAGAACATACAAAATACAAGTTTTATGGGTTAATTGTTGTCTTTCGTAACTGTAATAAAAGGCTTATTAAGACCAGATGCATTTCACTTTATTCTAAAGCTTCTTTAGTGATCAAGGTGTTCTTTTCTTTCCCCTCTTCATCTTCTATATGTATGTGTTGAGTTTTTGCACACAGCACTTTAACCACAATTAATATAATCACATTTTTATGTTCTCAACACATAAATGTGAATATATTACATGCAGTGAAAGTGCTGTGTTCAAAACTCTCTTACTATAATGTGAAACATGTCTGGTATTAACGCAAGAATAAAAAAAGAATCTACTGAAGATATTTGTGAAGTGTGTGTTGTTTGATGGGAGCAAAACAAGGACAGCGGAAGCACGGAAGAGGCAAAGGATTGAAGCAAATGAAATTTAGTACATTGTCACATCCAAAATATATACTGGGTGCAGAGACGAAATGGAATAAAACCAGATTTGTAGACAACAATATGGAGGCATGATGAAAATAATACTAGATGGTACAAAGGAAGGAGAGAACAGCAGACAAAGACTTGGGCAGATATTCACTGAGATACTGGAAACGGATAAAAGATGTAACAGTAACTTCAACATGAAGAGAGAGGCTACAGTCAAAGCAATGTAAAGTGGCTTCTGTAAACCAACTGACAAAGAACACTGTGTTGAACAAATTTAATTTTGAATACAGATTACTACTGCAAAAAGGTTCTTTGGTTGAATCTTACATGACTTAAAACATTCACCAATATGTCACATGACACATAATAGCTTCCTGGATGAAAACAAAAATTGTGCAAGGAATCAGTTCAGTTCTGAGTAAACTATGAAGAAAGCAAACATGCTACCAGTTCCACTGAAGCACTGGAATTTTTATATTCATTAGTTTACAAACAACGTGTCATGTAAAATTTGGAAGTATGAGAACAATACATCTAAAACCTGTGTAATGGAAATAAGAGGCTGAATGCAGCCTGAAGAAAAAGTTACCGACAGTTGACAGTTGCTGTTAATAAGGGTTTTTTTCTGTTTTTTCATTCCAATCGTAGCAATAATCCAACCAGAGCACCAAAACTGAAACACTGATGGAAATTAAGTTAAGAAAGAATTAACCATGGCACAATGAAATTAAAATGCAGCAGAAAGGTTGGCATCAGTGTGATGGAACAAGCCTATATAGAAAAGACAAGAATGAAAAGTAATGCCAAAAATAAATACAAAAGCTTATCACATTGATAAAGTTTGCTTGCTGTGACAACACTATCTCCAAAAACAAGTAATATCATAAGCAGCATTCACCAATATTTCAGTGTTATTCATATTTATGATAGTGCTACATTTTTCGATAGCATTGTTATTTCTCATTATAGAAACATTAACATATTGTTCTTAAAAATCAAGCCATTTTGATGTTATTCTAAAACAACAATCATATTTTTTGCATGAGTGCAAGAATTAAAATATTGCTAATTTCAACTGATCCTACCAAAGTTAAAATCTGATACTGATCGGTTCAACCGATCTGTAAAGTATATGGGGCTTTAGTGTATATTTTACAGTATGCTTAGGTCATTAATCAATGTATCTGTGACTAACTTCCTTAACCCCATCCAAAACGTAAACTGAACTAATACTAATAAAGAAAGAGGATATGCTAAATAAAAAAAATTTCTCACTTCCATACTACTAACAAGAGTATTACTTTTATTCTGGGTGTAACTGAAATGAATAGTTAGCTAATGCCTCATGTCAGAGCATTAATGTAATTCATCAACGATACATCAGTATCGCACTTTCGATAAGAATTTGTTAGTGGGCAACACACACATTTTACACTCTTAGGAAAAAAAATGGCACTAAATTGAAGTCGACTACATACACTCATCTTCCGAAGGAAAAACGTGAATGGCATTGACTGTTGAAGATATCCAAATAAACGTTAGAACTCACATTTTTATTTGAACAGAATATACTCAAACAGATTAAAATGTGACCAACAGTCCTAGCTCTACAGTTGACATCTCGAAATAGGAATTGACTATTTACAACAATTTATTTATTTATTTTTTATTTTTATGATCTATTAGGTCATCACACAAATGAATCCTGTAACATATTATTCATAAAAACTTCGAAGTTTGCCGATGACATTGTAATACTGTGAGAGACAGCAAAGGACTTCGGAGAGCAGTTGAATGGAATGGACAATGTGTTGAAAGTAGGATATATGAAGAACATAAACAGAAGCAAACCAAGGATAATACAATGTAGTCGAATTACATCAGGTGATGCTGATTATTAGATTAGGAAACAATACATTAAAAGTAGTGGGCCTATATGAGTTTTTTCTATTCGGACAGCAAAATAGCTGATGATGTAGAGAATATAAAACAGAGACTGGCAATGGAAAGGAAAGTTTTTCTGAAGAAGAGAAATCTGTTAACATAGAACATAGATCTAAGATTCTGAAGTGTAGCCATGTATCAAAGTGAAACATGAACAAAAATAGTAATGGAGGGAAATTTGTGGGGTTAAAGTTGTAGAGGGAGGCCAATTGATGAATACAATAAGCAGATTCAGAAGGAATGTAGCTTGCAGTCATTATTTTGAGGTGAAGAGCCATGCACAGGACGGAGTAGCATGGAGAGGAACAGCAAACCAGTCTTCACACTGAAGATCACCACCACCACCATCACTGCCACAACAATAACAGTTTACAATTAACTAGGCCTTACTAACAGTATGATTATTTAACACAAAGAAGAATGTAGGCACTTACTGTATTACTCACCTTTGTTTGAACTTAGCCCAGCAATAGCTTTGTCACCAACAAGAAGGGATGGTCTTTTCTCAGCTAAACCAGGAACTTCTAGTGCTAGGAATTCTGCACCTGGGCCAGTAATCCTGAAGGTCACATTTTTTAGGTCATACTGCCTCATCTTAATTGTTTCTGAAATTTCTTCCAGGTGCAACAGTGTGTGGAAAAAATCACTGTAATTTATAAAACTGAGAATGTCAGATAAATATGGAACAACACTTGTTAAACTTTCACTTCGTTCAATGCCACTTTTTCTTTGACTTTCAACTGTATAAACAAACTGCCAAAGATATTTTGGCACTACGTATTGACCTATTCGAACAGGCACAAAAGGAGGTGCCTTCTTAGGCTTCACACCTGTAATAAGCAATCTGCCACTTACATCATTCTCTCGTTTGATTGCATCTAATGTATCAAATTTCATTTTACCAGACTGTGAATTTCTAAAATTATTACTCTGTGAATCATCTCTCACCCTCACTTCCACTGCAATCTCTATTTTGAAGCCCTTAAAAACAAATCTGAATTTCTCTGTGTGGCAACCTGCATATCTTCCATGGCAAATAAAATAATAGGAAAAACTTTTTCCAGGGTGCAACACTATTAGCTTATCAATACTCGGAGACTTCAAACGAAGCTGTGACCATGACATTTGACTTAAAAATTGACAAAATTTCACTACCTGTTTTGTTTGTCCAGTGTTCAGCAAAGTAACTGAGATTTCTTTTTCTTCGCCTATCTTCAGTTCGCCAGATTGTAGAACAGCAGGAGTAACAGTGACACCATTTACAGAGATTGATTCCAAAACAGGTTTCTTCTGTTCTGCTTTACTTTTGTTGTAGTTGTGTTGTCCTGTGTTGCTTGTATGCAATGGGACAACGCTAAGAGCACGCCACAATACCGACTGCTTTGTACTTTCAATCGCCTCAACTATAACTTCGTCACGTAACTCAGGTACGTAGCCTGGTTCACAGACTTCCTTGCTGAAATATATCGACTTGTCCACGAGACCATCACCTGTACTTTCGTAATTTGTTATGCGTCCGGTGACAATACGTGATCGCAACGCTCGTACGGAAAATAAATGTAAAATTTCTCCTTCCAAATTTGCTATACTACCATCCAATTCAACAAGAGCATCAATTAGTATCCAGTCTCCTGAAATCAGACACGAAGAAAACGCGTTTAAAAAAATACACAAACTAACATTGGATGTAATGGAATATCCTTTGTAATACACAAACCTTCAACTGGTATGAAGTCACAAGAGACGTCATCCAAACTAAATTTGAGTTTATCTGATATAATGACATTTCTGCCATCTCTGCTCATTACTTGTCCAACAATACTCCTCGACAGGGTCTCTCGCTTTTCAATTAATGGCTCAGAATTTTCCCAGTTTTCTTCTTGTATGGAGTAAATTTTCTTAACTCTCCATTCGTCCGACGGCCTTAAACGGAAGGCAAGATATTCCAATTTGTTTCCGACCTTTATATTGCGGTATGCAGGATCTTTTAAATCACAATACACCTCATCATCAATCAGGGCATAATCCGAATGTACATGAGTTACTACTCCCACTCTGTAACAGCAACAACTGTCTTTGGAAAGGTCTTGTACAACACTACCCTCAATTTCTGAAGGAGCACACGATTCATTACTGGCTGCATTCTGCTCTAATGAAGACAGAAGATCAACAACACTAAAATCTTTTTCTGAAGTTTCTAATTCCGAATCTGTGGAACCTAGTAAGTACCTAGATAATTTTGCAACAATTGAAATCATGTCTACGTAAAAGCTAGCCTCACATTCCAAAATATAAGAATAACTCTGAATGCCAGATTTTAATGCTACCATCCGTAAATTATATCACTCATAATTTGTTTACACAACATACTGCCTTCGAATCACTGTACAATACACGCGCGTTTCAGAGATGTTGGCGACAAATGTAAACACAAATATGGAACACTTGTTGCCGAAGCAGTTAACACTATGAGCAGAGATGTAAAACATTTTATTTATTTATTCGTCCGTATGACTCTGTAACAAATTTACATTGTATTACGAATAATTGTAGCGTAAATAGCTATACGTGACCATTACTTCTGGCAAAATGGTGCCTCGTCCATAGTCAAATAATTAAAAAAAATAGTAATAACATAGTAGCAGCACAGTCTAATAGTGAGAATCTTTGTTGACATGAATAGTTTGACGTGAAAACCTAGTGGCTTGGCGAAGTGAGTGATCTTTTGTGTTGAAGAGCTTTGGGTCTGTTAAATCATGATTGTTGTGGTAAATGCTGTTGAAAGGTAGAGGAAAACGTTTGCAGCGCGCATAGGAGTTTGATGGCATATCTGCTACAGAAGTAGTTTCCGTGCCAGTAAATTGAAGAGAACTTTTGATAATACTGTTAGCAGAATGTCAAAGGCACCGTGTGAGGTTTCAAGTAATGTGCCAAGTAACGAGGAAATTATAGCGGAATTAACTAAAGATCTGGAACAGTGCGCAGTTAAAACGAATTCTGTGAACGGTGACACGCCTTCTACAGTAGAGCATGGTAGTGTTGACTCTATATTGACTACACCAGTAAATTGTGATGGCGCAATTATCAGCAGTGTTTCGGACGAGAAAGCGAAAGAAGGCAAGGTAACAGATGATGCTTATAGGTCGGACGATGATGAATCAATCCTGCACGACGACTATGATACAGTTGATGAAGAGGCTCTTAAAATCGCAGAAGCTACTTATTCGGACGACGAGAAGAAGGTTGTTACATTTTTACAGAATAAAATCTTATTCACATTTTAGATTAAGGTTAGGCCTAAGTTCCTGCAAGTACGTGTTGGTACAGTTATTCATTAGAGGGTGCGTGTTATACAACTTTGTGCCTTTACGAAGCATTTGATATCGTCAGGCAAAACACGCTGTGACGTGTCATGTTCTGTGCTATGTAAGTATCCTCAAAAATGAGAACGGCACCCCATCAGAAGTCACATTTGCATTTATGGTTTACTTAGTATACTTGATGTGAATGTACTATAAAGCAGAAATCTTCCAGTCACCAGTTACAAATCTGTTAGCATGTCGACATAATTTTTATAATTCTTGATGTTCATAGTGTAATCTCTGTCACAGTTTGTTTTTTACCAGCTCTAATAAATAACAGCTAATAGATTCACTGAAGCCCTCGAAACAGCTTTGATAACTTCGAGCAATATTATCGAATTATTAGCCTATTTGATGTTAATTAATATGGGACTCTTTACATGAAAAAAAATTATTTACATTAACAAAACGATTTACTGCGCCTGTGGTGATGTGCTGTTGTCAGACAGTACTGTTTCTCACCATAGTGTTCTATAAGATTAGATAGCCGGACGCTTACAGGAGAAATTAAGAATGTAATTTCTCTTTTTATTTATACCGAATGCTAGGGTGCTTCCAACGTGTCAGCTGCAGAAGAGGCACTTCTATCGTTATACTGAGTATCCCATTGACAAATTTAATTAAGATGCTAGATGCATATTAAGAACAATTTTGATACCCCTATTAGCAAATGTCTCTAAATTTTATGTAAGCAACACTGCATTAATGATGACTCTCACAAAAATGTTCTTCTGTGTGTAGTACATTTCACAACATATATAGTTTCTGGATCAACTGTTAAAAATTTTGGTAACATAGCATTTGACGCTACGTGTATATTAATTTTCAGAAGAGGCATTTGTTGTGTAATTGGTGCTCTAGGTTTGGTTGAAGTGTGAAACAGTTATGGAAAAGAAGTTTAGTTGTTGAGTAGTTCTCATTGTCTAGCTACGCAGAAATTTCAGGAATTTGAGAACGTGTTTCCATTTTCGTCTTCACATTAGTGCTTCGCTCCAGCTCTGGATTGTTATTGCTGCATCTACCTTTCAGGATGCTTTTGTTGTCTTTGTTGTTTCTTGCCGGTTGAACTCCCTAACTTCAGCTAATTCTTTCTTATTACCTTCCATAATACCTATAATTACAAAAAAGGTTGGAAATTAAGGAGATAGGACCTGGATAAACTGATAGAACCAGATGTTGTTGGAATTTTTAGATGGAGCATTAGGGAATGATAAACAGAACAAATGAAATGAGTACACTATAAGACAAATGGGTAGCTTTGAGAGATGAAATAGTGAAGTCAGTAGAGGATAAAATAGGTAAAAAGACAAGACCTAGTAGAAATCCTTGTGTAATGTAAGAGATTTTGAATTTAATTATTGGAAGGATAAAATATAAAAATTCAGTAAGTGAAGCTGGCGATGAGTAATACAAACGTCTAAACAGTGAGATTTGCAGGAAATGCAAAATGCTTAAGCAGGAATGGCTAGAGGACAAATGTAAGGATTTAGAAGCATGTATCACTAGGGAAAAGATAGATACAGCCTACAGGAAAATTAAAGAGGTCTTTGGAGAAAAGAGAACAACTTATATGAATATCAAGAGCTGAGATGGAAAATTAGTCCTAAGCAAAGAAAGGAAAGCTGAAAGATGGAAGGAGTATATAGAGTCTTTACAGTGGAGATGTACTGGAGGGCAATGTTATTGAAATGGAAGAGGACGTAGCTGAAGATGAGATGGGAGAGGAATTTGACAGAGCACTGAAAGACCCAAGTTGAAACAAGGCCCTGGGAGTAGATGGCATTCCGTTAGAATTACTGATAGCTAGCCATGACAAAACTCTTCCATTTGGTGAGAAAGATGTATGAAGCAGGCAAAATCCCTCAGACTTAAAAAATAATATAACAATTCCAATTCTAAAGAAAGCAGGTGCTGACAGATGTGAATATTACTGAACTATTAGTTTAGTATAGTTGCAAAAAAACTAACATGAATTCTTAACAGAAGAATGGAAAAACTGGTAGAAGCTGACCTCGGGGGAGGTCAGTTTTGGTTCTGGAGAAATGTAGAAACACGTAAGACAGTACTGACGGGATGACTTCTCATATAAGATAGGTTAAAGGAAGGCAAACCTATGTTTATAGCATTCGTAGACTTCGAGAAAGCTTTTGACAATTTTGAGTGAAATACTCTTTGAAATTCTGAATGTAGCAGGGATAAAATTCAGGGAGCAAAAGGCTATTTACAACTTGTACAGAAACCAGGTAGCAGTAATAAGGGTTGAGGGCATGAAAGGGAAGCAGTGGAGAAGGGAGTGAGACAGGGCTGTAGCCTATACCTGATGTTATTCAATCTGTGCATTGAGCAAGCAGTAAAAGAAACAACAGAAAATTTTGTAGTAGGAATTGAAGTCCAGGGAGAAGATATAAAAAGTTTGAGGTTTGATGATGACATTGTAATTCTCTGTAAGACTGCAAAGGAGTTGGAAGAACAGTTGAAGAGAATGGTCGGGTCTTGAAATGAGGATATGAAATGAACATCAACAAAAGCAAAACAAGGATAATGGAATGTAGTGGAATTAAATCAGGTAATGATGATGGAATTGGATCAGGAAATGAGGCACTGTAGTAGGAGAGTTTTACTATCTGGACAGCAAAATAGATAGGATATAAAATCTACAATGGCAGTGGCAAGGAAAGCATTTCTGAAGAAGAGAAATTTGTTAACATTGAATATAGATTTAAGTGTCAGGAAGTCGTTTCTGAAGGTATTTGTATGGACGGTAGCCGTGCATGGACGTAAAACATTTGACGATAAACAGTTCAGACAAGAAGAGAATATAAGCTTTTGAAATGTTGTGCTACAGATGAATGCTGAACGTTAGGTGGATAGATCACATAACTAATGAGGAAATTTGTGGCACAACATGACTAGAAGAAGTGATTGGTTGGTAGGACATAATCTAAGACATCAAGGGATCACCAGTTTAGTACTGGAGGGAAGTGTGGGGGTAAGAGTTGTAGAGGGAGATGTAGAGATGAATACAGTAAGCAGATTCAGAAGGATGTAGGCTGCAGTAGTTACTTAGAGATGGAGAGATTTACATGGGATAGAGTAGCATGGAGAGCTGCATCAAATCAGTCTTTAGACTGAAGATCACAACAACAGTACCCACTATACCCTTATTGCCCAGTTATTGAATAAGAGCTTAGAAGTTAATTTGTTCTCTTTGACAACATCCGTGAAACTAGTTTGTTTTTCAGTGCTCAATCTGCTTTTCAGTTGCACTGGACATCTCATTGACTATTCATAGAGAATGAGGCATCGGTTTTTACTGTTTATACATTCAGGAGTGATTCTATATTGGTTATGTCATCCAGTATCTATTATTTGATCTTCAGAGAATGGGTAACTTATTCTTGTCTCTGCTCAGGGTATAACTGGTGTGGTCAGACGTAAGATTCCAGAAAAGTATGTCACAGCTGGTGGTGGGAGTTCATGACCAGGGTAGCAGAGATGTCTTGTCGTCAAGTCTTCGTGTAGCCTGTCCATTCTGTCTGCTGTTTCTTCTGCTTTGAATAAAGCTGTCTTGATGGATTTGTGCTGTTGCCAGATACCATGTACATATTAGTTGAAAACAATTGTCCCAGTTGACAAGATTGTCATATATTTATATCTCCATTGTGTCTTTGAAGACAGTTCCAGAGCCTAATGGTGTGGCGCAGCCCCTTCATCTGTTCAAAACCAAATATATGTCCTCTGTTGATGCTGTGCTCTGCTACCATGAAGTTGTTTGTTTGGCTGAGGCAGACTCCCCTGACATGCTATATGCAGCACTATGAGTTGCAGTGCTACTTATCAAACTCGCACCTGATACTATAAGTGTCAGGTGTTCATAGTCCTAGTTGATCTTTTACTGAGGCAAGTAGGCCTATGTCCTTGATTTTGTCTGTTGGGTGGAAAATGTTTTTATGTGGTGTTTCTCCATGATCCTGTTAATCTTTGGTGTGGGTGGCTCTGCACACAGAACGAGCATCAGGTGTGTGGTTTCTTCTTCCGGTCTTTTCTTTTTTCCTCTTGTTATGCCAGAATGCACACCTTATTTTGGTCACCATTTACCCATTCTTTTATAAAGGTTCCTGCAGATACTGTAACTTGACAGGCAGACTCTTCTTGTTGAAAATGTTCTTTTGATCCTTATACTGAGGTGTGAGCTCAGAATTTTCTTGCGCTGTTTGGTGCCAACTATTAGCACTATGGTGCAAGTCCATGTGTGTCTTCTTCCTGTAGAAAGATTGCCCCAACATGCCGTCGTGGTTCTTCTTCATCATAATGACCAGTAACAGTAGGCATACATTTTCTTCCGCCTCCATGGTGAACCTGTGATGTTCTCTTTCTTCACAGGATTTCACACCACATTGAAAGTAAAGGGTTGTTAGTGCATGTCGGACCAGATTAACTGTGCCCTTATCAAAGTGACCCTTGAACAGTACCATGGAGTGTCTCAGTGGCACCTGTCTGAAGACGGACGTGATGTTGAAGCTGACTATGAGGTTCAGGTGCAGTTGCAGGTGCAGGTGAATCTTCAGGAGCAGCTTTACAATTTCTGTCAAATTCTTGACTTGTTGTGGGTAATGATCTGTGAGAGGTATCACCAGCTGCACCACATGTTGGTGAATTTATTGCATTCACTATAGGACGTAGTGGGACTCTCTCACTGCGTATTTTCAGGAGATCGTGAAGCCATGGTGGTGCCTGTGTTCTGGAGTAAAGCAGTCTGACACTATCCTTCTCTTAAGCTGAGCTGTTTAGGTGTGGTGTGGTCTTCTGCATCATAGGTGGTGTAGAATCCTTATCCACTTCTTTGTTTTCCAGATGCTGTAGTAATTGTCTGTATTCATCCAGTAATCATCTGACCTTAATAACACCGTCATGACGCTTTTGTCTGCTGTAGGTCAAGGGGAATATTCAGTTTAAGTTGTCAGCTTTGGCCAGTGACGTAATCTTAATGGCTGCTGCCACATCACTTTTGGTTTGTATATTCACAGTCTTATTAGTTGGTGAAGCCAATGAATATGAAAGCAATAAATAAATAAAATGGTTGTGGTGACTGACTGGTGTGTAGCTTAACACAACATATAGATTAGTTTGGGAAATGACAGTTTGGTTGTGAGTAGGTGAAGCCAACGAATGTGATACTAAAAAACCCTGGTTATGGTGATGGATTGATCTGTGCTGATGCCGTTTAGAAAAATTGCCAAAAACATAAAAGTTATAGTTGGCATATTGTTTATGGCATTTGTCACATGTTTCCCATGACACTGGTCAAAAGCTTGTGACTCGTATCAAATGTGGCACTATATCTCTCTGTTGCTGGTACCACTACATTATCACCCTCACCGAGATGTTGGTATTGGCATCTTGGCTCTTTCAATGGTCCTGCAGGTCTTCCTTCTCACTTTTTCCATGACATCACTAATGGTTTGCTCGATGCTGCTAATGATCTCATGTTTATGTAATGCTCTTGGTACTGGTGCAAAATTCAAAGCTTTCAGCAGTATGGTTGTTTTCGTCCAGTAGAACTGTTGATGATCCCTTAATTGGTAGTGAAAATCAATGAAACTTGTTGCACAGTGTTGCGGTAGATCTCTGTGTAGAAGCCACTGGTTGCAAAGATGTTTCCATTGACTCGCTTCTAAATGCAGGCGAAGATACTGGATGCAATAAGCAGGTGGCAGCTTGATGCATCATTTATAACTTTTAAATTATTTGAATAATTTTTATTTTGGTATCATAATTGTCCCTCTCCTCTTTGGATTCTAAAATTTAGTTATTTCCAACCATGTGATGACTGTCATTATGCCATGCATGTTAGACTGCTTAATGGCTGCCAGGACCAACTATGGATATTAGTTATTTCCGAGCTATGGTAGTGAGAATTGGGTACAGTGCCACCTTGGTTGAATTAGAGTACAGCAGAATTTTCCATTGCGAGTTTGCATATGACAATGTTATGTTGAATTCATGCTGCAGTGGAAGACAGAGCAAAATAAGATGTTGGCACACATTATTCTAATCTCAATTAGCTCAAAGAAGCCAACAAATTTTAGTGTCGCCATTGAAGGGATTATATGCTTTGACTCAAAAAGTTGCTGTTGAGAGGTTTGTGGTTTAATCCAAGGCATTTGGATATAACCTGTAATGATATGCTGCAATGTTTAAGAGACTCAACCTGCTTAGCTCCAATTGATGAACCATCAGAGTACAGTCTTTTTCAACATTGAGGTGCTATAGAGAAACATTCAGGCGTATTATCTGCAATTGTAATAATCCATCCTGACGTCATATGTCATGGATGAACAATGCTCACATGTTGAAAAAGCATGTGGGAATTCCTTAGCCACGTTGAGTAACTCAGAAGATAGTGATTGGATTTGCAGGGAGCTATGTGTTGTGATATTGCTATGCAGTCACTGAATGTGATTATGATGTGCGGGCTTTATATTCCTGTCCAAGTATATTGATTAATCTTTTCTGTGGTTTTCCCTAATTTCCTTTGAAGATGCCAGAGCAGAGTTTTACTTTCACATCCTTGTAGTGTGTGTTTTCCCCTCATATTTTCATACAACTGTGCAACTTTACTTTTACATGCAATTATATTGTTTGTAGTGTATTTTTGATTTGAAATGGTCCAAGGAAAATAAATAAATAAATAAATGTGCCCTTAGAACCAAAGATAAGTGTGGTATTTTTTTTCCAGGAAAAGAAAGATGAAGCAGAGAAAATAAAATTATCTGCAAATGATTTGTTTAAAGAAGGCAAACACAAGGAAGCTGCTTTAAAATACACTCTCGCCTTACGGACTTGTCCACTAAAGTATGAGCACGACAGAGCCATCTTATACTCCAATCGAGCAGCAGCAAAAATTAAAATGGTTTGTTGAAAATAAGATTTGTTTTGCTTGTGATTTATGTGTTTTACCATCTGCAAAATGTGAATTTAAGCATTTAGGCATAGCCTCTGTTGCATGAGACTTATTACCTACAAGTTAATATATCCTTGTAATTCACCATATACCATAGCAGTAAAGAAGACCACTCACCATGAAGCAGAAGTGTTGAGTTGCTGATAGGTGAACACACACACACACACACACACACACACACACACACACACACACACACACACACACACACACCTGCCTTACATGGTGCCATGAGTTGCTGATAGGTGAACACACACACACACACACACCTGCCCTTACATGGTGCCAGCTGGACTAACAGTGCAAATGCTTTGGTTCTCAGTAGGTGGATTGGTATGGTGAGGGTAGTGTCGTGTGGGATGGGTAGAGAGAGAGAGAGAGAGAGAGAGAGAGAGAGAGAGAGAGAGAGAGAGAGGGAGGCAAGAGACAGGGAGAGGGAATGGATGTGGGTGGCTAGCAGCTCGGAGGTAGGCAGTCGGTTTGCTGGCTACGAATGTGAAGAGGAGAGGTGGCAGGTATATGAACTAGCCATGTAATGCACAATTGTAGGGGCCGGCGGGGAACAACACATGCTGAAGGCAGTGTGGAGACATGAATTGGCAAGGAGTGACAGTACGGAGTAATGGGAGACTGTTGGATGGAGGGTGCAAGGATAGTGTGTTACCTTAGATTGAGGTCAGGATGATTACAGGAGTGGAGGATGTGTTGTAAGAAAACATCCTATCTGCACAGTTCAGAGACCAGATGATGCAGGGAAGGATCCAGATGGCCTGGGTTGTGAAGCAGCAATTGAAATTCAGCATGTTGGCTCGACTGCGTGTTGTGCCACCAGGCGGTAACTTTGTTGTTGGCAACAGTTTGACAGCTGCCCTTTCATTCTGGCGGACAGCTGGTTAATTGTCATACTGACATAAAAGGCTGTGCAGTGTTTGTAGCAGAGTTGGTATATGACTAGGCTGCCCTCATGGGTGGCCTGGCTACTTATGACTAGAATAAGCTTATGACAGGACTGGATGGATGGTCTTCCACAGGGATTTTATCCTTGTGGCAAAGAACTGGGAGTGCAAATGCCTTAGGGATGGACTGGGATGTTGTTTAGGTTGAGTGGGTGTCAGAACACCACCTTAAGGAAGGGTGGGAATGATCTTCCGTGGGATGTTCCTCATTTCAGAGCAGGGTGAGTGATAATCTGACGAAGAATATGGTTCAGTTGTTCCAGTACGTGTTGATACTGGGTGATGAGAGGGGCCTCCTTTGTAGATGTTCTTTTTTCTCATTTTTTGGGTGGGGTTGGGGTTATGTGAGTATACAGCCTGGGAAAATAATTTGTAAACTAGGTGTAGGGGCTATTGTCTGCCTGTGAAGACCTTCATGAGGCCTTCAGCATATTGGCCAAGGAAGTTCTTGTCACTGCAGATATGTCGTCCGTGAGTGGTAAGGTGGAAGGGATCTTTTTCATTTGGGGAGGATGGTATCTGTTACAATGCAGGTGTTGTTGCTGTTTAGTAGGTTTAATATGGGTGGAGATATCAGAGACATGGGGGTCACTGTCCAGGAAGGTGGTATGTTGCGTAGAGGAGGACCAGGTGAAGTGAATGGGAGAGAGGAGGTTGAATTTGTGAAGGAATGTGCATGGTTATCTTGGCCCTGAGTCCAGAACATGAAGATAACAATGAACTTGAACCAGACTAGGGGTTGGGAGGTTTCCTCCAGATGGCCCATACGATGATGTCATGGAGATGCCCATGGCTGTGGTGTGGATTTGTTTGTATACCTTTCCTTCAAAGGAAAAGTAGTTGTGGGTCAGGATGTGATTGGTAAAGTGTACATGGAATGAAGTGGTGGGACTGATGTCTGAAGGACAGTGGGAGAAGTACTGTCCAGTAGCGGCAAGGCCATGGGCATGAGGGGTGTTGTATAGGGAGGTGGCATCAGCAGTGATGAGTAGGGATCCAGGAGGTAAAGGTTGGGGGGTGGTTGAAATTCAGTGAAGGAAGTGGTTAGTATATTTGCTGTGGGAGGCCAGGGTTTTTTGCAGTTGGTTGGAGGTGTTTGTCAACAAGAGTAGAAATTGCAAATAGTCTTCAAGGGTTTGCCATGGGATGACATTGTGCAAATTTCACAATATTTCCTTGGAGCAATTGTCCAACATCTTCAAGTGGTTGAACCTTGCTGCTTTGTTGGTGGCTAGGTGTGACTGGCAGTATCCGCAAGTCGAAACCCCTGTATATAGAAAATGCGTACAAAGAATGCCCAAGTGCGGAAATCACGCATGCGCAATGATTTGCAGATAGATGGCGCCATACTCAAATGCCCTTTGCTGAAAATTCTGGAGCAGCCCTCCTGTGCATGCGCTATGTTCACTGACAGTGCGGACAGACGTTACTCACTAAAAAACCATACTAGACCATTGTTATGACAGATCTGTTATTGAAAAATCTTGTGATTTTCTTATCATTTAATAGCACCCAATGCAGGGTTCCAGGTGTTCTCAGTGGAGATCCTATATCCCTTTTGATTAGATTATCAGTTGTACAGATATATATTGCCTCCTTAATGACGCAATCCTTGAAAGATGATGCTGGGGATGAAACCTCCGTCTTTTCATAAATAATGCGATCTCCTATATTCAGACAGTATTCTGTGATTGCCGACTTCTCCAATTGGTGTAGGTATGTATGAAGTTGATGTTTATCACAGCGGGTCTTGTACTATGTGACATGTCTGGCCTATATATGCCACTCAACATTGACATGTTTGAGTACGGCGCCATCTATCTGCCAGTCACTGTGCATATGCGTTTTTTGCGCATGTGTTCTATATACAGGTGCGTTGACATGTGGATACTGTCAGTAGTACCTAGCCACGAGCAAGGTTCAACCACTTGAAGGTGTCGGACAGTTGCTCTGAGAAAATATTGTGAAATTTGCACATCATCATCTGGCAGCAAACCCATGAAGACTGTTTACAACATATCCTCTGGGAAAGCTTGAAGAGTCACATCTGGTACTCTTATGGAGAGGAGATGCCAAAGAACATATGCGAGTTCAACAAGTTACACCTCAAGAGAGGTAGATTGTTAAGCACCCTTGCATTTTATCTGAGATGCTGCGACAAGCGAATCATTCCCATGTTTGTTGAATTTAAACTTTGTTGAAAATCACTAATATTCTCATTCCACAGGTCTCAGCCAGTTGACAGAAAGTTTAAGCACAATGTTTGAGGAAGATTAAATTGTGGGAGGGACTGACGGTAGTTTAGGATGGTATTAGCCGTATGATTTTGCTTGTAACTTGGGCAAAATTGCTCCTGAGATTCTCACTGCTGATGTTTGCTTTGTGCAGCACTCCGATCCTGGTCTCAGACACACATTTAATCTGCCATAAAGTTTCAAATCAGGGCACACTGAAGACTGAAAATTCATTCTGGAGATATGTGGTTGAATTGTTGGCCAGTACGTATCTACAGGAGATGAAATGTCAGTGCTGCTGATAGACACACAGAAAAGTACACACACTATTCCAACTTTCAGAACTCCTGGAGGAGCGGAGAGCTGTAGAGTGGGGAAAGATTGAAAAGGAAAAGGAAGTTACTCCAATACCAGGATAAGAGGGAGCTACCTATTGTCAGGTCAAGGGGACATCTTTTGAATATTTTTTCAGGTGTTGAATATTCATCCAGAAAACATAAATGCATTTTCACAGTAATGATATTTATGGAACCAGAGAGAAACTTCTTTTTCTCTGCTTCTACTTGATCAATGCTTAAAACGATCTAGTCATGCAACAATGCTTTCTTTACATTTTTTACTTCAGCATTTTGCTCTAAGTGTTTCAGGAACCCATTATACTTTATGTGGAAGGCATTGTAAACCCAATCAAAAGTAAATTCTATTCCATACCACACACAGATCTGAATCTTACGCGAACATATCACAAAATTGTATTTGTATGTCTGATTCTCACTTGGAAAGTCCTAGGCTCTCAACACACAGGATGAAGTGAAAATTTTTTCAGTTATTCTGTAGCAAATGCCCATGCCCCAGCTGCGCAAGCAGAGGAAGAAGAAAGCGACCTGTTCTATGAACTGGAAAGAACATATGCCCTGTGTACAACCTTAAAATAGTTGTTGGTGATCTAAATACTCAAATGGGCAGGGAACAGATTTTTAAACCAATGATTGGAACCCACAGTAAACAAATCACAAGTAGTGGTAATGGAACAGTGCTCATATTATTGTTGGTTCTTCACTGTTCCCATACAAAGATATACACAAAGTAACATGAAAGTCATGAAATTGGAACATTGTTAAGCAGACTGATCATGTGTTGACTGATGCAAGGTGCAAGTAGGACCTTTTGGACTTGGGGAGCCGCAGAGGCCCAAATGTAGATTCAGACCACTTTTTACTATGGGCCTGAGTGAGGGCTGGAATTTTCAATATGTGTAAAGGAAACAAAACCAACAAACAGGAACACAACGTAATAGCTCTAGAATCATCTACAATTAGAAAGTAGCACCAGGAATAAAATCACAGATCCCTGGGTTGGTACCCACACCTGCTGATAATGCTATGATAATGGAGGACACAGAACCAACAATTTTGGCAGCCAGCAAACTGGATATGATGGCTGTTGACAGGGGGTGCCCACACTATATGTATGAGGGTTGCCCAAAAAGTAATGCACCAGAATTTTTTTCTCAGTCAAAAACAATGCTACAAATGCGAAACGTTACATATGTAAGTCTCCTGATTGAGCGTGCCAAGTTTCCATCACTTCTGACAGATAGGGTAGCTGCAGGACAGTTTCAAAATGGTGTCTGTAGGTGATGTATGTTACAAGCAACATACCATTATTGAATTTTTCACTGCAGAGAAAGAACTGTGGGAATATTCACAAATCCTTGTGTAAATTCTGTGGATAGAAGTACAGTTAGTCGCTGGGCATGGAGGGTGAGGTCATCAGAAGGTGGTTTGGCGGAGCTCCAATATTTGTGGTTTGACGGAGCTCCAAGATTTGCAGCAGTCGGGGAGATCATCCTCAGTTGTCACACTTGACTTGTTGCAGTCAGCTGATGTCATTCTCAAGGACAGATTAAAGGATTCTGTTCGTTAAAGACATTTTGAGAATGATGAGGAGGTGATTCACACAGTGAAGGACTGTCTTTGCCACCAGGATAAGAATTGGTACTGACAGGGCACACACACACTTGTTTCGTGCTGGAGGAAGGCCATAGAATGGGATGCAGATTACGTGGAAAAATGGGGTGTGTAGATAAAACACCATTCTTTCATGTGTGTAATTCTCATTATGTTCAATAAAGAATTGTTGAAGGAAAAAATGCGGTGCATTACTTTCTGGACAAGCATCATACAAGAAAGAGCCTAGTCAGTTGTATGTTTAGTAGCCCAGCAGCATTTATGTTTGCATGTTTAGGGGATCTCTTTTTCTTTGATCTCTTGATTATGTATGTGGTTGACGTTCTGGCTTGTTCTGGCCTGTTCTTTGTGGTTGTTATAATTCCCGCAGTTGATGAATTGGTGCAGCTAGGATAGAAAACTTGGAAGGACTGAAGAGTGTGACAACGCTGAGGATAAATGGAAAATAATAAAGACTGTAACAATGATGTCAGGAAATGAAACACTGGGAACTGAAGCAAGGTGCATAAGACGTCCATGGCTTGATACTGAGTGTGAGATAGCAACAGGGGCAAAGAATGTAGCATATAGAACAACACTACAGTCAAATTGTATAAGAGCACAAATGGAAGTTGAGGTGGGGTTGGAGGAGGAGGGGGGGGGGGGGGGGACTATGAAAGCAGACATTAAAGAACTAGTGTGAAATGTATTTGCATTTGCAAATATGGACAACCATCAACTGTATAATGGGGTAACAACAATGCAAATTTGTTGCGAGCCGATTTCCCACTTATCGCAAGTGGTCACCTTTAACCGTTTTGCTATTCGAGCATGCTCCACGGCCAGATCCAAAATTCCATATATCATCAACCATGTGGCTACAACCTGCACTCTTGCATCCATTATGGATATTCCTGTACAGATTATTTTAATTGAAAGCCACTTGCCCAATGTTGGCGGATAAATATGGTATTGCAGTGCTTGTAATGTTCAGAAATACAATGCTCTCCCCTGTACAGGAATGTACGAGTGCAGCTTGTAGACACATGGCTGATGACATGTAGAGGTTTGAATCTGGCCGTGGAGCATGCTTGAATAGCCTAATGCTAAAGGGACCACTTGCAATAAGTGGGAAATCTGGGTTTGAATCGTGGTTCCAATACAAATTTTCATTGTCATTATTCCATTATACACCTGATGGTTGTCAATATTAACAATTGTGAATAGATTTCACGAATTTCATAGTGCTGCTGTTGTGTATGTTTCTTCGGATGCATCATACTTCTGAACAGCACAGCTACAGCAATATTGTATCAAAGAACTGCAGTTTCAGAATAACGAGAATGATTTGAAAAAATTTTATAGGAAGGTAAATGCTGCCTGCAAATCCTTTAATGGAAAAACTAGCTTGGTAAAGGATGAAACAGGTAAAATCATAAGTGAAGGGAGAGAGAGGGGTGAGAGATGGTGCTGACATTTTGATAAACCATGGAATGATACCAAGAGATCTCGTGAAGTACAAGGATTAAATGAAATGTAATTGGATGGATAAAAATCTATTCAACAAGCAGCAGCAGCAGGAGAAAACATACATAATGCTATTGAAATGTGCAAGCTTTCGGAGTAAGTGTGTTGTTTCACAGGGTTAGCCACCTGTGAAATGACACGTAGTGTACCACCTGTTGTGTAAACATTGTTTGGTCTTTTACATTGGCATGACCACCACCAATTTATCAGTATAAATAGGCATAGGTAGAGGGTGTATACTAGAAACACACAATATCCTGTTGCTGAACATGCTCAACAACATGACAGTCATGACCCTCGTGCCTGTTTCACTATATGTGCCATCTGGATTTTTCCATCAGACACCAGTTTCTCAGAACTCCACGAG
Source organism: Schistocerca americana (assembly GCF_021461395.2). NCBI lineage: Eukaryota > Metazoa > Arthropoda > Insecta > Orthoptera > Acrididae > Schistocerca > Schistocerca americana. The sequence continues at coordinate 515,871,540 of NC_060121.1, read as the reverse complement.
TGGGAACTGGCCTTACACCATGTCCCACCTAGCCTTAATTTCCATTAATTTCTACACTTTCAGCATTTTTTTCTCAGTAACTATTCCTTTCTTCACTCCCTTTTCATTTTCTATATATTTTTTTTCTGACCTGGCTATTTTTCCCTGCCCTCCACCTCTACCACATACTTAGCTTCCTGTTTATTAACTCTTGCACGGTGTTTTGTCACTAATCTCTCTCTTGCATGTTACCCTATCTTCCACCTTTAAGCTCACAGGTTTTCAAAGCTTGTCCTGTGCAGTCCCCAACAATCAGTCTTCCCTTCTCATCATGTCCGGTGAGTCTCTCCTGACCCAGGCTTCCAGGTGACTTTTACAGTGCTCTCCATTTTCTAACCCTCACCAGCATTTTCCTTCACTGCTATTCCTTCCCTCTCAACCCTTCTGCCAGGAGGAGGAGCCACCGGCTCCAAAAGCTTGGAAATTTCAATATTTTTATTTGTGTTTTCTTGTGCTGCCTCTTGCTGAGTAGATTTTTTAACCACCCAGTTACATTATATTTTCAAAAATTGATTGTTTTCATTTCAAATGAGTTGGACAAAATTACTTGCCTACCAGATCTAGAAGAGACGAGAATTGCTTTGAAGAAATTGATGAACAATAGGTTACCAGGGACACACAATATTCTGGCAGAATTTTTCAGGCAAGGTGACCTTAGATTAGAACAAGTTCTCCTAAAACTGGTCATTTCAGTATGGAATGAGGAGAAAATCCCCAGTAGTGGAGAGAAGGAAATATGTGCTCTGCATACTAGAAAGAAGATAGTTTGGAATGTGACAACTATCAAGGAAGTATGCTGCTAAACTTGGGATATCAAGTATTCTCCAACATACTGTTCGACCACTTCCTCCCAATTGATGAGAGAGACTGGCTCATATCAATGTGAATTTCACCAGCGCAATCAATACTAGATCAGGTAGACATCCTAAGACAAATTTTAGAAAAGCGAATTGAATTCTGGATTGGCATGCATCACCTTTGCATCAGCTACAAGTCAGCACATGGTAGCCTAAACAGATAGCAACTGCACTATGCTTTGACCAAACTTGTAACTACTGGAAAATCATTAAGGATTGTGAGAATGACAATGTATGCGGTACATAAGCAAATCTACTGTTCAGGGAAATGATATTTTGTAAATCAATACAACTACTTAGTTTATGCCGACAACGTAGATATAGTCACAAGAACTATAAAGGGAATGAAGGAGACATTCAGCATTTGGGAAGGCCGGTGAGAATATAAGACTGAATATCAACAAGAAGAAAGTGCCACCCCCAATAACATTGGGCGATTATACTTTTGAGAGAATTGAGCAGTTTCAGTATCTGGGAAAACAGTTAGGCACTTCAGCGACACCTCTTATGAAATTAAACAGAGATTAATACCAGCCAACAAAGCCTATTTCACATTAAAAAACTATTTTTCTCAAGACTCTTAACTCATAGTATCAAGTTAACAATTAATGAAACTCTTATGAGAACAGTGTTTACATATGCTTCAGAAACTTCATCATTATAATTAAAAGATGTTGGAATGCTAGATGCCTTTGACAGAAGGTATTTCGAATAAGTGTTGGTCCAATCTGTGAAAGAGGAAAATGGAGGAGGTACAGTCATGAGCTGTACAGTATATGTAAAGATCCTCCTCCTAGAAGAATAGTGAAATCAGCCAAATGGAGATAGGGTGAGCACGTGGCACGGATAAGTAATATGGAAGTAAAGAAAAGAATAGTAGATGGAAATCTAGGGGTGTCAGAGAGGACAGCGTCAACCAAGGACCAGATGGAATCGGGGAGGACCAGCAGAAAATGGAGTGTACAAGGAAAACTAGATTGTTGAACAGTGATATCAGACAAAGAATTGTTGAAGAGGCTGTAGAACCATAGAAGAGTAATTTCAAGAGCCTGTGCCCCATTGTGTGGTAGGTATTGTAGTTCCAATCAAAACTAAACTTTGTCCTATATCATACAAAAGTTTGAATCTCACACGGACATATTGCAAGACTGTGTTTGGATGTCTGATACTCTCTTCCAAAGTTCTTGTACTGGCTATCATGTATACCTGACACAGAGAATCTACATTGTCACAATAGTACAATGAGTACCTTTGCCTACAATTACATACCAATCAATCTACCTCATTGTCTTTGACTTCATCCTGGATGTACAAATACATAGAATATTATTCTGTGATGCAGCTGAGTTAATTACATTCATCCTTGCTATGCTGGGACATTTGTTAACAAAGTGCCACTTATAAAACCACAGTCTTCGAAACGAACCTGCATATCTGTTTATTCAATAAATTTCAGTCACACTAAAAAAACATTGGCCAAGTGCGAATAGGACATGTGCACTAAAGGCCCGTCCACACGCAACGATCTGTCTGCGCAAATGTCTGCGCACATCACATCTGCGCAGACAGATCGTTGCGTGTGAACAGAAGATTTGCACCAACCTGAGGTGTGTGCAAACCTGGAAGTTGGAGTTGGAGGTTTGAGCAAAACCTCTCAAATCTGTCGGTTCAAACCACATCTGCGCAGACAAGTTGGAGCGTGTGGACAGGAGATCGTCGCAAATCTGGCGCGAAACAGCTGTTTGCTCAGTCTAGTGTTTGTATTTGTGTGCACAGGGCATTAAAATGGCTGATACTCGTCAGTGTTCTCGAGAGTTTGTAAGTGAATTCATTGAAATATACAGAAACCACCCATGTTTGTGGAAGATTAAAAGTAAAGAATATAGTGACCGAGACAAAAAGACAGCAGCATACAATGCTCTAATTGAAAAATTGCGGGCAGTTGGCGCCTCGGCAAACAGAGAAACGGTAATAAAAAAATAATTTCGTTGCGAACTGGCGAAATTATTTGCGGATGGATGTCGAAACTTATAATTATCTCTTAAAGCATGTAACCCCTCATATTATGAGAAAAATACTTGTATTAGAAGGGAAATTTCTCCTCATGAACGCCTGGCAGTAACATTAAGATTCCTAGCAACAGGAAGGAGCTACAATGATTTGGAATTTTCATCTGCAATATCGAAACAAGCATTGAGTGAAATAATACCCAACACATGTGAAGCTATTTACGCTTTCCTGAAAGATGAGTTCATGAAGGCAAGTCAAGTAAATTAGTCTGTCAGCGAACTGTTTACCGAAAAGAGTTATCCAAAGTTCAGAAATCTAGAAGATCTGGTGTAGGAGTAGATCAAGTATACCAGCCAACGTTATGGTATTTTGATCTACTTGGCTTTCTTAGTGATCAAGAAACGCCAAGACCAAGCAGGAGTACAATTGAAGATGAAATTGGAGTGCCAATGTGCGAGGAAATGGAACACGAGGTTATGTAAAACAAAACAGGTTCGCCCTGCAACTCTCGCAGTAAATTTACGTGACAAAACTGCTTTCGCTTTAGCAGCCACTGTCTGCACCATTTTGACCGCTTTCTCTGTTTCCTGCGGTTGGTCTGAATGTTTTTTGCAACACAAGTTGTGAACACAGACCACAACAGAACTTCCTCCATTTCTATTTTTCAAAATAACTGAATTAAATTTTGACGTTTTCGGGGAGCGTAGTCGCTTGCCACTGATATTTCTTTTCTACACCGACAGATGGCGGGCGAGTAGTAGATTGGGGTTTGTGTCGTGTGAACACACCACATTTGCAGCGATCTTTTGCATGTACAGACATCTGCGCCGATGTCTGCGCAGACAGATCGTTGCGTGTGGACCGGGCTTAAGGGTTCCATACAAATTTTTAAGTTCATTCATCCTGTGAATTGAGAATCTCTAAGCATTTTGCCTGTTATCGATATAGATACTGGCAGGATATTGGTCCCAGAAATTCAAAGATCCTATCAAAATCTTTACAGTAGTTCCTCACCCCAGCCCGGATGTACAAAAAGAAGTGAACAGGGTACTTCAGTTCATACATGCAGAGAGAGGTGGTTTAATAAAAAAAAAATATTTTCACACTAAAACATGATTACAACTTACATTTTGTGTTTGCATCCAGTAATGTTTTTCTATTATGCTTTTGACAGATGATAAATGAAATGTATGTTCAAATGGCAAAAAGAGATATTTTATTGATGTAAGTACAGGTTAACAAGTTTCAGATTTTTTGCTTTAGTTGTACTGTGGAACTTTGCTTCTTGGAGAATTTCCTGATTCTAGGACAATGGGAAGTACCCTATAGGTTTTGATGAGTGAATTTGCGAGTATCAAAATATGTGACATAAATGACCAAATCTTTTGATTGTATTGACTTAGAAGCTTAAATTTTTTACACAGCCAAGGGACTATAGACATTAGTATCTGACATAAAAATGAAGTTGATACAACAACATATTCCAGAGAAAAAGGGGTCTTAAAAGATGGACGGACAGATGGATAAAAAAATTACAATTTTTTTTCTGTTTGTTATAAATACAAGTTAACAATTTTATATTTTCTCCTTTACTTGTACTTTTGCTTCTTGCAAAATTTCATGATTATGGGTCAATAGGAAACACACTAGAGGTTTTGAGGAGTGAGTTTTCGAGTATGAAAGTACATGACATTAATGGCCGTATCTTTTGCGTGCAGTGATTCAGACACTTATAATTACTGTGTCGCCAACGGACAATAGGCCTTAGTATGTGATATAAATTTGAACTTGATACACCAAACTGTTCCAGAGACAAAGGGTCTTAACAGACGGATGGACAGAAAGACAGATGGGTTAAAAAAGACCAAAGAAATATTTTTTGTGTGTGATATAGTCACAAATTAGCAATTTTCAGATTTTTTTCTTTACGTGTACTGTGAAACCTTGCTTTGTGCCAAATTTCACGATTCCAAGTCAACAGGAAGGACAATATAGATTTTGATGTGTGGTATTTCAAGTGTCGAAGTATGCGATATAACTGGCGGTATGGTTTGACATCTTTGACTTAGAAGCTTACAATGTTTGTGCCACCAAGAGACGATAGACCTTGGTATGTGACATAAATTGGAACTTGATATGCCACTAGGAAAAAGGGTCTTAGATAGAATCTGTTGGCAGATTTTTACATATTTTTCAAATTTGTGTATATGGTTACTGCAAATGTCAGCCATGTTCAAAGTTGTACACTTCTTACCCGCCCATGTATCCAAGGCTGTCTCGAAGTACAAAGACATCAGAAAGAAGATCCTAAACACAGGTAATTACCATACCTTCAAATGAAGTCACCCTTAGAGGTGACGAAACCTGGTCAAGGTACATAGAAAAACTATGCAACCGGTTGGCAGATTTTTACATATCTTTCAGAAGTCTTAGATAGAGACAGACAGACAGATGGATAAAAATGAAAAAAAAAAAATATTTTTGTGTGTTATATAGTTACAAATTAACAATTTTTTTATTTTTTTCCTGCATTTGTACTGTGAAATGTTGCTTCTTACCAAATTTTGAGGTTCTAGGTCAACGGGAACCAGTCTATAGGTTTTGATTAGCGAGTTTTTGAGTATCAAAGTATGTGACATAAATGGCCATATCTTTTTTATTGCATTGACTTAGAAGCTTAAAATTTTTATACCCGCAAGGGACCATAGACTTTAATGTGTAACATAAACTTGAGCTTGATACATCTACCTGTTCATGAGAAAAAGAGTTCTTAACAGTCGGACAGACAGATAGATGGACAACAAAGTGATCATGTAAGGCTTCCATTTTTACAGAATATGTGAAACCATTACATGTAAAGTTTGAGCTGTAAAATCTGACTTCTTCTCAGTTTTTTTGTGATGGGATCTGCTGCAGAGTTTTTTTTTCAAAGGCATACATCCCATTTTCTTTTCTGAAAGGCAAGTTTTAACTGTCTCAAGACTTGACATTATGCTTCAGCTTTAATTGTTCTAATAGGAGCCATAAAATCCATCAGAAGAATTTTGTGTGTCAGAAAACAAGAGCAGAGTTTTTTGTTACAGAATTCAAATTTTGTGTTCTTTGAAGCATTTGTGTAGTGCTATTACACTGCATTGTATAGAGTCATGGATGCAATGAAACACTGTATGAAGGCCAGTATCTTTGAAATCAGCAGTTATTCTCTTTTTTCGTGCTCATTGTGTGTGGAAGAAACCTCCAGATTTGTATTTGAGAGTGTGCAAATGTGTTATTCCCAGTTACATCTGTTTATCGTGAATTAATCCTGTCCTCCTCATATTTATATTAGATAAGGATATTATGCTGTGTCGTGGTTCCCCATGTTAAGTTTGACTAAGAATCATAAGGTTTTGGAGCACACTCTTTATTTGTTCCAGGATTTTTTGTGGCATTTAACAGAACTTTTGCCTGAATGTGGAGAATATCAAGAAGTCCAATCATTCAGTTTTTTTGGTGTAGGAAGTGTGACCAAACCATTATCAATAGTACCAAGTGCTAACTGTATCATGGTTGAACTCTGTTATGGTTGTTGGTTGTAATATTTGCATATGCTGTATCAAATTTATTGTAATCTTCACTAGAGTGTGAACAAATATGAGTTGTATACAAAATCTTTCCAGTAGTTTCAGTAACAGATCAAATTGCATATTAGCCCACAAAACCAGCAATAGTAATTCCAGATTGAAATTAGTATAACTCCAAGTATGACTACTTCATTGTGCATGCATTTTACATTTTTGTTTTTCCTCCTCCCACTGGACAATCACTTGTTGAAGCAGGATTCACCATGTACTCTATGGGATTCTGGATTATGTTGTACATTGCTAGACTTGCTGTTGTGCTTTTATTTTCAAGTACAAAATAGCTTTTCATGGGTACTAGGTCATATGGCTACAATACATAATACTAGTTGCTTTCTTGCCAAGTACAGTGATGGTATACACTTTAAACTTTATGAAGACTTCAAGCTTGTCACATCATTTCCACCACCCAATACTTTAGCTAACTGGAACTTAAGTCATGCTGGTCTCATAATTTGTAAATATAGTGACAGTTCTCTGAATGTTAAGTATAAACTAAATGTATATAGTTATGAGTATTTTGCATTGCTGTTGTTGGGATATTTATGTTTAATTTCTATTTGGCAATTTATTTTCCATTACTTCAAGAATAAGAATAGGATAGGTTTTCAGTGGTCATGCTAGCAGAGAGAGAGAGAGAGAGAGAGAGAGAGAGAGAGAGAGAGATTCTGTACAAGTGTGTGTGTGTGTGTGTGTGTGTGTGTGTGTGTGTGACACAGTCTTGAGTGAACAGACCTGATAGATGTTAATTGATATGGGTTTTAAGTAATTGCATGTAACGTGTGTCTACATTCTGGAAATGCTTAGTGAATGATGGACATCGGTAATTTTGTTTATGAAAATACGCAAATATTAAGGGGACAATTTAGAGACTGAGCTAGTCAAGTTACTGTTGGCAGAACGTATTCTTAGGTGTTTGTGATTGTCCAAATTCATAAAACTTTATGATATACTTGAAAGAACTTATGATATTACGTATGTTGGATTGAAGCAATTATTTTTCTTGATGATTGAGGCATTTGTCACTGGCGATATCTAGGATAGAAATTACATTTTTCTGTAATTCGTCACTGCACTTGCATTATATTTTAATAATGCTATCTATTACCTCTGCAGTTTTGACTAATGATTTTGTTGTAAAAAGTTGTATCATTATTTTAATAAGTTTTTCGTTATTCTACAGGACTTGAAGAAAGAAGCTGTTGAAGATTGCAGTAAAGCCATTGAACTAAATCCAACATATGTGAAAGCACTCTTGCGTAGGGCACAGGCACAGGAGTCACTAGAGAAACTTGATGAAGCCTTTGAGGATTACAAAAAAATACTTGAGATTGAGCCAAGCCACAAAGAAGCAATGGCAGCTGTTCAGGTGATTAAACTTTTCAATGCATATAACATTTTTCACTAGTATTAATGGCTTAGAAATAATGAGACTGTCATATAACAACAAAAAAATCACTTCTCTTTGCCCTCACAAACCCTGTACTCTGTTCTAGGCTTCTCTCTAAAGAAAATGTTTGGCAGAACCCCTGTGCCCCAGCCACAATTATTGACAGCTCAGCTGTAGACACAGATGTGAAACCACTAAAATCCAATAACATTTATGAAGTTCGAACTTACTGATGGAAGATAGGACCAATAACTTTGGTATTCATTATTTTTATATCTGTCACAGTTGAGATAACAGTTATTTCTTTCTGGTTACTAATTTCGAACCACGGCATCAGTTTTCAAACCATAGCCTTAGATGTAGATGTAATTGTACAGTCCACCAATTTGTATATGCGAGTAACCAATTTTTCATTACTTGTCACTGGTAATCATTACATGAATTAAAAATGTTAAATTATATGAATGTGTGGTGTCTGTTCTTCTTATGTGTCTGAAAGAACACACGCCGCACATTCATATAACTGATTTGCCATTGTGGGCAATGTGTCCACAATATCCAGGGTGGATGCACATTTCGTTCAACCTCCTGTTGCAGTCTAAATTAGTGAGCTTGGAGGTCATGGATGGGGACTATGGATAGATGGTACTAGGTGGGAATGTGGGTCAGCCAGGGAGCATGGCAAGGTAGTCCACACATTTATGATAAACACTGTGTCTGGATGGCACATTGGTTAATGCAACTGCCTAGTAAGCAGAAGAGCCCAAGTTCGAATCCCAGTCCGGCACACATTTTCACTCACTGCTGCTGATTCCACATAAAGTCCCAATGCCACTTATTCCATATAAAGCCCCAATGCAAGTGGTATCAATAGTTCCTTCCCTTTCATTTCCTTTCTACATCACGTTACATACTATAATGTGTATCACAGCTGCAGATTTTGCATGGTGTCTGTTCTTTCAGACATGTCCAAGTACTGCGGATAGGTGGCGCTGGGTGGGAATGTGGGTCAGCCAGTGAGTGTGCCGAGATAGTTCGCGCATTTGCGACAGAAACACTGTGTCCAGATGGCAAAGTGGTTAACGCTACTGTGTAGTAAGCGGGATATCCTGTGTTCGAGTCTGGATCCGGCACACATTTTCACTCACTGCCGCTGATTCTGCAAAAAGTCCTGACACAGTTGTATCAATAGTTTCTTCCCTTCCCTTCCCTTCCCTTCCCTTCCCCGTTCCCTCTTTGCCCTTCCCCCTTCAAGTTACAAAATTGTAAGCTTCATATGAGTATACAGTGTGATTTCTTTCCAATGTAATGGGTTTGCTGTGTTTGATTGGCAAGGAATTGCAATGTATACTCACATGAAGTTTAAAATTTTGTTTTCATATAGTGATTACTAGTGATGAATAATGAACATTTGGTTACTCACATGTACAATGATGGACTGTAAGATTACACTTACATCTAGTGCTATGGTTTGAAAATGGACTTGATGGACCAAAACTAGTCACCACAGAGAAATGACTATTATCATATGTGTGATGGATATTGGAAGAAAATAAAAATATCCTATACATTGGTGTATTGGTCCATTTATCCTGCAAAAAATTAACCACAGCTAGAGAAAACTGAAAAAGATATTGCTATTTTTTCTTCAAAATATTCCATACTCACCTTAAAAAAGTGCAAAATTAGTTGTTTCGATCTCAGTGTTATGTGGTTCTTTTTCTAGCCCACATAATCTTAGTTTGCATTACTCGTCCATACACAAGAAATTTCTCAAGTGTCACACATTTATGTATTTCCTGTGACCATAAAGTAATCCTGTCTCCTTAAAGCTTGACAGACCTTACATGTAATGATTTTGTCAGTGTCATTAAAAAGGCAAAAACTTTTCCGTGCATTTTCTCAATATGTCCAAGCATTCTGTTGGAGCTTGTCACTATCAAATAAACTTGTCATCTGGAAAGAATTAATAGAGATATGCATCTCATCATTAATGTTTGATCAACAGTTATTGACTTTGTTATGGCTATAAAAACCAGTCATAACTTGTAAACAGCTGTATGAATTTTTGTTTAGAATTTGTGAATGTTATTTTTAACCCTTTGAAAGTGGCGGACATGCTTGCTACTTGACTGCTGCATCATCATCAGTAATCCAGATAGCTGCTTGACAAGTGCCTTGCACTGCAGCTTACCTGCACCTGAATTACCCAGAATGACCTATGTTGCTCCATGCAGAATATTTTCTTTGAGTTTGGCCATTACCGATACAACATAGATACAATGAATGTGCAAGTTATTCAGACAGTTAAGTTTCTGACTCTGAAACTTCACTGCATATAAATAAGTGAAAGACTCAGAGAATTATTTTAATTGTTTCCTTGACTTAAATTATGTCTTTTGATACTATTTTAGTAGTTTATGATGAAAGCAACACTCACCTTTGGCCAGTGTTTCTTACCATCTGCTCCTCTCCATGTATTCCTCACTGTTTTAACTGAAGGAATAGTAAAACAAATCACAATTTACTTGAGGATATTTTTGTTGGTGAAAAAATCATAGTACATTAATTGTAAAGGGAAGGGATGTACTGACCATCTGTTGTATTGCTCTGATGTCAGCATTTACTGTGAACCACAATATAAACTTTTTCACTCCAGTTTATTGAATGCATTTCATGTGAGCTTTTTGTCATTTTATGTATAATTTATTCTTTAAATTATAACAGAGGGCTTAATCAAAGGATATATTTTCCAGCTGCAATAAGTACACTGTGCAAATAGTGTTAGTAAAGCACAAATATTGCTGCCCTGGGTAGTAGCTAATCAAAATGCTATTTTAATTTTGATTTACTTTTTGTGAACTTTAAATAGTTGACCATCTACGAAGACTTTCTTTTGAGCAGTGATGCTTAATGTTTATGTTTTTTTTATATCCAATCTGAAATAAACACTTCAGAATCCAAAATGTCAAACAGTTCCTGTTCGTCAGTGCTAATTTAACTTCTCTCCCCATTAAATTGAAGTTAAATTATTATGACTGAATTATATTTTGTTACTTGAGTGGAAACTTTTGGGCAAGAGAAGTCGCTCCTCCATTATTTTAACACAGATATATCCCACACTTCCTGCTATGCATTTAATTCCTGATTGAATTCTCAAGTGTATAAAACAAAATTATTAGACAGTTACAGTTCATAATCATACTATGTCTGCCTCTCGATGTCGAGGTTAGCACCTGGAATAAAATTTCTTTAGCTCTGCAGAATGCCAGCAATCCTTGACTCTGAAAATTCATAACATAGTCAGAGGCACAATCGTATGCCATGGGGAAGCCGTCTTGGGTGCTATGATGTATTCACTCTGCAGCATGGGAATCAGTGTCAAAGTTGTGTATTAATTTCAATAAAAGTCCAAAAATTAATCTCTCAAAATAGAGCGTAAATGAATGTATTGCAGGCTGTACTGATTTTCTAGGATACAAAGTTCCCTACTAGTTACGACCTATCAAATAATGTTCTTCTGAGCCACGGACAAGGGAGAAGTTAAAATACCCAAAGAATAAAATGTGTCTTTTCCATTAATGAAATTATATTTTTCCATAAATGATTTTCAAAGCTACATTTCGGGCTACATTATCCTCGTGTATGAGATGAAATGTTATCATAATTAATTAAATTTCATTCCATATTCGGAATGGCAGCTTACAACAATGCCGCTAATTACAGTTCCACTCTCCACAATTCTAATCAGAAGTCAGCCTGTCCATTGTGCAAGTAATGTTCCACATTATATCCACAAAGTTTTTATATCATGAGTCAGAGATAATCTGTCTTTCACAGTTGTAATGAGTCTTTGACCCGTATAGATGACTTACACAGTTACGCAAAAACATTTGCTCTTAAAAAAAGACAGAGAAAATGGTGATACTACACGAGCACAGAAACTCCTCCATAAACAACTTTCAAGGGAGATGTCTAAGTACTAGAAAAAAACTCACTAGGTAACCTTCAAAATAAAATAAAAAAATCAATGTCTCTGAGCCCTTTTCATTGGTGCCCAAGTAATAGTTACACATTGGAAGTAGTCAGATAAGTACAATTGTGCTTCATTGACAAAATGTGTGCTGGGTTTCATTTGTGTACTTCGTAACAGATATTACTGCATCATAAACGCATGAAGTCTATGTGTTTTTCAGCCCAGAAATTCATCTGAAGAGAAGCTTCAAAGGCAGTTACTCAAACGTGTTCAAATTCTTTTCACTTCTTCTGTATGTACTATTCATTCTTTTTTATCTGGGCTTTGGATTGGAAATGGCAAAGTGACGGTTCTTTTTTGAGTTCGTGCATGGTGCACATGGGGCCCCGAGCTATTGCATCTCATTCTTCATTCCCTAGCTGTGTTTCCTTCTCCCTAACCCCTCCTTCCCTATCCCCACTCCTTCCCCTCTCTTGGAGTTCTGATTTATGTCGACCTGGCTATTCCCCTGGTTTCCTGTATGGGTTGCAATTTTGTTCCTTTTGCCTGTTCTTTTGTGATTTTGGTGTTAAGGTCACCACTTGAGGTTTGACCTCCACTTCAGAATTTCCTGTTTTTAGTGTGAGCCATATGGGGAAGTACTCCCTCCGTAGTATCTAAGGTGTGGATCCCTCACCCACCCACCTTCCTTCCCCTCTCCCTTCCCCACTGTAGCCCCCTTCCACCATGGTAGGTCACCAGCACGTGTAGCCACTCTGTGTGATGGGGCTGTTATGTACCCATATGGCTGAGCCCCCTGACAACACAGGGATCACACTACTGATACCTGAGCTGTTCCCTCCCAGTGTATGACACTGGACTCACATTCAGGAGGATGACGGTTCAATCCCCCATCCTGCCATCCTGATTTAGGTTTTCTGTGATTTCCCTAAGTTGCTCCAGGCAAATGCCAGGATGGTTGCTTTGAAAGGGCGCCACAGACTTCTTCCCCGTCCTTCCCTAGTCCGATGAGACTGATGACCTTGCTGTCTGGTCTCCTTCCCCAAGCAACCCAACCCTCCCCTTTTATGCCAAGGATTGGTTGCTTATCGTCTTGGAGCATCGGAACTCCCGGCAATGACCATTGTGCCAGAGGACCCTTGCTGAGGCTGGGTGGCGTCCAAGGGGAGAGCCCCTGGTTAGAGTGGGTGGTATCAGGGCAGATACTTGGTGCATGAAGCATTTCAAGCTGCAAAAATTTGGCCTCTCTCAAATGGCTGTCTCTTCAAATGGTGAAGGATCCTTGATTGCTGCTTCGTATGATCCGGCACCCTTCCCTTCCCTGGCTACAGCATGGGAGGAGGGCCAAGCTCGCCATCTTGGGCTGAAAGCCTTTCCCTGTTACCTCGCATGTACTAGGATGGATGGATACACATCACCACTACAAAGCCATTGTTATTCATGGAAAATATCGAGGACAAGCTTAGTGGAGTGGAGTCTATGTGTAAGATGCCTCGGGCTCCCTGTTGATCAAAGCTGCTTCTGCCACTCAATCCACAGCTATTTGTGCCTGTAATCATCTTGGCAATGTCCCGGTGTCTTGTCACTCCTGACCTATCCCTGAATATGGTCCAGGGAGTAATTTTTCATAGGGACCTCATCCTGCAAACTGATGAGGAACTTGGGCTAATCTGGCGTTCATTTTGTTCTATGTGTGCAGAAGGGTTGCAAAGACAACTGCACTGATACTGGTGCCTTCATTCTGGCATTCGAGGTGATACCCTCCCAGAGAAGGCCAAGGTTATGTGCTACAGATGTGAGGTGAAGCCGTACACCCCTCCACCTATGCTGTGCTTTCGGTGCTTCTGTTTTAGGCGCATGCCTTTCCGCTGTACGGCGGACCCTTTGTGTGGTGACTGTTGCCACTCACTCCATGAGGTAAGCCCCTGTGTTCTGCCGCCTGTGCGTGTGTGTGTCAATTCTGCTGACTGCCAATCCCCTCGCTTGCCGAATTGCCCGGCTTACAAGAGAGAAAAGAAGATCCAAGAATACAAGTCCCTGCATTGCCTGTCTTAAGCTGAGGCTCGCCAGAAGTATGAGAGACTCCATCCAGTGTCACTATCTTCAAATTTTGCCTCTGTTACTTCCTTTGCTCCTCCTCCTCCCTTGTCCTTACCCCAGCCCCATCCCACTCTCCCCTCCCCCTCCCCTGCAGTTCCCGCAACCTCCCATCAGGGAGCTGCTCCCCATTTCCGGCCGAAGAAGCACCCCCTTTCTTCAACATCTGCCGGTGATGGGGCTCCCTCCCAGGATCCCTCTCCCCAGCGTATCTCAGGCCAAAAGACTGTTACTACCACTCGGCCATGAGGTGCACCATCTGTGTGCCCCAAGGTTGCTTGCTCTCTTTTGGTTCCTGTACTCATCCTGTGCCCTGCCCTCCTCCACCTCAGAAAGAGAAGAAGAAGAAACATAAATCCCAAGACAAGGCACCCCCGTGGCCCCGGAGGTGCCATCTCCCCCCTCGCAACCTGAGTCTGACATGTTATTTGTGGATGTCACCCCATACCTGTAGGTGACAACTACGACCAAGTGACCTGACCTCCTCGGCTTCTTCACGTCTGCCTTGGATCCAGGATCATCCAATGGAATTGCAGTGGATACTATCGTCACCTACAGGAAATGCAATGTCTTGTCTCCTCTTATTCTGCATTCTGTCTCGTTCTTCAAAAAACATATTTCCATGATGATGACCACTCTCCAACTTTTCGTGGTTATTGGGCATTCTGTCAGAACTGTGCTGGTCCTGGGGTGGCATATGGTGGGGTCTGCACTTTGGTTTGCTCCTATGTCATTAGTGACTGGATCCCCCTATGTATCACCTTGGAAGCGTCTCTGGAAATCACCATTTGCAATGTCTACCTCCCTCCAGGTTGGCCACTTGTTTATGTTGCACTGTCTACCTTAATCCAGCAACTCCGACCCCCATTTCTCCTCCTTGGGGACTGCAATGCCCACCATCCACTGTGGGCGAGTGTCACTGCAGCGGGTAGGGGTATCCTAATTGATCAACTTATCACGGACCTCGATTTGTGTTTCCTCAATGATGGTTCCCCTATCGACTTTAGTGCCGTTCATGGCACCTTTTCTGCTATCAATCTCACGATCTCCTTCTCTGCTCTCATGGCTTCCCTACATTGGTCATCACATGATGACCTTCGTAACAGTGACCACTTTCCAGTTATTTTATCGTTCCCCCTGCTGCTGCCAGGCAGACAGGCCCACACATTGGGCATTCTGCAGGGCCAGTTGGCCTTTATATATGTCTGCTGTCCACTTAAGCACTGCCTTCTCAAATTCCATTGATGTAGCTGTGCAAAGCTTCTCTGCCTTTCTTCCTTATGCTGCTGGCGCTGCTGTCCCCCTATCTTCAGGTCCCCCTCATCGCCCACCAGTATCGTGGTGCACCAAGGATGTCACAGTCGCTGTCCATGACCACCAACAGGCACTGCAGCAATTGAAGCGATAACCTTCACAGCCCAACCTCCTCACTTTTAAGCGTCTCCGTGCTAAGGCTCCTTACCTTATTAAGCTAAGTAAAAAGGAATGCTGGGTGCTTTGTTTCTTTTGCAGTCACCATTCACCAATTCCCTGACCATCTTCGCCAATGAGGGATGTCTCCCTCCTAACACCTGCCCATGGGTGG
The DNA here is from genome assembly GCF_021461395.2 of Schistocerca americana. NCBI lineage: Eukaryota > Metazoa > Arthropoda > Insecta > Orthoptera > Acrididae > Schistocerca > Schistocerca americana. The sequence goes on along the minus strand of NC_060121.1, from coordinate 515,855,966 downwards.
GATTGCCGGTTGGCATGCTCCTCACTTCCCTCTCTCAGAATCTCCATCTCCACTCACTGGACTGTACCCCATGTCTTTCCTCCCTTACCTCCCTCGTTGGATGGTGCCTAAACCACAGATTAGGACTGATCTATTTCAGGGTCCTAAGGTCTGTCACTCCTATAGTTTTCTAGCGTCTTGTCTGTGCCATCCTTGCAGAGTTTCAGGGTGCCACCATCTTTTACACTGATGGTTCTAAGACCATCGATAAGGTGGGATATGCTTTCATGCCTTCTACTGGCTTCGAACACCATTTACTGCCAGGATCATGTAGTGTGTTCACAGCAGAGCTAGCCATTCACGTGGCCCTCCTTTTTGTTTCTCAGGCCTCCCTCCACAGTGTTTTAATTTGTTCAGTCTCCATGAGCAGCTGCAGGCTATTGATCAATGCCACTCTTGTCACCCTTTGGTCTCTGCTATCCATGACCTTCTCTTTGCCATTGAGCATGCCACCTGTTCATTGTCTTTCTCTGGGTCCTAAGTCAAGTTGGCATCCCAGGGAATGAATTGGCCAACCATTTGGCTAGAGAAGCAGATACATACCCCCATTTCCTTTCATGATTCCAGCTGCGGATATGGGGATCTATGTCAAATCTCACTTTGCCTAACAGTGGGATGCCATCTGGAGTGCTACTGCTCATAATAATAAACAACACACAATCAAGGAGTCCACTGCAGTTTGGGGCACTTCTCTCTGCCCCTCTCGGAAGGAGTCCACTGTTTTATTCTGTTTACGCATTGGCCACACCCATCTCACTCATTGTTTCCTGCTACGTAATACCCACCCCCACAATGTGGTTGTGGTGTCGGACTGACAATATCTCACATATTGGTGGCATGTCCACTTCTTTCGACCCTTCATGCTAAGTATAGTCGTCCTGCTTCCTTAAGTTTAATATTAGCAGACGATCCACGGATAGTTGACCTGGTCCTCAGTTTCCTCCGTGAAAGTGGGTTTTATTTCCAGATATAAGGCGCTCCTTTAGTCTTGGAGCGGGGGAGGGTAGTTGTGGTTGGGACTCCTTTTGCAGCCTTCACAGTCTGAGACCCCATCGTCACCCCCCTTTTTTCCCCCAGTTTTTAGATTTAGTCTCACCTTTTATGCTTTTACTGTGTTTGTTTAATGTTCATTCTTTTATAATTCGACTCCTCTACCTGAATCCATCCACTTTTAGGAGACCCTCTTTCTTATATAACCCACTTTGGAATCGCATGACTGATGACCTCACCGTTTGGTCCGATACTCTCTCAATTAATCAATCAACTACCTGACAACAGAGTTTACATACTTGTACAAAACTCTCCACAAGAATGAAACTTCGAAACCCAAATCATTTGTGCTTTCTAGACAAATAAAAGGTGAAATAGGACAATGAAAAGTACATGGGTTTGGCATTCCTAACCTTAAGCAAAAGTGCTTACTGCCCAGGTAGATAAATTCAAGGATCATTCAGATTTGAATTGCTTTTTTGGTGACAGGTAATGTTACAAAAGCAATATTTTTCTTTTTATACTTTTTGTCCTTCAACACATTTATTTACCAGAATGGCAGCTTCCTCATAAAAATATGAGTACTTCAGCAACCTACTACACATTTACTGTCGACTTCTTTACCATTACTGAAGTTTTGCCCACCTGAGCCTCCTACATGAGCGAAAAAGAACGTTTGAGATATGATCAGTGAATTGCTGTGATTTTTTAGCTGGTTAAAGCTGCTGTGTGCAGCTGAAGATTGTTATTCAATAATATTGGCAGTATAGTTTCTTGCAGTAGGTAGGTTTCGTATTAACCAACTACCTGCAATATTATTCTGCATCCATCAGCCTTCCATCACAATGAAAATCAATGTGCAACACACATTTTGTATCCTGAATGACAGTCGCTAGAAGTTGTGTGTCTAACGGATTTGTTCTGGCTTTGACTGCAATATCCCCCACACCTTTTCCCAATATCCCCCACACCCTTTCCCCTTTTAAATTTGTCTTATTTTTTTCTGGTGTGTAGTGAAAACCTGAATCTTGTCACTTGAAAGTCACTTCCTCTCACTGAGGACACATGGGACCCACCTTATTGATATCTTGTGATATCAAAGATCTTTTTCTGATAATAGTATGAACACTCTCACATTCAGTGAGATGTTGACATCAGCTGAGCATTGGTAAGTTTCTATATTGTTATGGTCAGTGACAATGTTTTCATTAGTCATACCCAACCATGAAGGACAATAGTGAGCTTTATCTTCAACATGGTCATGACAGTGGAAACATCACTGACCCATTCAAACACTTCGGTCTTTCCAAATAGAGCAGCTGCAAACTTTGTTTCGTCTTGTTAAAGTCTCAGTGTATTTGTCATCTTCTTTAACGTGGAAATGAATAATATTGTGTTGCGCAACAAGGGGGAGATGGTTGTAAGTGCTGCACTCAACTGATGGACAGCTGTTACGGAATGACAAGGGAAGAGTTGGCTTGGAATGATGTGAGTGCCCCAGCCAACAACTACTAGCAATCCATGGTGCTTCTGGCTCTTTCACCATGCACAGTGTTGAAGTTTGGCTTAAATTCGTTTGAATTGTGGACAGTGTGGTGTGTACAGAACTGGGTATGAATGTGGACCCCAGTATATAGGCCCAACATAGCATTGTAATTTCATCGTCAAGATATTACCTTCTTTTGAATGCTCAGATGTTACCAGTAATTAGTTCTGAGCCTCTTGTGATCGAAAAGAAGCAGTGGGAGTAAGTGTAAAAGTGATTTGCTGAAGCAGAACATAAGTTTCCATCTAAATTAAACTCCCTGCCACATTACACCGCCACCACCACCACCACCACCACCACATTGGGCAGTGTGTGACTGGTCCATCTGGTGTTCTGTTGGGAAAGCAGAGGTGTAATCCAGAATCTATAAATAACAGCTTCCACTTCACCAGAACAGGAGTAGAATATTTATTGAAACATTGTATTGGGGTGAATTTATCTTTTTGCTGATAATCAAGAAAATTTTGCCATATCGTTGATATGAAAACTTTACTTTAAAAGTTATTTCTTAACATAACTAATTCACCAAAACTGATATTACCTGTGGTCTCATTTTCAGTCATAGCTAAAAACATCTGGCCAGAGTCTCTTGTGAACATAATTCCCAATCATATTTGTTGAAGCTATTGCATTGATAGATCAGTTTTCAGTTCACAGAGTTTGAAGTACCTTTTTTGACATCCACACTGTATAATAATGTTCTGTGTTGCAGAGATTACCATATGAGATAGAACAGAGAAATGAAAAATTGAAAACGGAGATGCTATGTAAGTAAAGCAAAATTAATTCCTATTGTCCGAGAGAGCAAAAGTAACAGAACAAGCTAACGGAAGTATTGTCACTGTTTCAGCAAAACTGAAGGATTTGGGTAACATGATACTTCGACCATTCAACCTTTCAACTGAAAATTTTGAACTCAAGAAAGATCCAAACTCTGGTGGCTATTCAGTTAATTTTAAGCAGAATCCAAGATGAAAAATTGTGATAATGAATGTAATTTATTGGCACATGGACTGTTGTACAATTTTAACAGTCCTTTCTTGTGACTGCATCTTTCTGTGATATATTATATGATATTACAATATGCACCAAAATAAATAAAATCTAATCATGATGCTAGTCAGTGTAAGCTAATTTTGAAGGTACAAGGCAGTACCATTATTGCTTGTGAGACCATTTTATTAAGTTTATTGTTTTTAAGACTCACATAGTATTAGCTAAATAGTAGGGCTGTTGGTGTAATAAGAATCCTAATTGTAAGTGTGAAAAGTTAGTGTTTTCCTTCAGCACTTCAAATTAGTTGCAAATATGTACTTATTGTGGATTTGGCAAATAACAGACAAATATGAATTCATTGAAGTATTAATGTAGATAAGTTATTAAAACAGATGAAACTATGTTAGTTTGTTAAATGTTGTGGAAACCAGTGATTAACATGGTGTGAGCACATATTATACTGCCATAGTTTTTCATCAGTTCATGAATTGTTTTCAAGGCAGAACTGTTATATATAAATAGCAATTCTTGTGATATCATATCATTATATGATTTTGGGTAGAAGGTGCTGAAGAGTATTACGCATAGAGCTATAACTTCCAATAAATATTCATGACTACCACTGTGCAGTGATAACAAACTAAAGCTGAATTTTATTGATTCAGACAAAGTTATGCATTTCCAAGTGTCAAAAGGTGATTGACAGTGAGTGATGTTGGTAGCATTAATTTACATTTCTTTGAAGACATCTTCTGAAATGATTAAGGTTTCCAGCAATAGGGAGGGGAAAACTAAGAAATACAAGAAGAAAGTATGCTACTATCCTCATATATCTTTTTACTTCAGATGAATTTCAAATCATTTCTGTGTCTTCAGTTGAATTGAATTAATGATTACAGACTGTAATATAAGTTTTGTTTTTTGCCCGATTTTAATGGACACAGGTTACTTTTGAAAAACTGCGCACAGTTGCATTTTCCAGTTTTCACCTTGTGGAGATACAAAACTGGTTACCCAAAATTGAGCATGAAACTTAGCAACACGTAGATACATACGCTTTAAATAAATCTGCTTGATGGTTGTTCAAATCACACATAATGTACCATTAAGATGGGTTTTTATGTTTTCAATTGATGTTCAGTATAATTACTTCAATCTCAAATATATAAAGTAAATGCTCATGTAATGTACACTTTTCAAAACAGTTTGGGAATTGGAGATGATGTTGTTTGTTGTTGTGGTCTTCAGTCCTGAGACTGGTTTGATGCAGCTCTCCATGCTACTCTATCCTGTGCAAGCTTCTTCATCTCCCAGTACCTACTGCAACCTACATCCTTCTGAATCTGCTTAGTGTATTCATCTCTTAGTCTCCCTCTACGATTTTTACCCTCCACGCTGCCCTCCAATGCTAAATTTGTGATCCCTTGATGCCTCAAAACATGTCCTACCAACCGATCCCTTCTTCTAGTCAAGTTGTGCCACAAACTTCTCTTCTCCCCAATCCTATTCAATACCTCCTCATTAGTTACGTGATCTACCCACCTTATCTTCAGCATTCTTCTGTAGCACCACATTTCGAAAGCTTCTATTTTCTTCTTGTCCAAACTAGTTATCGTCCATGTTTCACTTCCATACATGGCTACACTCCATACAAATACTTTCAGAAACGACTTCCTGACACTTAAATCTATACTCGATGTTAACAAATTTCTCTTCTTGAGAAACGCTTTCCTTGCCATTGCCAGTCTACATTTTATATCCTCTCTACTTTGACCATCATCGGTTATTTTACTCCCTAAATAGCAAAACTCCTTTACTACTTTAAGTGTCTCATTTCCTAATCTAATTCCCTCTGCATCACCCGACTTAATTTGACTACATTCCATTATCCTCGTTTTGCTTTTGTTGATGTTCATCTTATATCCTCCTTTCAAGACACTGTCCATTTCGTTCAACTGCTCTTCCAAGTCCTTTGCTGTCTCTGACAGATTACAATGTCATCAGCGAACCTCAAATTTTTTACTTCTTCTCCATGAATTTTAATACCTACTCCGAATTTTTCTTTTGTTTCCTTTACTGCTTGCTCAGATTGAATAACATCGGGGAGAGGCTACAACCTTGTCTCACTCCTTTCGCAACCACTGCTTCCCTTTCATGCCCCTCGACTCTTATAACTGCCATCTGGTTTCTGTACAATGTAAATAGCCTTTCGCTCCCTGTATTTTACCCCTGCCACCTTCAGAATTTGAAAGAGAGTATTCCAGTTAACATTGTCAAAAGCTTTCTCTAAGTCTACAAATACTAGAAATGTGGGTTTGCCTTTTCTTAATCTTTCTTCTAAGATAAGTCGTAAGGTCAGTATTGCCTCACGTGTTCCAACATTTCTACGGAATCCAAACTGATCTTCCCCAAGGTAGGCTTCTACCAGTTTTTCCATTCGTCTGTAAAGAATTCGCGTTAGTATTTTGCAGCTGTGACTTATTAAACTGATAGTTCGGTAATTTTCACATCTATCAACACCTGCTTTCTTTGGGATTGGAATTATTATATTCTTCTTGAACTCTGAGGGTATTTTGCCTGTCTCATACATCGTGCTCACCAGATAGTAGAGTTTTGTCATGACTGGCTCTCCCGAGGCCATCAGTAGTTCTAATGGAATGTTGTCTACTCCCGGGGCCTTGTTTCGACTCAGGTCTTTCAGTACTCTGTCAAACTCTTCACACAGTATCTTATCTCCCATTTCGTCTTCATCTACATCCTCTTCCATTTCCATAATATTGTCCTCAAGTACATTGCCCTTGTATAAACCCTCTATATACTCCTTCCACCTTTCTGCCTTCCCTTCTTTGCTTAGAACTGGGTTGCCATCTGAGCTCTTGATATTCATACAAGTGGTTCTCTTCTCTCCAAAGGTCTCTTTAATTTTCCTGTAGGCAGTATCTATCTTACCCCTAATGAGATAAGCCTCTACATCCTTACATTTGTCCTCTAGCCATCCCTGCTTAGCCATTTTGCACTTCCTGTCGATATCATTTTTGAGACGTTTGTATTCCTTTTTGCCTGCTTCATTTACTGCATTTTTATATTTTCTTCTTTCATCAGTTAAATTCAATATTTCTTCTGTTACCCAAGGATTTCTATTAGCCCTTGTCTTTTTACCTACTTGATCCTCTGCTGCCTTCACTACTTCATCCCTCAGAGCTACCCATTCTTCTTCTACTGTATTTCCTTCCCCCATTCCTGTCAATTGTTCCCTTATGCTCTCCCTGAAACTCTCTACAACATCTGGTTCTTTCAGTTTATCCAGGTCCCATCTCCTTAAATTCCCCCCTTTTTGCAGTTTCTTCAGTTTCAATCTGCAGTTCATAACCATGTCTTACAATTTAAAACCTGGTTCCTAAATCTCTGTCTTACCATTATATAATCTATCTGATACCTTTTAGTATCTCCAGGATTCTTCCAGGTATACAACCTTCTTTTATGATTCTTGAACCAAGTGTTATGAGATGATATCCTGTCATATCCTGAGCTGACTGTTATGGCTGGAGTAGCTGAGAGTGTATGCAACAACACTATGAAAAGGGTAGATTGCTACTCATCGTAAAGATGACGCGTTGAAAAGACTATTACGCATTTGATCATCCGGCCCAAGTATTCTTTTGAAAAGAAGGCGCGCACACACACACACACACACACACACACACACACACACACAAAAAAGTAAGCAAGCAAGCAGACATCACACGCACGTGACTGCTAGCTCTGGACTCTGAAAAAGTCTGGCTGGAGCAGCTGTAGGTAATGGTCATGTGTGTATGAGGTGTGCTTGCCTGCTTGTGTGTGTGTGTGTGTGTGCGTGTGTGTGTGCGTGCGTGTGTGTGTGTGTGTGTGTGTGTGTGTGTACTGAGTGCATTTCTCAAAAACTGGCACCCTAAGAGTTGTCTATTTTCAATCCTTATTTTTCAGTATTACACAAATAACAGTGATGTAATATCTGAATATAATCTGTCAAATTTTGATGGGATAAATGTTAGTAAATGGTATAGATGTCCGAAAGTAAAATTTCATGAGTGGCATTCCCAAGCACCTGGAAGACCCCATCGGTGTTTGGTCACCTGGTGCAAGTAGTTTTTCAGCTTCGGTATTTCTTCTACTTCAGTGACTTGGGCATAGATAAAGTTGAGAAAAACTGATTAGTACAGCACACACCCAGTCTCCAACTGAAGAAAATTTTGAATCTGGGAACCTGCGATTCAGTAAATAGTAAATGGTGATGCAAAATTTACTGACTGGTTTTGCACAAATGGGCAAATGTAAAGCTCATTCATTATTGTACAGTAAAAAAGATGAGATGTTAGAAAAGTAATCAACCATTTTTTGTTTTGTTTTTGCTGACAGCTGGTGGATCTGAATCTAACACACTTGCATGAGCCAACCTTGAACCTTCGTGTGCATGTGTGAATTTTTTCCTGCCTGTGGATAACATCAGTTGTTGGCAAGCAGCAGTTGAGTGAGATTGTGTGTAACGTTCATGTCAGTTTTTCATTGCAAAGGAAATGACAGAATGACTGGAGCAGCTCTACTGAATCAAAGTTTGCCAGAAACTGGGTGACAGCCAAATGGCAGCCATTCTGAAGATTTAGACAGCTTCCAGTGACATTGCTGTGAGCATCACACAGATTAAGGAGTGGTACATCTAGTTTAAAGAAGGCTGCACATCGGTGGAGAGTGAGCCACACTCCAGTTGGCCATCAACGTGCTGAAAAGGCCAGGCCATTGCCGAAGTGAATACTGTGTTGGTGTGGGCTGGTCGTGTGACTATTAGAGAAGTTGCAGAAGAGGTGGGCATCAGAACATTTTTGGCACATTCCATCGTGACCAAAGATTTGGCCGTGAAAAGAGTGTCAGTAAAATTCATGCCAAAGCTCCTCACAGCAGAGCAAAAGGAACTTTGTGTTGAAGCCTCACAGAACACACTGGACTCCACAAATAGTGACCCTGACTTCATGAATGCCATTATCACTGGTGACGAATCCTAGGTGTATGGGTATGATCTGGAAACCAAATCCCTGTTGTCGTAGTGGAAGCATTCCTTGTTACCAAGACCAAAGAATACCCGCCAAGTGCGCAGCAACATCAAAGTGATGCTGACTGCTTTCTTTGACTCCTGCAGTGTGGTACACCACAAGTAGACACCATAGAGGCATAGAGTCAAACAATCACCAAAGAGTGCCGCAGCAGTGTCCTCCATTGCCTATATGATGCTGTGTGGCACGGCGAGATGGACTTGTGGTCAACAGGAAAATGGTGCCTCCATCACGACAATGCTTCAGCACATACCTTGCGCTTGATTCACACTTTTTTGGTGAAAAACAAGATTCCTGAGCATCAACAGTCTCCTTATGCTCATGATGTGGCTCTCTGCAACTTCTGGCTGTTCCCGAAACTCAAGAGGCCATTGAAACGAGTGTGATTTCAGATGAGAGGACATTATGGCAGCAGTGACAGCTGAGCTAAACTCACTTCCCAAATAGGCTTTTTCGGCATGCTTCCCACAATGGTGGCACATGTGGGAGAAGTGTGTGTACTTTGCTAAAATGTTTAGGTACAGCTACTTCTGCCATAAAAATAACTGCCAGCTTTTGGAATACAGGAGTCAGCAAGTCAACATATTTTGCATGTTTTCATTCACAGATGTATTATTCTTGGGTAAGTCTTCATTTTGGTGAGAAATATTCATAAGAAAAAAGAAAGTGATTAAAATTGTGTGGGTCCCCACACTAACATCTTACAGGCATCTCTTCACGCAGCTGGCTATATAACCACAGTCTTGTGGAACATTTATTCGCTTATGAAATTTGTAAATGATTTGTCAGAGTTTGAGAGTAACAGAGGTATTCACAATTACAACACTTGAAGGATAAATGAGCTGCATCACTCTTTAATGAATGTAAATTTGGCATAGATAGGGAAAGGGGTGAAAGATGCAGCTATAAAACTGTTTGACAATCCACCCTGTGAGGTAAAATGCCTGACAGATAGCAGAAGTGTTTTGAAATGTAGATTAAAGATGTTTCTCCTTAAGAGAAACTAACTGAATTCTTGAATAGAAATAACTAGTTATTTTCATAGACTGAACATGTAAAAGGCCAGAATGCAGATATATAAACATTTTTCCATATGTATGTTCTGTTGACACATTCCACATAATAACAGTTACTGGCCGGTGTGGCCGACTGGTTCTAGGCGCTTCAACCGCGCGACCGCTACGGTCGCAGGTTCGAATCCTGCCTCGAGCATGGATGTGTGTAATGTCCTTAGGTTAGTTAGGTTTAAGTAGTTCTAAGTTCTAGAGGACTGATGACCTTAGATGTTAAGTCCCGTAGTGCTCAGAGCCATTTGAACCAATAACAGTTACTATGAATCTGGTCTGTGAAACAACTAACGAACTAAGAAGGCATTTTGCAACTTTAACTAGCATTACATAATAAAATAAAACACCTGCAGCCATCATTTTGAAGCTATTTTATTATACTGCAACCAGTTTTGGTGACTCAGTATACCATCTTCAGGCTTTAACTAATGCTGGGAGGGTGAACTCCAATCATTTACATGATCCCATCCGTAGCCAACATCTATGAACTGGCTTCTGTAAAATACTGTAACAGTGATTTTGTGTCTGCAACTATGAACTACCAACTGACTGGTAGTTGGTCATTGATGGTTGTATACACAACATCACTGTTACAGTATTCCACTGAAGCCAGTTCATAGATGTTGGCCGCTGATGGGATCGTGTAAATGATTGGAGTTCACTCCACCCCACCCCACCCCACCCCTGCATTAGTTAAGGTCTGAAGGTAACATTGGAAACAGGATGTAGAATATTGTCTCCAAACTTGTTTTTGTAAATTGACTAAATTTTTGTAAATTGTTCCTTTGAAAACATCATGGCAAATTTCCTCCCCCATCCCAACTCTTCCCAAAGCTTGTGCTCAACTTCTAAAGAACATTTAATATTAATGTTCCTTCATTCTCCATGAATAAATGAAATTATCTTGGAGAATTCAGTCTTTATTCATATAGATTACATTTAATAATGAACAGTGTAATTCAGCAATAACCTGATAATATTAGTCAGAGTTCATGGAGTAAATGAAAAATTATTTTGACTCAATACTAAGCATAGTTGATCATTGTAATGCCAATAGATTTTGTCCAAAAATATGCTGAAACATCTATTATTTCACTCTGTGTGCCAGTACACGAGTACATGCTGAAAAGTAATGTCTAGCAATTTTTCTATGTGAAAATTCTTAATGTTTTTAAATAACACATATGTTAATAACACCCTACATCTTTATTCCTAATGTCTACTTATTTATTTCTCAACATAGTCACCCTTGTGACAAACATGTCTCTCCTAATGAGAAACAATGTTGTTGATACCGTCGCTCTAGAACGCTTGACTTCATTGACAATGCCACAACCTTCCTTCCGCTTGCACTGTTCATCACAACCAAAGTGAAGTCCTCAGAGGTGTTCTTTAAGCTTTAGGAACATTAAAATCAGATGGGGCCATGTTGGGACTGACCCCAAGGTATTGGATTGTTGCAGATGTAGCAGCATTCTTGTGTGGTGTATCACTCTCGTGCTGAAGGAGAGAGTGCGTCACATAAGGAAGAGCTCTTCCAATTTGAAATTAGATTACAGCACACGGTTTCTCATATCTTGATATAGTTACATTAATGGACTGCAATGCTATAAGCTACAATTTGGAGCCCTCTATGACAGAGGGCTCAAAATTCATAGACATGAAGAATAAAGATTTAGAATGTTAATAATCTGTGTTTTAAATAACACTTTAAGAGCTTTCATGTAAAATATTCAGAGGCATTACTTTTCAGCATGCCCTCGATTAAATAGCACTAAACTCAAGCAAGCTCTTTCTTGGCATACTGTGTTTTGTTGTCTCAAAAGCTGTTTAGGTGGTACTGGGAACATGTTCTTGGGTGTCATTTAGGTCTTACATTTCTCACGACAAATGAATGTTTCATTTCTGCACACACTGTGGTGCAGAGTGCAAGATTCTTTCTGAAAATAATATCCTAGGCTGTGATTAAGCTGTTTCTCTGGTATATCCTTTCATCCAGGAGTGCAGATGAAGGTTATAAGGTAAGACAGGTATTGGGAGAAGTAAGGCTCTGAGGGCAGGTCATGAGTTGTGCTTGGCTTGTTCAGTTAGTAATAGCGTTGCTTGCGAATGGCAAGAATCTGAGTTGGAGTCCTGCCCTGGCATACAGTTTTGTTCTACCTGGAAGCTTCATGCCTGTGAAAGTTTTTTACAGAGACCACAAAAATTAAAGCCACTACCCACATCAACAAGTCCATATGGAAGCAAATAGTGCGTCAACTGCAACTTCATGATGAAGTACACAGGCTCATTTCATAGTCTGTGATAGCACTTAAACCGACATGTGATTGTAGGACCGTGTGCACATTGACTATAGCCACCTTGTTCCCATATTTGAATATGCTTTTAAACCACTGTATTGTACAGTGTATCATAGAAATCATTTGCCAGCCGGAGTGGCCGTGTGGTTCTGGGCGCTACAGTCTGGAGCCGAGCGACCGCTACGGTTGCAGGTTCGAATCCTGCCTCGGGCATGGATGTGTGTGGTGTCCATAGGTTAGTTAGGTTTAATTATTTCTAAGTTCTAGGTGACTGATGACCTCAGAAGTTTAAAGTTGCATAGTGCTCAGAGCCATTTGAACCATTTGAGAAATCCTTTGCGACAATATCAGTGACATTCAATTTTATTCTCATGGGAAAGGTTTATATAAGATGGAACATGTTCAAGAATGTGTTCCTGCAAGAGCCCAGTGAGAGCTAGTCCCAGCCTAAGTCTCTATCACCACTACTGTTCCAGTTAATTGCACCTCTCTCTTCCAAAGAAGAATCAGCCACACTTTGACAGCATATGTTACCACCACAGTGGTGCCTATGCAGGATAGAAGACTGTAGTGTGCACCAATATGACAAGAGTCTGAGCAATACTGTCACAGGCTAGGAATATTGTATAACAATATCTTGAATCTGAGTACTTGACTCATTGAATGAAGATCTGTTTCGCAAAATAGAAAACCTCTGAAGCAGGCAGCTAGAATTTTCTAACAAACTCACTTCGTCTGGCAAGTCAGTCATCCTGTATAGCTTGTGTTTTGTGAAGGAAGTCTAACTTGCAGAAGTTGTGCAGCTCATGGTCACAACATCCCTCCCTCCCCCTCTCCTCCCCATTCCAAAGGGAGAGATGCGGTGCATCTTTTCCTGCTGCTACTGCTGTAGGCAGATTAGATCCATCTTCATGCTGACCTCCACACTGTCACTGCTTGACTTACTCCGCATAGACACTGATGCAGTGGGATGTCAGCATTGGTTCACCACTGCGATTCCTGTCCCCCCCTCCCCTGCCAGATTGATCTCATGTCCCCATCTGAAACTAAAAAGTTTTTCATCTTCTGGATTGGATTATCCAGTTGGTGGTCAGATCTGCTTACAGAAGAGATGCCATCATCTTACTATGTACATCACCTTCCCCAGTTTACAAATCATAGTCCCCAGGTACCATACTTTCTTTCTGCAATAGACTTTATATATAATTTCATTACAAATGTTGAAAATACTTTTTCTACTTCCAGACTCACTGGCAGCAGTTACAGCATACCTGTGGGGTACTGTTAGAGAGAGAGCTCTCATCTTCCATCCATGAACCAGCTTGGCCAGGGACATGTCCTTTTGAGGAGTGCTACTGTATGAAATTGCAAACATTGTCTGAGTGTTCTCTCTCATGGTCAAGTTTCCGCATCTGTGTTTTGAAAGTCCTGTCAGAATGTTCTGCAACTCTGTTGGATTCAGGGTGGAACTTAGTGCTGTGGAGATGCTGTATCCTTTTAGCCATATAGATCTTTTCAGATTTTCTGGGAACAATCTGTATGTCATTGTCAGTTACAATGGCAAATATCTGCTTCAGTATTTTATTTGCAGTGCACCTGTGTCTCATCCTTCCAGTGTCTGGGAAAGCCGTGAAGGCAACTACTAGTATGAGCTGATTTTCTCTAAGAATCGTCCAGTCCAAGTAAATTCCACTCCCAAGTTCATGACAGCTAGGGCCATGGAAAATATGACTCAGATGGAGCAGCATAATATTTCCTGCAGAAAATACATCTAGCAAACATTTTTTTTCTGTGACCTACTCAAGATCTTTTCTGTAGAAGTGTTGTCTTGCTGTTTTCTTGGTAGAGACAGTTTCCCAATGGCATCAACAAGAGTTTTAACACTTCTGGATGTAATGCTTCTGGAATGCCAACACGCACTTTCCTTTCACTGAGTGTAGGATGATTACTCCTTTAAATTGAGGTAATGCGTGTTGATCCAGAAGTTCACTACAGTTCAAGGAGCATTAGTTGCGTCTTAGATAAAAATACTTCACTTTTGATAGAACTTGCAATTCCATTCTTCGCCTTTTTGGAGCATTTTGTGCAGCAGCTAGGCAATTGTGGCTGCTGCTGAAAAGAATTTTTTATAATTTCTAGTTTGACCCAACACATACTGCAACTGTTGTGCATTGGTGGGTACTAGAAGCTCTGTGATGGCTTGCAAGTGTTTGGTGGTAGGACATATATCTTCTCCTGACAGTATATATCTGAGATACTCTATTTCTTTCTGAAAGAAAGAACAATTTTTTACTTATTATTGCAGTCTTTCTCTTTCAGTAGTGTATTAAACAATTTCTCTAAGTTGTCTAAGTCTTCTTCATTGCACTCCCTGAGACTACTGTACCATCTACAAATTTACTTTCCCCATAATCATTGTGATTAAATGCTCTAAGGGTCTTCGATATAATGCTAGGGCAAAATTTATCCCATAAGTAATCTTTCACATTTATAGAGACTAAATGGTGTGTTAATTGCCATCACTTTCTGGCTTTCTTCATCGAGTGGCAGTTAAAGGAGTGTCCATTAAATCAGTGTGTTAATAGTATCTGCCTCCATCTAATTTTACATTATACCTTCAACTCTCAGGATTGGCTCTGTTTCAATTATGGACTGAACCTTCATGTTTGATTTGAATTTAATGCACAGCCATAGCTTCCCCATTCAGTTTTTTCACTATCACTAAGTGTGTGGCCCATTGACTGTTCATGGTAGGTTTAAGTATGCTATTTCCTTCCGTTCTAATTCACTAAGCGAGGTGGTGCAGTGGTTAGTACACTTGACTCGCATTCAGGAGGATGACAGTTCAAACCCACGTCTGGTCATCCTGATTTAGGTTTTCTGTAATTTCCCAAAATTGCTTATAGGTAAATGCCAGGATGGTTCCCGTGAAAGGACATGTCTGACTTCCTTCCTCATCCTTCCCTACTCCGATGGGGTTGATGACCTTGCTGTTTTTCCCTCCTCCGAATCAACCAACCATCTCTGTAATTCCTGTATGACCTCATGCAATGTGTAAGGGATGGATCTAGCCATGAAAAAAATTTTGGTATTGCATTAGGCTTCAAGGTTATATGCACCTGGTTATCTGTGATACTTTCTGGGGTTCCTCATAAAATTCCTTCACACTTTTACAGACCTCCAATTCCTCTTTCTCATTTGTTACATGTATTTGATTTGCTGAATCCTGGACTGTAAATAGATTGAGTCCCATGATGTTGACAGCTGTTGGCGACAGTGTCACGAACAGTGATATGTGCTTATACCAAACATTTACTGTGCCGTGTCCTTTTTTCTTTAAACTGGTTGATCACTGTAACCTGTTAGTGTATACTTAACTAAGATGATCCAATAAATTCATGAGTTGCAGTATTGGTTATAGTTTTGGATGAACCCATAACTACTTGAATTGCACACACTTCCAATCATATTCTATGTTACTACGTTGTTTCTGTAGACATACTTCTTTCTGTCTTGTGCCTCGACATTAAAGTCGGTGTAAACATTTGATGTCTTTGTTATAATATGCTTTCCTGTTGTGTGTAATGAAACACTTGGCAAATTATTTTACTTTTTTTTATTATCATGATTCGCATTTCTAACTAACATTGTATTCCCTCCTCTTGTACAGATCTTTTTGTACTCGTGAGTACTTGTCTCCCCTTAAAAATTTCTGGTGCTGTGAAATTCTGTATTGAAAACTTTATTTTCCCCATTGCTTAGTCTTCTATCCGCCTGTTTTATATACTCAAATACCTGAATTCCCCAAAACGTTCTTCGAGTGTTGAGTTATTTAACCTAATTTGGCCGTTCTTCCAAATAGCGTCAGGAGCGTGTACCATTAGCTTGTTCCCTACTGCTGTATCAGCATATGAAAGGTTACTCTCCGGGTTCTCACATTTAAATGTACAGTCTCCGGTTAGACCCTGGAGCATAGCGGCCCACTACTTAAAAAAGTGTGACAGGATTTCTGACATGCTTTGTAAAATGTTATCAACAATACCATGAAATGTCAAAACTTCAAAGCTCCATGTTAGAATATCAACAGTATTAGGAAAGGATAGGTTGCAACTCACCATAAAGATAACTGTTGAATTGCAGATGGGCACATCGAAAAGAATGTCACATGTTATGGTTTTCGACTACAGCCGTCTTCAGCAAAGAAAACACACACACACACACACACACACACACACACACACACACACAAGCAAGCACACCTCACGCGCACATGACTGCTATTACCGGTGGGTCCAACCACCGAAAGCTGTAATGAGTAACATTTTTTTCGTTGTGCTTGTGTGCAACTCAACAGGTCATCTTTACAGTATATTATGGAATATGATATTTCTACCTGGAATTTCCAATGTTTGATTTTAGTTTTGAAGTATTCAGATAATTTTTCTTTAATTTCCGTAGAGTCTAATGCGATCGGATTCTTGTCCAAAAACAACTGTTGATATAGGTTATAAATTTCATTTCCACCACAGATAGCAAAAAGGCTCTTCGCATTATATTGCCTGTTCATGTGACATCAAATGCTGCAACATCTGGGCGGTGTAATTGGTCCGTTTGTACTGTTGGTCGAACGTGTGGATTGCCGCCGGCATTCTCCTGACTTCCCCTTGCCCATGTTCTTGTTTGCCTGCTGTGATCAGCAGTCTTCTCTTCAGGTTCCTAATAGATTGTTTGCATCGTAGTACCAATTTGTTGGGCCATCTGAGAATATAATCAATACAGATTATTACTCTCTAACTTTTCTTCCGGGGAAAAAATTGGTTAGACAGTGCACTTCATTAGCAGGTTGGACACAAAATTGAAAAATAAGTATAATGTATTGAAATGTTCAAATATGCTAAATTTTCTTTATATTATGAGGTTCTAAAACAGTGAGTCCTTGATACTGTTGCAGGCTGTTTGAATTGCACTGTGTCTGTATACAACACCAAGATATAACTGTTGTAACTACACTTTGTCGTCAATGTGTACGAGTATGTCGAGAACAGACACAGAGGTGCCAGTGACATCAGTGTAAAGAGGGGTGCTACACACAACCAGACATCAGGTACGCGTACCTGTAAGGGGCAGTCAAATGAAAATGAGACATGTGGAAAAAAAAGTAAGTAAACTGTTCATCATTTCAAAAGTAATTGCCATATGTTTTAATACACCTATCCCACTGTGAGACAAAATAGTCCGTGCTATAATGTACAAGTGTTTGTGGTTGCCTGTGGAACCATGATTCAGGCAGTTGGCTTTTGATATCTTCAGAACCCTAACTTTTGACATTTACAGACACCTGAGATTGTTTGTGCTGTAATTAAAACACATGGTGGGTATTTATGACGACTATCCTGAGTTAAGTATTGTGTGGTTACTCTGATCACTTAATATGAATGGCAGACGGGCTATTCCCATAGATTACATCAAATTTGCCATCCATCTTCCCTCCACTGATATCCATTTTCAAAGACATCGATGTCAATAGACGAAAGGGATGACCCCATGTATTGCCAAGGTCGTTTTGACTATGGTGCAGAAGTTTCGCTGGGAAGCCCTTCATATTCTCCATGTAGTCCCAATCTCTCCCCATCTTTTTAGAGCCGTGAAGAAAGATATTCATGGCCATCTGTTTGCTTTGTGTGGCGAAATAAATAAAAAACATTTTATATTTTAAATTCCACGTCATTGTTGATTTAATCAGAGTTCTCACCTTAGACGTAGAATTAGTCCTTCTGCCACAATATTAATTCATTAGTCGCCATCGATGTTCTTCTCTTTGTTGACCGTGTGTACCATCATGAGTCGGCATCGGTTCACTTCACGAAGACGGTGGAAACCAAGGAATACTATGCTACGTCGCTATAAATAATTTTCGTAACACTTCGATACTTTTCACTATTTTTTATTCACAACACAATAAGACTTGCTGTGCTCATCGCACAAACCACAATTACCAACCACATGGCTGCCTTTCTGCACAGTCCAAAATCACGTCCATCCTCCACAAGGCAACAATCGAAAGTGTCCCTTAGCTCCTTGGAGTATCAAACAAAAGAGAATCCAATGTGAACTTTACAAAGATTATAATATACATGCCTCTCAATTTATCTTTGGCGCAGCTTTTAAGATATCGTATGTCTCTGCATAGGAATGTGTCATTACAACTGCCCCCCTACTGTATACTGTCACTAGAAAATTTTATTTAATTGACAGGATACAGTAGTCGACCTTGCAATTGATAGGTTTGGGGGTCTTTTATTTACACACTTCATTTTTATTGTCTCATTTTCATGGCACTGTGAATTCTTTGGTATTTCTGTGTGTGTGTCAGTTTTTTGGTATACTTATGCTAATATTTACAAACCTTAATCCTAATATACAAAGTTCTGGTTAATACTGAGAAAATGACATCATGTAGTAAAGTTTGTACAATAAAATATACACTGAATACAACGTTACATACAAATGTTTCCTTCCTCAACAGAGGTGAAAATTAAGTCCTTGTATTGCTTTCTGTATTTATTCTGGGGCGACGAGCTTTGTTCGCTAGCCCGTGTTGAATATGGGCGGGTGATACGCGCGCCTGGTTGTTTGGTCGTCCGTTAGCGGGCGACGTTGGTTGAATGCGCGCGCCAGTGCACTGAATATACACCGACGTGCGGGTACCGTCAAGACTTCCGAACCTCAGTATGCGTGTGCTTTTTGTAGTTCCTTCCAGTACTTAGACTGGATACAACGAGGTACATTGGAATATGTGCCCCGAAGAACACACCACACTATGTGCGAGGCGGAGGACGATCCCGTCGATGCAGCTCCTGGTAAGAAGCGTACCATGTCAAACTTGTTTGGCATTGTCCTTTCCTACTGTGACGCCATGGGTCGTTTGACAATACAAGCTTCAATTTTCGCTGTCACTTGTTTAGGGTCGCTGACATTTGCAACGTAGCACTACTTTGCACAATTTTAATTTCTACACACACACCACTTTAACCGCGAGTATTGCGATCGAAACTTCCTTTTCACTACACTTTTTTTTCTTCGCATTAACCCCTTTTACCTATTGTACTGAGATTCATTCCCCTCAATACTTCTGGTCAATGCACATAATTTGTAAGTCACGGGACTTGGCATGAAATACAAAATACATCACATACAATGGAATAACATATAATACATACAATACATTGTTTACATTAACTACAGGAAAAAACTATCGACTAAAATTGAAAAAATTTTTGACCACTCATAGTGGCTTCTTCGTCTTGGATTTTACTGACACACACACTCGCCTTTTCCCATTAATCTGTTAGAAGGAACAAGTCCTTTGTTTTCCTTCTTGAACTCGAGTATAAGTTAAGGTTTACCTCCGTTACGTATTCTTCATACGCAACGACATGCATCAGCATGCAGAGAATACACCTGTAGCCGCTCCACTGAAGCTTGGGAAGGGAATTTTCTACCTTCTACTTAGGGTAGTGGCAACGACTACGTGTATGCTACGGTTTTTCGCGTATAAAATCTGAAAATGCACGAAATAATCATTTATATGCAGCATAACCCTAATATGTACAGTGTTTTGTGCTTAAGCACGTTCTGGTGTGCTTGTAAATCATTAACCCTAATAAAACTTCCTACCTTAACATGGACATATAAACATAAAATTTTGAAGTTCAGGGTGTAACTACTATTACTATGTACAGAGTTTCATAATAGCGGCACGCCCTTGTTTGCGTGTATCATCTTCAATTAAAGTGCGCTTATAGGCGTCTTGTGTTATCATGGGAGAAAAAAATACAGACATTTTAATGCATCGGTTGTCATGAAAATCTATGTACACGAACAATCAGACTTTCATAGCTTCAGTGCAGCATGAAATTCTTTACGACGCTTTTGTTCATAATTCATTTTATAGGCGATTCCTTTGCTTACAGGTCGTCGATCACACTACTTACCTGTTTCTCGTATAGCGGCGAGATCATTTTCATTCTTTGTGACTGTCAATTGTAATATGTGTGAAACATATAATTTTGACATGATTTTTTCCTTTCATGTTTCAAGTGGGTAAAGTAATTCATACCTTCCTTTTGCATACATGAGTGAAGCATCGCTAATATTGCACTTTGTGTCAGGTTTTTCACCTTTTCTCGTACACTCGTAGAGTCTTACAGTTTTAATTAAGTTGTTTCCTGACGTTAGGTATACCTGTTTATACGAGGTTGTCTTACAGTTTAATTTTCCTTATACACTTCTACGTTGTTTAAGTTCCATACATGTACAGGGCTTCTTTCGCCTTTCACACATTCATACATACGTTTATACACAAAAAAAAAATATCTACCACTATAATATACACTTTGCTGGTGGGACCCTTTTTCGGTACCCTGCACCATTCCTTCAATATTCCAAAATAATTCAGGGTGTGCTGAGCATCGTCCCTTATACTAATAATACTTACAACTAAATATTTCTTCTTACATACATAACTGCCTTACAGTCCATTAATGTGCAACATTCCCTATTTTCGTCCTTTACACTTTAGCTTTCGTACATGTACCCTCGTGTATAGCTTATATATTCTACAAAGTTGTTTGCTGAGTGCTTCAGGTGTTTCCTAACGTTAATGTGTGTCTCTCTCTCTAAACCCTAGGTATTTGTTTTGAGAGCGATTCAGTTCATTACTCACGCTGCATAGGTCTGTTTATTATTACCCTATTTTAAAGCTTGTGTCACTCTTTTCCTTAGTCACAAAAATTCCCGCGTTTACCTTGTTGTTCATTCTGAAAATCGCTATCTACTGTGTAATGTAAATGTATGCGTTATCTCTTTGATTTCCTCTTTGCTGCTTTTTCCCTATATGTAAATGTGTGCTGTTCTCGTGTACATAGCCTTTCTTCCGGTTATATATCTGCATTATTTATTTATTTTTTTTTTTCTATTTTCTTTCTCCTTCCGTACAAGCTAAGATTTTACTCAGTATAATATAATAATATAATACCGTCCATGATCAGTATGTACTTGTATCTTCACTTTTATTACGTAATACCAGCTTATAATTAAATTTTCTAAGTTACTATTTACAAGACTTGTGTACCCTTTCCTTTCTTGTTTTTGAATGACTTTCGTCTCTGTGTCTCATAGTAAGAGTGGTCTCAAAACTTTTAAACGTTCCGCGCATGCGCGCTTACGTACCACGACTGGACTGTAGGCGCGGGGAAAACTCTGCATTGTTGGTGAACATTATTCGTGATAGCCACCATCGTGTAATAGTCACGTGACACCTGGACTCGACCGCGCATGCGCCTTTGCGCTTTGTATACGCTCAGCTGATCGGACATGGAAGGGGGGAAGATTTCTCCCCGGCTCGCTGCCTACAGCGCGGCCAATGACCTCGTCTTGACATGCAGCTATCGCGTGCTCATGAGCTGAGCATTGGATTGCAACTTCGACGCGTGGTTTCTTGCTCGTCTCAAGCGAACAAACTCTGACCGTCGCGCTAATTTGTCTTTGTTCCCCTCTCTTAAATAACTGAGTTAGACTACAAAAGTACTGTATGGTTTATTTTTATAGTGTTAAGACTCACAGTAACACATGTTTCATTAGGTTTGGTTAAATATGCGCTTTTAAGCTGGCATATGCCCCCAGTTGTTCGCAAGTTTCTTAGGTTAATGACAGCAATTTTACTATGTGATCCAAGGTTGTACAATTTCAATTTTACTAAAATAACATATAACCTTTAATGAAAAAATTCCTTGATGTCCTTGTGGGGGTATAACCCTTTCACCTTGCCCGTTCGTGTGTTACCTAACAGAACATCCTGGGTGAGGTTTGTCTATTATAATGAAAGGGCCATCATACAACAACTGCCACTTTTTGTTTAATGCCTTAATTTTAGAGGATTTTGGGTGGGTATGTAATAGTACTTCCTGTCCAATGTTAAATTCTGTAACCTTTTTTATCTTTTTGTTGTCATTACAGCCTGCACGATGTCACTTACCTTGTCCGGTGCTTTCATCTCTTCTTCACATAGATCATCTTCTACGGTCGCATCCTGATCATATCTTAAAAATAATTGTCTAAGATGTAGTGTGTGCTTGCTTGTGCCCCCTGTTGTCAAATCGGTCGGCCGGTGGGGGCTCATTACGACCGATTGTTGTTTACCGGGGGAGACAACGGCGTTGCTTCAGTACTGTCCGTTACATCTACAAAGTGTACTGAGTGGTTATTCTGTCGCCAATTAGTTTCCGGACCGCTGCGTGCAACATTTTCTTGCGACCGGCCGTCGCTATTCCTCCTTGGTCTGTCATTCCTATTACTGTAACTATTGTAATTTTCATTTGTGTGCCGCCTTTCATCACGCGGGCCTGACCAATCATTCACGTGATTTCTATCATTTCCATACCGGCGTGGACCGTAATCTGTACTATACCTTCGGTCTTCACGTCTCTGTGGCGCCGAATTCCTCCGATTTCCGTAATTCAAGGTTCCATTATTTGGCCTTGTCGCATACGGATGCCAACTGTGTGGGTTTTGTCCACTGTCATTAAAATGATATCCGTTACCATTGTTTTGATTGGTTCCGGAATATTCATTCCGATTACTTGTGCTCGGCTCTTCTTCGTATATTAGATCAATTGAGTCAAGCACGGAAAGAAAGTATTCAAGGTCGTTCTCCGGTATGGTTACCAATTTTTCGCGTAAGTTCGCGGGTAGTTTGTTTTTCAGAATTTTGAGAACATCTACGTGCGGTATTGGATTGTTCCAATAGCGCGTCTTATTCAAGTACTTTTCGAAATACTTTCTCAACCCGCCGTTTTTGAGGTTGAACGGTTGTGGGTTGAATACTTCACGGCGCAGTCTTTCTTGGACCCCAGCAGACCAATATTTCTCCAAGAAAGCCCGTTCAAATTGTTCGTAGGTGACGCACTGTTCAGCCATGTCTGTGGCCCACAAAAGTGCGTCGCCTTGTGTGAAGCCTACTACATATCTAATCTTCTGTGCCTCAGTCCAGTTTCTTGGTAAGACATTTTTAAATGCTCTTACAAATACGACTGGATGAGTTTTTCTGGATTCTGTGGAGAAAACTGGAAACTGTCTATGTTTCAACAGGCTCTCATCGACTAGAATCGTCGAGATGCAAGGCGACACGCCTACTGCCTGTTGCAGCACCGCGTTTGGCGAATAGCCATTGTTTGCCTGCGCCGGTGCGTGCACGTACGCCGGACTGGGCGCGTGATGTTCTGCGTTATTGACATCGTAATCTGGCACGGACGAGTAAGTGTCGCGCTGTCTGTTGCTTGACGTAGGCAAGTCATTTGAAACATTCATTCTACCAGCAATTTCCTTGCGTATTCTGTCCTCGGCTACTTTGATTTCATTACCTAATTTTTCAAAAAGTTTTGTTTCCCGGTCAGTTATTGATTCATTTACATTACCGTTTTCTAAAGTTTCATTTATTTTGATAATGTCCGCGTTGATACGTCGAGTCTCCTGTTTCAGAAAACCGACTTCTTCGTTAACTTTATTAACTTGGTCAGGTATTTCTTCACATGCGGACTGTACTCTTGTTAAATTTAATTGAATAGCCTGTACGTTTTCATGTATTTCTTTTTGTACGGTTTGTGTTTGATTGTGTGTTTCTACTATTTCTGACAGTTCCTGTTCCTGTTTGTTTGTAAGATCTGACAATTTCTTTTCTAAGTCATTTGCCAATACATTGTATACACTATTGACGGTTTTGATGACTTTGTCTTCGATCTTTTGATCGATTTCATTGGTGAGTTTATTTAAGCGTTGATCGAAATGTCTGTGTATGTTTTCAAATTGCGTGTTTACACTTGAAAACTGCTGTTGGAACCCAATTTCCATGTTTGACAATTTTGTGTTTGTCATTATTTCTAGATTCGCCAGTTTCTCGCTCACATTTGACATCAGACTATATAATGCCTCAAGCGTAACTGACGAAGCTTGTGTGTTTGTATTTATGCCATTATTTGTTGCCATTGTTTCTCTGCCACGGTCTGATTGAATCGAAACCGGGCTAGGTTCACTGACTTCACGCGAAATATTTTCATCTGATCTGGTAATCGATGCTTCATCGACTGTGCACAAGGTTTCATTTGCAAGTGGTTCGTTATTGTTAATCCCTGTGGAGTGCAATTGAATTGTATTTACTTCTACATTATGTTGTGCTGAAAAACTAATTGCGTCATCATTTACGTCACTATTGTCAGAATCGGTGACGTGTCCATGAACATTTGTTAAATTAAAGTTCTCCGATTCCATTGTGAAGATATTATTTTTATCTGTACTTTACTGTTAATCTAAATCTTTAAATTCTCTCGCAGTTGAATTAATAAAAATATCTCGCGATTGTTATTTGTTGCGCGTCGGAAATTTACAAGATGGCGCACTACGTCTTCTAATTCTGCGATTGTTGAACATAAAAAAGTAATTATCAAAGTGCCACAAACACTACCAGGATTTTAATATGGACAGGAAAAGGTTCTGCTTTAAGTGGAGCTAAGCCAAGGTGCAGCCACTGCATGCGTTTGCGCTTTCCTACCTTAATTACGGCTGAGCTGCGTCACTCACGATTACGTTAGGTTTGTAAATCCTTGTCCTTGTTCCTTCTGGTTATTGTGCCATCCGTTTATACAGTTAATATTGTTTCACTTTATTCGTCATTTTCCATGTGCGTCATGTAACAGAGAAACAGTAATTAGTACAAGTACATTTGTAGCACAACAATGAAGTACTTACTCTTTGTTCCACCAGCACTGTCCTGTCACGGTCGCCAGTGTGGCGAAATAAATAAAAAACATTTTATATTTTAAATTCCACGTCATTGTTGATTTAATCAGAGTTCTCACCTTAGACGTAGAATTAGTCCTTCTGCCACAATATTAATTCATTAGTCGCCATCGATGTTCTTCTCTTTGTTGACCGTGTGTACCATCATGAGTCGGCATCGGTTCACTTCACGAAGACGGTGGAAACCAAGGAATACTATGCTACGTCGCTATAAATAATTTTCGTAACACTTCGATACTTTTCACTATTTTTTATTCACAACACAATAAGACTTGCTGTGCTCATCGCACAAACCACAATTACCAACCACATGGCTGCCTTTCTGCACAGTCCAAAATCACGTCCATCCTCCACAAGGCAACAATCGAAAGTGTCCCTTAGCTCCTTGGAGTATCAAACAAAAGAGAATCCAATGTGAACTTTACAAAGATTATAATATACATGCCTCTCAATTTATCTTTGGCGCAGCTTTTAAGATATCGTATGTCTCTGCATAGGAATGTGTCATTACATTTGGACAAAGACATGCATGCCTGAGTACAATCATGGGTCCATAAGCAACTGCAAACGTTGTGCCATGTTGGGTTTGACTCTTTGTATCACAGTGGGATAAATGTATTGACAGTTATGGCAATTATGTCTATCTCATTTTCATTCGACTGTCCCTAATATAAGCACAACTACATAAATGATTACAATTCTATATCCAAAAACACACACTTATTCAGTGGCATACAATTACTCAAGTCCAAGAAATTCTTACACAATATCCCTAGCATGTGACACACCTACTCCAAGGTGAAGTCCAGTCTGTGCACACTATGGTCTTCTATTCACATTCTTTATTGGTCATTCAGCATTATTACATGCAATAGACTTCGTCAGTTCACTTAACCTATTAATTTTACAAAATAAATTTTTACATATTTAAGTTGATATTGAGCATTTCTAAAAATTCTTCTAATGAATAGAATGGATTAGTTAACAAGAAGTTATGTACATTTTCTTTAAATAATTTGTCAGGCTTGACTGACGCATTTTTAGACAATTTGTTATATATTTTAATTGCCATATACTTATGACTATTGTTAGTTTTAGTTTTGTGGCAACAACAGAGAAGTACAGGTTCTTGTATAGTAGTCATGCCTTTGATTTGTTACACTTAAATTAGGTAGTTCAGCAAGTATGTTGTTAACACTGTCAATAATATATAAATTAATAACCATTAAAATTATATATTTAATGATCAATGGTTTACAATGTGTTCTATTATCTACCTTAGCGATTACTCTGATTGCTTCCTTCTGGATCACCATAATTTCATTTATTTTTCTGCTGTTTCCCCAGAGTATTGACCCATACCTTAAAACAGATTGAAAGAAGGCAAAGTACGCTGTCCTTGCATACTCAAATGTCACACAACACATCAGTCTCTTCAACAAATACACTCCTGGAAATGGAAAAAAGAACACATTGACACCGGTGTGTCAGACCCACCATACTTGCTCCGGACACTGCGAGAGGGCTGTACAAGCAATGATCACACGCACGGCACAGCGGACACACCAGGAACAGCGGTGTTGGCCGTCGAATGGCGCTAGCTGCGCAGCATTTGTGCATCGCCGCCGTCAGTGTCAGCCAGTTTGCCGTGGCATACGGAGCTCCATCGCAGTCTTTAACACTGGTAGCACGCCGCGACAGCGTGGATGTGAACCGTATGTGCAGTTGACGGACTTTGAGCGAGGGCGTATAGTGGGCATGCGGGAGGCCGGGTGGACGTACCGCCGAATTGCTCAACACGTGGGGCGTGAGGTCTCCACAGTACATCGATGTTGTCGCCAGTGGTCGGCGGAAGGTGCACGTGCCCGTCGACCTGGGACCGGACCGCAGCGACGCACGGATGCACGCCAAGACCGTAGGATCCTACTCAGTGCCGTAGGGGACCGCACCGCCACTTCCCAGCAAATTAGGGACACTGTTGCTCCTGGGGTATCGGCGAGGACCATTCGCAACCGTCTCCATGAAGCTGGGCTACGGTCCCGCACACCGTTAGGCCGTCTTCCGCTCACGCCCCAACATCGTGCAGCCCGCCTCCAGTGGTGTTGCGACAGGCGTGAATGGAGGGACGAATGGAGACGTGTCGTCTTCAGCGATGAGAGTCGCTTCTGCCTTGGAGCCAATGATGGTCGTATGCGTGTTTGGCGCCGTGCAGGTGAGTGCCACAATCAGGACTGCATACGACCGAGGCACACAGGGCCAACACCCGGCATCATGGTGTGGGGAGCGATCTCCTACACTGGCCGTACACCGCTGGTGATCGTCGAGGGGACACTGAATAGTGCACGGTACATCCAAACCGTCATCGAACCCATCGTTCTACCATTCTTAGACCGGCAAGGGAACTTGCTGTTCCAACAGGACAATGCACGTCTGCATGTATCACGTGCCACCCAACGTGCTCTAGAAGGTGTAAGTCAACTACCCTGGCCAGCAAGATCTCCGGATCTGTCCCCCATTGAGCATGTTTGGGACTGGATGAAGCGTCGTCTCACGCGGTCTGCACATCCAGCACGAACGCTGGTCCAACTGAGGCGCCAGGTGGAAATGGCATGGCAAGCCGTTCCACAGGACTACATCCAGCATCTCTACGATCGTCTCCATGGGAGAATAGCAGCCTGCATTGCTGCGAAAGGTGGACATACACTGTACTAGTGCCGACATTGTGCATGCTCTGTTGCCTGTGTCTATGTGCCTGTGGTTCTGTCAGTGTGATCATGTGATGTATCTGACCCCAGGAATGTGTCAATAAAGTTTCCGCTTCCTGGGACAATGAATTCACGGTGTTCTTATTTCAATTTCCAGGAGTATATATATATATATATATATATATATATATATTTCTTCGTGTTTGTAACACATTCTGAGACTTCATTAATCGTCAAAGTTAAGCATTTTTCTGGTATATTTGTTGTTATTTACACATAAGACCACACTTTCTCATTAATGAGTATCTTCGATTTCGTGACTTACATATATTTAAGAAGTGAAACATGAAATTGCTGTGCATGAAACAACTGACAGTGACATTTATACTTTTTCTTGTCACAAATAATTCACCATTTTTTACGAATACGTAGGGAGTGTATGGTCAGACAGGAATCTAAGAGTACAACAAATTAAAGAAACTAGCAGCAATCGTCTTTATAATTTAGGTTGTCACAAGTATTTATTTTCGATCGAATCTTAAACAACAGTAGACGGAGATGAAAGATTGCTGCCACAATATTTTTAGACTATACCACCATATATGAAACATTTTGATTCATCAGATGCATGTTATAAACTACAACGAACTTCTATAGCGGCACTAGCCACACGTTCTCAGAAAGCCGTTTCTTGGCCGTCCACGGTGGCCGAGAACACAGTCAATATTCTGTCGTTACCATGCATTCATGGAAGCACGTGGCCAGCGAAATTTGAACAGTATTATGTACACTAGTCAGACTTTTCGGTATTATGAAGAACAGCGTGCCTGTGTCGGCTGCTAGCCGCTTCGGGCTCGTGGCGCTGCAGGGCGCATGCGCGGATCTGGGGCAGATTGCTTTTGATTGGTTGGCGCGAGGAGAACTGTCGACACCTTTTCAGTTCGCTAGGACCATTCGACATCGCTTCCAAAATGCTTACAGAATAATTTTGGGGCTCATTCGAAAACAAGATTGTTCTGTGCACTCGCTTACCGAACTGATCGGCAAAATGGCGGAAAGATGCAGAATAGGACCCATCAAGAGAAGACTGTCCTGTGTACCTTGCATTGTTTGTGGGAAGTTTAGCTTGCAAAAGTTGCGTCTCATGGTCACAAACAACGATTCCTCCAGAAAACAAACCATTAGTACCGTTTGATACAGATGGCGATGTGCAAGACACCGGACTTGTATTTGGAAGGATGATACTTTCAATCCTTGTCCAGCATCTCCAAATCAATTAAGGCTAATGCTATGGTGGTTCCTCTGAAAAGGACATGGCCAATTTCCTTCCCTGACTTTCCCAGGTCTGTGCTTGTGCTCTGTATCTAATGAACTCATCATCGAGATGACGTCCGCAGCTCGTGGTCTTTTGGCTAGCGTTGCTACCTGTGGATTATGGGGTCCCAGGTTCAATTCCCAGCCGGGTTGGGGATTTTTCCGGCTCAGGGGCTGGGTGTTTGTGTTGTCCTCATCATTTCGTGACCATTCATGAAAGTGGCGAGATTGGGCTAAGTAAAGATGGGGAATCTGTTCGGGTGCTGATAACCACACAGATGATTGCCCCACAAACCAAACATCATCGCTAGGATGTTGAACTCTGATCTTCCTTCCCTTTCATCTATTGACAGCAATGTCTTTAAGGGTGGATGTCAATTGGGCGAGGATGAATGATAAATTGGCTGTGATCTCTAGAAAGAACCATTCTGACTTTATTCTTAAGTGACTTAGGGCAACCACACAATACTTAGCTGAGGATACTCTTCATAAATATCCAACCTGTGTCTTAAACACTGTACAACCCTCAGTTCTTTGTAAACTTCAGAAAGATTTAGGGCTGTGCAGACATCGAAAGTGACTGTGTAACTGAAAATGACATTAGAGTTCAGAAATAAGTGAATGAATGTCTAGAACACAGCTAAGTAGCATATCCGTTTCTGAAAGTGGGAAGTAGGCGTACATAGTCATAGAAGTATTTGCTTGTCTATAGATAGATGTACGTACATTTGATGGAATTTGTTAGGTAGCTGTTATTATATGAGAAAAATAGGCATTTAGAACTGCTCACACGCAGCATGCGTGTGCCAAACACAGTAGAGTATAGAGGTGTTAAACGGCTATTTTATGATATTAGTCATTGAAGTTAAAGTTATTCGTGGATATCAGCTGTTTCATATCTACATCGACATGAGTGCTCTGCAATTCACTTGAAAGTGCCTTTGTTTTAATGAATGCCATCCCAGTTCGCCTATCATATCCATGACACTCTCTCCCCTATTGTACGAATCCTGGAAAGTGCTGTCCCGAAATCTCAATAGCAAATCTCTGTGTGATGCACAGCGCCTCTCTTGTAACGTCTGCCAGTGGCATTAGTTTAGCATCTCCATAACACTTTCTCACTAGCTAAACGATCCTGTGATGAAACGCGCCATTCTTTGTTGGATATTCTCTATCAGTCCTACCTGATAGGGATCGCAGATAGATGAACAATACTCAAGAATCGGGCGAAGAAGCGCCTTAAAAGCCACTTGTTTCGTGGATGAGTTACATTTCCTTAAGATTCTTCCAATGAATCTGAGTCTGGTATGTGCTTTTCCCTCTATCTGTTTTATGTG
The DNA here is from genome assembly GCF_021461395.2 of Schistocerca americana. NCBI lineage: Eukaryota > Metazoa > Arthropoda > Insecta > Orthoptera > Acrididae > Schistocerca > Schistocerca americana. The sequence continues at coordinate 515,825,733 of NC_060121.1, read as the reverse complement.
GTCATTCCACTCAAGTTCGCTCTGGCCTAGATATTTCGCAGCAGACACTGTCTCCAGCTGTTTGTCATCAATAGTGTAGCTGTTTGCGAAATCCATGTTGATTTTTGTAGAGGAGATCTTCATTATCCGAAAACGTCATAATTCTTGAGCATAGAACATTTCTAACATGCAATGGAAAAGAAGTGTTGTTCCTAGCTCCTAGCACAAAAAATAATTATAAAAATGCTTCGTTATTTTATGATTTCTCAAAATGGCTTCAAGCAACATCGTAATTTATAACAAAGACATTACGTTTTTCATATCTTACCACCATACACGTAGTAAGTACACATACCTCTACACAGTATCCTCTAGTGTTGAATAACTATTGCATTTAATTAATACTGCAACTGTTAATAACTGTCAGGAATGTGTAAAACCTCTGCATTAACCTCCTCCATGGCAGAGTAAAACTGTGTACCGGACTAGAATTCGAACCTGGGACCTTTGCGCCAGGGTGTTTAAAATCGGCGACACTCATTCGCAGATCGGCGACACTCATTCGCAGAGTGAAAATTCTTCCTGGAATTCCTTGGTGTTGTCAGACTATCATCTCTGGCGCCGTGTCTATAGCGGGGTGAACGAAATAGACGGCGCGCGTCATACCACGGTATGCTAAAGGTCTTATGAGCTCCAACGACTTTCTCCGGCGTCGAGCCAGCTACTTTATCAGACCAGTTTCATTATTCGTAACTGCACCATTAAATACAAGCAAATCATTAGCATATTGATTTCTCGTGAGCTCTGGACAGGGCCAAGTGTTCACGATGTATGTCAGGCAAGACAACTTGAGTGACGTCTCAAGTTCGTTGTGGTGCCCGTATTTATAATGCTTCTTGGTCTACAGCTTATGAAGTGCTCTTATTAAGAAAGTGAAACTCATATTATCGAGGGGCAAAATTATTTCGCAGAGTTGATGACAGAACAATGCACAGAAGTTTTGGAACAGCTTACAGCACAGTGCCTTTGTACTTATAAACTGTAAAAATCGATAACTGAAGGGATCAGAGGAAGAATCAGCTAACCCTCAGTTTAGTGAGGATTAGACTGTTCATGTTATCTGTTGCATTTTCGAATGTACTGCATGCTGGTAACAAGTAGTTTCATATGTAAGGCTTGAATGCAAAATCTACTCTGGAAGATGTTCTCTTTTATTGTGTTTGTGTTCTTGTCTCAAAATACACTCATGCTCACAAATTAAGGGTAATGCTGATACATGGTGAAACAACGCTCTGGCGGGTGGTTTACGGGTTTAAATCACCTCGGGGTATGACCAGGCGGTGCATTTGACCTGCGGTCGTCGCACGGTGGCTCCGGCAGCAGTCCACACATGCAGAGGTGTGTTGGTGCATGTCAGAGTACGGTGCAGCGAGTAAGTGTGCAAACGTTTTCAGACGTGCTAATGGTGACTGTGTGTTGAAAATGGCTTAAAGAACACATACTGATGACGTTGTGAGGGGTAGAATATTAGGGCGACTGGAGGCTGACCAAACACAGCATATCATAGCACGGGCCCTAGGTAAGCCACAAAGTGTGATCTCAAGATTATGGCAACGATTCCAGCAGACAGGAAACGTGTCCAGGCGCTACAGTATGGGACGTCCACAGTGTACAACACCACAAGAAGATCGATATCTCACCATCAGTGCCCGCAGACGGCCACGGAGTACTGCAGGAAGCCTTGCTCGGGACCTTACTGCAGCCACTGGAACTGTTGTCTCTAGACACACAGTCTACAGACTACTGAACAGACATGGTTTATTCGCCCGGAGACCTGCAAAGTGCATTCCACTGACCCTGGTCACAGGAGAGCCCGGCAAGCCTGGTGTCAAGTACACAGTACATGGTCATTGGAACAGTAGCCCGAGGTTATGTTCACGGACAAGTTCAGGTATAGTCTGAACAGTGACACTCGCTGGGTTTTCATCTGACTTGAACCAAGAACCAGATACCAACCCCTTAACGTCCTTGAAAGGGACCTGTGTGGAGGGCGTGCTTTGATGGTGTGGGGTGGGATTATGATTGGTGTACATACACCCCTACATGTCTTTGACAGAGGAACTGTAATAGGTCAGGTGTATCGGGAGGTCATTTTGCACCAGTATGTCCGCCTTTTCAGGGGTGCAGTGGGTCCCACCTTCCTCCTGATGGATGATAACGCAAGGCCCCACCAAGCTGCCATCATCGAGGAGTACCTGGAAACAGAAGATACCAGGTGAACGGAGTGGCCTGCCTGTTCTCCAGACCTAAGCGCCATCGAGTACGTCTGGGATGCTCTCGGTCGACGTATCGCTGCACGTCTTCAAACCCCTATGACACTTCAGGAGCTCCGACAGGCACTGGTGCAAGAATGGGAGGCTATACCCCAGCAGCTGCTCGACCACCTGATCCAGAGTATGCCAACCCGTTGTGCGGCCTGTGTACGTGTGCATGGTGATCATATCCCATATTGATGTCGGAGTACATGTGCAGGAAACAGTGGCGTTTTGTAGCACATGCGTTTCGGGACGGTTTTCTTAACTTATCACCAATACCGTGGACGTACAGATCTGTGTCGTGTGTGTTCCCTATGTGCCTAAGCTATTATGGCCAGTTTTGTGTAATGCCACGTTGTGTGGCACCACATTCTGTAATTATCCTTAATTTATGAGCATGAGTGTACACTCCTGTGGGGTAACACTTTCTTCTGCCGACCCCTTCAGTTATGTGGATGATGGAACTCATTATGCAAGACTTTGCAGTAAGTCAACAGATGAAAAAAAAATCTGTTCCTAAGATCTGAGATTTGGGGGGAGGGAGGTGCAATGTTAGTTTTACAGTGAATGTTGATGACAACAATAGTTTCGGGATTTCACGATAAATTACCAGTGTTCGCTTGCTGCTAGTCAATATTTATTGCTTGTTCTGGCTTTCTTCAAATAGATACTGACTTAAAACCTCTCTCTGTCTGGTGTGGCAATATGCAAATTTAGTTTGTGAAGATCTTTTTTCTAGGAATGGAAACAGGAGAGAACGGCAACTGCACTCTCCTGCCCCTCACTGGGCATGCTCTTGAGATCGATATTCCGGAATTTATTCACTTCAGCAGTCTCCACTTTGACGAAAGGAACTAAAGAATCTCTAAACTTTGGTTATTTCCGTGGAATCACAAATCATCAACTGGATTAATCAATATTTTTCTCTCGATAGTTTTAAGATCAGACTTAACTATGAGCTATAGGTTCTAGCACGGTATTGTTGTCTCCATGTCAAGAAAAGTTGTTCCTACTCAGGTAAGTGTAAGAAAATATCTTTTACCTCTGGAGAAAGAACCGGTTCATACATGGGCATGTTAATACTGAAAGTTCACTATTATACATATGTGGCAGATACTGAAAGCTCGATGTTGCACTTCAGTAAACGAATGCCATGCTATGTTAGGTTATATAATATGGGTCACTGGTTATTACAATAACTGAAAGCATTTAGTGACTGGTTATTTACTGCTGTTAATTCATTCGTTACTTCCTGTATGGGACAGTCTGCAGGGGCTGTCATTACAAACAGACTTGTCTGAGATACTGGGTTGGATGCAGTAGTTTCTGTGGGTGTACACCGTTCTAGTTGGTCCGCAACAACTAAAGTAGCTGGCCTGGTATCACACCTGTTCATGCCGAATTAGCTTGGGGTACTCATAAGTGCACAAGAGAAAGTATTAATCGCACCGCTTTATCTGCTACTTCCTTTTCTTGGAGTCCTGTTAGGCCAGGTGCTTACCAGAATACCACGACCTTTCCTGACTGCTGTAGCTGGTAAACAGCGTCATGATATTACATCACTGTTTTCCGAAGCGCCATTCTTGTATGAAATCTTCTTGGTACACAGACTGCATCAAATAAGAGTTAAAACTCGAGTTGTGGAAGATAATCACCATATTCTTCGTCAGGAGATGTCTGTCTGGTGGGAGCAAACGCTTCCTCCTTTGTAATAGCGTTCAAATTTGTCACCGGCCGAGTGACGTTGCTTGGAGTTCCAACTTAAATTGCCGGCCGGAGTGGCCGAGCGGTTAAAGGCGCTACAGTCTGGAACCGCACGACCGCTACGGTCGCAGGTTCGAATCCTGCCTCGGGAATGGATGTGTGTGATGTCCTTAGGTTAGTTAGGTTTAATTAGTTCTAAGTTCTAGGGGACTTATGACCACAGCAGTTGAGTCCCATAGTGCTCAGAGCCATTTGAACCAACCAACTTATATTGCCAGAGTGACGTCACCTGCTGGTGGATTTGCATGTCCAAATGCGGGAAATTGGCAATGATAATGATGTTTGCTCAACTGCGCTGTCATCAGCGCCTGTATGAAGTCCCAATTTTTACACAGTCCAATCTAGCCACTGTCGCGAATGATGATGATGAAATGATGAGGACAACACAAACACCCAGTTCCTACGCAGAGAAAATCCGCAACCTGGCCTTTAATCAAACCCGTGCCCCATGATCCAGAGGCAGCCACGCTAACCACTAGATCACGAGTTGCGGACGAAATTGGCAATGAGGCAGTATTTCCCCCTTCCCTCACTGAGCTATGATTGAGGGGTGGAAAGGGAATGGAGATCAAGCTGTTTTGACTGGATGTGGCAGGGTGGTGTCTATAAAGTACCAAGTGAATGGGGCGAAAATTATGGAGGGCAGACAATCTGCACCGTACATTAGCGCTGCACTGAACATAGACAGCACATCAAGTTCAGAAAACTCTAAAAAAATAACAATAGCAGATCACTGCCGTATGGAAGGGCACAAAATCAACTTTGAGGATACGAAGATCTTTTCCTGTCCATCGAATAACTGGGATTCTGCAATAAAAGAAGCAAGAGAGTTTCGATTGTGCGCAACAAAATTTAATAGGGACAGAGATTATAATCTCTGTGGTGTCTGGGGATGAGCACTTCTTCAAATAAAGAGGACCATAAAATGGTAATTCTTAAGGGTAAGGGAAGGGTGGCTAACGGCCTTGCCACAGTGTAACACCGGTTCCTGTCAGATTACCGAAGTTAAGCGCTGTCGGGTTGGGCTAGCACTTGGATGGGTGACCACCCGGTCTGCCGAGCGCTATTGGCAAGCGGGGAGCACTCAGCCCTTGAGAGGCAAACTGAGGAGCTATTTGATTGAGAAGTAGCGTCTCCGGTCTCGGAAACTCACATACGGTTGGGAGAGCGGTGTGCTGACCACATGCCCCCCCATATATGCATCCAGTGACGCATGTGGGCTGAGGATGATACGGCGGCCGGTCGGTGCGGTTGGGCCTTCATGGCTTGTTGGGGAGGAGTTTAGTTTAGTTTTAGGGGAAGGATGGGTACAGTGACAAGTTAAGGGAAAACGTTGTTTTTGATAGGTGAAAACTGATAGGAACAAATAAAAATTAGGTATCAGTTAGCTTAATTATTTATGTTTCTGTGCAAATTTTCACTATTACTGTGTTTCATTTACTTTTTCGGAAAAAAACTGTTTTTAACTCATTCTGCTAAATGGCTACTTTACCCTGTTGGGTAATGTAAAATAGCCACTGGGTAGCCACCATGACTGATTTAAAAAAAAAAAATTAATTGCATTTTGAGAAGTGTTTATTTTATCCATTTTGATTGGAGAACACCGCAGTTGTTTTCGTAAATAACACTGTAGAGATACTGCAACCAATCACAAGTTTTCTTGAAAGATTTTCTTATACAAAATCCGACCTCTGTCCTACAGTATGCAGAGGAGGACTTTTCAGGAAGACAGAAATGTAGAACTAGCAAGAAGTCAACACCATCATCTGATGGTGGGTTCAGGTCCGTAACTAGTACTGGTAGAACAAAATCACTTCAAGAAAACTTGTGGCTGGATGTAGTAATTCCTATAGTGTGTATTTTCGCAAATAATAGGAATATTATCATTGTATACAAATGTTTAACAATTTACAATTTGTTTTAAAATTATGTCCTGAGTTAAATTACACAATTTATCAAAAGTTGCATTTCAACATTGTTTCACAATATATCTTTGGCTATTGGCTTTTTCAGTTTATTTGGAGAGATCACAGATGAACTCATTGTCTTCTTCCTCTCACCTGGCACAAGCCTCGTGTGCCCTATTCAGACAGTCTGAACACCTGGGCCAGCCTTCATTTTCTCTGGACCTTGAAAATGAGTCCCTACAGTACAGGCAATCAGTGTCACAATTGAAGTCTTGAAACAAAGCTCGTTTTACCACTTTCGATTTCGTTTTTCCTTGAACTTCTGTCTTCTTTATTTACTTCTTATTTTTATTTTTCTCTTCCCTTTTTAATTGTATTTGAATTTTCTCCAGTCTTTCTTCCTTTTCTGCCTTTGCTGTTACGAGAAGAGCTTTGTAAGGGGTTGTAGCTAAACCTGCTGTTGAACCTTTCCGCTTATTTTGGCATTTGTTAATGTTTAATGTTGGGATTGGAGCAATATCATGAGGGCTTACTGCAAATGAGGTTGGCTTCCTGGGCATGGAGAATGACCTTACAGTAGATGTACTGGGCTTTATAGGCGGATTAACTGCAGATGAGGTGCTAAGATTTGATGAGTCTCCAGAGATGAGAACTAAGCCAGTGTTGGGGTCTCCAGAACCTATTGTGAATTCTGCAATGCGATCCCTAGAAAGTGCAGCATTGGGCTGAGGGTCTGCAGGTGCGTGATCAATCTCAGCAGAACGAGTTCATTCTAATCCTAGAACCTGTTAGTCTTGACTGTCTTCAGTTGGTGGGCATGCAGCAGAGGCAGATGGATTGGGAACTTCTGAGGCTGTAGCTGCGGCAAAATCCACTTCAGTAAACACGTTCCTGTTGATTGATTCTACGCCACACCTCCAAAATCCATGTACAACAGCAGAAGTAGCTGCACTTAAAAAAGCCTGAAGGAGGCGAGACACTTCCTATTAAGTTAGTTTACCAGGGTTATTATGCAATAATCTCCGGATAGCCTGAAGGGTGTTGAAAGGCCCCACAAAAGGAACGTCCAGTAGCTGCAGCTTGTGGCTGGGTCGTCCATGTGTAATATAGGCAATATTAAGGTCGGTATAAGACGAGGAACGCCGTGGTCCCGTGGTTAGTGTGAACAGCTGCAGAACGAGAGGTCTTCAGTTCAAATTTTCCCTCGACCGAAAATTTTAAATTTTTATTTTCAGTTTATTTGAAAAACTCTTATGTTTTTATCACTTTTTTGGAGTGATTATTACATCCACAAGAAAACCTAAATCGGGCAAGGTAGAAGAATCTTTTCACCCATTCGCCAAGTGTACTAGTTAGGTGGGTCGACAACATATTCCTGTCATGTGACGCAGATGCTGTCACCAGTGTCGTATACAAAATATCAGACGTGTTTTCCTGTGGAGGAATCGGTTGACCTATGACCTTGCGATCAAATGTTTTCGGTTCCCATTGGAGAGGCACGTCCTTTTGTCAACTAATCACACGGTTTTGCGGTGCGGTCGCAAAACACAGACACTAAACTTATTACAGTGAACAGAGACGTCAATGAACGAACGGACAGATCATAACTTTGCGAAAATAAAGAAAGCAAAATTTTCAGTCGAGGGCAGATTTGATCCAAGGATCTCTCGTTCCGCAGCTGTTCACGTTAACCACGGGACCACGGCGTTCCTCGCGTCACATCGCCCTTAATATTGCCTATCTTACGCATGGACGACCCAGTTTGTGTATTCTGCTTATTTTTTCATAGTTCCACACAACTTCTTCCTGTTTTCTCGATTGATCTGTGTTCAGTTTTTCAAGGCCTATCCACTGTGTCAACTTATAACTAAATCTGAAATCTGAGGGGGGTGCGATGGGGATGTTCCCTTGTGAGAAACGTCAGATTGTGGCTTTAACGAACATATACAATGGCTGGAGATATTAAAATCACCTCTCTCTTCTATCGGATATTAAGTGGGTGAAGTCTATAATTGAATGGAGTTGTTTTGTATTTTCTTATATAAAATCTGAGAAATAATTTAATTGCCTGTAAAACTGTAAAGCAATGGGAAGTGCGCTAACATTTCGAATAAATGACTGCAAGCACGATTTTGTAGCTATCAAGAAATACTTATTTCTGAAGTTCAACGCGTTGTAATGTCGTTTCATGTGATTTGCCTTTTCCATCATTTCGACTGCAAACTGACTGTTTCACCATTTAACAAACTATTTTTCTGGGACTATGAACAGAATTTTGTTTGATGTGACCTAAATTTGTGCTGATGGAGACTCAAATGGGTCTGAAAAGTACTGACGCAACAATTAGGTTTGCTAAAGAGAGAAATACATTTATCATTAAGAAGTAACAGTGGAAGCACATAGCATGTGCATGGTAATAACTATGTAAGAATTTTGATTTTTTGAAGTCGCACCAGTGATGATATAAAATTCTGTTACAGTTACGGCAAAAAGTGTGCCTGTTGGATGTTTCTTGTCAGAACAGAACATCTCCACGGTTTCCTAAACTTAAATGTTCGTTACCGAGTTTTTTGGAGAGGAAATTGTTCCTCTCTCAAGGCTGGCAATACATTGACACCTTTGCAGACCTATCTTTCAAAAATACGCACATCATTTTGTTAATTCATTTGATTATTTCACATTCGCATGTGCTTTACGGATTGTTAGTATTTGGCTTCGGTTTGATCGTTATTAATGGAAGGTCACTGATTTCGGATATAGGTTTATTGGTCACCGATATCCTGGCAACCGTATTGTTTATTTTAATCGCTTTAATTGTGTAATGCAGTGCTTAGTTCGCATCACAAACGAAGTCCGATTATGCGCGGTTAACATTGTGAAGGTACAAAATACCCAGCATTACAACTGTTGATGAAAGGCATTCGTTTATTTGTTTACAGCTCCCGCTTCTTCAGCGGCCCTATTTACCAGTCTCTCCCAAACTGTTTCAGTATAGTTTGAGTATAATCAACCACAATATTATGGCTCCTGGGGGTGGGAACGCTTCGGTCGGCTGACGGGGAGTCAGCGCGTAATCGGGGTTGCGGAGGGAAGGAACGCCGGTACAATCACAGTCGTGTAATGTAAATTGCTCTAACCTTTGTGATTAGAGTTATTAAGTGGTGGTGGTGGTGGTTAGTGTTGAACGTCCCGTCAACAACGAGGTCATTAGAGACGGAGCTCATGCTCGGGTTAGGGAAGGATTGGGAAGGAAATCGGCCGTGCCCTTTCAAAGGAACCATCCCGGCATTTGCCTGAAGCGATTTAGGGAAATCACGGAAAACCTAAATCAGGATGGCTGGAGACGGGATTGAACCGTCGTCCTCCCGAAAGTTATTAAGTGGATGGTCCATCTGACAAGGGGTAATCGCCAAATGCATCATCTGCTTTATCTGTTTCACTGGAATCCGTTCCAATGTCACCCGCCGTGTAACTTTCCATGTAATTGACATGGTCATGTGTTTTATATTCATCTCCGCTCTCCAGGCCAACACTGCTAATTGTAGTCTCCATTGAGTCTTCCATTACCCCATCTCTACGCCAATATTCCTTTTACATATTCGCAGGATTTAAACCAGTCGTGTTGGATAATCTTAGGCAAAGATTCTTTGGCTATTTGTTTTAGGGTAACTGAATGAATCGAAAAAGCTTTTTTTCTATAATGCTTTGTTTTACTGTATCTCACATTAGCTCTATAGCGTTCAGATCACAGTGGTAAGGTGGGAGTCTGAGAACAATATATTCCTTATGCTTTAAAACACATTTGCTTTAAAAACAGGCCTTAGATTCTTATAATACACTAGTTGTAAAAGTTCATTCCTTGTTAAGCTCAGTTCAAAACTGATTTTGTTCTGAGTGAGCATTGAATTATATCCATTTTTGAGTTTGCAGTAGTTTGGGCTTTATTTGTCCGAACTGTATGATACGAGGCGTTATCAAGAACAACGTTAATTCTAACAGGGATGTTAGGAATCAGTTTCTCTTCTAACCATTTGTCATAGCTATCTGCATTCATATCCTTATGATATTGTGTGATTTAAATTTTGAATCACAAATGAACTCAGTACACAGCAAAAGCTCTTTGGCCTGCACTGCTGTTAGTCATTACACCCGGAGCTTCACCAGGCTGGTATAACTACTATACACCAGCTTTGATCAGTGAACACTACTGGTTTATTTGGCTCTTCTCATTATTTCTGATTTGTCTCAAGTATGCCACGCACTTTACAAAAATGTCGGAGCTTTTCCTTAGGATGGTACTCAAAGTTTTACATTTTTGAAACGAATTCCAACTCTTTCCAAATGTATCCCTCCTCCCCCACCCTCAGGAAATGTATCTCAGATTTTGAAAATGTAAGCAGCTTCCCATCGTTGAAATTTCCTTCTTCTGCTCGTAATCCTCCAAACATTTTCTTCAAATAAGTGCTTTGTCGAAGTCGTCTAGGAAAAGTACTTTTCTAAAAAGTCCTTCTTTTTCAGGAGTTTTAATATTTTCCCCGGTTTCTTCAGTTTCTTTAAAGTCTTGAAAAATGTATTTTACTGTTCGTTCTAACTTCACTACCATTTTTTCTTCCCGCAAGATTGCTTTCTGTAGGAATATCATTACCCGATTCTGTTTTTTTTTTTTTTTTTTTTTTTTTAATTCCTGGAAAAATTGTACATCTTTGCATATAAGCTAATTTTCACCTGAATGTGTGCGACACCTTCCTCTGTTTTCCATTCCTAGGCTGTTCCTGATTATGGATAACACCACACTCCACTTCTGACGATATTTCACAAAGACACGCTGAACCACTTGATAGTATATTCACCGCTGTACTTGTTTACTGTAATGTTCAGGTGTTCCCGATAACGGCCATGGGAGGCCAAGTGCAGTAATATCGTGGGTAGGTAGGAACACTACATGCATGTGGTCACGCCGCAGATCACGTGACCACAATCGTATTGAACATACAGTATCTGGAATGCCGTCAGGATAGACCTGCGCGCTTTTGGAACAAAAGAAATAGCGTCGTAAGGTTTGACGCCCCGTCGACGACGAGTTCATTAGGAACGGAGGACAAGCTCAGAATGGGGAAGGCAATAAGCCGTTCAGAAGAATCAGTCCCATAAATTTGCCACAAGTGGTTTACGGAAACGTAACTGTGGATGGTCGGACAAGAATCTGAATCTCAGCTGTGATATTGCGGCTTTATCCTGTCAATGACGGTACAATCAATTCAGTCTCGCGAGAACGTATTTTTTTTTAAAAAAAAGAGCCGTACCGCAAGTGTCAGAATGCGCTATCGAGTGGTTGAAGACTACTCAACTCGTGGTTCACCAGTTTTACCAATTGCAGCCACTTTTTAAGATGTGACTGCGCATTACCAAAAAGTTAAAATAAAATGAAAACTGAAATTGCAGATAAAGTGCGTTGTTAAACGAAATGAATAATTAAGAAAACCTCTATTTTGTCGCTCCTACAAAATATGAGCAGTTAATGTCCGTGGGGGGTATAATGAAACTGAACGAATTTTAATTACATTGCTAGCCATTAAAGTTGAGGGCCATTCCGTGCGTCTTCTTTTAAGGGAAGTTTCATATTTCTTTTCTAGAGAATAGCAGACCTGCGTCAGGCAAATACAGTGATATTCCTCTTTTATTGATCTGACAAGAAAATACGGATTGCGAGAACAGTGAATATGAGGAATAGTTGCGTTTGTTGTTGCGATCGTTTGAATGGGGCACCGGCTGGAAGTTTGTGTCAGTCTCCATTGAAACTGTCGCACCCGATTAAAGCGATGCCTGAAGTTTACGCCACACATTCTACGAGTCCATTCATGTTAACGAGATTAGTTAATGTATCGGTGTGGGACAACTATTTGCCAGCGTCATTTGCGACCTGGCATTCGATCGTTTTATTAGCCCTTGGTCACTATTCGCGCAGATAAAAAGAGGATTCTAATACATTTAACGAGTCAAAAGTTATCGGAAGCGAAAAAGTCAGGCGCCTCATCATGTATACAGAATGAGACAATTCAGGGTCGTACTGACGGCGTGGCGGGATAGGCCCCCGCCAAGGGCGCAAATACAAAGGGGGCGAAGAAAAATAAGAGTTAACCAGGAGAAGTGTATTCTAACTATCGCGCTGCCTTTCCGCTCGAACTGAGAGTGTATGCTATTGCCACAGTGTCATACCAATGACATGCGCGTATGTGATGGCAGTTGAGACTGAGTGTGAAACGGATGTGACGTCATAAGCAGAACCGCGTTGTGTGCAGTCTATTAACAGAGAGATCAACGTGTCCTGCCCAGTTGAGGCTCGGCAAAAGTCGGTCGACTTCGGCCTGCTCGTGTTTTGTGTCGGTCGCTGCCAACCTCAGCGATCCAACACGGAACCTTGCGTTGTTGCCATTGCGAAGTGATTGTTGTCATGTGTTCTTTTTATTGCCTAAATGTAAGTTTTATTACTGGCTCTTTTCAATTTCTAATTGTCTATGATACGGAAGTAGGAAAAAAAAGCACCGTCACTCAACATGAAACTGTTAACTCCGACTGGAGCCTTGCTTGGGCATAAATTAATACCGGTATGTAAATGCGACTGCACCTAGTAACACTGGGTGACGGGAGTGTGGCTTGTTCTTCCTAACTCCGCACCCCCTCAGAATTTTTCTTCTTTTTTTATGAACAAGCTGTACTTACTCTCCATGCAACAAGGCACAGTGTTTCGTTGATTATCGTAAGCCATCGTATATTTTACGTTTTAGAACTCATTCCTTTGTGGAAGTAGTGTGTTCAAAATAGATGAGACTGTGACAAATCCCACGAAAAGAAGATTAGATATTCAATTCAGCACACACTGGAATAGAAGACTGCAAGTGCATCGTCCAGTTTGGGAAAAATAATTTCCAGAATTGCGGCCAGTTCCAGGAAATGCACTTAAAGCAAAATGTACCTTATGAGTTGGAAAAGCTGGAGAGGGATTTTCGATTTCACACGGCGGCGTAACCGATGTTAGGCATCACTTAAACAGTGTCAACCACAAGCGCAGATGCTTAACACCAATACAAACCACACTGATGAAAATTCTCTAAAAGGTGGATTCTGTTGAAGCAGACAATATATGTAGTAGGTGCATACTAATTTCAACATTTCTAATTTTCAGGGTAATAGTAGACCTGTTTAAGCAGTTATAAAAAGACGCTATTAATAATGCTTCTTCCTTCGTTTTCAGATAACAGCATCTGAGCTTACATTCGCATTTCATAAGTTAAATATCATCTTCTCTATGCCAGCACTGAGCGCATTGTAAAAATATCTTTTCAGTTATGCACGGATTAGGCAATTGCAAATAAAAGCACTTGTGGAAAATCAAAATGTAGAGAATTAATTACTGTTGTTTTGGGACCAAATAGCGTCAATAATTTAACTTAAAAGTTGAATGATAACAAGTTTTTTGGTGTGGGGTTTGACGATTCTAACAAAGGTAATCAAAACTGTTATCCTATTTATGTAAGGTACTTCGATGTGCAAGCAGGCGTGTCCCACAGAATTCTAGATTTCTATGAGGACTGGTGAATCTGCAACTTCTGACCAGGTCCTGAAAAGGACTCCAAAACACGAGCTGAATTTGGCCCAGGTTTCAAGTTTTACTGAAGACAATAACAATGCAAACTATGAGAAGAAAAACTCTGTTTATGTTCACTTGAAAAAGGAAAATCGTGGTATTGTGAAATCAAACTGCTGTGCGCACATAGTTCATAATTGTTCTAAATCTGGTATGAACGCTATGGCAAAAGATACTGAAATGTTAGTAGTTAGGACAGTCAGTTGAAAGATTTCTTTCAATTTGTTGATATAGAATACAATGCTTTATTGAAACATGTACTGACAAGGTGGTTAAGACTAAAGCCTGCTATAGAAAGATTATTGAAAAATATTTCTGCAGTTATATCATACTTTTATAGTGTAGGTGGTTGCCTCAGCATCATTATAAACAACTTTATAGGTGCGTCTGGTTCAGGGAAAAATTTATTTTAGCGGAATTATATATAGAATTGTCCTTGCACTTAACTGACGTTTTTTCGAAGGGTGTACTCAACTTACAGAAAAATGAAATGACAATTTGTGAAGTATACTGTGTGATGAAGAAAATAAAAATGGAGTTAGAACATAGGATAAATGATTTGGTTTTTGTTTATAAGGTTCAACAGTTGCTAGATAAATTGGAGGACCTGGAAGAATGCTGATGTATATATGAAGTCTGTCTGAAACATTTAAATAGATGTTTTGATTTTGATGAGAGTAACATTTTGTCCTTTGGTGGTCTGCATATCACTTGAAAACAAACCTGAGTTTCAAAATATTTTGAAATTAGGCAAATCACTTTTTACTGTTGATTTCCTTGGTGTGTATAATATATATTCAGAAGTTGCTATGGTTTCTGATTTGTCTTGGGGGGAAGGGAATGAGCATGTGAAAGCAAAGTTATCTACTTTGACATACCACAAAGATGCATCTACATTATAGAAATGATTGGCACATCAAAATTGTGCAGTGTTTTAGTTTTAGTTACATTTCCTTTCAATGCATTCACAGAGAAAGTTTCCAGCATTATGAACATTAAATGAAGGGATGAACAAAACAGATGTTCAGTTGATCTAATAAAAAATAAATTGTACACTTATTTCAATTATGATGAAAGTTGCAGTAATTTTTATAAGACAGTATTGTCTAATGAAAAAAACTTGAGAATTGCACGCTGAACTGAAAAGTACTCCTCTTCATTCTGTTGAGTGTATTATGAAGAAAATGTGCAGTACAGCATGAGCGTACCAGGCGCAGTTCACACGATCGACTGCGTCACTGGTTTGTTCGTATCCATCTGGAATTTCCCCAACGCAGTTTTCTAAAGCTTCTTTCTGCACGACTCTGGTGGCCCGCTACTTGCCCTCCTGGATGAGTCACCTGGCCCATTTGTTGTCTCTCGCCGCGGGTCGCTTTTAAGAGCTTTCCGTTGTACTCCGTCCCTGATGCGCCTCGGACGAAACGTTTCTTCCAGCAGCTTGTTTCACCTCTTGCTCATTGACATCCAGGACATAGATTCAGTGTGTTAAATACCGTCAGTTGAGTGTCATCCCTTTGCATTGCATACTGTACATTTTTATAGGAACTTTGTCAGATGACATATTCACCTTCCTGTTACGATGTATAAGAACTCTCATTAAGGTGCGTAATTGACCATCATTTAATCTGCCACCTTACAAAGTCTCTAAAATATTGGCCTTCTTTTCTGAAAACAACATACCTTAGCTTAAACAAGCTCCAACAAAATTCAGAAAACATTAATAAACGCTATTCCTGTTCACAGAATAACAAGCAAGAACATGTATTATAATGAATCCTACTGCCCTAAGACTGAGAGCTCAACCCAAAATCCATAAACTTCATGCTCCAGTGAGTCTGTTGTTGGTTCTAGAAACGCACCTTCCTTTAAAAGCTCTCAGTTCCTGAATGAAATTCTAAAGCAGAAATATACTTCTGCTACATCATACTCAGTTAAGAACACAAGTGGGTTAACAACTAAAATTGAAGATATAGAAATTCCAGCAGCTGCTAGGTTTACTTCTTTTGATGTAGCTAACCTGTTTACAAATGTAGCAATCAAAGAAATAATAGAGATAATCTTTAAAAACTTAGTTAAACATAAAACATTATCAGTTTCAGAAGTATCAAGGTCACTGACATGTTGCGACTAGTATTGTAACATAATTCCCTGTATCTTAGAACCACCAACCTCGAACAAAAACGTAAGTTCAACATACACAGAAAGTATACATACACACATATAACAATAGAAAATTCATCATACTGTCCCACTGCACAGAAGCATGCCGCCTTCAGGTCCATGCTACACAGTGCATGCTCATTTGATTTAGAACACCGTCTTAGGAAAGAACTGGGCACAATAAAAAGTATTACCATAAACAATGGCTACACAAACAGAACAACTGATAATCTGGACACACAAATACACAAAAATAAGGCAACGCAATACCACACTAAGAAAGAAGGAAAATATTTGCCAGCTTCCCTTACCTAGGCGCCACATCACAAAAATTTGCTAAACTTTTCAAGAATACCAATGTAACAACTGTATTCTCCACTAATAATAAGTTAGGACACTTACTGGTCCATAATATGAAACCAAAAACTCATCATCAGTGAAGTGTATAAGGAATTGTGCCCCATTTGTCCTGCCTCTTATGCGGGGAGAAAAGGTAGAAATTTTAAAATCCATTTCCAAGACCAAATAAATGTTTTCAGACTCAACCGCTTTGAAAAATCAGTTATTGCACAGCATATGCTAGAAACCAAATATGTTGTCAACAATATGGAAAACAATTTGATAGTGCTACACAATGAAGACCATGGGAAGACCCTAAATATAATAGAAGAACTGAAAATATACCTCCACAAAATCAAAAAGCATGATTCTACCTGTGAACGAGTATCTCGAAAACGGCGAAGCTGGTCGAATGTTCAAGTACTACTGTCTTGAGTATTCACGAAAGGAGGTAGGACAGTGGAACTACCACTAGGCACTAAACGGTTGGACGTCCAGGATATTCACAGAATTTAGGGTTTGGAGGCTTGTCTGCTCTGTAAAGTAGGATAGATGGTGATTTGTGGCATATTTGATGAAATAGCTCAATACTGCATTCTCCACTAATAATAAGTTAGGACGCTTACTGGTCCATTTGTATGACCAACTCATTGGCTCTAACTGTCCAGAATGTTCTTCAAAACAACCGTGAACAGCTGAGGCCCGCTGACATGGCGTACTTTCATCCAAAAAAATTCAATTGTCGTTTGGGAACATGAAGTGCATCAATGGCTGCAAATGATCTTCAGGTGGCCGAACATAACCATTTCCAGTCAATTACCGGTTCAGTTGGACCAGAGGACTCAGTCCATTGTATGTAAACACAGCTCAGACCGTTTGTGGCCATCACCAGCGTGCAAAATGGCTCTGAGCACTATGAGACTGAACTTCTAAGGTCATCAGTCCCCTAGAACTTAGAACTACTTAAACCTAACTAACCTAAGGACATCACACACATCCATGCCCGAGGCAGGATTCGAACCTGCGACCGTAGCGGTCGCGCGGTTCCAGACTGTAGCGCCTTTAACCGCTCGGCCACCCCGGCCGGCTACCAGCGTGCACAATGCTTTGTTGACAACCTGGGTTCATGGCTTCATTCGGTCTGAACCATACTAGAACACTACCATCAGCTCCGACCAGCTGAAATCGGGACTCATCTGACCAGGCCTCGGGTTTCCTGTCGTCTAGGATCCAATCGTTATGATCACGAGCGCAGGAGAGGCGATGCAGGCGATGTCATACTGTCAGCAAAGGCACTACGCGTTGGTCGTCTGCTGTCATGGCCCATTAACGCCAAATCTCGCCTCACTGTCTTAACGGATACTATCGTCGTACGTCCCACATTGATGTCTGCAGTTGCCTGTTAGCACCGACAACTCTACGTAAAGCCGCTGCTCTAGGTCGTTAAGTGAAGGCCTTCGTTGTCCGTAGAAGAGGTAATGCATGAAATTAGGTATTCTACATCTACATCTACATCTACATCCATACTCCGCAAGCAACCTGACGGTATGTGGCGGAGGGTACCTTGAGTACCTCTATCGGTTCTCCCTTCTATTCCAGTCTCGTATTGTTCGTGGAAAGAAAGATAGTCGGTGTGCCTCTGTGTGGGCTCTAATCTCTCTGATTTTATCCTCATGGTCTCTTCGCGAGATATACGTAGGAGGGAGCAATATACTGCTTGACTCCTCGGTGAAGGTATGTTCTCGAAAATTCAACAAAAGCCCGTACCGAGCTACTGAGCGTCTCTCCTGCAGAGTCTTCCACTGGAGTTTATCTATATCTCCGTAACGCTTCCGCGATTACTATATGATCCTGTAACGAAGCGCGCTGCTCTCCGTTAGATCTTCTCTATCTCTTCTATCAACCCTATCTGGTGTGGATCCCACACCGGTGAGCAGTATTCAAGCAGTGGGTGAACAAGTGTACTGTAACCTACTTCCTTTGTTTTCTGATTGCGTTTCCTTAGGATTCTTCCAATGAATCTCAGTCTGGCATCTGCTTTACCGACGAATAATTTTATATGGTCATTCCAATTAAAATCACTCCTAATGCCTACTCCCAGTTAATTTATGGAATTAATTGTTTCCAGTTGCTGACCTGCTATATTGTAGCTAAATAATGAAGGATCTTTCTTCCTATGTATTCGCAGCACATTACACTTGTCTACATTGAGATTCAATTGCCATTCCCTGCACCATGCGTCAATTCGTTGCAGATCCTCCTGCATTTCAGTACAATTTTCCATTGTTACAACCTCTCGATATACTACAGCACCATCCGCAAGAAGCCTCGGTGAACTTCCGATGTTATCCACAAGGTCATTTATGTATATTGTGAATTGCAACGGTCCTACGACACTGCCCTGCGGCACACCTGAAATCACTCTTACTTCGGAAGACTTCTCTCCATTGAGAAGTTCTGTCATCTAGAAACTCTTCAATCCAATCACACAATTGGTCTGATAGTCCATATGCTCTTACTTTGTTCGTTAAACGACTGTGGAGAACTGTATCGAACGCCTTGCGGAAGTCAAGAAACACGGCATCTACCTGTGAACCCGTGTCTATGGCCCTCCGAGTCTCGTGGACGAATAGCGCGAGCTGTGTTTCACACGATCGTCTTTTTCGAAACTCACACTGATTCCTACAGAGTAGATTTCTAGTCTCCAGAAAAGTCATTACACCCGACCATAAAACGTGTTCCAAAATTCTACAACTGATCGACGTTAGAGATATAGGTCTATAGTTCTGCACATCTGTTCGACGTCCCTTCTTGAAAACGGAGATGACCTGTGCTCTTTTCCAATCTTTTGGAGCGCTACGCTCTTCTAGAGACCTACGGTACACCGCTGCAAGAAGGGGGGAAAATTCCTTCGCGTACTCTGTGTAAAATCGAACTGGTGTCCCATCAGGTCCAGCGGCCTTTCCTTTCTGGGGAACACTGTTGATACTGTGTGTCACGGAATATTGAATTCCCTTACGATTTCCAAAATGGAATGTCCCAAGCGTCTAGCTCCAACTAGCATTCCGCGTTCCAAGTCTGTTAATTCCCGTCGTGGGGGAATAAACGCATCGAAAAGCTTTTCACATGAATCATCTATGTATTATAGCTCAACCAATGTGCTGCACTTTTATACCTTGTATACGTGATACTACCGCCATCTGTATATGTGCATATCGATATCCCATCACCTTAGTATACATCAACTTCTTAGAACTCAGATCTCAGTCAGTATGTGATAAACTTCATCTTTGATCACATCAGGTTAAACTAGTTCTGTGAAGCGTATTTAAGCAACTGTAAAGAAATGTGCGGCTTCAGTGACGTGTGCGCGATGATAGCACGAATAATTCAGCGTATGCTGGCCTCTAAAGGTTAAAAATGTTGTTCCTTTTTTATTTGGTAAGTTTTCGCTGTTTTGTTCCCACAGTTTCTCACATATTTACGCACTTGACTCACGAAACACGAAACCTAACATCTGACTTTCTCATAAAAGGGAAATGCGTTTCGCATCACTCAAGAGCAAATGTAAATTATGTATTGTCCGCCCTGATAGCTGCATGGTCAGCGTGATGGACTGCCGTCGTCAGGGGCCCGGGTTCGATTCCCGGCTGGTTTGAGGATTTTCTCCGCTCAGGGACTGGGTATTGTGTTGCTTTCATCATCATTTCATCCCCATCCGGCGCGCAGGTCGCCCAATGTGGAGTCGAATGTAATAAGACCTGCGCCAAGGCGGCTGGACCCGCCTCGTAAGGGGCCTCCCGGCCAATGACGCCAAACGCTCATTTCCTTTCCAATTATGTATTATACGATCCGCAACTGAAGATGGACCCATGGAGTCCGAAATGTATCATCTAATTTAATAATACCCGAAAAAATGTGGCAAAAGTTTATTGAAACTTCCTGAGCTAGAGTTCTTCGAAGTAACTGAAAGAATAATAAGTGAAATGAAAACAGATCTCACATTTCCTCTGATGTTAATTTCCTGTCAGAAAACACGTTAAACTGACGCTCTGTATTTTATCTTGAAAAATATGGAGCTGATTTTAATGCTAAATGTAGCAGAGACATTAATACAGCCGAGCTAGTTCGCGAAATAGCTGCATTGAAGTTTCAAATGAGAGAGGTAAAGAAGAAGTTCACACGGCTTCCCATTTGGATATTTTGAAGGTTTCTCAAATTATTCGTGAAGAAATGTTTATCCAGACATCAAAATGGCTTTGAAGATATTTATGACAAAGCTAGTGATTGCAGCGTCTTGTGAATGGAGTTCCAGAAAAATAAAGAAAAAAAAAACATTTAAAGTAGAGTACCGCCGCAAGCTGTCTGCCAAATTTAGTTATCTTGTCGTTGGATACAGCACATCTGCTAAACTTGACTTCAGTGACATAATCAACGAATTTGCTTCACTCAAAGCAAGGAAATGCAAAGTAAAATTATAATAAAAACACAGTTCCTGGAAAAGGTTAGTTTCACAGCTCTTTTTCTTTTACTTAAAAATAGTAATTAATGGTTCTGAGCACTATGGGACTTAACTGCTGAGGTCATCAGTCCCCTAGAACTTAGAACCAGTTAAACCCAACTAACCTAAGGGCATTACACACGTCCATGCCCAAGGCAGGACTTGAACCTGCCACGGTAGCAGCAGCTCGGTTCCGGACTGAAGCACCTAGAACCGCTCGGCCACAGCGACCGGCTCTCTTCATTCCAGTTCAGTTCCTTTCAATTATATCGTTTTGAGTAATGATTCATTTTTATTAAATCTACGAAAAATTATAAATTTCGATAAATCTATGTACAAAAAATTGCAAACAGTTTTAGGCAGGTGGAATGGCGCAGCTTTGGCTGTCAGGGGCGCAGGATCACCTCGGTTCGGCCCTGAAGCCATTAGACAAGCCATGTCAAATCCGTATATTCAGAGAGAGTGAATACATCGAAATGTGATTTTTCGCTAACTTATGGCCAAGGCTGTTTCGAGAACATTTTTCCACAAAAGCGACTTATCATTTGGTGCCCCCTACCCCCAACACCGTCTTTCGCTGGTAAACTTTCACCCATGCCAGCTTTCGCTACTACTAGTAATATTCACGGTATACAAAGCTTGCACTTCGGCGTCCCTGTCGCTCATATGCGGTCACGGCCAGTCAGACTTCCATGGATTTTGCCTGTCGCCCCGTGCGAAAATTGAAACACTGCCTCCCCCCCCCCCCCGCCCCCCCCCCGCCCCCCCCCCCCCCGATCCCTAACCCCACCCTCCTTGCGTTTCCTGACAGTCAATCGTTTTCGCAATGTAATTCATCCATAACCTCTTATTTTCACACACTGACTCATACATCTTCTTGGCGTGAATACCTCCGCAAGACGAGAACCGGGTATGGCGCACCAGACAGTGGAACAGACCGAAACGTTTGCAATGCGTACTTTACTGAGAAGGCGCACATGGGGAAGGAGTACAGTGTCACAGTAATGTTAACTGGCGAGTGTCTGTGTTCAAAAATTTGGAGGCCACTACACTCCTCTCGCAATAGGAGGGCATATCCCAGTATTGTCGAACAAGATCGAACTTGGTGTCCCAGGTGTGGGGAGGCAAAACGTTGCATGGGCGTAGTGACCTACAAATCTTTGAACACGTTAGATTCACTGGTCGACATTATTATGTCACTGTACTGCTTCCCAATTTGCGTTTTTTTCAGGAGTACATTTAGCTCTAACTTCATTTTTATGGCTGACAGTGTGCGACCGCATCGAACTGCTTAGGTGGAGGAGCTCTTGGAATGGGTTGATTTGGGGGAGGGGACCAACCAGCGAGGTCATCGGAATAGGGAAGATGGGGAAGGAAGTCGGCCGTGGCTTTTCAAAGGAACCATCCCGGCATTTGCCTGAAGCAAATGTGTGTGCCGCCAGGCGCTGTTTTATGGTATAAGGCACCCTGCGATAGTAGTATTTTCTCACAAAATTTACTCTAAGTTGTTTCTGAAGCACAGTAGGCATGATACGAGTCTGTTGAACTTAACAAGAATCATTATTTCATCATCCAATGTTTTGCATCATTATTTGCAGTATGATAGTGGATGTGCAACTAATCCACAGGCTGTAGTGTTACAAAGGAAAACGGTTGGTATGACTTATTCATGCGCTCAGTAAGCGATGTGGGCTAGCTGTATGCTGTGCTGGCAAGAAACCGCGCTCACCACCCATGTAACTTTACAAAGTGGTCTGTCTGAACTCCCAGCACTTGGCACTGTACAGGGTGAATCACCTAAAATTTGCACTGCAAATATTGTGGAAATTGAAAGTGCTTTAGATGTGTGGTTTTCACAGAATGGACTAGTAATCAGGGGCTTGTATTGTTAGCCAATAAGCAAGTGGTAATAATGCTTAGAAAGTATTTTTTGTGCAAACATGCACTTTTTTAAATAGAACAATGCCTGTTGACATTAACAGACTAAAAGTAGGATAAATTAGAGCATCACTGATGTTTATTGCCGGATTCTAGTGCAGGTCGTTTACGAGATATAGTATTTTGAAAAGTTTCCACTGCGCCAATTGTTTTGCCATTCAACCTGCGTAGTTGCTAGGTATCATGTTATGTTTGCTTACAGTGTGCCTGTGTGTTCCTTGAATGCTTTGCGACTTGCTAGTCAGTTAGTATGTGACAGTCCATGCAATAGGTCGTGAGTGGACGATGGGATTTACCAATCCAGAAAAAGCTGACGTGCTCATGATGTATGGAGAGTGTAGGAAGTAGACGTCAAGCGCACAGTTTCGCAGTCTCCTAACAAACCATCTTTCATCTATGCCAGAAGAAGTACCTCTACAAACTAAGAAGAACCTATGGTACCAACATGATGGCTGTCCAACCCACAGTGCATGTCTTCACGAACTGTTTCCATATCGCTGGACCGGACATAGAGCACTTGCAGCTTATCCACTCCATTCTCCAGATTTGACTCCTATTGACGTATTTATGTGGTGAAAGCTGAAAGACGCTGTCTATAAGGTCACATCAACTACACCCAATGATATGCACGACGTATTACTGCAGCCTGCTCGGAAATCTCTGCCGAAATGCTATCACATGTGCAGCAGTCGTTCCATACCAGACTGGAAGTATTGCCGCTGCCGGTAGTCATTTTGAACACAACCTGTGATGGTCAATTGATCGTTACTGATAAGAATCTACACAACTAGTATATGCACTTGTATTGTTCTTTTGTGTGTGCTACCACAGGTATCGAACAAGTGTCAGTGTGGTAACTTTTCAAAATACAATAGCTCGCAAACGATTCACACTAGAATCCTACAACAAACACCACTGACATTCCAATCTCTCATACTTTTAGTCTGTTAATGTCAATAAGCAGTGTTCGATTAAAAAAGTATATGCTTGCACAAAAAATACACTTTCTAAGAGTTGTTAGAATTGATTGGCTAACAGTGCGAGCCCCTGACTACCAACCCCTTCTGTGTAAACCGCACATTAGTAACACTTCCCATTTCTGCAGTATTTGCAGTGCAAGTTTTAGCTGATTCACCATGCACGGCTCCTTTCACAGCAGAAGCAGGGTGGCGCAACAGTCCGTCACCGGCAGTTTTGCGGGGCGGTCACTCGCCAGAGCTCCGCTAGCGAGGCACGTGTCATGTATTCAGTTTACTTCGGCCGCTGCTATCAAGTTAAGTACTGTCTTGCTTATATCTCAACAATGCGCACTGCTGTCGCACTACAACTTTGTGTTTCACCTTTTGTTTAGACTTCGCCCACGCCAAGGTGCTTGACATCGAACGGCTTCTTCGTGACGACGTTAAATACCACCATAGGATATCTTTGACATCCATCTGTCCAGAGTTAGTAGTACCCTGTACATCAAGATGATTAACGATGTAGCATACGACAGGGTACTACAGGAGGCCAAACGTGGACTATGTTTCTGTCATTCCGACAGGAACGTAGGGCCCGTTGCCATATCGTACGAACGATATGGATATTCGAACTGCCGTTCGAACTACCAATGGACGCCGTCATTGCAGCGCTCCGACACTACAGTAACGTCGTGGAACATGTTGCTGAACGATGGGTACAATTCCGAACCTATCCCATCTTAAATAGTGACAGGCAGGTTCGTATTGACCTACAGAGTCATGTGCCCTCCTATCTTCATATCAGAGACTGCCCTGTCATCATAATGTGTGACGGTAAGCCCTACACAAGATTCGGTTGCGGAAAGGAGGGCCATTTGCGGTCACTCTGCGTCCAACGATGGGCCTCATGGCTCCTGTTGTCAGAAGCATTTGTGCCACCCACGTTGAACGCCCTATCAGTAACTTACATGACAGCTCCCGCCAAGCCTTTCGCTTCAGCCAGCACGTTGCATGGTCCCTCTGGTTGGTAAGTCCCGCCATCCCACCACCCTTTGGACTGTGCGGTTGCCTCACCAGATGACGTGGTCGCCACTCAGGCTCCTGCGTCGGACGCCAATGGAGACGAGTGCTTCTTCACAACACTCGCTCAACTCCTTTACAGTACCGATTGAGGCCTTCGAACCAGGCTGACGCTCCTTCTCGCAGTTGTCCGACTCTGAGGAACACATGTGCAAACAGCGCTCACAATGTTGGCGCAAACGTCGCCGCCACTCGCTCACAGGTTCTCAAGACATTGTTACCCAAGCCTATGGAGACGCCGCCCAAATAGCTTACAGTCCCATGCAGATGTCGATGGACGGCACTAGCGATGACCAACACATTTCGCTGGGTGGCAAGCAGGGAAGGCCACCAAAAACATTATATCGACTGGTGTGCAGGTTGAGATGTAGACAGACCCTCGACATGGGGTATAGGGTGACGCTGTGGAGGATGAAATGCCTCCTCTGTGGGACTTTCTGCCCCCTCCCCCAATGAGGTTGTCCTTTAACATATGAATCAACACACTACAGTCAGAGTTAGGAGCCATCCCTGTGATCCCCATCCCACAGTGATGGTAGACATGCGTCCACCACTGCAAGCACAGATGAACCTTTTCACCAAATTGAAAACAACATGATCAGCATTGCACCAAAGCTGCAGCTCCTCCATGATGTGCTTCACGCCTCTGGCGTCGATACTGTCCTTTTTCAAGATGTTAGTGCTGTCACACTACACCAGTTTAAGGCTATGACTCATACACGTCTGTATGTGATCACTCAGGCTACAGATCGGCCTTTTACATGGACATGACACTCTCTCCGTCTAGCTAGGGCATGGCTGTAATCATCTTTCACATGCCTGTCATCAATATCTAAATGATGCCTTGCTCTACAAGATGTCGCCAGTTCTCCACACCTTCCATAGGTAATGTGACCTCCTGTTGGTCGAACAGTTTCATCTTATTGGCATTTGAGAGAAGATTCATAGTGACGTCCCTAGTTATACCCATTATACAGCGCATTCTGTGGGCAGACTCGGCCGGTTTTATAGCTCTGTCCACCTAGGAAACGAAATCTCCAAAGCAGAGGAATGGCCTTGTGTGTTTTCGAACCATTGTGACACACACACTCTACCACCTCGGTCAGATTGATGCAGCAAAGGATTCTGGAAGCTTAACACTTCCCTACATGGAGACCTGCACTGCCAATATATTACCACTGTAGGGCATCCTGTGAAAGGATCTCCTATGGTACATGTCCATATTGCACTGGTGACTCAAGTGTGTGAAACTTGCAGTCATGCAATGTGGCACTTAAGTAGTGGCATGGCATTGGGACAACATAAACTCTCACTACACTGTCCTTCGTGGGCTTAATGTGCTCCTCCTGTCTCCTGATGTCCAAAAGGAACGACAACATACTAAAGCCTGTGTTCTCACTCTCCAACGCGATAAATTGTATGGCATCGTGGTGCTTTCGCGAAAACAGAACCTTTTACAAAAGAAATCGGTGCCCAAATCGTCTCTCTCTCTGGATGCAGATACTTAGGGAACTCTTTACTCCATCCTTCCTGATGGCACCCGAATTTGTCACTTGCGTTCTTACACTGGTGTCTAAGCCATTGGGAGGGACAAATGTTTCCACACACTGGCCCCCTTGCATTAATGAATACAGATAATAAAATCAATTCACGCTTCGTAATGGTTGCAAAAACAAGGTCTTAATTAGGGTCCTTCCACCGGTATGGACTACATGTGTTTGTGGGGCTATCCTTCAAATGACTTTGGGGAAATACTGCGACCTCATCACAGTAGCTGTGATCTGTTGGCTCCACAGGGTACTGATCTCCATTGTTTTACAAGCGCCATCGATCATGTTCGACACACATTTCTCCCCATGGTCACGACATGTATGGGATTCCCACCACTCTTTGTAGACACCATTCGAAGCTCACTGCTTCCCCCTGTCTCCACAGATCAGGTCAAAGGGAGACCTGTTCGACTGAGCCCTATACGCTGCTCTGTGTATCAGGAATGCTCCCTGTCCACGCTACTGTACGCCATTGCACTAAAAACCGTCATTCTCAGTCTTACAATTCATCTATAGGGTCTAACTTTGCGTGCTCTTGCCTATCGCTGCAGGGCCTATGCAGATGACCACTTACTTCTCGGCCACTCCACACCAGAACTCAGTAACACCGTCCACTGGATTCAGCAATGCGGACATATTTTGGATAGCGTCCTTAACATTTGAAATCGATGATGATGCATATTGGGCGTGTACTGCAGTTTTAGGCGCTGGACCTGCTTCCTGTTGGTACCACCCTTCATTACTTAGGGATCGACTTTATGGGCTCCACACACCACACTATGGTATTGGCTTATTGCTGACTTTTACAGTCCATATGGCACCATGCTCACTGCCGTGTCCATTGTAGCTTGAACCAACTACAATGTGTTGCTCCTTGGTCACTAACTTCAATCAGCTTTTGGATGCTTCGTATCAGCAGGAGCTCTTTTGAAGGTCTATTACAACACTCCAACATTGTCCCCTGTAAATGGTGGCCTCGGACTCATGAACGTGCACATGTGATGCACTGTGCTCTTTGTGCATACTATGGCTCTTTGTGCATACTATCCTGTGGCCCTGGCGGGAGTCATCCCCATCTTTAACTCACTGTCTTTTGGATATACTTCGATCAGTTACTCTCCAACCAATGATGGATATAGCACGTATCTCCCCACTGTTTTACCATATCGTAATTTATTTCGTCGAATTCAGCTATATTTGGAACTATCTCCCGGTCATCCACCCTTCCCATGCAAAGGACTATTCCCTTTGTTCACATCATTCACTCAAATACCCCTCTCGTCCCCACAACCCCATGGAGGTTCAGCACCCAAACGTTAACTGACGGATGGTTTGAGGGTGCATCCACGTATGAACTTGTCTGCACTCTGGTATGTCGTTGTCAACGGTAAGCTCCCGAAGGATCGTCGACTTCATCATGAAGGACTGGCTGCTTCGCCACTTTACTCTGATGCCAACTTGACGACACAGATGAGCATCGTCGTACACGACCCTGAAACGGGACGTTTGGCTACTCATCCAGCACATTGTGGGCTGTTATCTCTATGCCCTGTCAGTGACATTTACTTTGGAGTTCCTGGTGTTACCTCAGACTTCACACTACCTTCTTGCTAAACGACACACTCATCTGGTTTCGAGGAAGGGCTATGAAATTCCTTTTTCACAATGGTCCATATGCGATTCTTGACTTTTGGAATCAGGTTGTGATCGTACACAGTACGCTCACCCAGTCGACCCATTACCGTCGAACTTTCGCAAAATATCTCCATAGCTTCTTTCCTAACCTTCCCCCCCCCCCCCCCCCCCCCTCTACAGATGGGGTGTGACCCATCTCCCCACTTGTTGCCGCATCCATGATCATCTTCCATGGTATAGTGCACCGACACGTACGGGCCAACGAAAGACTATAATGCGAAAAAAGCTGTTGTTTCATGGTTATTGGGATCTCATATTCGTCATTCCTACTATATTTAAGGATTGACGCTCGAACAATTGCGCCGGCCGGAGTGGCCGTGCGGTTCTAGGCGCTACAGTCTGGAACCGCGTGACCGCTACGGTCGCAGGTTCGAATCCTGCCTGGGGCATGGGTGTGTGTGATGTCCTTAGGTTAGTTAGGTTTAAGTAGTTCTAAGTTCTAGGGGACTGATGCCCACAACAGTTAAGTCCCATAGTGCTCAGAGCCATTTGAACCATTTCGAACAATTGCCCGTTTTAGTTATCATAATTTCCTTAGGGGTTGGGGGGGGGGGGGGAGGTTCAGGTGTAGTTAGGCTGGCAAGGCATGAAGAGGGATCAGTTTATTTTGGTTTGGTAGAGACACAAGTGGCTGTGTTCCATGGGATTAGTCCGGCTTTTTATTTCTTTTTGCTAGATACCCTTAACACGCTAATCAAATGAAAAAAGAAGAAACGGAAGCACACTAGGTCATAACCGAAAGGTTTGTGGATCAAAACCACGATCTGATAAACAGATTTTAACTTTGTGATGAACTGTTTAATTAATAAATTTGCACTGTCAGTTTCAAGTTTTCACTCATCAAAATCTATGAAACTGGTAGCGTGTCATTTGCCATAGTCCCGAATATTTCGATACAGTAGTATGATTGTTGATATTTGTTTATAAACAAATGCACAAAAGAAGAATGAAGTTTTCAAAACGACAGGAAAGGGCCACAAGGATAATAATCATAAAACTAAAAATCTGGGCTCATTGTAAAGATCACTTCAGAACATTGTTGATTTTGCTTCCCACTTATGAATACAACCGTCGATCAGGTTTTTATTTTATTTTATTTATTTATTTATTTATTTATTTTTGAGTCGTCAGTCTTCTGACTGGTTTGATGCGACCTACCACGAATTCCACGAATTCCTCTCCTGTGCCAATCTCCCAATATCTTGATCTCAGGGTAGCACTTGCAAGCTACGTCATCAGTTATTTACTAGATGTGTTCCATTCTCTGTCTTTCTCTACAGTTTTTACCTTCTACAGCTCCCTCAAGTACTATGGAAGTTACGTCGCCACGTTTTAACAGATGTCCTGTCATCCTGTCCCTTCTTCCTATCAGTGCTTTCCACATACTCCTTTCCTCTCCGATTCTTCGCAGAACCTCCTCATTCCTTACCTTCCCAGTCTACCAAATTTTCAACATTCATCTGTAGCACCACATCTCAAATCCTTCAATTCTCTTCTGTTCCGGTTTTTCCACAGTTTATGTTTCACTAGCATACAATGCTGTGCTCCAAACGTACATCCTGAGAAATTTCTTCCTCAGATTAAGACCCACGTTTTATACTTGTAGATTTCTCTTGGCCAGGAATGCCCTTTTTGTCAGTGCTGATCTGCTTTTGATGTCCTCTTTGCTCCGTCCGTCATTGGTTATTTTGCTGGCTAGGAAGCAGAATTCCTTAACTTCGTCCACATTGTGACCATCAATCCTGATGTTCTCGCTGTTATCATTTCTGTCCCTTCTCATTAATTTAATCTTTCTTCGATTTACTCTCAATCCATATTCTGTACTCATTAGACTGTTCATTTCATTCAGCAGATCACGTAATTCTTCTTCAATTTCACTGAGGATAACAGCGTCATCAGCGAATCTATCATTGATGTCCTTCGACCGTGAATTTTAATGCCACTCCTGAACCTTTCTTTTATTTCCATCAATGCTTCATCGATGTATAGATTGAACAGTAGGGGCGAAAGACTACATCCCTGTCTTACATCCTTTTTAATGCGAGCACTGCGTTTTTTAAAAATAGGAACCCCCATTTTTTATTACCTATTCGTGTAGTACGTAAAGAAATAAGAATGTTTTAGTTGGACCACTTTTTTCGCTTTGTGATAGATGGCGCTGTAATATTCACAAACATATGGCTCACAATTTTAGACGAACAGTTGGTAACAGGTAGGTTTTTTAAATTAAAATACAGAACGTAGGTACGTTCGAACATTTTATTTCGGTTGTTCCAATGTGATATATGTACCTTTGTAAACTCATCATTTCTGAGAACGCATGCTGTTACAGCGTGATTACCTGTAAATACCACATTAATGCAATAAATGCTCAAAATGATGTCCGTCAACATCAGTGCATTTGGCAATACGTGTAACAATATTCCTCTCAACAGCGAGTAGTTCGCCTTCCGTAATGTTCGCACATGCATTGACAATGCGCTGACGCATGTTGTCAGACGTTGTCGGTGGATCACGATAGCAAATATCCTTCAACTTTCCCCATAGAAAGAAGTCCGTGGACGTCAGATCCGGTGAACGTGCAGGCCGTGGTATGGTGCTTCGACGACAAATCCACTTGTCATGAAATATGCTATTCAATACCGCTTCAACCGCACGCGAGCTATGTGCCGGACATCCATCATGTTGGCAGTACATCGCCATTCTGTCATGCAGTGAAACACCTTGTAGTAACATCGGTAGAACATTACGTAGGAAATCAGCATACATTGCACCATTTAGATTGCCATCGACAAAATGAGGGCCAATTATCCTTCCTCCCACAATGCCGCACCATACATTAACCCGCCAAGGTCGCTGATGTTCCACTTGTCGCAGCCATCGTAGATTTTCTGTTGCCCAATAGTGCATATTATGCCGGTTTACGTTACCGCTGTTGGTGAATGACGCTTCGTCGCTAAATAGAACGCGTGCAAAACATCTGTAATCGTCCCGTAATTTCTCTTGTGCCCAGTGGCAGAACTGTACACGACGTTCAAAGTGGTTGCCATGCAATTCCTGGTGCATAGAAATATGGTACGGGTGCAATCGATGTTGATGTGGCATTCTGAATACCAACGTTTTTGAGATTCCCGATTCTCGCGCA
Source organism: Schistocerca americana (assembly GCF_021461395.2). Lineage (NCBI taxonomy): Eukaryota > Metazoa > Arthropoda > Insecta > Orthoptera > Acrididae > Schistocerca > Schistocerca americana. Next base: position 515,794,756 of record NC_060121.1, on the reverse strand, counting down.
ATTTGTCTGCTACTGATGTGCGGATTAGCCGCGACAGCAGCTAAAACACCTACTTGGGCATCATCATTTGTTGCAGGTCGTGGTTGACGTTTGTGGCTGAACAGTTCTGTTTCCTTAAATAACGTAACTATCCGGTGAACGGTCCGAACGCTTGGATGATGTCGTCCAGGATACCGAGCAGCATACATAGCACCCTCCCGTTGGGCATTTTGATCACAATAGCCATACATCAACACGATATCGACCTTTTACGCAATTGATAAACGGTCCATTTTAACACGGGTAATGTATCACGAAGCAAATACCGTCCGCACTGGTGGAATGTTACGTGATACCACGTACTTATACGTTTGTGACTATTACAGCGCCATCTATCACAAAGCGAATAAAGTGGTTCAACTAAAACATTCATATTTTTTTACATACTACACGAATATGAAATAAAAAATGGGGTTTCCTATTAAAAAAACAGTTGATATCCGTTTGACCTATCGCAGCGCCATCTAGCGGGCCAACCATAGCGCCATCTGGTTTCCCCCTTCAAGCTAGACGAGTTTCGTTCTATGCAGTGTCTGCACCGAACAAATTCAACGAACAATGTAGAACAAAATGAGGCAGACAATAAAAAAAGATGGATAGAGCTCCTGCCATGTAAGCAGGAGATCTCTGGTTCGAGTCCCGGTCGGGGCACACATTTTCAACTGTCCCCGTTGACTTACATAAACGCCTATATGTAGGTAGCTAGGGGTATTCATTTCATTGTAATTTCAGTTGAATGTTGTTTGTGAGAGGACCGCATTAGCCTCGTGTAAGAAGGGGAAAAAGCGTCTATCAGCACGTGTATGAATTCGACAGTAACATGATCGTGGATGTATATGATACTGCGATATATCGTTCAGCAATACCTGCTGAGTATATTCTGTAACAGTCTAACGTTAAATTTGCAAAAAATATTACCTTGAAACACAAAAAATGAGCGTATAGGAAATAAAAATTTAAACAGTTTTTTTTACCGGAACTCGAACCAATATGGCGGACATGGCCAAAAAAATCCGCACAGTTGCAAAAAATGCCTTCCATCGAATTCGAGATGATTGAAAAACCCGTTAATAATATGGTCTTCTATAACTTGTCGACATTCACCTTCCCGTACTCGTTACTTACTGTAAGTACAGACTGCTGTAAGCTGAGAAAGTCCTTGTCCCAAAAATTAAAAAAATATTGGTTATTTTTCTAGGTATATCGATTTTTTGATAAAGGGCGCTCTCGATAATTAGTCTTCTCAGCGGATTACCCATTAGTAAGGGTTTTGGGCTTATTTTCTTTTCAAAGCGTTGTCTTATCATGCTACTATGTAATTTTTACGATTTTATAAATTTTAAGGATCAAAAACTGACTTCGAAGACTTGCTCCATCGCCCACACCAGGTGACCCACACCGTGCTTACACGTCTCACTTCATTACTCAGTTACTAATACTAAAAATCAGTGACACATGTCCTACTATTTTTTTCTTGAAAATATAAGCATTCATTAACCTCCATCAAGCGCATCACTGTAAAATATTAATCTCGCCCACTAGATTTTTTTTTAAAAGGTATCCCAGCTGCAGAAGGTAGTAACTTTTTTTAAAAATTCGTGAAATAATCCTTTCTTTGTTTAAAAATTACTATCATAAAATAAAATTGAAGTAGTTAGGTAAAAACACTCCCAACAAAATGGCAAGTTTTTCTACTTTTATAAGTCATTTTTTATCCTTACAATTACTAAAATCGTAAAAATTAATTAATAGCATGGTAGCACAACCCTTTGCGAAGAAAATAAGCCTAAGACCGTTACTGTAGGGCCATCCACTGAGAAGACTTTGTCAATTAAAGAGAGCGCCTTTTTTTTCAAAAAATTGATGTATCTCGAAAAATAATTAATATTTTTAATTTTTCAAACAACTACTTTTTTGACTTACCGTGAGAGATACAGTAAATAGTAAGTATGGAACGTGAAAGTTAATGAGATGTAGAGAATCTGATCTGAACGCTTTTTTCGTTATATATCGAAACATAAGAAAGCAGTCGATACTTATAAAAAAAATCAGATTACACTGGTCTACGAAATCAACTTTGTAAAATTTTCGAGTAAGAAAATAGGTTATTCTTATGTATTTCGACGTGCTGAACACGAGTCGGGCATTGGTTTTTGCACAGTAGCCACAGTTTTTGTGTGAATTGTGCATTTGTATTCGGTTTTTGTGTTGCTTAAACAATAAGATTTCGTCTGTAAATGCTAATTTATCAACATAAATAGCATAAAATGCTAATGAAATATGTTTTCATACATACCTGAATTATTTTTGGACATTTGCTGCGCCTCATATGTGTGGCAGTACTATCCTGCGGTAGTGAAGCCCAGCAGTAAGCCATCATGCTTGTTGCATATGGCCCCTGATAGCGTTGGTCCAATGGTCTGATGAAATCTTTCCCCATGATCACCGAAGACTTGTCCAAAAGCACCACCAGGTAAAGAATCCAAATGTGAGTGAAGACTGTGCAGTTTTAATGACATGTTACAAGTGCAATTACATTAATACTGTAGTAGTTCGTTGACTAACACATCACTATTGTCCGGTCTCTTGTTTCCAAATAAATCAGAATACAGTTTTCTGAAAGAACTCCAGCAGTCAAGTTCAAGAGGGCTCAAAGCTGTGACAAAATCAGGATCATGAATAAGCTGTCTAATTTTAGAGCCAAGAAAGACACCTCCTTTCAATTTGTCCTCACTCGACGCAGGGAGTTTCTGACCTAACTACATAAAACTAAGTCCACCTTTGTCCATTGTAACAACGAACCACTTTATAAGTCGAAGTTTTATGCGAAGTGTGGTAACAAAATGTCTTTCAAATTCACCACTGGAACGTATGCTATGTTCTTCCAACCAGGTTCCATTTGTATAAGGCCCGCTGCTGTGGCCGAGCGGTTCTAAACGTTTCAGTCCGGAACCGCGCTGTTGCTGCCATGCCTCGGGCATGGATGTGTGTAATTTCCTTAGGTTAGTTAGGTTTAAGCAGTTCTAAGTCTAGGGGACTGATAACCTCAGATGTTATGTCCCATAGTGCTTGGATACATTTGAACCATTTTCCATTTGTATATGGACAGGCCAAATCCTTCTGTCGTAATGACTCTTCCCATCACGGCTATCCCCTTCGCAAAGAAGACAGCAATGCTTTCCATGCCCAGACTGTAGTCCTGTAAGTATCCCAATTATTTTGAAGTCAGTACAGATTTCTCACTTTTGTCTGTTATATTGAATTTCATTCAACAAAAGTTCCATGTTGCTGTTCAGGAAAGTGTTCAAATGTGTGTGAAATCTTATGGGACTTAACTGCTAAAGTCACCAGTCCCTAAACTTACGCACTACTTAACCTAAATTATCCTAAGGAGAAACACACACACTCACGCCCGAGGGAGGACTCGAACCTCCGGTGGGACCAGTCGCACAGTCCATCACTGCAGCGCCTTAGACCGCTCGGCTAATCCCGCGCGCCACATATTGCTGTGTGTTTCCTTCAAAATAGTGGCATAAGCTATGGGAACAGGAGGATATACATTGATATTCTGAAGGAGTAGCTCTTTGAGGCTAGTTTTGGAGCCATCAACAAATAGTCGCCATTCTGTTGATATACGTTTCACTCTCATAGCATTAAACGGACCATTCACGTCATTGCAGTAACAGAGTGAGTCTTCCGTGTCAAAGAACGGTGCGAAGGCAGCTTGACGATGGTGGAAATAAACAAAACCAAGCATCTTTTTCTAGTAAATTGCACATTTTTTAGACTCGAACCCAAAAGATTCAGCCCCCTAACAATGTCGTTCGAATCATTTTGTGTCAGGAGATGTGGCGTAATTTCTTCGTAATCGAAATCAGAGCTTGCGTTCTCCGCGTCTGTACTAGATTAGACGTAGGTTTCAACTTCCCATGACCATGTGTCTGGAGGAACGGGGGCAGATAAAGGAGAACTGTGCAACACTGGTCGACTTGATGGAGGGATGCTTGATCGCCTTTCTATTCTTGCCCTTCAGCTCTGCTATTTTAACCATGCAGAAGTAGCAGCCATCTGCGTGATTGGTCGGTTCCCTCCATATCGTCGGGATGGCAAAAGCCATTGCAACATTTAGTCCTTTATCCTCTCAACCATTAAGACGAGACGAAAAGTTCACACAGACAATATGTGGTGCCAGTTTTCGGTCCTGATCACCTAACTTGCACCCGAAATTAATATCATACACTCCTGGAAATTGAAATAAGAACACCATGAATTCATTGTCCCAGGAAGGGGAAACTTTATTGACACATTCCTGGGGTCAGATACATCACATGATCACACTGACAGAACCACAGGCACATAGACACAGGCAACAGAGCATGCACAATGTCGGCACTAGTACAGTGTATATCCACCTTTCGCAGCAATGCAGGCTGCTATTCTCCCATGGAGACGATCGTAGAGATGCTGGATGTAGTCCTGTGGAACGGCTTGCCATACCATTTCCACCTGGCGCCTCAGTTGGACCAGCGTTCGTGCTGGACATGCAGACCGCGTGAGACGACGCTTCATCCAGTCCCAAACATGCTCAATGGGGGACAGATCCGGAGATCTTGCTGGCCAGGGTAGTTGACTTACACCTTCTAGAGCACGTTGGGTGGCACGGGATACATGCGGACGTGCATTGTCCTGTTGGAACAGCAAGTTCCCTTGCCGGTCTAGGAATGGTAGAACGATGGGTTCGATGACGGTTTGGATGTACCGTGCACTATTCAGTGTCCCCTCGACGATCACCAGTGGTGTACGGCCAGTGTAGGAGATCGCTCCCCACACCATGATGCCGGGTGTTGGCCCTGTGTGCCTCGGTCGTATGCAGTCCTGATTGTGGCGCTCACCTGCACGGCGCCAAACACGCATACGACCATCATTGGCACCAAGGCAGAAGCGACTCTCATCGCTGAAGACGACACGTCTCCATTCGTCCCTCCATTCACGCCTGTCGCGACACCACTGGAGGCGGGCTGCACGATGTTGGGGCGTGAGCGGAAGACGGCCTAACGGTGTGCGAGACCGTAGCCCAGCTTCATGGAGACGGTTGCGAATGGTCCTCGCCGATACCCCAGGAGCAACAGTGTCCCTAATTTGCTGGGAAGTGGCGGTGCGGTCCCCTACGGCACTGCGTAGGATCCTACGGTCTTGGCGTGCATCCGTGCGTCGCTGCGGTCCGGTCCCAGGTCGACGGGCACGTGCACCTTCCACCGACCACTGGCGACAACATCGATGTACTGTGGAGACCTCACGCCCCACGTGTTGAGCAATTCGGCGGTACGTCCACCCGGCCTCCCGCATGCCCACTATACGCCCTCGCTCAAAGTCCGTCAACTGCACATACGGTTCACGTCCACGCTGTCGCGGCATGCTACCAGTGTTAAAGACTGCGATGGAGCTCCGTATGCCACGGCAAACTGGCTGACACTGACGGCGGCGGTGCACAAATGCTGCGCAGCTAGCGCCATTCGACGGCCAACACCGCGGTTCCTGGTGTGTCCGCTGTGCCGTGCGTGTGATCATTGCTTGTACAGCCCTCTCGCAGTGTCCGAAGCAAGTATGGTGGGTCTGACACACCGGTGTCAATGTGTTCTTTTTTCCATTTCCAGGAGTGTATAATTTCCTCACTACGGGTGTCAGATGTCGTCGGTATGATTTAATACCGTACTTCCCACAGATGTAGCAAATGTAATTTGGGTGATTTAAACATACCCGTGACGTTGTACAAACACTAACACAAATGCACCAATACAACAAAACGAAATACTCAGCACAAGGTATATTTAGATCGCACTACTCACACTAGCGAATGCACAGCCAAACAAAGGATGCATTTCCTCACGACTGAGAAGAACGTGGTGTTCAGGAGCAACAGGCAGTGAGTCACAAGCACTGTCGTCATATTGTAAAAGATTAATTCTAAGAAAACTTTCCGATAGTCGCGTCAAGGGGGTGGCCTTAATAGGTTGAATTCCTTAAGGAATCTACCTATGCTTTTTATAACCAATCTTATGTAATAAAGTATTTTTAAAAGTTAGTGCTTGGGGCGTCAAAATAGATAAGAAACACTCATTTCCACTCTTGAAAATTTTTCATTGTTGACCAGTTTTAGTAGGACTATCTGTCTTGCTGCATATAACGACGGCGGAGTTGGCATGAGAGCTCTGTTTGATGGGGTTTACTCCACTATAGTCGACTCTGGGCGCTTTACTTTCCAATTTTAGTGGTGTTCTCCGATTCTTTTTGGAAAAATGTTTCAACCTCAGTATTAACAAACGCTATATCACTGTAATTGTCTTTCCAAGAGCTACTGACTGCTCTAATGAAAAATTTATCATAACATTAAAAAACAATCATTGTTTGAAAACCTCTTACTTGAATGGTTTATTGCAGAGCTCCATAGACTGAACATTTTTGGTGGCAGTTGAATTCAACAAGGTGGACCTCCTGCCCACAATGCTCTCCGTGTTCGAGTGTTCTTGGATGAAGTATTACCCCAGAGGTGGATAGGGAGGGAATCAGTGCATCTGCCAGCTCCGATCGAATGGCCTCCGAGCAGTCCAGATCTGACGTCATGCGACAATTCCTTGTGAGGAATAGTTAAGCGGCATGACACGAAATAACGACACCAGACAATTGACGAACTGAAGCAATCTATCAGCGAGGCATTCAAGGAAATCATACTGCCTATGCTTGGAAAATGTCGCACAGGACCTGGCGCCGCATCATTTTCTGTTGCGACAATGTTGCTGCCCGTACTGATGTTCTGGATCACTAAACAAACTGGAGCGTAAAGTATCAATTTTTGTCACAACCACATCTGTTACCACATGTTAGAAATAAATAAATAAATAAAGATCATGACCAAAAAAGAGGGGAGTGACAGGACTTTCGGACCATAATGTATATTGCGTGCCTAATATCTAGTTTGTGCACTTGCACTGAAATGCTAATCATTTGCAAATCTAAACATGTAGGACACTTGCGTCACTTTGACGGTTTTTGCATGCCGCTTACATGGTACTGCAATAGCCAGCAGTGTAAACGTACAGGTGTCTACATACTTACTGTTTACATACTTAGTTTTTGTGGAACGTGTGTGGGACAAGTAATCGACAGTGGCCTTCAACTTGGGACCATCCCATCATTTAAAAAACTGAAACTGAATCCCTCAATTAGGCCCGCTAACATCACGCGATTGTCGACGGACAGCCGTGTGACCTTTAGTTATTCTTCGTCGCATGCTGTATGGAGCGGCAAGGGGTCAACACACCCCACTCCCACCCGTTGTTGGCTTTGCAGACTTTGGGGTCTCCACTACTCGGTCAATTTGCTCCTCAATTGGCATCACGAGGCTGAGTGCACCCTGGTCCAGTCCTCCCACCAAGGAGAAATCTCTGGCAGTAACAGGAATCGAGCCCGGGTCCCTCACGTGAGAATCTGCCGCGTTGACTCGGATACACCGGTGGACATCCCAGCATTTACTTGACGTAATTTAGAGAAACTAAGGGAGACCTACATCAAAAAGGCCTAATGGGAATTGGTACTCTATCCTTCTGAATACAAGGCCAATCTGTTAGCTACAGCGCAACTTCTTCGATTTATCCCTGATTTCAGTGTGGTTTTGTTTATACATTCTTGCAAAGAATTCATTGCATAATATAAATAAGATGGCGCTACGCTGTTTATTCACATCTCAACACTAATCAGACTTTAGAGTGCTTTTTTAAAAACGCAAGTCATCAGCAGCCATCCATAATGAGCTGAAGAAAAGGATAACATGCTAATATTAATCATTGCAGAGCTTTGGTGTAAGTTTTTCCAGAAAAAACCTATTATTGTTCTGGTAAAGTACGTTGTCAAATGTTAAATATTTTTTGCCATTTACGTTACGTTTTGTTTTACCAAAACAGTGCTCTTTGTTTTCTGGGTACTCCGTCACCGTGTGGAATGTGTTGTTTTACGTATAGTTCTAACTAAGATTTTTAATAAGTTTGTAAGTAATTACTTTGATTTCTTTGGACAGTTGTTGAACTCATTTATTCTCTGATATATGTTCAGTGTGGATGCTATTCGATGGTCACTGATAGGTCTGATGGTGCATTAACTATCAACATTTTTTTATGTAGATAGCCGAATGATAAATGTACTCACACGGGGAATCAAAGCCCTGTTGTTTAGAACATATCTCTATACTACGCCCTATTACTATTTTTGATTATAGGTGCTCTAAATTTAGAGCAGAATTTAATGCTAAATGCTTCTAATCGGTTTCAACATGAAAGTCTGTCTCAAAATCTGACAACAAAATCCGAAGATAGTCTAGTAGTATGTAATGTATAGCAGCGGAAAGACTCAGTAGCTCCATGATAGCAAAGATGATGTTACCGATGACAGCGTCACTAAAGCGAAGTTAATAAACACTGATTCCTCAAATTACTTTAGCAAAGAAGATGCAGTAAATATTCCAAAGCTCGAATCAAGAACAGCTGACAACGTAAGGTAATTGGTAAACAGATACTCTTCGTGTTTCGGGGTAGTTAGTAAAAGCAAGTCTTCCGGTCAGAATTTACAATATATCACTTACGTAACTTTTAGAGTATGGTATGTAGTAGCTCCATTTTTGCAAACTTATAGAACCATCTGCTTGACGAAAGATCCGTACTTAAAGGTTCGAAAGTGGCAGATGCCACACCAACACCCAAGAGAGGAAATAGAAGTAATCTGCTGAATTTATAGACCCACATCGTTCTCATCGATTTGTAGCAGAATTTTTGGACGTATATAGTGTTTGAAGAATACTAAAAACCTTGAAGAAAATGATCTGTCGGCGCATAACCAGCATGGATTTAAAAAATCCCGATATATGCGAGTAAGTGTTGCACACCGAGGGTTCTATTAATTTTACTGATGTATGTACATGCATTTTGTGCATCTCTTTATAAATAAATCTTAATATTCATATTTCTGTATCCAAAGAGTCGAACTTATGACAAAGCAGCTGCGTCCAGCGGTTAAACAGTTATTCATAAAGAAAAGCTAATGCCGAAACTCACTATCCCAGCGTACGCGCCATCACAAAAGTTATCTCGTGGAGGTATTGAGATGCGAGCCACTTGTGGCCCAGCAAACCGCGCAACATCGGAAGAAATAAAAAAGAAAAGAAAAACACATTTTGAGACGATGGGAGAAGCTGACAGAATGCATGTCGCTCACAACTCACTCGTTTACTTAAGGAAAAAAATTTTATGCGACCGAGTAACGAATTACAAAGTATGCCAGAAAAGGGAGTAAACAGTTTCAGTACTGTTTGCGACATGCCTAGCACGGAAAAGATCATAATTGTCTTGGTGTGAATGGAGAGCCAGAAATCTACTGCAATATGTCTCTGTAAATTACGCTCTGTGACTTATTGTTCTCTGTGTATTTGTAGAGATTTCTGACTCTCGATACACGCGGGCAGTCAACGAAGATCTGTCCGTGTGAATAACATGATGTGCCCAGATGAATACCTGACTATTATTTATAGTGCTCGAGAAGGCCACTTTCAAAGGGAACTACAACGTTTGACCTGGAAAGGCAAGTTTGTTGGGATAATAGGAACTCGTGGTATCATTATCGCCTCTTCTTTGGCCCCGCTGGTGGTGATGGTGTCCTCAGCTCCGTGGTGAGTGACCTGGCGCCATTGCACTTGGTGCATCCAGGTGGTGTGAAATATTTTCAAGCATATACCGTACGTTACATTGTTATGGAATTTAGTAGTGATTTTATCCTACAGCAATATTTCTGCTGTCCAAGATTTATGTACGCGCTTATTTCATTTGTCAAAAAAGGTAAAAACTTATCTCCACGCCAAACGCAATGCATTCATTTGATAGTTAACTGTCATGGATAGCTTTTTAGTCAAGTTGCCCATCCCACGGTAACAGTGATTTTTTTCGGAGTAAAAGGTAGCGTATGTGTTAATTCAGGCTATGTGCACTCTCCATTCCAAAGTTCATCCAAATCCGCCGAGCTGCTTCAGCGTGAAGAAATAACAAACATACAAACTCGACGAATAAAGAAAATGAGCAATTTCTGGGTCGGTGTAGAGCAAATTTTATAACATTTGCACATGCAACAAAGTCATCTGCCTTCACAGGTGTGCCTGTTACCAGTGGATACGCTCGCATATCATAATCATACCCAGCCTCACCAAAAGCCTACCACTTTCTACATGTAAAGGTACGACTTCTCTGTCGTACAGCATTTAAATGGCATTGCCGTGAGACTTCAAGCGCCTCAGAAGCTGTAAGATACGCCTGACGCTCAGCAGCTAAGTGCAACGGGCTTGTATGGAAGTGTGGGTCAGATAGTTTGAGGACAGTATCTGCACTGTATTCATTACATTGAATCGTATTATGCAGGACATATTAAACAACAAAACCATTTCCGCAAACACGATACAGTTCAAAAAGACATAGAGCAAATAACTTTTTCTAAGAATAATTATTGTTCCACATTTCGTGTATATTCTTCAAATCAATAATACAAATACTGATTACACGCTTTTAAAAGTAGCGTGCGTGTTAATTCAGGGTATAAGCTAATTCCGTTTCAGATTTCTTCCAAATTCGTCCTCGGCTTCAGCCTGAAAGAGTAACAAATATACAAACTTTCGCATTTGTAGTACACGTGGGTTATGGGATGACCTGCTACTAGTTTTGTACCTGTTGATGGGCGTAAGTTTGAATGTAGCAGTACACCGTTAATTAAACTATTAATCACAAAATGAAAGTGTTAATTTTAAAATGTGTATAGCAGAGCATGGATTGGATCCGCAAACCTTTCGCTTATGAACTCAATGCGCTTCCATTGCGACACTCTGCTTTTGCTTGTTAAGGAGCTGTACATCTCCAGGTGAAATAGTTCGGTTGCCTCCCCTACGCCCCCCCCTCCCCCCAGCCGCCCCAACGTTCCCCCATCTCCTAGCCAGCATCTTTTGTAAAGCTACGAGGCTCGAGAGAGCGCGGTTTCGTACCTAGGCGACATAAAGCCGACAGACCCTGCTTAAACTGCATGTCAGAAGACGCCAATTTAACCGTTTCTATCGGAGCGTATACTGTAAACTGTACCCAATGAAATTTGAGACCAGAAAGATCGAGGAAGGGCCCACTTGTATCCCAGTCCCAATTCCGCGACCTGCTTGGCAGATAGAAGAACCGAGGTCCCTTACATGGTGCATTGATGAAGAGGACTAGTTATCAGAATGAAATTTTCACTCTGCAGCAGAGTGTGCGATGACATGAAACTTCCTGGTGGGTTAAAACTATGTGCTGGACCGAGACTCGAACTCGGGACCTTTGCCTTTTGCGGACAAGTGCTTACCATCTGAACTACCCAAGCACCGCTTTACATTTGCCAGTACCTCATCTGCCACCTTCAAAACTTCACAGAAGCTCTCTGTGAACCTTGCAGAACTAGCACTCCTGGAAAAAAGGATTTATCGGAGACATGACTTAACCACAGCCTGGAGATGTTTCCAGAATGAAATTTTCGCTCTGCAGCGGAGTGTGCGCTGATATGAAACTTCCTGGAAGATTAAAACTGTATGCCTGACTGGCACACAGTTTTAATCTGCCAGGAAGTTTCAGGACTAGTGATGTTTGAACAAGAATTATAATGCCTAAGTTTTAACACACTGAATTTTCTAATTTTTTGTCAGACGTAATAATAAATTTTTTCATTCATGACCAAATGCTCAGAAAATACAAAGAAAAACGTTAAAAACGAATAAAAAACACGGATTTTAGAAATCGTTTCTCTTTTAATCGACAAAGCATACTTTAAAATAAAAAATGCTTTTTAGCCGTGGATCACCATTTGGTACATGTAAAGTACACAAGAAGTGCTGTCATACAAACTAAAAGGCGATTATGCATGTATGTATGTGATACGAGTTATATGTAGCCCCTACTCCCACTTTTAGTGCTACTTCTACGCGTCGTCTATTTGAGACTAAAATATAAAAGCAATTTTTTTATTATAATAATTCTACATCTAAATCCATATTGTGCAACTACTGTGAAGGTACTTCCAATTGTATATCAGTTATTAGGGATTCTTCCCGTTCCATTCGCGTATGGAGCGCAGGAAGATTAGTTACTCAAACGCCTCGGTGGGGGCTGTAATTAGTCTCAACTTGTGGGACCGATACTTAGTGGGTTTTAGTATATTGGTTCAAATGGCTCTGAGCACTAAGCGACTTAACTTCTGAGGTCGTCAGTCGCCTAGAACTTAGAACTAATTAAACCTAACTAACCTAAGGACATCACACACATCCATGCCCGAGGCAGGATTCGAACCTCCGACCGTAGCGGTCACGCGGTTTCAGACTGAAGCGCCTAGAACCGCACGGCCACGCCGGCCGGCTTTTAGTATATTCTTAGATTCATCATTTAAAGCTGATTCTTGAAAATTACTAAGTAGACTTTCTCGGGGTAGTTTACCTTAATCTTAAAGTGTCTGACCGTCAAGTTTCTTCATCATCTCCGCGACACTCTCCCAAGGTTCAAACAAACCTGTGACCATTCGAGCTGTCGTTCCCTGTATACATTCCATATCCCCTGTTAGTCCTATTTGGTACGGGTCACACACCCTTGAGCAATATTCTGTATCCTCTGTTAGTCCCATCTGGTACTGGTCCCACACACTTCAACAGAATTCTAGGATGGGCCACTCCAGTGTTTCATGCGCAAACTCCTTCGTAAATTCACTGCATTCGCCTGCTATTCTATCAATGAATATGTCTGCCAACTGCTTGTAATATGCCTCCAAATCTGAACTACTGGTTAAGCTAAAATTGTTAAAATTCGTTGTGTCAGCGCATTTCGCCCGCGGAAGGGATGCGTTACTGCGAGAAATAGAGTTGCTCCGTGGCGCGCGATCGACAACAGCAAAAAGTTTGCGATCGGGAAAAAGGACTCGCTATAGAAAAGTGTTGCTGCACGAATCTATGGAACTCAGATGCACGTAACTGTCAATTGATGAGCACCATCTTGTAAACAGTAAAGTAGTACAGGGTTATATAAAGAAAGAGAGAGAGGTCTGAGATTATATCGTTGTAAAAATCTGCGAGAATATTTGGAAATTTTATAAAAGGTAATTCAGTCGACTTTAGTTATTTCCTGAAGTGAATTTTGAGGAAGAACACTGTGCTAAGTTTCTTTAGGAACTTCGGACGTTTGGTTGATGATGTTTGCTGGTGCATATGCAAGCACGGTCAAAGGAATTTAGAAATGTTTCCTGTTATTAATAGAAATCTGCGAACCGCTTCTGAGGCGCTTTGCCACGGTTCGCGCGGCTCCCCCAGTTGGATGGCTCTGAGCACTATGGGACTTAACATCTGTGGTCATCAGTCCCCTAGAACTTAGAACTACTTAAATCTAACTAACCTAAGGTCATCACACACATCCATGCCCGAGGCAGGATTCGAACCTGCGACCGTAGCAGTCCCGCGGTTCCGGACTGCGCGCCTAGAACCACTAGACCACCGCGGCCGGCCCCCAATTGGAGGTTCGAGTCCTCCCTCGGGCATGGGTGTGTGTGTTGTCCTTAGCGTAAGTTAGTTGAAGTTAGGTTAAGTAGTGTATAGGCTTAGGGACCGATGACCTCAGCAATTTGGTCTCATAAGATCTTACCACAAATTTCCAAATTTGCGAACCGCTACGCATCATATAACCAAACGTGGACTGAGTCGTACAGAATTAGTGCCCGAGGCTTCTATACAAGTTCCTACTTGCCTCTGCTCTACGGTATCAACGAGTTTTAACCAATACAGATTTAATAGTCTTTCTAGGTTGAAATCTTATCACCGGACATTTTATGACGAAGACTGAATGATATATGCTTATGTTCTGTAAGACTATAGTTAGTGCGCTAGTAATTGAGACTTTCAAGCATTACCAAGAGAGTTTTTGCTTATTCATGACACAAACTTTCTCAGCCTGCCATAGAGCAGTTAGACACAGATTCAGACATTGGTGCATCTCTATTAGCTTCAAGTTATAATTACTTCGAGTTTTATTGTTTTATTTTCATGATTAATTGCGCCTTCAGTACAATATATCGGCACATACATACAGCAATATACACAAACATAATGAGTTCGTACACTCATAACTTTTTCTGTCCGCCCGGTGACGATGACTATCCTTGAGAAGACACTACTTCTGTTTCATTGTTGTAAATATTTCCATTACTCACAGCGTGTAGAACGCAACTTCCTTACACTTGCGAAACGATATAGAAGCGAAGACTGTCGGCGAAGGCACTGACAGTGACAACGCATCCGCTGCTAGTGAACGTCTGGTGTAAAACAGCACTGGGAGAGACTCTGGTCGGAAAACCCACGGTGCAAAACTGCTTGGCTGGAAGTCGCACTGCACTTGTGGCACCTTCAAAAGATTCGGAAACACCACGGTCGGAAAACTACGAAGCCGGTTTAGCTGAACATGCAGTATCACTTTGCAAATTACGATGAGTAATAGTCGTCTGAGATAGTACCGAATCTTGTTGAGTTTAAGGGACTCGTAAATGCTGCTTGTACTTCAGATACCATTTAGAGAGAAAGTAGTGATAAAATTACACTATAATCACAGTAAGATTCGTATAATTAAAAAACATGTCGCAGCAGTTAAAAGTTTCTTGGCAGGTAAACCTGCTTGTCACTTCTTGTTATGTTGGCTGGTGGCTTTAAGGCGCTCGATGGTGCTTTCATTTGTTGTTTCACTCAAGGTCTTTTGCAAATAAACGGTCGCGAGCAATTCGCCGAAGCGTCTGGATATAGAGAGAGTAAATATATTGAGGTGCAGGGCCACGTAGCGAATTTTCTGTCGCCCACAAGTAATTTTTAATGTTTATAGATACAAATTATAACACCGACTTATTCCTTCATGGACCGATTCTTTTTTCTCTGCAGCGTGCCCAAGAAACTTCGAAGAGGACTTCAACGACGTAGCATGTATAGAACTTGATCAAATAGTGACAGAATAACAGAGACGAAAAGCACTGTCTCGTCCGCTGAACTGGTGCCACAAATGGCTGCCCTACTGTACCAGACGTACGCAGAGAACTAACTCAAATACGCTTCGGGCGTTTGCCTTTGCGCTTGAAGCTCATCCAGCTCCGCTCTGCTGTTACAGCGATCAGACAGTTTGCTCGTGCAGCTTTTCACACTTACAGTCAGAGCAGCCGTGCGACTGTATATCCTGCTCGTGCCGGACCCTCACGAACTGTTTTTACAAACATTGCAAATCAGCTGCGACACATTTTCCACATGTCACTACGAGGTAGCTTGAATGAACTACATGGACCAGCCAATCGAGTATTCTGGGAATAGTGCATTCCAACGAGTTTTATCTTTTGCACGTTTTGCTCTATCAGCAGCTTCATGGCAGTTACTTTCACCATTTGCTACAGTTCCCTGAATGGTATGTACGAAAACTACGAGGTGAAAAGAAAGAGAGGGAAGTGAATATACAACGACCACGGCCTCTTATTGTGTAGTGCGGGCTTTTCAACAATCGCAGCATTGGTCCCTGTTTTATTGATGGGACTCTAAATAGCCACAAGTGTCTACAAATATGCTATCACTTTTATTGGAATACATTCCACTATACGTAAAGCAGTGTGTGTAGCGCCGACTTGTCGGATGTCCTGCCCATTCAGCACAGATATATGAAGACCTTCGTAATAAAAATTTAGGAGATCGTTGAAGCCGTCGTTTGAAAAACGCAAAATGGCCTGTACGTTCACAAGACCTGATCCATGGCAAGATGATTACAGTGAGTGAGAGTTCTAGAGAACACGGCGGCCAGGCTAACAGTCGAGCCCTTTCTGTATCGAGGTAAGGCGGGGTAGCACTGGCAAGAAGCGTTCTTGCATTGTTGAAAGATGACTTCAAGGATACTTCGAAGATAGAGCACAGCCACCGGCCTCAATGTGTCAAACGTATCAGATGCTGCCCAAATTACCTGCTATGAAAATCGAAGATGTGCACTCAGTGGTGCCCTATACAATTCCAAAGGAAGCGGTTGCTGACAGGTGTGAATATTACCGAACTATTAGTTTAATAAGTCATAGTTGCAAAATACTAACATCAATTCCTTACAGAAGAATGGAAAAACTGGCAGAAGCCGACTTCGGAGAAGATCACTATGGATTCCGGAGAAATGCAGGAACACGCGAGACAATACTGATCCTCCGACTTATCTTAGAAGAGAGTGTAAGGGAAGGCAAATCTACGTTTATAGCATATGTAAACTTATAGAAAGCTTTGGACACCATTGACAGGAATAAGCTTTTTTAAAATTCTGAAGGTAGCAGCGGTGAAAAATAGGGAGCGAAAGGCTGTTTACAACTTGTACAGAAACCAAACAGCAGTTATAAGAAACTTTGAGGTTTGACTATGAGGCTGTAATTCTGTCAGCTACAAGAAAAGACTTGTAAGAAGAACTGAACGAGAGGTGCAGCGTCTTGAAAGGAGGATGTAAGATGCACATCAACAAAGGAAAACAGGGATAGTGGACTGTAGTCGAACTAACTCAGGTGATTCTGAGGAGATTAGATTAGGAAGTAATAGATGAATTTTGGTATTTGGGCAGCAAAATACACTGCTGGCCACCGTAAATGCAACACCCTGAAGGAAGCATCCGAATCAAGTGACATTTACACCATGAGTTTGCAGCGATTAGATATGCAACTGATTAGAATTTCAGCGCAGACGCACACCACGCGCGCCTGTGGCGCCACCTCATAGCGCCATTTAAGGCTTGGCGATTTCGACGAGTGTACGTTCGGCACGTGTGTTTACCTTGTGGTTGTTTCACAAGGCGATCAGTTATGCCTCGTAGACAACAGCGAACATCTTTTGATCAAGTATCCGAGTTCGACAGAGGAAGGATAGTGGCTCACCGAGATTGTGGATTAGCATACAGAGAAATAGCTAGTCGTGTTGGACGAAACCAAACAACTGTAACGCGGATATGTGACCGTTGGATGCAGGAGGGTACAACGGACCGACGTGGTCGATCGCATTCACCTCGGTGCACCACTGCACGTGCTGATAGGCAAATTGTGCGCATGGCAGTGACGGATCGCTCAGTGACATCCCGAACCATAGCACAGCACATTGCGTCTGTAACGCATCATCCAGTGTCTGCGCGTACCATTCGACGCCGTTTACAGCAGAGTGGTCTGTCCGCAAGGCGTCCATTGCTTCGTCTACCACTGACGAAGAACCACAGACGTCTCCGTCGCCAATGGTGTGATGACAGACGGATGTGGACGGCAGAATGGAATGACGTTGTCTTTACTGACGAGGCACGCTTCTGTCTGCAGCACCACGATGGTCGGATTCGAGTGTGGAGACACCGTGGAGAGAGGATGCTGGACAGCTGCATTATGCACCGCCACACTGGTCTTGCACCCGGTATTATGGTATGGGGCGGTATTGGATATTACTCTCCCACCCCTCTAGTACGCATTGCCGGTACTTTAAATAGTCGGCGCTACATATCCGAGGTGCTGGAGCCAGTTGTCCTTCCTTACCTTCAGGGCTCGGCCACAGCCATATTTCAACAGGATAATGCGCGACCACACGTGGCACGCATTGTCCAAAGGTTCTTCGTCAATAACCAGATTGAATTGCTTCCCTGGCCGGCTCGCTCTCCGGATCTTTCGCCGATAGAAAACATGTGGTCCATGGTTGCTCAACGAGTGACCCAGATTACATCCCCAGCTGCCACACCAGATGATCTTTGGCAACGTGTGGAAGCTGCTTGGGCTGCTGTACCCCAGGAACACATCCAACGTCTCTTTGACTCAATGCCGAGACGTGTGGCAGCGGTGATCTCCAACAATGGCAGCTACTTTGGCTACTGATTCTGGCAGGAACCACATGTCACAGACGTCTGTAAACGTAATCATTTGATACTTGGTCAACATGTTATCTACAAAATAAATTTTGTTGTGCTACCTCTTGTCTTTCTTGGTGTTGCATTTACGGTGGCCAGCAGTGTAGTCGATGATGGCCGAAGTAGAGAGGATATAAAATGTAGACAGGCAATGACAAGAACAGCGTTTCTGAAGAAAAGAAATTTGTTAATATGGAATATAGATTTAAGTGTTAGGAAGACTTTTCTGAAGGTATTTGTCTGGAGTGTAGCCATGTACGGAAGCGAAACATGGACGTTAAGCAGTTTAGACAAGAAGAGAGTAGAAGCTTTCGAAATGTGGTGCTACAGAATAATGCTGGAGACTAGATGGGTAGATACGGAATAGATTAGGGGAGAAAAGAAATTTGTAGCACAATTTGACTCAGAGGAGGGATCGGTTGAAAGAACACATTCTGAGACATCACGGGATCTACAGTTTATCATTGGAGGGAAATGTGGAGGTGTGGGGCAGGAGGGGGTAAAATCATAGAGGAGACCAAGAGATGAATACAGTAACAGCTTCAGAAGGATGTAACTGCACTAGTTGTCTCCGCGCATGGGTACTATCATCACTATGCTGTACCAGAACCGGGACTTTTCTGAAACGACGACGTCGTGTCACTCCTAATCCCAGTGTTGTCATCTTCAACTTTTGTAGTCCTGTCTTCCTCAGTTGCGTGAAATATTACGGTATATTGATAATTTTTACTTATGGACCGTCTGACAGCAACTGAATAAAACACAATTTTAGTGCCATATGCGTTTCGCCTTTATTTTCTACAAGGCATCATCAGTGGCAGGTTGCGTGGACAATTTCTTACATATTACGCTCCTGTGTCAAAAATGACACAGAAGCGTAATATGTAAGAAATTGTCCACTGATGATGCCTTGTAGAAAATAAAGGCGAAACGTGTAAGGCACTAAAATTGTGTTTTATTCAGTTGCTGTCAGACGGTCCATAAGTAAAAATTATCAATATACCAGTATTGTCGTTTGGAGTTCCTCCCTCTGCTGCCACGTTAACTCGCAACAATGGTCGCTGTGTTGACAGGCCGGAGTGCCCCAGTGCCCGTGTGAATATTTGACTTGCTGCAGACAAACCGATCTCCTGTCTCAAGGTACGTGCGTGGTTGTACGATACTGCATGACCGAGCAAACGTAAGTCTGTTATCTCGTGGCTAGTCGCGGGGCCGTCGAGTTACTGCTTAGCCTTTAGTATGGCCCTCCTGAACCCATCGATATCACACTCGCACGACAGTTGTGAGATCCCATCGAGAGTGAGTTACAGTCATGGGGAACTATACAGTGCAGTCACAGTAGGTTAACGAGTCTACTGCTGTTGGATTCCGACACTTGCTAATAGTCGTTTCTTCTCCTTGCACTATGCATAGCGTGATCTTTTTACAGATAAACACTGGAATGGGATTTCTGAACGAGAAACGCGCTGCATAATCTTTACTTATATACGGAATGCAGATGAAGAAACTGCTAGCTATTTTGTGCGGTTTTGCTGAAAAGCCGATCATTAGCCTATCAAAGCATATAAGATACTTAGTTATACTTTTGGAGATGCTAGAGCATGAATTTTTGAACGTTTCGATATAGAAACCTGTGGCCGGAAATGTGAACAAAAATCGACACATTACCTGTACGAGAAGTTGCCAGGTGATGTTTTTAATGATCATTTGGACTGTAATTCTTGGAGATGATCTTATTGAACCACACATCTTACTATATCAGGTGAATGGTGCATAGTACTAAGCCGTGCTGAAAAGTAATACTTCCGACTTTTTATGTGAAGACTCTAAAAGCTTTTAAAAAAAAAGCAAATGTTATTAATATTCTACATCTTTATTCTTCATATCTACATATTTATTTCTCATTATAGTTTATTCTGGCGACGAACACATTTCTCCCAACGAGAGACAAGTGTGATGATACCGTCATTGTAGAACTACTTTGTTGACGGAATAATATCACCTCTGCTTCAACAGCTCCATCGCAATCGAAGTGAAGTCCTCGAAGGCGTTCTTTAAATTTCGAAAACGGAAAATAATCCTATGCGGCCAAGTCGGGGTGTATGAGGATGATCGATGACAGCGAATCCGCGACGTCGGAATGTTGCAGGTGTCGCAGCGCTCGTGTGTGGTCCGGTATTGTCATGCTGAAGCAGAAGGTGCTCAACGTCTGGACGAACTCTTCGAATTCGAAACTCGATTACAGCACACTGTTTCTCACGCACCGACATAGTTATGTTACACACACCGCCAGATTGCACGCTACGATTGGATGCCCATTAGCGGCAGAAGCTTGTAAATATGTAGACATAAAAAATAAAGATGAAGAATGTTAATAACGTTTGTTTCATTTTAAAAGCTTTAAGAGTTTTTGCATTAAAAATTCGGTGGCTTACTTTTCAGCACTGCCTCTTGTTCAAACTTTTTTAACAATGCCTTGCCTGAGCTTCTAGAGGATGTTCCCTTGCAACTGCGCACTAGTTTGTCGTTTCAGAACGATGCTGCTCCAGCGCTTATTGACCAAGGACATAGACAACTTCAGGCAGAGACTAATTGGAAGGGGATTTCCAGCTCCTTGCGCTCCGCCGACCTCACTCTCACCCCGACGTTTTCCTCTGCGGTTATGTTAAGTCCTTTAAGTGTTCAGCACGAGCAAGAAGAGTACCTGAGCTTATTGACAGCATCTTTGCAGCGTTTGATGCCATCAGAGGGCAACGCAGGATGTTACAGAGAATCAGAAAAAATGTGGTTCGTCATCGGACATTTACTCTACAGGAGCGAAGCCACAGATCTGGTTTACAGTATTTGATTGTGTTCACTTCTAACAGACATTTTCCAAACTACAGCACTAGTCTTTCATGTAGCCTAGCAAATGAGTAGAAAATGCAATTCTCTAAAATCTTCATTTTATAATTCCTGATGTAAGTTTCTTACATGAAAAAATTTCAAAATTTCATCCTCTACAATCTCCCAAATTTTTAAAACGTTATTCTGTTACACTATGTGTACATGAGCTTACACGCTTACAGGTCGTTCTGGACAAGAGTTGGACGGGAGTTGGCGGTTGCCTTCTACTAGGGATAGTCCACAGAGTTTACTTGAAGTAATTTAGGGAAACTAAGGGAAACCTATAACAGAATGGCTAAATGGGAATTGATACTCTATGCTTCTGAATAAAAGGTCAGTCTCCTAACAAAAGCGCAGTTTCATCGGTTTATTCCTGGCGCAAAATGCTGTCTTCTTTACACAACGGAGAGCCAAAAAAAAAAAAAAAATGTACAACTGCTTAACATCGTGTAGGGACCCCGCGAGCACACAAAAGTGCCGCAACAAATGGCTCTGAGCACTATGGGATTTAACTTCTGAGGTCATCAGTTCCCTAGAACTTAGAACTACTTAAACCTAACTAACCTAAGGACATCACACACATCCATGCCCGAGGCAGGACGCAAACCTGCGACCGTAGCGGTCGCGCGGTTCCACACTGTAGCGCCTAGAACCGCTCGGCCACTCCGGCCGGCAGTGCCGCAACAGGACGTGGCATGGACTCGATCAATGTCTGAAGTAGTGCTGGAGGAAATTGACACAATGAATCTCACATGGCTGTCCATAAATCTGTAAGAGTAAGAGGCGGTGGAGATCTCTTCTGAACAACACGTTGCAAGGCATCCCAGATATGCTCAATAATGTTCATGTCTAGGGAGTTTGGTGGCCAGTGGAAATGTTTAAACTCAGAAGAGCGTTACTGGAGCCTCTCTCTCAATTCTGGAGGTGTGGGGTATAGCGTTGTCCTGTTGGAATTGCCCAAGTCCGTCTGAATGCACAATGGACATGAATAGACGCAGGTGATCAGACAAGATGCTTACGTACATGTCACCTGTCAGAGCTTCTATACCTCTAACTACACACGCCCCACACCATTACAGAGCCTTCACCAGATTGAACAATCCCCAGCCGACATGCAGGGTCCATGGGTTCATGAGGTTGTCTCCATGCCCGTACACGTCCATCCGGTCGATGCAATTTGAAAGGAGATCCGATCTACCAGGCACCTGTCAGAGTCGTATCTAGACATATCGAGAATCCCATATCACTCCAATTGCACACGGCCCGCACCATTACAGAGCCTCCACCAGCTTGAACAGTCACCTGCTGACATGCAGGGTCCATGGTTCAAATGGCTCTGAGCACTATGGGACTTAACTTCTGAGGTCATCAGTCCCCTAGAACTTAGAAACTTCAACCTAACTAACCTAAGGACATCACACACACCCATGCCCCAGGCAGGATTCGAACCTGCGACCGTAGCGGTCGCGCGGTTCCAGACTGTAGCGCCTAGAACCGCTCGGCCACCCCGGCCGGCCAGGGTGCATGGATTCATGAGGTTGTCTCCATGCCCGTACACGTCGATCCGGTCGATACAATTTGAAACGAGATTCGACCTACCAGGCAACATGTTTCTTGTCATCAACAATCCAATGTCTGCGTTGGCGGGCCCAGGCGAGGCGTAAAGCTTTATGTCGTGCAGTCATTAAGGGTACACGAGTGGGCCTTCGGCTCTGAAAGCCCATATCAATGATGTTTCGTTGAATGGTTCGCACGCTGACACTTGTTAATCGCCCAGCATTGAAACCTGGAGCAATTTGCGGAAGAGTTGCACTTCCGTTACGTTGAACGAGTTTCTTCAGTCGTTGTTGGTCCCGTTCTTACCGGATCTTATTCCGACTGCAGCGATGTCGGAGATTTGATGCTTTACCGGATTCCTGATATTGACGGTACACTCGCGAAATGGTCTTACGGGTAAATCCCCACTGATACGTGATTTCTTAATCGTAGAACACTTACACATCACATCTTAAATACCATAAAAGAGGAAGCGGGATAGAATCATGGGTGGTAGTCACAATTTATAATTAAGACAGTTTATTGACATTACCCCTCTAAAACAAAAATGACGATTACAAATTGTGGACGAGCGACTACATAAAACTTTGCAAATACAATCAGGAACCCAGCGTACTCAGTACTCAAACAATTCCAAATTAAGAAAAGGGGGTTACTGACAAACTTGAGAACTTCGAACTCCCATATAGGACTTCCCTCAAAATAGATATAATAAAACAATTACAGGTAATGGGTGACTTAATAACACATGAACACTAGTGCCAAACTAAAATGCCATTACATAACATGATACAACCACTTAATTTAAAAAACTACAACAGAGACACTGATCTTAAAAAAATAGATGTTTACGTGCTCAGACATGTTAATAAAAAATTACTAGAAAAAGCTGCACAAGGAACTCAGCAGATGCTATGCGGTTTAAGGTTTAGCCAGTTGCTAGTCTCTAATATTTAAGAAAACAAGTTCATGTACAAACAGGTTACATACAATACATACATCTACCAGCTTAACCCGCCTTTACGGAACGAAGATAATTTCCAAACTTTGGAAGGGGATACGTGAACAACTCCGGTAGTGGTCAGGTTGTTAAACACTGCCAGGCTTAGACCGCGGATGACATTTCACTCCCCGCCTAGGAACTGGCACAATTAAAAGTTTCTGCCCGAATCACAAAGACATTCCAATAACTCTGAAACATAGAAACACTGGGCAGAACCTTATACTCACTTACACATGGACAACTGTATTAACAGAGTGCAGGATTTAAAAACAGCAACATAAAATCATTTGATTGGAAGAGAGACAAAGCACTAGTAGAACTTCTAAGAAAATTTTCAGATAACTGCCGCCATTTAATTAGGCCAAGAAAGTCTCACCATAATAATGAAGTTTAAAATCTCTGAGTGCTTCGGTGAACAAAAAATTACGACGACTTACTGCATATCAGGTACACAATACGAGGGAGCGGGTTCTACAACTTCATCGCTTCCCTTCAAAATTTGTTGCCAACGAAGTCACAGAACTTATATCTCCAAGCTGCCCATGTCGGCAAAACGCCCAGCCAATTTAACACCACAACGTGTAACGGTCACCACGCTCATTCGGCAGCCGTTGACACTCGTCTCCCTCGCGAATGTCACCGGGTCTCGAGGGTTACCCGTCGAAGGCTAACGACCAACTCGCTTCGCCTGCGAAGGCGCAAGATAAGACACGCGAAAAGATAGCTTACCTCATCCACAGTCGATCTCAACCATACCTGAACAAAATAAGACTGGCGCGAGCTCGCCACGGCTCACCCACTTCATCGCTACCTCGGAAATGCCGTGACCCATCGCTCGTGCGCCGATTATAACACCACGTTGAAACTCACTTAAATCTTGATAACCTGCCATTATGGAAGCAGTAACCGATCTAACAACTGCTGCAGACACTTGTTGTCTTATATAGGCGTTGCCGACCGCTGCACCGTATTGTGCCTGTTTACATATCTCTGTATGTGAATACGCATGCCTATACCAGTTTCTTCGGTGCTTCGGTGTATTAGGTTTGTGCATAAGTTCGTAGCGTTTTTCCGAAAGTTTAATAAACACAACAGATACATATTACAGAGACTTTGGTCATCAATAATATATTCTCCTTCAGTACTCAAACAGTAACAGTGAACCACAAATAAAAAATAGCAGTTGGTAAATAAATCCATAGCAACTGAAATACCGACATGAAAAACAAAAACGCTACGGACGTGTGCACTCACATAATACATTCTTACAATGAATGCATTTCATAATGCAAATAAGCTGCTGACACTGTTTTTTCACAACTCAACGCTAATCAGGGTGCATATTACGCATACCGTCGGCTGATATCTGGACCATCGCAGTGATTTTTGGTTACTGCATTGTGTACTGAAATTTTCCACACTTGTCTGAAAAACTGGGACAGCATTCCTCCACATTGGGTGAGATGTTGACCTCAGAAAGACTATAACATTTGGTCCATTGTACAGTTTTAGTGTAAGGCTTCGTCGTAAAAATTGCCATTAGACTACGAAAGTGTGTTGTTGTAAAATGATAGGTGTTTTGTTACCTTTTACTTGTGTTACATTTACGAGACCCCTGTTCCATATTATATAAGGACTCCTACATTGTATAGAATGTATAATTTTTAACGACGTTTTTACATAGATCTTCTAGTAATGTGTTTAATTTCCTTAGGAAATTTATTGTAGAGTTTTATTCCCTGGTAAAATATTCTAATATGATATTTTTGTTTATTCTTTCTTAACAAATGGAAGTTCTGGCTAGATATTATTCTAGGATCGTGGATAGAGCTGACTGTGCACTAATTAGCAAGTTTTCTTACGTGCGTAATTGGCCGGTAAAATTAGTGTACTCACAAGCAGTCAAACTCTCTAATGTTTTGAACAGATGTTTATAGTGAGACGGATTACTGTTTTTGGTTATTATTGTTATGGCTCTTTTCTTTATCCATATTTCTTGTCTCTCTCCATCTCCACACCACCAACAAATAATCCTGTTGATAAGAACTGCGTGCATGTACGAGTGGTATGTAACTAAAAGACACTGATCGTTACGCAGTGATCACAGGATTGTAAGAGCATAAACGTACTTCTACGTGGATTTTACTCAAATTTGTTTGAGCGGCGTTTACTACGTATCATTTTTTATGTAAATGTTTGCATTAGCGTATGTATGGGATGAAACCTGAAATCCATCGCTCTGGATTGAGAGACGCAGCGGCGACAGAGACATGGAACGAATCTGTGATTCGAACTAAGCACTTTTAGTCTGATGTTACTAGACAAAGCAAGCTGTCGTGGAAGCATGTTGTTCACGTGACTAGGTACTACCATACTGTAGTTTAACGTGCTGCCCGTTGTTAGCTCGTAGTGTATCATGGAACGTGATACGAAAAATATATTCGTTGACAGGAGTGAAGACTTATTATTTATTTCATTACAGTTACTGACAACGAGAGGAAAACAAAATAGTGCTGCCGGAGAAGGTAAAATGTTAGCAATCGGTCCGAACACGACAGTATCTTCCCAACAGCCGCGCACGAAAATGCGACTTTTTAGGGGATTATATCTCGGGTTTTGTTTATCACAGAGATAAGGAGTCAAATGTTTTGGATAACACTTGGTCTAGCGACCATTTGTATATCTATCGGAAGATTTCCTGCAGTCTAGGGTCAAGATATAAACGTTATACACTTTCTCCAGCCCAGGCAAACAGAGCAACTCGGTTTATTCTTTTGCATTAGATATAGTACAGGGTGGGCCTTAGGCAGCTTATAAAAACACCATTTTTTGTTCATGAGCGGTTCCTGAGAAAACCCCGAAAAATCATGATTTTTGGGTACTAAAAGTGCCAATTGTGTGTATGGCCACTTCGATAATTTCTGTTCATGACAAATCGTCGAAATTTTTACCATATGTTCTCGAAATGGTGTTATAGGGGAACTCGAATTTTTTTTTCTATATCACTGTCCGTTACTGAGATCCAGAGGTTCAAAGTTATCGTACTCATTCACATAAAATGTACACATAATATCCGGTCTGAGGCGTAAATATGGTTTTAACTGACGTAATTAACACGTGGCAAGGGTCTTAGGATCGTCACAAGCGTTCTGACGTCACCAAAGTATGTTTTAGCCACCATTTCTTCACCAAAAAATCTTTATTAGAGGCTGCCTTGACCTGGAAATTATTCGGTGGTGCCACCTGCCGGTGTAAACCCGTTACAAAAAATTATATAGTCATATGAAATTCTATGTAGGTGAAACTCAAATACAGCATTTTTTGTATACTGTAGGAGTAGCCTAAAAATGTGCATTTCTATATAAAGTAGTCTAAACTGATCTTGCGATGCATGAGAGACGATTTTCTTTTAACCTTACATTCTGTGTACTTATTTATTATTTACATGTGTCAAAGCATGTATATATGCCGCTGTAAATAAACTGGCAAAATTTCACTGACGTACAGGCAGCAAACTCTGCTGTAATAGAGAAAAGTAGGGAACCAGCTGAAATATGCTTCTGTTGGAGCACAAGGAAGATGTATATGTCTCTTTACAAGTCTCTGACAGGAAAATGGGGAATCAGCGGCTTCAGTCCCTATTCCGCCCTCCTCAACAAAACTTTTGTCATGCTAGTATATTCGCGCTTTTTAATGCTGAAAGAATGTTGCAGACAGAAAGTGGCAATTGAAGAGAGATAGGAGACGGTGCTAGTGTGGAAGAAAGAGAGAGGAGACAGTGCTGGCGCGAGAGACAAAGTGGCAGTAAAAGAGAAAGAGAAATGGGTGGAGATAGTAGCAGTGGGAACAAAAGAGAGAGGAGACAATGGGAATAATAAAGAGAAGTGACTGGAGACCATCCATAGGCTGGGGCGGGGTGGAGGTATTTCTTGGCCCCCCAGACTCTTCAACTTTCTAATATGAAGAAATGTACCCAGTTTCCCCCATCCCCTACACCAACTTATTGAAGTTAACCAATCTATGGGTCGGAATCCTGGGCAAACAATACCCAAGGACTTGTGTGGACAGGGGACAACGGTGGTTGAAGAGAAAGACAGCAGACTGTAAGTGAGAATGAAAGAGACAGTGGCAATTGGAGAGTAAAAGAATGGAACAGAGACAATTGCGGTGGGACAGAGAGACAGTAAAAGTGGCAGAGAAGGACACAGTTGTAAGAGAGAAAGGGACGAAAACACTGACAGTGGGAGAGACTGACAGGAGAAAATGCCAATGGGTGTAGACAGTGGGGGATAAGAAACAAAAAGTTAACAGTCAACTATTGGCAGCTGCTTTTGTTGACATTTTAGATAGACTTTCACATGAGTGTGACGTCGGTCATTTGTGCTCTTTGGTAAATATACGTTGATGAGCTAGAAAATTATGACCTCTTACTTAATAGCATGTTACAAATTTGACAACTCATTGGTAGGTTTCAGGAGTTACGATTATGTAATACGAGATATCTACGCACATGTGACACAGGTCCCGTAATTGCCGGCCGGTGGCTTATGGACGCAGTACTGGCGCCCGGTACAGTCCTAGATGTGTTCCATAGGGTTCAGATTAGCGGAATTTGGCGGCCTAGACATCAATGTAAGTTAACTGTCAAGCTCCCCAAACCACTGCAGCACGATTTTGGCTTGTGACACGGATAGTTATACTTCTGTAAGATCCTGTGTCTCTCAACGGTTACTGGTAGTGTATCGAGAGGCGGCCCTGCCTGGGAGTGAACGGCGCTGGCTTCGGTGCGTTGGTGCTGCGGATGGTAGAAGGTGATTGTGGTGTCAGAGATCGGAAGGCTAAGCACGCACGATCCGTCACGGAGCTAATTATTAATTTGTACTCAATGCTGCTGCGTTACCAATTTTATTTTACACTTAAATGTGGGTAACTGCTCTATTTTATAGGACTGGTGGGCTTCTAAAAATTGTTATTCACATGTTAAATTAAGACTTCGTTTCAACTGAATTAAAATTGGTGATATTTTCAAGTGTTTTTCAAAGCATAAGGCTACGGGAATAGATTTTCTGTAAATATTTTTGTTATTTTATAAATGGAATGAATAATTATATACTGTCCAGTCATACCAACGTGACCACTGGCTATCTTATACGTCACTATATAATAACTACTCACAGACGGTAGGTGGCAGCACTAGCAGTGGATGGTATATAAAGCGTGCGGAGGGTATGTGGAAAACAGTGCAGTCGTTTTCGTAATGCGGAAACGGAGATATTTATGACGTCCGAAAGAGAGTGATCACTGGCTTTCGGGCCAAGAGTGGAAACAGTTCCAAAATGTCTAGCTCTGTAAATTGCTCGCGAGCTGCTGTGGTTAAAATGTACCGCTATCCAAAGCTACCACCGAGTCAACTGTAGTGACAGGCTTGAACGACGGCTTTGGAGATGTGTACGGGCGAATAGATGTACAACTGTTTAACCCAGATGAACCGTGAGGCTCCCTACAGTGTCTCCTCAACGACCGTTCAGCCAACGTTCCTACGTAGGGCCTCCATAGCAGGGACCTGTTCACGCACCCATGTTGACTGCTGATCATTGGCGGCAAAGGCTGAATTTGCACGCCAATACCGCAACTGAAAGCCCACGGATAGGCGACAGGTGGCCTTTCCACATGAATCCCGTTTTATGCTTCATAGGACCGAAGGCAATTGAAGTTTATAAAATATATGTTTTTATGTAAATCTAGAAGACACAATGGATCAGCATAAGTATGTGTTTATCCTTGGGGACCATGTCCACCCCTACAATCAGTTTCTCTTTCCTCAGCTCTGTGGCATCTACCAGCAGGACAGTGCGATGTGTCATACAGCTCGCAGTGTATGTGCATGGTCTGAAGAGATGTGCATGGTCTGAAGAGCTCCAGGATGACTTTACCGTACTCCCCTGGTCGCCAAACCTCAGAATCTGTGGGACCACTTCGATCGTGCTGTTCGTGCCATAGATTCTCAACCGAGAAACCTAGCGCAGCTGGCCATGGCATTAGAGTTGACATGACTCTACATCCCCGTCGGTACCTCTCAGAACATCTTCCTGCACGTCTCGCGGCAGTCTGTGAGGCAAAAGATGTTTATTCCGGATTTTGACAGTTCGCCATATTAATGCGACTGGACTATGTATGTTTTAGTGTTGTGTATAGTAATAAATGAACATAAAAAATATGTTTTCATATGTAAATCATAAAAATAAATTAACATCTACATTAAATTATTGTAAACGAGGACTGGATTAGCCCATCATCCTGACTTCACTATTAGCAAGAGGCGCCAACGTAATGCTTACACTCTGGCAGTCGATGGGCTAAGGCCATCTCTGACTGTATCAGAATACATCAGCGAAACGGTGGTACAAATGGGGTACCCTGCATAAGTTTTACAATGTTAAAATAAGAAATACCCAAGGAGCAGTTCAATACCACTGTCATGTATTGTGTGTCTGTAGCTGATGTCACTAATGCACGCTAATGTGGTAAGCAGTTCGAATCGTCGTGATGTAAGAAATTTTCGTCGACAGTAAGTGACTGACTATGGGAGAACATATGGTGGCTTCTAATATCTGATCATCAGGTTCAGTGCCAAAGTATTGGGTTAAATCGTATCCCCTCCACACTGTTTCGCATCGTATCGACATGTGACACTTGTGGTTGGAGGGTGTGGGTGTGCTCTGGTGAGGGACTGTGAGTCAGAATGAATCAAAAGCCGATCGACGATTATGGAATCGATTTATTACTTATCAGCAATTTATTTTACAATGTCAAATTCACAGCTGGCAGAGCAGGAAGAGGGCCTCAAGTCACGAATCCCAGCAGTAAAGTGTTGTATTGAAGACATCCGTGGCTGCTACCTGTGGACCAAGCACTGTGGCCGGCTGGGGTGGCCGAGCGGTTCTAGGCGCTACAGTCTGGAACCGCGCGACCGCTACGGTTAGTTAGGTTTAAGTAGTTCTAAGTTCTAGGGGACTGATGACCTCAGAAGTTAAGTCCCATAGCGCTCAGAGCCATTTGAACCAAGCACTGTGTGACATTGTGTGGTAAACAATTCCGGCCGGTAGCTGAGATACGTCAGGAGCTGATGTAGCAGACTGGCTCGGCTGGCCAAAGCAGGATAGCTGGCAGGCTGCTCCAGCCGTGGCAGGTGATAGGGGTTCAGACATCCGGGGAGCGAACCATAGTTTCGATGCTGGTTGGCAGCGACTGGCGCTGGCCAGAATCCTAGTGGCTCGGTGACTAGAAAGGCCTTACTTCGACCCTCGTCCCACCCAGCAGTATTTGCACACCCCTGTCATTGCCGCTTCAGTCTATATAGGTAGAATCATATCTGTGTGAGGCCAGTAAAGACTCTAAAATTCTGTCATTTCATTTGTATAAGTACCTGATCATGGGATTCACACTGGATCCCCCATTTACCTTCGATGCTTAGGTGCTATTCCAGAACATAGAGAATCTCGGCAATTCTGTTCGTGTGTAAGGGGGAATTTGAAGTAGAATGAGGCGGCAGTGAGAATTTGGCCCGACGAGGGAGGCATGCCAGGATCATCCGTACAGTTTTCAGAACTGCTGTGCCAGGGTGGCTTAGTAGCTAACGCACCTGGCTCGTAAGCAGGATATCTGGGTTCGATTCCCGGCTTTGATACAAATTTTCACTTATCATTTCAGTCTACGTACACAAAATCATGTCTGTATGAGACCAGTAAAGTATCTGAAATTGTGTCATTTCATTTCTATGACATCAATGACGCAGCTTTTCCATCGTGTCAGTAACTTCAGATTCTTGCTGTAATGGTGTCGTAACTTCTTTCAGAAGCTGCGGGCGACGACTTCTGCAATGTCGTCATATTGAATAATTACGCAAGAACATCTTAACTATTGAGACGTCTTGCGTCAACCGTACTATGACGTCTTTTTGCTGAAACGATCACAAAATTCTGCTGTTTCGGTAGATTGAACCGCACGTGGTATAACAGTTAGTTTACTTTCCAGGAATAAGAGGATCGAGTTGTTCTGAGACCCATACCTCTGTTTGGCGATATGGCCGGAATTCCTTCTCTTTACAACCCACTTTGCCACCCTCTGCAGTTTTAGATCGGGAACTCCCCTCCATTACAAAATTAACTGCAAGTATTACTTGATACATCGGGATGGTTCCCACCAATATATCCATTCTTTTAGTGAAGCTGTGCCCCATAAGCTCTTTTCTTCTTGACTGGATGCAATACCTTGTAATTTTTCATTCGACGTATCCACCAAAAACAAAAAATGGCTCTGAGCACTATTGGGCTCAACATCTGAGGTCATCAGTCCCCTAGAACTTAGAACTACTTAAAGCTAACTAACCTAAGGACGTCACACACATCCACGCCCGAGGCAGGATTCGAACCTGCGACCGTAGCGGTCGCGCGGTGCCAGACTGAAGCGCCTAGAACCGCTCGTCCACTGCGGCCGGCCATATCCACCCAATCTTCAACAGTCTTCTACAGCGTCACATTCCAAAAGCTATTTCCTTCTTGTCTGTATTGCTTAGCGACTATGTTTCACTTCCACGTAAGGCTACATTCGACACAAACACGTTCACAAAAGACATCCTAACACTAAATTTATATTCTATGTAAACATATTTTTTTTTCTTTTTCACGAAAGCTAATCTTGCAGTTTCAGTCTGCTTCCAACATCGTCAATTAATACGTATCAAACGGAAACAATTGCTCGGATAAACATCGGGAAGCACACCATAAATCCTTTAAAGGAAATTGTTTTCCCGGGTAGGCTGTTCTTTTATTTTGTAATAAACTCTCTGTTTGGTTATTTTAGAAATTAGCTGATTTTCGTCCCCTCTTTACCGTTATTATTAAGCACCAATACCGTAAAAACTCTTATGCTTATCACGTCATATATTCCACATACAAATGTGTGGTAAAATCAACGTATGATAGCATTCCATTTTACACACAGAAATGCTGTGATCAGCGATCCCTATACTACCTGGATATCGAACTCCAGCTGTCTGAACCTGGCGACCAAAGATGCCCCTATTTCATTTCTTGTCTAATTACAACATGGCTGCCACGAAATTTTACGAGAGCGCAAACTGAAAATACTTTTCGATTCTCCTCCCACATCAGCCTATTCATCGCAAGTTGATGTAAAGTTTAAAGGTAGAAATAAGTAAAGAATTCTTTATCATGTACACCCTGTTACAAATTATTTTGTCTAATTTCAGTATGGCGGACAATGCAGATGACAAGAATGCGCAGGCACGGTGGAGTTCCTTGCTCTGAGATCAGAGATCTACATTCAGGTAGTGTAGAGATGAGTGACTGTGATACTTGTGCCCCCACACGCTGTGGTTGTGCGTGTCTCTTAATTAAAGACGCTGTCAAATCTTTGATTTCCACGATGAAGTGTGGTGTGTAACGTACTACAAGCCTGACAGTTTTTATTGTGATGTAGCTTGATGGTGCCAAGGAGGACAAATAAGCTAACTGCTAAGTAATGAAATAGAACGTTTATTTCAGTATACGAGGGGACTTCACAAAATAAGTTACATACTATTACGGCAGGCCTAGTAACTTTCATTGGATCTTGCGCTACACTTCAAAACGACACAAATACATGGAAGTATTTTTATTACAGTCACCATGTCTTTGTAAGCTGCATCAATCCAGTCTCAGGACTGAAGACCACAACAACAACATGTCTTTGTAAACAACGGTAGGAACGTTCTTTCAGTTGTTCAATGCTTTCACGATTGAATTCCGCTCCTTGATCACGGGGCCATTCGGGAACAGCTATGTGAACTTCCCCATCGCTGGAAAGCCTCTTTCTCCCAGATATTCGTCCTCAATTGTCTGGGTATTGTCCTCTGTTGTCGATGTCAATGGCCTTCCTTCCTGATCGGCATCACTAACGTCTGTGCAACTATGGTCAAATTGTTAACACCGTTCCACTACGCTTGGAAGCGATTTTGAATGTCTATATTCAGCCAGAAATTCGCAGTGAATCTGTGTACAGTGTAGATAATTTGCCAACAGAAATCGAACTGTCCCGTTAACGTCAACTTTGGAGTATGTTTACAACTGCCGCTCGATTTCATTCGCACACCTGATATCGGTGCCACATCAAAACTGTGCCTGTAGGAAACCTGGAACATGTACTCTCTTGTAACAATGCGCCATTCTTCTTGCGCACTCTAACAGTGGGATGACATGTGTAACTCACTTTCTGAAGTCTTTTTGTAACAGCACCTAGCAAACCAATTTCCTTTAAGAAATTTACATCGGATACAGATATGTACATAAAAAAGACACTATAAACTCATCACATCAGGAAACCTAGTCGGAGCTGTACCGTCGTAAGCGTACTGTATCTGCCAGAGTCAAGTTCTCTGGAATACGGACATTCGTAGACTAGTGGAGTGTTGACACTATAAAGTACTCAATGAATTTAACTCCATCTTCTGGCTGGAGTGTGGGACTAAAGCTGGTAAATATCCAATAAAACAATACAAATCGCCGTTATTTAGGTTTTATTTTTATTTCTAGGCTACCAGTTTCGATGATACATTTCGTCATCTTCAGGCCTGCTTCAATCGAGTAACCTTCGTGTTACAAGATACAGTAGAACTTTAAACCGGTTTCGTAACGATTTTACGGGCATGGGTGCTCCTTGGACAACTGTCAGTTGCTGACATGTGACCAAGGAGCAAGCATGCCCGTAAAATCGCTACGAGATCGGCTAAAAGTGCTGCTGTATCTTGTAACACGAAGGTTACTCGATTGAAGCAGGCATGAAGATGACGTAATGTATCGTAGAAACTGGTAGCCTAAAAATAAAAATAAAACCTAAATAACGGCGATTAGTATTGTTTTATTGGATATAAAGTACTGGTTTGGAGCATTCGTACATTTTCATACGACTGCAGTGAGTTGCTGGAGTCCTGTGGAGTCAGTCAGAATTTCGAGGACCCGCGTTACGTGGAATATTAAGAAAACTAAGAACATGAAGTTGATGTAGAGGATAGGTAAGCAGGGGGGACATGGTGAGATGTAGAATATTAAATAGTAATACAGAGGAAAAATCATAATAAGGGGTTATTAAGGAAGTAGCGTGTGCGTTTTAAATGGCGCAAGTGATTTAAGTTAATGAACGCGTGTGATTTCTAAGAAACAGTAGTGCTCTTGTTACACTTCAACTTCGTCACCAGTGGATGTGTCTTCTGAGACTTTTGTACGTTGACAGCAGCTTCCGAGGTGATGCTGATATGTCTCTGCTAACCGGGCCGCTACGCCCAACAAACAGTATCAGGCACGCATGTACATAAATATTACAACTACTGAAATACTCATTTTACTAAGATTTGAAGCTCCTCTTGATGTTCTCTCGTGTTTGCGATTTAAAAATTGGGTTGTTTTGAAAATCGCCCTTATGCAAACACAATTAGTTTATTTTTATTTTTTTTACATTTACCCAGACATGTTTCGCCACCTATGTGTCATCTTCTGTAGATCAAATCTTTATTTCTGTAAAGTACAATATCAAATTCATAATAATTTAACTGTCGTAGGCCTAAGAATTACAGTATATACAATTTGCTTTGTTTTGTTTAGACGCTCCCCTTAAAATTACATCGCTAAATAAACTGCATTATTATTCACCTGTTTTTGTGCTCTTTTTCGTCGTTTTTTGAGGGCATGTCATCTGCAAACTAGCCATGAAGAAAATTATTGCGTATTTGTGAAGAACTGTTTCGTGAGTGGAGGTTGTGTGCGTTTCTGTACTTACATTATCCGTCCTGTTTCGTGTCTCTGGTTGGTGTCTCGATCAACTGCTGTTCAGTGCACTGCTTTCACACAGTTTTTCACCAAATTTTCACTCACTAGTTCATCCCGTGTGGAAGCAGTGCACTGAACGGTAATTGATCGAGACACCAACCAGAGACACGAAACAGGGCGGATAATGTAAGTACAGAAACGCGCACAACCTCCACTCACGAAACAGTTTTTCACAAATACGCAATACTTTTCTTCATGGCTAGTTTGCAGATGACATGCTGGCCAAAAAAAAAAAACCGATGAAAAAGACCACAAAAAACCGGTGTATAATAATGCAGTTCATTTAGCGATGTAATTTTAAGGTGAGCGTCTAAACAAAACAAAGCAAATTGTATATGTTGTAATTCTTAGGCCTACAACAGTTACCTACAGAAATAAAAATTTGACCCACAGGAGATGACACGTAGGTGTCGAAACATGTCTGGGTAGATATAAGAAAATAAACTAATTGTGTTTGCATAAGGCGGATTTTTAAAAGAACCCAACTACTGAAATAACTATAAATGTCTTTGTACAAAACATTTATATATTCAATAACACAGATACTCAACTGTCATGTGATCTTTGTACAAATAGTCCTCACCTACGTCAATGTTCCGTGCAAAAACTATCAGTGAATACGACTGTCTCAGCCGGCCGGGGTGGCCGAGCGGTTCTAGGCGCTACAGTCTGGAACCGCGCGACCGCTACGGTTGCAGGTTCGAATCCTGCCTCGGGCATGGATGCGTGTGATGTCGTTAGGTTTGTTAGGTTTAAGTAGTTCTAAGTTCTAGGGGACTGATGACCTCAGAAAATAAGTCCCATAGTGCTCAGAGCCATTTGAACCATTTGAACGACTGTCTCATTCTCGGAGCAGACAATGCTCCGCGGCGATGTCTTGTGTTGTCGCAGGACGGCTGTTTTCTTATTAGACTCGTTGCTGGATTGCGTGACGGCCCCTTCGGCGAACAGGTCGCTTGTTAGGTGAATTGCGATCTAACTAGTTCTGCAACTGCAGGTTATGTTCTTTTTTCTTCCCATTTTGAAAAGCTTTGGTGGGCCGCTGAGAAAGATTTTACTCTGCCCGGCCAGTGGTTCACGGTATACGTCATTTTCTTTACTTTGACATTCTTTCTTATCCTAACATATTTCTTGCTGATTTCTAACTAAAATTAACAATAGTTTTGTCTGTTCTTACCATATTGCTTTACAAAATCCCTTACTCTCTGTTTCTACAATATCGATTTCCAAAATTATCTTTACATTTAGCGCATACCTGTTGGTTTGACATTAACAGTAGTTTGTGTATTATGATGTTTAGTTTGCTAATGTTTCATCTGCTGTTTTGTTTTTGTTTGGTTTAGTGTCAGTTACAATTCTCTTTTCTAAGATTCGATCAAAAAGTTTCCGTTTGAAGGCGTCGCTGCAGCGCATATACGATATAGCGTGACAACGATGCGGGTATATAAGCAGCGACATGTAAGCAAGCTGTTATTGCATTCGTGTCTTTCTGACGTGTATGCAGGAAATGCGGAAAGGTCAACTATGCCGATGTTTTTACCAAATGCGTCCAAACAGAGCCAAAGTGCTGTTATTCTTTTCTTGGTTGCCGAAGGACAAACCCCGATAGACATCCATCGGAGAATGAAGAATGTATATGGAGCTGCATGTCTGTCGAAAACTACCATTGGAGAATGGTGTGCCAAGTACCGTGCTGATCCCGATTCGTCACAAGACGCCGGTCGATGTGGGAGGCCAGTCTCGTTTCAACTCAAGAGGACGACACTCGAGCACCCGCCCTATTGTCCTGATCTCTCCCCATGCGATTATCACTCCATCGGTCCCTTAAAAAAGGCCTTGAAAGGTCGAAGATTCTTGCCGGAAGAGGATGTGCAGCAGGCAGTTACGGACTTCTTCATAACCTGAACACGGTGTTTTACCAAACGAGTATCTTCAACCGGATGCGCCGGTGGGGTTATAGATCAAATGCTCGCGGCGATTTTGCCTAGTTGCGAACCGCTTCTGGACTGTACGGTCTGCGAACGGACACTTTCTAATCACCCTTTACTTTTGTTTGATACTAATTTTATCGGCTTTGTCTTTCTGTATTTTACATCTCTTTCCATGTATCTTCATCCCCATTACGGTCGGAGGAAGGCAATGGCAACCACCTCCGCTAGGACCTTGCCTAGTACGGCGGTGCGGTTCTCCTGCATCGTCCCTCACGCTCCTCGGTGTATGAGGCCTCATCATCATCACCATATATATTTTTATCGTGAGGTTATGATGGTGTTTTTCCTGAACTATTCTGAAATGCCTTCTTCAGAGGTTAAACTCAGTAATTGTAGAGGTGTAGGAGTTAAGTTGGGTCGTTGCTAGTATCTCATATTTTTCATCTTTTTGTTCGCGTCCATCTACACTGAAGCGCCAGAGAAACTGGTATAGGCATGAGTATTCAATACAGAGATATGTAAACAGACAGAATACGGCGCTGCGGTCGGAAACGCCTATTTAAGACAAAAAATGGTGCAATTGTTAGATCAGTTACTACTCCTACAATGGCAGGTTATCAAGATTTAAACGAGTTTCAACATAGTGTTATAGTTGGTGCACGAGCCATGGGCCACAGCATTTCCGAGGAAGCGGTGAAATGGGGATTTTCCGGTACGAACATTTCACGAATGTACCGTGAATATAAGGAATCCGATGAAACATCAAATCTCCGACATCGCTGCAGCCGGAAAAAGATCCTGCAAGAACGAGACCAACGACGATTGAAGAAAATCGTTCAGCGTGACAGAAGTGCAAACCTTCAGAAAATTGCTGCAGATTTCAATGATGGGCCACCACCTACTGTCAGCGTGCGAACCATTCACAGAAAATTCATCGATATAGGCTTTCGGAGCAGAAGGCCCACACGTTCATCCTTGATGACTGCACGACACAAAGCTTTATGCCTCGCCTGGGCCCGTCAACACCGACATTGGATTGTTGATGACTGGAAACATGTTGCCTGGTCGGACGAGTCTCGTTTCAAATTGTATCGAGCGGATGGACGTTTACGGGTCTGGAGACATCCTCATGAATCCACGAACCCTGCATGCCAGCAGGGGACTGTTCAAGCTGGTGGAGGCTCTGTAATGGTGTGGGGCGTGTGCAGTTGGAGTGATATGGGATCCCTGATACGTCTAGATATGACTCTGACAGGTGACACGTACTTAATCATCCTGTCTGATCACCTGTATCCATTCATGTCCGTTGTGCGTTCCGACGGACTTGGGCAATTTCAGCAGGTCAATGCGACACCCCACACGTCCAGAATTGCTACAGAGTGGCTTCAGGAACACTCTTCTGAGTTTAAGCACTTCCGCTGGCCACCAGACTCTCCAGAAATGTACATTATTGAGCATATCTGGGATGCGTTTCAACGTGCTGCTCAGAAGAGATCTCCACCCCCTCGTACTCTTAAGGATTTATGGACAGCCCTGCAGGATTCATGGTGTCATTTCCCTCCAGCACTACCTCAGACATTATTCGAGTCCATACCATGTTGTGATGTTGCATATCTGCGTGCTCGCGGAGGCCCTAAACGATGTTAACAGGTGTACCAGTTTCTTTTTCTCTTCAGTGTATTAAGCCTGCGTGCTCAGTTACTGTGTTCTGTCGTAGGATCCATAGGGAGCGTGTCTTACACCCTCGTTGGTGCAGTGATATAAACTGCGCGCTATTTGTTACACGTGATTGCTGAGGGGCAATATAGTTCCCTCTATGCTGGCGACCTTTGTAGTAGCCCGCTCTATTTGCTAGCGAACTCGCTCCGCCTGGTGTTTAGGCTGCCTGCGCTACGAGTGTTGCTAGAGGGAAGGCTAGCTTGCAGTGGAGTCGCAACCACGAGAATAGCTGTCTCAACGGTCCTGTACGATGTTGTACCTAAATTTTCAGGGCAGCCAAATCTTGCACACTAAACAAAACAGATCCCACACATCCTCCTACAATGTGAGATAGCTTCTGTAACCAATCGGCCACTGATTTGACGACTATGACTTTTACAGGTAAGCGGACACTGAATATGGCCCAGGAGACATCGTCGGTGCCCAGCCCAGTAGTACTTTACGTCGATTCTGATTGATACTCTTATGACGAACCTAAGTTGTGACACAGACAATCTTTTAGTCCACACGTATCAGCATTACACGATAACTAGTCACTAACCAATCTTACGCTTGCCCGATCTGTCGCAGATACAAGAAACTCCGCTACTGGTTTAACTGCACGTCCAGACTGTTGCCGAAGTATTTTTTCCTTTGGCGCTTACCTTGGCACTTTTTCACTCTTCCCTTAAATCCACTACTCTTCAGCACCTTTCGTCCATTTCTATCTCCTCGATGGGCATGTGTTAGTGGGTTAATCATACCAACACGCACGGGCAACATCACGGCCCCATATCCCGTGAACTCCTCGATTTGCGTCTAACAATGCGGAGGTGACAGTAGATCTGCTGAGATGGTCTCCACATCGGCATGGGCGTGAAGGGGCTCCATCCTTGAAAAAACCGGAGAATGTTCGCGATTGGCGCTAACCAACGTGAAAATAATATTTCAACAATAGTGGCGAGTGCGAGTGCAAACTGGATATGTTAGGGTTGAAACGCTTGTCTAACGAACAGTGGCTATATTTGCATATTTTTTTCGTCTCAGTTATTGAATAAAATCTATAAGTACACTGTTTTCTGTAGCATATGAGCTGTGTTAAAATCTAAACAGGAGTGTGGGATGGCGACTAGGCACGCGGTCATCACGCGTAAACTTTCGGTGATCACCTGTACGTGAGTTCTGCCCACCAACTAAATTTATTCCGATTTCCTTCATCAAAATTTTCGATCGGTATGTCCGTTGAAATGTAAGTTACGATTCGGGGCGAAGCTTACACCATGTCTGAGCTCCGATGCACGCTGCAAACCTATCGTGCTCTCGTTGCATTTTTGAGTGGATAGAAAATTGTTTACGTAGATTGAGATACTGTAAAACGTGAAGCTGACGTATATCTTATTTTTAGTTGTATGATCTGTTTCAGTTAGAGACGACACTCCAGTACAAATTCTTGTTAACAAATGCATGAAGTGTCAGATGTGTAATTGGTACTCCAAGCATCTACCTTCGGATTACAAAATATTATTTATAAATGTTATATTTTGACGTTTAAAATGTTTTCCAACACATAGCAGGGGTGGTACAGCAACCAGTAATATATGATGTGGAAACAGCCAGTCAGTCTTGGTTACAGGGATGTATTTATTAATTATTTACCAATAACACGTTTCGCTTAATTTAGGTATCTTCTAATTGGCTGAATATTAGATGGTGATAAGTACATGGGATACCGAACATACAGAACGTCCCAGCAAACAATTACTCTCGTCAAATATTTGGAAACATTGCGCTGTGTCCTTGGTGAGGCATGCAAAGTAGTCCAATGAATGCAAAACAGGATCAGGCTTACATAGATCTGCCATCATGCAAATATGTCGGACTCTTCAACAACGTGTTTGCACGATGGCAGATATATGTAAGCCTGATCCTGTTTCGCATTCATTGGACGACTTCGCATGCCTCATCAAGGACACCGACCGATGTTTTCAAATATTTGACGAGGACAGTTATTTTCTGGGACGGTCTGTACGTTCGGTATCCCATTTACCTAAAACTATCTAATATTCAGCCAATCCGAAGATGCCTAAACCAAGCGGAACGCGTCAGTGGTAAATAAATAATAAATACAGTCTTGTAACCAAGACTGGCTGTTTGTTTCTTGATTTTGAAATTTGTTTTATGATTTTTGTGTAACACTTACTATTTGCAAAATTTTGTACTGGAAGATGGACTCTGACCGAAACCGATCGTACAATTAAAAATAGATCATACAGCAGCTCCACATGTTTTTATATGTCACTTCTACGAGTTTTCAAATCTGTGCAATACAATCAACAAAAATTATCTTATAATTGTTTACATTATTGCGAATTCTGATCTGTGATTGACTATTAAGTGCAAAGTTATGCTTCAACCATCACTGTATTGAAGGTTCGAACTGATTTCTCCGAACAGAATAGTTTACTGTGCTGATTTACAAACAACGCAGATAGTTGGGGATACAGTTTCATGTATTTTCTGACACCAATGTAACGAAACAAAAATACACAAATGCTTATAATGGGGTTATGTTGGTTAAAGCGTTAAATGCGAGCGAGCAGAGTTAGTACGTGAATATGGTAACATAACTGAACAAGAAAAAGTTTCCAGGAAAGTACTGGCTTCGAATAATGCCAAGAGGATATTTAATGCAGCTAACTGAAAGGTTTATGAAACTAATCTTGAAAACCGAAAGAGAATTTCAACGATTCGACAGTAACTTCATTAACGGTAACCCAAAAGTTTTTGTAACATTAAAGGGCATTATAAATGCGAAATATCCAGAAAGACTTTGCTAAAATGTTAATACAGTTGAAGGTTTTGTTGTGTGCACCGAAAACGTGATTTATAATGTGTATATAAATTTAACCAATATGCAAAATTTAAAAAAAAATTAAAATTTAGCTTTAAATAGTTTATTGCAGGTTTCTCTGTATCACAGGTCTATGTGGTCTAACCCTAAAAAGATGACGTGTTGATATCCTTTGCAGTCTTTATACCAAAAAAATAAGATGATTAATTTCAGAAATCAAACAACCTTTTCGATATTTCTTAAATAACATTTTCTGCAGAGAAAACCTTCGGAATCAAGACAGTTTTATTTTTTTCAACTAATAAGTAAGTTTATAATAATGTGTGTCTTGCTGGAAACAGTCTTTTCCCACACATTCACGGTACTTGCTTTTTGCATCGTTAACAATGACCAAATAAGCCCTGCTTCTGTATGAGTATCGTAATGGGTCTTTCAGTCTATTCGAATTTATCCGTAGTAAGTTACACTACGTCCAGAGTCAACCACGAACCAGTACACTTTTTTACGGCAAATAATATCTCGGGCGATTAGGTGGAGGATGAAGTCCTATTTTAGGTGTAATGCATCTATTTACAAGGGATGGTCAAAAGTTTCCGTTTGGGGACATTGCTGTAGCATATATAAAACTTAGCTAACTAGATGCTGGTATATAAGCACCGACATGTAGGCAAGGGATTAGTGTGGCATTCGTGTCTTCCCGACATACGTGCGGTAAAAGCGGAAACGTGAACTATGGCGACGTTTTTACCGAATGCGTCCAAACAGGACCAAAGTGCGATTTTCTTATTATTTCTTTTTTATTTTCATTTTATTTTATTATTTATTTTCTTTTGCTACCGATAGAAATCCATCGGAGAACGAAGAATGTGTATGTCGAAAACTACCGTTGTAGATTGATGCGCCAAGTTCCGTGCTGGTGCGTCTCCATATCGCAAATGTTGCAACGCAGAAGTTACGACAACTGAAGTGCGAGACACTCGAGCACCCTGCCTATAGTCCTCTTCCCAAGCGATTATCGCGCCGCCAGTTGCTGTGGCCGAGCGGTTCTAGGCGCTTCAGTCTGGAACCGCGCTGCTGCTACGGTCGCAGGTTCGAATCCTGCCTCGGGCATGGATGTGTGTGATGTCCTTAGGTTAGTTAGGTTTAAGTAGTTCTAATATGTTAAGCCCAAGTGCTTAGAGCCATTTGAACTATTTTTTGACTATCGCGCCTTCGGTTCCTTTAAAAAGTCCTTGAAGGTCGATGATTCCTGTCGGATGAGAATGTGCAACAGACAGTTACGGACTTCTTCGAGTAGCAGGACACGGTGTTTTACCAAACGGACAACTTCAACCTAGTGCTCCCGTGGGATGATTGGTTCAGTGCTCACGGCGAATTTGCTTGAGTGGCATGCCGATTCTGGACTGTACGTTCTTCGAATGGAAACTTTTGGATCGCCTCTTGCATCAATATCTGCCATTTCGACATTCGTGCAAGGAATTGAAAGGTAGAAGCGTATTACGACCCTCCGTGGTGAAACAGTTTCGGAAGACCGAATTCAATACTTCAACCTTATCTTAGTCATCTTCCGTTTTGGTGTCAACATGGTCCTGAGCGAATGAATAGGACCTAATACCGAGCCCTGGAGCCACGTCTAAATGTTTCAAATGGCTCTGAGCACTATGGGACTTAACTTCTGAGGTCATCAATCCTCTAGAACTTAGAACTACTTAAACCAAATTAACCTAAGAACATCACACACATCCATGCCCGAGGCAGGATTCGAACCTGCGACCGTAGCGGTACCGCGGTTCCAGACTGTAGCGCCTAGACCCGTTCGGCCACACCGGCTGGCTGGAGCCACGTCTGATAGTCCCTGTCTCCACTGCAACTTTGTGGTTTCCGATATGATATAGCGTCGCCATATGTCTGTTACGAAAGGGTGTGTAGAAGCTTGACTTGTGACGGAACGGGTCACAAAGTTACACTGTTCCTTCCCAGGTGACGCATCAGCGTCGACTGAATGAATGTTGTACAAGGTGAGCAGCTGTCCTTCGCACCGACCCCCCCCCCCCCCCTCCCGAGTAGGAGGTGGGAAGAAAGAAAGCGACGCCTCCTCTCCCTTCCTCCCCCCCTCGCCCCCCCCCCCCCCCCCCCGTGCCCCTCTTGGCATGCGCGCAGAACGTCGCGAGCAAGTATCGAACGCCCGCGACGACGTCCGCAAATGAGATGTTACGGCGGCGAGCGTGGCGCGTGGGCGTCGAATCAATACCAGGCCGAGCCGCAACACGCCGCCACAGCCCACCACCTGGCCACCGCACCGCCCACTGGCTAGGCTGCCCTACTGCGTCCACCCTAGCCGTCGCCCTGGTGACGCTTGCAACACGCTATGTTTGTGGCCGTTGCAGCGACATGTAACTCACACGTCAATATCAGCTACACCGCTTCACGTTCCCGTTGCCCACTGGCGACCAAAAACATGTTGGACACGAAGTTCTGATGATGGCGGTGGTGGTGGTAGTGGTGGCAATGGTGATATTAAATTAGATTGAATTTTT
Organism: Schistocerca americana; assembly: GCF_021461395.2. Taxonomy (NCBI): domain Eukaryota; kingdom Metazoa; phylum Arthropoda; class Insecta; order Orthoptera; family Acrididae; genus Schistocerca; species Schistocerca americana. The sequence continues at coordinate 515,750,373 of NC_060121.1, read as the reverse complement.
CCGGTTGCATGATCGTGGCCCGTGAAACATTTTCGATCCTGTTTCGTCGAGAGCTGAGTTGGGTCATCTTCAGGGGTGCTCCTGGATCCATTGGAACCTGTCGTTGACGGATTCAGAGACACCTCTGAAGATGTCCAACACCACTCTGGACGAAACGTTAAGAACGAAAAAGTGTCATGGACCACAACCATACAACACGAAAGGTTCACCAGCAATTAAAACAGCCAGTTGTTTGGCAACTGCATAACTAAATCATTTACCTACAGCTATACTCCGCTAGCCAGCTGACGGTGTGTGCTGCAGGGTACTCCTGGTACCACTATCTGATCCCCAATTTCCTGTTCTATCGCGACTGATGCGTGCGAAGAATGATTGTCGGTAAACCTTCCTATTAGCTCCAATTTCTTGCATTTTTCGTCTGGGTCATTTCGTAAGATGGATGTGGAAGGAAATAATACATTGGCCGACTTTCCTCGGAAAGTGTTCTCTCGAAATTGCAATAGTAACCCTCTCCGTGATGCACAAACCTCTCTTGTAGCGTCTTCCACACGAATTTCCACATCTCCGCAACGCTCTCGTGCAGACTTAATTGTCCAGTGACGAAACGGTCCTCTCTGTTATCAGTCCTCCCCGGTAAGGGTCCCAAACTGATGAACAATATTCAAGAATCGGTCGAATAAGCGCCACGTCTTTCGTGGACGAACGCCGACCGCGGTGGCCGAGCAGTTCTTGGCGCTTCAGTTCGGAACCGCGCGACTGCTACGGTCGCAGGTTCGATTCCTGCCATTGGCATGGATGCGTGTGATGTCCTTAGGTTAGTTAGGTTTAAGTTCTAGGGGACTGATGACCTCAGATGTTAAGTCCCATAGTGCTCAGAGCCATTTGAACCATTTCTTTTTTTTTTTTTTTCGTGGACGACTTACTTTTCCCTAAGGTTCTTCTTACGAATCTGTCTGGTAGCTGCTTTTCGCACTATTTATTTTATGTGGTCATTCCACTTAAGGTCGCTCCAGATAGTTACTCCTAGATATTTTACGGTAGCTACTGTTTCTGTCAGTTTGCTACCAAGAGTGTAACTGCAGAGTAGTGGATTTATTCTCCTAAATATGAGCATTAGGTTACATTCTTTCTACGTTCAGTTTCATCTTCCATCAATCTTCTCTGGGTCATTTTACAAATCGATACTGTCTTCTGGCGCTGCCACTTTCTTACAGACAAGCGCATCATCTGCAAACAGTTTTATGGAGCTTCCGACGTTTTCTGCTAATAATTTATATACATTGTGGACATTAACGGTCCTACCACCTTTCCCTGAAGCACGCCAGAAATTAGTTTTAAAACTGTCCATTTTATTTCGTTAAAAGCGACGTGTTGAATTCCATCTCCAAGGAAGTCTTAAATTCAGTCAAAAATCTGGTCCGATACTTGGTAAGCCCGTATTTTTATCCAGTAGCCGACAGTGTGGAGTGGCGTCAAACACCTTCTTGAAGTCAGGTAACACGGCATCAACTTGGGTGACGAAGTCTACAGCGCTGTGCGTCTCGTGGAGAAATAGAGTGAAATGAGTCACTCAAGGATCTCTGTTTGCGGAATAGAAGTTGATTTTTATAGAGATTTTCGTTCACCAGAAACATAACAATACTTGAGCATAAAACATGTTCCATAATAATACAGCAGATTGACGTCAGCAATATAGGCATATAATTATGTCCATCTGTTCCACAACCATCCTGATGACCTACGCTTTTGTTCAGTCGCTAGAGACCTACGATAAGGTGCTGCTCGGCTCCTAGAAGAGTAGCATCTATCTTCGCATAATCTCTGTAGAATGTTATGGATATCTCATCTAGTCCAAATCCTTGTCTTATACCCTTTTTAATCCGAGCACTTCGTACTTGGTCTTCCACTCTTTCTTCTTGGTTCTTGTACATATTTTATATCACCCATCTTTCCCTATAGCTCACCCCTAGTTTTCTCAGAATTTCGAACATCTTGCACCATGTTACATTGTCAAAAGGTTTTTCCAGGTCGACAAACCTATCCAACGCGTCTTGATTTTTCTGCGGTTTAGCTACCATTATCAGCGGCAACGTCAGAATTGCCTCTGTGGTACGTTTATCTTTCCTAAAGCCAAATTGACCATCAACTAACAGATCGTCAATTTTCTTTTCCGATCTTCCGTATATTATTATTGTCAGAAACTTGGATGCATGAGCTGTTAAGTTGATTATGCGGTAATTCTTGCACTAATCGGCTCTTGCAATCTTCGGAACTGTGTGGACGATATTTTTCTGGAAGTCTTATGGTATATCCCTAGCCCCATTGAAACATTTACGTTTGAAATATGATTGAAATTACGTAACTGACAGCAGTCTGAAATACAGCTGTCAGAATGCGAATGGCCTGTGAACGTGTACTTTACCTCGTCGCTTATGCGCTTTGCCCTGTACTGAGCTTTTCTGACTGCGAGACTGTAAATTTAATTTAGCTGCGAGAATGTAAACTGCCAATAACTTTTAACGAAACCAAAACTGCGTGAGTTTACGTAACACAAAAACTGAATCTGATGCAACGCTGTTGATTTGCAATTGGCCCCGGTAATAAAACAAAACTTGATCAATTTCAAATAATGGTCCCTGTGCTTAATGAATGTTATCCTTGAAATAATAAAATTTCTCACCTTTATCTGCGCAATGGCAACGCTCTTCGCACTGTTCTCTGTTAGTATTTTAAATTGTAAAGTTAGCAAACAGCTATTGTGAACGGCTGTTGCTTAGTATACATTTTAATTAAATCGAATATGACTGAGACAATAACTTATTGATAAAAATAGGTAATCAAAAATGACATGGATCTGCGAACTGGTATTGACTTGGGGTAAGTAACAATATGGCACTAACTTTAAAACTTGTTTTTTAACTTTTTGAAAATTAATAATGCTCACAATTAACACACTCAATAAAATGATAATACATTATCAATTAGCTCTAGAAAATCATTGGATGTGAATGCTATACATTGTCTCAATCACCACTTGTGAATACGCGCATTGCGTTAGTACAAAACAATTATCTTTACCTTAATTATTTCCAACTCCTGTTGAGATTCATTTTACAATTAGCAAACAACATACTATCTTGCAAATAAAAATTATTACTTCCAATAGCGAGTAAGTACATATCCAGCACTCATCAGATACAACACGTCTTTACACCTGAGAGTCCATACATCATTCTAACTAGTCTAACACCTTATCCATAATACCTTGAATCAGCGATCACTGTTGAGCAACGACACTACTTCACAATCGATACTGCATTTGACCATCTCTGGTTCAATAATATTTTCTTACAAAACTTGAATTAATTTACCCTGTGTATATACCTTTCACCATATCTTCTGCACACCAACATGAATAGTCGTTTGGTTGCCACTTCCCCCAATGATTTTTCGAAATTCCGATGGAATGTTATCTATCGCTTCTGCCTCATTTGATGTTAAGTCTTCCAAAGCTCGTGTCAGCTATTATTTTAATAATGGATCCCCTATTGCTTCCCTATAGGTCCCTGTCTCTTCTTCTGTCACGTCACCGGACATATCCTCCCAATCATAGAGGCCTTCAATGTACTCCTTCCATTTGTTCGCTCTCTCCTCTGAATTTAACAGTGGAATTCCCTCTGTACTGTTAACGTTACCGCCCTTGCTTTTAATTTCTCCGAAAGTTGTTTTGACTTTTCTATATACTGACTCAGTCCTTTCGACGATCATTTCTTTTTCTATTTCTTCACATTTTTTATGCAGCTATTTGGTCTTAGCTCCCCTGCACTTCCTATTTATTTCATTTCTAAGTGACTTGTTTTTCCGTATTCCCGAATATCCTTGAACATTTTTGTACTTCCTTCTTTCATCGATCATCTGAAGTATTTCTTTTGTTATCCATGGTTTCTTCGCAGTTACTTTTCTAGTATCTATGCTTATTTTTCCACCTTCTGTGATTGCCCTTTTTAAAGAAGTTCATTCCTCTTCACGGAACGGCCTACTGATTTATTCACTATCGCAGTATCTATAGCCTCGGAGAACGTCAGGCGTATCACTTCATTCCTTAGTGCTTCCGTATCCCTTTTCTTTGCATAGTGATTCTTCCTGTCTAGTACTGAACTACCCGTTCAGTATCCTCATATATTCCCTCTCTCTCTTCGTCGCCTGCTAGTAACGTCGGCATGTAAACCTGAACTGTTGTCGGTGTTGGTTTGCTGTCGCTTCTGATGAGAACAACGCTGTTACTGAACTTTTCACGGTAGCTCACACTGTGACCTACCGTCTTGTTCATAAAGAATCCTACTCCAGTTATAGAATTTTTTCTTCAATTGATGTTATCCTGTACTTATCTGACTGGAGAGCCTTGTCTTCTTTCCATTTCACTTCACTGACCCCCCATTATATCTAGACTGAGCCTTTGCATTTCGTATGATGATTGAAAGGAGGGACCGTGAAATAGTCTCAGAGGACCGAATTCAGTATTTCGGCTTTCTCTCTGACATTTTCCGTTTCGGTGCCGGTATGGTCACTAAGGGATTGAATAGATGGTTTCGATCCACTTACTGATTTTACGTGAGACCAAAACTTTTTAGGGTTTTTATTCAGGTCGGTTGACAAACTTTTACTTCCAAAATAATTGAAAGCTTCTCTCATTCCTCTCCTTAGTATCATTTTCGCTTCGTTCTGCTTTTGTTTGTCGGCTAAGTTTTGACTGTAATGATGATCTCTTTGTTCACGTAGCACGGATATTAAACCACGATGGGCATTTCCTATTCCTTAAAATCTTATTCAGAGCCTACTTGTTTAAGGTTTATTGAACACTACTTCTGAATTTTATCCATCTGTGCCCCCTATCTCCGTCCCCGCACTGAATGCTTGTTGTTGAATATTGAGGTATCTTGCAGTTTGTATTGTGTCAGTCTTGCTAAGCAAAATTACTTTCCCGCCTATCTTCACAGTACTTACAACACCAGCAGTTATTGATGCCACCACAGCATAATGATTATTGATGCCGCCCTCTACGTTAACTGATTCAACTAATTCAGGCCTATTTGTTGCTAGGAAGTCTAATTATTTACTTCACGAGTTCGTTCCCTAACTACGAGTATCTCCTGGAAATATTTTGGATAACAGGTCTATAATAATGCCACATGGATCCTTGTCTTTGGTATCAGTTTTGTTTGAATGGCTCTGTCATTCTACAGCTGGCAAGTTACAACAGCATGAACAGGAAACTTATTCACGAAATTCTACAAGTTCTTTCTGAAGCCCTCTGCCACTGGAGTTCCTGACGCAGGCGGCTATAAAAGCATCCGACTGCCGAGTTTGAACCACATTTGATGCTCAACTTCACCCACGTCACTTTACATTCGGAATCCGTAACAATCTTGCTAGATATTATTGATTTCCTTACGGTAATAAATACGCCGCCACAATTGGCGTCTAACATACACTTACGATAAATATTCCAATCTGTGTTTAGGATTTCGATGCTGTTCAGTTTCGGATTCAACCAACTTTCCGTAGCTAACAACAATATCTGCGCATTATTACCCTTAATAAGCGACACTATGTTTGTTTGCATGGCCATCTTCTGCAGCAACAAGTCAATTATTATTTTTCATCTCCCTTCAGTGCACTGAAACTTAAGGAAAACTACTACGTTCATAAAACCATGAAAGTAAAGAAACAGCTAATGAATGATGAGATCAACTCGGCAAATCACACACTTTTTAGACAATCTCAGACGGGGAGTGGAGGGTGAGGTGGGTGGACGGGAGTGCTTTACTACGTGGTGTAGCCTTAACAGGTGGCACTATAGGCCCTGACTGGCTTTCAATCAATTGTAGAGATCGTGAACACTGTCCTGGGGTACGTTGTCGCGCCTGCTCGACTTGTCCATGAAGTTCCGTAATAGTTGTTGGTTGTCGAGTCGCACGAGTCACTTCTCGTCCCATCATATCCCATACATGCTCGATTGGAGACTTGGAGACATGTCCGGAGATCGTGCTGGCCAGGGAAGTTGCTGCACGTCTCGTCGAGTACGTTTAGTTTCACGGGCAGTATGTGGGTGAGCACTATGCTGTTGGAACAACACACCTCCTTCGTGTTGCAAGAACGGCAACAACATTCTGTCTAACAACATTCTGCACGTACCGAGCACTGGTTAGAAAAAGAAACGCGGAAGGTGAACGAGAGTTATAACTTTTGTACACCAGACCATAAGGTCTGGGGTGGGACAATTGTGTTTCGGACGAATGCACTCTACGAGACAGCGGGCAATCTGCTTTCATCAATGAAGACCACGGGGTGCTGTTCCATCTTCCGAGTGATCCTCTGACGGCAGCAGCCAAGCCGTGCACGTTGACGCTGTGACGTGGGTGGAAGACAGGTTGTAGCTGTGCGTGCCTGTAATCCCACTGCTAATAATCAATTAGCAGCAGGTCGTGTTGACACGTCTGGCCTCACAAGTCCGTTATCTGTCTGTGACGGCTGTACGCCCTGCCACAGCTGCCCATACAATACGTTGATCCTGGCGGGCGTCTGTGCTGCGTAGATGTCCAGATCCTGGTCTATGGGCGTGAGAACGTTCATGTGACCACTGATACCACAATAGTTGCACAACAGACGCAGCAAGTCTAACTTCTATGGGAATTCTCCGAAAGGACCACCTCGCCTCTAGAAGGCCACAATTTGACCCCTTTCAAACTTGCTCAGTTGACTGTAGGAAGCACGTGTGTGTCTCCGTGCCATAGTTACCTGCTTGCTTCAAACGTTTGCTCCACACTGAGCCTTCAGACTGTGAGCATTCTCTGCTGAAGTGCAGCCACACACGGTGCTCAGTTAGCTATGCCGCCACTCTGCCTTTTGACGGACGACGCTGGAACCATTATCAGCACATAACTATCCCCCGGGTGGCATGTGCAGTCATGGGATCAAAATCGTTGTCGCCTGTGTACTAATTTTTTTTCCAACACTTTACTATCACCAAATCAGAATTAGACCAATTAGACATTAACAAGTCCCTGATGCAAGGAACGATATCAGTTAATTTTGAATTTAATTTGTTTCGTGATTTTATTATGGGGAACGAGAGGCACCAAACAAAGAGTAATGATTCTCGTGGAATTTGGTGAGAAAGGCGCTTCACAAAGCACAACGCTTGACTGTAATGTCTGCCATTGAGTTTCGTTGAGCATTTCTGTGACACTCTCATGGTGAGTAAATAAACTCCTCACAAACAGTGCAGCACAAGTTTGAATGTTTTTTTCTACCTTACGCTAATCCAACTTGCAAGAGTCCCAGAGCAACAAACAATACAGCAGACTTAGTCGAACGTGGGTTTTGTAAGAGACGTCTTTCATGCGTAATTAACAGTACCACAGGATTCTCGCAATGAATGTCTACTATCTGCTTCCCCTAAGCTGACGTTTACGTGATCGCCACATTAAATTACGCCAAGCAGAAACTCTTAGATACATAAAGTTTGTGCTGAATCTAGTTACTAAATGTCGCACACGCATTACATTACATCAATTGAAGCTTAGTTGCTAATCTTTGCATCAAGTGCTGAATATTTGCATGGTCCTCTGCATTTTGTAACAAATTATACACCTTTCTGTACACAATTGCGTCGTCTGTGAATAGCCCATAGAACTTAATTGTAACCCCTGTTTAGACTGCATATGACGTTGGATTCCTTCTACACGTTGGTCAAAGGGCATGAAGATGACGCCGTGAAATGGCGAAACCGGTCGCATAAATAGATTACATTCAAAATATAGGCGGTTCAGGGTGTTTTTAATTTTACGTGTTAAAATCACTAACTTCTCTGGCAAGGGATTTTCGGGAACCGAAAATAGTTAAGGAAGTGCAGTCATTCGTCGGAATTTGCAATTTCTATCGAAAGTTCATGAAGGGTTTTGCAGATTTAGCACAGCCGATGACGCGATTGTTACGAAAGGGTGTGAAATTTGAGTGAAAAGAAGACTGTCAGAAAGCATTTGACAAACTGAAAGAAGTGTTAACATCAAGTCCGGTTCTTGTGTTTCCAGATTTTGAAAAGAAGTTTAAACTAGCATGAAATGTATCGAATCAACCAATAGGGTATGTTCTTAGTCAGGAAATTGATGGGAAAGAACATCCTGTAGCCTATGCGTCCAGGCAGTTGAATGCAGCAGAGAGGAATTACTCAACAACAAAGAGGGAGATGCTTAGCGTAATCTATGGAATCACATATTTTAAATGTTATTTATATGGGAGAAGATTTCGGGTAGTGACAGATCATGCCGCGTTGAAGTGGTTAGTGGTTGTTGGGCTTGAAGGATCCGTCCACTAGACCCGCTAGATGGGCTGTGAAGCTTAGTGGATTTGACTACTAGGTGGTGCACAATCCTGGGAAGAAGCAGGGTAATGTGGATGCACTAAGTAGGAAGATGGCAAAAGTAGAAGTCATAGGTTATGACCTAGCAGTATGGCAAGAACTACAGGATGCGGCCAACGATTGTAAATTGTATTGGACACAGCTACAATTTAATACGTACGACGATCTTCTGTGCAGCGAAACGAGGTTAGGGCCAAGGGTAGTAGTGCCATCGAAGTTGAGGGATGAGGTTTTAAAGGAAGCACATGATCACGTGTTATCTGGTCATGGAGGGTGTAGAGCGACGAATAGGAGAGTGGCGGAGAGGTATTGGTGGAGAGGTAAGAAAGTAGATGTGGATCAGTATGTCAAGAATTGTATAGCATGTGCGCAGAGAGCAGATTTGAGTCGGAAACAGATACATCTACAACAATTACTGGAAGCGACATGTCCAGTTTCTTTGTTGGGGATTGATGTCTTAGGACCTTTTAGGCGAACACCATCGGGGAACATGTTTCAATCAACGACACAGGATCACAGGGAGCGTCTCTTGCGACTTAAAGTATAGTTCGTGGAATATTGTCATCCTCCTACACTACAGGCGACGCAGCTTTACACTGGTCTGTGGAATGGATCCATACATATATATTTTATAGGGAGGTCACATGTGCTCGATGCTGGCACGCAGACGGTAATTGTTTGCGGTAAAAATATTATCGAATTCTCTATTGGATGAAGTCAATTGAGTTTTTTTTTCTCTGTTGGATGGTACAGAATAACGATGATAGCATCTTGGGGTGATAGATGTGAATGGGGCCTGAGGGATGTGGATCTGCTTCGGACTGCAGTACCCGAATGTAGTTTGGGAACACACGACAATACAGTAGCAAAATCCTCGTCCTTCTAACAGTGGCCGTACTGTGTTTTATACTACCTCGTGTTGCGGGAGCAAGCTTCATTTGGTGCTCACCTTACACATCGTACACTGTTGGCAGAGCTATGACAACATGTACCCATTACCACCGAATGGTCAAAACACGGTCCTGTCACACCAACTCAGGTCACTCTGTTTCTACACTGGTTGCAGAAGGTGGTCGATACAACTCTCTCTGACTTCTCCTAAATTCTGACTTAAATTGGAACGATCATATGCGCAAAGCTGCAGAAATGGCAGCAGTTTTAAAAGGCATAGGGACTATCTAAAATTTTACTGTAGCTGACAGGTTCGAAAAGGGTAACTCGTTTCAAAGTATGAGAGTGGCAGAAATATGATTCATTAGTGGCAGAAATCATTAAAAGACTTCTCCATACGATCCAATCTCGGTATGCAGTTAAATGGAAAGACTTGATTCCAAATCACAGACAGCGTTTCTACCGTAAAAAGTAGCACTATCAATCTGAAAAGCTCGTATACATTTCTTATGACCTCAACCAGCACACCATCTGCTGTTAGTGATCATTGTCAATCAACCATAGCCTATAACTCAGTGGATATATCGCAGAACCTCTGACATGGCATCGAGGCAGAACACATTACAAATACTGGAGGAATATCTAGCGGCGGCATAAGGGAGCAGGAAGTACCAGCTTCATACCGCGTTCGTTAGCCGAATGATTTTCTAAATTTGGTGATTTTATTATGACCTTACGCCGTCGGAGACGTGTAAACGCACTTTCGGTCTGTTAATATACACTCCAGCAAGCACCGTCTGTTTTCAGTGTCGTGGTATTTGTCTGGAAAAAACCACTTCATTCGTAGGTAATGCAATACCTCGATTTATAAAGACACTATAGCTTATAACATGGGTACTTGTGAGCGCCTGTAGAACCAAGACCGCTTGTGACAGTAACATGGTCGTTGCGATCGGTTTTTTTTAAGATCAGTCGGATTGTACGATGATTACGCCTCTCGTTCTAGGAGAAAGTGGTACCATTCGCAGGAAAAATTTATGAGACATGTCCACCCATCGCTGATTTTCGCTCAATATTGTTTTGTATCGCCAGCAATCGGTTATTGGCGAAGTATTATAGTTTGTAGTATAGGATGCGTGACAGGTTCACCTTGAACATCAGGCTTATAAAGTATGTGTGTGTGTTCCGACATGTTGGTGCTCACCTTACTATGTCCACTCATAAGGAAGGTATCGATTTGATGTGGAATACTGTGACAACAAAGGGAAAAGTATGTCAAGTCATAAGAATGGTGCAGATATTTCTATTTTCAGAGCCACAGCTGTCAGCATGGGGTTTTTGTGATACTTCGCTCACTGTCGAATGTCATGCAATATTTAATTGTATAAGTATAGCGATCAAATATGTATGTGGCCGCTTTCCTCGGATGATTCTGTCTGGGGGTGTGTGGCGTGTGGGGGGCAGTGGCTTGTGGCGGGAATGATTCACGTTACCGGCTAATGGAGGAGCTGTCCAAATGGAAAGGCCCGTAGGGAGGCAGGAATGCAGTTGACCTAACCGTGTCGCCATCTAGAGGGATGAATGGCGAACTAATACTCAGTATGTGTTGGGCAGCCTTCACGATTGCGTGCGTTCTTGGTGGAAATTCGAGGAAGTTCAATATGGATGTGTGTTTGCGCTGGACCATTATTCCCTCCCATGTAAATCGTCCGGTTGACTGCTTCTGAACATACATGTTTGCTTGTTCTCTGGAAATGAAAAACACCTTAGTTGACTTTGTAAATTATAATGATGATTTGGAATATGTTATATCACCGATATCGTTATTCGTGAGTGGAAATATCGGTTTCCTCTATTTTTTTGAGTTTTCACGTGATGTTCATTGCAGTCGAGATAATGACAATGACACCTTTTTCTTTAGGAGGTCCACGAAAAGTCTCTTAATGTAATTTGAGTTCCACCCGGAACAAATAGTGTGATTCAGCCTGTGATAAATAAATTTTTCGACGGTGTAAAGCACGTCTCAGAAAACTGTCGGACATTATAATTTCCGTTAGCTCTTTGTCATTTCAGGTTTATCAGGGGAGCAGTATTGTTAAACTTGAGTCATTTGTGCATTGTCAATGTGCACCACCGCATTTTACGAATTTGATGAAATACACCTGATACGCAGCACACCGTGCGGAACAACGGTCTCGACCTTTTCTTACTACACTTTTTTGGACAAGAGGCCTGTTGGTACGTACTCTGTGTCTGTCATAAAAAATATTAGTTCTTCATCAGTGTATAGCGTCCCTACACCAATATGTAATAATAATATTTTTTGCAAATGAAGTGAGAAGGAGAAAAAGAATGAGAAATACTCGTGTGACTATGAAATGGATAAATATAGTGTTTTATGCTAGCGGTGCAAATATAATACTTGAGTGTATTTTCGTTCCTTCGTTACAACTGCAAGAAAATGCGTGTTTCCCTCACCAGACGCGTTTCGATTTATTGAGTTAAAGCATCATCAGTGATCTGTAATTAAAGACATTTACTGGTTGATTTTTTTGATCGAAAAACAGTTCGTTAAAAATTGATTGGTTTTTACTTACGGTGATTTCTGCTTGGTTTTTCACCTACATCAGGAAATGCTGTCTGCTAGCACGTCAATGGCGTCTTTCTTCGTTAGACACTGATACTTGAAGTCTAATTTTTCGCTGCTCTGCAGAACTACACATTTCTTACTTTTTACACAGCACACTTTTTTGTGCGCCACTGTTTGCTGTTTATTTTTTACTTCTAACTGCGTAGTGTGTTTTGTAGTGTTGTCAACATAATATTGCCACTAGTTGATCTTTGACCTATATTTTTTTAGTTAATTATATGTGTATTATTCTGTTTAATTATGTTGCTGTGTATTTATACGCTGTGTAAGAGTAAGTCTGTAAGTATCCGTATCTAATGAAGAAAGACACTAAAGACGTGATAGCAGACGACGTTCCCTAATGTATGCGAGAAACTAAGCAGAAATCACCGTAAGTAAAAACAAAGAAACTGTTGAGGAACTGTTTTCCAGTCTTAAAAACAGAACAAACTGTAAATATTTTAATTACAGACTCCTAATGATGCTTTACCTCCATAAAGCCAAACGCGTCTAGTGAGAAAAAAACGCATTTTCTTGTGGTTGTAACGGCGGAACGAAAACACTCTCAGGAATTGTAAAGCAACAACGGACAATAGGGCCACACAAATGAACAAATTAAACAAAAATAATAGTTAAAAACACAAAGAGAGTAATTCCAGTTTTCAGAATTATGGCACTCTCTACAGCGGAGAGAAAACAGCATAGCTGGAGCGCTGCAGTCCGCCGCCATTACGCGGCACATTTAAAATCCACATTATTGTTTTACAGGCATGTCGCAATCAGCACAGATTAATAATTTTTCTTCTAGCAAAGTCGGAGACCTGTACCCGGCAGTTTACTGACGAATTTGCCAGTCATTATAAGGTATTGTGTGGAATTAGGCCCTGGGCTAACGGAAGACGATTTTCATTACTGAAAGTGAACATTATATTTGTCCAAGCACGTTGAAAAGCAAAGTAACAGTCGAAAGGGAATTGATTTTCACGAATAATCATCAGGGTGCACTTGGTTGTGTTTTAATGTGTTCGTAAGATATCGATAGTATGTGGCTTACAATTTGTATAGTGTTGCTAGATTGTTTTTACTGTTCTTTCAATTTTAGCAATATTATTCCACATAAAGACAGTTTCACTGAAATAATAATTTCAGTATTTAATTAACATAATAATAAAAAAACTGAAATATTAACACATTTTCAAAGAATATACAAAACATAATTTAATCAGAGTTTGGGCAAATTAAAAGCGCCAACAGTGTCGTGTATATGTTTCCAATTTGTATTTCGGAAATACGTTTTGGTGTCCTCAGTTTCTTTATCATATTTACTCTTGTGATATAAATACAATTATTTATACGGTCGCTATGCAATGTACATGTGTCTGCAAAAATGTTCTCAGCCGAAATGCTGATCAAAAAAGAAGCTGTTGTTTCAGTCTCAGTTGCAGTTAACGTTTGCAACTGTAACTGTAATGCCGGCTGGTGTGGCCGAGCGGTTCTAGGCGCTTCAGTCTGGAACCACGTGACCGCTACAGTCGCAGGTCCGAATCCTGCCTCGGGCATGGATGTGTGTGATGTCCTTAGGTTAGTTAGGTTTAAGTAGTTCTAAGTTCTAGGGGACCGATGACCTCAGATGTTAAGTCCCATAGTGCTCAGAGCCATTTGAACCATTGTAACTGGAATAATAAGTATTTATCAAATTTTTTTAACATTTGTGGAATTTCAGATAGTATGTGATCCATTATAAAGAAGTGCTGATGGTTCCCACAACTCTTGGTGCTTCTGCTACACACATCAACAAAAGTTTTATGTCACCCTTTATTTCGATACTCATGACACAGAAAACAAAAACTGGCTCTGAGGCATGCGTATATATTCATTTGAATTTTGTCCAGATAACCAAACAAAACAAAAAGTGTAACGACAAAGTCGACTGTTTCCCGGTCAATAGGTGGTGAACGTCTCCTTGTTCAGATGCAGCTTGAATCCGTCTTGACTTATCTTCTACGACATTATCAAGCCAGCCCTGATACAAATTGACTGACACTTGAACGGCGATTCTACTTAAGTTGTGCGGAGTACGTGCTCGTTTCAATAGATCCTAAACATATTTGATTGGGTTCATGTCCCCGTAACATGCAGACCACTGCATTCTGGTGATTCTAACATGCTGAGAACAGCACGCTGACCATAGGAGTTAACATTCATCAAGATGAAATTGTCACCAATATGTTAGTGACACGGTTCCATTATTGTTTGCACAATCTTGTCTACGTACTGTAGAACAGTGACATTGCCCTAAGCACCCGCGAGAGCTCTACGGTGGCCCAATGTAATGCCACCCAAGAATATATATCACACTTGTGGGGCATAAATTTGGGGGCGTTCTGTATTACTGAGTTGTCTCCAGATACGTTGTCTACAAATATCAGGTTGCAAACAGATCAAAGTTTCGTCCATTAACAACACCTGACGCCAATAACGGGGCGTCCGTTCTGCACGGTTTCTTGCCCACTGTAATATAATCTATGGTGTTTTGTTGTACAACGTGGGTTTCACTATGGTCGTCGGGATTGGGGATTCGCATCACATAATCGTCTCCTAACAGTTTGATGCGGTACATGAAGTCCTGTAGCCACTTAGAACATCGATTATGGTCTGTAGCACTCAGCCCACGGTTCCTTTGACTCAAAAGTCGTGGATATCGGTCATATTGTCCACCTGTCGAACGTGGGCGGCCTGTGCGGTGTACGTCCTCAACACTACCTGTCAGTTGGATCCTATTCAATGTCCGCACCACATTACTTTGACCACGGTGTACACATCGAGAAACTTCTCTGGTTGACAACCCTGCTGCGTGTAACGTACTGATGCTGACCCGATGTCTTGTTATTCGCAACATAATGGATGTTTCAATACCGTTCCATAAACGTCTCGAATGCGTCCATACTCGTGTTTTATTTTCAATTGAAATGCTGCAATCAATCGAGTGGTGCGGCGTTCTAACCTTACATAGCACTCATGGCAACTGTGAGTATGTTTGTAGCAAATGTCACAGGTGTCATTCCTCTCGGTGCAGGAACAATCTCGATAGCAACACACCTGCACGACATATCGGGGTGAAGCAAAACTTTTTTGACGTGTGTATTTGTGAGTGCAGGAATATAATTAAATTATTTATTGATTTATTTGTTTATTTATTTATTTCATTAACAGTGCAGAGTAAACCACCACCTTGAAATGTAAGGTGGGTCGCATGCTACTAAATCTAATAACAAAGACTTCCTATTGTTACAGTCTTATTGGTAGAAGATGCTAATGCTATTTTGAGTAATATAAAGAACATTATATATAAAAGTTTCTCTAAGGTTGCAGAGCATTTAATGCTTTACGATTGTTAAAGTGGTTCCTGCTTAGTCGAGGAGAATGTGATTTATAGTTCATATAATGAAAGCGTTAAAAAATAAAAATGTAGTACAATAAGTGTGGTAAAAATATGTTGCATTATGTAGAAGGAAGTGATATGCTACATTTAGATGTCTAACATAGGTAAGTAGCTTGTTGTTTGATGATAACCTATTTGTACCTAAAAAATGGCTCTGAGCACTATGGGACTCAACTGCTGAGGTCATTAGTCCCCTAGAACTTAGAACTACTTAAACCTAACTAACCTAAGGACATCACAAACATCCATGCCCGAGGCAGGATTCGAACCTGCGACCGTAGCGGTCTCGCGGTTCCAGACTGCAGCGCCTTTAACCGCACGGCCACTTCGGCCGGCCTATTTGTACCTATTTCAGGTGAGAAGGTCCCGGTAGAACCTCGAGCTGAGCTCATCTGAAATAGTATGTTCTTATGTTTTGTTTGCGTGTATTGATATATTACTTGGAGTGTTCCATATCAGGTCACTACATGACATTCAGTAGCTTTTAGTTTGTCTAATTCTTGATAGTTGTGGTACATTCTGTTTGATACCTTAGATACCCACACGCCTGGTGTCATGTAGATTATATGCTGATTGAGTATTTAATACATGGAATACATGAATTTTAGCTTTACATGAACAATACACTTATGGGTTTAAACACATTAGCAGAAAAAGAATGAAGTTCATTGCTATTTGAGTGCAGTAGTCTGTAAATAACTTAACAGATTACATTTTTAGTTTTATACATGTTTTATACATAAAATACATCTGATATATAAAATATACTGATTGTAGCTTTAAATGAAGAAGAGAATATACTTCTGCCTTCAATAATAAGACGAATAATACATTACTGCTTATGTACAGTACACTAAAATAACATACAATGTGTCGTTGGGGAGGAGGAGCCTCGGAATACAAGTTCTTCGAGCCTTCTTCTCCCAAGCGACGTTACCTTATTACAGTATTAGTACGTGGTGTCGCTGCTTGTGTCGAAACTTATTTGATTTGTAATTGTTAATGCCTGTTGCGTTGGTTGTGGCTATATTATGGCGTGCAGTGTCGTGTGTTGTTGGTTGGGGTCCCTTACGTGTGGATCCCTTTTAAATCACATTCACTTAGTGTGTTGATTCCTTCCTCGGTTTAGGAGTCTGTGGTCTTACTTGTGTCCTCCCGTGTGTTTTTTTATGTTGAGTCTCACACGTGTTAGCGTGTTGCGTTGTGGTGTGACATGTTCTGGTGTTCCAGTTTCTCCGCAAATGGATATTTCGTTGCTAGCTAGTCCCATGCAGTGTAAGTGTACCGGGTACGGCCTACGGCTGGTCAAGAAATGGACCATCCCTCAGCTCAGATCGACATGTTTTAGTTGTAATCTTTCGCTTACGTCAGAGAAGAAATAATGTACTCGGCGAACCTTGTCGGATACCTCCCACGCTCTCTGGCATATTTGAATCCTCCAATGTTTCATTTGTGCTTTGTTTATAATGTTGCTTCCTGTAATCTCGGTGACTTTATCGAGCCTCCCCCTGTTGAGCCATTAAAGTGCAGCTCTATAACGTATTGTTAAGTCTATGAGACAAGTCCCCAACACAACGCAGAGCGCCTCTAGTGATGTGGTGTCAAAGGCTCCGCTTATTCTCAGGAGAACACTACGTTGACCTCGTCTTGCACTTGTCTTGTTAGTCTGTTCAGTCCGTGAGATCAAGCACTTGTGGCACGAAGCGTGCGATGGATTCAAATATCGCAATGTGGTAGGTCCTTATAGTCTTAATAGGTAATTTGTGCTGCGTTGAGTCTTTGTAGTTTGTGCGTAATTTTGGAGGCTTTGTCAAATGTCAGTTTGATATGTTCGTCGAAAGCCTGTTTTTCGTCGATATACAGTCCTAGAT
This sequence comes from Schistocerca americana, assembly GCF_021461395.2. NCBI lineage: Eukaryota > Metazoa > Arthropoda > Insecta > Orthoptera > Acrididae > Schistocerca > Schistocerca americana. The sequence goes on along the minus strand of NC_060121.1, from coordinate 515,733,118 downwards.
AGCGTGTGGCCTGCTTCCTCTGTATACTGGTATCGTCTAATTTTAGAATTGGGTTCCTCTGTAGTGTCCCTCTGAGCAATAAATATACAGTTTGTTAGGTGCCACTTTTAAATTATTTTCTATGCACCAACTGTTCATTTTCTGAACCAGTCGCGTGCCTTTTGTTTGTAGTGCTGCTCTAGAATTGGCTGACAACACTATGAGCAGGTCATCTGTATACGCCACAACACCTCTTACCCTGTCGTCACCGTCCAGAGTGTTGAGCAACGGCTCGTTTGCGATATCCCAAAATATTAGTCCCTAGATCGAGCCCTGTGGACATCCCTTTCTTATTCTCTTCACAACCTTGCATGGCCAGCTCTGCCTCTGCAGTAGTCGAGGAAGCTATTGTAGGGGGAAGCTAATAGCCGCATATCCATTAATCTGGCGAAGAGGAACAGGAACCACAGGTTGTTAAAAGCCCTGGCTATGTCGATTAGTATGGCGGCCACGTATTTGTCGGTGATGTTATTTGTTGCTGTCAGTGCTTCGTTGACAGCGTTTTGTATTGATCTGCCTTTTCTCAAATCGAATAGATGGGTTGTTAGGCCGAAAAGGCGTCTGTGCGATTGTAGGCGATCACACAGGAGCCTTTCCTGCATCTTGGGTTGGGTTGATTTGGGGGAAGAGACCAAACTGCGAGGTCATCGGTCTCATCGCATTAGGGAAGGAAGTCGGCCGTGCCCTTTCAAAGGAACCATCCCAGTATTTGCCTGAAGCGATTTAGGGAAATCACGGAAAACCTAAATCAGGATGGCCAGACGCGGGATTGAACCGTCGTCCTCCCGAATGCGAGTCCTGCATCTTGGCGAGAGTGTTTAAGAGGCAGATCGGTCGGTTCGTTTTGGGGTCTGTTGGCTCTTTGTCTTCTGATTTCCTGATTATTTCTACATTAGCAGTTTTCCAAAGGTTTTGAATTCTGTCAGTTACTGGTGCCTCGTTCAACGTGTTCGTAAGAAAAGGTGTGATTTGTGTTACTGTTTGTTTTAATGTTTTTGAAAGTATTTTGTCTGGCTGGATGCTTTACTGTTTTTAAGCCTGCTGATTGACATTGCCACCTCTTCTTGTGAGAACGGTACAGTTGCACTGTCATTGACGTATGATTGGTTCATCTTGTCTCTTAAGTCAGTGTGGTGTCGCTCGTCTTGTGAGGGGTCGTCATGTGGGAGGAGTCTGTTCAGGAGATATTTTTCTGTGCTTCTCCATCCTTTGGTCACTGTGCCGTCAGGTTGTTTTAGTGCCAACAGAACTGTCGGTGTTTTAACTCATTCTCATTCTATCTTGAATGGTCATCCCCAGGTGTCATTTTCTAATTAGATTTTGGTTGTCTGTTGTTTTAGTATTTCTGTTTAGCGTCACGATACAGGTCGAGTCTTATCTGTCTCTCAGGAGCTGTTTTTGCTTTTTGGTAGTACTTTGTTTTGTCCCGTGAATACTTCCTTAATCTAGATGGTTCTGTCGACCACGGTTGTTTCTGTCCCCACCCAGTTTTCGCCCATGGTATAGCTGCTTCCTGTGCTCTTTGTAGGAACTCTGTCAGAACACACGTTTCGTAATTTATATTGCCTTGAACAGTGTATTGTAACCACGTCTCAACAATGTCTTGAAATTTTTGAGAGTTGGCCCTTCCTATGAGTAGATGAGTAGATGCTGCTATTCATGGTCCGTGTTAGATGTACTGACAAGTCTGTCTGTGGTTATGATGATGGCGCTGTCTGTGGCTCTATCTACTACCCACCATATGTTGACTAGTGGAAGAGATTTTGCGCTCCCTAGAGAGAGATCTATGTTACTTACGCCACCGGCGTCTCCGCGGTAAGTAGGTGGCTGCCCCTCCCTAATCGGTATGAAGAGGTTGCATTCATTTACCACGTCAAGCACTTGTTGTCCTCTGTCATCAGTTCTATCTGAGTTCCCCAAGGGGGATTTTGCGTTGATGTTGCTTAGAATGAGCAGCATTTTTCTTTCTGAGTGTGGTGCAGTGTCCTTTACTTTGTCCAAGAAAGGTTCTATGTCATACGAGTATCAAGCGTACATAGACGACATGAGCCATACACCCCGTCCGTCTGTTATTTCTGCTATGTCCATGTATTCAGAGCAAAAGTGGTGATCTGTGTTAATATGAGGATTTCCTTAAGTGCTATTATCGCGGCTTTCGCACTTGGTCGTTCTGCTATTGCGATGTAATGTCAGGGCAGCCCTGGAACCTTCTCGCCTCTCAGATAGGGTTACTGAACTCAAGCGGTGTCTGCTTTTGTTTCATCCACGAGAATACCTAGTTCCATGCTTACTAGGGTACTGCCCTGGCAGTTTAGTTGTATCACGTTCAAAATCGGATTTCTAGTGAAGCAAAAGCACTTGGTTACCATTTTCTTAACATTCAGAAACACATGTTCATGTGCTCTCAAGAAGTCCTTGTATATATATATATATATATATATATATATATATTCCCTAAGTTTAGACCCTCACCCCTTCGCACACATACTTCCCCTAGAAGCTTACATACTTTTTGGGTTTCTTTGGGAGATTTCCAACCCTTCAGTTGAGAAGCAGTTTTTATCTCGGTTTTCGTGCTTAGTTCGTATTACATAGCGAAGAGCTGTTTGAAATACACTGAAGAGGCAAAGAAACTGGTACACCTGGCCCCCCGCGAACACACAGAAGTGCCACGACACGACGTGGCATGGGCTCCATTAATGTCTGAAGTAGTGCTCGAGGGAACTGACACCATGAACCCTGCAGGGCTGTCCATAAATGCGTAAGAATAGCAGCGGGTGGAGTTCTCTTCTGAGCAGCATGTTGCAATGCATCCCAGATGCGCTCAATAATGTTTATGTCTGGGAAGTCTGGTGGCCAGCGGAAGTGTTTAAACCCAGAAGAGAATTTCTGGAGCCACTCTGTAGTAATTCTGGACGTGTGGGGTGTTGCATTGTCCTGCTGGAATTGCCCAAATCCGTCGGACTGCACAACGGACGTGAATGGACGCAGGTGATCAAACAGGATGCTTTCGTAAGAGTCACCTGTCTGAGTCGTATCCAGTCGTATCATGGGTCCCACATATCTTCACACCATTACAGAGCCGCTACCAGCTTGGATGCAGGGTCCATGGATTCATGAGGTTGTCTCCATACCCCTACACGTCCATCCGCTCTATGTAACTTGAAACGAGACTCATCCGACCAGACAACATGTTTCTATTCATTAACAGTCCAATGTCGGTGTTGACGGTCCCAGGCGAGGCGTAAAGCTTTGTGTCATGTAGTCATCAAGGGTACACGAATGAGCCTTCGGTTCCGAAAGCCCACATCGATGATGTTTCGTTGAATAGTTCGCACGCTGACACTAGTTGATGGCCCAGCATTCAAATCTGCGGCAATCTGCGGAAGGGTTGCACTTCTGTCGCGTTGAACGATTCTCTTCAGTTGTCGTTCTTGCAGGATCTTTTTACGGTCGCAGCGATGTCGGAGATTTGCTGTTTTACCCGATTCCTGATATTCACAGTACACTCGCGAAATGGCCGTACGGGAAAATCCCCACTTCATCGCTACCTCGAAGATTCTGTGCCCCATCGCTCGTGCGCTGACTATAACACCACATTCAAACTCACTTAAATCTTGATAACGTGCTGTTATAGCTGCAGTAACTGATCCAATAACTACACCAGACACCTGTCTTACATGGGCCTTGCCGACAGCAGCACCGTATTCTGCCTGTTTACATATCTCTGTATTTGTATACGCATGCCTATACCAGTTTCTTTGGCGCTACAGTGTATATCCTTGTTTTCGAGTCGGCTAGGCCGGAGGTTAGCTTGTAAGTTTTCATAGTTTACGTGACTAACAGTATTCCGCTTGTGGTCGTCGGTTGTGGCTGGTTGGTGTACTTGACTGTTCGTTTATTACTCCGATGATGAGAGATTTTGTAGTATAGCGTGCTTTCCCTGCTTTATGGTTTCTGGCAGTGTGGAGTTTGATGTGTTTACACTAAGCGTTTCCGTTGATAACGACTTGTTGTTTCTGATCTCCACTGGAGACTCGTCCATGAAAGCACAATGTGTGTTTTTGTCTAACTACATTACTACTTTGTTTTTCGTGGTGACTCCGTGTACTGCCCCCGTGGACAAAATGAACTCGAGTAATATAGAGTCTACATTTGGTTGTATCATATTCTACTTGTTGTGCGGGTAGTGTGCAATTCTCTTTGTTTGTATTTGTCTGTGGTGTTGCATTTCTTGTGAACGTTTTCATCCTTAGGATATTAAGAGCTGTCGTTACTTTTCTCTGCAATATATCGTAGTATTTCGTCTTCCAGTTCGTGAAAACGTAAAAGGAGACCAGCCTGGAAGACTATCCAATCAAACACGTGATGTCCTAGATACCAGGCTACTTCATACTCAATTGCACCCTGCATGCGCATGTCGTCTGTATAGTCGGTAGACTGTCACAGAACTGAAGCATTTCATTAGTATTAATATCTGCATTTGGGGGTTGTAATAAGCTCATGCGTTGCTGCCGAGCAACGGCTCGCCGCCAGCCTCTCATCCTAGTCGACGGCGATTTGTATCTTTGCCTGTTTGCGATATAAGTTACGTCTGTTCCCGTGTGTTCTAAGGGGAGGGGGTTTCTGACAGTTATGGTAGCACTCTTTATTAATTGATGTTGTCGAGTATATCGTACTCGGTGCACTCTATTTATCTTTCGTAGAGCTGTTTGTAAGTATGACAGACTGAGTCCTCTGCCTTATCATATGTTCTGTTTCTGTGTTTGCATGGTACACAATGTACAGGATTCTCCTCCCTGCATTCTCACTTTTGGTGTCCCGGTTTTGCACACCTTCCACATACTGGGTCCTTGTCGCAACGCTTCGATGGGTGACCGAAGCCCCAACAGTTAAAACATTTTCGTGCGGAAAAAAATGGTTGATATACAAGGATTCAAACTGGATAAAAACTCTTTCTTTCTGAAGCAGCTGTAATCGTACTCTTGAAGATACCTCTGTCCTTTCACCCTTTGGTTCTGTTTTTAAATTTTGTGTTAACCTCGTTATCCAACCCGTCTTTAGTAATGTTTTTAGTCAGGTTTATTTCGTACAGCTCATCTACGAATTGCTGGTCAGTTAAATATGTTGAGACATGGTGCACTGCCAGAAGGGGTCTAAACTTCTTGGGTTCATCACACCAAATGTCCCTAATAATTAAACTGTCCGCTTATCTGTTCCTACACTCCAGCTTCCGAGCGCACAAGGAGTAACTCAAATCGACTCATCTACATCTACATCTACATGGATACTCTGCAAATCACATTTAAGTGCCTGGCAGAGGGTTCGCTGTTATTCCAATCTTATATAGCGCGCGGAAAGAACGAACACCTATATCTTTCCATACGAGCTCTGATTTACATTATTTTATCATGGTGATCGTTTCTCCCTATTTAGATCGGTGTTAACAAAATATTTTCGCATTCGGAGGATAAAGTTGGTGATTGCAATTTCGCGAGAAGATTTCGCCGCAACGAAAAACTCCTTTGTTTTAATGATGTCCACCCCAAATCCTGTATCATTTCAGTGCCACTCTCTGCCTTATTTCGCTATTTCGCGATAATACAAAACGTGCTGCCCTTCTTTTAACTTTTTCGATGCACTCCGTCAATCCTATCTGGTAAGGATCCCACACCGCGCAGCAGTATTCTAAAAGAGGACGGGCAAGAGTAGTGTAGGCAGTCTCCTTAGTAGATCTGTTATATTTTCTAAGTGTCCTGCCAATGAAACGCAGTCTTTGTTTAGCCTTCCTCACAATATTTTCTGTGTGTTCCTTCTAATTTAACTTGTTCGTAATTGTAATTCCTAAGGTATTTAGTTGAATTTATGGCCTTCAGATTTGACTGATTTATCGTGTAACCTAAATTTAACGGATTCCTTTTAGCACACATGTGGATGACCTCACATTTTTCGTTATTTAGGGTCAACTGCCAATTTTCGCACCATTCAGATATCTTTTCTAAATCGTTTTGCAATTTGTTTTGATCTTCTGTAGTCGAAAACGACAGCGTCATCTGCAAACAACCTAAGACGGCTGGTGAGATAGTCTCCCAAATCGTTTATACAGATAAGGAACAGCAAAGGGCCTATAACGCTACTTTGGGGAACACCAGAGATCACTTTTGTTTTACTCGATGACTTTCCGTCAATTACTATGAATTGTAAACTCTCTAACAGAAAATCGCAAATCCAGTCACATAACTGAGACGATATTCCACAAGCACGTGATTTCACTACAAGCTGCTTGTGTGCTACAGTGTCAAAAGCCTTCCTGAAATCCAGAAATACGGAATCAGTCTGAAATCCCTTGTCAATAACACTCAGCACTTCAAGCGAGTGTTTCACAAGAGCGATGTTTTCTAAATTCATGTTAACTATGTGCCAATAAACCGTCTTCTTCGAGGTAAGTCATAATGTTCGAACACAGTATATGTTCCAAAATCCTGCTGCATATCGACGTTAATGATATGGGCTTGTAATTTAATGGATTACTCCTACTACCTTTCTTGAATATTGGTGTGACCTGTGCAACTTTCCAGTCTTTGGGTGCGAATCTTTCGTCGAGCGACCGGTTGTATATGATTGTTAAGTATGGAACTATTACATCAGCGGAACGTAATTGGTATACTGTCTGGACCAGAAGACTTGCTTTTATTAAGTGATTTAAGTTGCTTCAGTACTCCGAGGACATTTACTTCAACGTTACTCATGTCAGCAGCTGTTCTCGATTCGAATTCTGGAATATTTACTTCGTCTTCTTTTGTGAAGGCATTTCGGAATGCTGTGTTTAGTATGCTTTGGCAGCACTGTATTCAATAGTATCTCCATTGCTATCGCGCAGAGAAGGCACTGAATGTGTCTTGCCACTAGCGAATCTTTTAGGATTTTCTGCCAGGTTTCGAGACAAGGTTTGGTTGTGGAAACTATTATAAGCATCTCGCATTGAAGTCCGCGCTTCAGTAAAAGATCACCAATCTTGAGGATTTTGCGTCTGGCATGTTCCCACTCGACTCGTCCAAAGTCTTTCATGAGAATGTCAAAGGCTCTTCCTTGATATGCCTCTCGGAGTGTTTCAGAGTTAACACTATATTAAGCCTCTGACATTCAGTGCATCGGAATATCTTTTTTACATTTACTTAATAGTGCAGGTAATGTTCACACGGTTTACATAAACTTCGCAGTATTTATACAACATGTGATATCGGTAATAAACACAAGAACATATAAAATATAACATGCAACCAAATGAAAATGAGACGGATGGAAAAAAGTAAACCGTTTATTATTTCAAAATTAATCTTCATAAGTGTTAATACATTCATTCCAATGTGAGACAAGACGGTCAATGCCTTCTTGGAAAAATGGTGGCGATTCCCTAAGAAACAATGACTGCGAGCACCTCTTCGTGCTTCGTCCAAAACAAATCGGGGGCCACTAATTTATTTCTTCAAGGCTCCATAAATACGGAAATCACACAGGGATAGATCAGAACTCTACGGAGGATGTGTAAGGGCCTCCTAGCGAAACTTCTGCAGCCTAGTCGAAACAACAGGTACGCCAGCTCCGGGAAAGTCACGGCATTTTTCTTTGATAGCAAGAGCCCGCGGCTCATTGACTTTCTAGAGCACGCCGCCACGATTAACGCATAGCGGTACGTGGACACTTCGCAACAATTGAACTGCACCATCAAGTCCAGACTCCCAGAAACGTTGACGGGCGAAATCAATTCGTTGCAGGTTAATGCCAGGTTGCATTCTGCCAAGGTTGTTTCGACTCTGCTGCCGAAGTTCCGCTGGGAATCCCTTATACATCCACCATACAGTTCCGATCTGTCCCCATGGGGTTTCCATGTTTTCGGTTCCCTTAATATTCGCGGCCGTCTATTTGCTCCTAACGAAGGGTTGCATGTCTCGGTACAATCATGGGCTTGTAGGCAACTCCAAACATTTTCTTCGAAGGAGGCATTGACAGTCTTGTGTCACAGTGGGCTAAATGTATTAACGAATATGGCGATTACTTTTGAAATAATGAACAGTTTACTTACCTTTTTTCGACCTGTCTCGTTTTCATTTGACTGCCCCTTATAAAAAGAAAGAAAACTAGTTGAATAGTAATAAATTTGTTGCAGCATCACATAGGCAATGATGGTTTACGGTCTGTACCAACAACAGTCTTTTTGCATTTGGCGGCTGTATGCTGGCACCAGCGGTGGCAGCTGGCAGGTATCTTTTCGCATCGTATGGGGAGTACTTTTGCATCGTTAGTACTGGAGGATTTGAAGAGGCTCATGAACGCCTAATACATGTAATACACAGGAGTACAGAGTGTTGTTCGAGATCTAGGCAGCTGCTCAGGAATGGGCAACGCGAGGCGATGCTTGACATACAGTACTCCCGTCAACGACGACAGATGGGGAGCTCATGACTATTTACATCTGCATCTACGAGGTGTGTGAGAAAGGTAATGAGACTGACAATACTGCGAGCGATCTGGCTACGCTGTGTTGTTCTACTTGTGTAAATCGATGTGTTCATCCCTTCCAGATGCTCAGTCCGATTTTTACCTCCGTACAGCCATCACATGATATTGGAGAGCGCCATCAGCGAAGTTGTGTTATTGTTGCGTGTTATGAAAATGAAACAGCGGAATTTAGAGCAACATAATCCATCAGGTTTTGTGTGTAACTAGGGGAAACCGCGACCTGACTTTGGAAAGTTGAAACAGACCTACGGGAAACATTACTTACAAGGAGCCCAAGTTTTTCTGTTGACAAATCATTTTTGCGACGAAAATGTCTAGCGTGTCCGTTCTCTCGTAAGATCATACCAACGTTTAAAATAAGGATGATGGACGATCTGTTTATCTTAAACACCTTCAACAATTTAAAAAAAAAGAGTGAAGCGCAATTTGACTGTGTATTACTATATTTATCTTCTGTACTCTCTAGATTTCGGCTTTTATGCTATTCACAAGTACAATGCTAAAAGAGTGACAGTTACATTTTAAAGATGTGTGTTAGTCTTGTTTACTTCTTTGGACTGCGTTAGTAGTTATGGCATAATAATGATTTAACAACTTTTTGCACTGTACTTGATAATGGCATAAAAACCGAAATCTGAATAGTACAGAAGATAAATGTTGTAATACACAGTATAATCTCCCTCCTCCTTCCTAGATCCATCTATTTTCCACATTAGTCTTTTATGAAGATTTGAGAGGAGCAAGACTTTTTAGTTTACTTAGCTGTTTTTGTAGAGTTGGCTCCAGTTCTTTTCTAGGGGTCAAATGCTTGAAGCTGAAAATGTCACATTTTAGGTCCTCATTGTTGGACTGATCTACGTAAATTTGAAGATTTTTGTTGCAGAGTTTTTGTTGTTACTTTAATATATTTTGTCACGTTTTAGTGTATCACACAGTCTTTTGATTTGTCATCTTAACAAAGCCAAAAGTACATTGTTCACACAAATACCCAAAAATACGTCCGATCACATCAGAGGAATGCTTACGACTCCCTCACTCAGCGGGAATAACAATATTCCAAAGGGTTTACAATTTTGCTTGACAAATGAGTTTCTATTAGTTTCTGTTACATTATTACTTTCGATTATTATTTTATAAATTAATTCAGAAATAAACGTAGTAACCCGTACAGTATTGCGTAATTAATAACAGAAGTTTTAAGTGCGCGAGTAGTTCGTAATTTCAAATATTTCTAAGAAAAAATAATTTCAACTGGACGTTCGGAATAGTACTTCTCTATTATAACATTAAAAATAGTGGTTCCTTTTCTTAAATTTTAGCTTGAAATATAGCAAACTGTGAATAAAATTATATGGAAGTTTTCAGAAAAGCAACTGAGATAATATTGACCTGTCCAAAATTCGAAAAATTATACTGGTATCGACAACTACTGTTAAGGAAAAGTAATGTTAGTGGAAGATGTCCCGCTACAAGACTCAAATGGCGGTTTTCTCTTTTAAAAAGTATTGGAAGACTGTGGTTCAACACCATCAAAGCTTTCACCATACATCAAATTTTGACCGAAGTTTTGTGCATGTGAAAGGTTTGTGCCGAAATGGTTTCTAAAAACCTCACAACTGAGCACAAGAACAATGGAAGAAACGTGTGCATTGATCTTCTTGAGAGGACTGCCAATGACCACGAATGGTTCATCCGTGCGATCACAGGTGATGACTCCTGGATTTTTAGTACGATCCTGAGACAAAGTGGCAAAGCGAATAGTAGCACACTGAGACATCTCGACTAGAAAAAGCTCGAATGAGCTAATCAAATATCAAACAATGCTGATTTGCTCTCTTGACATTAGGGTTATCGTGCGTAAATGATTTTTTTCCTCGAGGACAAATTGCCAACTAAATCTTTAACAAAGATTTTCTTGAAAGCCTCAGGAAAAGAGTAAGTGGAGTGAGGCCGGACATTGCAGACAAGTGGATGCTGCATCATGACAACGCCCCGTGTCACACGGCCACTTCCATCACGGAATTTTTGACCTCAGAAGATATTCATTCCTGTTGTTCCACATCGCCCCCCCCCCCCCCCCCCACCTATTCACCTGATCTGATATTTGTAACTTTTGTCTTTTCCTGGAACTGAAATATGTCGTAAAAGGACGTCATGTTTGGACTCTGGAGAACATTCAAAAGAATATGACCGACATGTTAAGGTCCTAACAGCTGAAGCCTTTCAGCACTGCTATCAAGACTGGGAACAACGGCTCCACCGGTGTATAGCTCCCGAAGGGAACTGCTTTGAAGGGGACAATATTTTTATTTGAAAAAAATAAAAACTTTGGTAGGTAAAAAACCAGTCTCATTACTTTCCTCACATAATTCGTATTCTGCCAATAAAAATGTAAATCTACAAACCGTAGTAGCAGAGAAAACAAAATTTATGTATTGTAAGATAAGGACATGTTCTGCGGCATCGAGGGATCACAGATTTAGCATTGGAGGGCAGCGTGGAGGGTAAAAATCGTAGAGGGAGACCAAGAGATGAATACACTAAGCAGATTCAGAAGGATGCAGGTTGCAGTAAGTACTGGGAGATAAGAAGCTTGCACAGGATAGAGTAGCATGGAGAACTGCATCAAACAAGTCTCAGGACTGAAGACCACAACAACAACAAGATAAAAAAGGAAGTTTTGGAATTATTGAGATGTCAACATAAAAAATAAATATGGAAAGAATAATACGAGAAATTTAGTAAATTTGCTGAGATGTATTCTAGTTAATTATAATGAAATTTATAATAATGTAATAGTTTCAGTTCATCGTTTAAAATGCACATAATGTTGGTGGAAGAGGCTACAGGAACACAGTTTGGGTTGGATATATACTATCAGAACAAGTATCGGATAACTGTTAGCGGACATTATTTGGGGTGTATTCGCCCGTCGCCTTTACAACGGCCATTTGAACTCTGGTGGGGAGCCTTTCAATAAGGTGACTGAATGTCTGCAGAGGAATGGCACCAAGTCTTCCTCAGGAGCTGAAACCAGGGAATGTAGTGATACTGGACGCTGTGGCCTGGAGCGAAGCCGACCTTCTATCTCGTCCCAAATGTGTTCCATGAGGTTCAGGTCGACGTTGTCGGCAGGCAAGTCCATTGCAGGTATGTAATGGTCCACAAACCATTGCCTAATATATGCTGCTTTATGATAAAATCCATTGTCATTCTGATAAAAACAATCATCGTCTCTGAAGTGTTGGTCTAATCTGCGCAGTACACAACTGTGAAACGTGTTCACATCCTCCACCATTTAGCGTCTTCTTAAGTACAATAAGGGGACCACATCCTAACCGCGTAACACACCCTTACACCGTAACACTAACTCCGTACTTCATTGTTGTCACTGCACGTCTGCACATGATGGTAGGTAACGTTCTCCAGGTATTCGCCAAACCCAAACCCTTCCTCAGGATTGCCACAGAGAATAGCGTGATTCATCATTCCAAATCACTAGTTTCCATTTATCCACTATCCAACGGTGTCCCTCTTTACACGACCTGTTTGGGAGCAAGGGAAAGTATTTTATGGACTTATGCGTGAGCCAACACGCTGTAACCGAGATAACCATTCCTGAGGACAAAGAACAAGAGAGAAAGTAGCGTTACTTAATGACAGTGATTCGAGAGGCTAATGAACCTACAATGTAGTTAACCAATTCACACCGGACAAGAGTAGAGCGAGAGAAAAATGGATGTTAGTTACAATTTTTGAAGCAGGACAACGAACATACTGAAAGATCGTTCCGCCTACGCGCTCCAAGTCACGCACCCCAAGACAAAGAGGACTGGGGTCCTCTGCTACAATTTTGCACCTTGTTATTGTCCTGTGCATTCCAGGGGTTCAGCCCTCCGTACTTGAGCTCAGAGAGGGCAGAAAATTTGCGTTAGCCCAGCCAAGCTAACAGAGGGAATTTTATGCAGAACAGGGAGAATTCGTGAAACAGAGCCTGTTGATTATAAAGGGAAAGTTAGGATTAAATAAAACACATGTCCGCCCCCCCCCTACCCCCCCCCCCCCCAGATCACTTTCTATAGGGATTGGTCCGAGTACAATATGATGGCATATAAAAGTGATAAACTACCATACCTAGTTGATAGGATGCACTCTAATGAAAGCTGTACTCATATAAACGTTCGTCTTCCCATGTTATAACCTAACTGCAAAATTTCGCCGCTTGTTATTTTGAGTGATATCACGATCGACAGTTCCCTCGTTTTACATTCGTCAGTTGATCTTTCACGTTCTAAAACGCCGTCTCAGAGTGGGAGAGAGAGAGAGAGAGAGAGAGAGAGAGAGAGAGAGAGAAGACGAAACGAAATGTCAGGAAATATTCTGGAAGAACATATTGCAACTTGCATTGTTTCTTTCGAAAAAGTTGAGCTTTCTCGTGATTGCAACAAGCAGTAGACAACTCTCGTTGAAGGATGACTGTCCTGCCGGCCGAAGTGGCCGTGCGGTTAAAGGCGCTGCAGTCTGGAACCGCAACACCGCTACGGTCGCAGGATCGAATCCTGCCTCGGGCATGGATGTTTGTGATGTCCTTAGGTTAGTTAGGTTTAACTAGTTCTAAGTTCTAGGGGACTAATGACCTCAGCAGTTGAGTCCTATGGTGCTCAGAGCCATTTTTGATGACTGTCCTGGATATAAAATGGTTAGCTCTTTGTTTACCATTGGTCACTATGCGAAACCTCCGTTTTTTTGTCGATTACGTAGTCTACCAGTGTACTGTTAGCGCAACCATAACGTTTATTGGTTGCCACCGACCTCTAGTGGCCATTCTATAGTTCAGAGAACATCAGTGTTTGTTGTTGACAAGTATTGACGCATCTTTAAGATTACTTTTCGTCTGCCGCAAGTGATTACAGTGAACCAACTTCCGTACGAAACAAGATAATCACGTGTCATTTCAGTCTATAACCACTGAGGCGCGCATCAAGTCCTGTTCTCAACCGTGGAATCATCATGGAATCTCCGAGCTGCTGGCCTGACAACTGACATGCTATATCAACTACCGAGCAAATTACCAAGTGATTACTAGTAACCTTCGACAGTGACAGTGAAAGTGAAAAAGTGGTACCGCACCATGCGTCATTTTGTTTATGCGGCTACAACCAATTCTAACATTATCTCGAGCGAAATTAGTGCAGAAGATAGAATGAGGTGGATGGAGTTTAGATTTGCTGGCATTGCACGGTTTGTGGGAACACTGCATTCGCCAACGATAGCAGCAAATAAAACACTCTGCATCATCTGTTAGAAACCAAACGTTCCACACGTTAAATGGGTAAATGAAACATACCTGCAAAGGGAACATGAAGTTGTGAAATGTGAAGCACAATGAGTACCAACGGTGCTGAACTCTGTGTGATTAACAGTAAGAACCGTTTTGCGGAGTGCCACAAAAAGTGAACAATCCTTGGTTTCCCAGTGGTTTAGCTCTGAAACCACATAAAATAAAAATAATGTTAAAATTTGTTTCCTGAATCTACTGATACTTATGTTACTTGGACCCGTATTTGATTGCAATTATCTTCAGAAAATAAAAAATTCTAACAAAGGTTTTACTGCTCGTAAACAAAGAATTAATAAGAAATGGTTTCCTTCCAAGTATTATGATGCAAGAAAGCCACCAGCCGATAACCTACTCCCCACGGAATATATTTAAATACTAGAATACATGATTAAAAATTACTCCAAAAGACATGCGAATACGATACTGTGTGGGGCGAAGGAACAACTAGAGCGATAGACTTCGCAAGTAGCCTGCGTCTGCTAACGAATATTTTTTACAAATTACAAACAAAATTAAATAACAAAAATGATTAGACAAGCACTCATTTTGAAATCAACCTACCGACACCAAATAACCCAGAATTAGTTTTTTTTCTGCAACTCTGAGTGTATGCTGAATTGAAACTTCATATCATAAAACAGAAAAAAAGTTGAATAATTTTATTAACTTTGGAACTGTTGTTGCTACCGATGCAGGTGCCGCAGAGGTTGCCAGAAGCGTCATCAACAAGGCCAGACACTCGTTTTGAAGTTTTGAACAGTATGAACATCAACGACGCTCAACATTATCACGAAACTACGCGTACTGTTCCTTAATATTAAGTCGATTTTTCTTTTTTGTGGTGCTATGCCGGGATCGATGTAGCTGTACTTCTGAAAACTATGTAGAAACAACAGAATTTTTGCAATCTATTATGAATATAAAGGTTACAAATCATTCTCTGAGACGAACTGAGGATTAACGAGGATACAGACAGAGATTGAAATTCGTCATAGAAAGTGGATCTGCACGCTGTACTTTGGTAAAATGAAAATTATTGCCAGAGTAAAAGTTTGTGTTAAACAGAATCTTGAGACTGAATTTTTGTCTGTTGAAAATTAGGACAGAATTGCGGACGGTTTGCAGGTATTGTTGACGCTGTAAGGAGGCAAAGTACAAATGGTTTGTAAGTAGGCTGTTTAGGTTTTTATGTTGGTAACGTCACCTAGCGCTCTGTATGGAAATCACTGTCTGTGCTGTGTGCAGTCTATGGCTGGGTGGCATTGTTGGAATATTCGCCATTGTAGTGTTGGGCAGTTGGATGTGAACAGCGCGTAGCGTTGCGCAGTTGGAGGTGAGCCGCCAGCAGTGGTGGATGTGGGGAGAGAAATGGCAGAATTTTGAGACCGGACGATCTGGACGTGTGTCCATCAGAAAGAGTAAATTTGTAATATTGGATATCATGAACTGATATACATATGACGACTTTGGAACATTACTAAGGTAAATACATTGTTTTTTCTCTATCAAAATCTTTCATTTGCTGACTATGCCTATCAGTAGTTAGTGCCTTCAGTAGTTAGAATCTTTTATTTAGCTGGCAGTATTGGCGCTCTCTGTATTGCAGTAGTTCGAGTGACGAAGATTTTTGTGAGGTAAGTGATTCATGAAAGATATAGGTTATTGTTAGTCAGGGCCATTCTCTTGTATTGATTTTTGAAAGTCAAATTGCGTTGTACTAAAAATATTGTGTGTCAGTTTAGTGTTGGTCAGAATAATTGAAGAGAGTAATGTCTGAGTACGTTCAGTTTTGCTCAGCTATTTGAAAATCAAATAACGTAAGAGGTTTTCCAGCACAGTAATTCATAAATTTTTCTAAGGGGACGTTTCAGGTTCAAATGGCTCTGAGCACTATGGGACTTAACTTCTGAGGTCATCAGTCCCCTAGAACTTAGAACTACTTAAACCTAACTAACCTAAGGACATAACATACATCCATGACCGAGGCAGGATTCGAACCTGCGTACGTAGCGATCGCGCGGTTCCAGACTATAGCGCCTAGAACCGATCGGCCACTCCGGCCTGGCGTCAAAGTACAATAATTCTTTCTAGTCTATAATGACATTTTGCCTCCAATGTGTAAGCGATAAGGGTTTGAATCGCCAGTGATGGAGTGCATAAAAATGCTTGCAAGAAATTGTAATCGGACTTTGTAAATCATGAAAAGTTAATGAAGAGAGGTTCTCTGACTGATCATGCAAATTTGCATAGAGGCGACTATAATGGCGGCCGATCAATCGCATCACCGTATCAAGACTTCCACACTGTCTCGTCTCATGCTAAAGCTGAAACAGGTGGGATCCAGAGTATGCCAACCCGTTGTGCGGCCTGTGTAGGTGTGCATGGTGATCGTATCCCATATTGATGTCGGGGTACATGCGCAGGAAACAGTGGCATTTTGTGACACATGTGTTTCGGGACGGTTTTCTCAACTTATCACCAATACCGTGTACTTACAGATCTGTGTCGTGTGTGTTCCCTATGTGCCTACGCTATTAGCGCCAGTTTTGTGTAGTGCCACGTTATGTGGCACCACATTCTGCAATTAACCTTAATTTATGAGCGTGAGTGTAGTTCGTTCACAGGTGGCAACTTGCACCAAACACTCGCCCCTGTCTATGTTCAAATATTTACTTTCATGAAAATGTCACGGCAGACACACACCGGCAAAATGGTTTCCCGTAGTTCACACTGCAGTTCCCACAGAGTACTTTCACTCTGTAGCTTGTCATAGTTTTTTACGTGGCACAATAACAGTTTGGATTCGGATCTCGGCAAGAAACATGTTTACTTATTCTGCGCGTTCTACTTGGAAATATTAATAGTTCTCTTTTGCATTTCTGTGTCTATCCTTGTCCTTTACAACAGTGTTTAACTTTTATCTCATTACATCACATAAAGCCGAGTAAATAGCAGTTAGGCCGATCTGTTTTTCTGAACACTCATTACAATACCGGCGCTACACTATTTACTAGCGCCACAATATTTCAGATTCAGGAATAAGACTATATTACATAGGAAATATCTGCACACCACAGACCCAGACAAACTGAAAACACATGAGCTAAGTCAAAGCAAAGAAAAACTCACCAACATGGTGCAAAATTGGACAGTGTATATACATTGATCAGCCAGAAAATTATGACCACCGACCTACTATCGATATAAACCCGTCCAGGCGATAAAAGCGTCACTTGGCGAGGAATGACTGTGTCAGACAAACGCACGGTGCATTTAGGATCAGTGAGGTTGCTGTCCGTGTGTAAACGGGGAAGGTATGCGATCTACCTGAGTTTGATCGAGGGCAGACTGTGACAGCACGGAGGGTCTGCACGAGCATTTTGGGAGCTGCATGACTTATCGGCTGTTCGAGGAGTGTTGTGGTGAGTGTCTTCAAGAGGTGGCGAAACCAAGGTGAAACCACGTCCAGGCGTCGTGGGTTGGGCGGCTATCCTTCATTACAGATGTCGGACGTCGTAGGTTGGGCAGACTGGTAAAAATAGGACAGGTGGCAAACTGTGGCGGAACTAACATCAGACTTACATACTGTGCAGAGTACAAGTGTGTCTGAACACACAGTGCACTGAACACTCCTAACGACGGGTCTCCACAGCCAACGACTCATGCATGTGCCAATGTTATCACCACGACATCGGCAACTACTGGCCGTTGAAGCAGTAGCAGTGCGTTACATGGTCTGACGAATGCCGATACCTTCTTCGTCATGCCGATGGGAGGTCGCGAATCCGTCGTCTTCCAGAGGAACAGCTCCTTGACACTTGTACTTCGGGACGGAGACAAGATGGCGGCGGCTACATTACGCTCTGGAAAACATTCAAGTGGGCATCCATGGGACCAGTGGAGCTCGTGCAAGGCACCATGAAGACCAAGAAGTATCGTACAATGGTTGCAGGTCAATTACATCACTCCATGACAATAGTATTTCCCGGTGGCAGAGACATTTTTCAACAAGATAATGCGACATGCCACGAGGCCAGGAGTGTGATGGGATGGATCGAGGAACACAGTGGCGAGTTCCAGTTGATGTGCTGGCCCCCCCAACTCTCCAGGTCTGAACCCGACTGAATAATCTGGGATGTAACTGAATGTGGCGTCAGAGCTCATCGTCCCACTCCACGGAATTTAAAGGAATGAGGTGATTTGCTTGTGCAGATGTGTTCCCAACTCCCTCCAGCGACCTGCCAAAGTCTCATTGCTTCCGTACCATGACACGTCGCCGCTGTCATCCGTTCCATAGGTGGACACAACTGCTATTTGGTAGGTAGCCATAATGTTCTGGCTGATCAGTGTACAATTAACTTCACTAAGACGTTCGTCCACAAGGTACTACAAGTTTCGTACTCTATATGAGGCTATCAGAATAATGCCTCAAACAGGCTGTGAAGTTTCTTGCATTAATTCCCTTAAGAGCAAAAAATACAAATTTAAAATACTAGTAAAATGTAAAATGTTTACGAAAAAAATATCGCTTCGGCGATCGCCGTAAAAGTTCATTGCCATATGTATTCATGGGCGTATAGCAGTTTAGTTAGCTTTAAGCCGCTTAGGAAAACTTATAAACTAGCATGTACAATTAAATTCATATTACTCTTCAACATAAAGTTATAATAATTACTAAAGTCAGTATAGTTCGTTGGTTGGTTAATTTGGGGGAGGGGATCAAACAGCGAGGTCATCGGTCCCATTGGATTAGGCAAGGATGAGGAAGGATGTCAGCCGTGCCCTTCCAAAGGAACCATCCCGGCATTTGCCTGAAGCGATTTAGGGAAATTACGGAAAATCTAAATCAGGATGGCTGACCGCGGGATTTGAACCATCGTCCTCCAAAATGCAAGTCCAGTGTGCTAACCACTGCGCCACCTCGCTCGGTCCAGCATAGTTCGTGCCTCTTACTTCTACAGAGAGCACAGAAGTCAGCTATTATTCAGATAAATTGTTTGTTCAAAGTGTCGACATTGGTTATACACTAGTATTATGGAAACAATAAATCTTTTTCAAATATAAATCTTGTTTCTGCTCACTGTTAGTTTCCGGATAACGCAAACAAACAGTTGAGATGAGATTGCTGTCTCAGAACATAAGTGCATGTCTGTACATGCTAAACAAAATATTTGAAATACAGAATGGTTGTTGTAAACATCAGGTTAGCCTTTAGTTGGTTCAAATGGCTCTGAGCACTAAGGGACTTAACATCTGAGGTCATCAGTCCCCTAGAACTTAAACCTAACTAACCTAAGGAAATCACACACAGCCATGCCCGAGCCAGGATTCGAACCTGTGAACGTAGCGGTCGCGCGGTTCCAGACTGAAGCGCCTAGAACCGCTCGGCCACAACGGCCGGCTAGCCTTCAGTCTTTCATACAGGTAGTACTTCAATTGAGTAGACTCAGTATACCAACATTAATGATTTTTCATGGAATGTAGTTACATATACAAAAACTTGAATCTGTCATAACATTTCATAGTCCATCAGTAGAAAACGTATATTTTATGATGATTCTCAGGTTGAAAACTTGGTGGCTAACTATGTAAATATCTCTTAGGGAATATAAACCTTTAATATCCTCTTATCTTGGAAGAGCTAAAAGAATACTGCCAAGGTTAGGTATGCTAATGATTTTATATGGACCAGTGTAAAGCAACTGGCATTGTCTACAGTGTTTGTACAGATCACAAGATTTCGGATGAGGTCTTACCAAAACTGTTTCTCCAAGAGTGTGTGTTTGAACTCGTTCTAATTTTTTATCGTGTTTTCTTCCGAATTCTGGCATGTTCCGTCAGTGCGATCAGTGTGTATCTCACCCTTTCTTGCTGAGCAATTTCTTCATTTCTCTAGATGTGGCAAGAGATTTATCCAATCATATGCTTCTTTGTTGTTTGTTCTTGCTCAGTAATTCAGCAGGTGTGTAAGGTATGCTGTAAATTGGCAAGTTATTTACTATTTGCTCGAAAGGTTCTATGAGCTCGACCCCGCGTGTGGGTTGTATATTTGCATATGTTCTTATAGATCGGTTAAATTCCCTAAAAATAATTTATGGGTGAAAACGGAATATTAAAATATGCTTAATGTCGTTGTCTTATTATTGTCTTTTCTACCTGTAAAATTCGATGCATTGTCCATATGGAATGTAACAGGATTGCCAACCGTGGCTATGTACTGTTTGTGAATCCTTATTACAGCAGGTACTGCTGTTGATTTCAAGGCATATAGTTTAACATGTTTAAAGAAAAAGATCATAGAGAGGTAGTAAATATATGACGCCCCCTGGTGTAGCCGGTGCTGGCGTAACTGTATCGACAGATTCTAAATGCATTGGTTGTGTCGATAGTATTGGCTGCAGTTCAGTGCTATAGCAGTTCTTTGCTTAGCCTTCTGGCACTCCAGAATTTTTTTTTTAAAGTGTTCAGTGTACCTGCGCATATTTGCATAACAGCAGTATAAATTCTGTTCCCTCAAGCATTTAGTAGCACTGTACTGACCCCAAATATAGTGAATATGCCAAACCGAATCCCAGTTATTAAATTGACATTGCGTCGGTAGGAAAGTACTTTATTGTGAATCTTGTAATGTTGCTGAATTATCGCAGACGGATTATCTGACAGAAGCGTTCGTACCTTATGCCACTAGGATCTGAATCCCGCAATGTTGCCATGTTATTACGTGTGACTAAACAGTACTGTGTGTAACGGGTGTCTTTCATCAAAAGTATTCTGTAGTCTGTGATTTGTTCAATGAGATCCGAAATTTCTGGCGCTCGTTGTGGCAGACGTGATAAAGTGTCAGCGATGAAATTATCCTTACTTTGCACATGCACTTTTTCAAAGTCATATTATTGAAGAAATGATGTTCGTATAGCAATTCTAGGATGCAGTAACTTCCTTGTTAATAAAAAACTAAGTGCATGGTGATAGCAGTACGCATTCATATATTTAACATTAATTGTAATAATTAAATTTCTTAAAAGCCCAAATGGCAGCTAGAGCTTCAGTCTCGAAAGCTGAATATCCACGTTCTCATTCAGACAAAATCCTACTTGCAAAACTGATCATGTCACTCTCAGCTTTACTATTTCTTTTGACCAAAACCAAACTATGCTCCTCTTTAGTAATCCTACGAGTGACAGGCTATTCAGCAATTGATTGGACACAAAACGCCGAAAGAAAGAACATTAGCCAATAAATGCTTTCAACTGTCGTTTAGTGACTACAGGAAGATTCTTGATTGCACTTATTTTGTTGGGAGCAGGTACTATTCCTATTGGAGAAACAATACGACCTAGAAACTTAATTTTCTCTCTACCAAACTTCGACTATTATAGTTTAGCTGAGACTTCACTCAATGATATTTTGCACAAAATCCCATCTAGTACATCGAAGAATTCTTTCCATGTGGCTATAGCAATTAAGATGTCATCAACATATAACGTTACCTTGACTACCAAATCACATTCGAACACAGTGTCTACCGCTGTAATAAATACACAGGAGCTCACGTTTAGACCGAAAAGCACAAAATTGACAGCTCCTGCCAGCCTGAACAAAAACTATGTATTTCCTAGAGTATACTGGTAACGGGGTCTGAAAGATCTCAGATCGAAGCTAGATAAATAGTGTAAGGTGTGAAACGTTTGTAATTGCTCTTCTAAATTCTCAGGCTGTGTGCATACTGGTATTATAATTTTATTAACTGCAAGAGTGTCTATGACCAGAAGTATGTCTCCATTACGTTTCATTCCAGGTAACATACTGAGAGGGTGAAGGCTCGATAACATTCCACGATAATATCCTCTTTCATCTCGCGATCTACAGCGACCATGGGATTGGGTATGACTTCCTACAGAAAGTGTCATGTGGCGCCAAGTCCATGTGATATATGTGTTTATCACTATAAGTTTTTCATCGAATACGTGTGAATGTGTCGTTAGTAATTCTTTTAGTTTTTGTCGTTGCTGCTCATCAGAATGTGGTGATTTAAGTACATAATCAACCATACTGGTGTTGTCTGTATAATTCGTACTGCAACAAGTCGATGTGTTGTCAATAGGTGCACTCACAGTCCATGTTCAGTCTCGATGCACACGTAACACTTACCTGAGAGAAGTTTATCGATGCGTCTTTGTCAGACTCAGTACCTATCGCACAATCAATTACAAGATTCTTTACAATTAGGAACGGGCATAAAGTCATTCTATTATCTATTAAAACTTTTGAGTTTACCATTTGATAGGCTGCGACGTTGCACCAAAAACTACTGTTATCCGACAGTTCGGTACCGGATGTATTGGTAATATGTTTGCTTCCTTAGTTTTGTTAAATAAATTTTGTGACATGACATTCACATAGGCGTCAGTATATAGTATAATCGTGGCAAGGATTGTTCCTACAGTAGCATTTATAGGCGCTTGCCTCATCACTTGCATTTCATTCGAATCTGTTTGCTGATCATTGCATAATTCTTCTCTAATATTGCCTTTATTATAGCGCAACATGTTGACGTGGCTACCAACACTGACCCCACCCTGCGATACGATCGAGATTGGAGGGCTTATGAGATCGAATTTAGTTTGTTTAACTTTCAACGCGGGCGGCGGTTCATTCGTTACTTCAATGAGATTCACGGAATAACCCTGATTTGGCTGTCCGCTGTCAAGCAGGCCGGGTGGTATCTGATTATGCTGTGAGTACTATTTTGCTTTGTGTGCCTGCCCGTGACCGTTATTATTGTTCCTGTAATTTCGTCCATCGTCATTTCCCTGATAATCAGGATGATACCGGTTGTTATTACAGTATCTCCTATTATTATTCCTGTTCATATTCGGCGGTGGTTTCCGTGCTGCTATGCGTTCGGCTGGCTGAGCGGCGGCGCACTGTTTCCGCTGTTATTCTTACTGATCTTCACATCTTCGTGTATAAGGTCAGTTGAATCTAGAGCCGACATAAAGCGTTCTGGGTCATCTTCCTGCACATGTATTAACTTTTTACCGATATCTAATGGCAACTTTGCCTTAAAACTTCTCACCATGCCTTTGTGCGAGACTGGCTCATCCTAGTCACGTGTTTTATTTAAATACCTTTCGAAGTAACGGCGGAGGCTGCCTTGCTTGGAATTGAATTGTTATGGATTAAAAACCTGTTTTCTAAGTTTCTCCCGATGATCATGAGACCTATATTTTGACAAAAAGGTCGTTCGAATTGTTCGTAAGTTTGACAGCACTCATCCGTTTGCGTCGCCCATAGGGTTCCGTCTCCTTGTATATGTCCTTTCGTAGAGCGTATCTTTTGCTGCTCCGAGAAGAATGTCGGTAACATACCTTTGAAGGGTTTAGTGAATACAGTTGTGTGTGGAGTACAAAGCTGGAACGGTCTATGTCTGATATGCTCTCTTCAAGAAAGGCCCTGTGCAACGTAGAGGTTGCTAGTATTTCGTACGGCACACAGCTCGGTAATAGACCATTAAAAGTCACAGCCTCACCTTACGGCGTAGGAAGAAACAGTGGGATTAGCACTTTCATCACATAGTGCGTTTGCAGTCGTTGCTGCACCTCGAACTGAACCTGTGACTGCAGTTACTTCCTGTTGCATTTGCGTAGTCATCTGGCCACGCCATTCTGGTAAATAATTATTTAAAGTTCGTTTGATTTGTCCAAGCTCCGCTTTAACAGATACATCAGAACAGTCACAGTTCGATACGGTAGCAGTGACTGTTTCATGCACAACTCGTCCGAGTTCAAATTTAGTTTATCATTTATCTCCATATCTTTCTCTGTCAGCCGTTGCGAAAAGTCGTCAACAATGACTTTGCACTAATCTTTAAACTGTTTTTCCACTTTCACTCCATGCTCATTGACTTTATTGGCTCTGAGCACTATGGGACTCAACATCTGAGGTCATCAGTCCCCTAGAACTTAAAACTACTTAAACCTAACTAACCAAAGGACATTACACACAACCATGCCCGAGGCAGGATTCGAACCTGCGACCGTAGCAGTCACGCAGTTCCGGACTGAAGTGCCTAGAACCGCGCCGGCCGCGGTGGTCTAGCGGTTCTAGGCGCTGCAGTTCGGAACCGCGGACTGCTACGGTCGCAGGTTCGAATCCTGCCTCGGGCATGGATGTGTGTGATGTCTTTAGGTTAGTTAGGTTTCAGTAGTTCTACGTTCTAGGGGAATGATGACCTAAGATGTTAAGTCCCATAATGCTCAGAGCCATTTGAACCATTTTGAACCTAGAACCGCACAGCCACCGCGGCCTCATTGACTTTATTCTCTAATTGTTTTACAGTACCTCGCATTTATTTTTATTCTTTAACCAAACCTGATATGCCTCCCGGAATATCACGATAAGCTGTTTTCAATTGTGATGCGTCGGTGGCTACACTATTGTATTGAAGAGACAAGTTATTAAAATTAGCAGTTAAAGCTGGATTGTTTTTTCTGTCCTGTTTGAAAAATATTACAATCTTTACGTAACTCTTGTTGTTCAGTTGACAATTCATTAAGTTTTTTTCAGCAGTTTGCAACTCTAATATACGGAAAGCATTGTCCATTTGAACATTCGCTTCACGCGAAACATCATTTTTCAAAATCTGCATTCGGTGTTGTTTGTCGGTGTGAATATCATCTTTACACAGAAGATTTTCAGGTAAAATACGTACTTGCGTTTCAGAGCTCGATTCTAATTCGGGCTCGGAAACACGACAATTTTCTGCATTCATAGTGTAAAATTCTCTTTGTTCAACGTTCATTTTAACATTAATGTTATCACGTGAAGCCATTTTGTTCACTTCTCTTATTTTCAGCATAATAAATATATTTAATAAAATAACTTTGAAAATTTTTGTAAAAGGTCAAGATTTGAAAAGGTATCTACAGCATTAAGCTGAGAATAAATAGTGGCTAGCTTAAGCAATTTATATTAGAACATACAGTATGACGTGGACATTCGCCACCATACGTAAGTAAAGCAAAGGGTAGCCATCTTGTGACACATAGATCATCAATGATTTACACACATAATTAAATTCAATGAAAGCAAATTTACATTTATCAAACAATAGTGGATGAGTGCCTCGGTGGTATCAATTGTGTGTACTGGAGCATAAATCTTGCTATGCCTAATGTCTGAAATAGCGATGATGTCGCATCGTCTCCAAAAACGGGTTCCTCATTTAAGGTTGCTATATACACCTGCGTTCCATTTTTAATAGGAAAATAGTTTTTTCCTTCAAATTCGAAATAACAATGCTTGTGTCCTACATCGATGAGCTGAGATTCCATGCTACATAAAAGGAAACAATGGACAATTTCTCATACCCTGTCATGGTCACCATTTAGAATAATCCTTCTCTGGTTTATAAAAACATTCCTTTTATTCTTTCAGAGAGAAGTATTGTTAGAACGACGAGATTTTGTGATAAAGAAAATGTAATGAACGGCGTAGCTGCTTTTCGCGGACGGTAATTAATAGGGTGATGCTTGGACATGTATAATTAATAAAGGTTTGAATCGCCATTGCTGGTGTACATGAAAATGCATGCAAAAATCGAAATTGAACTTCGTAAATCATGAAAAGGTAACGAAGAGAGGGTCTTTGATTGATCATGTAAATTTTCGTATAGGTAACTATAATGATGGCCAATCAATTGCATCACCAAATCAAAATTTCCATGTTGTCTCATCTCATGCTAAAGCTGAAATAGTTAAGAAGTGGGTTAGGACAAGCTAGTTACAAACATTTTAGTAAACATGAGTTTTTCATTTCAACGTATATATTTTCATAAAATGTACAAGCATGAAAAAATACCGCTCATCCTAATTATAGCATGTATCTACCACACGACACAAGAAGAGAGAGGGTGTGTGAAGGCGATAAGATCCCTCGCTGAAGAAACCAGTATAATTTGTTTCAGAGATTACGTTTGTTTTACAATGTTGCGTCACTGCCCCTGAGGAATGCTCGATTTCATAACTGATTTAAAAAGGAATATCACAAGAGGGTGACTCAGCTAGCAGATGGTTACATGTGGAACATAACATCCTGGATCAAGAGCCAGTCCGATGAACAGCTTTAATCTGTAGGAAAGTTTCGTTGCCACCTACACTATGATGCAGAATGGAAGTTTCTTTTAGAAAAAAACATGCAAGACTAGTTTCGGAAAGAAATATTTGATTTGCTAGGTGTGAACTCAGGCATCTGTAAACAGCAATAGGAAGAATAGAGAAGGAGATGGAAACCTCGCAAGGGTCCACGAGGCCATGGCATAGCGGTGTTTATCGATTCTCTGTGTCTGTTAAGGATATTTGCTGGATTGCATGTATTACCTGTCTAGAATAAGATTGTTAACGCAGTTTGGTATAAAAGCTTTTTGAAGAGATTTTGCTCTTTACGAACAAATAAAGTATATCCCTTACGTTGATCCACATTACTATGAATTTTTGTGGTCTACAACTGATCTACGAAATGTTACATCCAAATAGTCAAGAAAGATTGACAACGCGGAAATGATTTCTTTGGATAGTTTTTCTCCAAACAATAGTTTAGTACGATCGATTTGTCAGAAAGGTTTCTTTTTCAGGTCGCCATTTGTTGCAAATACGGTACACAATCCTTTTTAGCTAGCTAGTACTAATGGTGTGCTTCCGGCTGTTTAGCTGAGCTATTTCTTCCATTTTATGTACAATATTTCGAGAATCGGCCCAGCGTCTTCTTCAGGTGCCGCGAGTACTGTTGCGTACACTCGCTGCCTGAACTCTGAGAACATTGTTGCTCTCGCGTCGCTATTTATAGCTGAATTGAACATCCACTGTGTCCTCTGCTGCTCTTTTGTTTTGTCAGTGGATGTGATGGTCGGCGAAACCTTGATAAACTGGATGCCGGACCCCAAACTTTATTTCAACTGAACCCTCCGTCACCGTTCTTTAGTTTTTATATCTTTGTTTCGATAGAGTTCTTAATTATGTTGTCCTGGAAACTTGTCTTTTGCACCACGATACTGGTCTTATCGCATTTCATTTGATCATTATATTCGAGGCAGTGCTCTGCGAAAGCTGATATGCTTGGATGCTTCAGTTGGGTATCTGGTTGCCATTCCATGAATATCTCCTCGGGTGGCCTAATAGTGTTCCCCGCGTAAGACACGCCTCGTTCGCTGAACGTAGCGAAAAGTTGGGAGATCGCATAACTTGTATTACATTTTTTCCTGATGTTTAGCGTGTAACGTAACTGGCACACCGAACGGAAGTATGGTACTTCAAACAAAAGTGCAGAGTATTAACTTTTTAACGCTAAACCTGTCCTATGACTGACCAACGATAATTTTCGCTCACTACTCACTACAAGCCCCGTTATATAAAAGAGCCTCCTCACTAAAAAACGAAACAAATTTTTTAAGCTCGTACCATCAGCGCAGAGTTATAAAAGGTAGCCCAGCTAGTCAAATTTTCATTTCCTCTCCTTTTATTTCTCCATTTTCTTTTTGATATGTTATGAGTGGAATAACACGTAAACACACCGTTAATAAATTTTCCCGTTCCCTTGAAGTTTCCGTCAATTTTTCTCCTTTTTTCTAGACTGTCAATCGGTAACCAAATGAAAGAATAAAATTATACAGTACATCACACAATAGCGGAAATAATACTGCTATTACGAGCAAAGGACTCGGATGCTAACTGGACTTAGAACATAACAACGCTGACTTTTATCTCAATGAACGAGAAAAAGAATATATGTCTTTTTTTGCTGCACTTGTTTTTAGGTTTTCTTGTGGTCTGTTTTTATCTTTAGCTCTGGTTCGTAATTGAACGAACGTATTATCCTTGTAAGTTGCGTTAAATAATAAACTATGTTTGAGGACAATGTGTTGTGTTGTGGCACATAATTTTATTTCTATTATTACGTTTCAATAGTTAATTTTAAGGAACAACTGGTGAGTTTTTGGTTAGCAGAATTAGCCGACTTGGTCGCGATCTGTTTAGACGCCATAGCGGTCATCTCATTATATAACGGTTATTCACATTTTTTATATAGGACCTGCATATTTTTACTTGACGAAGTCCGCTGTCCAAGTGCCAACAGAAACTGGCGCACTTATAAATTTAAATTTGCCGGTCATAGAGTTTTTCAACCAAACTTCTTAATTCAAGAGAAAATAATTCGTGCTCGTTGCCCTGACTAACAGGGTGATTTCAAATGGTTCAAATGGCTCTGAGCACTATGGGACTTAACTTCTAAGGTCATCAGCCCCCTAGAACTTAGAACTACTTAAACCTAACTAACCTAAGGACATCACACCACACTCATGCCCGAGGCAGGATTCGAACCTGCGACCGTAGCGGTAACAGGGTGAGAGAAAGTTATTTTATCCTAAGGCAACTCTTATGAATAATTTCGAAGTAATTCTCTCTCCCCCTGTGACGCGTATCATATGTGACCTGAAATCGCGATTCGTTAATCAGTGAATCTGACTTCGGACGTTATTTGATAGAATATATTTTCCGGTAATTTTTTTCTCTGCTCAGTTCGCATATAATGAGCGTTACAATACACAGACACAGATACAGTGAAATGTGACAGTATGTCCCACTTCCTTAGTGGCTGTGTGCACTTTGTGGTATTACTTACTGTCAATGAGTTTTCACTTCCATATTTTTTTTCTTTATTCTTAGGAAAGTTTTCAGCTAGCCTCAGGTAAGAAAGAATGCCACTGTGTACATTTATATTTATCTAATTTTTCCTGATGCAGCCCAGTGCTTTTTCCTTTTCCCAGCGGTGTGCGTGTGTGTGTGTGTGTGTGTGTGTGTGTGTGTGTGTGTGTGTGTGTGTGTGTGTCCGCGCGTGCGTGGGAGGACACGAATGTTTGAAAAAACTCGTTCCCTTGTAGACAGATAGCATCCTGTTGTTCTTGGGGCGCAGTAGCCACATAACTGTTTCACTTTCTTTGAGAGGAACCAGAGACACAGCAGAAGCGGGAAGTGCATGCTGTAGGCTAGTGTGGAACGCAGGTATTGATAACAGGTTCGACTTCCTGTCCCCTCTCCGCAACCACACACTGCTGTTGTGCTTGGTGAGTAATGGAGACCCTGGCTTTGCTCGGCGCCAAGATTGAAAAAAAAAATGCAGTCTGGTATTTTTCATCTAAATTCAGATTGGGACAACGCAGGGAGGTATAGCATTCATAAACCGGGATGACTGCGTAATTTTTACATAAATTTCAGGTGATTTGGGGTATTTTAGGTATCCTGCTTTGTCCACATGGAAAACCGTTAGGCTCTGGGTCCATTGAGCAGATATAAGTCTATCTTGATCAGGCCAAGTGTTCAGGATCTGTTTCTGAATTACATATGAGATCGTTTGTTAATTTATGCTGAAACGAATTTGTAATTTATTTTTCTGATAATATTGGGGCCACCACGTGTTCCTAAACTAAATGCTGGTTCATTTCATAAACGGCGAGGACACAGAACTTGCATTGCTAAATGAAACGAGCTTGCCGCATGATAATTTAAGTTGGAATTTAATTGAAACCATGTGTAATTTAGTTTTCTGAAGATCACTGAGGCAACCAGCCCCCAAGTGTTGCTAAACTAAACGCTAGTTCATACCAATGATGGTGAGTACACGAATTATAAATTGGTAAAGGAAATAAAACAGCTCTGTGATTATTTAAGTTTTCTTCCGGGGAAATTATAGCAGATATGGGTAACTGAAAGGTAGTTTAGCTAGCCGCCATTTCGCGCCCTTTTTTGCATGTGAGTTTGAATATCATAGAGAGGTATTGTTGAATGAAGTGATAACCCACATATATGGTCGGTTCAGGGCCTAAAATAGGATTTATATTTGTTGTACCATTATATGTGGAGCTTACATTCGCGTGGCGCACGAATGCTAAAAAAATGGCTCTAAGCACTATGGGACTTAACATCAGAGGTCATCAGTCCCCTAGACTTAGAACTACCTGAACCTAACTAACCTAAGGACATCACACACATCCATGCCCGAGGCAGGATTCGAATCTGCGACAGCAGGAGCAGCGCGGTTCCGGACTGAAGCGCCTAGAACCGCTCGGTTACAGGTGCCGGCTCGCATGAATGCATACCATCCTTCTGTCCCGTAATGTGCTCTAGGTTCCACCCATCAGCTCTGTATGTCTTCTTAGTGAGTGAATTAATTGTTGCATGTCTCCTCAAAGTAAATCACAGGCATGAGTCTGATTTGTGGTGTCCATGGCCGGCTGGTGTGGCCGAGCGGTTCTAGGCGCTTCAGTCTGGAGCCGCGCGATCGCTACAGTCGCAAGTTCGAATCCTGTCTCGCGCATGGATGTGTGTGATGTCCATAGGTTAGTTGGGTTTAAGTGGTTCTAAGTTCTAGGGCACTGATGACCTCAGATGTTAAGTCCCATAGTCCTCGGAGCCATTTGAACCATATAACCCATCATACCAACTCAACCGGGCTGTATCTGATAAGTACGTCCTAACTGTTCTTTTCAAGCATGTACTTCATGTTGTTTAAAAGATTATCCCTCAGTGAAAGTGTGCTAAGCCACAACGCAAGCAGCGTGTTAAGTCACAAACTGCGCCGTAGTACTTCAAGATTAGATATTGTATTAAACCAATATTATAATTAACCTATCTTTAAATGAAACACTTTACCCAAGCCACCACGCCATCGCGTTGTCCCCCCCAGAAGTAATAACACGCTAACAGAAAGTACAGTACTGATTTGAGATCTCAAATATACGAGAGACTGCCTTGTCACATCAGGAATATTTTTCAGTACTCACTACGTTTTCTTACAAGGGAGTCTGTACTTCTGTTGTGTTTTCTATTCACATTTTAGTTGTTACCCTTTTACGATAGGGAAATTCATCTGTGACTTTTTTATGGCTAATTAATGGCAAGATTAATAATACATCCATATATTATCGGATCGCTTACAAGGTACCAAAGAAAGTGTGGGTGAGTCATATTAAAGTGTAATAACGAGCTGTATTCAAGTATGTGCACCTGGTACTAATTTCCCATGCAACAACCAAGAGCTCACAGAAAGAACGGTACTCTCTCAGTAGATATATACACTGAAGAGACAAAGAAACTGGTACAATTGCCTAATATCAAATGGCTCTGAGCACTATGGGACTCAACTGCTGTGGTCATCAGTCCCCTAGAACTTAGAACTACTTAAACCTAACTAACCTAAGGACATCACACACATCCATGCCCAAGGCAGGATTTGAACCTGCGACCGTAGCGGTCGCGCGGTTCCAGACTGTAGCGCCTAGAACCGCTCGACCACTCCGGCCGGCTGCCTAATATCGTGCAGGGCCCCGGCGGGCACGCAGAAGTGCCGCGACACGAAGTGGCATGGACTCGACTAACGTCTGAAGTAGTGCTGGAGGGAAATGACACCATAAATCCCGCAGGGCTGTCCATAAATCCGTAAGAGTAGTAGGGCGTGGAGATCCCTTCTGAACAGCACGTTGCAAGGCATCCCATATATGGTCAATAATGTTCATCGCTAGGGAGTTTGGTGGCCAGCGGAAGTGTTTAAACTCAGCCACTCTGTAGCACTTCTGGACATGTGGGGTATCGCATTGTCCCGCTGGAATTGCCCAAGTCCGTCGGAATGCACAATGGACATGAATGGATGTAGGTGATGAGACAGGATGCTCCCGTACGTGTCATCTGTCAGAGTCGCATCTAGACGTATCAGGGGTGACACATCACTCAAACTGCACACGCCCCATACCATTACAGAGCCTCCACAAGCTTTAACAGTCCCCTGCTGACATGCAGGGTCCATGGATTCATGAGGCATGAGGTTGTCTCCATACCTGTACACGTCCATCCGCTCGATACAACGTGAAACGAGCCTCGTCAGACCAGGCAACACGTTTCCAGTCATCAGGAATCCAATGTCGGTTTTGACGGCGCAGACGAGGCATAAAGGTTTGTGTCGTGCAGTCATCAAGGTTACACGAGTGGGCCTTCCTCTCCGAAAGACCATATCGATGATGTTTCGTTGAATGGTCCGCACGCTGACACTTGTTGATGGCCCAACATTAAAATTTACAACAATTTGCGGAAGGGTTGCACTTCTGTCACGTTGAGCGATTCTCTTTAGTCATCGTTGGTCCCGTTCTTGCAGGGTCTTTTTCTGGCCGCAGCGATGTCAAACATTTGATGTTTTACTGGATTCCTGATATTCAGGAAGTGGTCGTATGGGAAAATGTGCATTTCATCGCTACGTCGGAGATGCCGTGTCCCAACGCTCGTGCGCTGACTATAACACCACGTTCAAGCTCACTTAAATCTTGATAACCTGCCACTGTAGCAGCAGTAACCGATCTAATAACCGCGCCAGATATTTGTTGTCTTATAGAGGCTTTACCGACCGTAGCGCCTTATTCCACCTGTTTACGTATCTCTGTATTTGAATACGCATCCTATAACAGTTTCTTTGTCGCTTCAGAGTAGGATGAGTGAGGAAACAAGGTATGTGCTTTGAATGGTGGTAGTACAAGTGGCTCTGAACAAAAAGCGTCGTGGGGACATATGTCCTGTTCTTTACAGTGTCCAGGGAAACTAATGAAAATAATGGGGAACAGGATAAACGCAGGTGACAGTAAATGAAACGTTGTGATGTAATATTTTGTTTAATTGCGTATATTGCATGGGGGCTTAATTATTAAAAAGGATGCAAATAATTTTAATTTTCGTCGCTGAATGTCCGGCTACGAGGTCTCGTAACCGGTTGGCCCTGACTAGTATTAGTACGCAATCTGACTGCATAAAATAACAACCAAGAATGAAAGGAAATTTCCGTTAACACAATTAATTAATGAAGTCCCCAGCAACTATAAAGCTACGAAACAAAAACACAAATGTAACTGTTCTGTGTGTGGAAGTGTGATTCAACGTACACATCTGGCACGGTTCTTCCTCAATAAGACAAGGTATTTTAAATACCATTTACACTGAATTAATTAAATAAAACCAGTAATACTATAATTGCACATAGAAACCAGAAATACAGTCTAATACAAGAACACGAGCCAGATGCTTTGTTGACTGAACCTGTGACCAAGAGGCATTATTGTTTAAGACATTGAAATAATAAAAAAAAGGAATTTTTTACCTTCATATATATTGACGAAAAGCACACTCTGATCATTACAGCATCCCCAATCCAACAATCTCTGGAGTCTAGCCCATCAAAACAATATGACAACATCTGAACAAGCACTCTCCATGGGAACTTCTCAACAACGACTCACCACTGCTACATCTCAACAAGCACTGCCTACTGCTACTTCTCAATAAGCACTCTCCACTACCACATCTCAACAAACACTGCCAGTGGAGGCGGCTGAATAATACTCTTTGGCGCACTCTCTGGCGCTGTGGCTCAGTGTAGCCACCTTTCATATGCCCCTCCTCCACAGGCTAGAATTTGATGGTATTTTTGCCAGAATTGGTGGTGAAAATACCACCAAATTCGTAAAAAAAAAATACAGACAAAAATAAAAGATAATATTAATAAATAAATATCATATAACTAAATAAATTTTGGCTTTGCACTGACCGTTCCATAACCTAATATATATAATATAGTAAGGAATACAAATGCTTTCATACATGTGATTTTACATAATAGTTTACACAAGTACCATTCAATCAATGGCACCAGCAATGTCAAATAGGTGTAGGTAAGAGTCTCATAACATTTCACAAACAGTAAATACACAAAAAAATCAGTTTATACAAATATTCACATAAAATGCTTTCCATAGTTCAATAAACAAGTAGTTGACAGTTCCAGCAGTAGCACCCAGCAATGGTCAACAGGTGCAGACACCAACAAGTGACATTATTTCAGTAGAAACAGTTCCATCAGTGGCACCCAGCAATGTAAAACAGGTGCAGACAGCAAGAAGTAACATCATTTCAGTAGAAACAGTTCTAACAGTGGCACCCAGTAATTTTGAACAGGTGCAAACACCAACAAGTGACATTATGTCAGTAGAAACAGTTCA
Organism: Schistocerca americana; assembly: GCF_021461395.2. Taxonomy (NCBI): domain Eukaryota; kingdom Metazoa; phylum Arthropoda; class Insecta; order Orthoptera; family Acrididae; genus Schistocerca; species Schistocerca americana. The sequence goes on along the minus strand of NC_060121.1, from coordinate 515,699,129 downwards.
TCAGTGGCACCCAGTAATGTTGAACAGGTGCAGACACCAACAAGTGACATCATTTCAGTAGAAGCAGTCCATCAGTGGCACCCAGTAATGTTGAGCAGGTGCAGACACCAACAAGTGACATTATTTCAATATATGTAGTCCATTAGTGACATCCAGTAATGTTGAGCAGGTGCAGACACCAACAAGTGACATCATTTCAGTAGAAGCAGTTCCATTAGTGACACCCAGTAATGTTGACAGGTGCAGACAGCAACAAGTGACATCTCACCACTGGTTGAGCAGTTCCAACAGTGGCACCCAGCAATGTTGAGCAGGTGCAGACAGCAACAAGTGACATCATTTCAGTAGAAGCAGTCCATCAGTGGCACCCAGCAATGTTGAACAAGTACAGACACCAACAAGTGACATCATTTCAGTAGAAGCAGTCCATCAGCGGCACCCAGTAATGTTGAACAGGTGCACGTAACAGTCCATAATATTCACTATCACTAATTAGACAGTTCATCAGAGTTTATCAGCAGAAATTAAACATTTCCAAGTAGCACCCAGCAATGTTGAATAGGTGCAAGCACGAACAACAGTTTGAATGCACACACAATTGCTTTTACAAAATTATTATCAATGCTCTTATACTAAACATACAAATTATAATAAACACACAAATGATATCAGATAATTGTCATATTAAATATTACAAATACACAAATATCAGTAAACCTACAATATTTATGGGTGTCAGTGCAAGCCACAACAAACAAGTAAAATAATATTTATGTCGGTACCAATTATTTAGGATTAGGAAAGGAAAACACACAAAACACACTCACTCATCTTTCATCCACATTAAGTACTACTGTGTAATTGAATAGTGTTAACAGTGTAAATGCAATTCTGTCCAAAATTTTATGTTCAATTTGTGTATCAAGTAGTAGTGGTAACAGTGTGTAACAGTCAATAATAGTTAGTCAACGTCATAGTCATCATGTCAAGACCAATGTTTGCCAAGCCAAATCAAAATATACGGTTGCTGAACAACTGTCAGTGTGCCAAGATATGCAATTACTTCCTCTCTCCACAAAAAAAAGTATATATTGCTTAGTGATTTAACAAAGTGTGTGTGTAGACAATCTTCTTTCCACTTGAGTGTTCTAGTCTGCCATCTTCATCCTCCTTGTTCCATATAGACCAACAATACAAAAAAAAATGCTCCTCACTTACTTCACCTCTTATCCACCAAAACTCCAATAATCATCATCATCACATAATCTTAATACTTCAATAATACCTCTTACGTCAATACGTATAAACCTTATCATCAATATCATTTACCTTACCTCTTGTCCACCAAAACTCCAATAATCATCAACTTCACACAATCTCAATACCTCAATAATACCTCTTCAATACGTCGATATATATAAACCTTATTACCAATATCATTTCACTTCCATAACAACTCTTTCCTCTAGTCAGTCTCCTCGAACAAGTGCAGATAAAACCCTACTGCAAACTTCAATTCATCATCCCATACAATCCGAAGACACAATGTCCACACACAACCTCTGTGTAATCCATCTGACCCAAATCTTCTACTCATTATGAATCATAAAATACATTTTGGTTACCTTGTCCATCATTAAATAAAAGAAATGCATACATGACCTCTAACAGCCTTTAGTTCGACTAACTTTCAGTAGGTAAGTACGAGTACGGAGTTTTAATGATCGTAATATATCACAGTGTGTACACCACTTCAAGAATCATGGCAAAACAGAAGCAAACATGTGGAGTATTTCTTGTGTCAATTGTCACTTACTATTTCAATTGCTCACGAAGAATGCAGTGTAATAACTGTCAATGGTCTAAACCTAGTGTTGGTATGTCATATCGTTAGCTTCCTTCCTAGTAACATAAATTTATACAGCTTCCATAAAACCTCCAGCTCATGTGACTTCAATGAAGTTTCTTGTACCAATGTCGTTCGTAGAATTATAGCAGTTAATTTTCTTATCTTAAAATATAAGGCACTGAGCGTAAGCAAAACATGCAATAGCGAGTAAATGGACCAGTAGAGAACAGAATGTCAACAAGTGGATGCAGCACAATTCCTACCACGAGGCTCTGCCAAGCGAACAATCTATAATTAATACCACAGTGTGACCTAAACTCTATGTTTGTACACAGTATATCAGCATTTCTATATACCAAATTAAAGAGTAGTTATGACAACAAAACAGAAATGTGTAAATATGCAATCCATACGCAAAGCAGCAAATATATATCTTACATAATAAACAGGTCATTAATATCATATCAGCGTAAGCAAATAAATATTCATATGTCACCTTAATAAGTATACATGAAGGCGCAAGCAGATAAATCACAAAGTATAACTTACATACATAACCACATCAGCACAATTAATAAGGCGACAATTATAATTTAAATAAATAAGCACAGCAGGCACATAATTAAAAAATATGACATCAGTGAAAAAGCATAGCCGCCAAGCGATGCATAATATACACAAGTAACAACCCTGTTCATTAATCAATCATTGTCAAAATCAGTTAATGTACGCAAGCACGTCGCTTCAAAAGTAAATTCATAGAACATGAAATTTAGTACAAAGTATGAATCACGTAATCGCGAGCAGCAAATTACGTCTAAAGTGCGTACCTAAGTGGAAATATGTTACCTGAAAAATAAACTCAATTAATAGTTACCTTTTTAGTTTATTAGTTTCTTCTTCGAAATTACATTCTTCCTGAAAATTTCTCGATAGCAAGTCCTCTTAACGTCGGACACACAGAGAATTTACCTGAAGGTCTTAAATATTTTATACAACCGTATCCTGAAAAATACTGAACGTTAATAACATAATTTATCAAGCCACTATAGCTTTATACTGAATTTGATCGGAGAAATTAGACTGTGTATTTGTTTAAGGCTGTCAGTGCATTCGCACTGCGCGCTCGATCAGTTGTAGGTACGCGTGACGTAGGAAGTAATTGTTTGCGGTCAACGACTGCCTTGTGCGGCGCGCAGACTTGACTGTTGCTTTGAGTATGTGCCGCCGCCAAAACACAGCGCGGTATCCTTGTATTCTCTGCATGTTTACATGTAGCTGTTAGTTTCTCAGAAGTATGTCATTCCTCAAAAATTTTAACGTTCGATATATGATGTACTCCCTTAGAGCGCCGAGATTTAAGTTTCTACTTCGACAGTGTTATCATGAATAATTTTGCGAACTCTATATGGACCGTTATAAAGCAGAAAAAATTTGCGACACAAGCCTTTTCCTTTATGAGACAAAAAATGGCTCTGAGCACTATGGGACTCAACTGCTGAGGTCATTAGTCCCCTAGAACTTAGAACTAGTTAAACCTAACTAACCTAAGGACATCACAAACATCCATGCCCGAGGCAGGATTCGAACCTGCGACCGTAGCGGTCTAGCGGTTCCAGGCTGCAGCGCCTTTAACCGCACGGCCACTTCGGCCGGCCTTTATGAGACAAACGATGAGACTTAATTAACACCTTTTGACCAACTGACAAGGTTTTTAAACGACCAGGACGCTTAGCTGATTTCTCTCTTCTAGCAGCCGCAGATGCAATATTTTGTAGAGCCAGGTGTCACAACTTCAGAATGCCGCAGTTTCCGTGTAGGCGGAAATGGAACGATTTCAGAAATGCGATTTGTCGGTGCTTTATTTTTTAATATCAGTATAGGTGGTAAAGGAGTTGAATCATTAGGGAGTTCATTCAGAATGTTTTGAAAAATATGAAGATACTGATCCCACGTTCTGTGATTCTGATGACAGTAAAGACGACACAATTTATTGATTTCCTTCACCCATCTCTCTGAAGCATTAATTGAGGGTGAAAAAGTGAAATGAAAATTGGTTTAATCTTACGACGCCGTAGAGTACGAAGCCAAATTTTAGAGCAATCCATTATCTGATATAACCTTATAAACATGACCCACTTCTTTAAGAAAATGTTTGATGAAAGCGTTGGATACTGAACGAGCTGTTGCTTTGCGTAAAGGTGTAAAACACACATATTTTGATGTCAATTCCACTGCTACTAAAATGTACGCAAAACCATTAGTAGAACGAACCACTGGACCGAACAAATCGACTGCAGTCATGTCTTTTAATTTCGCTGGAATGATAGGAAGCAACGGTGCTCTGTGAGAAATAGTTGGCGGCTTAGCCTTTTGACATAATTTGCATTTGGCAAGAACAGATCGAATACGTTTTTCCATATTACTGAAGTAGCAATTTTCTCGTAATTTATGGAAGCATTTTCTGGGACCAAAGTGCGCATAACTGAAATGTGTATACCAAATCAATTTATTAACCCACTCAACAGGAATATAAACTAACCAAAAAGAGTTGTCAACCGATTTTCGCTTAAAAAGAACTTTCCAGATAGTTCGCAAAAACGAGGTGTGGCCAAATTGTCCAATCTAACATGGCGTCTAAGAAAATTACTGACACCAAGGAAACTACGAACATCACGTTTTGTAGTAGGAACAGCATAATTACGAATAGCGTCTAGTTTCTCTGGTTCAGGAAGAATACCTTCTGTAGGAATAATATGACCAAGAAATTTCACCTGAGAACGACCAAATTCAGATTTTTCCAAGTTCACTGTAATGCCAACTCTTGCAAAAAATACGTAATAATGAATCCAAAATTTTGTTGTGCTCACTCCAAAAACGTTTAGCAATAAGAATATCGTCAACATATGAAGTAATATTGTCACGAAGATAAACAGGTAAAATTTCGTTTAAACTACGAATGAATGCAGCAGAAAATATAGTAAGTCCAAACGGTAATTTCCGAAATCACTTTTGGGTAAAATAGTCATATCCGGTTATTCTTTACTGACTCTCTAGATAGATTGATAGTTGAAGAGTTGTTTTTATAGATACAAAGAATAGTAAAAGAGTAGGCAGCAGTGCAGAAAACTAAAAGGGAAATAGCACTACTACAGCTCGGGGCCCTGTGCACGCTACGGCACATATTCACTTAGTGTAGTGAATCCCCTGAGGACATTAATAGCCGCACATAAATTCCAGTTTGTGACTTAGTGGCCAATTTGGTGGAAGTGCGTACATAAATTGATCTAACCATGAACATGGATGTATGTCATTCTTAGAATTGCGAAAGATCTTAAATTTCCAAACAGTTAAGAAGTGTTTATGGTCAAAGTTTTCTCCTCGTGGCGACAAAGACCTACCGCGTCTGTCCCAGTCCGAATGTCGATTATTGTCAAGTTCTCGCGCCTGGCGCTCTCTTGTTGCATCTCGTAAATGAAACAAATTATTTTCTTCAAACCCCTCTGCTATCTGTGATTCTAAATTTCTTCTGCTGTCTTTTCCTACGATTTCGCCTTCAATTTGTTTGACTTGCTTTTGTAATGCCTCAAATTCCCTTTTAACGCGTTCATTAAATTTTCCCTGTTTTTCAACATGTTTATTTATGTTCTGGTACTCTTCTGTTTCTGCAAATGGCAATGGAGTTGTATCATCCGAATCTCTGTCCCCATTTAAACTAAGACTTGTCAATTTATCTGAAATCTCCTCAACTCTTTCCGATAAGTCACCTATCTGTTCTTTCTGTTTATTTACGTCTTCCGTAAGTGTCGCGACTCGGGTTTCAGTATTAACACATTTAGTAGTTAACTGTTCATACTGTTGTGTTAGGTTGTTCAATCTGTCATTTGGTACGGATTCCTCGATTCTTTCAAATATTTCTTCCTTATCGTGTGCACATTGTAAATTTAACTCTGAAAATTTTTGTAGTACCACGCGATCTCTTTCTTCTTGTTCTCTATCCTGTTCTTTTTGTCTTATTTCTATTGAAATTAATCTGTTATTGTGCGAATTCAAAATCGGCTGTATTTCTTCTCTAATTTCTTTGTTTGGTTCATCTTTGATGTTTTTGAAACATGTCCCTATTCGTGAGCCTAACTGTGTTTCCATTGTCTCCATCTTCGTTTTAATTGTTCCTATTCGTGATCCCACTGTTTTTAATTCAGATCTTAACTGTGTTTCCATTGTTCTCAATTCAGATCCCAAATTTAATATTGCACTCATTAACTGCTCCATATTAACTGGTTCGAAATTCTTTTCACCCCTAACATTTCCCGCAAAACCAACTTCCTCCGTCAAAGCTGTAAAGCTATCTGTGTTCGATACTGTTCCAGAATCTTCTGTCGTTAATCTCGTATTCTGAAAATTTTTTGATTGTGAAAAATTTTGAAATGGTTCCAGACTATTTTCCCGACTTATTAAATTGTTTTCAACTTCATTATTCATCATACTATTCTCATGTGTTGGCGAGTTCGCCATGTTAACAATTTCGTCATTCTCACTATCCATCATTTTTGCCTTTTTCATCGATCGCGTAATCATTTACAAAACATACAAAACTCGTCACTATACGAAAATTACACACAATGACACTTTATCACCAACAATATCATTCACACGAAATGCTTCCCTCAAACACGATTAACGAACAATTGAAATCTTCATAATTGCACAGAATTGTCAAACCCGTATACAAGGCAACAAAAATTAAATTCTGCAAAAAATACCATTAGAAGAATGACAATTACCAAATCTACACATGCAATATAGACTACAATTACTAAACTACAAATTACTACAACAATACTACTGTCTGCTATTTTTACAATCAGAAGAATTCCAAGGGACGATCCGAAGCAGCGGTCGCCACGTGCATGGGGCCTTAATTATATAATGAATGCAAATACTTTTTAATTTTTGTCGCTGTCTGTCCGGCTACGAGGTCTCGTAACCGGTTGGCCCTGACTAGTATTAGTACGCAATCTGACTGCATAAAATAACAACCAAGAATGAAAGGAAATTTCCGTTAACACAATTAATTAATGAAGTCCCCAGCAACTATAAAGCTACGAAACAAAAACACAAATGTAACTGTTCTGTGTGTGGAAGTGTGATTCAACGTACACATCTGGCACGGTTCTTCCTCAATAAGACAAGGTATTTTAAATACCATTTACACTGAATTAATTAAATAAAACCAGTAATACTATAATTGCACATAGAAACCAGAAATACAGTCTAATACAAGAACACGAGCCAGATGCTTTGTTAACTGAACCTGTGACCAAGAGGCATTATTGTTTAAGACATTGAAATAATAAAAAAAAGGAATTTTTTACCTTCATATATATTGACGAAAAGCACACTCTGATCATTACAGCATCCCCAATCCAACAATCTCTGGAGTCTAGCCCATCAAAACAATATGACAACATCTGAACAAGCACTCTCCATGGGAACTTCTCAACAACGACTCACCACTGCTACATCTCAACAAGCACTGCCTACTGCTACTTCTCAATAAGCACTCTCCACTACCACATCTCAACAAACACTACCAGTGGAGGCGGCTGAATAATACTCTTTGGCGCACTCTCTGGCGCTGTGGCTCAGTGTAGCCACCTTTCAATATTTCCTCACAAAAGATGTTCAAAAAGTTCACAGTCAACAGCAACGCGTTTAGCCACCCTTGTAGACAGCCGCAGTGTTGCTGATCCGAGCTCATTCGTACGCTCGTAAAATACGAGTGAGATGTTACTCCTTGTGCTTATAGACTTCGCTCTTAAACCAATCCCTCAAACAGTAATATAATAGAGCAATATCGGGTAAATGTGGTGGACAAGAAATGACTCCATGGTGACCAATCCAACGCCCAGAATACGTTTCAATGAGGTACTGTGCCACTGGCCCTATGGAATGTGCAGGAGATCCGTTATGCTGGAAATACATACGACGTCGTGTTGCCAAGGAATATCTAACTAATATTCTGGAAACACATTTTCAAGGAAATCAGGACATGTGACTCACGCCAGTGATTTTCAAACTGCTGTATGATATGGTTAAGGAAACACATATGTTCATTTGAAGTTTTTTGTTCAGTATCACCCATACTATCACCTCTCAAAGCATATACCTTTCCTCCTGACTCACCATGTATATACTTACTTACACCGCGCAGCACAATTACCAAGCGAGGTGGCGCAGTGGTTGGCACATTCGTCTCGCATTCGGGAGGAAGACGGTTCAAACCCGCGTCCGGCCATCCAGATTTAGGTTTTACGTGATTTCCCTAAGTCGCTCCAGGCAAATTTCAGGAAGATTCATATGAAAACGCGCGGTAGATTTCCTTCCCCATCCTTGACCCCCTCCGAGCTTGTGTTCCGCCTCTAACGGCCTTGATGTTCTCCTTCCTTCCTTTTCGCAACACAACTAAAGAATCATTTTTCCGAAGCCGCAAACGTTCCCCCATTGCGACGCAGAAATTTGAAATTTGGCTTAAAGGTGCCATAACCTTCCTCAGTAACGATGACGCCCTGCGACGTCACCCCCGGGAACGGCGACGCTTCAAATTGGCACCAAGTTTTACCACAATTTTTCCAAACGCTACCGTCGACGTGCCATGCGACTGGAAGGCCGTCACACCCCTTATTACTCACATTTCACTCATTCTTTTGACGTCTGTGTGATGGATGTCACAATAGTGATTCCCAGGGTTGAAATCACCCGGTTTTCTTATGGGTGGCCGAGGAAATCACCATCGTCATTGCTCAGAATCCACACGAAAAGGCATTGGGTGGCATAAAGGGCTTCAACGAAACCACGCTTTCCGTTGGTACGTTGATTCCCACACATTTAGGAGTCAAAAACGACAGTTCACAGTGCTGTGAGCAACAGGATGGCGTTATTGACAACCTTCGACACTGCCGACACCACCATCACTTGGAGTAGGTGGTGGTGCTGACACGCCCGGACGATTCAAATCGTCTGTAAGGACATCGTGGGCTTGAAACATCATGGAACTTGACCGTACCCCTTTGGAGTGCCTTGGTACTTCAGTTTTTGGTTTGGTATAAAGCGTGGAAGCACTATGGACCATTCAAAACCACTCGACGAAATCTGAACGTGATCCGAAGCAGAAAATGATCCATATGCTTTTTAGCCTTCGTGTTTCACGCCTCCTGTGGCGTGATCACTGGGGAAATGGAAGGGGTTGCAACATTGCAACATTGAAACTTGCATGAATAAAATGGCAAAGGGTCGTTATGTCCCTGTAATACCGCCTCCTCCACAGTTCGGCACCATGCTCGGCGCATCTGCCCACCTTTGTTAAGCGCTCTCAAAGCACGTGTATCTGTACAGAGAGAAACTCTGACAGAGTCCTAGCCGCCTGCAGGCGGGCTGCATTACTTCTCTAGCGCCTGCTAGCAGGCATACTGGTCGGCATCGGAGGGGTGTGAACGGTATGCAGTTTTCATGATTGTTTCCACTAGTTTTTCTTTTGTTGAACTGCCAGCAGAAGAAAAACTAGCGGAAACGATAATGAAAACCACAAAAGAAGTAGAGGTATCTACGAAAGCTATTAAACAACTGGACACACTGGACTCGCATTCGGGAGGACGACGGTTCAATCCCGCGTCCGGCCATCCTGATTTAGGTTTTCCGTGATTTCCCTAAATCGCTCCAGGCAAATGCCGGGATGGTTCCTCTGAAAGGGCACGGCCGACTTCCTTCCCTGTCCTTCACTAATCCGATGAGACCGATGACCTCGCTGTTTGGTCTCTTTCCCCAAAACCAACCAACCAAACAACTGGAAAGTTAAGAAATGAAAAAAGGGCCTTATTGTCAAAGAGACGAGAGAAGAGATTTGAAACAACTATTGACAAGATAGAATACTCAGGACTATACGAGTGTATAAGGAAGAAAATAAAAGCAGAATACAAATATATCTTAAAATTAGCGCTACAGAATAAAAGATGCTGTAAGAAAGTTAAACAAATGCTTATGACTGGACAAAAGAAACAATAAAAACTGACGGTGATAAAGGGAGCATAAAAGATAAGGAAGAAATTCCAGATGTGTGTGAGATCTTAAGGGACCAAACTGCGGAGGTCATCGGTCCCTGCACTTACGTACTACTTAAACTAACTTATGATAAGAACATAGTAGACTTAGTAGATAGTGTCGGAGGTTCCATGCGGCTTTTCGCGGATGATGCTGTAGTATACAGAGAAGTTGCTGCATTAGAAAATTGTAGCGAAATACAGGAAGATCTGCAGCGGATAGGCACTTGGTGCAGGGAGTGGCAACTGACCCTTAACATAGACAAATGTAATGTATTGCGAATACATAGAAAGAAGGATCCTTTATTGTATGATTATATGATAGCGGAACAAACACTGGTAGCAGTTACTTCTGTAAAATATCTGGGAGTATGCGTACGGAACGATTTGAAGTGGAATGATCATATAAAACTAATTGTTGGTAAGGCGGGTACCAGGTTGAGATTCATTGGGAGAGTGCTTAGAAAATGTAGTCCATCAACAAAGGAGGTGGCTTACAAAACACTCGTTCGACCTATACTTGAGTATTGCTCATCAGTGTGGGATCCGTACCAGGTCGGGTTGACGGAGGAGATAGAGAAGATCCAAAGAAGAGCGGCGCGTTTCGTCACTGGGTTATTTGGTAACCGTGATAGCGTTACGGAGATGTTTAATAAACTCAAGTGGCAGACTCTGCAAGAGAGGCGCTCTGCATCGCGGTGTAGCTTGCTCGCCAGGTTTCGAGAGGGTGCGTTTCTGGATGAGGTATCGAATATATTGCTTCCCCCTACTTATACTTCCCGAGGAGATCACGAATGTAAAATTAGAGAGATTAGAGCGCGCACGGAGGCTTTCAGACAGTCGTTCTTCCCGCGAACCATACGCGACTGGAACAGGAAAGGGAGGTAATGACAGTGGCACGTAAAGTGCCCTCCGCCACACACCGTTGGGTGGCTTGCGGAGTCTCAATGTAGATGTAGATCACACACACCCATGCCCGAGGGAGGGCTCAAACCTGTGGCGGGAGCGGTCGCACAATCCATGACATGGCGGCTCAAACCGCACGGTCACTCCGCGTGGCAAGAAATTCTAGAGCATGTCAGAGATTTCTACAGCAAACTACCTTGACGGAAAAAAGATCACAACACCAAAAAGTAATTGATGTAGAAATTTTGGGAATACCTTTGCCTAGGTATATTTAAATGATTAACATTGCAAGATCACAGACTAATGTAAGCACGAGATAAGCCACTGCAAATTTTAAATGCTAGTATACTAATAACCAGTGTAACCGCCAGAATACTGAATACAAGCATGCAAACGTACATGCATTGTGCTGTACAGGTCGGATTTCAGTTTCTGGGATGGAGTCCCATGCCTGCTGCACTTGCTCAGTCAATACAGGGACGGTTAACGCTATTTGTGGATGACACCGATGTCGTCAACCGATGATGTCCCATATGTGTTCGAAAGGAGACAGGTGTGATGCTCGAGCAGACCTAGGCAACATTTCGACACTTTGTGGAACATATTAGGTTACGACAGTAGTATGTGGGCGAGCGATACCCTGTTGGAAAACATCACCTGGAATGTTGTTCATGAATGGCAGCGCCACGAGTCGAATCACAAGACTGAAGTACAAAAATGGCTGTGAGCACTATGGGACTTAACTTCTGAGGTCAACAGTCCCCTAGAACTTAGAACTACTTAAACCTAACTAACCTAAGGACATCACACACATCCATGCCCGAGGCAGGATTCGAATCTGCGACCGTAGCGGTCGCGCAGTTCCAGACTGTAGTGCCTAGAACCGCTCGGCCACTCCGGGCGGCACTGAAGTACAAATCTGCAATCATTGTGCGTAGGATAATCACGAGAGTGTTCCTGCTGTCATACGTAACTGCATCCCAGACCGTAACACCAGGTGTAGATCCAGTGTGGCTAGCACGTGGACAGGTTGGTTGCAGGCCCTCAACTGGCCTCCTCCTAACCAACACACGGCCATCACTGGCACCGAGGCAGAACAGGCTTTCATCAGGAAAGGCAACAGACCTCCATCCTGGCCTCCAACAAACTCTCGCTTGACGCTACTGATGTCGCAAATGGCGGTGATTTGGGATCAGTAGAATGCACGCTACAGGCGCCTGGCTCGAAGCTGTCCTTGAAGGAACCGATTAGCAACAGTTCGTTGTATCACTGTGGTGTCAACTACTGCTTAAATTGCTACTGTAGATGCAGTGCGAGGTACTAGAGCCATAAGCCGAACACGATGGTCTTTCTTGTCGATAGTGCCACGTATGCGTCCGGAGCCCAGTCATCTTGCGACCGTACATTCTAGTGACCACCGCTGCCAGAAATAATATACAGTGGCTACGTCCCAGTCCGCAGTTCGTGGTCGTGCGGTAGCGTTCTCGCTTCCCACGCCCGGGTTCCCGGGTTCGATTCCCGGCGGGGTCAGGGATTTTCTCTGCCTCGTGATGACTGGGTGTTGTGTGATGTCCTTAGGTTAGTTAGGTTTAAGTAGTTCTAAGTTCTAGGGGACTGATGACCATAGATGTTAAGTCCCATAGTTCTCAGAGCCATTTTTTGAAGCTACGTCCCTGCCAAGTCTTTCTGCAGTATCGCAGAAGGAACATCCAGCTCCTATTACGCGATCTTGTTCAAACTCAGTGAGATGTCGATGGTGTCTTTGCCGCTTTAAAAGCGTTCTAGACAAACATCAACTCACTATGTCCAATTTCAGAGGTAATTAACGTTCTCGGTCGTTACAGCGCTTATTTAAAGCAAACCTGATTTTCATCCTCATAATGGCGCTACTAGTGCTACTCTTAGGCGTCTGGCGCGAAATTTGAGTAGACATCATCTTTCAGATGTAGAAGCACGCCTACCAAGTTTCTTTTATGTCGCACAACTCGTTCTTGGAGCTGCGACTTTTTTCCGTTAGTGTATATGAAGAAACGCATGAACGGCTAAGAACACCTAACGCAAATGAAAGTGAGGAAGTCCCAGAAATCCTCCCGAAAGAAACACGGGAAACTATAAACGAAATGCAGAATGAGTAAGCACGTCTGACCGAGCGAGGTGGCGCAGTGGCTAGCACACTGGACTCGCACTCGGGAGGACGACGGTTCAATCCCGTCCGGCCATCCTGATTTAGGTTTTCCGTGATTTCCCTAAATCGCTCCAGGAAAATGCCGGGATGGTTCCTTTGAAAAGGCACGGCCTTCCCTAATCCGATGAGACCGATGACCTGGCTGTTTGGTCGCTTCCTCCAAACAACCCAACCCAACTAAGCACGTCACGATGGTCAGACGATTGAAATACTTAAGCTTTCTGCTAAAGAAACAGAAATACATGAGGCTAAAATCTTTACTGCTTGTTTACAAAAAAGTTGAATCCCCGCCTCATGAAACAAGGGAAACACAATCCTTCTTTACAGAAATGGAAGTATTCAAGATTTGAGGAATTATCGTTCTATCAGTTTACTCCCTCTCATCTACAAAGTTTTGTCTAAAATCCTGACAAATGGCATCAGTGGTATCGAGGGAAACCCACAGCCCATGGAACAAGCTGGATTGCGCAGTGGGTATAGCAGAATTGACTATATACACACCCTGAGTGAAGTAGTTAATGGAGCCAATGAGTAGGAACGCCATGTGCTTAATTTTTACAGACTTTGAAAAGTCCTTTGATTCTTTCAGCCGCACTGCTGTCATACAGGCGCTGACCAAACGAGATGTGGAATAAAAGTACATAAACGTATTTGATAACATCTATGATACCTCGATGGCTTCTGTCAGCATACGAAAAATCACTAGGAAATCCTACATTGGAGGAGGAGTGAAGGATGGTTGACCCTATAATCACCAAACTGTTTATAGCAGTCCTTGAGATGGTTACGTCCAGAAGTAATTGGAAAGAAAGGGGAATTAGAATAAAAGGGAAAAGGCACTCTAGTTTGAGATTTTCAGACGATATAGTAGTCGTAGCCAACAATATGGTAGAACCGTAACCAACCGTTAAGGTTTTATCAAACAGTGCATAAAAAGTGGCCCTTAAGACAAATATGTCCAACAAAATACTGTGAACAACAAACGGGTAGTTCCAAGACTAATAACATTGAACAACAACAGTGTAAACATGTTAACGAATATTTTTATCTGGGAAAAATAATTAACATCCAAGGAGATTTAAAACATGGCATATTTCTTATGGAAGAAAGGCAACCGTTCTGGCTTGGTTAAAATGGCTCTGAGCACTATGCGACTTAACTTCTGAGGTCATCAGTCGCCTAGAACTTAGAACTAATTAAACCTAACTAACCTAAGGACATCACACACATCCATGCCTGAGGCAGGATTCGAATCTGCTACCGTAGCAGTCGCTCGGTTCCAGACTGTAGCGCCTAGAACCGCACGGCCACTCCCGCCGGCTGCAACCGTTTTAAAACCTAATATGACAACAAACGTATTTTTCTCGAACAGTGTGTTCTGCCCCTACTGACATATGGCGTTGAAACTTGGATTTTAAACGAATTAAAAAAACTACAAACATTTCAGAGAGCTGTGGAAAGATCACTCCTACATCTTACTGAGAGAAATCGGAAAAGAAGTGTATAGATAAGAGCAATATCAGTTCAGGATGTTGTGGAAAGGGTAAAGACTCTAAAATGGAAATGGGCAGCACATATCGTACGAAGAAATGACGGAGCGTGGACAATGGCAGTATTAGAGTGGAGTCCCAGAAAAAAGGTGAAGACTACAAAGGAAATCACGCGACTACTAGAGTACAGAACTGAAGAAAACCGCAGTCTTCATGTGGTTGAGGATAGCGGGAGATAGAGAGCCAAGGAAAGAGCTACCGAAATGAAGGAAGTGAGAAACGAAGACGAACATCTCTACTAAGTGAAGTTTATCACAGTTAACATAAAACTTATTTAATGAATGAAAATAACATATTGCAATGCAAACACCTTTAATTTTGTGCCAAAAGGCAGTTCATATCTGCAAATGAAAATATTCCTATAAAAAGTACATTTAAATATGCGCATGTTCTCATTTGAATGACCCATTTGGACATGTTCAGCTTTGAATGATTTTCAAAAGCAGACATATGTTCTTTTTAATAACTTACATCTTACTGTATAACGCTTGCTATGCTATATCATATTATATATTTGTCACAATTTAGGATGCGATGTAACGGAAAAATTTATAATTTGTCAATTATGACATTGATATTCAATGTTTTACAGGAAGTTCTGATTTTATTGTTACTTCACAATTATTTAAAGTATTTCAAAACATCGTAACAGAATACAGTGATGTAACAGTGCCATTACCTATTATTAAAAATGTTCTTTGTGGTAACTATTACAATTAAGCATAGAAACCAGAAGAATCTTCTAAACAATCACAAGCAATTTTCTCTGCCTTTCTGTTGAACAACATGAGTATTTCGTCAACGATGGAGGCACACCAAGTTCAGATCTCTCGATTTTTCCAGTCTTCTCCGAAAATTGTTTACAGTAAACCGTCAACATCTTCTCGTCATCTGAGTTAGAATGGCTGAGAAGTACTTCATTTCGTGGGTAATTAGGGTTTCTTAATGGTCCAACCACGTTTCTAAAGTGGCTTATGCTCTTCTACAGATAACTGGGATCTCTAGAACGCGGCTGTCTCCATATCAAAAAGATCCTGTTCTTTTTTTGTGTAGGACTAATGGTTTGACACAGCCAGCGAAAGAATATGATAGATAATGTAGCGCTTAGTTTTTGGAGGCATTGCAGGTTGCATGGAACCTATCGTTAGGGACAGCGTTTTGCAGCCAGCAAATGATACTATGCTAGGGGTGCGTATTTCAGTGTGTGAGAGTGAGTCTTAACTCTTGTTCGATCGAGATATTGAAGCAAGTAGGATTTTGCAAACAGAATGATAAGCTTTTTTAAAGGCAACCGAAAGTGCTTGAAAAGACGAGTACACTGATATAACGATTGTAGTTCTGAGGCTGAAATTCTTTTCAAAAGAATCCGAGAAATATTCTAAACTGAAAGGCAAGCTGGCTGTTGCGTTCTAAACACGTTCGTGTCTTACGCCTATTTACTAGTCGGCATTGCAGAACTAGTAGGAGCTACTGTGTTATCCATCGGCAGGTCATTTCTGCTTCAACATTCCTTGCTTGTAGACATGTACATCAATGAGGAGAAGTTACGCGTGCTATTTTTATACGGTGAAAGCCAAAGAAATGCTATCGAAATGGATGACGGCATAAGTATGTCTATCCTGATCGTCGTCGTTCGTTGCGCAAGGCACTTACACGTATTATTGGGTTACTGGTGCGAAGCGCCAGCTTTAACTTTAGAGGACGAGGACGCAGATTCTAACTGACAAAGCAAATGAAGAAGCTGTTCTGGCTATGTCGCCTATCAAACCACATTGTAGCACGAGACGTACTTCCAAAGAATGTGGGCCGAGTGTCATTCGTATCTAGAATCAACGTAAATTCCAGCCTTATCATCTGTCACTGAAACAGGCACGCGGAGGACGTGATTTCGAACTCCGTATAGAATTTCAGCGGTTTGCTCTATAGCGCCTGGAAACGACACTGCTTTTATTCGGCGTGTGCTCTTTACCGAACTACGACAAAGTAAATTTACGTAACATACACTGCTGGGCAGCGGAAAATGCACGTTCACACAGTCAGGCAGAACAACAAGGGCCGTGAAGCGTAAACGTACGGTGCGACATCATAGGAAATGTTGTGGGATATTACATCATTCCAAAGGCATGAAACGGAAATACGTATGCACACCTCTTCTACGAACTTCCTTCCTGTTCATCTAGAAGAGATACCACTAGATAAGCGACAGCGTATGTGGTTCGAACACGACGGCTACCCAGGTGATCCTTCCCGTGTTGCAGAGTAAATACTGAATGAAACGTTTCCTGACAATTGGACATGACAGAATGCTGCAGTACAAAGGCTGGCCAAGTTCCCTGATTTGACACCGATCGATTTTTTTCCAAAGGGAGCACTGAAAGATGCAGTTTACCATGAAGCCGCAACCAAGCCAGACGATATGCGCCATCAAATCGCCACAGCATACAATCACCTCATGTTCTTTCATCTGTTCATCTATTTCTCGAATGGTGATTGCACTTAAGCCTTGCAGTCGGTGATTAGCAATTTGAGCACATGCTGAAGAGAAGTGTAAAACTACATTGCATTAAGAAAAGTGTTTATTTTATGTGTGACATGTCATTCTGAATAAAATGTTTAGTTTGTTTAGAGTGCAGTTCGTCCGATTACAGTGCTGCGTAATATCTGCAGACACATTTGTCTAACAGCGGGCGTTTTACCTTTAAAAAGCATTCAGGCGGCTCCTGGCAAAGGCAGGTCAGGTGCTACTCTTTCCATGAATAGGGCTGTTTATTAATATGAAGTATGAAGGGCTGACGTCTCTGTTTCGGATTTGACAAGTAGGCTGCAACACGGAGGGTTGAAATGGAGAACTGGCTTCCACAAATATATGGAAACGTACACCCATTTGAAATACACTGGGGTCCAAAATTAAAGATCAAACGGAATTTTTGCAAGGTTGCGTTTATTTTGCCGTAAAGCATTATAAACAGGTGATAATGAAGTAGAAACAGTGTAAAGAACACAGAACGTAAACAATTACAACATGCGTAACGGTAGACAAAAAGGTTCTTCGTTTTATCTAACTTAACGGATTTGTTCACGCATTCCGACAGCTTATTAATGTGCTCATTATGGGGTGTGACAACCTCCGGCAGCAACACAGGCCTGACAACTACGGGACATACAGTGAACGATGTCATCAGTCTTATTTTGAAGCAATAACGACCATTATTCCTGCACAACTGCTCGAAAGTCTTGGGTAGTGGATGGTGGATGCTGACGTAATGCAATCCGAGTCGGCAGTGCACCCCAGACATGCGCTATGGGATTCAAATAGGAAGAGCGAGCAGGCCACGTCGTCTTCCTTTTCTAAGACTACATCAACCACCTGTGGTCTATGAGGTCGACCATTATTGTCCATCAATACAAATTCTTGGCCCACAGCACCTTGAAACAACCGCACACGAGCTCCCAAGATTTCGTCACGACACCTGACAGCAGTTAAATCTTACCGATTCACCTGTACAACTTCATGAAAAGCTGTTCGAGTGGTCAACATAATCCCTGCGCTCAGCTTTAGGTATTCTCCCCGATATCGGTCTCTTTCTACATTGTTTGGGTCCCGAAATCGTATTCCATGTTTCCTCCAGAGGAGAGTCCGTCGAGAATCGCTCTCCAGACCAAATCGGGAGAAGAACCAAGGAGCACTGTTCGATCGTCCAGGTGGCATGCTGACGACTCTGTTCTAGACGTTCGCTCTAGTCCTTCTGTGGAGACGCGTCAGAGGTACACATACGGCAGGTATCCGACAGTAAAGGCCGCCCTGCGAAGCCTTCTGTTCGCCGTTTGCCTCGCTACAACACGTCCAGTGGATGCTGCGAGGTCAGCTGCCAATTGCTGTTCGGTACTAAGGCAGTACCATTGTACCCTACCCTGGTCACTAGGATACAGCATCGGTCTCCAGAAAGCGTCGCCACATCGGAGAAACAGCAGAACGATTCACTTTAAGCCATCGGGCCACATCAGTTTGCGACTTTCTTCTTCCATTCTTCCTACGCCTATCCAACGGAGAGTGTCTGGCAGGCGTCTTCTCCATGCCATACTGCACCGTCTTTGACAGTGTACACAGCGATTGTGTATGTGGAACTACCCGATAAATACTCCGCCGTGTGATGGGTGCCCTGACGTCACGCTGACATGGTTGTCCGTTGACAAGAATGCCATCTTCCGTGCAGAACTCGATCGCACGGACATCCGTTCACAGTTTGTGTGATTATGTTGTGAATTAGGCACAGGAAGGGTAAACAGTGGTTTGTTACTTTAATTTTGGACACCAGTGTAGTTTTCCTAAGTCGCATCTCTTACCCCAGAGCCGGCCGGGGTGGCCGAGAGGTTCTAGGCGCTACAGTCTGGAACTGCGCAATCGCTACGGTCGCAGGTTCGAATCCTGCCTCGGGCATGGACGTGTGTGATGTCCTTAAGTTAGTTAGGTTTAAGTAGTTCTAAGTTCTAGGGACTGATGACCTCAGAAGTTAAGTCCCATAGTGCTCAGAGCCATTTGAACCATTTTTCTTGCGCCAGAAGCTAGTATGTGCGTTATCAAAATGAGCCATGTATGTATGTCGTTTAGAAAATGAAATTTCATTTTAGTAACGCAGGCCTTTCTTGCCGCATATAACGACAGTCTGGCATGAGATTCTTGCTTGACGCAATTTTTAAACCGCAATGTCGACTGTGGCAGCATTGCTTTTCCATTTTTGGCACATTTCTTGGATTCTTTCGCTAAACGTTTCAGCGTCAATATTAACAAGCGCTCTGTCACTGTAACTGTCTTTCCAACAGCTACTGAATGTGGTTGTGAAAAGTATACACTTGTTTAAATACTTCGGTTGATACTAGAGTTCAGAGCATTCTCCAGGCCGCTGTGCGTGCAAATTCAAGAGACCCCGAGAGACGGTGTCACCAGACTTGTTCTTCGTTTGGCTTCCTAAAATCCAGCAAGAGAGCGATACAAAAATTGGACGTGGGACGGTAGTAACGATCGAACCCGAACCAGAGGCTGAGCAGTCTCGTGTGCTATCGTTTGCACTATGAGAACAACTGACACTAAATGTATCTGGGGGGCCACTGGCATTTTTTGACCACCTCTTATATGGGAAGGCTGGTTTGAACGGCACAGTGCTTGACTAGGAATGGTCCTATTAGAAGAGGTACGCCATTGCCTCCTCCGACCTTTGAAACGACTTTCGCAGTCAGTTACAAGTAACCCAAAGTTTAAAGTGGACTCCGAGCCACACTGTATTCGTGCAATACAACTGAACCCGAATAATAACACAGAAAAATTGAAATTCAGTTTTTATAGTTGGTCACAGCTGGATGCTCATTTTCAGAGTGGAGAAGTAGTAACATGTGCCTGCCTTTTTTAAATAAAATTAATTCTGTATTTTATGTGAAAAGGCAATAATTTAAAAGATAAAACATAGCAATCAATGCAAATTCGTACTTCCACTTACAAGAGACTGGACTACTCGTCATCACCGATTTCGTCCAAATTTATGGCGTATGCCGGGGTCGGCCAGAACAGAAACTGAAAGAAGTGGGAGCTCCAGATGGCCAAACGTTTAGGCAAAAATATTTCTGGTGCGGATCAGGCGAGGCATGAAGCGTTTGTATTAGCTTTGTTTCCAGGCATTGGTTGGCGCAGCGGAAAGAACACGAAACGGTAATCCGAGGGTCACTGAATTGAGTCCCTGTGTGGAAACCTTCATGTAATTTTTTATTTGTATTTTTTAAGTTACCTGCATTGCTCAGTATTTTGGCTTATTAATATTTTCATAAAAAGATTGAAAACAAAAGTCGAAGGAAAATTTGCTGGATGAGCATGTGGAAAAATAAAGGAATGTCGTGATTATTCCATCAAAATATGGATACAAAATTTTTTGGGTTATATGATGAAGTCTTACGTGCAGGAGAACTAATTTCTTCTGCTAATTGACTGACGGAGTGGACAAAAATTTCCGCAATTTTATGAAGAGATCTTTGAAGATGAAAAAGGTAGCCATTAAACAGTATTAATGTGGTTCCTCCCCTTCCCCCTCCCCTCCACCACTCCCCCACCCAAAAGCAAGTGCTCTCGCTACTGCAACCCTGCAAAGTTTATTTTTACCATCAGCTTCAAACCTGCTAGAAACTCAACGAGAGAGGAAAATCAAACACATTCCGAGAAGACAGAGTCCATTGCCAATATTTGCTGAAATAATGCATTATGCTTTGTTCGCTCCCACTTCGTGCGATAATACAACCTCTTATGAATTTAAATCAGGTTTGTTTTTCTGCAGAGACTGTAAAACCATTATCTAATTATTATAATGCGGGGGTTGTTATATGTGCAAGTTGCCTGTTTTTATGGCGAAGATCCCCCCGCACTTCTAAAGCATCGACTGTAAAATAATAAAAGTATCTAATTTAGACAAGAAGAGAACAGAAGCTTTCGAAATGTGGTGCTACAGAAGAATGCTAAAGATTAGATGGATAGATCACGCAACTAATGAGGAGGTACTGAACAGAATTGGGGAGAACAGGAATTTGTGGCGCAACTTAACTAGAAGAATCGGTTGGCAGGACTTATTCTGAGCCATCAAGGGATGACGAATGAAGTACTGGAGTGCAGCGTGAAGGGTAAAAATCGTCGAAGGAGTCCAAGGGATAAATATACTAAGCAGATCAAGAACGACGTAGGGTGCAGTAGTTACTTGAAGATGAAGAAGCTTGCAGAGGATGGGGTAGCATGGAGAGCTGCATCAAACCAGTCTCTGGACTGAAGACCACAACAACCATTTTATATACGACGTTCTCGTTTTGACCTTTCCGTTCGTGACTTTTATAAAAATATTAATAAATACAATGTATTAAGCATTATTTCTGCGTCTTTGCAGTGTAAATAATGTGAAAATTGAAAACAGAACAAAAAGGTTTCTGCATAGAGATTCTACTCTTTCTGCTGCGCCAACCGCTACTTGGAAACGACGGTAACATAAATGGCTCACGCCTACTCGTGCTGAAATGATATTTTTTCTGAACATCGGTTCATCTGGATCTTCCACTTCTGCCACTTTCATTTCCAGCCAAGCGCTGCATATACCACAAATATGGACGAAATCGCGGTGATGACGGGTAGGCGCGGCCCCCTAGTTACCCAAGGCCCGGGTCCTCGAGATGGGTGAATGGTATGTATGTATTGAATTTCGTCGTGTCTAGTTCCGTGAGTCCGTCTAATGATACATTATTTCTCGTACGGCAGAGTACGATCGCGTAGGGATACGCTATGTGTCATTAAAGGGTTAAGATGGTGTGAACACCTGAAGATAGCAATATTCAGCCGAATTCCGTCAGCCCAATCTGTTTTTGGTATGAAAAATGAACGAAACAAAAAGTTGGCCCTTTTCTTTAAGAGAGATCCTTTCCGGAGTTGTATTCTCAAGCGGGCTTGTACGGGATATTGATCACTGTTCTTGTTCCTCCTCCCTTTCATTACTTCGACCTTCCAAAGAAAGTAAAGAAATGAACGAATAGCAATAGCTGTTACTCCTAACATCTGAAGCTTCTTTTGAACTTGAGATGTGGACCGCTGTTGGTAGTTAACTGCGAGGAAGATAATGATACCGCAGAGCCCCCTAGAAGATTAGCGATTAGAAAGAAGCGCGATAGTTGCGGCAGAAATGGAGAGGTAATAAAAAGAACAGCGCGGAGCTTAGTGTAATGACGCTTGCCGCTCGTACACAACTGGGAGCGGCGCCGGTGCGACGTCGTAGAGTAGAGGAAGCTCCGACTGTGGCTGTTTCCCTCCTTCCTTCCTTCCCTGCTTCGCTTCTGCTGATCCGGCGCTCCGAGCCCGAACGATGCGCATGCGCCGTGCAGCGGCAACAGTTGAATGCGGATCGGCGCGAGCTGCAAGGGGGCTGTCCAGTCTGCTTGGCCACACGCAGCCTGCCGCAAGCGAAACTTCCGTTGCCTCTGACTTCTGTCGCGACGTTCTCGCGTCCCTCTGCAGCTGTTTCCGATTGCGCCACCTCTAGCGGTAAGTGAGCTTCAGCCGGCTCTACGACGCTTACTGTATTTTCTATCCGTAACGGAAAGCCTGTTACCGGAGGAGAGCACGGCGGCCTGGTTCATTCTCGAACCAGCAGCGCTGTTTTGTCACCCACTGGGCGCTTTTCTGCTTCCGCTTAATGCAATGCGACGTCTTTCGCTACCAGTACCTTGCTAATTCCCAAGCCGCAGCTGTCTGGTCATAATCGTATACTGCCAGCAGTAAAGAGATTGAACTCGTCCTTGTGGGTGCGTCACGTGCTCGTACACCGACTACGTTGCTATCGACAAAATTTCTGCGACACAGAGTAAGTGCACGAAGTGCTGTTGGTCTGGAAATCTGTGTCGTGTAGGCTACAAATATATTGTGCAGTAATTAACAGCATTGATAGTACAATGGGCAGAATTATCTTGTACTCTTACTGCACGTACGTAAAATGTCAATCTTTTGCCTAAAGTTGTTCCGTTCGATCCTGCGAGCAAAAAGAAATATGCAATTCATAATTTGTGTGTTCAAGATTGAATGTTGTGAATTAGTTTTAGATGCTGTTTATGGTATATATTGATATTCGAGAGTGAAGCATATACTTTTCAGCATTAAATGATCAAAAATATGACAATGTATTACATCAAATATTGTTTAGAAAATATACAATTCAACCTCGTTTGATAGTTAAGAGAAATTATTCCGGTTTCACACCTATTAGGATTGTTGATTGGGAACGAAAGAACTGTGGACTATTACGCGCACTGGGGAACTAAATTTGTGACCAGGAACGCAGAGGTTAAAAATATGTGAAATACGTCCGTTCCATGGGTTCTATAATGATGAAGATAGTATTTAATATATAATTTTCTTAATAAACTTCATCAATATGCGACGAATAACATGTATTGTCTTGCACGTTTCATTGCAGGTAATTCTGGAAAAGAAAAAACATTCATTTAAATGAAAAATTGTATTTACAACTATCGAAACGTAAACTTACGTTTAACTGGAAAATTTGGTTTTCAGTTCCCACATTGTGTTTTCCAGGTCAAAGACAGCTTGTATCCCGATGTGGTGATTGAAAAAAAAAAAAAAAAAAAAAAAAAAAAAAAAAAAAAAAAAAAAAAAAAAAAAAAAAACAGTAAATATGGATGCGTTTCGGAGCATATTCGTTATTCAAACTGACTAGCGCTCAAAATGTGGATGTCGACAGCTGAAAAATGTACCTCCTTCGAATTGTTGACTTTTGCAGATACTGGTAAAGTAATGTACGAAAAAAACGTTCGCTCTTCCTCCAGAGCTGAATCAGAGAGTATCAAGATCTGAAGATTGTCGCCAAACGGTAATACGGGGAAGCACCCAGTCCAGGAAGAATTTGCATGTTGTGGATGTGGTGGGCCCTGTTTTTCATTAAGGGCAGCCCTTTTGGAGGAAGATCTTACCCGTCATTTCGTCTGCCACGTTGAGGAAAATACCTGTCGTGGGTGACACTAATGGCACGAAGGGCAGGCGAAGGTGTGTGGTGACCCACGCTGGCTTTCTCGACACTGCCAGGGAGGATAGTATTCTGTCTTCTTGTGTTGACGGGGGCGCGGGATTCGCGTTGTATCGATTAACCAGACCTGCCGCGACAGTTACTGTCGCTGGCGACATTCCACCAATAGTACAGCGCCTCGCTGTTCCGAGCAGAATGTATCGGTTTTGGACTCGTCTGTCCTTGCGACGATACTTCTGCAATGCTATTCGTATGGAGCATCGAAAGACTGCGTGCTTTAGCTGCTACAAGGCTTTCTGTTGTTTGCTATATAAGTAGTACTGCACGTTCACGCTGCTTTCAAGTACAATAATTATTAATCTTATAGCTGTACATCAATGCAGATTCTCCACTTCTTCCTTGATCTGCCGGTCGTTAACGGCCGTTGTCTTTTGTGTCACCGGAAACACTTAACATTTCTCCGTTGATTTTCGTCCATATTCGTATTTCATTGTTTGTTCGTCATGGTCCTGATCGTGTCAGACAGTGCAATTCTCAATGGTCTCCGACAGTAATAGCAAACGCATTTTGGGTTCAAAATGACCAATTTGAAATACACACATTCAGCGGTCTGCTGGAACATGGACGCTAATACTGCTCTTCAGCATTTGGCTATTGTAATTTCGCAGCTTTCTCTACTAAACTTAGTTTCATTTTCGCTGGACATTCTCCCGTATTTTGTATTAATTACTCGAGATTCATCACAACTCACACTATCCTTGATCTTTTTTTTTTCAGCTGAAAATTAAATGACAATTGTTGGTTAATGCGCTAATGCAAGACGATGAAAGAAGTTTGTCATTTAATTTTCCATCCGTATCACGATTCTCGGACACCAAGAGAATTCAGAAGTGTGACATAAAATAATTATATGTCATTGCTATTTATTCTCAAACCGACGTCGTTACTAATCTCTTTAAGCATGTTTAGCGAACATAATCGTTTCTCCTTCTAGAGAAGTAGCTTGTCGCAGCCCAAGTACTACCGTTCGGTTCATACGAAGAATAAAATGAGGACGAAAGGTGGGAGAGGAGGAGACGTAGAAGGGGGAGGAACAGTTTTGGTTGAAGGAAAAAAAGGAAACTTCTAAAGCAAATCATTGTGTGTTTAAGGTACAAGCTGTATATAGCGCTCATAATGCAGCAACACTTAATTAAATACGCATTATGTTATGTAGGCTGTAAACAGAGACGTTCTACGTTGCGATATACAGTGTAGTAAAAATTGGTTTCGTTTGAATTCGGTTGCAGAGGTGATGCGGCAGATGTCAGTTATGAGTACCCGCTAACTGTATTTCTTCGCGAGTTTATTAACAGCTGTCGGCTGCAAGGAAACTATTGGAACTGTATCAAAGAAATTTATTGATGAGAGTGATTAGAGTCTTAAGTAAATTCTCGTGCTTAGAAATTTCACTAGGCGCCACACACGAAGAAATATTTTTTTGTTGGCCACCTGTTTGGTTATTACTGGTACAGTTTGTTTCTTTTACATTCTTCATGAAAGGAGAGAGGTACAGTTTGCTTCAATTTACGGAGTTTAATAGTCGGACATAAAAAAACGCACTCAGCTGCACTGTATTACATTGATGTTTTGGCTGTACTACAAAACCATTGTAGAAATAAATGAGACAGGGAGCTAAAATATCGAAACTGTTGATGAGAATAAACAAATCGTACCGGGTTGCCGGGTTCGATTCCCAGCGGGGTCAGGGATTTTCTCTGCCTCGTGATGACTGGGTGTTGTGTGATGTCCTTAGGTTAGTTAGGTTTAAGTAGTTCTAAGTTCTAGGGGACTGATGACCATAGATGTTAAGTCCCATAGTGCTCAGAGCCATTTTTTGAAAACAAATCGTAAAGTGATTGTGGGAAGATCATTCACTGTCCTTCTGATAAACCGAATGACGTTGCACTTTTTCAAAAAAGAGACTGATCTTGTATTAGGGAGGGTGGAGGTTCCAGTCTTCATCCGGCCATCCTGATTTACGTTTCTCTTTTTTTTTTTTCCTCAAGTTCCTCGAATGCCGGAGTGGTTCCTATTAATGCATACGGCCACAGCCGACTACCTATCCCATCCTTCCCAAACTAATCCTGTAAGCACGTTGTTGCCTGTATATATGAGTTATGTAAATTTTGGTCTTCTTAAAATATAACACCACAAGATGTCCAATTCCCTAGGAAAAGTCATCTACCGATGAATACTACTACTACTACTACTACTTCTACTTCTACTTCTACTTCTGCTACTGCTATTGCTATTACTATTACTGTACTTCAGACGCTGATCCCCGTAAGCGTCGTAATACGAACGAAACCATGAACTTTCGACATTCTTGTGCCTGTTCAACGTTTCATGCGGTTTTTTCGAATGCTGATATCTTCAATCAGTTGTAGAAGTAATTTGTTAATGAATGGAAACGAGAACTGAGTGTATTTGTCACTATGCCGAAATAGCTTTAATCTGGAAGGAAGTACATTAAGCACCACAGCAGTATCAGTGATTACAAACGCTACATGAGCCACAGACTACGAGAAATGTCACAACGTTTATGAGATCCGTAATGCCGCATTTTATGCTCGCTTGTTCAGCTGATACGAAATGACGCTGCAGTCGGAATAACTAGTACCAAAGGCGAAGTTGCAATGAAGTTCAACGAAAGGAACGAAGCCAGTCCGTGCATTTGACTCATGTAGTTGTATCGCTGTTTTCTGAGTTGTGGCCCAGATAAGAAAGTTCTGGATGGCTGATTGAAACGTAACAACAAACGTATTACATTGTAAGGACAGTTCCCATATTTCGCTTCTTTGTTTGGTTAGATTTTTAGTGGTTATTATGCCATTGTATATAAAAATGAATGGCGTTTTTATAGCAACGCCGCTAGAGCAATTGTGATGATTACAGATGACTGATATCGAGTGAAATAGTGCACTAGTAAGGGATTCGACTTAAACTAAGGAGAGACCGGAGTCAAATCCCTGTCCATCTGTCCCGATTTAGGTTTCCTCTTATTTCTCCTAAATAACTGCACAGAGCAGTTATCCACCCACGTTTATATTAAGTCACATCGCAATTTTTTTTATCGTTAATCCAGTGTTATTTGAATGAGTATATATTGCCCTGTAATGTTAGTCTATGGCTATCAATAGTGTTAGAAAGTAATAGAGCTATATATAACGCTGAAAACATTGGATCACTGTTTCTGAGCTATGACTTTCACAATATATTTCACGTTCTACTTGAAACATACAGATTCTTCGATGGCGGCGTGGATTAAGATGTAATTTTATTTGGAAATATAATTATTACAACCTAAATTATCGCAGGTTCTGTGCTTATTATTATCAATTAACAGCCATAGTTTTTAAAAAGAAAGTTAATTTGTCTTACAGTTGAAACGGATATCAGCAGTGCCCTCAGGGTATTGAAATAGTAATAAGTAGTTGAGAATCAGAACGAACATTTTTTTTTCTACATGCGTTCCAGATTTTGAGATCCAAAAAGTAGCAAGTGCATCCTAGATTTTCCAATATGCCAAGAACGTTTCCGCGACATTTCACATAGTTAAGAAATACGATGAAAATAGCAATATTTTGTCTACTGCAGACTAAGGAATTGCACGATTCTACTGAAATACAGGTTGCATTGGAATGCCCACAAGCAGGTCATTCACCATCTCACAGAAGATTAGCACAAAATGCTCGAAACCAGGCATCGTTGAAAGAAGTAAAATACTTTCAACTCACGCGACTAGTTGCTGTCGTTCCGGTACAACCTGAAAACAACACTCTAAAAACCATCACCACCACCATCCCAATCACCGTCATCGTCAGGCGCTCACTACTGGATAAAGGCGTCCTGTACACTTTTCCATTCATTACCGTCATCAGATGTAGGCATCCATACAGTGTCCCTGCATGTTTTCTGACGTCATCCACCCACCTACGATTAGATCATCGTTTCGGTTTTTTGTTATCCCTTGTAATCCCAGCAGAGGACGTCCTAGGTCCATTTATATAATCTATTCATCTGAATGCGTGCGTGCTTGTGTGGATAGATGGGTGTATTCCAGCACAAATCTGGCACGCCTGGAGGAATGTCAATAAAACCAGGGCCGGTTTAAAGCCCAAGCGACGCAACCGTTTGCGACTTAACTACGAATGTGTACTTACAAGCCGTCACTGGCTCCAGTATCAAATATTGTCCTACTTAGGACAAATATACACGAAACGTAGAGTCTTCACCTAATTGGGCTCAATTTTCGCTCAAGGCCTATGTGTGCAAGGAATACAGAACTACTTCAGTACGTTACACGTGGTGAAGGCAGTTTTTCAAAACCCACGTTGATAAAGACATAACTAGAGTCGACACTGTTTCAAAAACGTATGTACAGACTGTCAAATGGTTCAAATGGCTCTGAGCACTATGGGACTTAACATCTGAGGTCATCAGCCCCGTAGAACTTAGAACTACTTAAACGTAACTCACCTAAGGACATCATACACATCCATCCCCGAGGCAGGATTCGAACCTGCGACCGTAACGGTCGCCCGGTTCCACACTTGAAGCGCTCGGCCACACCAGCGGGCTACGGACTATCATCTTCAACCATTTAAAGTGGTACCTTGAAGTCATTAGATTTAGGTTCTATTTTGAAAGAGTTTGCTACGTTAAGGGCAAGAAATATTTCAGTAGAATGTTTTTCTTCAAAGAAAAACTTGTCAGCACACATACTGAAAAACTGCACGAATCCTTTATGACTTTAATAATGGAATACTTCTCTTTCGTATCACACACAAATTTGCGCTTTGTTTGTAGTTGCTTACATAAAAAGTTTGATCTTGTTACCACTTTTCAACTACTTTCATGGTAAATTTTCTAAAATTTAAGTATATACTGGTGAGTTATTTTCGTTTGAAACGTAAAATTTACAAAGTTAAACAGTGTCTTGTGATTAGAATGTCAATATAAAGGCAAGAGAGATTTTTTATTTCTGTCGCTCATTTTACGATTGAATGTGAAATAATTTCTAAATTATTGTATTAAAAAGTTCCATTATTAAATTTAAAAAAAATAACAGATATTTTATATTTCCATTCTTTTTACTAAGTTTAACAGATAGCAATTTTTTTATTGAAAGTTGAACAATGGAATTAGTCTAGGCCTTTCTGCTTGCACTAAAATCTTTTAAATATATCAGGAATTACTTTAAATGGAAATGAATTATTCCTTGTTTTAATATTTAGCAGTGGAATAAGGTTCAAAAATTTATTTCTCTAACAGAGGAATGTCTATGTTGTAATTATTTTGAAAGAAAAAAGAACCTATATACTCCATCACAAGATTTAGATTTATTTTTAAAAGTATTACCAAGAACTGAAGTAAAGGCACCTAATGTGAGAGTGCGTGTGGAAAGGGGGGGGGGGAGATTGGTGGGGAGGAGAGGGGGAGGGGGAGCGAGCGCCAAATGATATGTCGCTTGTGTGGAAGAATGATTTAGAACGGGCGCTGCGTAAAACATACTACACGTTTATCGTCTTATCAGAAAAAGTCTTCAGGGGAACACTTCTGTACTTTTTCCAGGATTTAGGTTACAAACTGTGGTACATTTGGTGAAATTTCAAAAATTGATATACGTGTGTCTAACTAAACAAAGAAAAATACTGCAGGAGAAAGACACTAGTAAGAAACATGAGAATGATAGCGGTGACAAGGGTTTTACATGTAATAATAATCGATGACGTCTTTAATATAACATTGGTGCAGTTGAGTAACCAGGTAATGCCAGTAATGAGCAGATATGGAACACGAATCTGCATTTACTTGAAGCTCCAGGTTGCGTTTCGAGTTCTACGGCACGTCGCCAGGTGCCGACGTTACTTTTTCATCAATATCTGTGTGCAGTTTCTTATTGTTGCCCGCTGAACGACAAAATTATCGTATTTTCTTTGCGAGAGCTATTAACTCGTTTTTCTAGTGGTGATGGTACTAGATCCAGTAATTAATATCCGTGAAAATAGGAGACTGTTACTTCATGGTAACTGCATCAGCTGACTCGTTTCCCTGGCACAGGACCAGAGAAACTGCACTGAAACGCTGCTAAACCTCATGAGCTGTCCTGAGTATGACGCGCTTATGTGTCACACATTTCAAATAAATTAACGATTTGCGTCGAAAATCAGATTTCCGCATTTTACGCAAGTATTGTAAAACTAACGAAATAAGAATCACGGGAACAAAAGGGACACTGATTTTGTAATTCAAAAGAATTAATTCTAATAAGCTACTTTAGTTTTAGTTTCTCGCAAAAACGTCTGTTGAGGCACATCTGAAGTTGAAAACTTTCGGGTTTTTACTTGACAAACCACGCCCATAACTAAATTAACAACAACTAGGAAGAAGTGTTCCTGTAAAGTAAATTGATGTTCTGGGTTAGTAAAATAAAGAATGCAATTGGAATTCGTATTAGCTCCTTGATTCGCAGTGCCAATTAGTCCATGTGGGTGAGTACCTACACGAAGGTAATTTGTTGTGTAACACAATGACGGGGCCATACTCGAGATTGGTCAACTGATGCACAAACGTCGCTAAATTACTCAGTTGAATGCACGACTTGAAACTGTTTCTCCGAATTGTATGTGCCAGCAGCATAAAATAACGCTCTGTACAAGACCGATAGCGAAACATTTCTTTGATAAGGACATCAGCAGCGGACGGCTAATGTCACACCACGCCATTCTTGCTGTCCACAAAAGCTACACATTCGCTTGTGCGTGATGTCTATCGACTAAGTCACTCATTCCTTACTGAAAAAAAAGGTGCTTCTGAATTTCTGCTGGACCACTCCACTGACGTAACTGTTTCAAAGACAAGAAAAAGATTTCAGTTTGCTTTCTACGAAACTTCTTTGAAACAAACATATTTTTAAAATTTCATCATTAAAAACGTAATATACAGGATATTCACAGAGACAGAAACAAGTTCAGAGCTAAAATTGTTTTCCGGCGAATTTTCAGGTCCAGTAACATGTTTTACTTCGCAACTATAAGTTATGGCTATTAAAATTTATTTGTACATCTTTTACTTGCAGCTCAGATGTCTAAAGGGCAAAGGACAAAATGAACTAACCTTGCAATGTCATATGAAATATAAACTGTTTCATACGAATATCATTTAAAATAATCAATAAAAGCAAGGTGTCTTACTTACTTGCTTTCTTTTATACGAGCTTCGTATTTTCCAGCATTACATCACAAACATACAGGCTGTTCAAAGTAATTTGGACATCCTTAATATGTCATAAACGCTTCATAATATCAAAACAAAGTTTACAACAAATGCTACTCTTCAAAGGATAATTTTTGGCACGATTAACCTACAGATTATTTTATTCGAAGACATATTGAAACAGCAATGATATTTTAAAATCGAAAGGATAGGCCTACTTTTCACAATCGGTAGATCTTCAAGAGAATTGTACAATTATATAAAGTTTCACAACAATACCCAATAAATCAAAAGCGTGGCCAAAATTTATAAGTATAGGAGAGTTTGTCTCTGTTATTCAATGTTGTTGTGAAATGGAATGGAATTGTACTGTGTTGTCTGTCTTGGGATAGGTTTTCAGCTCAACGACTACCAGCTTTCGGCAATCACGAATAGGTGCTATATCATGAAATTGCTCTTCTCAAGAACTCTCTTATGCTTTTCTAACATTTGTTTTAAACAAATTATAGTTTCTTCTACATGTCTAGAGACGCCGTTACGAGCATTAAGAACATTATGTTCTATCACTTGTATAAAACTGTTTCGTAACATTCGCTTGTTTCTACATTGTTATACTGTTCATAACACATGAGACACACCGCGAGTCTTTGGATTTCGAGCATCTGTTTGGTAATGAGTACGCTAAGCCAAAACCTATAATAAATAAAATGTAATACTTTACACGATTGGAAGAACTTGATACCAATAAATATATGACCGGCCGCTTTCTCCTCTGTTAAATTAAATTCCAGATATGTAAATATTAAATCGCAACAGTAAATTAAACTTTTTCATCTTTTGTTAAACATAACTATTTCCACATGACATAAAAGCTTTATTTGTCCTATTTTTGGATTATCAAATGTCCCGTCAACATTGCGGTTAATAGAATTACTATTGGATTAAGAAATACTCTTTGGTCAAGTATGGAGCGAACTTTTCTTCTTCTTCTTCTTCTTCTTCTTCTTCTTCTTCTTCTTTTTCAGAAATCATCGTGGCAATCTCCTTAAATGAATTAACGTAATTGTGGGGACTCTAAATCAGAATGGCCAGAGGGGGATTTTAACGCAGCTCCTTCCACATACAACTCCAGTGTCTCAGACTCACACAACCGCCCTCGGTCAGTGAAATAATACGAAGTACATACGTGGCGTTCAGGATAAAAGTGCAGTTAAGTCCGAACATAGTTTCACTAATTTTGCCTCAAAGTTAAAAACTAATTAAAAATGAAGAACGTTCTTGTAGTTTCATTTTTACTTGATTTAGAGAAAAAAAATTATTATTATTCGTCACTCATCAAAACCTTATACTATACTGATGTGCTAAACTTATGGACGAAAAGTGAGTTTCCTGTGATGTGTCACTGCCAAGTCACTCAACAAAACGGGGTCCATACATTGAAAAGACTGTTACAGTATAGTGCGGAAGGTAACTGAAAGAAATATCCAGTGGAACGAACAGATATGGCACTGTTACCCAAAGACAACAGTTACAGATTAGATTAGATTAGATTAGTACTTGTTCCATAGATCATGAATACGACACTTCGTAATGATGTGGAATGTGTCAGTTTAATAAAAGGTGTCTATACAAGATATTACATTAGACAAAATATTACATGACACTTAATATTTTTTTTTTTTTTGGAGGTTGGGAAATTACCCACTTACTATATCCAAAAATTCATCCAATGAGTAGAAGGAGTTGCCATTAAGAAATGCTTTTAATTTCCTTTTTAATGCTATATGGCTATCTGTCAGACTTTTGATGCTATTAGGTAAGTGACCAAAGACTTTTGTGGCAGCATAATTTACCCCCTTCTGAGCCAAAGTTAGATTTAACCTTGAGTAGTGAAGATCATCCTTTCTCCTAGTGTTGTAGCCATGTACATTGCTGTTACTTTTGAATTCGTTCGTATTGTTAATAACAAATTTCATAAATGTATATATATATTGTGAGGCTACAGTGAAGATTTCTAGCTCTTTAAATAAGTATCTGCAGGATGATTTTGGAAGTCACCGCGGTGCTTACGGTCCCCTGGACATTACAAAAGGCGGTCCGTGGTTTTTGCTAGCGTGTATGATCGCCATGGGTGGCAATGCATCCTCTGCGACGTGCTTCCATACTGGCCAAAAGGTTCGCTTGAACATCTTGTTCTTGCGGATAGCGTTCCATCTCTCCACCAACTCGGACGTCTGCCCAAGGCATTCCGTGCGTGCCCAGTAGGATTACAGTCGGGGCAACGGACAAGTCGGTCCATTCGCCGCATATAATCTCGTTCAAACAACACTTCCACCTCCGCTGTTCGGTGCGGTCGTACATTGCCATCTATAAAAGTGAAATCAGGGCCGAATGCATTCCTGAAAAGAGTCTCATAGGGGATGGAGTACAATGTTACAATAACATGCACCAGTGAATGTACCGTGCTCAAAGAACTGGAGGCCAATAGGCCCATGCAACGTCACGCCTCCCCACACAGTGTGACCTGGGCCAACAAAACGATCGTGTTTAACAGTATTCCTGTGTGCATTGCGGGTAACCACTCTCGTCATCCGAGGCTACGCCCAGAAGCATATCGAACTCTATCGTTTTGGTGGTCCAGGTGTTATGGTGTGGATAGGCGTATGTTGCATGGGCATACTGACCTCCAATTATTTGAACACAAAATATTCACCTGTTATCGTTATTGTCACACTGTACTCTTTCCCTACGTGCATCTTTTCAGAGAGTTCATTCGCTCCTAACTTCAATTTTATAGACGACAATGTGCGACCTAACTGAACCGCGCAGGTGGAACAGCTCTTGGAACGAGAGGATAATCCGCTAATGGACTGCTCTCCCCGTTCCTCCGAGTGAAATCACTGTGCACGTTTGGGATGCGATGGAGACCAGCATATCCACAAGCACCAACTACTGTCCGACAGTTGTCATCTGCGCTGGTGGAAGAATCGAACGCCGTAAAACGAGAATCCTTCCCAACCTTATGGCCAGCTTGGCATCACGTTGCACAGCACGCACTGCCGTCCGTGGCGATCACACACCTTGTTAAGAACGAATTCCGCGTTTTGAAATGTCCACGGGACCATCATGAATAGAGGTGTCATTTTTGTTCGTCTCGTTGCGTACGTGTTTCAGTTACCTTCTGTACTATAGCTGGCAGTTCTCTTACTTCTAGAGAAGCTCAAGTACTGTGGTATGAATGGGACAGCGCTGAAATGGTTTAAATCATACCTAACTGGAAGAGTGCAGAAAGTTGAAATAAGCAGTTCACATAATATGCAAAAAAAAACTGGTGATTTCTCAAACTGGGGAACAATCAAGAATTGGGTGCCGCAAGGTTAGGTCTTGGATCCTCTGCTATTCTTAATATATATTAATGACTTGCCATTTTATATTCACGAAGATGCAAAGCTGGTACTTTTTGCCGATGATACAAGTAGAGCTATCACACCCAGCAGACAAGAATTAACTGGTGAAATTGTAAACGATGTTTTTCAGAAAATCATTATGTGGTTCTCTGCAAATGGGCTCTCATTAAACTTTGACAAAACACAGTACATACAGTTCCACACAGTAAATGGAATGACACCATTAATAAATATAGACTTCGATCAGAAATCGGTAGCTAAGGCAGAATATTCAAAATTTCTAGGTGTATCATTGATGAGGGCTTGAACTGGAAAAAACACACTGAAAATCTGCTGAAACGTTTGAGTTCAGCTACTTATGCTAATAGGGTCATTGCAAATTTTGGCGATATACATCTCAGTAAATTAGCTTACCACGCATATTTTCATTCTCTGCTTTCGTATGGCATCATATTCTTGGGTAATTCATCATTGAGTAAAAGAGTATTCATTGCACAAAAGCGTGTAATCAGAATAATTGCTCATCCAAGATCATCCTGCAGATACTTATTTAAAGAGCTAGAGATCTTCACTGTAGCCTCACAATATAAATATTCACTTATGAAATTTGTTATTAACAATCCGAGCGAATTCAAAAGTAATAGCAATGTACATGGCTACAACACTAGGAGAAAGGATGATCTTCACTACTCAAAGTTAAATCTAACTTTGGCTCATAAGGGGGTAAATTATACTGCCACAAAAGTCTTTGGTCACTTACCTAATGGCATCAAAAGTCTGACAGATAACGCTGTAGCATTTAAAAGGATGTTAAAAGAATTTCTTAATGTCAACTCCTTCTACTCTTTAGATGAATTTTTGGATATAGTAAGTGGGTAATTTCCCCAACCCCCACAAAATAATTAAGTGTCATGCAATATTTTGTGTTATGCAATATCTTGCATAGACACCTTTTATTAACCCGACACGTTCCACATCATTACGACGTGTCGTATTCATGATCTATGGACACAAGTACTAATCTAATCTAATCTTCTATGTATGCTCCAAGTTTCG
Organism: Schistocerca americana; assembly: GCF_021461395.2. Lineage (NCBI taxonomy): Eukaryota > Metazoa > Arthropoda > Insecta > Orthoptera > Acrididae > Schistocerca > Schistocerca americana. The sequence goes on along the minus strand of NC_060121.1, from coordinate 515,663,269 downwards.
TCGAGCTACGTTAGTTGGCAGTGACACATCATGCGAAAGACACTTTCGTCCTAAAATTTTCCACACCAATGTGTTAAGAAAAATTTGTTACAAGGAAGTTGCGGAACTGATATAAGCAATAAGTAAGAACAAAACTATTTTTTTTGTTTTGTATCAAAACAAATTAGTACTGTAAACCTTCCAACTTCTGTGCGATGTTCACCGTGTTGACTGCCTTGAGTACATTCTGACTGAAGGTAAGTGTGAGCTACAATTGACAGTTTCTTGAAAAATGTCTGACAGATTGCTCACAAGAATATATTTAATAGTTAAAAAAGAATATAAGCAAAACGGAGATGACGTACTTGACTGGGTTGACTTGCTTCACTTATTGCCCGGAACGTACGTCCAAATTCATCTCTGGAATACATCTAATCGCCAGCTGATCGGCGACTGTTAAATTGTCCACTTGGTTCGCTACTAGTTTCACGAAATACCATACGGTAGCATATTTACAGAGTAGCAGCATTTTAACAACTTCTGGAGTTAAAACACTTGAATCGTGAACGCTATATATTTGACAAAATATTTCGGAGTAAATAGGGGAAAATTTCTTAAAACTATAATCGACACTAACTGCAAATGACACCAGCGTAGAGTCGAAATTGCTTTACGTAAACTAATATAAGTTAATTTTAAATTGGAAATATTTATTTGATCACGAACCGCCTTTCAGCTTCTTAGGCCGTCGTCAGCTGACAACTGAATTTTGCAACCACTGATAAAATGGCGTGCTACTTGCATAAATATTAGTGATATAGATACAGAAGATAGTCAAACGATGAGTTTAAGAGTGTTTAAAAAGTGAAAGTATTGCATTTGTTGTTACGGAGAACGTTTCAAGAATATGAAAAATAAAGTTTTTATTTTATGTGGCAATCGTCAAGTGTAGCAAAATATGAAAAGGAGTTGAAATTACTTTTGTAATCGAATATTGTTAAAACTGAAACTTAATTTAACAGAAGAGAAAACGGGAATTGTGTTTGTTCAGTTAAAACTAAGCTGGTATTCTTCAGTGCACGATAAAGAAGAGGAAGATTAGAATTTAGCGTCCCGTCGACCACTGATTATTAGGGACCGAGCACAGGCTTGGGTTAATGAAGATGTGGAAGGAAATCTGCCATGTCCTTTCAAAGGAAACATTCGTTCATTTGCGTTAAACGACTTAGGAAAATCAATGAAAACCTGAAACCGAGTGGCACATGTTGAATTAATGCTACGTGCTGTAAATATCACGTTTCAGTCTTTGTAAATAAACGAGACAAAGTGAATCATGATTAAATTTCAATTAGTTTGCCTTGCAGTAACATGAAGTGACCAAGAGTCGATAAGCGTTACGCGATTGCGCTCAATGTTTTACCTACTGTATAGTCTTAGAAATCAATGATGTGGTTTTAAATATGGAAAAATACCCATAAACTAAGTCTTAAATGAACTGTAGGTATTATAGCGAAACAATCGTATGGTAATTTGATTCGTTCGCGCTGGCCTATCACTGCAAATTTTCAAGATGCATACTGGAACACTTGATATTGTTACGTACGTGTCCGTTACCTGTCTGACACTGCGTTGGACCTCTCATACCTCCACTGAAAACCTATTAAAAATGGCCACGTGGAAGTAGGACTTGCGCTTTCGTGGTTCTGTACAAACTTAATTATGTATACATATAGTTCATCCATCCCGAAATCGAGAATCTCGACGATTTTTGTCTGTTATCGATGTCGATATTTAACATACGGACAGACAGTCGGACAACAAATGACAAAAAATTTTTTTTCGTGTTATATAATTACAAATTAACGATTTTCGGATTTTTTTCTTTGCTTCTTTCCAAATTTCATGATTATAGGTCAAAGGGGAATACCCTGTAGGTTTTAATAAGTGAGTTTGCGAGTATGATTTCAAAATATGAGATAAATAGTCGTATCTTTTGATTGCACTGACTCACAAGCTTAAATTTTTTACATTTCCGAGAGACCGCAGACCTCAATATGTGACATAAATTTTAACTCCATACGTCTATCCGTCCGTTAGGAAGAAGGAGTCTTAACCTTCGGACAGACAGACTGACAGGAAGACGAGCAACAAAACGATCCTATAAGGCTTCCATTTTTACTGACTGAGGTATATAAACCTGAAAATGAATGTTTTCTTGCTCATTCGTTCTATTCTTATTTTCTCTGGTTCCGTCACACCTTATGACTTGGAGACAGTGGGTCATAAAAAGAGTTGTTACATCTGTAATCAATAGAATGATGTACCATATTATAAAAAAGAAGGAAAGAGGGAGAAAAAAAATCTACGTTATATAGAGATTGTAAAGAGCATACTACAAGGACACTTTTTAATTGACAGCTGAAAAGCTACTATGGAAACAACAGCATGCAGAAAGACATCCACCTTTATGTACGACGGCGAAATATGTGCAAATGTTGTTTCTGTTAAGAGTTCAGTGAGTGAATGACGCAGTTCCTGAAACTTCCTGGCAGATTAAAACTGTGTGCCGCACCGAGACTCGAATTCGGGACCTTTGCCTTTCGCGGGCAACTGCTCTACCGACTGAGTTACCCAAACACGCCCCGTCCTCACAGCTTTACTTCTGCCAGTACCTCGTCTCCTACCTTCCAAACTTTACAGAAGCTTTCCTGCGAACCTTGCAGAACTAGCATTCCTGACAGAAAGGATATTGCGGAGACACAGCCTAGGGGATGTTTCCAGAATGAGATTTTCACTCTGCAGCGGAGTATGCGCTGATATGAAACTTCCTGGCAGATCTCATTCTGGACGCAGTTCCTTCTTGAAAAGTCCATGTTATGATCTACAAATCCCCATAGGAAGCATACCTACAGATATGGCAGCTTCATAAGTTTATGACGCTGATAACACTTCCCTGGGTAATGCAGTGTTGCTCCAGATTAAGACAAAACGGCACGTAACAAAGTAAGAAGCGAAGTTAATACTCTTCCACGTTTTAGCGTCAATGATGGCGCAGAGATATATTTAAGGGAAGTCTGTTTCTCCATACCATCCAAAATGCGAAACTTCAAGAAAGATTTTACTTCTCTCTTAAGTCTAATAAATTTAAAGTTTCCGACGTAACTGATCATTTGATTACTTTGTGAATTCGCTATTACAAGAATTATATGCTAGAAACGGACGGTCTACATTGTGTTTGATGCCGTTAACGGACAATCTGCTTTCTGCAAGCCACGTTATAATGCTGACCACTACCTTTTATGTCACATATTATATCTTTCTAACTTATACTTGTGTCATATGTCAATACAAAAATGTTGGGGTTGTCTGTCATGTTTATTGGCAGATAACTGATGCATTTCAAGAAAGGTTGTGGATCAAGAACAGAATCTTATAGAAACGGAACTCTTTCCACCATTTAGAGGATTAAGGATAGATGAAGAAAATTTCCCTGGTTGTTGTCTGCGAGTACTTGTTTCCCAGATACGAAAGAAACCACTAATGACCTTTATCACAAGTTTCATGCACATACAGTTAAAATTTAAGCTGAAGTATGAAGTGTTCTACGCAATCGTACATTATTGGTAAATTAAAGAAACACTCACTCACAGTTTAATTAAATTCACTGACGTGAAATGAATGACGTGAATGAGCTAGAAATCACTGAATATGCGATGACATTAAACAATAATAGTGAAAGTGCTTCATCTGCGATGTAATCTTCAACTTCTATTTTGTCCTGTAAGTGTGTTCGACAAACGTAGGAATAAATAGCTTTTGCTCCTGAAGATCGTTTCCTGAAACCAAGCCTGAAGTATTACAACAAATTATGAGTACTTAGATGTATTATTATTATTTCATACATACTCTTCTAAGAAATCGTTGGAAACACTCATAATAAAGAAATCACATCACAATTGTCTGCATTATCGCTCTCTACATTTCATGGATCTTGCGGCAGTGGGGTGGTTTGCATGCCTCAACGATACATGTCGCCACTTCCTACGTGCAACCACATCTGTGAAGAGGCCAGACTAAAACATAGTCTGGCAGCCTTTTCAGTAACTCCGGGAGCAACACTATGGATAATCGACTGTTATGGCCTTGAGACATTAAACAAATTGGCTTTGGTACGTTAGCTACAGACAGTTGAAAGCTACGGAGACTACAGCCTTATTTTCCCCGATGGGATGCATGATTTAATGATTATGGCAATCATCTTCGATAAAATATTTTCAGGTAAAGCAGCCCCCATTCGGATCTCCAGATGGGGACTACGCAGGCTTGTTTCCTCAGCAGACACAAAACATGTCTTTCGGGTCGGAGCGTGGGACTTTAGATTCCATGACCAAATAGGTATGTAAGATCATGAAAACAGAAACGGATAAGATTGAGTAACTTATAGTGGTAATTAGTGAAGTGTGATGGTAGGAAGAAAAACACTTCTGGTCAAGCCAGTACAGAGGTATCAACACAAATTCAAACAGGGACAACCCAGAGGTAGATCTAATAATAAATAAGAAAATGAAGATGCGGATGAACTACCACGAACAGCTTGATGATGTCATTGTCATATCCAGAATAAACACAAATCTGAAAACGATGAAGCACTTGAAAGAATTTACGATGAGATTAATTATCAGATCTTTAAGAAAGTCGTAAATTTAATAGACAGCAATTTAGGGCCCAGATTTTATACTCCAAAATATTCCCACGTACAGTCGTGAACTCTGACCATGATTTATCTGTTGCGAAGAAGAAACTGAAGGAATTACAGAAAGGTATGAAATTAAGGAGATGGGATCTCGATAAGTTAAAAGAACGAGGGGTGGTCGAGAATTTCAAAGGGAGCGTTAGACAACAACCAATTGAAATAGGCATCATGATCACAATAAAAGAATAAGTAGCCTTGGCAGATCGAATAGTGAAGACCACATAAGAAAAACAACAAGGTGCAGTTGAAATTCTTGGACAACACATGACATATTGAATTTAAGATGAAGATAAGACGGGAAATATGATACAACGAGAAAAGTTTGACAGAGCTGTGAATGGTCTAAAGAGAAGCGACGCACCTAGGGTAGACGATGTTTCCTTAGAATTTTTGGGATCCTTGACTAAGCAAACCGTTACAAAATTATTCCATAGGTAATAATAGGTGTGAATATTCCCAAATAAGTCATGGTTGCAAAATACTAACACGAATTATTTACGGAAGAATGGGAAAACTGGTAGAAGCTGAAGTGGCAGTAGGTCATTTTGCCTTCCAGAGAAATATAGGAACCTTACGACTTAGCTTAACAGATAGGTTAAAGGAAGGCAAACCCATGTTTATAACATTTGTAGATTTACGGAAGAATGGGAAAACTGGTAGAAGCTGAACTGGCAGTAGGTCATTTTGGCTTCCAGAGAAATGTAGGAACGACTTAGCTTAAAGGAAGGGAAACCCATATTTATAACATTTGTAGATTTAGATCTGGTGTCGATGTTGAGCGCAAGACACTCATTTAAAACTTGAATTTAACATAAATACAATACAGGGAGCAAAAAGTTATCTACTACTTGTACAGGAACCAGGTTGCATTGTAAGGTGAGGAAAGAGCCGGTGGCTGAGACATAAATGAAACGTGTTACAGTCCATACCCCATGTTATTCAACCTCTACATTGAGCAAACCGTAGAGGAAACCATGGAAAAATTTGTAAAGGGAATTGAAGTTCAGGGAGGAGAAATAAGAACTTTGAGGTTTGCCGATGACATTGTAATTCTGTCGAAGATGGCTAGGGAACTGGAAGATCAGATGAATGGAATAGATAGTGTCTTCAAACTGGCTATAAAATTATTATCAACAAAGTTAAAGTGCGAATAATTTGAGCGGCAAAATAACTAACGACGACTGAGATAGAGAGAATATAAAATTCAAACTGGCAACAGCAAGAAAAGCGGTTCCGAAAAAATTAATTTGTTAACCCCGAGTGCAAACATAAGTGTTAGAAAAACTTTTCTCAAGGATTTATATGGAGTGTAACCTTGTATGGAAGTGAAACGAGAACATTAAGCAATTTAGAGAACAGAAGCATTTTAAATGTGGTGCTACAGATGAATTCTGAATAACTAATGATATGTTCCTGTTGTGGTCTTCAGCCGGAAGACTGATTTGATGCAGCTCTCCATGCTGCTCTATCCTGTGCAAGTTTTTTTCATTTATGAATAACTACTGCAACCTACATCCTTCTGACTCTGCTTACTGCATTCATCTCTTGGTTTCCCTTTAGAATTTTTACCCGCCACACTTCCCTCCCGTACTAAACTGATCCCCTGATATCTCAGAATGGTTCCTGTCAATTTATCTCTTCTTCTACTAAGGTTGTGCCACAAATTTCTTTTGTCCCCAATCCTATTCAGCACCTCTTCTTTAGTTTCGTGATCTAACTACCTGATCTTAAGCATTCTTTTTTAGCACCCCATTTCAAAAGCTTCTAGTCTCTTCTTGTCTGAAATGTTTATGTCCATGTTTCACCTCTGTTCACAGCTACACTCCATACAAATACTTTCAGAAAAGACTTCCTGACACTTAAATCTAGTCTTGATGTTAACAAATTTGTCTTCTTCAGAAACGCTTTCCTTGTCGTTGCCAGTCTACATTTTATATCCTAAGTAATTCGGTCATCATCAGTTACTTTGCTGTCCAAATGGTAAAACTCTTCTACTACTGTAAGTGCCTCCTTTCCGAATTCAATTCCCCCGTCATCACCTGACTTAAATCGACTACATTCCTTTATCCTCGTTTTGCTTTTGTAGATGTTCATCTTATATCCTCCTTTCAAGTCTCGTCAATTCTCTTCAGTGGCTCTTCCAAGTCCTTTGCCGTCTCTGAGAGAATTACACTATCTTCGGCAACCCTCAAAGTTTTTATTTCTTCTCCCTTGACTTTAATTCCTTCTCCAAATTTTTCTTTTGTTTATTTCATTGCTTTCTCAATGTACAGATTAAATAACATCGGGGATAGGCTACAACCCTGTCTCACTCCCTTCTCAACAACGCTTCCCTTCATGCCCCTTGACTCTTATAATTGCCGTCTGGTTTCTGTACAAGTTGAAAATAGCCTTTCGCTCCCTGTATTTTATCCCTGCTACCGAATTTCAGAGCGAATATTGCAGTCAAAACTTGCAAAAGCTTTCTCTAAGTTTACAAATGGTATAACCGTCTGTTTGCCTTTCCTTAACTTATCTTCTAAAATGGGAAACTCGCCATCGCACCCCCGTCGGATTTAGTGGTAGAGGGCCAGAGGACAGTCCATCAAAACTGAACACAAATGAAGCACGAAAACAGGAAGGAGGTATACTGGACTGTGGGAACAAAAGCAAAGTAAAAACAGTGAACGGTCTAAGAACAAGTAGTACAACATAGAGCAGCTGACAGAAGAAATGGCGTCGTGGTTGAGTGGTTATGGTGTTGGTCGGCCAAGCAGGCGAGCCGTGTTCAAACCCCTCTCGTACCAATTTTCTTTTCCCGCTGTTCGTTTTGTTCAAATTTCTGTCTGTGTCGTGAAGTAACGTCGGTTTGCAACAGCGAGGTGTAAGGTAGGGACCTATAATGACAGTTGATTCTGCACAACTACTCTATTAGCAGCCGAAAGGAAGTGGCTTTCGAATGGGAACTGCAAACGTTTGATGACAAGGCGACAAGTCAGCCTAATCCTCCACCGGAAAACACGTCTGATGTATCATACGTGGCATTAGTGACAGTACATGTGTGATATGGTAGGAATCTCTTATCGACGCACCTAATTTGTACGCCATGTAATCGAGTGAGATGTGCCTCCTTCTGCGATGCAGGTGTTCGTATGACCGTGAATGTGATCACTCCCAGAGAAATGATGAAAACAATATAGTTTGTCACATAAGCTGCAACAAATGAACGTAACAGTTTCACAATCACACAATTTCTCTTTGCTCTGACAAGAAATATGTTTTTAACGTTTTTGAAGTTGCGTTCCGTTTTGGAAGTTTTGACTCTTTGATTCCTTTGTGTAACATAGTTCACACCCGTTTATTTTCTGTTTCAATTTTTGTGAGACTTTTATGTGGTGTCTGGCATGTTCTCACTGTTCGTCACATTCACGAGTGACGGTAACGTATTCTTATCACCTGACTCATATTCTGTAACCAACGTATAGTATGACAACTGCTAAGATTACAGAAAAAGAACAAACATTTCAATGACCAGACGGACAGTTCATGTTTTTGTAAAAACTAAAGTAAAATAAATGGCGCGAGGGAGTTTTCAACGCGGCTCGCCCGCTTGGCAATCCAACACCATGACTACTTACCCATGACGCCGTTGCTGCTGTAGGCTGCTCGTTATTGGGCTTTTTGTCCTTGGACTGTCCACTGTTTCTATTTTGCATTTCTTCACAGTTCAGTACACCTTCTTTCTGTTTTCATGCCTGATCTGTGTTCAGTTTTTGACGGACTGTCCACCAGGCCATGTTACCACTTAATCTGAGGGGATTGCGATGGGGAGTTTCCCACGTATGAGAAGTCATAGGATCAGTATTGCCTCGCGTATTCCTACACTTCTCCGGTATCCAAACTGGTCTTCCCCGAAGTTTTTCCATTCTTCTCTAAGGAAATAGTGTTAGTATTTAGCAACCATGACTGATTAAAACAGATAGTTCAGTAATATTCATACCTGTCAGGACTTAATTTTTTTGGAATTGGAATGATTATATGCTTCTTGAAGTCTGAAGGTGTTTTGCCTTGTCATACATCCTGCACACCAGATGTAAGAATTTTGTCATGGATGGCTCTCCCAAGGCTACCTGTAGCTCAGTAGTTTTTTCAGACCCCGTCTACTACCGGGTCTTGTTTCGACAGGTTTTTGAGTGCTCTGTGAAATTCTTCTGCAGTATCATATAACCCATATCATCTTCTTCTACGTTCTCTTCCGCTTCTATAATATTGCCCAGAAGTACATCTCCCTTGTAGAGACCCTACAGCTGTATCTTTTTTCCCCGAAGGCCGCTTTACTTTTTTTGTAGGTACTGTCTATCTTTCCTCTAGTGATATATGCTACAAAATCCTTACATTTAGCGTCTAGTCATTCCTGCTTTGCCATTTTGCACTTCCCAACAGTCTCATATTTTAAACATTTGTACTCCCTTTCGCCTGCTTCACTTACTGCATTTTTATATTTTCTCCTTTCATCAGTGAAATTCAGTACGTCCTGTGTTATCCAAGAATTTGTACTAGGCCTTGTCTTTTTACCTATTTGACCCCTTCTGCCTTCACTATTTCATATGTGAAAGCTACCCAGTCGTTTTCTACTGTATTCCTTTCCCCAGTTCTAATGCCTTGTGAAACTCTCGACAACCTCTATTTGTTTCAAGTTATCCAGGCCCCATCTTCTCAAGTTCTTACCTTTTTACAATTTCTTCAGTTTTAATCTACTGTTCATAACGAATAATTTGTGGTCAGAGTCAACATCTGCCCCTAGAAATGTCTTACAATTTAAAATGTGGTTCCTAAATCTCTGTGTAACCATTATATAATCAATCTGAAACCCTCCGGTGTCTCCAGGCCTTTTCCACGTATACAGCCTTCTTTCATAATTCTTAAACCAAGTGTTAGCAATGATTAAATTATTCTCTTTGCAAAATTCTACCAGGTGGGTCCAACCTTCAGCTCATATTCGCCTACTATTTTTTCTTCCCTGCCTTCTCCTATCGAATTCCAGTCCCCCATCGCTATTAAATTCTCGTCTTCCTTAACTATCTAATAATTTCTTGAACTCATCATACATTTATTCAATCTCTTCATCATCTGCTTAGCTAGGCGGCACATAAACTAGTACTACTGTGGTGGGTGTGAGCTCCATGTCTATCTTGGCTTCTACTATGCTGTTCACAGTAGCTTACCCGCGTTCCTATTTTTTTATTCGTTATTAAATATGGTTCTGCATTACCCCTATTTGATTTTGTATTTGTAACCATGTATTCACCTGATCAGACGCCTTGTTCCTCCTGCCACCGAACTTCAACCTATCCATTCCCGTTTTTGAATTTTCTAACCTATCTACCTGATTAAGGGATCTAACATTCCACACTTCGATCCGTAGAATGCCAGTTTTGTTTTTCCTGCTGATGACATTCTTCCGAGTAGTCCCCGCCGGATATCCGAATGGGGGACTATTTTACCTCCGGAATATTTTACCCAAAAGGTTGCCACCATCACTTAGAGCTGCTTGCCCACGGGAAAAATTACGGCTGTAGTTTCTCCTTGCTTTCAGCCGTTCGCAGTACCAGCACAGTAAGGCCGTTTTGGCTGATGTTTCAAGGCCCGATCATCAATCGTCCAGACTGTTGGGGGCACTACTGAAAATGCTGCTGCCGTTCATCAGGACCATATGTTTGTTTGTTTGACACCTCAACAGATCCCTCTCCGTTGTGGTTGCACCTGCGGTACCACTATCTGGGTCACTGAGGCACGCAGGCCACCACACCAATGGCAAGGTCCATGGTTCGTGGGGGGGGGGGGGGGGGGGGAGGGGGGGAGAGGAGCAGTATTGAATCGCATTGGGCAGAAAACGAACTTACGCCACAAAACAACTAAAAGAAAGGGTTGGTTGACAGGACACACAAATGGAAATGCCAATTTGGTAAGGGAGGGAAGTGTGGGGAAGTAGAAATTGTAGTGGTATGCCAAGGCTGGACCAAAGTAAACAGGTGTAAGTTGGTGGAGACTGCAATAGTTATGCAGAGATATGCACAGAATGGACAATCGAAGACGAAGTCTGGGAACTGACGAGAGCAACAGCAACATGGAAAGATATTAGCAGTCGTTGTTTTAATTAATTAGTTCATTAAAATAACATCAAATACATGTAGCAGTTTAACTGAGTGGAGGTAGCTGTTATTGTTGTGGTGATGGTGTTACTGCTGCTGTTGCGCTGCTGCGTGCTTAGGACGAGCAAGCCTGTGAAAGTCGCAGCCGTGACTGCTAGTGGTTCCCGGAAACAGGCCACAGGCACGCTCCACTGCAACACGTGAGCCTTATCGTGACTCAGCTGGTATTCAGTTAACAGCTTGCTCGTGTTCGTTCCAGCGGCAGTGCATCCGTTCTGCGGCCACAGAAATCGGAAAATCGTGACGGTTCCAGTAAGCTGTCCGAACTTCAAGCATGCGACCAACACGAGCTATCAGTAGACTCTTCAGGTCACGCAAAACAGTATTCGACTTCGAAGAACTAACAAGTGAGCGAGGTTTGTAAGGTGGATCGAAAGTAGATAGTGCGTACCTCTATATCTTTTTTCCAAGTATTTAAGGCTTCGCCGAAAGCTGTGTCGTCTGAGACAGGCGCTAGCTCACTTGGAAAGGGAAAAGAAACGGCCGAGATCTTGTTAAAGAAATCGACGTGGTAGTCGATTGAAGTAAATTGGAAATAAGATTAGATCCCTAACTCTCACGAGCAACTGAATCAGAGTGACCCTCTGAATAAGTCGTAGAATACTCTTTCGCCCTGATAAGAGCAGCGACACATCGTGGTATGGACCCCCTCGAAACACCAAAGGCGTTAGGGTTCATCTTGAATCGTGACAGTTCCACCGCCACCCATTACTCGAGAATGTGACGAACCTTCTCTTCTCCGCCAATTGTTCATTTCGTTATTCGATGAATACCCCAATTCAGGTATTTACACAGCTGGCCCAAGAGATGACAGGACAGGCTTCACCTTTCTATGCACCAAGAGCATCCGGCAACGCTCCCTGTCTAGTGGAAACTATCTTTGCGGCGGAACTGATGGTCATCACCCGAGCTCTTCACTAAATCCATACCTGATCACTTGAGTCTTTTCTGATCTGTAGTGACTCCATAAGCGGCCCACAGACGGTAACCCCTGTTGTTCCCAGCATCCACTGGTAACGCACAATCACGATCTTCTATTAGACCACCATCACAACTAGAATTCCTCTGTTTGCCCAGTCACGATGGGATCATGGGAATCGATCTTGTGGAGCGATTCGCCAAGGAGGCTGAAAATAAAGATACCGGGATAGTGATGACCGAAGGGATCGCTGTGTCAAAAATGTACGGATACCAGTCAGTGAATGCTGACCCTTATTTTGACTGGACCAGTGGTGAGATTCTTCCCAAAAATCGGTCAGGGGCCTAAAGATGCCGTAATGTAGTGCTGAAACGGGTTGCTCAAATAAAATAAAAACTGGAAATTTAGACGGCTGAAGGTATTTTGATTCGACATTTTATACTGAACAGCTGATGCACCGCGACCACCTGTATAAAGATGGACTTACATTAAGTGAATTATTTGACGTTAGACAGACACAGCTTAAGTTGCAAAAAATTTGAGATCACAGTTCTTTTTAGATTAACTCCAGTCCTTTCATCAGCAGTTATTAAAAAGGAACCACCACGCCAGAACTTTCTGCTTCTCTGCTTGCCTGGAAAGTTATAGATTTCGGACAGGGTGGTTGCTGATCGCACACTTTTACGTGGCTCCTGATTGAAGGATGCTGGGAGCGGAAGCTTGCAGTCGGCACGTAGCACATCGACTACTGAGACAAGCCTCTCCTCCTTTCCTCAGGAAGCTTATATCTTATAAAAGAAACTAACATATAATTGATTATTGCATTGCAGAAGTGACACAAAAGTTGATGGCGAGTTGCTAGAAGTACCAAGTACAGCCTCTTCGCTCATTTCTGTAAAAAATGGCTCTGAGCACAATGGGACTTAACTTCTGAGGTCATCAGTCCCCTAGAACTTAGAACTACTTAAACCTAACCAACCTAAGGACATCACACACATCCATGCCCGAGGCAGGATTCGAACCTGGGACCCTAGCGGTCGAGCGCGGTTCCAGACTGTAGCGCCTAGAACCGCTCCGCCACTCCGGCCGGCGCTAGTATTGTCAACGAGCGTAAACATTCCAGAGCGGCACGAAGTCAGCCGACTTCGACCAACCACAGAGGGACCAAGTAAAAGTATACAATCTTGACCTATCCTCGACCTTTTCTGAGGGCTTATTTCATCGGGAGCAATTCGCAGGGCACCGCACGGAAAACCCTGGTAGGTCTTCCGTCGCTTCCGTCTGACTTCTACCGCACCCTATTATCTTATATGTTCAGATTCTTTTGTAATTTATTTGTAACATCTCCTACGGCTGCCAACATCAGTCTTTTCATTCCCCCTTACTTGCGGTTTAAAATGGAATCTTTTCTCCCATATTTCCGACATACCTTGTATTGAAGGACCGATCACCATAGCAGTCCCTTAAAAGCCCATAGTCCCTGCATCCATCGACTACTGAAAGCGATACATTTCAGTTAGGTTCAAGCTATGCACATTTCGCCGATGACGTTCCAGATGTGCTCAATTGGACTGACATCTACTGGCCACAGATACCACACAAGAACCTCACGCACGCTGAAGGCTCGTCAAACCACTGTGATACTGCTTCATCGGTTCACGGGCGTCGCGTCAGATAATGTTGTGGAAGCTGCACAATATTTAGACGAGACAGCTGCACGCGAGCCGGCCGATGTGGCCGTGCGGTTAAAGGCGCTGGAGTCTGGAACAGCAAGACCGCTACGGTCGCAGGTTCGAATCCTGCCTCGGGCATGGATGTTTGTGATGTCCTTAGGTTAGTTAGGTTTAACTAGTTCTAAGTTCTAGGGGACTAATGACCTCAGCAGTTGAGTCCCATAGTGCTCAGAGCCATTTGAATCATTTGAACAGCTGCACGTCATCCTCAGGTGTCTACTGACGTGTTGCTGCAATGGATCGCCAACATATACGCTGACTATGTAGAAAAACGCAGGCGACAGGGGTTGAGGTTATAGCGTCATCGTAGACGAATCATAGAGCACCGGCGACGTCCAGTGTCCCCTCCCGGACAAACGGGCCACGGGCTTCTCATTCGCGACGCGGGAAAAGCGTGGCCGCATATAGCGGCGAAACGCGCTCGTTGGCAGTGTGTTTCACTACGTCGGGAAAGTCTTAAACAGCACACTGCGATACTGTTAGAAAGCTATGGGCCGCCTATGTGCTGCGCTGGATAATTGGTTGTACATGATTTTACTGTAGAATCCTGTATCGGTCGCCAGTGAAAGAAGGTGGCTCCGTACCCCCTCATTCCATCCCATGCAAACATCCTGCACGTTGACTTAACCATTAGACGGAACCGTGCATTGTTAACAAAGACTGTGATTTTTCGACGAACCCGTACCCTTCCATTAGCGTGAACAAACATTTTCGCAATCATCGAGTCCAGGGTATCTTTTGTCACGCATCGAGCGGTAAGTGGCAGTGCTACCACGCCCATGCTAATCAGCGTAGCCTATGACGTGCTCTGAGAAGAGGTACTCCTGTAGAGTAAGTGAATCAGCTGTCACTTGACGGGTATCCACTGACGGTTTGGCGTGACATTAGATCACCAAACGGTAACGTCCCGTCCCACAGGTATCACAGTGAAGGTGCTATGCCTAACTGCATTGACCTGGGGTATGTCACGTAGATTCACCCACAAATATTGTCGTGTTATTTCCAGCCGCTGTCGACGTAAAATGCAATAAAACTGGCACATGCAGTGTATTACTGGTCACCCACATAAGATTAAGCTATGAGCCACAATTTAAAGACAAGCTGATATATTGCTTGAATAAAAATAGTTAATGTGTCTGTGTGTTCACATTTTATAAACTATTTCTGGGTTAAAATTTATTATGATCTAGTCTATGCACAACACTCTGCTGCAGTCTTGACACAGCGTGTAATTAAGGAAAATGTTCTAGGTTCACTAAACAGTCATTGAACACTATTAAAGTCACTTTCCAGTAAATCTGCAGTCTGTTTCAGTATTAATCCCGTTGTCCCCGTTTACATCCACGACACGATCAGTTATACCCGGTGTACGTACTGTTTACTTTTACATTAAATTCCACCATTTAAACATTCGTTTTGTGGCACGTTACACCCTTGTTTGCATGTATCACTTAATACAAAACACTACAGGTTTTACTGCGGTGCTCGACACACGTTGACATTCATATGTGCTTGAACTCCATAAACTACTTGCTTAACTCGATCCACAATCGGAAGCTACTAAATGGTTCAAATGGCTCTGAGCACTATGGGACTTACAGAATGAGATTTTAACTCTGCAGCGGAGTGTGCGCTGATATGAAATGAAACTTTCTGGCAGATTAAAACTGTGTGCCGGACCGAGACTCGAACTCGGGACCTTTGCCCGCAAAAGGCAAAGGTCCCGAGTTCGAGTCTCGGTCCGGCACACAGTTTTAATCTGCCAGGAAGTTTACTATGGGACTTCCAACATCTGAGGTCATCAGTCCCCTAGACTTAGAACTACTTACACCTAACTAACCTAAGGACATCACACACATCCATGCCCGAGGCAGGATTCGAACCTGCGACCGTAGCAGCAGGGTGGTTCCGGACTTAAGGGCCTAGAACTGCTCGGCCACAACAGCTGGCCGGAAGCTGCTTTCCCGCGTTGCGAACTGTCAACTAATAGGGTAGAGCTATCGATACAACTATTGTGAATGATGAACAGTTTCAGAGAGAGTAACAATTTTGAAATATCCAGATCAAACAGATTTTTCAAAGTCTGGATCTATGTCCATGCTGAGTTGTCCAATGCGATCAAAGACCAATTATTAAAAAAGATATTACACACTTAGAAATCTGTTATTAAACTCCCCGGTTTCTTCACTCAAAATTCAAGTACAGCATGAATATCCGTTTCCTTTGTTTCAAGTAATGGATGACTGCAAGTTATATTTGATTTGGGTTGGAGGGGGTTGGGGGAGAGCGTGGGAGGGGAAGAGAAATGTGGCCTTCCCTCCCCGTCACAGCCGAATCCTGGATCCCTCCTTGTCGAAAATATCGGCTGATAAAATGTAATCGCAATGGAAATAATTACGGACAGATTATTATTGCGTTATAATGTATCGATTCCTCGACGGGCTAAAATGGCATTAAAACATTTGTCTCTCCCTGTGCGGAAATCAGGAAATGTGCGAGCGTAAGGTTGTGAACTCCGTGACACATAGAAGATTGTATCGGTCCTGCAAACGTGGTTGGGTAGCTGAAGTTGCTAAGGCGACCGCTCGTGAAAAGCGGTCAATTCGGGTTCGAGTGCCGGTATGGCACAAATTGTCGTGTGTCGCAGACAGCTGATGTCAATCCGGATTCAGAAAATGCGAATCCGTTTCGTAATTACAACTGAAAGACTCTTCTAATTTTTGCATTCCGGATTCAAAAAAGGCGAATCCGTTTCGTAATTATAACTGAAAGACTCTTCTAATTTTTGCATAAAAGCGGAATATAGCGCCGTCAGTAAATGGAAAATAATTCAGATAATTGTAACTAGATTTACGTCCAGCAGTCCTGAAAGGGCGCCAGAGTTGTCGATTGGGTTAAACCGTAATGGTGGCATGATCAGTCCATTACCCGTGCAACACGGCCCGAGCAAAATTACTAGCGGCAGGGATTTGTGCGGCGGGGTACGTTAATACAGTGCGGCGCACCCCTCCACAGTTCGTTCTGATATCGACGTGGCCGCCGCCATTATGAGTGACGTTATCGTTATTTGCGAGCGGCCGCGGTCGTTCTGGCAGGTGATTCACTTTCTGCTGCAGCATGCCTTCTATAGTCACTCGTGGGACAGTGAAACTCTGTAGTTCGGTAAGTTACGCGATGACAAAGGCTGTGAGGATTTTTCTCTTTCGGGATATTACTATTTAAATTGTACGAACTTATATGAAAATTAGAGCAAAGTGCGTTTCTCCCCGGGGAGATAATGTAATGACACGGTTCAAATCCTTACGTGCTTGAGTTTCTATCTTTAGGAGCAGACCTACCCATTTTGACTAATATATGAATAAATTTTTTCATTAAGTCTGTTGAGTTTCTCCTTTTAAGGATTTTTGTCCGTTCTGAACGGCCCGTAAACTGCATATTTGCAGAAGAATACAAGGTGAGCATAAAGCAATTCACGGATTACAAAAATTTGTTTCTAGGCAATTATCTACATCTAGACACTAGTAGCCGGCCAGAGTGGCCGTGCGGTTCTGGGCGCTACAGTCTGGAACCGAACGACCGCTACGGTCGCAGGTTCGAATCCTGCCTCGGGCATGGATGTCTGCGATGTCCTTAGGTTAGTTAGGTTTAAGTAGTTCTAAGTTCTAGGCGACTGATGACCTCAGATGTTAAGTCGCATAGTGCTCAGAGCCATTTTGAACCATTTTTTAGAGACTAGTATATAGTCCGCAAGCCACCGTCCGGTGCGTGACAGAGGGTACCCTGTACCACTACTAGTTGTATCGTTTCGTGTTCCATCACAGACAGAGCAAGGGAAAAACGGCTGTCTGTACGCCTCCGATGAGTCCTAATTTCTTGCATCTTATCTTCGTGGTTCTTACGCGGAATGTGTGTTGACGGCAGTAGGATCGTTGTGCAGTCAACTTCAAATGCCGGTTCTCTAAATTTTCTGAATAGTTTTCCCCAGAAAGAACGTCGCCTTCCTTCCAGGGATTCGCATTTGAGTTGCCGAAGCATATCCGTAACATTTGCGTCTTGTTCGAACTACCGCTAACAATTCTAGCTGCTCGCCCCTTAATTGCTTCGATGTCTTCCTTCAATCTGATCTTGTGAGGAGCCCAAACACTCGAGCACTATAAGAATACCTAACACTAGCGTCTGATATGCGGCCTCCTTTGCAGATGACCCACACTTTCCTAAAATTCTCCCAATAATACGTAGTCGACCACTCGCCTTCCCTACCACAATCCTCACATACTCATTCTATTTCATATCCCTTTGCAGCGGTATGCTCATGTATTTAAACGAAATGACTGTGTACTGCAGGACACTACTAATGCTGTATCCGAAAATTACGGGTTCGTTTTTCCTGCTCGTCCATATTAGCTCACATTTTGCTACATTTACAGCCAACTACCATTCATCACACGAACTAGAAATTTTGTCGATGCTGGATACAGCTAAGCTGTTTGTTCCTGATGGTAGCTTAACTCACAACGTTTTTTTATGGATAGACGCCCAAACGTTTTTCGGTTTTTTGTCCGTAGATCTTCTAGCCGATAATCAATATATCCCCACTTCTTTGCTAGTATCTCTTCCGTCACTGCTGTTAGAGTTTGCACACTGAACGTTTTATCCTTAACGTAATACCACAAAAAAGTCAAGGGGGTTATTTATGGTGAAAATGGTGGCCATGATGTTGGGCCGTTTGTACCGTTCCATCTGTCCAGCAACGTTTCATCCAAGAACTGGCGAACAAATAACCCATTGTGTGGTGGTACTTTAGCTTTTTGAAACACTACCCATGGTTGAAATTCCTGAAACTGAGGTCAACATGTCCAGGTAAACTGTTGCCGAAATGGTAGGTTCAGTTAAAAAGAGCTGTCCAATAACTGTGTTGCGGATTAAGCCGCACAGCACATTCACTTTCGGACTGCCCCTTACTTGCTTTACCACGATAAGTGGTGGGTTCTCTGACACTCGGGTATGATGCGTCTTTATTTTCCTGGAGTTGTGGAAAGTTATGGCATCTGAAGAACAAACATTTTTAAGGTTGCCTCCATCGATTTGTTCCAGCATGTTCCTAAGAACCTCATCACGCCGGAGCCTGTCATCTAGCTGCGAAGCTCGCAAGAGTGCCACCTTTTACGCACGGAAATGCAGCCGTTTGTATAAAATCTTCGCCACAGTGCTCTGAATACGCTCGTGTGTCCGGAAACACGACACTTCGGTTTCCTCTTACGGCGCTGAAATGCTGCGTGCGCAGTATCAACAGTGTGGTCGCTCACTTCAGGTCTATCACTTCATTCCCTGTCACGAGCACTGCCAGTTTCTTTAAACTTTTTGTATCATACTTTGATGCTCTTCGCATCTGGCGGATCCTATGTGTTTTAAAACTGTCGCTGAACTGTAATAGGCGACCATGTTGTCAGTAGTGTGACTGTTATGTTGACGAGTTGCGCAATGGATTGATCTGACAAGTACCCTTTGGCTCCTGCAAGAAGAAATTTCCACCCCACACTACTACAGAAGTCAGGCAGATGCTCCTAATGTACCAAAAAGAAATGCCTAAAAAACAAATATCTTCTGGAGTCGTCCGCTGTAAGGAAAAAGACACAAGAATATTCAATTTTCTTACGTAACTAGTGGATACTTGGTTACTGGAGTATTGCTAGTTAGTGTAAGAAAAACATTAAACGAACAGAAAATATTATTTATTGCAAAATCTGAGAAAATCAAGTGAAACATTTATTTATAAACTGATACACATATTTCTGGGCTCTTTTCAGAATAGGAGGTTACCTCTTATGGATAAGAATCATGTTAATGAAATTTATATACAAAGTGTGGGAAAGCTCTTTTATGCCTTTTATTTAAGAATGTTATTTATGCAGCAGAATGGCTGAGAGCCGCGCGTACTCAACTTGAATAATTATCCGATTGAATTTTTCTAAGTACGGTTGAGGCTGTCGCGTGCGAAATGTAATGGAGTGACATGCATGAAGTATGTTATTTCTAATGGAAGAAAGGTGGGGCTCTCCTACGCTGTAACGCACAATACCGTTAGCTGCGATGACTGGTGCCTGTGTCGTTCGCCGATGAAAAATAACAAAACTATCTCTTTCTATCTGGACTGACCTTCGTCAGTCGAACTCTCAATATGCCTTGATGAAGCCAAGGACTCCTATCTGCCCCTAGTCTAACTATTGGTGTGGTACACCAGTCAGATAACCGGTCCACTGCGATGCCACTCAATGTTCGCTCGCAGGCGCTAACTAATACTCTGTGTTCACACCGCACATTAAGTGCCGCGGGCAACACAGTGAACAAACACTTAATAGCGAGCGACTCAATATAGAGTATCACTCTGATTCGCTAGCGACAGAGGTGCTCTCTCAGTGCAGTACTGAGTAGAGACTTTGTTCCTCACTCTCTGCATACACGCACGAGCGCACTCGCTCCCGCTACGTGTTCCTGCTTCAAGAGCGTCACTGGAACGACCCCTCTCCCTGCAAAAAGCGAAAGGGTGTATCATCTGCTATCTTTCCCTCACTCCTCCGGCTCATTGCGTCAGGAATAGTCCGCTGATGCCAATCAGCGTTACTCTTACAAACGGGAGAATGGCGCTCCGTTTAAGCCGACGAAAGCGGAAATATATAGCATCTGTGTTAGGTGTTTACTGTCCACCTGTGAGAACTCTGAAACTGTGCATTAGGTCCGTCAAAAATGCGTATGCTGGGGCTTTCCCAAACAATACAGCAGGTTTCGATTTTAAGGTGAACACGCAGGCCATTATCCCTTTTCTCTGGCAAAAAACTGTTTTGGTCCTTGGGCAGTTGGCCAGCCGGTGCAGCTGTGTGCTAACTCACCCTCCTACGGACTTTCCAGTGCGCTGGCGGCCTCCGCCGAACAAAAACTCCTGTGGCCGTCGTGTCTTGAATGTCTGTGTACGCCAGCCTCAACTTTTTAATCTCAGTGCACACTTGTGATTTATTTATTAGATTTGCATACGGATTAAATTTAAATATGTAAAATTGACTCTACCCTATCGAGTTTGGGCTCAAATGAAACGTCTTGATACGCAAAATACGATGGTGAGGTCGGAATATGTAAGAAAATAAGGTGAGGAGACCACACACCTTACAATTTTTCACGAAACCACAAAAGACATTGCGCTTTCTCCTGCAAGGACGTCACTCTGAAAGCAGAACCCCTAAAATACACTATCTGTACTGAGAGAGAGAGAGAGAAGAAATTAAATACTGTCAGAGCACACGTGGAATGTATCCATAAAAACTTCATGGGACAAGCTACCATTTGAAGGGGGGAAAACATATAAGACATGTGGAATTGTATTCATAAATTTGATGTGTTAAGCTACTTTTTGCAACAAACTGCATAGTTTTATCTAGCCTAGCTCCTTAGAAATAAATTTTGTTTTCAGTGAAAGCCATTAAGCCCACCCTGCACATCTGCGTTTTGTTTCTTGCAGATGGAGGAAAAACAGATGGGCAACCTAACAAATTTGCAAGGCTGGAATTTGTTGCTCCTGGACAGAACAGATGGCGTTTCGCCGACGTTGAGGAGGTTTGGTGGGAGGAGACCGGCTAACGGACTCACCAAACGACAAGTCTTTACAAGGGGCCGACACCTTCTCGTTGCCCTCATTTGATGATTTAGCTTGTTTCGTTCAGACAGGTTACATTGTCAAACACAAGCTATTTCAATTACGACGTGCTGCTTCTGCCATTACGCGATAACAAGTAGCCGTCACAGACAGGCAGGCTGTGATCACATGACGCTCAGGCATGTTACTCAGACTGTCTGGCACGAGGTATTCTCGGTTTACTCGATTAAAAAAACTCTGCGATTTAGGAACGGACATGGGGAGTAAATCTGAGAGAATTGTTGCGCCTTTTGTGGCTCCAGAGTGCCAGCTGTACCTGCTCTCAGATCTGTGGACAGACTCACACTGACAGCTCACAAAGCAACGTCAGTGCATCGACTGCCCAATTCAGCTACTGCTGCCTGGCACCAGTACTGCCACTGACTACTGCAGTCCGTGTGTGAGGGAGAGTTTGATACTGAAATACTTTTTGACCTGAAAACGGCTACTTGCTCATTGGTCGACCTTTCTTGTGTGACAAAATACCATCAGATCTAAATTGCTAATAATTACGCGATTAATAATGCTAATAAAATGATTGTGCCCACAGCGGATGAATCATGTCTGTACGTCATCGTCGCTTAGTATTTCTTTTAACTGTGACGTAACTGAACCAGTCTTGGCTAGGGCGATCTAAAGTGAGACAAAAGAAATATTTGCCGGATTATACGTAGAACCTGTATTAAATCGAAAATTACAAAATTATGAAAATGTCGTCTCGTATAACTTCTAAATATGCTCGTAATTGTGGATAACAAAAGTCAGAGGAATGGTGGTGTCGAAAGGAATCCAAGAAGCCTAAGTTCAGTACCGAGCGAACGCGAGAGGCACGGCATGTCGAAAAGGAAATGAAAAAACGGCGCAAGGCGACTACGTAGTTGGCCCGTGGGCATACAGAGTCCAGCGACTGTCCAAATCTGTGATCAAACTATTTTGTAACCGTTAAACTACTTTGTGTAACCATCGAATTTAAGAAATCGACAAATAAATTACGCCGGCCGGAGGGGCCTAGCGGTCCTAGGCGCTACAGTCTGGAGCCGCGCGACCGCTACGGTCGCAGGGTCGAATCCTGCCTCGGGCATGGATGTGTGTGATGTCCTTAGGTTAGTTAGGTTTAACTAGTTCTAAGTTCTAGGGGACTGATGACCTCAGATGTTAAGTCCCATAGTGCTCAGAGCCATTTGAACCACCATTTTGAAATAAAAATACATATTAATACGAAACATTTATGATTTTATCCCAGTGTGTTCACGAAAAATCCACTGCCCATACCCGAACTACGTACAGCCGATCTGCGCATAGAGATTTCTTTTATGGTGAGGAATTTGCCAGTTACATCGAGCGACTATATATGGTGGTGTCAGGTCATACTTTGATCTGACATGTGTAGTGGTCACACACTCTTTTCTGTTTCCTTTCCTTTTATTCTTTGCTAATATAAAGAAAGCGGGTTGGGTGCGAATGTAAGTGCATGCTCAAATACACTTCTACTTTTCTTTGTTTTAGTATGAATGTTGCGAGGAAAAGGAAGTCCTGTGGACTCTGATACTAAATAGAGCGCAAGAAACATTTACAGTATCTGCCGACAAGGCGCAACTCCCGATCCAGAGATAATAAACCAGTGAACGTTACAGGTGGACTC
This sequence comes from Schistocerca americana, assembly GCF_021461395.2. Taxonomy (NCBI): domain Eukaryota; kingdom Metazoa; phylum Arthropoda; class Insecta; order Orthoptera; family Acrididae; genus Schistocerca; species Schistocerca americana. Next base: position 515,640,368 of record NC_060121.1, on the reverse strand, counting down.
TTGAAAGAATAACAAAGGAGCAATAAAAAAACTCCACGAATGCATGTAGAAGTTAGAATGTGTTTCTAGGTTGGAATTCAATGCACTTTCGTGTGTAGTTTAAAAATGGAATTGGTATAAAAAACAAAAAGCAATGGACTTTGTTGAGCTGGTTCCAAACATCAATATTTGAAAAAAGGAACTCCGTAGACTAATTAAAGGCGTTATCTGATTTGAAACAAGACAATCATTCATCTTAGTCACGAACAGAAAAACAAACTGTAACTGTTTTGGTTATTCAGTTACACTAGAATTAATTCAGTTGAATGTTTCAGTGTATGATAAATGTTCGATTTCAATCTTGCTTTCAGAACAGGTCATTATCATTGCTATTGTATCAAGCAAACTGAAATCTAACTTTTAATTTCCATTCAGTCTTGCTCAATGCACTAGCCTGATAATAAGTGATAGGTTAGGCATCTACATCTACATCTACATCTACATCTACATCTATACTCCGCGAGCCACCTTACGGTGTGTGGCGGAGGGTACTTATTGTACCACTATCTGATCCCCCCTTCCCTGTTCCATTCACGAATTGTGCGTGGGAAGAACGACTGCTTGTAAGTCTCCGTATTTGCTCTAATTTCTCGGATCTTTTCGTTGTGATCATTACGCGAGATATATGTGGGCGGTAATAATATGTTGCCCATCTCTTCCCGGAATGTGCTCTCTCGTAATTTCGATAATAAACCTCTCCATATTGCGTAACGCCTTTCTTGAAGTGTCCGCCACTGGAGCTTGTTCAGCATCTCCGTAACGCTCTCGCGCTGACTAAATGTCCCCATGACGAATCGCGCTGCTTTTCGCTGGATCATGTCTATCTCTTCTATTAATCCAACCTGGTAAGGGTCCCATACTGATGAGCAATACTCAAGAATCGGACGAACAAGCGTTTTGTAAGCTACTTCTTTCGTCGATGAGTCACATTTTCTTAGAATTCTTCCTATGAATCTCAACTTGGCGCCTGCTTTTCCCACTATTTGTTTTATGTGATCATTCCACTTCAGATCGCTCCGAATAGTAACTCCTAAGTATTTTACGGTCGTTACCGCTTCCAATGATTTACCACCTATGGCATAATCGTACTGGAATGGATTTCTGCCCCTATGTATGCGCATTATATTACATTTATCTACGTTTAGGGAAAGCTGCCAGCTGTCGCACCATGCATTAATCCTCTGCAGGTCCTCCTGGAGTACGTACGAGTCTTCTGATGTTGCTACTTTCTTGTAGACAACCGTGTCATCTGCAAATAGCCTCACGGAGCTACCGATGTTGTCAACTAAGTCATTTATGTATATTGTAAACAATAAAGGTCCTATCACGCTTCCATGCGGTACTCCCGAAACATAACGTAAATACATGTGGGCTGCTAAAGAATGTACGAAGTACTAGTGTGACCATAATTCCTTTCATAGCCAGCACAATGAGGGACATCGTGGAACAAGAATAATGTTTGAATGCGGAAGGCAGGCTACTGGGGAGTGTCACCAAGTGGCTTGGACATGATAGGGCCACGAGCTGAGGAACGGAAAGTGTAATCATGAACCACGAGACGTGAAAATTAGAAAAAAAGAGAGAGAATGGCGTGCTGTTAGTGCAGTACAAATTAATGGGTCGATCCTTTTCCGCTGAATCATACTTCCTACATGTATGTGAACAATGTTGTTACGTTAAGTGAACAGCATGGACTTGTACGTTGCGCTACGCTAAACGTGATGTCTCGATCGTCTCTTGTCGTGGACGCCAGTTCTAGATTTAAAGCTAGATCAATGTCTTTATTAGAGGTTCTGAGAGAATTACGAACAAAAATTCCACTGAACTGCAAAAGAGAGAACATTTAGTCAGTATAACATCATAAACAAATAATTAGGCATTTGAATAAGAATGCCCTGTACTCTAAGTCGCCTGAACTAGGCCGAAAGTAGAGGAGAGCATTATGTAACTTGACGTGTGTGATGAACGCTGCTGCTGCGGCTTCTACAGAACCGGTCCTTTGTCCGGCTTTTTTCGTCAGTGGGTCGTCAAGGAAACAAACAGAAGTGCTCTCTCGGTCTCTGGTCTGTGGTGTGCGTGCCGGCCGAAGTGGCCGTGCGGTTAAAGGCGCTGCAGTCTGGAACCGCAAGACCGCAGGTTCGAATCCTGGCTCGGGCATGGATGTTTGTGATGTCCTTAGGTTAGTTAGGTTTAAGTAGTTCTAAGTTCTAGGGGACTAATGACCTCAGCAGTTGAGTCCCATGGTGCTCAGAGCCATTTATGGTGTGCGTCCGGTGACGGTGTGTGCGGCGGTAGAAACCTTCGCGGCTCAGCTCCGATGCGTCCCGTTCAGCCACGGGTGGAAGACTTCTCGGGTGCATGACTTATCGTAGAATACCTCTGAGCCGCGCGGAGTGGCCGCGCGGTTTGAGATGCCATGTCACGGATTTTGCAGCCTCTCCCGTTGGGAGTTCGAGTCCTCCCTCGGGCATGGGTGTGTGTGTTGTTCTTAGCATAAGTTAGTTGAAGTGGTATGTAAGTCAAGGGAACGATGACCGCAGGAGTTTGGTCCCTTAGGAATTCACACACATCAATACTTCTAAAATCTCATTTTCCAGGTCCATGTCCTCGCTTTGGCTAGCACCATGACGACTGGCTTAGTTCGTCACCTTTGTCCGCCTGTTCCCACCATTCTGCCATGAGAGTCTCTCCCTCTTCTTTCTTGACCAACTGAGGCGCTCTGGGGTTAGATAATGGTACGCCAAATGATGAGAAATTTTGAGGATTGTACATTTTTTGGTATCTACCAGACGCTGGTAAGGCACTGGTAGAGTAGCAATATTTGAAGACAACGAGAGAAGGTAGTACATACTTTGTTGCTATGTATTACACCAAGACGCAACACTTCATTTTTGCGCTTTAGTGTGGTAATCTGAAACAAGATGTCGTCCCGCAGAGGAACGAGCATGAGTTTTTTGGATGAAAAAATGCATTGTGCAACCGATATGGACGCCCATTGTTTCGAGGGTGAATCCTTGTGCTATGGAAAAAATTGTAGATGTGTACAAGATCTGCTCAAAAAATTCCGCAGCTTCGTCTCCAAACTTTTTCTACGCTTACCTTCTACTTACTGTGCATCGTCTCCTTCGAAATACTCTCCTCCAAAATTGAAACACCGCTACCAACGTCGTTTCCACTTCCGGAAGCGGTCTTGGTACGCGTCTTGCTGGATCTCGCGAAGCGCCGTCTGCGTTTATTTCTTCTATCGTTGCAAATCTTCGTACTTTCAACGGAATTTTCAACTTTGGAACTTTGAAAAAATCCGCAGGGGCACGCCTGGGGAGTACGGAAGATGAGGTAGCGCAGCGGTTTCGTTTTGGTGCAATAGTCACACACCAACAGGGATGAACGTGCGGGTGCATTATTGTGCTGCGAGAGCCATGATTTGTCTCCCCACATTTCACGCCATTTCCGTGTCACATTTCTTGCAGTTGTCACATCACATCTGCGTAGTACCATTGATTAACAGTTTGCCCCTGTGGCTCGAATTCAAAGTCAAAGAAAACTATCAGCATGGCTTTGACATTTGACCTGACCTGACGAGCTTTTCTTGGTCTTGGAGAACCTTTTCCGACCAGTTGTGAAGATTGAACCTTGGTCTCAACAACATAACCACACACCCACGCCTCATCACCAATCATGATTTTCTTAGGGAATATCTCGTTCTCATTTGCGAGATCCAAAAGCTCTTCACAGATTGCGAGGCGAAGGTCTTTGTGGTCTTGACTCAAGAGGCGTGGGACGAATTTACTGGCAACATGATGCTGTGTCAGGATTTCATGACATGATCCACCTGAAATGTTACATTCTTCTGCAATCTCTCGGACGGTCAGTCTTCGACTGGCACGTACAATTACGTTGACGTTTCCTGTCATGAATGTCGTCGGTAGACGTCGAAGAGCGTCCTGAACGAGGGTCACCTTCGGTTCGGCTATTTTTAAACCAAATGAACTATTCGTACAGCTTAAGCACTCATCACCGTAGGCTTCCTGCATCATTTGGTGTATCTCTGTAAAGGTTTTCTTGAGTTTCACGCAAAATTTAATGCAGACGCGTTGCTCCTCTAGCTCTGCCATCTCGAAATTCGCGAACTGTGCGACACAACGTTCTACTCAGTACAGCACTGAACAATAACTAACAGTCATACAGCACTGAAACTTCTGGCAGTTACACAATAACACAGGCGTGTGCAGGGATACCAATCGCGTTTCGCTCCAGCACACCATTGGTGCGAAATTACTAAATAATGATCGGAATTTTTTGAACAGTCCTCCTATTATCAGTCAGAACCATGTGATAACTTATCATCATCATAATCATCATCATCATCATCATCATAGGTAATCATCAACAAACAATAATCACATGACATGTGATTATGTGGCTTATCATGATAGTGTGGTACGTACAGTACTTTTAAATAATGCCAATATTTAATGGAACCATGAATTACGGGACAACATCTAATCTATCTCATTAACCACATGATTATTGTAATTGTCGTGGGTATGACTAGCTCCTACTACGGGGGTCACTGTGGCTTGGCATTATGCTGTGTTCTTCCGTGTAGTTTCGTAGCTTCATGCTAGTAGTCATTTCTACATTTTTTCCCCCGTAGGGTGGAAGACTTAACTACCCAACAGAACGAGGTGGCGCAGTGGTTAGCACACTGGACTCGCATTCGGGAGAACGACGGTTCAATCCCGCGTCCGGCCATCCTGATTTAGGTTTTCCGTGATTTCCCTAAATCGCTTCAGGCAAATGCCGGGATGGTTCCTTTGACAGGGCACGGCCGACTTCCTTCCCCATTCTTCCCTAATCCGATGAGACCGATGACCTCGCTGTTTGGTCTCTTCCCCCAAATCAACCGAACCCACTCTACTACCCATATAACAAAAAAAAAAAAAAAAAAAAAAATACAGCAAGGGATGGACATCCTATTGAATTCTCAGAAGCTACATTGTTCAAACTTTGGACGTCAAATTCTGATTCAAATTTCATGTAGCACACTGTCCACGGAGACTTTCATGTAGTTAATGACACGAAGTGTGGCCGTGCTGTACAGACAACATGGATTACGACCTTAGCAACAAAATATCCTTTCAGTACAGCATAAGAAACTGTCTAACGACATTTACTCGCTTCCCTACATATACCTGCGGCGCAACATGGATAGTATTTATCGTGACTGAGAACAAAACCAAACAGCAAGTACATGAACATGAATTAATTAATGGCAGTATCTTAGATTACGCTGAGAGGAACATGAATTGTGATCAGTAAAGCCAAATGTTGGCACTGAAACTTTGGTGAAAGACGACAAGCCACAAAATTATTATTTCTTGAATAAATGTTGTTTTTCACTAAATGTAGTATTTCAATGTACTATTTCGTGTGACATGCATTATCTGATAATACAGTAAACACAACTCTTATTTCCATCACCTGATTCATGAAACTTTTTGAAGCTTCGTTTGTCCGTGCTATAACATTATTTAATGAGGCTTACAATTATCTAATCCCAGGCGTCTCAGTTTTCCTCTGGTTCTTTGTCGCCAACTTGCCTTGCGGAGTGTCTCAAATTCCATGTTCTTCAAAATTAACATTCCTGTTCAGGGTCTCTTGTCACGTCATAACAAGTTCTTTAAGTGCCAGTACGTCGCACTCTGCATATCGTACAAGCTGTTTACTGGCAACTACATGCGAGTACGTTAAAGTGCGACGGAGAGAAACTCATCATCCGTTTGAAAATATGTGTGTGTGTGTGTGTATGGGTGTGTGTGTTAAAATGTTTAAATGTGAATTCCTAAGGGACCAAACTACTGAGGTCATCGGTCCCTAAACTTACACACTACTTAAACTAACTTATGCTAAGAACAACACACACTCATGCTCGAGGGAGGACTCGAACCTCTGGCGGTGTGTGTGTGTGTATGTGTGTGTGTGTGTGTGTGTGTGTGTGTGTACTGTACTGGAATTCCACAACGGACGGCAGTGAATATAGAAGCTAGCAAATAATTATGCTAGCTAGCCTTCTGCGGAAGGCCAATTTCTCGTCCACACATCGCAACATTTTTCGGAGCTCTAATAATGAACAAAAAGACCTACATTTATTTCTTGCAGAAATATGCAAGGGTATATACCGCCAATGCATCTACACTATCTAATCAAAAGTCTCCGGACAGCCCCGTGTAATGCAGAACTGACCACTAGATGTCACGAGGGGCCGACCTGCCAGTGTAAATGAATGCGATGGGTTTTGTGTTGTCGGTAGACAATTAGTAAGACGAGAATGGCGCGGTCAGAAGAGTTGAATCACTTCGAACGTCGACTAGTCACTGGATGTCATCTCAGTAACAAATCCATCAGGGACATTTCACTCTTTTGGAGCTGCCAAAGTCGACAGTTGTTGAGGTGATCGTGAAGTGGAAGCGCGAAGGAACAACCACAGCTGTACCAAAACCAGGAAGATCTCATGTACTGTGGGATAAGGACCGTCGAGCATTGCCCAGGTTACTGTAAAAAATCGCATGAATTGAGCAGAAGCAATCAATCGTGAGCTCCGGAGTGCTACCAGCAGTCTAGCTGGCACAGTACTTGTGCACAGGCAGTTATAAAATGAATGGGGTCGAAAGGACGAGCAGCTCCTCATGAACTACGTATTCCATAGTGTCTTTTAAGCGAGGGTTGAGGTGGTATCAAGTGCGACGCCATTGGACAGTGGATGACTGGAAACGTGTGATCAAGAGTTGGGGTTTGGCGAATACCTGGAGAACTTTACCTGCCATCATGTGTAGTGCCAACAGTGAAGTACGGTGCAAGTACGAAGCTGTTTGTCATGGTTAGGGTCTCGTCCCCTTATTGCATTTAATAGAAGGCCAGATGCGGAAGGATATGAACGCGTTTTACAGAATTGTGTACAGTGTATGATAGAGGAACAATTTGAAGACGATGATTGTTTTTGTCTGCACGACAATGCACCTTGTCCCAAAAGTAGTTTCTGTGAGGCGATAGTTTGTGTACAGTAGCATTCCTGAAACGGACTAGCCTCCAGGAGTCTCGATCTGAAGCTAAAGGGACATCTTTCGGATGAGTTAGAACGTCGACTTCGATCCAGACCTCAGCAACCAATATCACTATCTCTTCTGGTTTCGCCTCTATAGGAATAACCGGCTGCCATTCCTCCACAGACATTCAGACACTTCACTGAGCATGTCCCTAGCATAGTTCAAGCCCTCATAAAGGCTAAGGCTGGACACACCATATATGATTGAACTTTAACTGGTGTCCAGATGATATGATCAGATGGTGTGTGACAGTACAGACGAAAGAATAGGTTCTACGCATCACCAGCCATCCATACGTCCATGCGGCGATGGCAGCCTTCTTGCAGGAGTAGTGGTCCCCTAATTTTTATCACGGCACGACATCACTGCGCGGCAGGAGTTATTAAATATTTCAAGAACAATCTGCAGCGTCCTGACAAGACCGATCTTGGAGATGAAGAACTGTCTTTCAAGATAAAACGCCGCTTGAATCTCTCTCTTTCCCTCCCTCCCTTTCTCTTTCCCACCCTCCCTCCCTCCATCCTCTCTCTCTCTCTCTCTCTCTCTCTCTCTCTCTCTCTCTCTCTCTCTCTCCCTCCCTCCCTCCCTCCCTCCCTCTCCCTATCTCCCCCTCTCTCTCTCTCTCTCTCTCTCTCTCTCTCTCTCTCTCTCTCTCTGTCTCTGTCAGTAACACAAGGCATAGTCATAGAGTTTTGCGTCCTCGAAAAAAATCAAGCTGCTGGCACGAATGTTGGTGCTAGCGTCATATACACTGTCCAGTACCAAACGTTTTTCCCAACGATGAATAATTCGGCAGTGACCTTGGTTGTAGAAGTGTGCATTTCATTTGTTCAGGAAATGTATCACGGAATGCCTGCAATGCATTGATATCTTCATCCGAGGAGGGAGGAAGAAGTCACTGGATATGGATCAGTATAATATGGGGCCTGTATGGCTGTGTCGTTCAAATGGTTCAAATGGCTCTTAGCACTATGGGACTTAACATCTGAGGTCATCAGTCCCCTAGACTTAGAACTACTTAAACCTAACTAACCTAAGGACCTCACACACATCCATGCCCGAGGCAGGATTCGAACCTGCGACCGTAGCAGCAGCGCGGTTCCGGACTGAAGCACCTAGAACCGCTTGGCCACACCGGCCGGCTACTGTGTCGTGTTTAGAATGAGTTATGTCGTTGTCGTGGATCAATAACCCCTTCGACAGCTACCGCTTCCCCTGACGCTTCGTCTTGCCAGGAGGAGATTTCAGGCTTATGTACACAAGACGGGTTGCTGACGCAACTACTTAGGTCTGAAGATGATCCAGAGTGACTGACACATCTAATGTGATTTAAAATGTGCAACTGACACGGAACAACAAATGAGAATTGTATCAAATATCACCTTCCTTTAGACGGTCAGGTCTTCGCCTTTTCTGCTTTCTTTACTGATTTCTCCCAGAATCATACTGATACAACCAGCACTCGTTCACGACGACTAGACGGTTAAACAGGTAATCTGTATTGTCCTTACAAAGCTACATTTACGCTGCCGCCCATGTTAGGCGAAACCCAGCGGTCGGTGACCACTGCCCTGTTCAGACATCGCGCAAAATGTTAAAACCGTATCCATGACTGATTTTTCATTTTTTCCACTATCGCCTCGATATTGTAATGCGCTGGTTTCAAGCACCAAGGTCTCTGTGATTCATGGTTCTACGCAGAGAGAGAATCTGCCACGTCATTCTTCGTCATTCAGATTTGTTTGACGACACTGGAAGCATTTACGGCACCTAACTACTGGTTCATGATTGTGCACTGTAGTAGTGTTCTCCCATCAACGTAACACGAAGTTCTGCCGCGTTGTTCCTCTTTGTAATGCAGGAAACGGATTACCACCAGTTACTTCATTTTATTAATACAGTACCGGGACTGCAGACATGCACTTGAAAAGAAGAAAACGGGGGAGAGGGAAGTGTGTGCGTGTGTGTGTGTGTGTGTGTGTGTGTGTGTGTGTGTGTGTGTGTGTGTGTGTGAGAGAGAGAGAGAGAGAGAGAGAGAGAGAGAGAGAGAGAGAGAGAGATGATGATACTTGAAACTTCGACTATCCCTCGTAGATCTTGATTTATTCGCAGTCAAGAGTGCCTTTTACAATGTATAGCTGTTTGTCTTTGCTTCTTTTTCTCGAGAAATTCGAACCTGGTTTATTTTTATTTGTTAACACTTTTATACGCACCATTTTCCCACTGTTGACAACTTAAAGCCTGCCAGTATGTTATAAAGTACCATAGCCAACACTGTCTGTATCGATACCTATTCATTTTCATCAGTACTGTTTACTTCGCACGAGAGATGCTTAGGGTTCATCAGCTCGCACCAGTGTGTGCAGCAAGCAACTGCACACTTTCAGTGGAGAGCGATAGTCATAAATACTGCGCGTACTACTCCAGTTATTATCGTGACAGCATTTTCTTGCTACATCCGGAACTTATAGACGCCAAGTGACTTTCATTACCATAGTGCCGAATGTTCGTAGTTCGATCTTGGAGTGACTTAAGTTTCGAAAGTATCATCCGAATTGACATCTCTTATCTGTCATTCTTGAAATGTCCTCCCACCATCTTTGATCGTGAAAGTTCTCTTAATCTTCCTGAGACGCCACTCAAGACAGACGTTTGGAATTACATAGATGAACGTGGACTACTGTGCTTCCATAAATTTCAAGAACCTCTATACGATATCACCAAATCTCCACAGGTAGCCTAAACTTTGAAAGGAATGGTTCTTCAGCTGGAGCTGAGGCTGACGTTTTATAATATTAAATTAATAGAACGCGCAGTCCACCTGAAATGCTGTTCGTTCATTAAACATAGCGGCTTATCAGAAGATGTTATTTTAAGGCTTTATACAGGGTGATCCATTGATCGTGACTGAGCCAAATTGCATTAATGTGGTATTGCATTATTGCGTTAAAGTGGTATTTACAGGTAATCATACTGTAACAGCATGCGTTCTCAGAACTGGTAAGTTCACAAAGGTACATGTATCACATTGGAACAAGTGAAATAAAATGTTCAAACGTACCTACGTCCTGTATTTTAATTTAAAAAATCTACCTGCTTCCAACTGTTCGTCTACAATTGTGAGCCATATGTTTGTGGCTATTACAGCGCCATCTATCACGAAGCGAAAAAATTGGTCCAACTAAAACATTCATACTTCTTTACGTACTACACGAATATGTAATAAAAATGGGGGTTCCTATTTAAAAAACCGCAGTTGATATCCGTTTCACCTATGGCAGCGCCATCTAGCGGGCCATCCATAGCGCCATCTGGTTTCCCCCTTCAAGCTAGACAAGTTTCGTTCTTTGTAGTTTTTTCGTTTGGCGCTTATTTCGTGAGATATTTGGCCCGGTCACTATCAATGGACCACCCTGTAGACAAGTTATTTTGTCCTAGATAGGACAGAGTTTTGGTGCACAATAAATTAGTCCACTTTAGAGGCCGGCCGCGTTGGCCGAGCAGTTCTAGGCGCTACTGTCTGGAACTGCGCCACCGCTACGGTCGCAGGTTCGAATCCTGCCTCGGGCATGGATGTGTATAATGTCCTTAGGTTAGTTAGGTTTAAGTAGTTCTAAGTTCTAGGGGAATGGTGACCTCAACAGTTAAGTCCCATAGTGCTCAGAGCCATTTGAACCATTTTCCACTTTAGAGAGTATACTTTATTATAACTCACAAATACCTGGATGAGAACGCTGAACAAAAGTACACCATACTTGCAGCAATAGAATCTTTGACAGAGGAAAGTCCAAATAGCGATGCAGTATTTGACTGTGCTGGCTACAATAACAAGTCCGCCACTACAACGGCCTATTCCAGAATGGAGTCCCAATTAATCCACCCTGAAGAACTGCCGACAGGGACTCCGTGTTGCAGCTCTAGGGTCTGACTACGCGATGAGACTGCCTCTACAACCCTCGATTGTGAGTTGTAATAATACCACGCAAATAAACGCAGTGGAGTCGCGTGACTGGCCGCCGGTAATGGAGATAGCGAGCTCGTCGCTGGTTGGCGTTCCTGACCAGATGATGTCTTCGCAGTCTCGGATTGACGCCTTTTGATGGTGCGGAAAAAGTAGTTCCTCCGCCGAAGGCGACCTTCGCTGAACCAACATCGGACTGGCTGTGGTCACCGAGTTGCAGGCGTGGCCGGTAATCCGGTACACAGCTATGTGGGAAGGGATGTGTCCGGCAGGTGTATCCAGATAATCCAACACACACACACACACACACACACACACAGGCTCGTGCACAAGCTCACACGCGCCCAGAAAGCTATAATTATGTAAATTAACATCTTGTCCACAACATTGGAAGCCGACTGATGCATGTCGGAGGTAGGAGCGTTATTGTTTGGGAAATGATTTCGTGCCATTCGCTAGGTGATTTCATTCTGGAGGCACAATGAAATAACACAAGTATGCACCTATCCTCGAGGAACATGTCCACGCCCACGTGCAGTGTGTTTTTCGGCACTATGGCATCTACCAACAGGAGAGTTCAACGTGTCACACTGCTCGCAGTGTTTGTGGGTGGTTCGAAGAGCACCAGGATGCGTTTACTATACTCTCCTGGCCCTCAAACTCCCTGGATTTAAACCCAGTCGAAAATCTGTGAGACCACCTAGATCGGGCTGTTCGCGCCATAGATCCTCAGGAGACTGGACACTGGACTCGACATGCTCCATATCCCTGTAGGCAGCGTGCAGAAACTCATTGACACTCTTCCTGCACGTCTCGTAGCGGTCCGCGTCGCTGCAAAAGGTGGTTATTCAGGCTTTTGACAGGTTCCTGCATAGTGACTGGACACAGTATATGCTGAATTTCATTGCCTTACCAATCTGTACAACTGCAGTCTGAAATCAAGTAAGTTGTGTCGTGATTCACTGTAGTGTGGAACATGGAGTCATATCAACGTCTATTAACACTGTTAACCCTCTTAGGTGAGCAGTTTATCTCCCTCCACTCCACTGTTCAAAAATGGCTCTGAGCACTATGGGACGTAACATCTATGGTCATCAGTCCCCTAGAACTTAGAACTACTTAAACCTAACTAACCTAAGGACATCACACAACACTCAGTCATCACGAGGCAGCCACTCCACTGTCTTCCTTCTCTCAGACGGACGCTATTTCGCCAATGCGGTGTGAGTGCGTGCCAGTAAGCACGAGCACATCAACGAACAGGACTAGTTCCGAGGATGATTGAAAAGATTCTACAGTCATTAGTGAGTTCCAAGTATTGCTTTCGACCGGCAACCTGTAGTTCAGAACGAAATCTTGCGGCAGCGTATGTCAAGATATTCCACGATAGCGTCTGGTTGCACCAGTTCTGCGTTTCTACGAATTGTTTAATTTCTTGGATGGAATACCTCATCACATCACCATAATGAAGATCGGAGCAATCTGCCAAATACGCCGCGCTGCGTTGCGACCCTCGTTAGTTGTTGTGAGTAACCTCATCCGACTCACAATGAATGTATTGCGCAACAATTCAAACAGAATTTGTAAATCCGAATCTGTATCCATTGCTCAACTTCCCAGTGTGCACAACCAATTATCGTATAATTTCCTTGATGTGTTTGTACGAGTGTAAATGCAGAGCATCATGAGTAAGTAAATAAAAGGAACCAACGGAAGTATAACACACCCTGAAATTAAAAAAAATCATAAAATAAAACAGTCAGTGCATGCAACGTAATCAAGCATCGTTTATACATTTTCCCAGCGTTTTCTGACAGATGATCTCGTTACAGACTATAGTTTTATTCGTAGAAAGTTGTACTTGACCCCACCATTGAGAGGAGTACTTAAATTTCTCAGCAGCATTTTGAAACATTCGAGTAAGGTTCAGCTTTAGTGGTTTTCATATTCAGCTAATACGAGAAATTTCAGAAACAGTTTCTTATCTGGAAACTAGGACTATCTCGTTGCTGTCTACAAAAATCTTATATTTTTTGTCATCATTGTCTGGTGGTTGGTTGCCTTCCTTCCACTGATTTCTCTTTTCAGCGTCAATATCTTCATCCCTGCGTATTTAGTGTTCATCAGTAAAGATGCTTTCATATGTAATTTTTAGATCTGGAACTTCCCTGCATTTCAAGTTTAACAAGCCACGAAAGTCTTTATCAATTCTTATTGATTTATTTTCTTTTTGCATTTTATTTTTCGGTATAATTTTTAAGGCTTGTTGATGCACCACGTATAGTATGTTTTCTCTTCTTCAGATTTGCAAACTTGTTACATCCATATAGAATTCTGTATCTCAAGAACAATTTTAGAAGAGTCTTAAGCATTTCTAGGCTGATGTTTGAAAGTACTGAGATACTCTTACTGAGGAAAGGTTTCTTCATGTACTCTGTCTGTTGCTAATGTCATCTTTGTTCCCGCCAGCGTGAAAAATCTTACTACCAAGATTATACACTCCTGGAAATGGAAAAAAGAACACATTGACACCGGTGTGTCAGACCCACCATACTTGCTCCGGACACTGCGAGAGGGCTGTACAAGCAATGATCACACGCACGGCACAGCGGACACACCAGGAACCGCGGTGTTGGCCGTCGAATGGCGCTAGCTGCGCAGCATTTGTGCACCGCCGCCGTCAGTGTCAGACAGTTTGCCGTGGCATACGGAGCTCCATCGCAGTCTTTAACACTGGTAGCATGCCGCGACAGCGTGGACGTGAACCGTATGTGCAGTTGACGGACTTTGAGCGAGGGCGTATAGTGGGCATGCGGGAGGCCGGGTGGACGTACCGCCGAATTGCTCAACACGTGGGGCGTGAGGTCTCCACAGTACATCGATGTTGTCGCCAGTGGTCGGCGGAAGGTGCACGTGCCCGTCGACCTGGGACCGGACCGCAGCGACGCACGGATACACGCCAAGACCGTAGGATCCTACGCAGTGCCGTAGGGGACCGCACCGCCACTTCCCAGCAAATTAGGGACACTGTTGCTCCTGGGGTATCGGCGAGGACCATTCGCAACCGTCTCCATGAAGCTGGGCTACGGTCCCGCACACCGTTAGGCCGTCTTCCGCTCACGCCCCAACATCGTGCACCCGCCTCCAGTGGTGTCGCGACAGGCGTGAATGGAGGGACGAATGGAGACGTGTCGTCTTCAGCGATGAGAGTCCCTTCTGCCTTGGTGCCAATGATGGTCGTATGCATGTTTGGCGCCGTGCAGGTGAGCGCCACAATCAGGACTACATACGACCGAGGCACACAGGGCCAACACCCGGCGTCATGGTGTGGGGAGCGATCTCCTACACTGGCCGTACACCACTGGTGATCGTCGAGGGGACACTGAATAGTGCACGGTACATCCAAACCGTCATCGAACCCATCGTTCTACCATTCCTAGACCGGCAAGGGAACTTGCTGTTCCAACAGGACAATGCACGTCCGCATGTATCCCGTGCCACCCAACGTGCTCTAGAAGGTGTAAGTCAACTACCCTGGCCAGCAAGATCTCCAGATCTGTCCCCCATTGAGCATGTTTGGGACTGGATGAAGCGTCGTCTCACGCGGTCTGCACGTCCAGCACGAACGCTGGTCCAACTGAGGCGCCAGGTGGAAATGGCATGGCAAGCCGTTCCACAGGACTACATCCAGCATCTCTACGATCGTCTCCATGGGAGAATAGCAGCCTGCATTGCTGCGAAAGGTGGATATACACTGTACTAGTGCCGACATTGTGCATGCTCTGTTGCCTGTGTCTATGTGCCTGTGGTTCTGTCAGTGTGATCATGTATCTGACCCCAGGAATGTGTCAATAAAGTTTCCCCTTCCTGGGACAATGAATTCACGGTGTTCTTATTTCAATTTCCAGGAGTGTATATTAGATTCACTTACTCTGTTCCGCCATTCGCAGTTTTTATACAAAGCATGCTATTATTTTGATTTCTACTGTCATCTTCAATCCTGATTGTATTTGATTTGTCTTTAACGTTTATTCTGCGGTCAGCATTGTCCTTCTGAGATCTTAGATAACTTCAGCCAGAATACCTGCGTAAACTTCGAAATTTAGCGTTGGAATCTGCTTCTGTTATCAATACGTATTTCACTTACTTCATTGCCTGTTGCATATGTACGTTAATTAGGAAGGCATCAAGCAATAATAATCTATTAGAACAGTTGCAAGAACTGCTTTTTTTTTGTCGACCTACCATTATTACTGTCTACACTGTCCGTCCAAAAAGTTCCGAGAATATTACTGGCGTATGAGCTATGTCAGCGCAATAACTACGGTGGCGGTTTGAACAAACAACTCCAAACAACAGATGTACATTCCACCGGTTAGGTGTGAGCAGGCAGTGTTAAGTAGTGGACGCGCGACCCTAATATATCAACGTCATTGTGTGACAGATCGCAATGCAGCAGCATATGTAAATCGAGTGTTCAAGACATTCTCCAGAGTGTTTTTAACAAGAGAAAATGTATGCAAAGTTTGTTCCCCACACTTTGACTCCCGTACAAAAACGAGGACGCATGGATGCCTACTGCGAGTTGATTGAAATGAAAAGCGTGAACAATTATTTTCTTGCAAGAAAAAAAAATCACAGGTGACGATACTTGGTGTTATCGATACTAATCTGCCACAAAACGACAAACTGCAAAAATTCACACGAAGTCAACGGTTTGAGAAAACAACCGACAAAAAAAAAGCCATTTTGACGCGCGAGTTGAACAACATCTCAAAATGGACTTTTCTGAGTTTCATATGGTTGTATGAATGTTCTGTGCGTTGTACGCAAGTAAGGGGAAAAATATGTGGAACACCAGAAGAATATTAAATCCACCATATTGACCGTTTTATATTTTTATTAACTAATTCTTGAAACTTAGTGCACCGACGAGGTACTCTTCCATCAACTGCCACGTCTTGTTGCTAACACTTTTCCACCTCTCTCACTTTATATGAAAAATCTTCAGCGACTATTTCTATGTTGTAACTCTTCAGGCTTTCCCAGCGAGATCGTGACATGTGGAATAATCGGGTCTGCTGCCGGATGTTTGTGTCGCTCTGACACAATATGTCGGCCACGTAACTCGTTGCCTTCTGATGTGTTGGTAAATGTGCCAACACCTTGTAGATAGAGGCGGCCTAAATGCACGCTATCTAACGCAGACGGGCGTGAATTCTGGAACAGGATAAGTAGTGAATTCTCATAAGAAAAGTATGCAGCTCCTCGAATACTTATCTTTTATTTATCCTTGTGGTACATCCCTCTTGATAATACAAATAAGACTATCTTCAGATACGGTTAATGGCGCCTTGCTAGGTCGTAGCCATGGACTTAGCTGAAGGCTATTCTAACTGTCTCTCGGCAAATGAGAGAAAGGCTTCGTCAGTGTAGTCGCTAGCAAAGTCGTCGTACAACTGGGGCGAGTGCTATATCGTATCTCCAGACCTGCCTTGTGGTGGCGCTCTGTCTGCGATCACACAGTGGCGACACGCGGGTCCGACATGTGCTAAATGGACCGCGGCCGATTTAAGCTACCACCTAGCAAGTGTGGTGTCTGGCGGTGACACCACACCTTCTTCTTTCGTTTCTATGTTGTTTAAACGGCATGTATTTCGTATTACCTCCAGCCTGCTTGTAAGACATTCGGTGCATTTACTCTATAGAAAATATTTCATAGCGATAGGCGTATATAAATTTCAAAATGACTTAGGCAGGAGTTAACAATTGATTTAGAAAAATTATAAATTTCATTTTGGGCAAATAAATGATAAATTAATGACAGTAGACCATCTATGAACAATTTGAGGAGTTTGCAAGCGACCAACAACCATTAAAGGTATACTTTCTACAAGAAATCTAAGATCACAGTAATTAATCCAATGTGATGTGGATGCTACTTGTCACAGTTGTGCAAGTGTTAGCAGACTGATGCAATATAGAAGAAAAGGAGTGTCTAGATAAATCACGGGAAACTCAAATGATCTACATCTATTCTTGCAGGCCACAGTACGGTGTGTAGCAGAGGCTGCGTTGTTTACCAGACTTGGTGGATGGGAAAAATACGGCCACTAACCCTCTATATAAACCTGACTTCATCTAATTTTCCAGTCAACCTCAAGACATGACAAATATGTTTGCCGAAGTAATATGTTTCTTGATTCGTTTCGGAACATGGCTTCTCGAAATTGCGTGAGTAAGGCTGTGCAATCCATAGTAGCATTTTTCCACGGTAGCTGCTTTCCTGTTAATTTTCTTAGTCAAATTTAGCTTAAGCAAACACAAATAGTTTGTACCAGTTTGACGATATTTCATTTTCATACAAGTTATAGCTGCAGCTTTACTTTTTTAGTGCATGTCTCGTCTGCTCCCATATTCCTAAACGATCCCTTCCTTTTCTGAATACTACGAAAGAACAAATTGAAGAATTAACGATCGCTTGGTACCTTTCGGCGTAATATTCCATGATACACAATGTCGGAAAACAACTATGTTTTTAGTGGAAATAAGGAAATGCCAACATTTCTTTGTTTTTCATACGACCCGTTTCTTACTTGAAAAAAAGGTGCTGAATAAAAAAAAGTTATTGACTCAATCGTGAGGGAGTTCCTAGTGACATAAAATGCCTAAGTTTTATGAACAATTTCGTGTAATGCCGAATTATCCAGCATGCCCTGTTAAATCGCTTTTGCTGTGATTTCCTTTACGAACCGTTCCTGTTCAATTACGCGTGTATTTTGTGATGTAAAGTTATCGTGCGTCACAACTCAGAGCAATATAATTTAAGATTCAAGTATCTTAGGTTGAAAATTAACATGCACACCGAACCCCACTTGTAATTTTCTTGTAATGTCTCAGACTGATTTTTGTTCAGTATTTCTGTGATACTCGCAAGCGAACTATGTAAAACTGTGAGCGCAGCTTTTCTTGGAATCTTTTAGATCTCTTTCGTTAATCCAGATTGCTAAGTCACTCGGGCTGTTGAATAATTCACAAACATTGGTCAAGGGTTTTGCAAGAGCCGATAACGATTGCTTATGATTCATCGTACAAATTTTTAATGTTTTCTACCTTTCTCGCTTCTAAGTTTAAGTGGCCGTTCCATCTTAAATCGTTCTGTTCGGACATGCTAAGAAATTTGTCTGTCGTGACGCTGGTCGCACATCGGGTAGTCAAACGATACTGTAGTACATGCTATAAGGGCCTTGTGGTCACTGATTCGCGGAAGATGAAGACCTGGAATGGTCTAGAGCGATTTTATACGCGCACTTCCTAGAAACTGTGTTTTGAATGCGAATGTGAAAGGCGTCTGCTGTTACTCGAAACTCGTTTCACGCCGCGTATTTGTGCGAGCGACAATACGCACTTGTCTGCCTCAAAGATCTGTAGTAACCTATCTGGTAGGGAAGTCCATCTCTGGTGGAAACTGCTATTTTTACTTCATGGGTCGTACGAGGTCTGATGCAGACCGACCAGTAGGACAGCTCGGCAGCACATCTCGTTTTACTGAGGCCACATGGCCTGCACACAGAGATTCTCTTCTTCAGGCTCCCGTGATCGTGACAGGCCGATCTGGCTAGTGGTATACACGCCTTGTCTTGCGATTGTGAAATGGGCATAGTTATCCGACTTCCTTCTGAATTATGGTGACATTTTTGCTGGCTTTTCAAATTTGCACTGCATTTTCATGATTATACATTAAGTGTCTTTTCAGATCATGGAGAATAGGTTTCTTTCCACGATACACATTGCAGTCGTGTGTAATGTGGGAAATGTTGGGTGTTTGTATGTGCTATCAGCTTCTTGAGAACACTTGGAATCAATATCCCATTTTTATTGAGCCGTCTAAGGTTTCAAGCGACTTATGTGATTGTTCCTCCACACGCAAGGAAATGCTTCAGACGTTAATACTATTTTTTGGTACTTTTCTTTTGTCTGATGTATCCGGTGGTAATGCAAGACTCATAGTCTGCGGAATGGAATTGGCACATGAAATACGCTATATTGTACTCAAATACTGGTCATTATATTATTTGAGCAGGAACACGTGAGGCAATACTGACCTTTCGACTTATCTTAGAAGAAAGGTTAAGGAAGGGCAAACCTACGTTTCTAGCATTTGGAGACTTAGAGACAGCTTTTGACAATGTTGACTGGAATACTCTCTTTCAAATTCTAAAGGTGACAGAGGTAAAATACACGGAGCGAAAGGCTATTTAGAATTTGTACAGAAACGAGATGGCAGTTATAAGAATCGAGGGGCATGAAAGGGAAGCAGTGGTTGGGAAGGGAGTGAGACAGGGTTGTAGCCTCTCCCCGATGTTATTCAATCTGTATATTGAGCAAGCAGTAAAGGAAACAAAAGAAAAATTCGGAGTAGGTATTAAAATTCATGGAGAAGAAGTAAAAACTTTGAGGTTCGCCGATGACATTGTAATTCTGTCAGAGACAGCAAAGGACTTGGAAGAGCAGTTGAACGGAATGGCCAGTGTCTTGAAAGGAGGATATAAGATGAACATCAACAAAAGCAAAACGAGGATAATGGAATATAGTCGAATTAAGTCGGGTGATGCTGAGGGAATTAGATTAGGAAATGAGACACTAAAAGTAGTAAAGGAGTTTTGCTATTTGGGGAGCAAAGTAACTGATGATGGTCGAAGTAGAGAAGATATAAAATGTAGACTGGCAATGGCAAGAAAAGTGTTTCTGAAGAAGAGAAATTTGTTAACATTGTGTATAGATTTAAGTGTCAGGAAGTCGTGTCTGAAAGTATTTGTATGGAGTGTAGCGATGTATGGAAGTGAAACATGGACGGTAAATAGTTTGGACAAGAAGAGAATAGAAGCTTTTGAAATGTGGTGCTACAGAAGATTGCTGAAGATTAGATGGGTAGATCACATAACTAATGATGAAGTATTGAATAGAATTGGGGAGAAGAGAAGTTTGTGGCACAACTTGACCAGAAGAAGGGATCGGTTGGTAGGACATGTTCTGAGGCATCAAGGGATCACCAATTTAGTATTGGAGGGCAGCGTGGAGGGTAAAAATCATAGGGGGAGACCAAGAGATGAATACACTAAGCAGATTCAGAAGGATGTAGGTTGCTGTAGGTACTGGGAGATGAAGAAGCTTGCACAGGATAGAGTAGCATGGAGAGCTGCATCAAACCAGTCTCAGGACTGAAGACCACAACAAAACAACATTAAGTGTCTTTTCAGATCATGGAGAATAGATTTATTTCCACGATACACATTGCAGTCGTGTGTAATGTGGGAAATGTTGGGTGTTTGTATGTGCTATCAGCTTCTTGAGAACACTTGGAATCAATATCCCATTTTTATTGAGCCGTCTAAGGTTTCAAGCGACTTATGTGATTGTTCCTCCACTCGCAAGGAAATGCTTCAGACGTTAATACTATTTTTTGGTACTTTTCTTTTGTCTGATGTATCCGGTGGTAATGCAAGACTCATAGTCTGCTGAATGGAATTGGCACATGAAATACGCTATATTGTACTCAAGTACTGGTCATTATATTATTTGAGCAGGAACACGTGAGGCAATACTGACCTTGCGACTTATCTTAGAAGAAAGATTAAGGAAGAGCAAACCTACGTTTCTAGCATTTGTACACTTAGAGACAGCTTTTGACAATGTTGACTGGAATACTCTCTTTCAAATTCTAAAGGTGGCAGGGGTAAAATACACGGAGCGAAAGGCTGTTTACAATTTGTACAGAAACCAGATGGCAGTTATAAGAATCGAGGGGCATGAAAGGAAAGCAGTGGTGGGGAAGGGAGTGAGACAGGGTTGTAGCCTCTCCCCGATGTTATTCAATCTGTATATTGAGCAAGCAGTAAAGGAAACAAAAGAAAAATTCGGAGTAGGAATTAAAATCGATGCAGAAGAAATAAAAACTTTGAGGTTCGCCGATGACATTGTAATTCTGTCAGAGACAGCAAAGGACTTGGAAGAGCAGTTGAACGGAATGGCCAGTGTCTTGAAAGGAGGATATAAGATGAACATCAACAAAAGCAAAACGAGGATAATGGAATGTAGTCGAATAAAGTTGGTGATGCTGAGGGAATTAGATTAGGAAATGAGACACTAATCGTAGAGGGAGACCAAGAGATGAATACACTAAGTAGATTGAGAAGGACGTAGGTTGCAGTAAGTACTGGGAGATGAAGAAGCTTGCACGGGATAGAATAGCATGGAGAGCTGCATCAAACCAGTCTCAGGACTGAAGACCACAACAACAACAACAACAACAACTTGTGATTTCTATGAGCTTATTATCACTCCCCCTGGTGTTTGTTCCAGTTTATCTTCCACGTGTTCTGTATCTCTACATGTGTTCGCTCAAGAACCACGTTCTCGAAACGTACCACACTCATTTTGATTGTATTTAAAACCCGTTAGGAACGGTCTTACCTTCAGCTGAGATTGCACCTTTATTTAATAAAATTTTCTGTTATGCTGGTAAGCTTGTGCTGCTGTTGAGTTTTGAGACAGGAGCCAGCAATGACGGAGATGTCGAGGGTATCTGTACTGCTACACTAGCTCATGGTTTTCAGATTATTACAGGGTGAGTCACCTAACGTTACCGCTGGATATATTTCGTAAACCACATCAAATACTGACGAACCGATTCCACAGACCGAACGTGAGGAGAGGGGCTAGTGTAATTGTTTAATACAAACCATAAAAAAATGCGCGGAAGTATGCCCGCATCTCGTGGTCGTGCGGTAGCGTTCTCGCTTACCACGCCTGGGTTCCCGGGTTCGATTCCCGGCGGAGTCAGGGATTTTCTCTGCCTCGTGATGGCTGGGTGTTGTGTGCTGTCCGTAGGTTAGTTAGGTTTAAGTAATTCTAAGTTCTAGGGGACTGATGACCATAGATGTTAAGTCCCATAGTGCTCAGAGCCATTTGAACCATTTGCACGGAAGTATGTTTTCTAACACAAACCTAAGTTTTTTTAAATGGAACCACGTTTGTTTTGCTCACACATCTGAACATATAAACAAATACGTAATCAGTGCCGTTTGTTGCATTGTAAAATGTTAATTACATCCGGAGATATTGTAACCTAAAGTTGACGCTTGAAACCTCTGACGTTCAGTCGCGTGTTGTAACGAACACGGGTCACGGTCGGCGAGCAGCATCTGCAGGGACATGTTTACGATGACGACCGTGTATACGAGTGTGGCTGTAGCGCACTGTTGTGGTTTGGTCTAGCTGTCGCAGTGTCCGCATGTAGCGCTTGCTGCTATTGTTATTATGCATTCGTCTCCGCACGCAGACCAACTGTAGTACACCGTGTTACCAGACGTCTGTGATAGTGTAGTGTTGTAGGAACTGTGTCCATGGTGTATTCGAACTCTGAAAAGGCGGAGATGATACTCATCTATGGCGAGTGTCGACGAAATGCAGCTGAAGCCTGCAGGGTGTATGCAGAACGGTACCCGGACAGAGATCATCCAACGTGCTGCACATTGCAAAACATCTACCGCCAACTGTATGCAACAGGTATAGTCGTAGCACGCAAACGGGTCCGTAACAGGCCCGTCACAGGAGAAGCGGGTGCAGTTGGTGTGTTAGCTGCTGTTGCCATGAACCCACACATGAGTACACGGGGCATTGCGACAGCCGGTGGACTGAGTCAAAGTAGTGTCATGCGCATACTGCATCGTCAACGCTTTCACCCGTTTCATGTGTCGCTACATCAGCAATTACATTGTGATGACTTTAATCATCGAGTGCAATTCTGTTAATGGGCATTAACAGAGAATGCGTTGCAGTTCTACCTGTTTACCGATGAAGCGGGTTTCACAAACCACGGGGCATTGAATCTACGGAACATGCATTACTGGTCCGTGGACAATCCTCTCTGGCTCAGACAGGTAGAGCGACAGCGAGCGTGGACTGTAAATGTATGGTGCGGAATCATTGGCGACCACCTCATTGGTCCTCACTTCATTGCAGGGGCCCAAACAGCTGCAACATACATCGCGTTTCTACAGAATGATCTGCCAACGTTGCCCGAAAATGTCCCACTGGAGACGCGTTGACGTATGTGGTATCAGCATGATGGTGCACCTGCACATTCCGCAATTAACACTAGGCTGACCCTTGACAGGATGTTTGACGGGCGTTTCATAGGACGTGGAGGACGCATAAGTTGGCCATCCCGTTCTCCTGATCTTACACCTCTGGACTTCTTTCTGTGGGGTACGTTAAAGGAGAATGTGTACCGTGATGTGTCTACAACCCCAGAGGATATGAAACAACGTATTGTGGCAGCCTGCGGCGACATTACACCAGATGTACTGCGGCGTGTACGACATTCATTACGCCAGAGATTGCAATTGTTTGCAGCAAACGATGGCCACCACATTGAACATCTATTGGCCTGACATGTCGGGACACACTCTATTCCACTCCGTAATTGAAAACGGAAACCACGTGTGTACGTGTACCTCACCCCTCATGGTAATGTACATGTGCGTCAGTGAAAAAGACCAATAAAAAGGTGTTAGCATGTGAACGTAATGTGCTGTTCCAGTCTCTTCTGTACCTAAGGTCCATGACCGTTCCCTTTGGATCCCAACGTAATTCGGTGCTCTCCGATACACACGATCGAACAGCGGAGGAGGGTACTCAAGCGTCAACTTTAGGTTACAATATCTCCGGATGTAATTAACATTTTACAATTCAACAAACGGCACTGATTACGTATTTGTTTATATGTTCAGATGTGCTAACAAAACTAACGGGGTTCCATTTAAAAAAAACGTAGGTTTGTGTTAAAAAACATACTTCCGTGCATTTTTGTATGGTTTGTATTAACCAATTACACTAGCCCCTCTCCTCACGTTCGGTCTGTGGAATCGATTCGTCAGTATTTGATGTGGTTTACGAAATATATCCAGCGGTAATGTTAGGTGACTCACCCTGTTTACATGCATTACACAAATTGTACATGTAAGATGCAATTCCTTTACATGCGTATTTAGTAACAGCATGAGGTATACAGTGAGAATCCTAATTTCAATCTCGTCTTGGTTATTTATGGTTAGCCTCCCTTTTTATTATTCCGTTGTGCTTTGCGAAAGTCCTTCCTCTTTGAAAGGGAAATAACTTGAGTAACGTTGCTTCTGTTCACGTATTGGTAACTTTTAATATAAAAGAGTAACATTTCTGGGCATATAAGCCACCGCTTCATTCTCTAACAGCGCGCGGCAAAAACGAGCACTTAAATCTTTTAATTTCTTTAATTTTACGACTATGATCACTCCTCCCTATGTAGGCTGGTGTCAGCTAAATGTTTTCTCATTCGGAGGAGAAAGTTGGTGTTGAAATTTTATAATATGATCTCGATCCAATGGAAAACGCCATTGTTTTAATGACTGCCACCCTAACTCGCGTTTCATACAAGGCGCGCTGATGGATCCCATAAACGCTGCAATACTCCAGATGAGGACGGACAAGCTTATTGTAGGCATTTTCTTTAGTAGTTCTGCTGCATCCGTTGTGTTTCTCAAGAGCGATATTTTCTGAATCCGTGGTGGCTGTATGTCAATAGATTGTTTTCTCCACGGTAGTTCAGAATGTTCGAACGCAGTTGTGTTTAAGATTCCCATTTATCCGACGTCAGTAATTCAGCGGATTACTCCCACGTTCTTTCTTGTATATTGTGTGACTTGTGCAACTTTCTACGCTTTGGGTACGGATCTTTTGTCGAGCGAGCGGCTGTATATGATTGCTGAGTATGTAGGTATTGTATCAACATACTCTGAAAGGGACCAAATTGGTATACGATCTGGGCCAGAAGACTTGCCTTTATTAAGTGATTCAAGTAACTTAGCTACACCGAGGAAGTCTACTTCTAAGTCACTAATGTTGATTCGAACTCTGGAAGATTTACTTCGTCTTCTTTGATAAAGGAATTTCGGAAAAGTCTGTTTAATAACTCCGGTTTAGTGGCACTGCCATCAACAACATTACCACTGCTGTCGGATGGTGAAGGTTATATGCGTCAGTCCATTGCTCGCCTGGCACATCTCATATGTTATTCATAACTGATTTAAAATCATTTCTATCTGAACTCTATTCCCATCAATTAATAAAATAGTTAACGTTGTAATTAAAGTCAGTGATTGTCAAGAGTTAGTCGGATACTTTTATATTAGTTCTCCCTCTTTCCTGTTGGTTGTTTTGCATGTAAGTTTCTCTGAACTTCAGTTGAATATGTGATGAACCAGGTTGAGTGCAGTGGCCCAGGCCAGTGACTAGGTGTTCGGACTTATCCGCCTGGGAGTTGCGCCTTCATTTCAGAGGAGGACGCAAGAGGATGAGTCGAGCTGACGTCTATGGGCAGGTAGCAGCCAGCAACGCTGCCATTGCCAGTGCTGGCATCTACGAGTGGCATTTCTGCAGTTTTTAGCATAACACACCCTGCGCAATATGAGATCCAGGGCTACAACAACAGAAATCGTATAGTGTGGCATGACGAACACCTGCACTCGCAGAGAGTCTCAATTCTTACAAGAAGTGGCAGTGGGCCAAAGCACACGTGAAAGGAGATTTGTTACCGCCGACTAGTCCCTTTTTGAGAACGCTGGGTGAGGGAAAGTAAATTACAAATAAATATCTCAGCATTCCATGAGAGGCGTCAGACTTGCACTGTGGGCAGGGATTCCTTTCTCTTTGCAACGCGATGAGCACACTTCTCAGCGCCATTTTTTATGGGCTGAATGGCCTCTGACCCAAAACGTTGTAATACACTCCTGGAAATGGAAAAAAGAACACATTGACACCGGTGTGTCAGACCCACCATACTTGCTCCGGACACTGCGAGAGGGCTGTACAAGCAATGATCACACGCACGGCACAGCGGACACACCAGGAACCGCGGTGTTGGCCGTCGAATGGCGCTAGCTGCGCAGCATTTGTGCACCGCCGCCGTCAGTGTCAGCCAGTTTGCCGTGGCATACGGAGCTCCATCGCAGTCTTTAACACTGGTAGCATGCCGCGACAGCGTGGACGTGAACCGTATGTGCAGTTGACGGACTTTGAGCGAGGGCGTATAGTGGGCATGCGGGAGGCCGGGTGGAGGTACCGCCGGATTGCTCAACACGTGGGGCGTGAGGTCTCCACGGTACATCGATGTTGTCGCCAGTGGTCGGCGGAAGGTGCACGTGCCCGTCGACCTGGGACCGGACCGCAGCGACGCACGGATGCACGCCAAGACCGTAGGATCCTACGCAGTGCCGTAGGGGACCGCACCGCCACTTCCCAGCAAATTAGGGACACTGTTGCTCCTGGGGTATCGGCGAGGACCATTCGCAACCGTCTCCATGAAGCTGGGCTACGGTCCCGCACACCGTTAGGCCGTCTTCCGCTCACGCCCCAACATCGTGCAGCCCGCCTCCAGTGGTGTCGCGACAGGCGTGAATGGAGGGACAAATGGAGACGTGTCGTCTTCAGCGATGAGAGTCGCTTCTGCCTTGGTGCCAATGATGGTCGTATGCGTGTTTGGCGCCGTGCAGGTGAGCGCCACAATCAGGACTGCATACGACCGAGGCACACAGGGCCAACACCCGGCATCATGGTGTGGGGAGCGATCTCCTACACTGGCCGTACACCACTGGTGATCGTCGAGGGGACACTGAATAGTGCACGGTACATCCAAACCGTCATCGAACCCATCGTTCTACCATTCCTAGACCGGCAAGGGAACTTGCTGTTCCAACAGGACAATGCACGTCCGCATGTATCCCGTGCCACCCAACGTGCTCTAGAAGGTGTAAGTCAACTACCCTGGCCAGCAAGATCTCCGGATCTGTCCCCCATTGAGCATGTTTGGGACTGGATGAAGCGTCGTCTCACGCGGTCTGCACGTCCAGCACGAACGCTGGTCCAACTGAGGCGCCAGGTGGAAATGGCATGGCAAGCCGTTCCACAGGACTACATCCAGCATCTCTACGATCGTCTCGATGGGAGAATAGCAGCCTGCATTGCTGCGAAAGGTGGATATACACTGTACTAGTGCCGACATTGTGCATGCTCTGTTGCCTGTGTCTATGTGCCTGTGGTTCTGTCAGTGTGATCATGTGATGTATCTGACCCCAGGAATGTGTCAATAAAGTTTGCCCTTCCTGGGACAATGAATTTACGGTGTTCTTATTTCAATTTCCAGGAGTGTATTTGAAGTCACGACGCCAGTTCCCGAGAAACGCGGGCGTGGAGACGAGTGTACTGGCTGAAGTATAAACTCGGCTGTGGAGTGGGAGAGTAACTCAGCATCGTGTAAGAACTACGTGCGAGGAAGTGTAACGATGGCTTACCGTTGTAAAACATTTGCAGTAAACGGATAGAGCTGTCTTGTTATCATTGGCCAGCATATTGCAGAGCCTTGTTCAGTGGCACACGGAAATTGCGTGGACTCGTGGAGAGGAAAAAGGTTTCTGTGTCGCAGGAGGAGGCATTTTGGCTTGGGACACGGTGGGAGGAGACTTCTTCTGAGAACTGTGAAGAGAATAAATACTTGGTCTAGAGGTTTCGTCTGGAAGTCCACAGAAAGCTGATATATCGCAGTCTGCGGCAGATCCATGCTCCACACAACTGGCAATACGGTGAGAAACCGCTGCTTGGGCGAGCAGGGTATCAGAATTATCATGCATTTGTAGGCGCATTGTTAGGATTAGGAACATTTCGTGCATCTACTACTTTCCTAGACTGACTGAAGGCTGATTCATCATTCAGTCAGCAATGCATGCGTAATTTTTCATTCTTCTGGCAGATTAAGGCGATCACTGCGTGACCACCACAAATTTATCCTCTTATAATTCACGTGTAGATTGTGTCTTATCCCATTCGTCTAAACCATCCAATCTTATCCAGGGTGCTAAAGTACAAGATTAGTGCTGCCCATGTCGACGATTGTTAATTTTGTGATTCTCTGTATTTCTTGTGGTAGCACAGACCCTGTAACAATTTGTTACTCATGTATGTCAGAAGGGAACTTTGTAATAAACAGGTATTAATGTGGCCCACTATTTCATTTAATAGTTAAGTGATCACCTTGTTTGATATATTCAGTGTGGCATAACACCGACGTCTCATATTTGCTAGGGCAACCCCTGTGCTGTTAGTTATCTGTTGTGCGACGCCTATTTTGTCAAATGCATGTGAGCCCGGTCAGATCAACCGACGCAGATCAATCTGACACCCACAGAGGTTTGTCAAAAGCTCAGTTGTGCCCTCACAAAGGTACTGACGGTGTCTTGCCGTTGGCGAGTTTTAAATACGACCATAATCTCTCTTAATTTTCTGACAGATTTTGAGACAGTGGTTCGTTGTAGAAACTATGAAAAGCATCTCGGACTGAAGCCCACGACACGTTTGAAGCTTCAGTAAAACTTCGCCAATCTTGGAGCTTTTGCGTCCTTTTAAATTTGGTAACCTCTCTTCGTTGCTTCTGCGAGAGAATTTTGATCTATATTGTATACCACGGGGAATCATTTAGTCACCTATTAATTTATTTGACGTAAATCTCTCAACTGCCGACGAAACTGTTTCTTTGAATTTAACCACATCTGATCTAAAACCTCCTGGCAGAGTAAAACTGTGTGTCCGACCGAGACTTGAACTCGGGACCTTTGCCTTTCGCGGGCAAGTGCTCTACCATCTGAGCTACCGAAGCACGACTCACGCCCGGTACTCACAGCTTTACTTCTGCCAGTATCTCGTCTCCTACCTTCCAAACTTTACGGAAGCTGTCCTGCGAGCCTTGCAGAACTAGCACTCCTGAAAGAAAGGATACTGCGGAGACATGGCTTAGCCACAGCCTGGAGGATGTTTCCAGAATGAGATTTTCACTCTGCAGCGGAGTGTGCGCTGATATGAAACTTCCTGGCAGATTAAAACTGTGTGCCCGACCGAGACTCGAACTCGGCACCTTTGCCTTTCGCGGGCAAGTGCTCTACCATCTGAGCTACCGAAGCACGACTCACGCCCGGTCCTCACAGCTTTACTTCTGCCAGTATCTCGTCTCCTACCTTCCAAACTTTACAGAAGCTCTCCTGCGAACCTTGCAGAACTATCACTCCTGAAAGAAAGGATACTGCGGAGACATGGCTTAGCCACAGCCTGGGAGATGTTTCCAAAATGAGATTTTCACTCTGCAGCGGAGTGTGCGCTGGTATGAAACTTCCTGGCAGATTAAAGCTGTGTGCCCGACCGAGACTCGAACTCGGGACCTTTGGCTTTCGCGGGCAAGTGCTCTACCATCTGAGCTACGGAAGCACGAATCACGCCCGGTCCTGCCAGGAAGTTTCATATCAGCGCATACTCCGCTGCAGAGTGAAAATCTCATTCTGGAAACATCTGATCTACGCTTACATAGTCAGACTGGAACCCACGACTGTTTTTCAGGAATGCGGCAGCCTAATTTTCATGTGTTTTTTTTTAAACTAATATATTTTGCGTATAATTTGGTGGTTGTGAATTCAGTATCGACACAACGACACTGAGTTCACTGATCCCTGAATCCGTCAAGACGCCCCTATGTGCTCAGGATTATTTGTTCCAACCATATACACTTAGAGTGCTCTTGAACTAATTGTTGAAAATGATATTCAGAGAAAGAATTTAGGACGATTTCAGATGATATTTTATGCCTAATTATTACTTTATTCTCGTCATCAAGTATAAACTATGTCCATACGTTACGTGCTTCAATTTCACAACAAGATAAACCACAAAGAAAAGCAAAAAACACGCCATTACCAGCTGTATTTAATCTATCCTTTCTGAACGCCGTAGGACCTCCTAAAAATTTCGGCTGAACTTATCTTCGGCTTTAGCCAGCTCTTCATACCTATAACGATTTAAATTTCAGTGCTCTCTATTAGCACCTGGGGCTAGCAACGATATAGATTGTTGCTAGTTATACTCTCTTCCTGTATACGCCCTAAAAAAAAAAAAAAAGGTCCTGTCAACTCTGCACAGCACCCGCTACCTTTGTAGCCATCTCCTGTTCGCACAGGACCCTGACCAATTAAGCGGCGCCGGCCGCGGGGTGGTCTCGCGGTTCTAGGCGCGCAGTCCGGAACCGCGAGGCTGCTACGGTCGCAGGTTCGAATCCTGCCTCGGGCATGGATGTGTGTGATGTCCTTAGGTTAGTTAGGTTTAAGTAGTTCTAAGTTCTAGCTGTTAAGTCCCATAGTGCTCAGAGCCATTTGAACCAATTAAGCGGCACCCGAAACTCCACCATTCTATGGCACAAGTCTAGGAGTTTGCAGTCTAAACGTTCGTATAACTGTCTGAACCTCTGGTATAGAATAGAACGCAATTCTGAATCAAAGGTCTGCAATGGGACCTGTCGATGATGCTAAAAATGGTGAGTTCTGTCTTCACCTCGCAAGCAGGATTGGCAGTCTCTTCCATTTTAGACAGCCACCGGAAACAAGAGAGATTCTCTTTCGATGCAGAGTAACACACATTAGTAGCGACATGGATCAGCACCTGCAGTTGGCTGCATCCTGTGCTCTTCAAGGCATCCGAAAGTCCCTGTTCTACATTTGGGATGACTCCCCCCGGTGTGTAGTGTAAGAGGAGGAAAGGCTTTCAAATGAAACAAACTCGCGAAATTCTAACCAGAAAGAGAGAAGAAAAAGACACCAGAAAAGTAAGCATGCATTCCTCTTTTGTTGCAACAGCCAAGCCTCGACCCCATTTCTTCGAAGTACATTCATCGTATGGAATCTACTTCTGGAGAAACAGAATTTTTCTCGTTCTTTAGCAACAGAGCAAGAAACAAGTTGCACCTTTAGCCAGAATTTGAGTCTCGAATACATGAAGTATGATAGGAAATCCTGTTGCAGTAAGTCTCTGTTTCAATGGGTGTTGCTGCAGTATCAGTAACTTCGTCGGCTTCCTGCCAAAATCTGGTATGACAAAGTCCCAGGCCGCACAAGGCAGACTGTAAAATCGAACTGGCAATAAAATAAATTTGTAGGTCACAGCAGTACCGAGGTTGAAAAGTATATGGAAACGAAGAAAGAACGGAAGAAAGAAAGAAACTTCTTGACATATATAAACTAAGCAGTCGGTGGTGTGCATGTTGACTGCTGACCGCAATTATTTGAGTATTCAAATTTAATTGCTCAGAATGATAAGTGAGACGATATCTTCACATCACAAAATACCCGCGTAACTGAGCGGAAAGGGTTGGCACTCTCAGCAAAAACTATTTAACACCGCACGCTCGACAACTCTGTATTACAGGAAGTAACTGTTTCTAAAATGTTGACTTCTATGTTATTAGGAGCACCCAAACCGCAGAGTCAGTACGAATTTTATTCAGAATTCTAAGCTCACGAACTTCTTGCAAATAAGAAAACGTGTAGAAATTGTAAAAAGTACACTAAGGCTTTATGTGCATACATGTAGAAGATATACGATTGTAAAATCTGATGGTTCTTTTGGAAGTACACAAAAAATACTATGTAGTATTCTGTAATTTAAAATGTACATCTTGTTTCGTGTAGAATGGTACAGTCTTCTGAAAGCGGAAATGGAAAAAAATAAATGTTGCCGATGCCTCATTTGCTACGTAAAAGCTGTTGTTTCCGACTCTGCGTGTCGTGAAAGATTCGAAGCGTTCATTCTTTTTTTAATTTATTCATGAACTATAGTCCGTAGATGAAAGGATAATTTGGGAATATAGATAGTGACAGGATAGGCATTAAAAAATGAAGCGCGAGTTAGAAACTCCGTAATAATTAACTATAGTTTAAATGACACAAACTATTTGTTTACTTATGCTAAATTTGACAACTAAAATTAACAGGGTAGCAGCTACTTCAGACAAACTGTTTCCGCACAGGTTATAGTAAATATCATTATTTAGCATTAGGATGAGGTGGGGCTAAATGAATCGTTTCAACTTTTGGGTTCCCAAAAGGATACTAATTATTTTATTATACATGTTAACTTGTGTTGGAGAATAGGTAATAGTTATAAGTTTTTTATGACAGAGAAACATTGCTTCAAAAACTACTGCTCTTCGTTGCAGATAACAAAATATAGAATGTTGAAACATCGGGAAAATTAAAAACTTGTCGGCTTATTTGAATCGTAAATGGCGCTATGTGAATCATTGTCAGCTGTCATACAACTATAGAAAATGTGGAAGATTACACTTCAGTTACCCTTCTTAAATGTCCCAGTAGTTTTTGCAAGCATTTCCCACAGCGGAATTGTTTACGACCAGCAGCCACCACACAAATTTCGTGAAACCACACCTTGCACTTATCACAAATGATCCATTCTCCTTTCTTCACAGATCTAGGGTCGTAATATTTGATGCTACAGAAACTACAAGGTACGTTTTCTTTCTCAGACCCAACTTCCGGTGATGATGAAGATGAATCATCCTCTTTATTTGAAGATTTCTCTTGAACCTCTGGCGCGTTTCTGCAACGCTTGATTTTCTTCCTCTGGCAGTTTTCAAAATGCAGTTTTCTCTTCCCTGTCGTAAGACTGAGATGAACTGATGAAGTAAGATGACAAGCTGAATTTTTGTCTCTTCGCGCACATGCGGTGCCGGTAGTTTTTTTTTGGGGGGGGGGGGGGGATGGCAAAGCAGAAGAAAATCAAAGCAGAAGAAAATTATGTTGATGAGTTCTGACTTTCCGAATGTGTTGGAGGATTAGAAGGTGTTGTAGGGCTTCGGTTTCTGTGGTAACAGAACGGGATACATCACTCAGGAATGTAGACGAAGGAAGGAATTTGTGTGATGATATTTTGTTGGAACTGTGCACTCAAGTGCCTTCACAGTATTTCCTACACTAGCTCCACGCCTCCAAGCGTCGTCGAAAATTTTACCAAAAACGAATTTTGTGATGGGGGCTGACGGATTATTGTGTATGAATTAATTTGCTTCTTGATGGTAATACGCCTTCAATGGCTTGAAAACAATTGTGTCCAGCGGCTGCAGAATGTGCATGGTATGTGGTGGCAGACACACCAGTTCAATACAATTCTACACACAGTATTCAAGGCTCTGGAGAGGAAGGTGTGAAACGTGACCGTC
This sequence comes from Schistocerca americana, assembly GCF_021461395.2. Classification (NCBI taxonomy): domain Eukaryota; kingdom Metazoa; phylum Arthropoda; class Insecta; order Orthoptera; family Acrididae; genus Schistocerca; species Schistocerca americana. The sequence continues at coordinate 515,607,121 of NC_060121.1, read as the reverse complement.
CAAAAGTATGACATCTGCCTTGTGAACAGTGCTTGTTGAAGTGATGGAGCCAATTAAAAACAAATTTTCGTTTATGTAGCCCGAATCTGACATAGACCCTTGAGTACCTGGAGAGGTTTCCAGTATGTATTCTTCTTGCATTCTTTTGCCTTTGAAGATAATGAACGGTGGAATACATGTCCCAGGGCCATTACGGGCAACAACGACTATCACATTTTTTCCCTCCAAACTTGTCAATGCAACAAATTCTCTTTTTCCATTTTCCCCCACAACTCTTTCAGGCCTATTGTTCATGGGTGACCCGCTTTCGTCCACACTAGATTGTTCCGTAGTTTATTTTGCAAATCAAATTCATGTAAGAGAGATTTCAAAACACTGTTAAATTTTTAAACTACTTCCTCATTTAATCCCGTGGCTGGAGCTTTAGAAAAAGCCTCAGGCTCCCTTGATGAAGTATCTCCTGTATGTCGTTTCGTGAGAGAAAGGGACTAATCCTTACCAGCTACTTTCATATCTTCTCTCCATGGAACGACAATGTCATCGATTTTGGCATACTGGTACACTGCTCTTCGAATGCAGAGTGAGGTATGTCCAAAACCACGGTGAGATAAACTCTTCAATCTTTCGACCAAATCTTTTTCTTGTTCTGCTGATAACATAGTTGGATGACGTACTTTCCTTTTTCTCTGAGTGATCACTTGATGCGTTTGTTTCTGTTCCATTCCTCGAAGGAAACGAGTTTCTTGTGCCCGTCTATAGAGCGTCTTAAATGGCACACTATAAAGCCCAGCTGCAGCGGGCATGCTTACACACCCTCGTGAAACACTGATTATAGCGCCTACCATAGAGTCTTCTGACCATTGTAAACATGAATGGTTTCGTTTATACATTCTTACCATCTAAAAAAGGGCGAAAAATCAGAAATTATTGTTATAACTACTAAATTAGTATCTCTTGCTGATTACTATAGCCTAAATTAGAGCATGATTGAATTATCGTTGTAAGCTATAATAATTAGGCTATATGAATACGTCAATAAAGAAGAAATAATAATATTATATTTCGATTCAGAAAGCCTCACGAAGACTGATTCACATAGTCCCATTGTCTTATAATTTTTAAAATGTAAGTAGTTACTCAAATTTGCAACAGATGTCGCTAGTTGTTCTGTTGACCGACCTGATGAATCCTGTACAACTGATAGAGCAAAGATTTATAACTAGCATTCATGTATTCCAACATTCCTGACTTAATGTTGCGTGACGGACTTTTTATAAGCAGTACAGTCTTACGTCTTCTGTTTCCTTCTGGACGAGTGCTGCCTGAATTAAATACATTTGGAAAACGCTTCTTGCAGCTTGTGCACGACTTGTCTAGCAAAGAATTTGTAACACAATGGCGCCCGAACTGCGCGCACGGGCTGCGCAGTAGATTGTTTTCTTATTTACATCCACTTAGCCCCATGATCCAGAAAGCCTCACCTTACCCTGTTATTAGTTAGCATGACTGAATCACATTTATCACAGAACAAGTTATTTACATACCAAACGAACAGAAATACGTTTATGATGAGCATTGCTTCTTGTCACCCATCAATAGGAATTGTAGATAATTAACTGGAAATAGCAAGATAATTTATAAAAGGATTGGCAGATCTAGAATATTTTAATCATCTTTTGAATATTAATTTTTTGTCCATCATTTGGGATCTTGTAGAAGATCTAACCAAAACACGGAATTCGATTGTGAAACCTAGGCAAAGAGGCCAAGTCTACGTGGAAATTTCTTAACACCGGACATCGTGCCAGTGTACTATCCGATTCAATTCCAATGCACACTGTTTTGAATGGCGCAGGAATCCTCAATTCCTATGTTCATCTCCTCGTTTTATCATAGTTCACATTGTCTCTTCGACCTTTCCCCCAGCCCCATTCACTACAATCCCCCCTCCGAAATTCTATAGCTACTGTAAATTTTCGCTGCTCAACGAAAGTAATTTTAGGCACTGGGAATAACAGAGATTCGTTTTCCTTCGCGAACAGATAACTAAGCTCCTAAGAAGGAGTCACAGAATGGAAGGGATGCCCAAATCACGTGTTTCTAAGTCACAGAATGGAAGAGTTTCTTACAAACTGTCATTTTTGCATATTGATCTCAATCGACCTAAGGTATCTGCGAAATGTTCCAACAACTTCTTTTAAAGATTTTAGGCACTAAGAAATGTTCTACTTTGGTGCAACAAATATGGCAAGATAACCTTTACGTTAGGTATGTAACTACGGAATCTTTCGTCAGTTTCCTGCATCTGCAATTCAGAGTAATTGCGGAGAAAGACTTAACTCAAATATAGGATTTTTAAAAAAGATTCATCCAATATCAGAAGACTATCTCGTGCACGAATGAAAACAGAATTTTTTTTTAATTGACGTATAGAACAAAATTTTTTGCTTGCTGCTGTATCCTGGTGCTCACACCCCTAGATCCGCGGGTTGCATAAACTTGCAACCGCCGAAGGCATATTAATATAATATTTGAGGAAGACTCCATTCGTAAGCGGACCGCCCCTACTCGTCGTCACCGATTTCGTCCGTATTTGTGGTATATGCAGGGCTTGGCGAGAAATGAAAGTGACGAAAGTGGGAGCTTCACACGGCCAAGCGTTAAAAAAAAAAAAAAAAAAAAAAAAAAAAAACAGAATTTTTGGGGGTCGCTTGAGGCATGAGCCATTTATGTTAGTGTAATTTCGAGGAAGTGGGTGGCTCAGCGGAAAGAATACAAAATGGTAATCCGAGCGTCGCGGGGTCGAGCGCCTATAAGAAATGTTTTTCCATTTTTTCATTCTGAATTTGTATGTTGCTTACACTGCAAGTAAACCTAAGTACTGCTCAATATACTGTATTTCTTAATATTTACATAAAGCCGTGAAAACTAAAGGAAGACGAAAATTTGGGATTGCAAATAAATTTCTAAGAAAGAATTATAACTAATTAGTTCACGAGAACTTCGCAAATAACTTTCCAAGAAGGGGTTATTATAACAGTGTGCAGGACTTTGTTTCCCCTTAGTTTAATTTTGACGTCCGAGCAATCCTCCGGCATGTGGATGCTAAAAATAGGTTCCCTTGCAGCTGCCGAGAAAATTATTCCTTCCCCTGTTTTTACGATAAACATAATCCCATCACGTTTAAATCTTCAGCTGTAAAACAATAAAAGAACCTAATTTTATACACGAAGTTATCGTGAACGTCTTACAATTACAATCCCTTCCAGGAAATTTATTTGCAGTCAAATGGTTCAAATGGCTCTGAGCACTGTGGGACTTAACAGCTGTGGTCATCAGTCCCCTAGAACTTAGAACTACTTAAACCTAACTAACCTAAGGACATCACACACATCCATGCCCGAGGCAGGATTCGAACCTGCGACCGTATCAGCCGCGCATTTGCAGTCCAAAATTTTTCTTCGCCTTTCCTTTATGAAAATATTAATAAGTACAATATATTGAGCATTATTTCCGTTTTGTAGTGGAAGTAAAGTAAAAATTGAAAATAAAAAGATAAAAAGTTTTGCCGGGTAGGGTCTCGGTACCACGACCCTTAGATAACCGTTCTATACTCCTACCACTGCACCAGCCACTTCCTGGAGACGGCGCTGACATAAATGGCTCAAGTCACGCCAGAGCTATTTTTTCTAAACATTGTTACTTTTAATACTGAATAACGACAATCCTTTACATGTTCAAAAATCTGTTCTTATAACTGAGCCGCGCGCGGTAGCCGCGCGATCTGAGGCTCCTTGCCACAATTCGCGCGGCTCCCCCCGTCGGAGGTTCGAGTCCTCCCTCGGGCATGGGTGTGTGTGCTGTCTTTAGCGTAAGTTAGTTTGAGTTAGATTAAGCAGCGTGTAATCCTAAGGACCGATGACCTCAGCAGTTTGGTTCCATAGCAACTTACCACCACCACCTTATAGTTGTGGATGTGTTTGTTCTTACCACGAGTCAGTTAACAGACGAAAATTGTTCTCCTGCACGTATGGCTTCATCACATTAGCCAAAACAAATTTTGTATAAATTTCTTGTAAGTTTCAGAGAGTTTGATGAAGTAAGGACGACATTCCTATATTTTTCAACGTGCTCATCCACCATGCCCGCATCTCGTGGTCGTGCGGTAGCGTTCTCGCTTCCCACGCCCGGGTTCCCGGGTTCGATTCCCGGCGGGGTCAGGGATTTTCTCTGCCTCGTGGTGGCTGGGTGTTGTGTGATGTCCTTAGGTTAGTTAGGTTTAAGTAGTTCTAAGTTCTAGGGGACTGATGACCATAGATGTTAAGTCCCATAGTGCTCAGAGCCTTCATCCACCAAATTTCTCTTCGGCTTTCCTTTTCAATCCTTGTAGGAAAATATTAATAAGTAATAAATACCTGAGCATTATGGCGGTTTCTTTACGGTGCAAGTAGCGCAAAAATCAAAAATTAAAAAACTCTTCACGGAGGGGCTCGATCCAGCGACCTTCGCATTACCGTTACATATTCTTTTCCGCTGCGCAAGCCACTGCGTGGAAACAACGCTAACGCAAAAAGCCAAAGATGATATTTTTTGTAGATGCTTAGCCATCTGGATCTCCCATTTCCCTCACTTTCATTTCTGGCCAAGACCTGCGTATACCATAAATTCGGACAAAATACGTGATGAAGAGTAGGTGCGGTTCCCTTGTGAGGACGGCGATGCCAAAATCGTCGTACTATTTTTCGTACGCCGATCGCGTGTCCAAAGGGAGCGAGACACAGATTCTTCCGCTCCATCAGTATATAAGAGGCAGCACGGCCCCAAACGAGCAGTTCCGTTCAGCCAGTGCCAGTTACACTCCTCACCGGCGAGTTGCACCGAGTTCCGTGGCAAGCCAAGCCGTGGTCATCAGGAAGCTATCGATCGACCACCCAGAATATCATAAGTGATTAACTCTCTCTTACGCTTGGACGTTAGCGTCTAAGTGATTCTTTAACTCCTCTTAGTTTGGACTAGAATCAGAACTGATCATTTTGTCAGAACGTGGTGTTATTGACATTCCACCTCTTTACGTGTTCAATTGTATAAACTGTGATTTGGATAAAAGTGTGGATTTGAGTGAAACTGAAACTGATCATTATGTAGCCACCTTCGCCGAAACTGACAATTCAAAGCGTGCATTCCAACACTCGGCAACGGCCTTGCCGCAGTGGCTACACCTGTTCCCGTGAGATCACCGAAGTTAAGCGCTGTCGGGCGTGGTCGGCACTTGGATGGGTGACCATCCAGGTCGCTGTGCGCTGTTGCCATTTTTCGAGATGCACTCAGCCTCGTGATACCAATTGACAAGCTACTCGACCGAATAGTAGCGGCTTCGGTCAAGAATACCATCATAACGACCGGGAGAGCGGTGTGCTGACACCACGCCCCTCCTATCCTTATCCTCCACTGATGATGACACGGCGGTCGGATGGGCCCGATAGGCCACTCATGGCCTGAAGACCGAGTGCTATTCCAACACTCGGTGACTGCCACCACGACATTTTCAAAAGAGACGCCCGATTTTACAAGAGTATATCTTTTACATGCATGTACACACTGTCTTGGGGTACTTTCTACCATAATGTTTAGGACCAAAGTTTTCATTTACCTTTCATATACAGGGGGAGGACGAAAACATCAAAACGGAAAAACAAAACACATTGCCATCCTCATACGGTGTAGGAAAACCATTGGCATTGAAAACAGTTTCCAGTCGACTCGGAATGGTTCAAATGGCTCTGACAAGGGAACCTCCCCATCGCATCCCCCTCAGATTTAGTTATAAGTTGGCACAGTGGATAGGCCTTGAAAAACTGCACACAGATCAATCGAGAAAACAGGAAGAAGTTGTGAGGAACTGTGAAAAAATAAGCAAAATATACAAACTGAGTAGTCCATGTGGAAGAACAGTGCCGTGGTCCGGTGGATAGCATGAGCAGCTCCGGAGCGAGAGGTCCTCGGTTCAAGACTTCTCTCGTGTGAAAAATTTAATTTTTTGTTTTCAGTTTATGTCACAAACTCTTATGTTTTCATCACTTTTTTGGGAGTGATTATCACATCCACAAGAAAACCTAAATAGGGCAAGGTAGAAGAATCTTTTTACCCATTCGCCAAGGACATCACACACATCCATGCGCGAGGCAGGATTCGAACCTGCGACCGTAGCGGTCGCGCGGTTCCAGACTGTAGCGCATAGAACCGCTCGGCCACTGTGGCCGGCTTGAAACGTACTGTTTGCTGGGTTTGTTACTCAGGTGATATCCAGTGACTAGTCCATATTTTGTAGTCACTGAGCTCTCCTAAGCGAGTAATTCTGCTGTTACTGTTGCTCTACTGACAACATAAAACTCCCTGTCTCCTTTTGTGCGGATGGGACTACCTGTCGTGACATATAGTGGACGAGTCTCCCTTACATACGGGTGTTGGGTACTTTTGAACAGATAGCGTATATCTTTTGCGATCTCCATCATTAATGTGATAGGATCAAGAGCGTTGCTTGCGTGTTCTGTGTAAACTGTGGACGGTTGCTGGCCTACCCGTCAGAAGCGTGAGGTACGACTCGGAATTTAAGTGTCTTTGCAACGACAGGGTTTCCCAATGCCGGCGCTACAAGTTGCAGTCAGCTGGTATCTGCGTGTGGGCTTCTCGGCATTCCTAGCGAAGTGCAGTTTGTGTGTGTGATACACTTCGGTTCTTCTTGTTATCGCGCAAGTATACTGCGCAGCGGCTTTGTCTATCGTGGACAACACAGATCTAAATTGCTGTACAACCCAACGTCTACAATCAAAAGTTGTTTAAATGTGGCAGTATTAAGTACACACTTAATAATTAATCTACATCTGTAACACCGGACGTAAATATTGTTTGTTCAAATGTTCGGCGATGAAGATGTCCTATTCGATTCGAATATAAATCTGGCGTTAAAGTGATTTTTTCCGAAATGAACTAGTCTAGCTACCCGCGACTTATGTAACGAAATAATTTTGTGATGTGTTATTTCAGCTAGATCATAGTCTGGACTATCGCATTTCTAAAGATTCACGTATTGACCGTTGCTGTGTCGTCGTATTTGCATGTGTGGTTTCAAATCTGTATTCAGTCATTCCGATTTTAGAGACATGTTGAGATTCATCCGTCCACCCCCAATTTCAGAGATACTTCTTGAGTGAGATCATAGTAATTTCCTCCGTCACACGTGGTTCATGTGGTTTAATGCTCCACTCCAGTTTCTTCCTCTTCAGTGGAATGTTAACTTTAATAAATAAACTCATCAGTATGGAGTATTTTTCAACTAGTTAATAAGGCATATACGCTTACCGCCTAAATAAGCATTTATTGTTGCCAGTACTTTCGCTGGACACAAGCAGAATAACAATATGTAGTCTCTGAGTGGCGATACATGGAGAGGAAACATGTTATACTGGTGTTATTATTATGCAGGATCCAAAGTGAAATCCGAAGTTTCGGCCACTTGAGCAGGTCTAATTCCACAGAATGAGGATTGAAATGATAATCGTCAATCTTCTACAGGGTTTGTCACTATCTCTTAGAAGCTTCTAGTTAATGTAGAGGGAACTTAGTAGACAAGGCTTTTATGAGGAACCGATATCCGGAAATGTGCCATTTGGATTTAAATAAGTTTGAATCACTTTCAAATGTCCCGCTTCGCAGTACGCACGTAGTGGAGACAAAGAGCTCTGGCCAGTGTGCTCATCAGGAGACCGTGGCGTGGGCCATGTTTCGAGGACTTGTTGTTGGGTTCTCTTCTACGTGACGAGAGACGTCCTCATCAAAGTCGAGAGTGCGGGGCGTCTGTGGAGCACCGTATTCACCCCCTTCTAGTTGCGAATGAACCAGTTTCTCGTAGCACTTGTTGTACACGTCGAAAACGGTATGTGATGTCATAATTACAACAAGGACTAGCGACGGAGCCCTCTTCTCAGTTTGTGTGCGTACCGCGAAGTGTGAGATTTGAAACTGGTTCGCTCCTTTTACATCCGAACGGTAGGTTGCTGGGCATGGGTTCCTAATTCCCTTACAACCTCTAGAAACCTGCAATAGAAACTGTGAAGCACCATGTGTAGACCACAAGGAATAGATGCGAAACTTAGTAAAAATTTTCAGAAAGTATGGTCCCACAATCATGCAGTGTACGAAGGCGTGCTGAAAAGTAATGCCTCCGAATTTTTTATGTGAAATTTCTTTAAGCGTTTTAAGTAAAACAAACTTTATTTGCATCATAAATCTTCATTCTTCATGTCTTAGTATTTATTTCAAAACGAAGTCACTCTGGCGACGAACAAATCTCTCCAACGAGAAACCGGTTTGTTGATACCGTCGGGTAGAATGTTTGATTTTATTGACGTAGCCACAGCAGCACATCCGCTTGCAGACCTTCTTCACTGTCAAAGTGATGTCCTCGAAGGTGTTTTTGAATTTTGGAAACAGGTGGAACTCGAATAGGGGCCTAGACGAGACTGCATGGAGGATGATCGATGAGAGTGAACCCCAATCGTCGGATTGTTGCAGATGTCGCAGCGCTTGTGTTCGTGTGTGGTCTGGCATTTTCATGCTGAGGGAAAGAGTACTTCATGTACGGACGAACGCTTCGAATTCGAAACTCGATTACAGCACGCTGTTTCTCACGCACCGACGTAGCTACGACGCACATCACTATGTTTCAAGTGCTTCAATTCTGAACCCTATGGTGGCAGAAGGCTGCAAATAGACGTGAACAATAAATATGTTTAATGTTAATAACGTTTGTTTTATTAAAAAAGCTTTAAGAATTTTCACGTAAAAAAATTCGGAGGCATTACTTTTCAGCGCGCTCTTGTATCTACTGGAACAACGCGTGTCAGTAACATAGTTTGGTTATGACAAAAAGATTTAAGCTAATAACTGTCGCCAGCCGGTGTGGCCGAGCGGTTCTAGGTGCTACAGTCTGGAGCCGCGCGACCGCTGCGATCGTAGGTTCGAATCCTGCCTCGGGCATGGCTGTGTGTGATGTCCTTAGGTTAGTTAGGTTTAAGTAGTTCTAAGTTCTAGGGGACTGATGACCTTAGAAATTAAGTCCCATAGTGCTCAAGGGATTTTTGAATAACTGGCCACTAACGGAATATTTTTCGGTGAGTACCAAACCGAGTTGTTTCTTTGCGTGAAATTTTGACACGGTTACAGAAATAGCTAGAAGTATCTACAAAGTCTTAGAAAACACTTACACTGTCATATGAATGGATTATATTGTAAAAATAGTCAGTAAAGTTAAAATGGATTTTTAAATCGAAGTGATACGACCAAGTCAAGTCCATTATATCTGTTGCGCAATAGTCGTCGTAAGAAGTAAGCGCTACTATCACGTATCACTTGCTCTGGAAAACCGTCCCTAATTTTCAGTCTCTACGTTTTCGATTTGTATTGTAGCAAGGAAAAATTATGCAGTTTGAACAAAGTTGAAAAAAGTAGTTATCTGCCTTGCACTACGAAACAGTGTCTTATGTCTATGATATTTGACCAAAAGAGCTATCATGTCAGTTAATTTTCAATATCTCACTAGTTAGTACCAAAGAACGGTTAACTGTAATGCTCGTTGACGACTGACATGTGACGACGTTCAAATGGTTTGAAGTGACATATCGCATAAGACAGTTAAAATTGTCTTTGGGAGCAATATCGTTGTTGGCAGAATGAGATTTTCACTCTGCAGCGGAGTTTGCTCTGATATGAAACTTCCTGGCAGAATAAAACTGTGTGCCGGTCCGAGACTCGTACTCGGGAGCTTTGCCTTTCGCGGGCAAGTGCTCTACCATCTGAGCCACCTAAGCACGACTCACGACTCGTCCCCACAGCTTCAATTCTGCCAGTGTCTCATCTCCTACTTTCCAAACTTCACAGAAGCTCTTTGGAAAGTAGGAGATGAGACACTGGCAGAATTGAAGCTGTGGGGACGGGTCGTGAGTCGTGCTTGGGTGGCTCAGATGGTAGAGCACTTGCCCGCGAAAGGCAAAGGCCCCGAGTTCGAGTCTCGGTCCGGCACACATTTTTAATCTGCCAGGAAGTTTCAATATAGTTATCGGTATACGACCCATAGTGACTGAGATTCTCCGTGATTTTTTTCTAAACCACTGCAAGTGGAAATTAGAATGGTTTTTCGAACAGGTTTTTTTTTTATGCGGATGATTGCAAAACGTTAAACTCATCAAATTTCATTTTGTGTATAGAGTTCTTCGTTTTCTTCTCATTTCGGTTTTATTATTTTTATAGGTATAAAAACTTGAGGTGTTCTCAGTTACGGCTTGAGAGAGCGGTAAATGAAAGATCAGTGTTCTGAATTACAAAAAAGTGAAACAGAAATGGAGGAACTGGTAAATCGAGTTTAGTAACCTGCGATGGACAAACACAGATTATCTTGGAGGTCAGCAAGGGACGCTATGATATCACAGCAACTGTTGAACGATGTTCCACGCTCGACTTCGGGGTCCATGTTAGGAAGCTGAGCACGTATCGAACGACGCGTCTGGTCTGAAAATAGACCAACACAGCAGCGGAGTGGCGGACTGCAAAATGTGGAATGACGATTCGTGACTTCTAGTGGCGCAAGGGCCATAAGCGCTTCTAAGCTTACTGTAAATAAATTTTCAGCTAACTCTTGAGTGACGATCATATTTAATGACAAAAAATATTTCGTTTGTGTACATTAAATAGTTGTGTTAGTTGACTCCCTCACAGGACTGCGACATTTGCTGAGTTTTTGTAAACTACATTGACATTTTTCCCGGAATATTCCTTGAGAAGAAGATGGTACAGGAGATTCTGTTTTCGTATTTTTGTATCTCTCTACATGCGAAATACGAAATCAGTTAAAACACCAACGAACCAGCGAACTCCAGTGTGACATGCTGGGGATTTCCTCGTGTTCTGTTTGTAGCTAAAAAGAAAAGAGAAGAACGGTTGTTGACTAAACAGTTTCCTCAAAAGAACGCAAATGTTTGTGGAAGTATTTATCCTTGTTGTCCTTTCCAGTTAAGATGAAAAGCGAGATAGGCAAACACGACGGAAGCGGCTTATATTACGTCCATGCTAGACATAAAAGCAGCGATTTTCCTCTGTGTTTATCTTGTCTAAATGTTGCTGTGGCTGAAAGGGTGATTAAAACTCATTAACGTAGTCCCTAACAAATCACTGAGCCTTATTTGGCACAAATAATAGTGATGTATTCAGCCATAAAAATGTTTGACACTCTGCCCAATTATGTATTCTGCAGTATCTGTATCAACAAAGTGGTCTCTTGTTGGGAGAAATGTACTCATTGACAGGGTGACTATGTTGAGAAATAAATGTGTAGACGTAAAGAATAAATATGTAGAATATTAATAACGTTTCCTTTGTTTAAAAGGATTGAACAGTTTTCATAGAAAAAATTCGGAGGCATTACTTTGCAGTACGCCCTCGTAAAAAATTTGCTTGTACTTTCTTCTCGTTTCTCCTGAAGTAGTAAAGCGTTCGAAAGCACTTGCAACTATGTTTTCCCTTTTCTCGTTTATTCTTTTTATGGCGCAACTGGAATAGAGAGATGTTCTTAATAGCCCTTTTAAGCATACTTTGTAATGAACTTTTTGTTCCTTCATTTGCTACTTTTGCATTAAATGTGATGGTACTGTATACACTAAGTTGACAAAAGTCATGGGGTACACAATGTATAAGAGGATTGGTGGTGCTGTTATTTGTATTCAGGTGGTTCATGCGGAAATGTTTTCAACGTGATTATGGCAGCACAACGGGAATTAAGGCTTTGAATGCAAAATTATAGCCGTAGCTAGAGGCATGAGACATTCTGTTTCGGAACTCGTTAGGGAATTCAATATTCAGAGATCCACAGTGTCAAGAGTGTGCCAAGAACCCCAGATTTCAGCCGTTACCTCTCACCACGGACAACGCAGTGGCCCACGGCCGTCACTTAACAACCGGGAGCAGTGAAGTCTGCGTACACTTGTAGGTGCTAACGGATAAGAAACACCGTGTGAAATAACGGCAGAAATCAATGTGGGGCGTACGGCGAACGTTTCCGTTAGGGCAGTGTGGTGAAAATTGCCGTTATTGGGTTATGGAACCAGACGAGCGGCGCGATTGCCTTTGCTGACATCACGACATCGCCTGCAGCGCCTTTTATGGGCTCGTGACCATATCGGTTGGACCCTAGACGACTGCGAAACTGTGATCTGCTCGGATGAGTCCCGATTTCTGTTGGCAAGAGCTGACGGTACGGTTCGAGTGTGGTGCAGGCCCCCCGCAGCCATGGACGCAAGTTGTCAACAGGGCTTTGTGAAAGCTGGTGGTGAGTCCATAACGGTGTGGGCTGCGTTTATATGGAAAGGAATTTGTCCTCTAGTCCAACTGAAACGATTATCGATTGGAAACGGTTATATTTGACTACATCTAGATCATTTGCAGCCATTCATGGACTACGTTTTTATGGATGACAATGCGCCACAACTGTTCGCGACTGGTTTGAAGAACACTCTGCGTAAGTCGAGAGAACGATTTGGCAACCCAGATCGCCCGACAGGAATCCCATCGACATAACTGAGAAGTCAGTCCGTGCACAAAATCCTCCATAATTTTTTAGACAACATAGTTGTGAGGAGATAACAGCGATTAATTTACTTACAATCAATTATTCAAAATGACAGTCACAATCGCATTATTTATTTTGCCGCCAACCGGTTTCAACCCGCGATGGGGTCATCTTCAGGGCAATTTACACCATTTGGTCGCTCGCTGCAGTCGTCACCCTGCCTGTGCACGGTTGGTTACCAAACGAGGGACCAAATGGTGTAAATTGCCCTGAAGATGACCCCATCGCGGGTTGAAACCGGTTGGCGGCAAAATAAATAATGCAATTGTGACTATCATTTTGAATAATTGATTACAAAAGAATCCTTCACAGGCAACACTTCACAGTTACAGACGGCTATAGGGGCAGCATGGCGCAGTATTTCTGCACGGGACCTCCAACGACTTGTTCAGTCTGTGCCACGTCGAGATGCCGCACTACGTCGGGCAAAAGGAGGTCCGACACGATATTAGGAGGTTGTCCAAGACTTTCGTCACCTCAGTGTGTAATCACAAGCATCTGATCGTGAAGAACTTTTCCTACACGTAGGGAGCGTGGAGGCAGCAGTGCCATGCTACATAGGAAGGAGACAGCTAACTGAACGTTCGAAATGCACAGGTTGGCAGGCGGCAGTCATTTGTGGCGGCAATTCCTTCAGAACGTAGGGATGCGGTCGACACAAGAATGCGTTTCTGCGCCGCGCCGTGTTGTTCTGCGCGAGGTGTACCAACATTGCTCTCTGGACACCTGCTCCGATCGATCATACGCTTTAGATAAATTGCTTGTATGAGCAACACACGCTATCATAGTCTACAGTTCCAGCTGGGTGAGGGATCGTTGGAAAAAATCTGCTGTGTGGACAATACTACATAAAACTTAGATGCCAGTATTTTAGTTTTGTTTTCGTTCCCTACTATTCACTCTGGCTCCTTCGCCCTGTGTCTCTCTCTCCTCGCCTCTCTCTCTTTCTCATCTGCCGAGACACATACCAGCCGCGCGGGATTAGCCGAGCGGTCCGAGGCACTGCAGTCATGGACTGTGCGGCTGGTCCCGGCGGAGGTTCGAGTTTTCCCTCGGGCATGGGTCTGTGTGTTTGTCCTTAGAATAATTTAGGTTAAGTAGTGTGTAAGCTTAGGGACTAATGACCTCAGCAGGCAAGTCCCGTAAGATTTCACATACATTTGAACATTTGAATATTTTGACACATACCAGGACAAGTCCTTTCCACAGTCCCCTGGGGGAAATGTTAGCAGCAGAGGCTCCGGTACGGCCCTGCCCTCCCTCGGCCGCAGCCGCGTTCTGCGTGAGTAATTGGCCTCCCCGTCCCTTCCCCCCCCCCCCCCAACCCCCAGCCTCCGCCCTCCACGATCGTAATTAAGCCACGAGCCAGCGACCTGGGACCGCTGCGTGCGTCGCCTGCCGAACGCGTCGCCACGCCGTCGGTCTTCATTACGGCTCCGAGCCAATTTCGACGTCTCCGCGCATCCTCTGCAACGTTTATCTCAAAACACGGGAACATCAAGTGCGTCCAAATAACAGTCCAGCCATCTAGATTTAGGTTTTCCGTGATTTCGCTACATCGCTAGAGGGGAAATGCCGCGACGGTACCCTACGTCAAGGACACGATTAATGTCCTTATTCTTATTCAATGGCCTTGCTTTCAGCGGGGTGTTGCACCTTAATCTTTCTTGTTTTATTTTCAATTTAAGTTAGTATCATTTTACTTCTTTTGGCTGTTGTGGTGCGACGGGCGGAAAAAGTTATTGCTCGCCATCTTTTACGAGAGCCTTAAAACTATTTTTGCAGTCAGTGCGACAGCGATGGAGAACATACTGGCCATAATTTCCAGTCTGCAAGTGCACATTCTTCTGGTACTCACTGAAAGAAATGTTTTTACTCTCTCTATACTCAGCGGGATCAGGAACTATGATTATAAATAAAAGTCTTGAGTTTTGATTCAATTATATTTAAAAATTTCACACGCAAAACATAGTAATATTTCTGATAATAATAATAATAATAATAATAATAATCATAATAATAATGTCTCTGTCATAAACAGCACTATGAGCATTTCAGCGGCGGCGTCCACGGTAACTTCCCGTTAAAAGGCCTTTCGCCCTGACTTCTAATAATCAAAGTTAATTGCTCGCCACTTGCCACGCGGTTTTATTAACATTACGGGCGGCACACATAAAGTTACTTCCACGAAATATAAGCTATCCAGGATGGTGCAGCGGCTCTCCCCGTCGAAGGTTCGAATCCTCCCTCTGGCATGTGTGTGTATGTGTATGTGTGTGTGTGTGTGTGTGTGTGTGTGTGTGTGTGTGTTTTTCCTTAGCGTAAGTTAGTTTAAGTTAGATTAAGTAGAGTGTAAGCCTAGGGACAGATGACAGCAGTTTGGTCCTATAGGAACTTAAGTTTCCAGTTTCCAGGACGGTGTACAGTCCTTACGAGTTCACTTCCTATTTGTACCGGAAACATGCATTTAGCAACAGACTGGCAGTGACGTCATCCGAGGCAGCGCGTAAGCCGGCGTTTGAATGACGTGGACCAATTGCTAGCGAAGTGTTCACAGATCTAAACGATCCAGGACGGTGTACAGTCCTCGCGAGTTCACCTTCTATTCTTACCGAAAACATGCAAGATTGGCTGTAACGTCATTCGAGTCAGCGCGTAAGTAAGCGTTTGATTGATGCGAACAGAGTGATAGCTCAGTGCGAAGTGTGCGTCTACTGCTGCTACTGCCTGACAGGGACGGATGAGCCCCTGTGGTTCGGTGGAGTCTAAGCCGGAAGGCTATTCCTCCAAACTGACGGTGCGTGTGAGTTGTCCTTACTTCTTGTTTTATGTCCTGTCAGTCTGCTGGGACGGTGTTCGTGCTGGCAACTTATTGGTTGCAAAGCAGGTGGGGCCATCTGGTTGCTTTAAGACGCTGTACCCGGTGGCCCAGTGCTCGAAGGAGCGGATTTGCGGACCGCGCGTTCTTCTCGCAAAAGAGCCGTGCAGCCTGACGAAACCTGTCTCGAACAGTTGGGATGTTGGAGACTCGGTTAAGGTCGTCCGACCGGAAGTCTCGAGGGAGGTGCAATGCCAGACGTAGAATCCGGTTCTGAAGTCTCTGGAGTCGGTCGACGTGGGTCGCTGCAGCATTGCACCAAACCACAGCGGCGTAGTGGATGAGTGGACGTAAGATAAAGTGCAACACCCATTTCTGTTGGGAGTGCAGGTGTCGGATTTAGGAAGGGGTACAGTTGAGTCATTCTACCCCTGACCTCTTTGACGATGTCGTCGATATGGTGTCTCCATGTGAGCCCTCTATCCAGCGTCACAGCCAGGTACTTGGCTGTATTGCCCCAAGGTACGGCGGTTCCTCTGATGGTGATCTGCGGTAGGTCGGCTGGGATATGTTTCTTGGTGATGAGGAGGGCTCGCTTATTAGCCCCATTGAAGCCTAGGCGCCACCTCCTGGCCCACTGACTACGTGTGTCAGCTGCTGCCTGCATGCGTCATTGGAGCAGAGCTGCATTCATGCTTCGCGTATACATCGCCGTATCATCCGCGTAGAGGGCGAGGTGGATCCTGTCCACTCGTGGCATGTCTGCGGTATACAGGATGTACAGTATGGGGCCGAGGACCGAGCCTTGGGGAACTCCAGCCCTGACCCGGCGGCGCGTCGACAGGTCCTCTGTGCGTACATGAAAGCTTCGGTCGGCGAGGTAAGATTTTAAGAGATGGACATGCGGCAGGGGCACACCGAGGTCCAGGAGCTTGAAGAGAAGCCCCTCATGCCATACAGAATCGAACGCCCATGAGACATCCAGGAAGATGGCCCCAAAATACTCCCGTCGTTCGATAGCATCAAGGGCCTCTTCAACGAGTCGAAGCAGTTGGTGCGTTGTTACGTGTCCAGGGCGAAAACCACATTGTTCGTCCGGTAGGAGGCGTTCTTCCCTGATGTGACGTAGGAGCCTTCGGAGATACAGCCTTTCAAAGACTTTGCTGATCGCTGGTAGCAAACTGAAGGGCCTGTAGCTGCTCGGTAGACGAGGGTCCTTCCCAGGCTTCTGGATGGGAACTACCTCGGCGTGTTTCCACTCCTGAGGATAGTGTCCAGTGCGGAGGATGCTGCTGAAAAGTCGAGCCAGGTGTGCAGTGGCTGTTGGTGGCATCCATCGCAGCATTTCATTTGTAAGCTGGTTAGGGCCTCCCGCCTTGCGTTTGTTGAGCTGTCGAAGTTGATCGCAGACTTCATCAGCATCCACCTCTTCGATACAGTCGTCATCCGCAGGGGCATCGAGGAACACCGGAGACGTTCAGCAACTAGTCGAACGTGATCCGGATCCATGGGGTCCATGATGGGTTGGAAATTTTGTTCAAAAACATCAGCAATGGCATTGGCTTTGTCCGCTGGGCTGCTGACGATGCTTTGACCAACTTGTAGCGGCGGAATCTTCTGACGCCGGCGGAGGAAGAACTGTGTGGCTTTCCAGGCGGTACCATCCTCAACCCGAACAGTGGCCAGGTGGTTGGACCTTTCGTGATGGCGGTGGTTTGCAACGGCAACTTTTATGTCCCTCCTCATCCTGTTGAGTGCCCTCTTCGTTGCTGCGTTGCGCGTCAGCTGCCATTCACGAAAGAGGCGGTTTTTGGCAGTTATTGCCTCAATGAGATGTGGTGGTAGTTGCTGGGATTTGTCAGGTGGTTCAGATCGCGGCCACAGAGTGGCCCCATGCACCGCTTGTAGAACAGTCTTGGAGGAATCAGGCACAGCCATCAATTCCAACATTGTCGGCGTCAGGTGCATCTCGGAGATCCTCTTCTAACAGCTCCTGATATCAGTTCCAGTTGGTGTTCCTGGCCTGGATTCCTCTCCGCTTCACTGGCTGGGCATCGGTATTGATGTCAAATATAACTGGGACGTGGTCTGAAGATAAGGCATCGCGGGTGCTGGCAGATATAACATAGGGCACCCCCTTGGCCACTGCAATGTCGAGCACATCTGGAGGTCCACCGTTGTTGGGAAAGTGGGTGGGGTCGTGAGGTCCGAGGATGATGGTGTTCCACCGCTGGGCTGCCTGGAGAAGTTTTCTTCCATGGTTGTTGGTGACACGGGAATGCCATTCGTTGTGCTTTGCGTTAAAATCACTGCCAGCAAAGACCTTCCCAGGTAATGCCAGCAAAGACCTTTCCAGGTAATGCCAGCAATGCGTTAACGTCCTGGAGGAACAACTGTCGGCCAGGTGGACAGTAGACAGCAACAAACGTGATGCGCCCATGCGAAGTTTCAACAGCTACAGCAGTGGCCTCCATCGCTTGCAGCGGCGAAAGTGGAACTTGATGGTGCACCAGTGAAGTCCGGACGTAGACCGCTGTGCCACTGCCATGAGTTGGTCTGTCGGTCCGGTAACACACATAGTTGGCAGCTCTTACATGGACACCAGACTTGAAAAAAGTCTCTGAAGCCAGGCAAATGTCGACAGCTTCATCCCACAGCAGCTGTCGAAATTCGCCACCTTGGGTGCGGATGTCCTGGGCATTCCACACGCAGACTGTGACTCCTCGTTGACTACGGGCCATGCTGGGCGGCCAGTGGTCCGGTGGAGATTGCCTGAATGGCTGCACTGACAATGGCAATGAATTGCCGGGGGATATCCTTGAGAAGCTCCCGAAGTTCTTGCAGGAGGAGCTTCATTTCGTCCATGCTGGAATCAGCCTCCTGGGATGTTACAGTTACAGCTCTTGAGTGTTGAGCTGGGCTTGCCACGACGTCAGCCTGTCGTCCCTGTTGGCAGTGGTCTTCACCCCGCTGCTGTTCAGAGTGCCGAGCTGGTAGACGCGCCGTGTCCTGTGGACAGCGGGCATTCGCGGTGTTGGAAGCTGTTGCAACAGTGGCCGGCTTCGTCGCAGGTATGGAGGCCTGCGGTGAGGAGCCAGAGGTAGCAGTAGCAGCAGCAGCAGCAAAACTGACTCCAGGTCTGACAGGTGCAGGTCGCTTTATTGAGCCAGGTCGGTGGCCACGGCTCCGTGCCGCAGCCCGTTGGAAGCTGGAACAGTCGCGGTAGGAGGCCAGATGTTCCCCACCACATCCAGCGCATTTGGGCGGTCCATCTCTCCGCTTCCGTGTGCAGTCGAGACTGGCGTGCTCCCCTGAACACTTAACACAACGTGGGGGAATCGTACAGAACCGCGCTACATGCCCAACCATTGACGGTTGTAGCATTGTGGTTTGCCCCTCTCCGAGCGCAGTTTTTCTGTAGTGACAGGTGTCGCTGCGATCTTCGTGACCTGCCATAGCCCGCGGTTGTGTGGAATATCACAGGTGACCACTAGGACCAGCGGAGTTTCCTTTCGGGTTCGGCGAGAGGGTAGGCGGGTTATCGACCTGAGACCAAATCCATAGCCCATATCCTCCAGTTGTCGTCGGATGTGATCCCGGCTGTAGTTTCGAGGGAGCCCTCGAAAGACGATCTTGAGTGTCTTGCAGATGGGTAAGTGTAGAACGGCTTCTCTTGTTCTCCGAACGTACCCGAAACCTTTCTGTAATCTTACGCTGCCGCGCGGGATTAGCCGAGCGGTCTGGGGCGCTGCAGTCATGGACTGTGCGGCTGGTCCCGGCGGAGGTTCGAGTCGTCCCTCGGGCGTGGGTGTGTGTGTTTGTCCTTAGGATAATTTAGGTTAAGTAGTGTGTAAGCTTAGGGACTGATGACCTTAGCAGTTAAGTCCCATAAGATTTCACACACATTTGAACATTTTTTTTAAATCTGCTGTTTTCAAAGTGACCTTCTATGAGTTGGTGCCAGCCGGCTTGATAACGACGTTGTCGTGGCCGACAAGGCGAAGGAGCATCCTGTAGAGGCCATCGTAGTCCTCCTTGTGTTGGACCACAGTGGGCGGCGGTTTCGGTTCTCTCTTCTGAGCAGGCATCCCCACACCATCAGCGAGCTCTTCATAGGTGTTTGTCGTCGGAATCGGCGGCGCTGATGAGAGGTGAGCCTTCCTGGTCGGTCGTTTGCTGAGTTGAAACCCTTCTTCATCGACGACGACATCTGCCGGTTTCACCTTTTTTCCCGTAGGAGGGGCGCGGGTTGTTCCTGTGGCAGTGATCGCTCTCCTTTTCGTCGATCTGGCGGCGGTGGAAGCGTCATTTCTTGCCGTCGATTCGTCGTCCGAATCGGGCAGCGGAACTTGCAGTGCGTCCGGAACGCATTCCATTTCCGTATCCATATTCGTCGCCTTGTTCATCGTAGGTGGGGGGCCGGATGGGGCCGCCGGCAAAGCGGGCTGTACCCTTCGCTGTACGGACATCCTCTCGCTCCGACATCTCAACGCTAACTGCGTGCGTGCGTGCGTGCGTCGCGTGCGTGCGTGCATGCGTGTCTACTGCCTCTCTGGTCGTATTTATATATGAGCGTAGCGGACGGCCGAAGCGAACAACTGCCGTCATCCGCTCTATGGTCAGGTAGCAACATGTAAATGGCCGCTTTCTTGGGGCACATATTATTTAATAGCTCGGTCATTAATCAATATAAAATCTTCGTAATTTCAATGTCACTGAAATACGCTTGATACAAACCAGGGAATTTAGAGGATCGTCCGCCACAATTTGAGAATCCTGATGAATTTTGTTTTATATTGTGTTGTCCGTCGAGTGTGTTACGGCATGTGAAGAAATTAAGTTCATATCATGTACATGACATAAAAAATATTTTTAAACATTTATGTACGTATTATTATTATTGTAATGATTTTGCATCGTAATAATGCGTTATTCATTATTTTAAATTCATAAAATACACGTACATCAAAAGAAAAATATGAATTTAAAACATAAAATAACAATTTAAAACATGAAATAAAAGTAAGTAAAGCAAAGATAACATGATGGTAAGGCAAAGATAAACATCTCAAATTGTTAACGTATCGATCCATGGCTTAATGTAAAATTACTTAAATGATCATTTTTTGAAAAATTATTTTATCTTTGCTTTATCATCTTCGGAATTAGTAAAGTACTTGAAAATGGGCTTATAACCCGAACCTAGGTTGTACAGTAAGCAAATGAAATTTATGAAAGAAGGGAAAAACAATGTTTGTTCAGTTAATTTGCAATGTTTCAGCAAGAACCCACAGTTGATTCAATTGCAACAAAAAATAAGTGAGATAAATAATTAGAATAACAATGAACGTTTATATATTTTAATTAGGTATGTTGAAAATGCTCCGACAAAACACTGTCTGCAGCTTACTTTCCAAAAATAGTATTTCAGAAACAATATTTATCACACATGGATGTATGTGGCGAGAAAGCTTTTTAAATCTATTTAGTAAAATGTTTTAATTTTTCAATATCATTTAGTGTTGGCGGGGTATTTTGGAACATTTCAGATGGCCAAGTTTCATCGAGATCGTTTATTTTCATCTGGGAATATTCCCTTGTTACTGTCTGTAGCCGAAGCATTCTCTCTATCTTGTGATGTACTTTTAGAATGTGTAATTTGTTGCTGTGTTAGTGTTCTGCTTTGCATTTCCATTGTTCTGTCTGCTGCTGCCACTGTTGACATCGACATTGTTTTGTTTGTGTCACGCCGTTTTGTGGAGTACTGTTTATTCGCGGTCGCGGTTCCGTGGAACTGCGGCCAGGAAAGTCGTTAGACATAGAACCTGACAGGTCAGTCGATGAAAGTTCAAGAGTGAGTGAAGAAGCACAAGCCACCTTCGTGCAGAGTGCACAATTTCTGAGTCCGTCGGATCGCACCCTTGCAATGTTGGCATACACTATGTAACAGGTAACCAAAATAAAACTGGGGGATGCAGAGACCGCGGAGCAACACGCTCAACTGTGGCAGGGAAACCATACGCGGCTTGCGAGGCCACAAGACGAGCTAAAACTGAGCGTCAAAAGACTGATCGTCAGATAGCAGAAGTTAGGCGTGACGTGGGGGCCGAGACTGCAAAACTACGAGCGGAGGTCAGCGACAGTGTTGGGCGAGGTGAGAAACGCGTGTTATGAGAGAGTTGCCAGCGTGGAAACACGAGTAACCGCATAAATGGCGGAAATCGCCACAGGCATGGATAACTAAAATTAATCGGCAATCAAACTACAAAGAAACAAGTGTCTGTTCTCGAGCAGGATGTGTCTGCAATGCGACGCAGGCCACGAGATCTGATTTGCATATTGTGTTTCCAATGAACTGTGTGTGAACATACCGCTGCTTAGGCACGGCCAAATAGATATCCTCCACCAAAAGAATCTATGCACGAATCTGCGAGTGACAGAAGTGGCAGAGTGTAATGCATTCCTCGTTGTGCAGCAAGCAGACGCTTGATCAGAAGGAATCTATCTTATTCGGTTGACCGTTTGCGAGAGCAATACTTGCAAAGATTTTTGCCCCATGTTTCTGGCAATTTACTGGAACCTGGCCTCAAACACAAGTGCGAAACAGAACATACAACACCTGATCAAAAGTATGTGGATACCTGTTAGTGGACATTAATATGTGGTGTGCTCACCCTTCGCATTTATGACAGTTTGAACCCTGCTGAGAACACATTACATTGAATGCCTGTGGAGGAATGACAGCGCATCCTTCCCCAAAAGCCGAAGTCGGAGAAGATAGTGATATTGGAAGCTGGAGTCTGGAGCGAAGTCGACAATATAACTCATTTCAAAGGAGTTCCATTAGTTGAAGAGCGGGAGTCTGGCCAGACCAATATGTTTCAGACGCTGCTTCATGACGGGCTGCATTGTCATGGCGATACAAAACAACATTGTTTCCGAAATGCTCCTCTGCTGTATGCGTGTAACGGATTCTTAAAAGTGCAATAAGGGCCCCACAGCCTAATTACGAAAAACACCTCAATACCGTAATACCGCCTCCTCCGGACTTCACTGTTGGTACTACGCAGGTACATTCTCCAGGCATTTACCAAACCTATACCCATCCATCCAGTTGCTGCTGGGTGTTGCTTGGTTCATCACTCCAAATCACTCGTTTCCAGTCATCCACTGTCCAGTGCTATCGCTCTTTGGACCACCTGAACTATCGTTTATAACTGACCACAGAAATTTGTGGTTGATGATCAGTTTACACCAAGGTGTGCTAACAATGCTGCTAGTGAAAACCGCAACCACTTCAGACATGTTTGGACTGCCACTGGATAGGTCTGTAGCTGCCCAACATTTAGGTTAAACTTGAATTAACAGAGTGCTGTCCTCTCTTAGAAATATTTGAAAGAAAAATGCAGCGCCCCACGATAGTACTGCAAGTGAAAATATTTTGTTGTACTTAGTGCGACGCGGAATGTGGGTTTCCCTTTGTCGCAAAGGCTTGCCAGTAGATGCGTACCATCTACAATACTGTGAGGGCATTCTTGATGAACTTTGCCTGGGGAATGGGTGTCCGCTTGCTTTTCCGGTCAGAAGACATTTCCACTAATCAGCTTGTTGCGGTTTTTTTGGATCCCCTCGAAAATTTTTTGCTCCCAAAAGTTCCAATCCCTGACCTAACAGGAAGCTTGTGAAAGTATGTGTATGTTGCTACCTCAGTTGTGTTGCGCGTGCTGGTAGCGGCAAACCTAGATCCCTGTCACCTTTTATGCTCACTTGTGTTCGTATTTCAGGCACTTTGTCATTCGACTCCAGGTATGCATTTACGCATCGACGCCTGGGAGAATTCATTAGTTTTTGATGTCAAATGTGGACGTTTGTATTACTTCCCTCACTCTCTAGCCGGCCGAAGTGGCCGTGCGGTTAAAGGCGCTGCAGTCTGGAACCGCAAGACCGCTACGGTCGCAGGTTCGAATCCTGCCTCGGGCATGGATGTTTGTGATGTCCTTAGGTTAGTTAGGTTTAACTAGTTCTAAGTTCTAGGGGACTAATGACCTCAGCAGTTGAGTCCCATAGTGCTCAGAGCCATTTGAACCATTTTTGAACCCTCACTCTCTGTGCGTGGTCTTTATTTTGTAACGGCACCTCAAGGCGTATAAGATATTTCTACAAATTGAGATCTATCTACGTTTACTTGAAATTGCACGAGCCCCCAGAGATACTGTAGACAACTTGACAGACTTGATGAAAGCTGACAAAATAAATACAGGTAAAAAGATCGATATGGAAGGAGAGGTACAATTTCAAGCAGTTTTATATAGTGGCTGCAATTGTTTGTTATGTTACATCAGAACTAAATTTTATAATGGAAAAATTTGGATTTTACTTTATAAAGGGGTTTTCGCCTGAAATAATGCATTAGATGTAGGTCGAGAACTTACAATCGATTTTACAAGAAGACCACACGGCATTCGTTTTGTAATTTTTTTGTATAAATAGCACGTGAAGTTCAGGATTCAAATGTCTATCCACCCAAGCAGTTTCATGCAACTTTCAAAAATTCTCGAAAAAAATTGACTTAGAAGTTTTCCGAGCGTCTTTAATACCGTAAAGCAAGGTTGATTCTTCGATGGGCAGTGTGGCCTGGGTTCGATTCCTAGCCAATGCAAATTTTTAAACAAATGTAGATGTTGTGCATACATTTACGTGAAGAGTAAAATACACACAGACAGAAATAAAATCGCTAGCACTCGATACTGACAATTACTGGATCTCGGGTTGAAGTTTCATTTCGGCCACTATTTCTTTCGTTTTTTCGTTTGGTCCAGATGCCTACGTCATTTAAATATAAAATTCATCAAATAAATGCTAAATAACACAGCTCCAACCTACATAGGGAGAAATGATCATCACGATAAAATAAGAGAAATCAGGGCTCGCACAGAAAAATTTAAGTGCTCGTTTTTCCCGCGGGCCGTTCGATAATGAAACGGTAGAGAGACAGCTAGAAGGTGGTTCATTGAACCTCTGCCAGGCACTCAGTTGTGAATAGCAGGGTCATCACATAGATGTAGATGTAAATAACACATATTTGATATCATTTTTATGAAAAATGCATGTTTCCATATTTTTAATTATATATTGTGCACAGAAATCCAGCTTCCATTACAAATATAAATTTTTAATTACTGATTCTTCAAAATAGATTGTTTATAAAGATTGTTTAAATTTTAAAAAATAATTTTTATCAGTTTTATGTGTTTTACGCTTCACGTGCACCTACGTTTAAGAATTTAACACTGCCAGGTATATAACTTTTTTTTAGACAAACTATTTGTAATATATTTAATTATCATTTTTCCCTTGAGAATTTTCTTTCGTATTTGTTTACCTTCGTTCTTTCTTTGCGATATGAATTCGTTCGTTTTGCTTGTTTTTCGTTTGCTTTTTTCGAAACGTCAGTTTTAGATTCACCTCAGTATTTTTACTAATGTCTTCGGGACGTATTTGAGTTGCTCAGTATTTAAGAGCTTCTTTTGCTACGATCAGTATCAATAGGAAAGTTATTACATCACTAAAAATGCACAAAATAATTAAAAAACAACATATTTAAGATGAAATGACGTAAGTATTTGACAGATTACAATATTGAAAGTTCGTGGGAGGAGTGTAGAAGACTTTAGTTCATATATACATAATTTAAAAACAGGAAAACCACAGTTTTTATGGAGCTGACGAAAATAAGACATTTAACACTTAGGCAATTTTAAAACAAAAACTTGAAGCATGTGAAGGAGTTGTACAACAAGGTAGAATAAATTACTGAAAAATTTGCAAGAGAATCAATCAGTGTAACACCAATATGCAGAAAGACAAAGCACGTTAAACAGCAATAAATTAAATCGACGCTTTAAACATAAAAATGATATAAGACAGACAAAAAATAAGGAAAGTTTAATGTATAACAAAAGGTTAAATAATACTTAACAGGTTCGAATGTAATCGGAAAATGAATCACAATTTTCTATTGGAAAAGTTGCCGAGACGAACATTTAATGGGAAAGAGATTGAGGGACGCTGTAGTAGATTTGGTGCTGTATTGGATCCAGTGCAACGGCAAACACGGCCATTGGGAGTGGGCTTCTCTGTGTTACCGATATCTGTATGGGCATCGGCTTTGTATTGCGACCGTTTATCGACGCTCTAGAGGTAGCACATCGGGCCGCCGATGAGGCAGACGTGCATTCTCACAGAGTGTTTAGAGTATTAAAGATGCCCGGAAAACTTCGAATGCGTTTTTCTCGAGAATTTTTGAGCGTTGCATCGAACTACTTTCGATGATTGATATCTGAACTTCGCTTACACTAAATATAAAATAAAAATCAATTGTCGCATGTTTATTAGATCTTCACTTGAGAACGGCTCTATCGATTTGACTGATTACTTTTTTTGTATTCGTGATTGTCAGGACAAGGTTTGTATGAAAGAAAATTTTGGAAAATCTACCGGAAAAATGGGAAATTTGGGTGGTATTATTACATGAAAATCTCAAAGAAAGAAATGTTACAGTCGGTTTGACAGTTCTTCTGTCACATGTTTTTTATAGAAAAAAAAGTAACGTTCAGATTGACAGTTCTGCTGTCGCATGTTTTCATAACAACAACAAATTTAGCATTGAATATTGATATTTTGCGAAAAAAAGGAATACAGTTGAAAGCGATACGATCATATCTTTGGTATGTTGCAGAGACTGAATTGATGTCAGTTCGTGGTAATTTGGTGCATTGCAAACATACAATAGATTTCAGATTGTGATATATTTCTTGGGAAAAATGCCACCAGTGAGGCGCTAAAATATCAAAAGTTGTACGCGCTATGGAAACCAACAGCATGACTGCCGAGTTGATGAGACTGACGAGGAACATAAACATCGTTTACAGACAAATCGAATGAGAATTTTACAATAAGCACTTTCTGTTAAATTGTCTGCGAGAAAGAACATGCCAAACTGTGCTATGAAAATGTGTGGTTTTGCTTTCCTTTTCGCAGTCATTTTTAACAGAAAGCAGTTGTGTATGTGGCTAATTTTATAATCCTACGTCTTCGTAGATTAAAACCATGCGAAATACTATCATTAAAGCTACTATCCTCACAGCCTAGCAGCTGAAAAGGTATCTCTCATACCCCATGTACTACGGATTCCAAGCGATTTACCCATTCATTTTGACTTCTATTCTCAATCAAG
This sequence comes from Schistocerca americana, assembly GCF_021461395.2. Classification (NCBI taxonomy): domain Eukaryota; kingdom Metazoa; phylum Arthropoda; class Insecta; order Orthoptera; family Acrididae; genus Schistocerca; species Schistocerca americana. The sequence continues at coordinate 515,580,391 of NC_060121.1, read as the reverse complement.
GTTCCGTTTGCAATAACAAAAATTAACGACAGACAGAGGAGATGCAAGGAGAAGGGGAAAGAAAATGGATATAAAGAAAGGGAAGGAGGATATGGACAGAGGGATGAGGGAAGAGGAAATGGACAGAGAGAGGGAGGGGGGAAGGTGATGGACAGAGATAGGTTGGGGGGGAGGAGGAGAAGGAGAAGGAAGAGGAGGAGGAGGTGGTGGACAATGGGAGGGGGAAGAGGGGAGGGACAGAGACAGAGGAGAAGGAGATTAGGAATATATTAAATTCCTGAACATATTTATCACATGCGAAGCATTTCCCGGTTCGACAAAAATCCGCTTGTCGTGTGGTCTCCTTGTTAGACTGACAAAACGTTGGGGTGCTTGAATAGAACTGAAGTGCACAGTGATTTTGAGAAACTCTGCAGTTGCAGCCCCTGTTTAAACTGCGGCCCCTGTTGCGTGGCTGTGGTGCCGTCAGCTGGCGGCAGCAGGTGCCGGGGCATTAGTGGCTTTTAATTAGCAGCCCGGGGCGCCTAATGGCCACCGGTGGCCGCTCGTCAGCGCTGCATTGTCCGCTCCGCGCGGGGACCACCTGCGTTCACCTCGCATCAGCTGCCGCGCCAGCGCAAGCGCCGTTAAATCGCATCACTACGTGTCACAGCCCCATTACACGTTCTTTGTTCACGGGCAAGTACCAGCTGCAGGGGTCAAGCATGAAATTTCACAGCCAGGGCTCAAAGAATGGCTCTTATGACAATGATTTTTTTGTGATAAAATCCTCTCGGGTTTCCTACTGCGTCAAATGGTTTAAAATCCTCTAACTTTCGACCGAGAACTCCTCAGCCATCGTCAACTGTTCACTGACGTATGGTTGGTGCTGCCCTCAAACAGCGGCGCTACCGCCTTCGACGTCACTGTTGCCCAGTCCGGAAGCCACGAGAAATACGGGCCGCGCGACTAACTTCTGACGTCACACTAATTGCCTCGTCTTCCACACTTTATGAACGATCGGGTGTGCGCAGGGCCAACGGGAAATCAATATGTGAGTGAAAAGGTACCCATTGAAGGTCTTAACTTTGTCGTGTGCTGTCGAGAGCTTGCATGCACAGTCGAAAATTATTTAACTCGTCTAAAATAGTTATTTGCTCCCGCCAGACACACTTGTTGGCATTCGTAAGATCTGCAGCATCACGTGTTTTGATGTGCGTGCAATGGCCTGTCATTTATGTGGGTCTCGTGTCCAGTCACGGTGTCGTCACCAACTAGACATCCCAGGCCCTGTGGCATGTCAGCATGTGACACTAGAGGTCTTACGAGTTGCAGTGACCGTATTCACGAGACACCGTGTTACTATTTCACACACATGTAATGCTTCACAGCTGTGCGGCTAAATACACTCAAGCTCTCGAAAATACAAGATAACGTTAAGCACTTTAATGGGTATCCTTTCATTGACATACAATTGAATCCAGCACACGTCAGTCCTGAGATGAGATCACAGATGAGCTAGCGCAGTCGATCGCATTCTCAGTGGGGTCAACCAATGGAACTTAACGGATTTCCGCCCCCCCCCCCCTCTCTCTCGGCAGACAAATATTCCAGGTAGACCTACATAAGTCACCTAAAAATTCTCTTCATTTATGCTATAGCTGCCACGTTGTTGGCCACATACGCACTGCTTATGGAAATTTTGAAATCTTAAGTTCCTGCTGAGGTCATCGGTCCCTAGGCTTACACACTACTGAATCTAGCTTAAACTAACTTACACTAAGGACAAAACACACACACACGCACACACCAATGCTCGAGGGAGGAGTCGAACCTCCGACGGGGAGAGTCGCGCGAACCGTGGCAAAGCGCCCCAGACCGCGCGGCTACCCACACTGCTTCTGGTCACCCTCTGTGTACGAGTTAATTCCTGCGTCGACGAATCCTCGTTGATACTGCACTCACAATATTCACTTCAGCGCTGTCACATACCATCTGGTTGGCTCTTCTTACTGTGCGTTTATTTTCTAAATATGCTCTACTTTACCTCCCGGATTCCGTATCTGTTCTTCCTTCAACAGATGCCATTTATCTTTGTCTCTAACTTCATCATTATAATTTGGTCTTGTTTAACAAGGGAGACAAAACCACAGTGGCCTTAGCCTCCTGATGCCCGCACCGAAACTAAGTTTATTGTGTGGGGTTCCTCCCTGTCATTCTAATAAACTCGATCAGTACCTAGACGAGAAGTAGGAGTCCCTTTATTAAATTTCTGTTAGGCACAACTTCATCAACAACTACTGACTGAAATATATTGTCTTTTTGTCCTCCAGTGCTCCACACCGAAAGATTAAACACGGTGAGGTTTCATTCCCCGTACCAGAAAGTCTGTATTTATGGATTTCTTTCTCTGTTTCAATCGTGTACAGGTCTTTCTTGAAGTTTCGATGGCTAATCATTAAACTTACTTCCAGGGTTGTTTGAAAAGTTCTCTGAATGAAACAGAAGAAACGGCTGATCTCAGTGAAACTTTTTTATTTTTCGCTGTAGCCTTCCTGTACGCTAATGTGCGTGGTCCAACGACTTTTCAGTGCTTTAATACTATCTCGAAAATTTCATTCCTCCAGGCCAGCAAAATGTTCGTCAGCATCGGCCGTCAGTTCTTCGTTTAAAGAAAGTCTCCGTCCACCGAGGAAAATTTTGAGCTTGGGGAAGAGACGGAAGTCTCATGGAGCCAAATCAGGTGAACAAGGGGCAACAATTTGTGTTTTATTTCATATTATTTTTGCAATGGTAGCGACACTTGTGTGTGGGCGCGCATTGTCTCGATGTAAGATGACTTTCTTCCATGCTATCCTGACAAATTTTGGCGTATTTTTTGCTCCAGTTGATTCAGGTGGTTAGCGTTGTATTGTCCCATAACTGCTACATCGGTAATAAGATAATCTAGCACCAAAATCCCTTTCGCATCTCAGGAAACTAAGCCATGATCTTTGCGGCCGACTGTATTGTCTTTTATTTGTTTGGTGGCGGGGAATCAATATGTTTCCACTGCTTTGACTGCTGTTTTGTCTCTGAGATATAGCAGTTCACCAGAGTTTCATCTATGGTCACTAACTGGCGCAAAAAATCATGTCGTTTGCTCTGAAAATGGTCACACATTCCCATTCTGATCCTGCAGCAAGAGTCGCTCCACCGATCTAGCAGATAATTGTTAAAATGTGATCTGCCCATTCAGATGACATTTCTACAACTTCAAAAATTTCTCGCAGTTTCAGTCGGCTATCCTCCATGACCATTTTATGGACTTTTGCAATAATTTCTGAGATAGTGGCACATCTTGTTCGACCACAACACGGATCAGCATCTAAGTTGACAAGATCAAATTGAAAGTCATTTGTGCACCTAGGAGCAGTTGAATGTAAAGGACAGGAGTTCCTCTGTATGTTCTGAAAATCTACATGAATTTCCTTTCTTTACGAAGTACTTAATCACTGCTTGAATCTCGATTTTTTCGTACCTTCACCAATCACTACACGGAAACAGCAACAGAGAGGCGTTTACACCAGAGGTCTCGACCCAGAGGACTGACGCGCCAAGTTTTCACTCGTAAAGGATGACTTATTATTGCTTGGGAACATCGTTCCGCGAACTTTTCACACTACCCTCGTATGAGTTTAATGTGATTCCGGTCTAGGTCCAGGAAGTACAACTGCACTTCAAAGATGGTTTCGGCGTTATTAGTTTGTAATGTTTTCGTTTTAGTGGTTCTACTGCGACCTACAGATGTAGAATGTAATTTAGGTTTTATCATCCCCTTAGCTATAGCTAGGGCAACTTTCGGCCCAAAACATGAGGTTGTTGCCCCCGCTCTAGTTAGGCTATCAGCTTGTTCGTTACCAGTGACACCTGAGTGACCAGGCGCTCACAGCAGGTTTACCAAGTTGCTTTCCCCTAGCCTCATAAGTGTTCCTTTGCATACTGCAACGATATTTGATCTCGTTGCGGATGCTGATACAGATTTCAGAGCTGCTTAGCTGTCTGAATGGGTGTGGACGCTATAATCCTTGTAGCACTTATGTCGAAACAGTGCCACAGTGTTCCGGCGTCTGTTACTTGAATGCTGGAATGTTACGCATCAGTTATCAAACGTGTGAAATATTTGTTTCGGGACTGCATTGTCCCACTATCAAGCGCTATAAAACGAGGAAACAAATCGACATCTTAACTACACATACTGATGAACATGTATGTGTTTATATCGTCTTATAGTATAACACATCTTAAAACTGTGTGCCATTAGCTACCGTCAAATAAAACATGCAATGACAAACATCAGACTTTTTCTAGGACATTTCATGTTGGGCTCACAAGGCTCACTTGGAAACTAAAAGTCTTACCTACGAAACGCAGTAGTGTCCTAGGGCGTATACAGCCCCGACGATGTGCCAAGTCCCAGAAAATTCTAAAAACCACTATTACCCCTATATTTCAATTTGTGCATCCATATAGGATAAAGGATAGAAAATATTTCACCTCACGCCGCCAATTAGAACTAGTTAATTGTAGCTTCTGAAGGATGACATCATAGAGTGGGCGCAAAAATGACCTTTGGACACTTCAGTCTTCTATTTAACAGGCTGTCGCGTTCCTGTCTTAAAGCACAAAAAATCTCAACTTTCTCTAAATCTGACAGTAACTACACTGTGTCCTCAAAGTGTAATACCCCATGCTATCTGAGATGTTACCCAACGAATGCTGTTCCTTATAGAGGTGCTTCGCCACCGCCCGTGAGCCATTCTCTTTATTATTATGCTTATCACTTTGCCTCACATATGTCATTTCATAATCATGACACTTTATTTCATAAACTCCCGCCTTGACCATCCAGTGCTACCCTGTATCAGTCTTATACTTCAGCCTCTGCTCCAGTTTGCTGTCCGTCCAAAATGCAATTTTCACCACTTTGTTGTTAAATAACATCGCCAATTTATATGAGATAGTTCCCCAGTATGGTATTACTTTACATTTCTGCGATTTTTTCTCGTTTTTTGGTTTCTGTGCCCTATCAGTGCAGCAATCCCTTCTGTTACAGCCGGCCGAAGTGGCCGAGCGGTTCTAGGCGCGACAGTGTGGAACCGCGCGACCGCTACGGTCGCAGGTTCGAATCCTGCCTCGGGCATGGATGTGTGTGATGTCCTTAGGTTAGTTAGGTTTAAGTAGTTCTAAGTTCTAGGGGACTGATGACCACAGCAGTTAAGTCCCATAGTGCTCAGAGCCATTTGAACCATTTGAACCTTCTGTTACATCCGCCTCAAAACCATTTTCCACCGCTATTTGCCTAAGTGTTTCCATTTCTTCAGATGGATCGAATTAGCTCTGTGCACTGCATTTTTGAAGAAAACTGATTATTTCTATGGGGGTGACATGAGGTTTTATCAGTTACTTTACCTGTAATGATAGGTTTCCTAAATATCTCAAGCTTGTTATTCTTATTCTCTATAATTAAGTCAAGTCACACAGGTAAAATAGTTAACCAACTAGTAGACGAGACAATGAATTGCTATTTTGTAGAACGCGTTCGGCAGCTGACGAACACACAACCGCCCCCACTCTTGTACTTCTTCACCCAATCGAACCGGAAGTCCAGGTCGTCAAAGATGTGAAAATCACGCGGTGAAAGATCCGAGCTGCACGGAGGCTGCTGCGGTGTTTCCGAACCAAATCACTGACGCGTAGTCTTCGCCTGCTTGGCAGTGTGGGGTCGGACGTTATCGTACAACAGGATGATTCCGTCCTACAGCATTCCCGTGTGTTTTGGCTTCATGGCGCGTCACAGTTTCTGCAAAATGTTTTCAGAGCGCTGCGTACTGATTGTGGTTCCACGCTCGAAAAGCTCAACGAGTAGAGGTTCCTGCAGTCGAGGAAGGAGGTCATCATGACCTTCCTGGAGTCTTGGATTGCTTTGGCGGGGGGAGATGTGAGATGCCGCGCGGGATTAGCCGAACGGTCTGAAGGCGATGCACGGACTGTGCGGCTGGTCACGGCGGAGGTTCGAGTCCTCCCTCGGGCATGGGTGTGTGTGTTTGTCCTTAGGATAATTTAGGTTAAGTAGTGTGTAAGCATACATGGAAGAATCCTGGAGATACTAGTAGGTATCAGATAGATTATATAATGGTAAGACAGAGATTTGCGAACCAGGCTTTAAATTGTAAGACATTTCCAGGGGCAGATGTGGACTCTGACCACAATCTATTGGTTATGAACTGTAGATTAAAACTGAAGAAACTGCAAAAAGGTGGGAATTTAAGGAGATGGGATCTGGATAAACTGAAAGAACCAGAGGTTGTACAGAGTTTCAGGGAGAGCATAAGGGAGCAATTGACAGGAATGGGGGAAAGAAATACAGTAGAAGAAGAGTGGGTAGCTCTGAGGGATGAAGTAGTGAAGGCAGCAGAGGATCAAGTAGGTAAAAAGACGAGGGCTAGTAGAAATCCTTGGGTAACAGAAGAAATATTGAATTTAATTGATGAAAGGAGAAAATATAAAAATGCAGTAAATGAAACAGGCAAAAAGGAATACAAACGTCTCAAAAATGAGATCGACAGGAAGTGCAAAATGGCTAATCAGGGATGGCTAGACGACAAATGTAAGGATGTAGAGGCTTATCTCACCAGGGGCAAAATAGATACAGCCTACAGGAAAATTAAAGAGACCTTTGGAGAAAAGAGAGCCACTTGTATGATTATCAAGAGCTCATATGGAAACCCAGTTCTAAGCAAAGAAGGGAAAGCAGAACGGTGGAAGGAGTATATAGAGGGTCTATATAAGGGCGATGTACTTGGGGACAATATTATGGAAATGGAAGAGGATGTAGATGAAAATGCAATGGGAGATACGATACTGCGTGAAGAGTTTGACAGAGCACTGAAAGACCTGAGTCGAAACAAGGCCCCGGGAGTAGACAACATTCCATTAGAACTAATGACGGCCTTGGGAGAGCCAGTCCTGACAAAACTCTACCATCTGGTGTGCAAGATGTATGAGACAGGCGAAATACCCTCAGACTTCAAGAAGAATATAATAATTCCAATCCCAAAGAAAGCAGGTGTTGACAGATGTGAAAATTACCGAACTATCAGTTTAATAAGTCACAGCTGCAAAATACTAATGCGAATTCTTTACAGACGAATGGAAAAACTGGTAGAAGCCGACCTCGGGGAAGATCAGTTTGGATTCCGTAGAAATGTTGGAACACGTGAGGCAATATTGACCTTACGACTTATCTTAGAAGAAAGATTAAGGAAAGGCAAACCTACGTTTCTAACATTTGTAGACTTAGAGAAAGCTTTTGACAATGTTGACTGGAATACTCTCTTTCACATTCTAAAGGTGGCAGGGGTAAAATACAGGGAGCGAAACGCTATTTTCAATTTGTACAGAAAGCAGGTGGCAAATTATAAGAGTCGAGGGACATGAAAGGGAAACAGTGGTTGGGAAGGGAGTGAGACAGGATTGTATTCAATCTGTATATTGAGCAAGCAATAAAGGAAACAAAAGAAAAATTGGGTGTAGGTATTAAAACCCATGGAGAAGAAATAAAAACTTTGAGGTTCCGATGACATTGTAATTCTGTCAGAGACAGCAAAGGACTTGGAAGAGCAGTTGAACGGAATGGACAGTGTCTTGAAAGGAGGATATAAGATGAACATCAACAAAAGCAAAACGAGGATAATCGAATGTAGTCGAATTAAGTCGGCTGATGCTGAGGGAATTAGATTAGGAAATGAGACAGTAAAAGTAGTAAATGAGTTTTGTTATATGGGGAGCAAAATAACTGATGATGGTATAAGTAGAGAAGATATAAAATGTAGACTGGCAATGGCAAGGAAAGCGTTTCAGAAGAAGAGAAATTTGTTAACATCGAGTATAGATTTAAGTGTCAGGAAGTCGTTTCTGAAAGTATTTGTTTGGAGTGTAGCCATGTATGGAATTGAAACATGGACGATATATAGTTCGGACAAGAAGAGAATAAAAGCTTTCGAAATGTGGTGCTACAGAAGAATGCTGAAGATTAGATGGGTTGTGGCACAACTTGACTAGAAGAAGAGACCGGTTGGTAGGACATGTTCTGAGGCATCAGGGGATCACAAATTTAGCACTGGAGGGCAGCGTGGAGGGTAAAAATCGTAGAGGGAGACCAAGAGATGAATACACTAAGCAGATTCAGAAGAATGTAGGTTGCAGTAAATACTGGGAGATGAAGAAGCTTGCACAGAATAGAGTAGCATGGAGAGCTGCATCAAACCAGTCTCAGGACTGAAGACCACAACACAACAACAGTTTGAGAGCTTAGGGACTGATGACCTTAGCAGTTAAAGTCCCATAAGATTTCACACACATTTGAACATTTTTTTGGAGATGTGAGATGTTTCGACTGTTGACTTTACCGTTTACCCTTGGGCTGTCGAAACGCTGTCACAAGGAATCATCTTGTTGCTCGATAACGCCCGCCCCTACACTGCCAATGAGACGAAAGCTACGCATCAGCGATTTGGTTGGGAAACACCACAACTTTCTCCGTACAGCTCTGATAATTAACCGTGTGATTTTCACATCTATAGTGACCCGAATGAGGACATCCATGGACGTCGGTTTCAGTCGGACGCTGAAATGCCAGAGTGGGTGCAGTTGTGGGTCTGTCAGTGGTCGACCGCGTTCTACAAAACTGGGCTTGACCGTCTCATCTCTGAGAGGGATAAAATTCTTAACAATTATGGTTATTACTTTGGAATTGTGTGGGTGTTTGTTTTTCATTAGTCTAAAACTAAACTGTGCCACGAGGGCCCAACGGTACCGACCGGCTGCCGTGTCATCCTCAACCCACAGGCGTCATTGGATGCACATATGGAGGGGCATGTGGTCAGCACACCGCCCTCCCGGCCGTTGTAAGATTTCGTGGCCAGAGCCGCTACTTCTAAATCACGTAGCTCCTCTGTTTGCCTCACAAGGGCCGAGTGCATTCCGTTTGCCAACAGCGCTCGGCACACCGGATTGTCACCCATCCAAGTGCTAGCCCAGGCTATTAGCGCTCAACTTCGGTGGTCCTACGGGAACCACTGTTACCACTGCGGCAAGGCTCTTTGCTTTTCTTTAGTATGTCAAAAATGGTTCAAATGGCTCTGAGCACTATGGGACTCAACTGCTGAGGTCATTAGTCCCCTAGAACTTAGAACTAGTTAAACCTAACTAACCTAAGGACATCACAAACATCCATGCCCGAGGCAGGATTCGAACCTGCGACCGTAGCGGTCTTGCGGTTCCAGACTGCAGCGCCTTTAACCGCACGGCCACTTCGGCTTTAGTATGTCACTTATAATTTAAAAATCCCTGCTCTACTGTAAGTATTACATTCTTCTGTATCTGGTTAAGATCACTCGCGAAGTCATTTATTTCTTCATCAGATTCTTGATACACCGTAAGTATATCGTCAACACATCTTCCGTACATACACATATATTTTATCACAGTACTTTAACACTTTGCTTTAGAAACAGCTAAGATGCAAAGGAATGAAAGACATTAGCTGCCAGTGACCATTGATTTATATCAGTGGAGCAGGTTGAAAATTTTTGCGGGACTGGGATTTGAACCCGGGTCTCCTGCTTACTAGGTAGATGACCTGACCGCTGTGCTAACCGGCCACAGTGGTCACCGCCACTGCATGGACTACCCTAGCAAGCCTCCCATCAGAACTAAATTGTCACACTATTGATGTACCGCCCCTAATCATTCGCCTCATTACTTGCGGTATCTCGGCGATTCCCGTAAGAGTTTGAGCTTGCACATCTGCACTGAAGCGATTATTGGATACCATCGCCTTAGTTCTGTGTAATATACAGGGTGAGCACAAAGTCTTGCCCTGATTATAAAAATTTATAACAGAATAACCGTTTGACATAATAAGTCACATTTGATGCTGTTACACAGGTTAGTGTTACTGTTTTTTTATGTTTTTATTTTTTTTAAGACCACTTACGTTAGTAAACCTCAACGTGTGCTCCCTTCGTAGCTCGGAGAATGTCTAGGCGGTATTACAGTTCCCGCCAGGTGTTTCGTAACTTGTGTTCTGTCACAGTAACCAAAGCAGCTTGTATCCTAGCCTTCAGTTCGTCGACGTCAGCAACTGGTGTGGCGAAGACTCTGTCCTTGATATAGCCCCAGAGAAAAAAGTCAAGGGACGTAATGTCTGGAGAGCGAGATGGCCAGGGTGTTGGACCGTTCCTTCCAATCCATCGATCCAGACATTACTCCCCTCTCCAGACATTACGCCCCTTGATTTTTTTTCTGGGGGTATATCAAGGACAGATTCTTCGTCACACCAGTTGCTGACATTGACGATCTGAAGGCTAGGATACAAACTGCTTTCGTTACTGTGACAGAACACATGTTACGAAACACCTGGCGGGAACTGGAATACTGCGTAGACATTCTCCGAACTACCAAGGGACCACACGAAACGGTTTTGCTGCAATAAATTGTTATAATCAGCGCAAGACTTTGTGCTCTCCCTTTACATCAGTGCCCTCTGGTAGCTAATGTCCTTAATTCCTTTGTGTCTTGCTTCATAGTGGCTGCAGGATTAAAATGGTGTCCATTCTTTCGGACAAACTTTAATAATCCTAGGAATTCAACTATTTCACGTTTGACTACTAGCACGTAAAATTCTGTGTATTGGTACTTGAGACAGTTATACTGGGCCACAGTTATTGAGCTATATGAAAAAAAAAAACCTTAGTTGCAAACTACGGCGTGCACACACTTTATTCAACATGGAAACGTCACTACCGATATTCGAAATTAGGTTATGACATGTTCGATACGCTTGCAATCATAGGCGATGATGTGACGCAGACGAATAGCGAAATTCTGTATGACGCGCTGAAGCGTCAGAACATGGATGCTGTCGATGACCTCCCGAATGGCTGTTTTGACCTCAGCAATGGTTTTGGGGTTATTGCTGTGCACCTTGTCTTCAATATAGCACCACAAAAAGGAGTCGCATGTGTTCAGATCCGGAGAATAGGGCGACCAATCGATGACCACGCTAGTGTCCTCTGGATACCCCAAAGCCAGAATGCAGTTCCGAAAGTGCTCCTGCATGACATCAAACACTGTCCTGCTTCGATGGAGTCGAGTTCCGTCTTGCATGAACCATATCTTGTCAAAATCAGGGTCACTTTGGATAATGGGGATGAAATCATCTTCCAAAACCTTCACGTACCTTTCGGTAGTCATTGTGCCAACAAGGAATATCGCACTGATTATTCCGTGACTGGACATTGCACTCCACACAGTCACTCGTTGAGGGTGAAGAGACTTCTCGATCGCGCAATGCGGATTCCCGGTCACCAAATGCAATTTTGGTTATTGACAAAACCATAAAATGAAAGTGGGCTTCATCGCTAAAGCAGACCATACTAATTCTCATCATGCCCCGCAGGCAACGGTGCAGTTTGAACGTCCTGACGCGAAGGTTTCAGAAGTTATGACGATTTTACACTACTGGCCATTAAAATTGCTACACCAAGAAGAAATGCAGATGATAAACGCTTATTCATTGGACAAATATATTATACTAGAACTGACATGTGATTACAGTTTGACGCAATTTGGGTGCGTAGATCCTGAGAAATCAGTACCCAGAACAACCACCTCTGGCAGGAATAACGGCCTTGATACACCTGGGCATTGAGTTAAAGAGAGCTTGGATGGCGTTTACAGGTACAGCTGTCCATGCAGCTTCAACACGATACCACAGTTCATCAAGAGTAGTGATTGGCGTATTGTGACGAGCCAGTTGGTCGGCCACCATTGACCAGACGTTTTCAATTGGTGAGAGATCTGGAGAATATGCTGGCCAGGGCAGCAGTCGAACATTTTCTGTATCCAGAAAGGCCCGTACAGGACCTGCAACATGCGGTCGTGCATTGTCCTGCTGAAATGTAGTGTTTCGCAGGGATCGAATGAAGGGTAGAGCCACGTGTCGTAACACATCTGAAATGTAGCGTGCACTGTTCAAAGTGCCGTCAATGCGAACAAGAGGTGACCGAGATGTGTAACCAATGGCATCCCACACCATCACGCCGGGTGATACGCCAGTATGGCGAAGACGAATACACGCTTCCAATGTGCGAACACCGCGATGTCGCCAATCACGGATGCGACCATCATGAAGCTGCAAACAGAACCTGGATTCATCCGAAAAAATGACGTTTTGCCATGCGTGCACCCAGGTTCGTCGTCGAGTACACCATGGCAGGCGCTCCTGTCTGTGATGCAGCATCGAGGGTAACCGCAGCCATGGTCTCCGAGCTGATAGTTCACGCTGCTGCAAACGTCGTCGAACTGTTCGTGCAGACGGTTGTTGTCCTGCAAACGTCCCCATCTGTTGACTCAGGGATCGAGACGTGGCTGCACGATCCGTTCAGCCATGCGGATAAGATGCCTGTCATCTCGACTGCTAGTGATACGAAGCCGTTGGGATCCAGCACGGCGTTCCGTATTACCCTCCTGAACCCACCGAGTCTGCTAACAGTCATTGGATCTCGACCAACGCGAGCAGCAATGTCGCGATACGGTAAATCGCAATCGCGATAGGCTACAATCCGACCTTCATCAAAGTCGCAAACGTGATGGTACGCATTTCTCCTCCTTACACGAGGCATCACAACAACGTTTCACCAGGCAACGCCGGTCAACTGCTGTTTGTGTATGAGAAATCGGTTGGAAACTTTCCTCATGTCAGCACATGGTCGGTGTCGCCACCGGCTACAATCTTGTGTTGATTCTCCGAAAAGCTAATCATTTGCATATCACAGCATATTCTTGCTGTCGGTTAAATTTCGCGTCTGTAGCACGTCATCTTCGTGGTGTGGCAATTTTAATGACCAGTAGTGTATTTCATATAGCTCAGTAACTGTCACCGTGTAAGATAGCTTCGCAGCAGATATTCTGTTGTGGGAGTCCAGAGCTCTTCATTAGCAGGCCACTTTGGTACGATCTATCCCGGTGCAGCAATGGCGGACAGCTGACCCGCGGCCTGAAGAGCCCCTGACGTGGGTGTGGGCCGGATGGGGGCGCCGCATTGTTTCGCGGCGGTGCGGCACTGGCAGCGGTCCCGCTGGCCGCCTACTATCTGCTCTTCTGCTCGGCTGCTCGATTGTGCCGGCCGCGGCAAGCGGGCGCCACCCACGCCGCGTTATTGACTTTCATCTGCCGCCGCTGTCCGCCGCGTCCAGGGGCACGGCGGCCACTGTTACCGGACGGGACTCGCGTGGGCGGAGCGGCGCGAGCCGCCTCCGCTCTGGCGCGCTCGTGAATGCCACTTTGCCGGCTTCAGACGGTGCCATTGTCAACGGCAGCGCCGCCGGTCACCCGGAAAGCGATTCGCGGAGCGTCATTGCTGAGTTCTCTATAGGCGACTCTCTCCATACGAGCGTTATCTTTGAACACATTTACATACAAAGGTGGTATAACATAACTCTTTTCTCATACTATAGTAGAGATTCTGAGTCGCAGATAGGCACAGCAAAAAGACTGTCACAAAGTAAGCTTTTGGCTAACAAGGCCTTTGTCAAAAATAGACCACACACACACACACACACACACACACACACACACACACACTGTCACGCAAGTGCAACTCACACACACATGACTACAGTCCGTGGCAGCTGAAGCCACAGTGAGTGTGTGTGTGTGTGTGTGTGTGTGTGTGTGTGTGTGTGTGTGTGTGTCGTCTATTATTGACAAAGGCCTTGTTAGCCAAAAGCTTATTTTGTGCCAGTCTTTTTGCTGTGCCTATTTGCAACTCAGCGTCTTCGCTATATGGTGAGTAGAATTAACCTTTTCAAATATTATTACATTTCATCCTGGATTTTCCATTGTTTGTTTCTCAAACCAGAATTTGAGAGCACAGTATAAGGTTCCCTCTGACTTATTCTTGCAGTTGTCGCCAGGTACCATTTAACTTTTTACTTTAAAAACTGTCTTGACTGTTTCCTTCTGTTCCAAACTTGGATTACGAAGCAAGAAACAAGGTGGCACTACTTTGTTCAACTATCACTGCCCCTTTTACTGTTAATTTTTAATGTTTATTTGCACAACGTATTTTTATATATTTTCCTATGATCGGTTACATGATAAATCAGTCTAATCTAAAAGCCGTTAATTCAACTAAATACCTAGGTATTACAATTACGAACAACTTAAATTGCAAGGAACACATGGAAAATGTTGTGGGGAAAGGCTAACCAAAGACTGCGTTTTATTGGCAGGACAATGTAACAGATCTACTAAGGAGACTGCCGACTCTACGCTTGTCCGTCCTCTTTTAGAATGCTGCTGCGCGATGTGTGACCCTTACCAGATAGGACTGACAGAGTACATCGAAAAAGTTCAAAGAAGGGCAGCACGTTTTGTATTATCGCGAAATATGGGAGACAGTGTCACAGAAATGATACAGGATTTGGGCTGGAAATCATTAAAAGAAAGGCGTTTTTCGTTGCGACGGAATCTTCTCGCGAAATTCCAATCACCAACCTTCTCCTCCGAATGCGAAAATATTTTGTTGACACCGACCTACATAGGGAGGAACGATCACCACGATAAAATAATGGAAATCAGAGCTTGTACGGAAAGATATAGGTGTTCGTTCTTTTCGCGGGCTATTCGAGAATTGTGAAGGTGGTTTGATGACCCCTCTGCCAAGCACTTAAATGTGATTTTCAGAGTATCCATGCAGATGTAGATTACCCTTTAGTTTACTCATCTTGAGTGAAATGAAATGATGGTATGGCATTGTTGGCCGGGATGTCCCAGTCGAGTTCGGCTGCCAAGTGCAAGTCTCATTCCATTCGGCGCCACACTGGACAACTTTCGGCCGGTGATGAGGATGAAACGATGATGAGGACAGCACAACATCCAGTCCCCGAGCGGAGAAAATGTCCAACTCGCCCGGCAATCGAACCCGGTCCCAGTGCGTGGGAGGCAAGCACGTTACCACCCAGCTAAGCAGGCGGACCTCATCTTGAGTAGTAAGGGGCGATCTGTAATAATTACTTTAGAGCAGGTGAACTTCTTATCCTAGATCACGTTAAACAAAAGCACAATAAACAGAGTAATTCTCCAAATGGTTCAAATGGCTCTGAGCACTATGGGACTTAACTTCTGAGGGCATCAGTCCCCTAGAACTTAGAACTACTTAAACATAACTAACCTAAGAACATCACATACATCCATGCCCGAGGCAGGATTCGAACCTGCGACCGTAGCGGCTGCGCAGTTCCAGACTGTAGCGCCTAGAACCGCTCGGCCACTCCGGCCGGCTTCTCCAAATGCTCTTGTCCCATACGAACATTTTGAGCATTACTCTGTATATCATGATTTTAAACTTGACTTACCGATGCATAGTTCACCTCGTCCGTCACATACCTCGCAATGTTTTAGAAAATGTATCTGTACTGCTGGTATAGGAGACATTATAATAACCTTTTATCGAGACCTGAAAATGGTAACCACAATTATCGAAACAGGTAACCAACGATAAAGGTAGTTTACAAGCGATCTTAGCTACGAAGATAATTTTTTCTCAGCTAGTTTTCCTTGGTGTTACCTCACTGCTATAGAACTGCTGTTTCAAGAATATACTCCAAGCACACTTTTAATTCCGATCACTGAAATTCCAGTCTGTATCATGGAATAAACCCTGCTAAACATGGGTAATACACTGGCCAGTCACATTTAATGTGACCCCCGTCCTCCAACCCCTCCAAAGCCCCAGTATTCACCTTTTGCAGCACTGACCGCTGCGAGACATGCAGGAAGAGTGTCAGTGAGTGCGTGGAAGGTACCGACTGGGATATGGTGCCAAACCGACTCCAGTGCTGTGACCAGCTGCGCTAGGTTTCTCTGTTGAGGATCCATTGCGCGTACAGCCCGATCGAGATGGTCCTACAGATTCTCGATTGGGTTTAAATGTGGGGAGTTCGGTGGTTACGGCAGTATGGTAAACTCGTCCTGGTGCTCTTCAGACCATGCACGTACTCTGCGATCTGTGTGACATGTAGCATTGTCCTGCTGGTAGGTTCCATCGTGCCGAGGAAAAACAAACTACTCTAGAGCCTGACGCGGTACCGAGGATAGATGCATACTTGTATCGATCCAGTGTATCTTCCAGAAGGGCGAGATCCCCCAGGGAATGCCAAGAAAACATTACCCAGACAATAACGCTCCCTTCTGGTTGCAGGGTGTTTGCTTTAGAGACGTTGCGCACTGTACACAGCAACGGCCATCTGGAGTATAAAACGTGATTCATGTGAAAACGCCACCAGTGTCCTCTCAGTGAACGTCCAGTTGAGGTATTGGCGTGAAATTTCCAACCCTCGTCACCGATGAACAGCAGTCAGCAAGGTTGAGTGAACCAGGCGCCTGCTACAGAGGCGTTTAACGTAGCAACGTTCGTAGAACGGTCATTGAGGAGATACTGTTTGTAGGCCCTAGCTTCATCTCTTCTGTCAGTTGCTCAACAGTTGCCGGCCGAAGTGGCCGTGCGGTTAAAGGCGCTGCAGTCTGGAACCGCAAGACCGCTACGGTCGCAGGTTCGAATCCTGCCTCGGGCATGGATGTTTGTGATGTCGTTAGGTTAGTTAGGTTTAACTAGTTCTAAGTTCTAGGGGACTAATGACCTCAGCAGTTGAGTCCCATGGTGTTCAGAGCCATTTTTTGCTCAACAGTTGTTAGTCTATTCGCCCGAACGCATCTCCGCAGCCGTCATTCACACCTGTCATCTACGACCCTTTGTGTACCACAGCTGCCTCGGCATTGGGTTTGGACAGCGCCATTTGGCCATGCGCAGTATACTTTAAACACAGCGGCACACGAACATTTTACAAACTTAGCAGTTTGGGAAATGCTTCCATCCTTGGTCCAAATGCCAATGATCGTGATCCTTTGGGCGTCAGATAAATAGCTCCGTTTCCACATTATGACAACGACTGCACTGTTTTCCGCGTCCCTCCGACTCATTTTATATACCACCCACTGCTATTGCTGCTGCCTGTCGTCTGTGGGTGGTTGTTGCACGTTGACGTCGACATGGCGGCGGCCACATAAATGTAAGTGGACCGTGTATTTGCTTGAGTTATTCGTCGTTGGTGATGGTGATGAACTCAACTTCAGTGTGTCGATCTTTTCTTGAAGTTATTTCGTACGTATGTAGTTCAACGAAATAATGTACTTACAGTTCTTTATGTTTGATTTGTCGCTGATTATTTTCCATTTATTATTTTTCGCGCTAACCGGTATGCACTCTCACCATGGATCACATCACAGTCTTTCATTTGTTCAATACTCTGTAAACACAAATCTTAATCACCCGCCATTCCTATCTTATGACCTCAGTATTATATCCAAAACTTAAATATCTCAATAGCGCTACACCACTCTCATATCTTTCGTCGAATTCTATCTCGTGCCCACCTCTTTCGACGCCCGACGCTACTCTTCTTCGCCCCGCTCGTCTCTCTATTCTGTTGTCGCTACGCGATACTACCTGGGGACTCCCTCGCCTTGATGACTCCGTGGTCTCTGTTAGACACTCTTTCAATGAGGTATCCGAATGTCTGTGGAGCGATGGCTGCCCATTCTTCCTCAACAGCCGAAACCAGAGATGTTGGACAGTGGGGCCTGGAGCGAAGTAGACGTTCTGACTCACGCCAAAAGCGATCTGTTGCGTTCAGGTCGGTACTCCAGGGTGGCCACTCCATTTCAAGAATGTTATTATCCCCAAAATTTGCCGTACGCAATACACAACGCTGTAAAATGTGTTCATATCCGTCCACATTTATTAAATGCAATAAGGGGAACACACCCTAAGCACCCCCATACCGTCCCATACCGTAACACCACCTTCTTAGTACGCCACTGTTGGCACTATTCTTCAAGTATTGGCCGAATGCAAACGCTTCCATGGGTTTACCACACGACTTAGCGTGATTCGTCACTCCGAATCACTCCTGTCAAGCCATCTGCTGTCCAGTGACATTGCTCTTTGCTACATCTCAAGCGTCGCATAGCGTTGACTACAGAAATGTGTTGTGTGCCTTTGAGGAACTGCTCGACCATCGTAAACGAGTGATAGTCAATGTCCTAGCTGGACTGCTGGCAGCACTTTGCAACCAAGGGGTGATTGCTTCCGCTCATCTCATGAGATTTTTACAACCACTGTCCGGAATGCTTGACAGTTCCTGTCTGTAAATACACGAGGTTTACCTGGTATTGCTTGGCCTGCGGTTGTTGCTTAGAATTTCCGCTTCACAATCGTATCACCGACAGTCGGCTTGGGTACCTTTAGAAGGGATGAAATGTCCATGATGGATTTATTATTCAGGTGACATTCAGTGGCTAGTCTAAGTTCGAAGTCACTGGACTCTCATGACCCGCACGTTCTGCTGTTGCTGTTTCTCTCCTAACAGTTGAGAGCAGTGTGTCAGAACTCTCCATTACATTGATTAAATATTGCATTGAGTATCGAATACAATCTAGCCAACATAAGTCTGTTCTCTGCATTGTGTAAAATTCTGCGATTCTCTATGGAAATAAATAAGCACTCAGATATCGATAGTAACAATCTGAGGGTGAAAAATGGGAACGCGATTCTAAGCATTGTTACGAGACGAGGTCTGTCTGGGAGAGTGAAATTTCAGTAGTGTTGGTCAATAGCTCGGAGACAGAAGACGTGACATGCTGCCCTCGCGTCGGTGAAGGCAAATCTTACCACACTCAAAGCCTGATTTCATTTTTTATGGCCAGGAGAGATTTAGATGGCGTAACTACGCTTGAAGATGGAATTCAAGGTAAAATTTGAAAGCATAGCGTAAAGCACAACTGCAAGGTTAGACTCGTGATTGTTAGTCCGAGTTTACAATAATCCCATGTTTTCCTTGTCAGTTAAAGAAGCCTCCTTATTCTCCAAATAATAATAATTATTCCCCACATCTAATTAATAAATATGCTGTGGTTACTAAATGTTAACGTAACTTTGAAATTGAAATAATCTGTTAATCTGGAACTCAGCCATTACTGATACTTATAAGGTCGTTGGCACGCATTTCGCAATTTTTAATACTTGTCAAACTATTAGTCTTCATGATGATTTCTGAAATTTTTAAATAGACTTAATTTATGAAATTCCTTCTTACAAGTTATTTAACAACTAACAAGACCCAAGCAAACTCCTTTTTACTAAATTCATTCGTAGTAACAATAAACTTTAGCCGTTGCTGCTGCTTGCTGCTGCGAATTGCTGTAAACCACTTGGATAAAGGCAGTCATCTAAAGAGGTGAGAGCAGAACTTAGGACTAAAACGAAGACACTGACACACCACAGTGTGTCGTGTACTCTAATCCAGTAAATTCTGTTGCACAAAACGGATTCTGTATCACTTGTAAATTCTTATTCAAATACGCAGTCGGATAGCTTATCCAAATGTTTGTTTTAAGTTTTTCATGTAACAATCTGTTGAGGGCTTAAATGACAGTGAAACTGACACTCATACAACACGCACACAGTGTTATGTAAGATAGATTCTGATTGCTCACCGAGTCCATTTTCACAGCCGAACATGGGCTTTATTTGTTGAAGGTACGTTACGCAGAACAATACTCTTCGAATCCTTTTGAATTGGCTAGTGAGCCTCTCGTGACATCTAGTGGTCAGTTCAGCTTTACACTGGGGTGACGGGATACTTTTGATCAGATAGCGTACGAGCATGTTGTGCCAGTGGGTAAAGTTTTCTTTTAAATCACTTCCTGGTTTCACTTGCGTTTTTCCTAAGCATGCTCCTACATACAAATGGGATCGAGTTCAGGTGGATTTCTTTAAGTATACCATATTTTTAATTATTTAGTAATTAATCAAATGCGAGATGATATCGAGGTTTCCGAAGATTGGTAACCTTACAGTTGCGAGGTAGGACCGGGAGTCGAACCTAGAAATTTTGCAATTGTCCACGAAAGGCCAGGGCTCCGGATTCAAGTCCCCGTCGGGCACACAGTTTTACTCTACCAGGAAGTTTTAAATCGACGTGCATTTGGCGCAGAGCAAAATTCATTCTGGTACATTTACGCCAATATCCGGTTTGAAGTAGCGAAGCCTATTCAACAGTAGGTATGCGATCTTCAGCATACAACCTAATTTACGTGATAGTCAGACGCAAAGACGGTCTCTTTTGCAGTACTTGTGACACTAAACACGTCTAAGGATGATGGACCTTTCGAGAAAAATTCTAGAACGTGACTGACTTGCCGACTTCCATGTGAAGTATGAGAAACAATCCGTACGTAGATGTGTCATTTTTTCTTGTGCTGCACTGCAGACAGTTAATGTTGTTATGTCACAGCAGACGTTAATTATAAAATCTTTTTTTCTGTCTCGTGTTTCACTGAAGCCTGAAAACATAACTGTTCATTAAAACTACGAACAGTTTTTTACGAAGAGTTACAGATATCTTTGTTGTATGTACTTTATCGTCAGTGTAAACAAACTCTTGACCATTGGCTGCTTTACACATCCGCCGCCACTGCAAATCGTCCGCACTTACGCAGTAGGTATTTTTTAGTTATTCTAGCGCGAGTGGCTCTCTGTGGCATCCAAAAGCATTAAAAGTCTTCACTACTTTTGCTAACCATTATATCTAAATGTAGATGTAATCTTCAGCCCATGTACTTATTGTTTCAAATATCGTTGAACAGTCACCTTCCCTATCCCATTAGTCGTGCATGTATTGTCTTCCAATCGACATGTGCTGTGAAAAGGCGTGAAGCTATTTCGTGCCCTGCAGTGAGAAACAAGAGCAGAAAACTGTTAGAAATAGGAGAAAAACAGGTTTTACTTAACGATTTCGGGTAGTTTTAAGAAAAAAATACTTTCATTACCGTTATGGTTGACTTGAGTCTACTGGACTGAAGTTTCTGGTTCAAGTGTGTTACCTGAGATGAAAGTCAAACTACTTATGGCAAGACGAGCTGACAATAGTTTGTGTTACGAAAATGAGTCGATTTTGTGAAAAGTGCTGTGCTGTCAAAACACATTCATTGTTCTTCAGAAATGCACCTACAAAAAATAAGTTAATTCAAGTGGGTCTGCAACGGAAACTGTAATCAGCCAGACTACAGTTTTTAGATGTGGAATGTAGAAGTTGGATCGGCTGAGGCAACCCAATGCGTGAGATAACGGAAGTGGGTTACACGGCAAGCCACGGTCTCGTCAACGCATGGACGGCTAGCGTCAGGTAAACGACCGTTTTTACCAAGGAAGTTGAAGCCCAGGATGAGCTTCTACGGATTACAAACATGGTCCGAATAATAGACGTGTGAAATGACGGCTTTTGCTACAGTATGAAAGATATCCACATTCAAATACTCATTAATTCTGTAATAACTCGATGTTTTATCGTAGAGCAAATCCAATTATATCAGCGTACTTGTGGCAGTGATGTGTATCTATTGAGATCATAATACAGGGTTGGGCAAATAACAGTGGGTTGGAGAACATAGTTCCATGGTACAAGGAAACACAACAGAGGAAGGGAAATGCAGTACTAACCAGACTGCAGCAGATGTTGAAAGTGACCACCATTGATCTCTTGGCACTTCTGGGTCCTGACGGCGGTTCGAAGCTGGGCTACTGAAATTGCTGCAGTCTCATCCGAAGTGTTCTGCTGCAGCTCTTGGAGACTATGAGGGTTGTTACTATACACCCTAGACGTGAGGGCTCCCACGCAAAGTAATCGCACACTGACAGATCAGGTGACCTGGGTCGCCAGCTAGGACCGCGACCAGACTGCAGGTCCATACGGAGTATTCCTCCGCATAATCGACGTGATATGCTGGTCTCTCGAGACAGACGTCGGGTTGATTTTTAGGATTCTGCAGTATTTTCTGGTTAACTGCAACCACATTTTCTGCTGTGCGGGCACGTTTCGGAATTTTTTTGACTTATTCGAAACAGATCCTGTCTGACGCCATTTTCGGACTGAGCGTTACGTGGCACTCTTTGCTGGCATTTTGGAACCATTAAACTTCTCAACAAACAATTGACCACACTGTTTCCGCGACTTTTTTGTTACGTAACGTCTAACAACGAACATCCGCTGCTCCACTGGGAGTACCATCGTCCCTTTTCACTATTCCATTCACACTGACACAACCCGCACAATGCTCGGAATCAGTGTGGGTCACATGTCGGGCTTAAACGTGGTGTGCGCGTCACGGAGTGTGGTTATGTGCATACATTCACGCCCACTCGTATCCACTCATCCGAGCTACTTTTATTTGCCCCACCCTTCTTAATAAACAACACAGAAACTATAGAAGGTAGACGATCACAGTAAATAAATCATTGTAAATTACTAGCTACTGGGCGCTTCATGCTATTATACTAAACAAGGTATTAGATGACAGCTAAAGAGTGTAGCTAACATCCCCGAGTGCCACACATTTTTATTTAATTTATTTATTGAGTTATTACGTTTTTATACCTTTTATTATTTAAATTTATCAGACCACCACATATTCAACAGTTAAACGGCAGTTGGAAGCATTATGGCAATTCTCCGGTCTTGCCATGTGTTTACATGTTGTTGTTGTGGTCTTCAGTCCAGATGCTGGTTTGATGCAGCTCTCCATGCTACTCTATCCTGTGTAAGCTTCTTCATCTCCTAGTACCTACTGCAACCTACATCCTTTTGAATCTGCTTAGTGTATTCATCTCTTGGTCTCCCTCTATGTTTTTTACCTTCCACGCTGCCCTCCTGTACTAAATTGGTGATCCCTTGATGCCTCAGAACACGTCCTACTTACCGATCCCTTCTTCTAATCAAGTTGTACCACAAATTTCACTTCTCCCCAATTCCATTCAATACCTTCTCATTAGTTATGTGGTCTACCCATCTGATCTTCAGCATTCTTCTGTAGCACCACATTTCGAAAGCTTCTATTCTTTTCTTGTCTAAACTATTTATCGTCCGCGTTTCACTTCCATACATGGCTACACTCTACACAAATACTTTCAGAAACGACTTCCTGACATTTAAATCTATTCTCAATATTAACAAATTTCTCTTCTTCAGAAACGCTTTCCTTGCCCTTGTCAGTCTACGTTTTATATCCTCTCTACTTCGACTATCATCAGTTATTTTACTCCCCAAGTAGCAAAACTCATGTGCTACTATAAGTGTCACATTTCCTAATCTAATCCCCTCAGCATCACCTCATTTAATTGGGCTACGTCCCATTATCCTTATTTTGCTTTTGATGACGTTCATCTTATATCCTCCTTTCAAGTCACTGTAAGCCACGCACTCTGAAGGAACTTCGCCAGGAGATTACAGCGACGTGTGCAGCGATCTCCACTGTAACACTGACTGACGTAGTTACGGCAACCGCTCGTCGTTCTTCTCAACGGTGAACATTTTGAACACTTTAAGTAACCATGTGCTAAAATGAAGGTTGCACAACATGTGTGATCAATTATTAAATGCAAAATAAAAACATAAGTAATACTTTTCGTTCCTTCAAGTATGTATACATTTTTCTGGCGGACTCTGTATATCTAATCTAATTTTGCAATTAAATGCTATCTGATTAATGTCGTTGATGGTGGTGCCGCTGATGATAATAATAGTGATTGTGATGTTCAGAGAAAATGTTATCGTTGAGGGACCGTAGGAGGATACGAGACGACTTGCACAGAATTTCCATTTGGTGTGACGAATGGCAGGTTATTCTAAACGTTATTCTAAACGTAGGTGAGTGGTAAAACAATCCCTCAGTATTCGAACGTAGTATTAGAGATGTACTGTTTGAGACAATCACATCGATTAAATACGTAGGCGACACGTTGCAAAGCGAAATGAAACAGAAACATAACTTGTGTAGGTAGGTCGTAGGGAAGACGAATGATCGTCTTCGGATTATCGCGATAATTACAGGAATATGTAGCTAATCTACAGAGGCGGCATCCTACAGAACATTTGAGAAATGTTAGAGAGTTCGCGATCCCCATCAGGTCAGATGAATGGAACATAATGAAGCAGTTCAGGGGCGTGGCGCTAAATTTGTTACCAGAAGGTTCCATCAACATGCACGTGTTATGGAGATCCTTTGTGAACCCATATGGAAATAACTGGAGGGTAGATGATTTTCTTTTAATGAAACACTTGTTACACCACAGTATTTTTGGAAACAGTCCAGTAACATATATAAAATCATAATGCGAAGACCCATTAGATAGGAATGATTAATTGACACCAACAAATATGATACATGACAGTATACTAGTGACTGTCCATAGCTGACAAGGCCTTGTAGTCACAGAGGCCATTACCATTGGAATAGCCCTTGGGAGGGAGTGCCAGCTGGTGCACAGGTCAATGGCTCACAGGCCACCGGACAGCTTTTGTACTGTCACCCTGGACTCCCGAAGCAGCGGAAGCAAACACAAATAACATATCTGTGGTGTAAGGCCACCAGACGTGACACCTTTTACAACCCAGAAGTGGAATGAAGATAAACGCCGTCATTTATGAAGTCCAAAAAGGCTTTCTTGTGGACAAAACGTAGAAAGCTGTGTTTCCTCTGGAAGATGCCGGATGCTATAGACGCTATTACAAAAATGGGATGGGAAACCGCAGTTTTGGGACACTTTGAAAGTGTGAGACGTTGCTGGACGTTGACTTCACAGAAACTAAATGTTTACAGAACATAACAACTGACAGGATTGACTAGCGCGAATAAACTTGAGGTTAGGCAGAGAAACTCGACTATGCCGATTAGGGGAGGACCAACCTCGTTGGCCACAGAGAGATACACTATGTGATCCAAAGTATCCGGACACCTGGCTGAAAATGACTTACAAGTTTGTGGTGCCCTCCATCGGTAATGCTGGAATTCAATACGGTGTTGGCCCACCCTTAGCCTTGATGGCGGCTTCCACTCGCGCAGGCATGCGTTCAATTAGGTGCTGGAAGGTTTCTTGGGGAATGGCAGCCCATTCTTCACGGAGTGCTGCACTGAGGAGAGGTATCGATGTCGCTCGGTGAGAACTGGCACGAAGTAGGCGTTACAAAACATCCCAAAGATGTTGTATAAGATTCAGGTCAAGACTCTGTGCAGACCAGTCCATTACAGGCATGTTATTGTCATGTAATCACTCCGCCACAGGCCGTGCATTATGAACAGGTGCTCGATCGTGTTGAAACATGCAATCGCGTTCCCCGAATTGCTCTTCAAAGGTGGGAACCAAGAAGGTGCTTGAAACAACAACGTAAGCCTGTGCTGTAATAGTGCCACGCAAAACAACAAAGGGGTGCAAGACCCTCCATGAAAACCACGCAGGCAGATGATGTTCACTCGGCACATCCTGCCATCGGATCGGCACATTGTGATTCGTCACTCCAGATAACTTTTATCCACTATTCAACAGTCCAATGTTTACCCCCCTTACACGAAGCGACGCGTCGTTTGGCATTTACGGGCGCGATGTGTGGCTTATGAGCAGCCGCTCGGCCATGAAATCCAAGTTTTTTCACCTCCCGCCTAACTGTCATAGTACTTGCAGTGGATGCTGATGCAATTTGGAATCCCTGTGTGATGGTCTGGATAGACGTCTGCCTATTACACATTACGAGCCCTTTCAACTGTCGGCGGTCTCTGTCAGTCAACAGACGAGGTCGGCCTGTACGCTTTTGAGCTGTACGTGTTCCTTCACTTTCCCACTTCACTATCACTTCGGTAACAGTGGATCTAGGGACGTTTAGGAGTATGGAAATATCGCGTACAAACGTATGACACAAGTGACACCCAGTCACCTGATCGCATTCTAAGTCCGTGAGTTCCGCGGAGCGCCCTATTTTGTTCTCTCACGATGTCTAATGACTACTGAGGTCGTTGATATAGAGAACTAGGCAGTAGGTGGCAGCACAATGCACCTAATATGAAAAAAGTATGTTTTTGGGAGTGTCCGGATCCTTATCATCACATAGTGTAGATGGAAACAGAGCGAGAAACCTTTTTTCATTGTTAAATGATAGGACGCGCGTGACTGGTTAGCCACCTAAAGGAGAACCCAGGGAAGGGGAGCCCCATTTTCTAACAAGGGAACCTCCCCATCGCACCCCCCTCAGATTTAGTTATAAGTTGGCACAGTGGATAGGCCTTGATAAACTGAACACAGATCAATTGAGAAAACAGGAAGAAGTTGTGTGGAACTGTGAAAAAATAAGCAAAATATACAAACTGAGTAGTCCATGGGGCACATAAGCAACA
The DNA here is from genome assembly GCF_021461395.2 of Schistocerca americana. Taxonomy (NCBI): domain Eukaryota; kingdom Metazoa; phylum Arthropoda; class Insecta; order Orthoptera; family Acrididae; genus Schistocerca; species Schistocerca americana. The sequence goes on along the minus strand of NC_060121.1, from coordinate 515,554,024 downwards.
TAATGGACAATGTGAGCTTAGGAGCGCCGTGGTCTCGCGGTAGCGTGAGCAGCTGCAGAACGAAAGGTCCTTGGTTCAAGTATTCCCTCGACTGGAAATTTTACTTTCTTTATTTTTGCATAGTTATTATCTGTCCGTTCGTTCATTGACATCTCTGTTCACTGTAACAAGTTTAGTGTCTGTGTTTTGCGACCGCACCGCAAAACCGTGCGATTGGTAGACGAAAGGACGTGCCTCTCCAATGGGAACAGAAAACATTTGATCGCAACGTCATAGGTCAACCGATTCCTCCACAGGAAAGCACATCTGATATATTCTATACGACACTGGTGACGGCATGTGCGTCACATGACAGGAATATGTTGTCGACCCACCTAACTTGTACACTTGGCGAATGGGTAAAAAGATTCTTCTACCTTGCCCGATTTAGGTTTTCTTGTGGATGTGATAATCACTCCCAAAAAAGTGATGAAAACATAAGAGTTTGTCACATAAACTGAAAATAAAGAACTAAACTTTTCACTCGATGGAAGATTTGAACCAAGGACCTTTCGTTCCGCAGCTGCTCACGTTACCACGAGACCACGGCGCTCCTGCGTTCTCAGTGTCATTGATGTTGCTTATGTTCCCATGAACTACTCAGTTTGTATATTTTGCTTATTTTTTCACAGTTCCACACAACTTCTTCCTGTTTTCTCAATTGGTCTGTGTTCAGTTTTTCAAGGCCTATCCACTGTGCCAACTTATAACTAAATCTGAGGGGGATGCGATGGGGAGGTTCCCTTGTAAGGAACAATTTCACCAGTCAGCACTCAGAAGATCCGTAAGCCCAGCCAACCCGAATAGAGTAAAGAGTGAGAACGCGGAATATGAGTTTTCTTGTAGCGCACACTGGGTACAAAACTGCCAGAAAAAAAGCCTGTACCTCGCAAAAGGTGGGGTAGAAGATTTTATTTTTTTAACTCGTTCATATTGTTGCAAAGGTTAGAAAACCAAGTTTTGCCAACAAAATTTCTCTTGCGAAAACTTCCTGCAGTCAAAAAACTTCGAAAATTTCGGACTTTTCCAGTTTTTTCAAAATATCTCAGTTTCATTTGCTCTTATCACTTTGACGTCTATTTTCTTTTTTAAAGAGCACAAAATTCTCTACAAATTTGATTCTTACCATTTTTTCTACTCCCAGTATCTAAGGCGCTACAGCGCCTCAAAAAATACCAATTTTTCAAATTTCGAGCAAAGTGGCAAATTACCTAATTTTTGAACACTGTTATTTCAGTTTCTATTTGTGTAGTATAAACATATTACTCATTATTTTATTCATTGGAATTTACCATCTCACTGTGCTGCAGGGCCAGGACAAACAGCATCATATTCAGTAACTACGAACACATGCACGTCGGATTGCGTGAAGTTCATTTGTGTTACAATATGTAACACGATTGCACGCAGGTGCCGTGCATTTTCTACAGTTGATTGACGTTAATGATCAGTTATAAGAAAAAGTATGTAGGAATTGTGCTTTAGCGGACAAAAGCGTATTTATTCTTTGGCGGGCGGAAGGCGATTATCTCTGGTGATTGTTCACAGCGCGCTGACAGTTATTAGCACACAAAAATAAGGATCCTACAGTCTGGAGTCGCTTCCATTCCGTATATGTTGTGGTGCTGAAAATGAGTATGTCTGACATGAATTTGTGTTTCTTTTGCGAAAAAACTGTGGTGAGTGGTGGACGCAATGTGAAAAAGAAAGGACTGAGCACACTTATCGATTGTAGTGCTAAACGCAAAGGACTGAGCACACTTATCGATTGTAGTGCTAAACGCAGCGAGTCTGCTCACACCTGTTTTTTGAAAACGCTCAAAGAAGTGATGGTGCATGAAGCATGCTACAAGAAGTACATTAATGAGAGAATGATAGCAGCTAGCCTTCGACATCCTCAGGAACCAACAGGCGTGCTACGTCGGTCGCAGGAAAAAGGACAGTTCAGTTTCAAAGAGAAATGCTTCTTATGTGCAAAAGGGAATTCTGATGACTTTTTAACCAAGCAGTTAAGATTGCCATATGCCAAACGAAATTTTGTTTACAAAGTAATGAAATTGGAAGTGCAATGGACAGTATTACAACAGACTAAACGACGTGCTGATGAATTTGGTCAACAAGTGATAGAGCGGATTCAAAATGTAAATGATTTGGTTGCTGCAGATGGGTGGTACCACAGATTTTGGTACAGAAAGTTCTTTCACCGTGTTTCAGCTACTGGACAGAAACGAGGTTACCGATCTGCAACACAAGTAGATGAAGGTATGGAGGCTATATTTGCCTACCTGGAAACCAATACGGAAGAATGTCAGTTTTCTATGGACGATCTGTTAGAGCAAATACCCACATCACCTCATCCTGATATTCGAACTGTCAAGGCTCACCTTTTCCAGAAATATGCTGACGATGTGGTGATAGCTGAAACAGCTTCAAAGCCAGCAGTCGTATGTTTCAAGAATGTTGGGCACCAACTACTCAGGGAAAATTGGTACACCAAAAGAAATTCAGATCCTCAGTAAGAAAGACTACGAATCGTCAAAGCAGCTGCAAATATCATATTAGACGATATAAGATCAGTAGTGTACGATGTAAAACAGTACCCTCCCTCTGATAATTTTTTATGTGATGTAGAGTCTGTCATACCAGAATCTGTAAGATTGCTCTTTGATACTATAATTTTGAAACACAAGCGGTCTCCCAGAAAATGTGGGAAAATATGTGTTTCTCTTGCTCATGCACTCGTAAGTGCTGCGAGGCCACGTTCATTTATTTCATCACTTTTGACCGCTATTAGTGCATACTTGTACCGGAAGTTTGGCTCAAATCATCTCATCCAGGTTTTGTCTTCCCTTGGGTTTGCAGCATCTTATACGGAAGCTGTCCTATTGGAAGTGTCTTCAATCCTTCAGCTTGACAACAAAAGACAACGAAATGATGCATTTTGCCAATTTGTATTTGATAATGCAAATTTCAATGTAAACACCCTAGATGGAACTGGTACTTTTCATGCAGTGGGAGGTATAATGTGTGTTACTCCTCATGATGGCTTGCTTCCTTAGAAAAATATTAAAAAGTTGAATCATCGTCCCTCAGCTCAACTTGTTAGTTAAGCCGGAAAAAATGACATACAGACATTCCACAGAACACAAGTTGGAGGGCTGAAGGCTATAAAAATTGAAGATTTGGACATAATTGCTCCTGCAAAAGGTGAGATCGTCATCTCAACAGCGGAAATTACGTCGTTATATTGCAAATGGTCTCAGAATGCAGTTGTTTCAGGATGGAATGGTTACATGGAAAGCTTGACGGCAGGCAAAGAATATGAACGTTCTAAAATAAAGTGTCTTCCATTTCTTAAGTCATCACCAACCTATTATGACACCATATATACTGCTCTGATGAGAGCTAGAGATGCATGTAAAAGACATAATCAGACTACATGCTTTGTCACATTTGATCAGCCTCTGTATTGGAAGGCAAGGGATATTGTGGAGACTGACCTCCCTGAATCTCATAATGTGGAGGTCCGACTTGGAGGTTTCCATTTCCTTATGTCGTTCATGGGATGTAGTGGTATGATCATGGGTGGAAGTGGATTAAAGGACTTATTTGGTGTAATATTCGCTGAAAACAGCGTTGAAAAGATTTTGTCAGGACATGTATATTCCAAGGCTGTGCGAGCGCATTAATTGTGTCACCTTGCTTTGGCCTGTCAAGTGTGGGATCGCATTGAGCTAACAGAAGATGAACGTGGGACATTGAATGACTTGTCTTCTCCTTGTGGTGAGTCAGAACTGTCAGTTGGCCAGGATACCAGTGTTCTCAGGGAACAAGTCATACAAAAATTTGTAACTGCCCTGAAAACGATTGAAAGTAAGGGACCCACAGCAAAATTATGGGTTCAGTACTACAAGATGGTCACTCTGATGAAACAATTTACTGAAGCGGATCGATCAGGCAATTGTAAACTTCATCTTGAAAGTGTGCAAAAAATGCTTCCCTACTTCCATTCAGCTGGACATTTTATGTACGCTAAAAGTGGCCACCTCTACTTACAGGATATGTTGAGACTCGGAGAAAAAATGGATTTATCAGAATATGAGAAGTTCACAACGAAAGGACATTTTACAATCCGGCGATCAGAAAAGTATTGGTCAGGGGTTCCTTCTGACATGACTATAGAACAAACATTGATGAGAACCATGAAAAGTTCTGGAGGACTTACTTCTGGCCGAGGAATTACGGATAGTGTATTAACCAGATGGACATTGCGTATGATTCACATGCAGAACATTTGTGAAGAAATTGAGTCGTATTGCGAAGTGAGCGCAGCAACATCAGAACAGCATGTAGATGCAAGAAGTTGTCGCATCGAACGAGACGGCATAGACTTGCGTAAGCTGCGTGATTGGTTTTTAGTGCACCCTCCCTTCCCTGAAAGTGATTTTATAATGTCTATCAGCAGTGGTGTTGTCGGAACGGAGGATGTTAATTGTCATATGTGTCACGAAGAGGGGGAAAAAGACATGAAAAGAATAGTTGGTAACAATTTCCACGATGTAAAGTTCCGTAGAAAAGATAAAGTTGTGACTCTCCTTTCTGCGTTCAATTCTGTAAAAGCTGGGAGCAATAAAATTACTCTTGTTGATCCTTTAACTCTTTTCCAAAGGATTTGTTTAATGAAACAATGTGAAGAAGAGTTAAAATCCTTTCTGAAATATGAACTTGCTCCTTACCCAATGTCCCTATTCTCAGAAAAAGGCATGCGAAAAGGAACAAAATCTTCATTCTACAGTGCCTTCGTTCCAGTGGAAGATGTACAGTCAGGTGGACCGAGAAAATTTTTTGTCATGGATAGAGGGTACCTTATCCACAAAGTGACTTGGACTCGAAATGTTTGCTTCAAGTCAATAGCCCAAAACTATCTTTCTTACCTGCAACGTCATTTTGGAACTCAATTTGCTATCGTATTTGATGGATATCCATGTGAGGGAGACAAATGTAGCACAAAGAGTGCTGATAGGATTCGTAGGTCCAAAAAACATTCTTCGGTTGACGTTGTGGTTGAGTCAGAGATGGTGAACCAAGTCCCTCAGGACAAGTTCTTGTACAACGAACGAAACAAGATGCGTTTGATCACACTTCTTAAAAAGGAATTTCTGGAGTGTAGCATTGAAGTGCACCAGGCACAAGAAGATGCTGACGTTAAGATTGTAACATCTGCCATTTCAAGAACCAAAGATTTTGGAAGTGTTGTCATTGTAGGAGAAGATGTTGACCTGCTTGTGCTCATGACCGGTTTGGGGCAAGGCATTGAAAACTTATTTTTCTTAAAGCCAGGAAGAGGAAATGCAGAAGACAAGTGGTTTTCCACTGCATCTTACAAGTTTGACAGTGAATATATTCTGTTCACTCACGCTTTTAGCGGATGTTATACAACATCCGCTTTTGTTTTTGGTCAAGGAAAAATTAAGTGCTGCAATATTGTTGCGAAAAATGAACACCTAATCTCAGCGCTTTGCACATTTAATAAACCACATGCTACCCGTGAAGAAATAATAACAGCAGGAGAACAGGTTACTATCGCATTGTATAGTGGAGGTGTCAGCAGTTCCCACACACTAGACCATTTGCGGTACCAGCTATTCGCCAAGTCTGCCACAAAAAGCAAACTGAATCTTGCACGGTTGCTACGTACACAAGATGTTGCGGACTTACCAACAAGTCCAAAATTGGATGGGAAACTGGAAACCTCCTGAATTTCATCAAAATATACAAGGTATTAGAGATAAAGTTAGTGAACTGCTTATAGATGCTGACTCTGAAATTATTGGTATATCTGAACACTTCTTAAATAAGGAGATAATTCAGAGGCTTCCTTTACCAGGGTACAGGTTGGCTGGCAGCTTTTCTAGGAGCTCTTTGCGGTGTGGGGGAGTAGCCATGTATGTGAAAAACGGTATCCCATTTGAGTCAATTGATGTTTCAAAGTACTGCACTGAAAAGGTGTTTGAATGTTGTGCAGGTGTGGTTAAATTTGGTGGAGCTAAACTTCTTACTGTTGTTATTTATAGATCCCCAGACTCCGATTTCACAACATTTTTGCTAAAGCTAGAGGAGGTTCTTGGTTCACTTTATAGGAAATACAAAAAGTTAGTTATATGTGGTGACTTCAGTATTAATTGTATAAGTGATTGTGCAAGGAAAAGGATGCTGGTAGACCTCCTTAATTCATATAATCTTATGCAAACCGTATTCTTTCCAACGAGAGTGCAAGGGAACAGTAGAACAACCATAGACAATATTTTTGTTCATTCGTCATTATTAGAAGGGCATTCTGTTAGCAAAAAGGTGAATGGCCTTTCAGATCATGATGCACAAATTTTAAGTCTAAAAGATTTTTGTGCTGCAACACATGTTAAATATAGTTACCAACTTTTTAGGAAAGCTGTCCAGTTGCTGTACAGACTTTTGCAAACCATATCAAGGAACAAGAGTGGCAAGATGTTTATAGTGCTGATACAGTAGACGATAAATATAATGCTTTCCTCAAGACTTTTCTCGTGCTCTTTGAAAGTTGCTTTCCGTTAGAACGTTCAAGACAGGGTACTAGCACAAACAGGCAGCCTGGGTGGCTGACTAAAGGGATAAGAATATCTTGTAGAACAAAGTGGCAATTATATCAAAACGTTAGAAACAGTCAAAATCTAAATGCAGCAGCCCATTACAAACAGTATTGTAAGGTGCTTAAAAAAGTTATTAGGAAGGCAAAAAGTATGTGGTATGCAGATAGAATAGCTAAGTCTCAGGATAAAATTAAAACCATATGGTCAGTCGTAAAGGAAGTGGCTGGTCTGCAGAGACAGGTCGAGAATATAGAATCAGTGCGTAGTGGGGATGTCCGTGTTACTGATAAGTCGCATATATGTACAGTACTTAATAATCACTTTCTGAATATAGCAGGTGAACTAAATAGAAACCTAGTCCCAACAGGGAATCATATAGCGCTCTTAGAAAAAAGTGTTCCGAGACTGTTACCTGAAATGCTCCTCCATGATACTGACAATAGGGAGATTGAGTTATTAATTAAATCTCTAAAGACCAAGAACTCTCATGGATATGACGGGGTATCTAGCGGAATACTGAAGTATTGTTCCACGTATGTTAGCTCAGTACTTAGCCATATCTGTAACTTTTCCTTTAGGAGTGGTCGGTTTCCTAACCGATTAAAGTACTCGGTAGTGAAGCCACTTTATAAAAAGGGAGACAGGGATAATGTTGACAATTATAGACCTATTTCTATGCCATCGGTGTTTGCTAAAGTTATCGAGAGGGTTGTATATACAAGGTTACTGCAGCATTTAAATTCACATAATTTGCTGTCAAATGTACAGTTTGGTTTTAGAAATGGCTTAACAGTTGAAAATGCTATAGTCTCTTTTCTCTGTGAGGTTTTGGACGGATTAAATAAAAGGTTGCGAACGTTAGGTGTTTTCTTTGATTTAACGAAGGCTTTTGACTGTGTTGACCACAAAATATTACTGCAGAAGTTGGAACATTATGGAGTAAGGGGAGTAGCTTACAATTGGTTCGCCTCCTACTTTAAGAACAGAAAGCAGAAGGTAATCCTCCGCAATATTGAGAGTGGTAATGATGTTCAGTCCCAATGGGGCACTGTTAAATTGGGCGTTCCACAAGGGTCGGTGCTGGGGCCACTGCTGTTTCTTATTTATGTAAATGATATGCCTTCTAGTATTACAGGTGATTCAAAAATATTTCTGTTTGCTGATGACACCACCTTGGTAGTGAAGGATCTTGTGTTTAATATTGAAACATTATCAAATGATGTAGTTCATGATATAAGTTCGTGGCTTGTGGAAAATAATTTGATGCCAAATCACAGTAAGACTCAGTTTTTACAGTTTCTAACCCACAATTCAACAAGAACTGACATTTTAATCAGACAGAATGGGCATGTTATAAGCGAGACGGAACAGTTCAAGTTCCTAGGCGTACGGATAGATAGTAAGCTGTTGTGGAAAGCCCATGTTCAGGATCTTGTTCAGAAACTAAATGCCGCTTTATTTACCATTAGAACAGTATCTGAAATAAGTGACATTTCAACACGAAAAGTAGTATACTTCGCATATTTTCATACGCTTATGTCATATGGTATTATTTTTTGGGGTAATTCTTCTGATTCAAAAAGGGTATTTTTGGCTCAAAAACGGGCTGTTCGAGCTATGTATGGTGTAAGTTCGAAAACCTCTTGTCGACCCCTATTCAATAGTCTGGGAATTTTGACATTGCCCTCACAGTATGTATTTTTTTTAATGTCGTTTGTTGTTAGCAATATTAGCTTATTCCCAAGAGTTAGCAGCTTTCACTCAGTTAATACTAGGCAGAAATCAAATCTGCATGTGGAATGCACTTCCTTGACTCTTGTGCAGAAAGGAGTGCAGTATTCTGCTGCATCCATTTTCAATAAGCTACCACAAGAACTCAAAAATCTTAGCAGTAGCCCAAACACTTTTAAGTCTAAACTGAAGAATTTCCTCATGGCTCACTCCTTCTATTCTGTCGAGGAGCTCCTGGAAGAGCTAAGAAATTAAGGAAATTCCAGTGTCACATTCTTGATTTTCTTTATTTAAACTAACGACTTGTCGCCTGAATATGTTTCTTATATTTCATTTTATCTGTTTCTACAATCGTGTTATAATTTCATGTATTGACTCGTTCCATGACCATGGAGACTTCTCCTAAATGTGGTCCCACGGAACAATAAATAAATAAATAAATAAATAAATCACAGTGACCACGGTCCATTACCCGTTATAATTAGCCAAGATCCAGCACCTGAAGCACTTCTTCACATTGTTTCATGCTCATGCAAGCTAAACTGTGGCGGAGCGTGCTCCTGCAGAAAAGCGGGTTTGAAATGTTCTTCAATTTGCAATAAATGTATTGGGGTCAATTGTGAAAACGTGCCAAAATTTTTATATGAAGACTGTGAAGATGATGTTATGGAGGATGTTGAGGAAACCGCTGACGAAATCAACGAACTTGCTGAGGCTGACTCGCTGTTTAAAGAAGAGGTCAATCTGGGATTAACTCTATGCACGGCCCCTGAGTCCGTAACTCAAGGTATTTCTGGTGACACTGAGGAACCTGGCCCATCAAAACGTTGGAAGTGATGCTCATATCTGTCTCAAGTGCGATATTACAAGTATTACACATCCAGAACTGTCAACATATTTTAGTAACTGACAATGCATTTTAATTGTAATAAAGCTACTTATTTTTAATGTCAGCTGTGTGGCTTTTATACACAAGAATAATTATCTACCTAATTAGGTTGCCTATTGCAGTTAATAATAGTTCAGTTTCCTGAGATAATTTATTCTGTGTGTGTGTGTGTGTGTGTGTGTGTGTGTTAATGATGTATTTTTATATTTACAGTTTTACAAATACCAGGGCTGAGGTGCCCCATAGTGAACTTCAGGTAATGACGTAAGAATCATAATAGTTGGGTGCCCAGCAATCCTCATGTTGCATACAGAGAAATTGAATAACTGAAAGTGAGCTGGTAAATCCCAACATATAACATGATGTATAATGTATTTATACTACACAAACAGAAACTGAAAAAATAGTGTTCAAAAATAAGGTATCTTGCCACTATTCTCAATATTTGAAAAATTGGTATTTTTTGAGCCGCTGTAGCGCCTTAGATATTGAGAGTAGAAAAAAATGGCAAGAATCAAATTTGTAGAGAATTTTGTGCTCTTTAAAAAAGAAAATAGACGTCAAAGTGATAAGAGCAAATGAAACTGAGATATTTTGAAAAAGCTGAAAAAAGGCCGAAATTTTCCAAGTTTTTTGACTGCAGAAGGTTTTCCCAAGAGAAATTTTGTTGGCAAAACTCGGTTTTCTAATCTTTCCAACTATATGAACGAGTTGAAAAAATAAATTCTTCTACCCCACCTTTTGCAAGGTATATCTGCTATTTGACTGGACTACTTGGAGATTTCTTATTACTTCTTCGCTGAGAGCTGCCGGCGCTGGGCTTCGCTGGGTCACGAAGCTGTTAGAGCAGATGTGTTGAGGGACTGGGTGAGGTTTCGGGAGGCCGTTGGAGAGGGTCGTTGGTGTGCCGCCAATGGCTGATTTTGGCTTGCACTTACAATTTCCTATGGTGAGGTCGAGCAGTTGAGACGACACATAGGGACATTAAAGCCATTTTATAGAATTTCGTAACCGAAAGATTCACTTTGAAGACTTTTATGCTTTGAACTCCGATCACACGTTCAATGCAGTCCCTTGTTTAGTACTATCTGTCTTCCTACTATCGTCATGGCAATGACAGTGCAACTTCGCGATTACTATTGTTTCGTTAACGTGATTATGAGCTTACCCAAGATCGTTTTACATAATGTGCAAAGATTTTTCTAGAATATTATTATCATTCCTTGTCAAATGTTCCTTTAACGGAAAAAACCGATTTATTTGTGATGTCGTCAGTCATACGACCACACCGCCGCCTGAGAGATCGATCCCCCGGATGCGAATCTCGCGATAAACGGAACAGAAGAACGGCTGTGCTAGCCAAAGAGTGCACAGCCAGTCGCAGTACTTAGGTTCGCCGTGAGGCGCCGCTAGGTCACGTCTTCATGTGTAGCAGGAGAGTAGTGCTGTTGTGCCAGTCTACAGTTCGTAGCCGCGCTCAGTGGTCAGCCAGCGCCGGTGTTAGTCATCGTCTGCAGCTGAGTCATTGCTGTCATCAAGTCTTTGTAGCCCAGTTGTAAAGTTCCGTAATAGTACTGCAGTAAAGTCAACAGTACTAAGTTGGCAGTTATAAATAATTCTACGTTCTCTCATATCGACAGCCAAGTTAGTCTTCAAATTCACCGGATTCGACATTCAAGATTACGAGAGATTAATTGGACACTGCAAGATTTGTGACTTGTAAATTATGTCATTCTACAGACGCTTAGTCTAGTCGCGCCTTCTTTAATTGTCAACAAACAGATCATGGACTACAACAAAGCTAAGGAATATATACTTTCTTATTTTGTACTCCTGCTAATTAATTAGGTTTTCCTGTTGTAGTTACCAAGCAGTCTTGGCATAGTAGAACCCACGTTTCCACCTCCTTGGCTACCTCATGTTGATGGACTCGGTTATGGTGGAAGATCGAGAGCCATTATTACAGTGATTCTTGTTTCATTTAGTAATCATTTAATTCATGAATAATTATTTTCGAGGGTGACTGATTAACGTAGGACAGATAGATGGCCCAGTTTTCACCCCTCCAGCTTTGAATTACGCGACTGTAACTCGGCACCCTGTTACGAAAATTTAGAGAACTGGGTTTGGGACAAATTGCAGGACGATTCTACTGCCACCAACGTACATGTCACGTAAGCAATGCAAAGTCAAAGTATAGTAAAAAAGAGCTCGTACGGAAGCATAGACAGTGGTTTTTCCCTCTCTCTGTTTGGAAGTAGAACGAGAAAGCATAGCCGTGGCAGATTTCCGTCACGCATCGCACGGTGTATGCAGGTGTAGGTGACGGCGCTAGCGACTGGTTATATCACAGGTGTGAGTGACCCGCTGACAATGAGTGCAGGCTCGAAAGCGCGCATCAGAGCGGTGCCCGGGGTGCTGTGACGTAAGAGCGCGGCGATTGCTGGCGGGGAAGGCGCTCGGCGGCTGCGCAATCGCGGCCGAGAGCCGTGCCGTTTGTCGAGAGGCCGGGATGATTTTTATTTGCCGGCGGCGTGGCGCGGCCCTCGACTTTATACAGGCCCGCAGGTCGGCAGGCGCCGAATCGGATTCCAATAAACGACAGCCACAGGGGCGGGCGCGACGCCCGCCGGCGCCAAGGACCAGGGCCTCCCTCCAGCATCTGGCGGCTGCTGCGAGCGGCCCCTAGCGCCAGCTGCGAGTAAATGCGAGGGTCGCTTCTGGAGCGAGTCACGAAACGTTACTGGCTACGTCTCCTCCTCCCTCCCACCATCCACCGCCACCAGAGGGGAAGGGGACGGGTGAGTCATGAGTCACTCCTCGCTTGGTTCCGAACCTAGCGAGGACCAAGTGCGTACGGCTGTCTTCCAGCAAAAGTTTACTTTCCACGCTTTTGCCTCCCTGGGCGTAGTCACAAAGGGCGCCCCCAACATCCCAATATAATTTAAAAAATAACCATAACTTGGGAAGCTATTAGAGACAGAGTATTGTGGTTCTGCCCGTATAGGAGTCAGCATTGCAGCATCAACAGTTAGGATTGCTTCTTTGGTTCGAGAACAAAGAGTAGCAACGTCGTTGACTGGTATTGTGTGTACACGATCGTTGACGGAACGCCACAAAAAGACGTCTGATGGTTTGACATTGGCAGAGCGTGGATGCCGCACGATGGGACCATCAAAGCCTATCCACATCTCAGGAAGTGTGTCATTCGGCATATCCATCACAGTCAAACTCCAGTGTAAGGGGCGCCATCATGCTATAAGATGATGGACGTGAAGCTCTACAGTCTGTGGTAGCAGGAACTCTTCTAGCATGTCCAGATAAACATTTCCCGTTACGGTTTTCTCTGCGAAGAAAAATGTGTCTGTCACGCTACTGTGCATTAGCCCACACCAAACGTTAAACCTCGGTTTATCATGGGTGTGCTGCGTGGCTTTACGGAGCCCCAGATCCTAATGCTGTGGCGATTGACGTGTCTACAAATGTTGAACACTGCTTCTTCTAAAACCAGGCACTTTTTCGGGTAGTTATTGTGATTTACATCTTCGTCATACTCCGCAATCCATTTAATGGTGAGTGGCGGAGGGTACTTCTGGTACCACTAAGTGGCCCCCTCTATCTCTTTCCACTCGCGAATGGCGCGTGGGAAGAATGATTATCGGTAAGCTTCTGTATTACCTCTAATTTCTCGAATTTTCTCGTCACGGTCATTACGTGAGATGTACGTGGGAGGAATTAATATCTTGTCTCGCTCTTCCTGGAAACTACTCTCTCGAAATTTCAACAGTAAACTTCTCTGTGATGCACACTGCCTCTCTTATAACATCTGTCAATGGAGTTTGTTGAGGATCTCTGTAACTCTCTCGCGCCGATTAAACGATCCTGTGATGAAACGTTGGATCTTCTTTGTCTCTTCTATCAGTCCTCCATGGTAAATGTAAATGTCGTGTGACTAGGGTCTCCCGTCGGGTAGACCGTTCGCTGGGCGCAAGTCTTTGAATTCGACGCCATTGCGGCGACTTGCGCGTCGATGGGGATGGGATGATGATGATGATTAGGACAACACGACACCCAGTCTCTGAGCGGAGAAAATCTCCAACCCAGCCGGGAATCGAACCCGTGCCTTTAGGATTGACATTCTGTTGCGCTTACCACTCAGCTACCGGGGGCAGACAGTCCTCCATGGTAAGGATCACAGACTGATGCACTTTCTTCGTGGGCGAGGTGTATTTCTACGGAGGCCAGCAGGGAACACGCGAATGCGTACGGTAGAGGATGATCGTTTGGCTGTAATGTTTGGACCATTCGCACTTGGTACGCAAAAAGGCGTAACAGTTCATGCAACAATTTATAGACAGTTTAATATTATTTGGAGAGCTGATTCTGGTTCCTGTAGTTCACGTAATGCCCGACGAACTGACTTCTGGGAGGTGAGACGCCCACTTCGAGGAAGGTCTCTGACACTGCCTGTATCTTTACATTTTTTAAACCACCTCTTTACACTTGTTTTTGCAGGTGGCATCCTCCTATACTGCCTTCTAATCCCGCAAGACTGTTGTCATAGATGGTAATTTTGCACACCAGATGATACACTGCGCATCCTCCAGGTCTGTCGCCATTTTCATCACTCCAAGCCAAATCTGCAGCAAAGGACAAAGGAAGAATCTTTGAGGCCTGCTAAGCGTTTTACAACAAACCATTATTCCATCTCTAATAGTTTCCAACTTATGATTTTTTGAAATGGTATGTGGACTTGAATTATACTGTGCACTGCGCGTGGTGTCCTTCCTTTCATCCAGTTCGTTAAAGGCAATGGACTACTATGTGAAGTCACTTCTATTTGAAGTCGGTTCGTCGAGCATGACGTGAATTACAGGAACCAGAATCAGCTCTATATATACTTTCAGATGAAGTCTATCTGTACTGATGTACGTTTTTCATTCTTTTCGTAAATTACTTCTGAAAAATGATGTCGAAACGTCCCTTTACCTCGCCTCCATGATGCTGTGGCGTCGCGCAAAGTCCGATGCGCGTCAGTACCCGGAACAGCAACATCAGCGTAAATGCATCTCAAGGCACTGCACAGTGCTTGATAGAGAGTATATCGTACGAATATTATCCATTTTCTTCCTGAGACTAAACGAGGGAAAAATGACTGTAAACCGTGTACATGTCCTAATCTCTCGTCATATGCCCATCTTCCCTACGTGACATACACGTTGTTGGTAGCGTGATGGTCACATTCTCTTTCTCCAATACAACGTATCTAAATTCACATTTAGCGAGAACAACAATGTCTTCCTTCGAAGGATTCTTGTCTAAGTTTCCGCAACATCACTGCTACGTTGGACTACTATTGTGGTGCCCACTTGGTAAGAACACCAAACGCTGGAACAGTACCCTCGAATTGGTCGCATGTAATGCAATTTCCTTCCCACGTGGATTGCATTTTCCCAGAATCCTTCCAACAAATCTAAGTCTTTTATTCGCCTTTCGTAATATTGATGTAACTCAGTTGTCCCGTCTTACATAGCTCTGAGTGTTACCCCTAAACACACTGGTGCACAAAACGGTAGGACAAAGTAACCTGCGCATGATGTGTTGCTGCCAAGTAACACTGCTCGATAAAACTGTGATCAAATCGTATGAAGAACTGCTACAGTGTGGACCAGAAGGCAACTGAAAGAAATACGCAGTGAGACGAACGGAAATTAAACTTTTATTCAAAGACACTAATTGCACTTAAGTCACAGCGATTTATGATAGTCCCCTGGACATTGTGGAGGCTCGATATGGTTCCTAACAGGGTGTGTGATCACCATGCACGGAAGTGCATGCTCTGCAGGGTGCTCCCAAGAAGGTCACAAGGCTGGCAAGGACTTTTTCTGGTGGGGCGTTCTATTCCTCGACTAGTGCGGTTCACAACTGCTGGATGGCCATTGGCGCATGTGAGCGTGCTGCAATACGTCTCCCTAACGCATCACACATCGCGATGAGGGAACAGGCTGGGCAGTCCATTCACCGAATATCCATCCTCTCGTATCAAGAGCTCCTCTACCTGCGCTGTTCGATGCGGTCGCGCGTTGTCATAAATAAAAAAAGAAATCAAGGACGAATGCACACCTGAAAGGGCGCACAGAGTGAAGGAGTCAACAGTGAGCAAAGCAGTCATGTTGTAACACACCATGCAGTTTGGTGACAGTACTACATGCATTAAATTAGATTTATGCTCTGCATTGGAAGTACTATGGCGTCTACGCTCATGTCCAAAAAGAAAAGCGGTGTAAGGTAACGGGCGAGTTGTGGCGCCCTGGAAATATTCTAAGGTCAGAGGTGGCGTGGCCGCGCTGGGGGCTCTCGGCGGGCTGCGGCTCGTCGGTGGGCACGTGGTGCCGAACGTTAGCCGGGGTCCAGGGACTGCGTGTCTGGGAATTCCATGGTGACGCTGTGTCGATGAAGGAGACATGCCAGGAGTGCCAAATACGGCGGACTTCGTGAAACCTTAATGGCAGATATTTCACAGTTCGTATGGAAATTAATAGCATCCAGATGAATCATGATACCTCAAAAAGAAACATATACATTACCAATATTTGCACGACAATTATGATGGTGTAATCAGATTTTCAATATTTTTATTAGTTTAAAGTTTAGTATCTGACTGTAAATTATACACTCCTGGAAATGGAAAAAAGAACACATTGACACCGGTGTGTCAGACCCACCATACTTGCTCCGGACACTGCGAGAGGGCTGTACAAGCAATGATCACACGCACGGCACAGCGGACACACCAGGAACCGCGGTGTTGGCCGTCGAATGGCGCTAGCTGCGCAGCATTTGTGCACCGCCCCCGTCAGTGTCAGCCAGTTTGCCGTGGCATACGGAGCTCCATCGCAGTCTTTAACACTGGTAGCATGCCGCGACAGCGTGGACGTGAACCGTATGTGCAGTTGACGGACTTTGAGCGAGGGCGTATAGTGGGCATGCGGGAGGCCGGGTGGACGTACCGCCAAATTGCTCAACACGTGGGGCGTGAGGTCTCCACAGTACATCGATGTTGTCGCCAGTGGTCGGCGGAAGGTGCACGTGCCCGTCGACCTGGGACCGGACCGCAGCGACGCACGGATGCACGCCAAGACCGTAGGATCCTACGCAGTGCCGTAGGGGACCGCACCGCCACTTCCCAGCAAATTAGGGACACTGTTGCTCCTGGGGTATCGGCGAGGACCATTCGCAACCGTCTCCATGAAGCTGGGCTACGGTTCCGCACACCGTTAGGCCGTCTTCCGCTCACGCCCCAACATCGTGCAGCCCGCCTCCAGTGGTGTCGCGACAGGCGTGAATGGAGGGACGAATGGAGACGTGTCGTCTTCAGCGATGAGAGTCGCTTCTGCCTTGGTGCCAATGATGGTCGTATGCGTGTTTGGCGCTGTGCAGGTGAGCGCCACAATCAGGACTGCATACGACCGAGGCACACAGGGCCAACACCCGGCATCATGGTGTGGGGAGCGATCTCCTACACTGGCCGTACACCACTGGTGATCGTCGAGGGGACACTGAATAGTGCACGGTACATCCAAACCGTCATCGAACCCATCGTTCTACCATTCCTAGACCGGCAAGGGAACTTGCTGTTCCAACAGGACAATGCACGTCCGCATGTATCCCGTGCCACCCAACGTGCTCTAGAAGGTGTAAGTCAACTACCCTGGCCAGCAAGATCTCCGGATCTGTCCCCCATTGAGCATGTTTGGGACTGGATGAAGCGTCGTCTCACGCGGTCTGAACGTCAAGCACGAACGCTGGTCCAACTGAGGCGCCAGGTGGAAATGGCATGGCAAGCCGTTCCACAGGACTACATCCAGCATCTCTACGATCGTCTCCATGGGAGAATAGCAGCCTGCATTGCTGCGAAGGGTGGACATACACTGTACTAGTGCCGACATTGTGCATGCTCTGTTGCCTGTGTCTATGTGCCTGTGGTTCTGTCAGTGTGATCATGTGATGTATCTGACCCCAGGAATGTGTCAATAAAGTTTCCCCTTCCTGGGACAATGAATTCACGGTGTTCTTATTTCAATTTCTAGGAGTGTATAAGTAACACCCAGCGACCAATTTTCAAAATCTAAACGGTTCATCTGATTTTGTCGATCGATGTGCCTTTAGAAAGCTATTAGTATAAACCAAAATTGGTATAAATTACAGGCATGTAACTTGAATAGTACATGAGTTATTGCAGGTCAAAGTGGCCAAATACTATCGATCGCATCAGGCCATAAGTACTCCACAGTTACACGAAAAAACGGTAGCAGCGTGCTTATAAATATATTTATTCGTCTATGTCTTTGCTTATATCCGATATACACTATTCTTGAAGAAATTGGTCAAGTATTTACTGTGTTTCAGAAAGTACAGAGACATTAGGCTACTGACCTATTTTTGCTTGCTATTCCTTTGATATGTCTATTTAATTTGTTTATATATTCAATAATGTGTGTTAGAGTGTGTTTATGGTCCCGGCTTAGGAATATTTATTTAATTTCAAGATAGTTAAATGTAAGTCCAGTATTTCGAATGTGTTTCAATATTTTGTGAGTGTGCGTTGGCTTATAGATATGGAGGGAGGGCTATAGCCAATCACAGCGCTCCTTACTACGGTAGGCAGCTACCGAAGTGAATGGAGGGGGAGTGCTGGACGTGATGGCGCGATGGACGCATGGTCGCGGCAGAGACTTGGAGAGTGTGGAGCGGTTTGCGCGTGGTCGCGGCAGATAGAAATACTTCCTAGTGCCGACTTGTGCACTTGCGAGATTTCCGTGGCTTCACACAGTGAAGGCGTAGTGTTTGTTTAGAAGTGAATATCTCGCGAGCTATGTTGTTGTTCATATCCAATCCCGTGCAGTAGGAACCTATTGTTTCCCTGTTATTAAACTTATATTTTATTTAATTGCTGGACCATCAACACCAATAAGTGTTTTGCAGAAATATGCCACATTCTCAAAAGTACTTCTACTATCGTACTCATCATTTAAAGTCGTTAAAATAGTATTTGCAGATTTTATTTAATTGCAATCTTTTATTTACAAATTTCTACGTTACATTCGCAATTGCCAAGTCATAGGAACCGTCGAACTTTCGATTTATGTGAATATTCATATTGTACATTGTAGACTCAGCAGTATTTGGCTTGCAATGCGGCAACTTCGTATCCCAGCCCCTAGACAACAAAATCAGCCAACACTTTTAATATTTCAACACTGAGTCAGAGGGAACGTAGACGAGGGTCACCATTGTCATCATTTCATTTAATATTGGAAAGCCTGCAATGGGAGGTTTCTCGTCCGGGATTTGTGCCCTGCAAAGTGGTAATTCCTTCGCTCTCTGTTAATCAGCGTACTATCCGAAGTGTAAAAACCTATGCAAAACCAGTAGAATTTTCTGTAGATTGGAATAAGCCACATCGTACAGTGCCGAAGCCGAATGGGAATTGCTTTACTTTTCGTATCGTCTGAAGGTCATGCAAACTGCTAAATATGCCATGGAATTATTATAAGACGTAAAAACACTTGCTGGAGCGTCAACATCAGCCACAAAGAAGATATGATGCTCCTGTTTTCTGACTAACTACAGTGATCTTAGGCCGGCCATTAGAGGAAGAAACTGAGTTAAGGATAAGTACGGGTGACAATATCTATTATGGTCGACTTTACAAATTAACTGAATTAATTAAGATTTACGCTATGGAAAAATCAATTTCAACTTCATGACATGGAACATTTCCCATAACTCAAGGAAGTCGTTTGTGGACCAGATATGACCGACCACGGTTCAGTAACTGAAACTTTTCGTCATGCAATACAAAAGAGATCTTAAGCCATTGCACAACTGAAGACGGATCTCGATTTATTTGTCAGACAATTCTCGATTTTGTCTGCCAGTTCAACGACCTGTTTTTCCAACGCAGTAATTTACCAGGCTTTTATAAAATGTTGCCCCAAGAACAAGAACCTCGACTACACAGACAAGCTGCTAAAGTTATTTCAAAGTTTTATTCTACAAATGTGAGTGAACTTTTTCTACCGTTATGAAATTTAGGAAGTACAGCCAGCGTTTAGGTTGAAAAGATTTTAATATGTGTAGCTCCGCGTGTCTGACTGTATCACGGACCGTAGTTCCAGATAAATTACTTTTTCTAAAATCGAAATGTATATGTCTATAAACATCACATATTAACGTTAAATGCCTGTATGCAAAACTTTTAGTAGTACTGATTACCGTATTAGCACTACATGATCTATTTAATTAGTCAGGTAATAAAAGTTATTGCTTTGGCAAAAAAATAAAAAACTGTAAAACAAACACACCAAAAAAAGCTGACTCTTATAAAAGTGTGCCGCAATGCCCGCCTCTTAGAAGTAGTTGCACTGTGTTCCAAACAGTCTTCCTAAGTTCCCCGCATCTGCAGCCTTTGGCATATAGCCATCTCAGTCACACAACTGCTCTACATCTACATGATTACTCTACAATTCACATTTAAGTGCTTGGCAGAGGGTTCATCGAACCACAATCATACTATCTCCCTACCATTCCACTCCCGAACAGCGCGCGGGAAAAACGAACACCTAAACCTTTCTGTTCGAGCTCTGATTTCTCTTATTTTATTTTGATGATCATTCCTACCTATGTAGGTTGGGCTCAACAAAATATTTTCGGTTTCGGAAGAGAAAGTTGGTTACTGAAATTTCGTAAATAGATCTCGCCGCGACGAAAAACGTCTTTGCTTTAATGACTTCCATCCCAACTCGCGTATCATATCTGCCACACTCTCTCCCCTATTACGTGATAATACAAAACGAGCTGCCCTTTTTTTGCACCCTTTCGATGTCCTCCGTCGATCCCACCTGGTAAGGATCCCACACGGCGCAGCAATATTCTAACAGAGGACGACACTTTTCGTTATTTAGCATCAACTGCCACCTGTCACACCATACAGCAGTCTTTTCTAAATCGCTTTGCAACTGATACTGATCTTCGGATGACCTTACTAGACGGTAAATTACAGCATCATCTGCGAACAACCTAAGAGAACTGCTCAGATTGTCACCCAGGTCATTTATATAGATCAGGAACAGCAGAGGTCCCAGGACGCTTCCCTGGGGAACACCTGATATCACTTCAGTTTTACTCGGTGATTTGCCGTCTATTACTACGAACTGCGACCTTCCTGACAGGAAGTCACGAATCCAGTCGCACAACTGAGACGATATCCCATAGGCCCGCAGCTTGATTAGAAGTCGCTTGTGAGGAACGGTGTCAAAAGCTTTCCGGAAATCTAGAAATACGGAATCAACTTAAGATCCCCTGTCGATAGCGGCCATTACTTCGTGCGAATAAAGAGCTTGCTGCGTTGCACAAGAACGATGTTTTCTGAAACCATGCTGATACGTATCAATAGATCGTTCCCTTCGAGGTGATTCATAATGTTTGAATACAGTATATGCTCCAAAATCCTACTGCAAACCGACGTCAATGATATAGGTCTGTAGTTCGATGGATTACTCCTACTACCCTTCTTAAACACTGGTGCGACCTGCGCAATTTTCCAATCTGCAGGTACAGATCTATCGGTGAACGAGCGGTTGTATATGATTACTAAGTAGGGAGCTATTGTATCAGCGTAATCTGAAAGGAACCTAATCGGCATACAATCTGGACCTGAAGACTTGCCCGTATCAAGCGATTTGAATTGCTTCGCAACCCCTAAGGTATCTACTTCTAAGAAACTCATGCTAGTAGCTGTTTGTGTTTCAAATTCTGGAATATTCCATTCGTCTTCCCTAGTGAAGGAATTTCGGAAAATTGCGTTCAATAACTCCGCTTTAGCGGCACAGTAGTCGGTAACAGTACCATCGGCACTGCGCAGCGAAGGTATTGACTGCGTCTTGCCGCTTGTGTACTTTACATACGACCAGAATTTCTTCGGATTTTCTACCAAATTTCGAGATAATGTTTCCTTGTGGAACCTATTAAAGGCATATCGCATTGAAGTCCGTGCCAGATTTCGCGCGTCTGTAAATTTTAGCCAATCTTCGGGATTTCGCGTTCTCCTGAACTTCGCATGCTTTTTCCGTTGCCTCTGCAACAGCGTTCGTACCTGTTTTGTGTACCATGGGGGATCAGTTCCATCTCTTACTAATTTATGAGGTATGAATCTCTCAATTGCTGTTGCTACTATATCTTTGAATTTGAGCCACATCTCGTCTACATTTGCATATTTCGGAAGGAATGGAGATTGTCTCTTAGGAAGGCGTCTAGTGACACTTTATCCGCTTTGTTAAATGAATTTATTTTGCGTTTGTTTCTGGTGGATTTGGTAGAAACGGTATTGCGCCTAGCTATAACGACCTTGTGATCACTAATCCCTGTATCAGTCATGATGCTCTCTATTAGCTCTGGATTGTTTGTGGCTAAGAGGTCAAGTGTGTTTTCGCAACCATTTACAATTCGCGTGGGTTCGTGGACTAACTGCTCGAAATAATTTTCGCAGAAATCATTTAGGACAATCTCGGATGATGTTTTCTGTCTACCACCGGTTTTGAACAAGTATTTTTGCCAACATATCGAGGGAAGGTTGAAGTCTCCACCAACTATAACCGTATGAGTGGGGTATTTATTTGTTACGAGACTCAAATTTTCTCTGAACTGTTCAGCAACTAAATCATCGGAATCTGGGGGTCGGTAGAAGGAGCCAATTATTAACTTAGTTCGGGTGTTAAGTATAACCTCCACCCATAGCAATTCGCACGGAGTATCTACTTCGACTTCACTAGAAGATAAACCACTACTGACAGACACAAACACTCCACCACCAATTCTGAGACTTTGTAAAAATTTTCGCAGAACTTATTTCAGGCTTTAGCCAGCTTTCTGTACCTATAACGATTACAGATTCTGTGCTTTCTATCAGCGCTTGGAGCTCAGAGACTTTCCCAGCACAACTACAACAATTTACAACTACAATTCCGACTGTTCCTTGATCCAAGCACGTCCTGTATTTGCCATGCACCCTTTGAGATTGCAGCCCACCCCGTACTTTCCCGAGGCCTTCTTACCTAAAAAACCGCCCAGTCCACGCCACACAGCCTCCGCTACCCGTGTAGCCGCCAGATGAGTGTAGTGAACTCCTGACCTATTCAGCGGAAACCGAAACCCCACCACCCTATGGCGCAAGTCAAGAATTCTGCAGCCAACACGGTCGCAAAACCGTCTGAGCCTCTGATTCAGACCCTCCACCCGGCTCTGCACCAAAGGTCCGCAGTTGGTTCTGTCGACGATGCTGCAGATGGTGAGCTCCGCGTTCATCTCGTAATCAAGACCGGCAGCTTTCACCAAATCATATAGCCGCTGGAATCCAGAGAGAATTTCCTCAGATCGAAAGCGACACACGTCATTAGTGCCGACGTGTGCCACCACCTGCAGATGGCTGCACCCTGTGTTCTTCATGGCATCCGGAAGGACCCTTTCCACATCAGGAATGACTCCACCCGGAACGCACACGGAGTGCACACTGGATTTCTTCCTCTCCTTAGCCGCCATATCCCTAAGGGGCCCCATTACGCGCCTGACATTGGAGCTCCCAACTACCAATAAGCCCACCCTCTCCGATTGCCCGGACCTTGAAGGCTGAGAATCATCCTCTGAAACAGGGCAGGCAGCTGCATCTGGCTCAGCCAGAGACAGTGCCTGAAACCTGTTTGTCAGACGCACCGGGGAGGCTTTCTGATCAGCCTCTGGGGACGTCTTTCGCTGCCTGCCACCCCTTGGAACGACCTCCCAATCAACCACAGGCGAGGGCTCAGCCCCACTGCGGGCAGCAACCGGTGCAACCACAGCGGCAGACCGATCTGGGGACAGACGGGACGAGGTTGACATCCCCGTGATACCCAAGTCCGGCTTCCCACAGTGATGCCCATTGGCAACAGCCTCAAGCTGCACGACCGAAGTCAGCGCCGCCTGCAGCTGTGAGCGAAGGGATGCCAGCTCAGCCCTCATCCGAACACAGCAATCACAGTCCCTGTCCATTCTAATCGCTGTTGAACAACAGTTACTGAAACACGAGTCCGTGCCTAGATAACGCAAGGGAAACACGCAAAGAATGTATGAACTAACGTGTACAAATGCCAAACGACTGCGCTACAATCTGCCTGAATTTACGATTACAGTAGCCAAAACTCGAAATTATACCTCCTATACGAAACTATGTAACAAATATGTGAGCTAGGAGTATACGACTTGCTGCTGGCAGCTGCTCATCCAACGGCGGCAGGAAGCACACTGGCTATGACCAACCGACACTGGCCGTTCAAAACAAAAACAGAAGACAAACGACTACGCGAATTTACACTATTCAGGAACTAAAGCGCGATGCTACAACTCTCAAATACTATAATACGCCCAAAATTTATGAATTAAACAATGCAAGTACCCAAAAACACGCAAAGAAATTAAGAATTAAACTATGTAGCAAATGAGTGAGCTAGAAGTATACGACTTGCTGCTGGCAGCTGCTGATCCAACGGCGGCAGGGAGCACCGAATAAGTGCAGCGGTAGGGGAAGTCGGAAGGCTGAGCAGATTCGGCTGTTCTCGCAGATTGTGGCTAGACATGATGTAGATCATTTTGACTCGCGGGTGGAAGGGAGACAGAGGAAAGTGTGGTTTCCCGCTCTCCACCTCACATTTCGTTGGTATTCTTCTGAGCCGCCTACTGCAAAACGGTGTTCAAATGGTTCAAATGTCTCTGAGCACTATGGGACTTAACATCTGAGGTCATCAGTCCCCTAGAATGTAGAACTACTTAAACCTAACTATCCTAAGAACATCACACAGTCTGGAACCGCGCGACCGCTACGGTCGCAGGTTCGAATCCTGCCTCGGGCATGGATGTGTGTGATGTCCTTAGGTTAGTTAGGTTTAAGTAGTTATAAGTTCTATGGGACTGATGACCTCAGAAGTTAATTCCCATAGTGCTCAGAGCCATTTGAACCATTTGACATCACACACATGCATGCCGGAGGCAGGATTCGAACCTGCGACCGTAGCGGTCCCGCGGTTCCAGACTGAAACGCCTCGAACTCGGCCACATCGGCCGGCAAAACGGTGTAACACATACAGTCACGACACTCTTGCTTATTTTTGTTATACACTGCGACAACAGCGCTGCAGGCGCACAGAAAGCTGCGGTGTTGTATTGTATTGTTTATATTGATTTACTACCAAGTTGATAGTTGATGGTTGCAGGCACAATATCGCTATTTCAATGGTCTACGGAAACCGGTTCATAGATGTTGGCCACTGATGGGATCGTGTATAGGATTGGGATTCACCCCCTCAGCGTTAGTTAAGGCCTGAAAATGGTGCACTGAATCACTAACACTGGTAGCTATATAACAAATAACGTCGAAAGGATGGTTGCAGATATTCCATTTTATTAGCAAAGGGAACGGCCGAAGCCTCCCAAACCTTCAGTCAGAAGGATAGACGTAAGATTTGCTATCAGTTTATTGAAACTTTTGCACTTTTTGTGTCGAGCTTCCGTATCGGTCAAAGGAGATCATTTGTGTTAAGTCAAGGAAAATAATTTTGTTAATAAATGGAGACAGAACTTAATTCTCATGTTTGCTTGCGGGAGTGTCCCGAGCACGAAATGTTTCGTGGGTGATTCAAACTGCGGCACGAATCAAGTATTTTTACATTCTGTGGTTCTTATCTCCATTTTATAATAAAACGGTATGCAACTAGCTACTAATTTACAAATATTTTTTTTTCTGTTGGGGGTAACCGCAGCTAAAGTAATCCACGTTTCAGAAATAAACCTCTTTCAGCTCTATATGAACACGACCGGTTTCGTGACTTCAAATTATATCTTCAGGTGCACATCTACAAGATAGGAAACGCACAATCGACATAATGATGAAAAACGGGTACTTATCCTTATAATCTATGCTCATGACGATCAATGAAATACTCACATGTCAGTAAAATACTTTAGCGCTGATACGGGAAGCAGGGGGACTCAACCATCTCAAAGTAAAATACTATCACGCACAACGAGCAGGGCGTGACAGCTTCAAATTGAGCAGTTGAGAAACTGACACGTGAAAAGCCCGTTTACCTACAATGAAAAGATCAAAATATGAAAACAAGATAAGGTATAAGACCCTGCTAGCAATATTGAAAGCCGATGTTTAGGAAACCTCACTTCGTACCAGGAAGTGGCGGACAGCAACACTCCAACCGTCTAGGCGTGCAGGGCCACACTGATAGTGTGCTCAGGTGTATCACGGAGGACACTAGCGCCACCACACACAAAGTGGGGAAAGCAACAAACATTTTCGCGCGTATCCAAATATTATGGGAATAACTGAGGCCCTCATTACACAGCGTAATCACACACTCCTGGAAATTGAAATAAGAACACCGTGAATTCATTGTCCCAGGAAGGGGAAACTTTATTGACACATTCCTGGGGTCAGATACATCACATGATCACACTGACAGAACCACAGGCACATAGACACAGGCAACAGAGCATGCACAATGTCGGCACTAGTACAGTGTATATCCACCTTTCGCAGCAATGCAGGCTGCTATTCTCCCATGGAGACGATCGTAGAGATGCTGGATGTAGTCCTGTGGAACGGCTTGCCATGCCATTTCCACCTGGCGCCTCAGTTGGACCAGCGTTCGTGCTGGACGTGCAGACCACGTGAGACGACGCTTCATCCAGTCCCAAACATGCTCAATGGGGGACAGATCCGGAGATCTTGCTGGCCACGGTAGTTGACTTACACCTTCTAGAGCACGTTGGGTGGCACGGGATACATGCGGACGTGCATTGTCCTGTTGGAACAGCAAGTTCCCTTGCCGGTCTAGGAATGGTAGAACGATGGGTTCGATGACGGTTTGGATGTACCGTGCACTATTCAGTGTCCCCTCGACGATCACCAGTGGTGTACGGCCAGTGTAGGAGATCGCTCCCCACACCATGATGCCGGGTGTTAGCCCTGTGTGCCTCGGTCGTATGCAATCCTGATTGTGGCGCTCACCTGCACGGCGCCAAACACGCATACGACCATCATTGGCACCAAGGCAGAAGCGACTCTCATCGCTGAAGACGACACGTCTCCATTCGTCCCTCCATTCACGCCTGTCGCGACACCACTGGAGGTGGGCTGCACGATGTTGGGGCGTGAGCTGAAGACGGCCTAACGGTGTGCGGACCGTAGCCCAGCTTCATGTAGACGGTTGCGAATGGTTCTCGCCGATACCCCAGGAGCAACAGTGTCCCTAATTTGCTGGGAAGTGGCGGTGCGGTCCCCTACGGCACTGCGTAGGATCCTACGGTCTTGGCGTGCATCCGTGCGTTGCTGCGGTCCGGTCCCAGGTCGACGGGCACGTGCACCTTCCGCCGACCACTGGCGACAACATCGATGTACTGTGGAGACCTCACGCCCCACGTGTTGAGCAATTCGGCGGTACGTCCACCCGGCCTCCCGCATGCCCACTATACGCCCTCGCTCAAAGTCCGTCAACTGCACATACGGTTCACGTCCACGCTGTCGCGGCATGCTACCTACCAGTGTTAAAGACTGCGATGGAGCTCCGTATGCCACGGCAAACTGGCTGACACTGACGGCGGCGGTGCACAAATGCTGCGCAGCTAGCGCCATTCGACGGCCAACACCGCGGTTCCTGGTGTGTCCGCTGTGCCGTGCGTGTGATCATTGCTTGTACAGCCCTCTCGCAGTGTCCGGAGCAAGTATGGTGGGTCTGACACACCGGTGTCAATGTGTTCTTTTTTCCATTTCCAGGAGTGTATAAACTATAAAACTCTTTTGCTTAAAAATCGTTAAAATCAAACAAACCAGACGCAAGAGCATGTAACAGCAAGCTCAGGATGAATAACCAAGCAGTCAAACAACTATGGCATTATGTCCTTGAAAGGCAAGCAACGTTCGACAGTATATCGTAATGTCTTAACTCCACCTGATTAAGGCTGTGTTGGGAATATACCTTTAGAGTCCGCATAATTTCAGCGTCTTGCTGTTTTCATCATAGGTAAACGCGCTTTTAACATCAGTTTCTCAATTGCACGATTTACACGTTGCTTGTTGCGGGTAATGGTACTTATTTGGTCGAGTCCCCTTCCTTCCCGTATGTCATACTGATGGGTCAGTATTTCATTGATTGTCATGATCGTAGATCATTACAATAGGTATCTGCGTTTTATCGTAATGACGACTGTACGTTTCCTATCATGTAGATGTATTTTACACATGAAGACGTGATCTGAAGTCACGAAACCGGTCGTGTTCCTGGTAAAGTTTGCGGCGGTCACCGCGGGCTTAGAGTATGTGAGAGGGGGAATGTTTCATCGTTTGTCTTCCAGTACTGACAACTCGTGCCAATCAGCTGCTATGATATGTATTTGAGAGAAGTAACAGGGGTTCGTGAACGCTCGTTGAAGAGGTAGTCACCTCGAAACGCGGTAATAGTCTTAGGAAGGAAGACCAAATTAAATTGAGTTGTTCTCTTATAACGCAATGAGTAGAAGAAAACTGGCATTTAAATCATTTATATAATTATTGTGATGTTATCTCATATTCAGTGGTCCAATTAAACATAAGGGAAAATACTATTATCAGTCAAAGTGATTAAAACCAACACTTCACCACGCAAATATACACTCCTGGAAATGGAAAAAAGAACACATTGACACCGGTGTGTCAGACCCACCATACTTGCTCCGGACACTGCGAGAGGGCTGTACAAGCAATGATCACACGCACGGCACAGCGGACACACCAGGAACCGCGGTGTTGGCCGTCGAATGGCGCTAGCTGCGCAGCATTTGTGCACCGCCGCCGTCAGTGTCAGCCAGTTTCCCGTGGCATACGGAGCTCCATCGCAGTCTTTAACACTGGTAGGTAGCATGCCGCGACAGCGTGGACGTGAACCGTATGTGCAGTTGACGGACTTTGAGCGAGGGCGTATAGTGGGCATGCGGGAGGCCGGGTGGACGTACCGCCGAATTGCTCAACACGTGGGGCGTGAGGTCTCCACAGTACATCGATGTTGTCGCCAGTGGTCGGCGGAAGGTGCACGTGCCCGTCGACCTGGGACCGGACCGCAGCGACGCACGGATGCACGCCAAGACCGTAGGATCCTACGCAGTGCCGTAGGGGACCGCACCGCCACTTCCCAGCAAATTAGGGACACTGTTGCTCCTGGGGTATCGGCGAGAACCATTCGCAACCGTCTCCATGAAGCTGGGCTACGGTTCCGCACACCGTTAGGCCGTCTTCCGCTCACGCCCCAACATCGTGCAGCCCGCCTCCAGTGGTGTCGCGACAGGCGTGAATGGAGGGACGAATGGAGACGTGTCGTCTTCAGCGATGAGAGTCGCTTCTGCCTTGGTGCCAATGATGATCGTATGCGTGTTTGGCGCCGTGCAGGTGAGCGCCACAATCAGGACTGCATACGACCGAGGCACACAGGGCCAACACCCGGCATCATGGTGTGGGGAGCGATCTCCTACACTGGCCGTACACCACTGGTGATCGTCGAGGGGACACTGAATAGTGCACGGTACATCCAAACCGTCATCGAACCCATCGTTCTACCATTCCTAGACCGGCAAGGGAACTTGCTGTTCCAACAGGACAATGCACGTCCGCATGTATCCCGTGCCACCCAACGTGCTCTAGAAGGTGTAAGTCAACTACCCTGGCCAGCAAGATCTCCGGATCTGTCCCCCATTGAGCATGTTTGGGACTGGATGAAGCGTCGTCTCACGCGGTCTGAACGTCCAGCACGAACGCTGGTCCAACTGAGGCGCCAGGTGGAAATGGCATGGCAAGCCGTTCCACAGGACTACATCCAGCATCTCTACGATCGTCTCCATGGGAGAATAGCAGCCTGCATTGCTGCGAAAGGTGGATATACACTGTACTAGTGCCGACATTGTGCATGCTCTGTTGCCTGTGTCTATGTGCCTGTGGTTCTGTCAGTGTGATCATGTGATGTATCTGACCCCAGGAATGTGTCAATAAAGTTTCCCCTTCCTGGGACAATGAATTCACGGTGTTCTTATTTCAATTTGCAGGAGTGTAGTATCGCAACTGTTAGGTGGCTGAGGACGGCAGCAGTCTGAGAAATGCCAGCCGACACGAAGTGTTCCCGATGACGCCGACATTGAAGACATTTAACGATCAGTAGTTGGGGGCTGGCGGCCAACTTATCGCACCCTGCTGTATTTGGGGCTCGCCGGCTGGTGTGGCCGAGCGGTTCTAGGCGCTACAGTTTGGAACCGCGCTGCTGCTACGGTCGCATGTTCGAATCCTGCCTCGGGCATGGATGTGTATGATGTCTTTAGGTTAGTTAGGTTGAAGTAGTTCTAAGTTCTAGGGGACTGATGACCTCAGATGTTAAGTATCATAGTGCTCAGAGCCATTTGAACCACTTTGTATTTGGGGCTCACACCATACTACTTTACGTAGACTGCCGGTTATCAATAAGACCGGTACATATGCGGCCCGAGTTGCCGCCCCACAATGTCAGTATTGGCTCTTGAGCAAATAGTTTGACGGTCACTGATTCAGAAGACGCAAAAGATCTACTAAAGAGATTGCCTACATAATGCTTTTCGTCCTCTTTTGGAGTACTGTTGCGTGTTATGGGATCCTTACCAGATTGAATTGACAGAATACACAGAAAAAGTTCGCAGAAAGGCAGATCGTTTCGCTTGTCACTAAACAGAGGATAGAGTGTCAGGGAGATAATGAGAGAATTGGGGTGGCAGTCATTAAAATGAAGGCGTTTTTCGTTGTGGCGGGGCTTTTCATGAAATTACAATAAATAGCTTTCTCCTCTAAATACCGAAATATTTTGTTGGGTCCCACCTACATAGGGAGAAATTAGAACTATGCTAAAATGAGAGAAGTCGGAGCTCCGAGGGAAAGATTTAAGTTCGATTTTCCCAGGTGCTATTCGAGAGTGGAACGATAGAGAAATACACTGAAGAGCCAAAGAAACTGGTACACCTGCCTAATATCGTGTAGGACTCCCGTGAGCACGCAGAAGTGCCGCAACACGACGTGGTATGGACTCGACTAATGTCCGAAGTAGTGCTGGAGGGAAGTGATACCATGTATCCGGCAGGGCTGTCCATAAATCCGTAAGAGTAACACGTTGCAAGGCGTCCCAGATATGCTCAATAACGTTCATGTCTGAGGAGTATGGTTGCCAGGGGAAGTGTTTATTCTCAGAAGTGTGTTCCTGGAGCCATTATGTAGCAATCCTGAACGTGTATGGTGTCGATTGTCCTGCAGTTATTCCTTGGGGATGCACAACGGACATGAATGGCTGCAGATGGTCATACAGGTTGTTTACGTGCGTGTCACCCGCCAGAGTCGTATGTAGACGTATCAGGGGTCCCATATCATTCCAACTGCACATTCCACACACCATTACAGAGCCTCCATTAGCTTGATCAGTCCCCTGCTGACATTCAGGGGCAATGGATTCATGAGGTTGTCCCGATACCCGTACGCGTCCATCCGCTCCATAATATCTGAAGCGACACTCGTCCGACTAGGCAACTTGTTTCCATTCGTCAACAGTCCAATGTCCGTGATGACGGGCTGACGCGCGGGATTAGCCGAGCGGTCTAGGGCGCTGCAGTCATGTACTGTGCGGCTGGTCCCGGCGGAGGTTCGAGTCCTGCCTCGGGTATGGGTGTGTGTGTTTGTCCATAGGATAATTTAACTTAAGTAGTGTGTAAGCTTAGGGACTGATGACCTTAGCAGTTAAGTCCCATAAGATTTCACACACATTTGAACATTTTTTTGATGATGGGCCCAGGCGAGGCGTAAAGCTTTGTGTCGTGCAGTCATCAAAGGTACACGAGTGGGCCTTCGTTGAATGATTCGCATGCTCACACTTGTTGATGGCCCAGCATTCATATCTGGAGCAGCTGAAGGATTGCATTTCTGTCACTTTGAACGATTCTCTTCACCCGTCGTTGGTCCCGTTGTTTCAGGATCATATTCCGGCCGCAGCGGAATCAAGACTAACGCTTCACATACAAACTGCGCAGGCACGCCGACATCCCAGATTTTAATATTCTCAGATTCGCATCAGACGGATCTCGCGAACCAGGCGATCGGAGCACCTGCGCGGCCTCGCTGCTTTATATCTTTCCAATCGATTTTTTTTCACCCTGTACTGCCACTGCACTCGTAATACACAGAAGAGCCAAAGAAAGTGGTACACCTGCATAATATCATGTAGGGTCCCCGCGAACACGCAGAAGTGCCGCAACCCGACGTGGCATGGACTCGACTGATGTAGTGCTGGAGGGAACTGACGCCATGAATCCTGCACGGCTGCCCATAAATATAAATCCATAAGAGTACCGTGGGGGGGGGGGGGAGGATGGAGATCTCTTCCGAACAGCACATTCCAAGGCATGTTTATGTCTGGGGAGTTTGGTGGCCAGCGGAAGTGTTTAAATTAAGAAGAGTGTTCCTGGAGTCAATCTGTAGCAATTCTGGATGTGTGGAGTGTCGCATTGTCCTGCTGGAGTTGCCCAAGTCACTCTGAATGCACAATGGACATGTATGGATGCAGGTGATTAGACAGGATGCTACGTACGTGTCACCATTCCGAGTCGTATCAAGACGTATCAGGGGCCCTATATCACTCCACCTGCACACGCCCCACGCCATTACAGAGAGCCTCCACATGTTGCTGACAAGCAGGGTCCATGGATTCATGAGGTTGTTCCCATACCTGTACACGTCCATCCGCTCTATAAAATTTAAAACGAGACCAATCCGATCAGGCAACATGTTTCCAGTCGTCAACCGTCCAATGTAGATGTTGATGAGCCCAGGCGAGGCGTAAAGCTTTGTGTCGTGATATCGATGATGTTTCGTTGAATGGTTCGCTCGCTGACACATGTTTATGGCCACCACTGAAATCTGCAGCAATTTGCGGAAGGGTTGCCCTTCTGTCACGTTGAATGATTCTCTTCAGTCGTCGTTGGTCCCTTTCTTCCAGGATCTTTCTCCGGCCGCAGCGATGTCGAAGATTTGCTGTTTTGTCGGATTCCTGATATTCACGGTACACTCGTGATATGGCCATACGGGAAAATCCACACTTCATCGCTACATTGGAGGTGCTGTGTATCATCGCTCGTGCGCCGACTATAGCACCAAGTTCAAACTCACTTAAATCTTGATAACCTCCCATTTGCCGGCCGCTGTGGCAGAGCAGTTCTAGGAGATTCAGTCCGGAACCACGCTGCTACTACGGTCGCAGGTTCGAATCCTGCCTCGGGCATGGATGTATGTGATGTCCTTACGTTAGTTTGGTTTAAGTAGTTCTAAGTCTAGGGAACTGATGATCTCAGCCGTTAAGGCCCTTAGTGCTTACAGCCATTTGAAGCGCTTGCAGCGATGTCGGAGGTTTCATGTTTTACCGGGTTGCTGATATTCACGGTACACTCGTGAAATGGTCGTACGGGAAAATCCTCTCTTTATGGCTACCTCGGAGATGCTGTGTCCCATTGCTCGTGCGCCGACTATAACACCACGTTCAAACTCACTTAAATCTTCGTAACCAGTCATTTTAGCCGCAGTAACCGGTCTAACAACTGCGCCGGACACTTGTCGTCTTATATAGGCGTTGCCGACCGCAGCCTCTTTACATATCTCTGTATTTTAATACGCATGCCTATATCAGTTTTTTTGGCGCTTCAGTGTAGTATCAAAGTGGTTCCATGAAGCCTCTACCAAACACTTAAGTGTGAATTTCTGAGTGTCAAGTAGACGCAGACCACTGGCGCTCGCCTGCCGAGCGGCTGCTCGTGCACGCATGGACGCTTCTTCAACTACTCAGCAGAGTCCGTATAGGCGATGGCTAGCGTCAGCTATGTCTACAGTGCCAGAGTGCCAATGCGGGAGGGGCGAGCACAGCAACAGCCTGCAGTCTGTCGTGTTGTTGTGCTCCCGCCAAAGCACCACTACACTCAGCAGTGTCCTCGTGCTGCGTCATGGCTGCAGCCATGCATAGCGTCGCGCCGCCATGCCCCGTGCAGACTGTGTGAAGGGCGCCAGGTCACGGCTCGTTGGTAGCGCGTAGCTGGCTGTCCCATTTACTGGGCGTTCCCTGTTGTTTCGTCGCAGCAGAACGTTCCTTCGTCTCGTCCGGGAGCAACTGTGCCGTCGCCCGAAGTCTCACTGCGCCCTCGGCCAGAATCCACCAGCTCTTTCACGACTAAAGACGCAATGCACAGGCCACAGTGATCGCCTCAAATGTACAGAAATACAAACACAGTCTAGTTAACTTTTTTTTATTGGACAATCCGTCTGGATCTTTATTAGGTCACACCCACATCCATTAATGTTAATCTTTCAAGCATGCGTGTAACTTGTGTTTTCTTTTTTTTTTTTTAGACTTTTACTTTAAAACGTTAGCTTATCATGAAGGTGACTTTTATTATATAACGGCGCTGAAGTCTGTTGTCAGCCACATGACAATGTGCGTAAATTTCCTTGTAGTTCAATTCCACAACTAAAGTAGTTTTCCAACCTACGCTCCATATTAATTCTGTATGATTTGCTTCACATTGCTTTAATGTTATTTTGTGTATTAGCACTGTATATAATTTACGTCGCTTTACAAGTATTCTACCGTCATACCACCTTTTTTCTTCCTTTTTAGTAAATAATTGATCTGAGGACAGCCTAAAAAAGAACGGACCCGCAAAATTACAGACCAGTATCCCTAACTTCTGTTTGCTGCAGAATCCTTGAACATATTCTCAGTTCGGATATAGTAAACTTTCTTGAGACTGAGAAGCTTATGTCCACGAATCAGCATGGTTTTAGAAAGTATCGCTCGTGAGGAACTCAGCTTCCCCTTTTCTCACTTGATATACTGCGAACTATGGATGAAGGGCAACAGGAGGTTCCATGAAACTTCCTTGCAGATTAAAACTGTGTGCCGGACCGACACTCGAACTCGGGACCTTTGCCTTTCGCGGGCAAGTGCTCTACCAACTGAGTTACCCAAGCACGACTCACGGCCCGTCCTCACAACTTTACTTCTGCCAGAACATCGTCTCCTACGTTCCAGACTTTACAGAAGTTCTCGCGCTAACCTAGCCGGAGAGCTTCTGTAAAGTTTGGAAAGTAGGAGACGATGTTCTGGCAGAAGTAAAGCTGTGAGGACGGGGCGTGAGTCGTGCTTGGGTAACTCAGTTGGTAGAGCACTTGCCCGAGAAAGGCAAAGGTCCCGAGTTCAAGTCTTGGTCCGGCACACAGTTTTAATCTGCCAGGAAGTTTCACATTAGCGCACATTCCGCTGGAGAATGAAAATCTCATTCAGGAGATTCCATATTTCTAGACTTACGGAAAGCATTTGAGACGGTGCCCCATTGCAAGCTGTTAACAAAGGTATAGAGCATATGGAAGAAGGTCACAGATATGTGAATGGCTCGAAGACTTTTTAAATAATAGAACCCAGTATGTTGTCTTAGACGGCGAGTGTCGTCAGGAGTGCCCCAGGGAAGTGTGAAAGGACCGCTGTTGTTCGCTGTACACATAAGTAATTTAGGACAGGGTGAACAGCAATCTGCAGTTGTTTGCTGATGATTTCTACGGCTACGGTAAGGCGTCGAAGTTCAGTGACAGTAGGAAGATGGAAGACGACTTAGACAAAATTTCTAGTTTTCCCTAATATGGAAAAATGTAATTTAATACGGACGAGTAGAAACATTCAACCTGTAATGTTCTGGCACTGTGTTACTGGTACCCTGCCAGTTAAATCGTTTAAATATCTCGGCGTATCGTTGCAAAGCGATATGACATGGGACGAGCATCTGAGAACTGTGGTAGGGAAGGCGAGTGGTCGACTTCGGTTTGTTGGGAGAATTTTAGTAAAGAGTGGTTCACCGGTAAAGGAGGCAGCATATAGGACGCTGTCGCGACATGTTCTTGAGTACTGCTCCAGTGTCTGGGGTTAGTACCAGGTCGGATTGAAGGAAGACATCGAAGCAATTCAGAGGCGGACTGCTATATTTGCTACCGGTAGGTTCGAACAACACGTAAGTGTTACGGAGCTGCTTCGGAGACCCAAATGGGAATCGCTGCAGGGAAGACGACATTCTTTTCGAGGAACACTTTGAGAAAATTTAGAGAACCGGCATTTGAAGCTGACTGCCGAAAGATTCTACTGCCAACATACATTGCGCGTAAGGACCACGAAAAGAAGATACGAGAAATTAGGGCTCACCCGGAGGCGTATAGATAGTCGTTTTTCCCTCGCTCTATTTGCGAGTGGAGCAGGAAAGGAAATGACTAGTAGTGGTACAGGGTACCCTCCGCCATGCACCGTACGGTGACTTCCTGAATATCTGTGTAGATGTAGAAGTAGATGCAAAAGAAAGGGTCGAAGCCGATTGTTCAATCAAATAAAATGAGCGACCTAGACGGTGTTTGTTTTTCTATACCACGAGCTCTTGGCGTGCGAGTCAAATTACGCGCCGTGTTCAATAAAAGAAATTATTCAGGTAGTGAAGGGAGACGAAAATTTAATAGTGATGGGTGACTGGAATTCGAGAATAGGAAAAGGGAGAGAAGGAAACATAGTAGGTGAATATGGATTGGGGCTAAGAAATGGAAGAGGAAGCCGCCTGATAGAGTTTTGCACAGTGCATAACTTAATCATAGCTAATACTTGGTTCAAGAATCATGAAAGAAGGTTGTATACATGGAAGAATCCTGGAGATTCTAGAAGGTATCAGATAGATTATATAATGGTAAGACAGAGATTTAGGAACCAGGTTTTAAATTGTAAGACATTTCCAGGAGCAGATGTGGACTCTGACCACAATCTATTGGTTATGAAATGTAGATTAAAACTGAAGAAACTGCAAAAAGGTGGGAATTTAAGGAGATGGGATCTGGATAAACTGAAACAATCAGAGGTTGTACAGAGTTTCAGGGAGAGCGTAAGGGGACAATTGACAGGAATGGGGGAAAGAAATACAGTAGAAGAAGAATGGGTAACTTTGAGGGATAAAATAGTGAAGGCAGCAGAGGATCAAGTAGGAAAAAAGACGAGGGCTAGTAGAACTCCTTGGGCAACAGAAGAAATACTGAACTTAATTGATGAAAGGAGAAAATACAAAATTGCAGTAAATGAAGTAGGCAAAAAGGAATACAAACGTCTCAAAAATGAGATCGACAGGAAGTACAAAATGGCTAAGCAGGGATGGCTGGAGGACAACTGTAAGGATGTAGAGGCTTATCTCACTAGGGATAAGATAGATACTGCCTACAGGAAAATTAAAGAGACCTTTGGAGAAAAGAGAACCACTTGTATGAATATCAAGAGCTCAGATGGAAACCCAGTTCTAAGCAAAGAAGGGAAAGCAGAAAGATGGAAGGAGTATATAGAGGGTCGATACAAGGGCGATGTACTTGAGGACAATATTATGGAAATGGAAGAGGATGTAGATGAAGATGAAATGGGAAATACGATTTGCGTGAAGAGTTTGACAGAACACTGAAAGACCTGAGTCGAAACAAGGCTCCGGGAGTAGACAACATTCCACTAGAACTACTGATGGCCTTGGGAGAGCCAGTCATGACAAAACTCTACCATCTGGTGAGCAAGATGTATGAGACAGGCGAAATACCCTCAGACTTTAAGAAGAATATAATAATTCCAATTCCAAAGAAAGCAGGTGTCGACAGAGGTGAAAATTACCGAACTATCAGTTTAATAAGTCACTGCTGCAAAATATTAACGCGAATTCCTTGCAGACGAATGGAAAAACTGGTAGAAGCCGACCTCGGGGAAGATCAGTTTGGATTCCGTAGAAATATTGGAACACGAGAGGCAATACTGACCTTACGACTTATCTTAGAAGAAAGATTAAGGAAAGGCAAACCTACGTTTCTAGCATTTGTGGACTTAGAGAAAGCTTTTGACAATGTTGACTGGAATACTCTCTTTCAAATTGTAAAGGTGGCAGGGGTAAAATACATGGAGCGAAAGGCTATTTACAATTTGTACAGAAACCAGATGGCAGTTACAAGAGTCGAGGGGCATGAAAGGGAAGCAGTGGTTGGGAAGGGAGTGAGACAGGGTTGTAGCCTCTCCCCGATGTTATTCAATCTGTATATTGAGCAAGCAGTAAAGGAAACAAAATAAAAATTCGGAGTAGGTATTAAAATCCATGGAGAAGAAATAAAAACTTTGAGGTTCGCCGATGACATTGTAATTCTATCAGAGACCGCAACGGACTTGGAAGAGCATTTGAACGGAATGGACAGTGTCTTGAAAGGAGGATATAAGATGAACATCAACAAAAGCAAAACGAGGTTAATGGAATGTAGTCGAATTAAGTCGGGTGATGCTGAGGGAATTAGATTAGGAATTGAGACACTTAAAGTAGTAAAGGAGGTTTACTATTTGGGGAGCAAAATAACTGATGATGGTCGAAGTAAAGAAGATATAAAATGTAGACTGGCAATGGCAAGGAAAGCGTTTCTGAAGGAGAG
This sequence comes from Schistocerca americana, assembly GCF_021461395.2. Taxonomy (NCBI): domain Eukaryota; kingdom Metazoa; phylum Arthropoda; class Insecta; order Orthoptera; family Acrididae; genus Schistocerca; species Schistocerca americana. Next base: position 515,516,100 of record NC_060121.1, on the reverse strand, counting down.
AAATTTGTTAACATCGAGTATAGATTTAAGTGTCAGGAAGTCGTTTCTGAAAGTGTTTGTATGGAGTGTAGCCATGTATGGAAGTGAAACATGGACGATAAATAGTTTGGACAAGAAGAGAATAGAAGCTTTCGAAATGTGGTGCTACAGAAGAATGCTGAAGATTAGATGGGTAGATCACATAACTAATAATGAAGTATTGAATAGAATTGGGGAGAAGAGGAGTATGTGGCACAACTTGACAAAAAGAAGGGACCGGGTAGTAGGACATGTTCTGAGGCATCAAGGGATCTCAAATTTAGCATTGGAGGGCAGCGTGGAGGGTAAAAATCGTAGAGGGAGACCAAGAGATAAATACACTAAGCAGATTCAGAAGGATGTGGGTTGCAGCAAGTTCTGGGAGATGAAGAAGCTTGCACAGGATAGATTAGCATGGAGAGCTGCATCAAACCAGTCTCAGGACTGAAGACCACAACAACAACAACAACAACAACATTCAAATGGTTCAAATGGCTCTGAGCACTACGGGACTTTATCTTCTGAGGTCATCAGTCCCCTAGAACTTAGAACTACTTAAACCTAACTAACCTAAGGACATCACACACATCAATGCCCGAGGCAGGATTCGAACCTGCGACTGTAGCGATCGTGCGGTTCCAGAGGGTAGCGCGTAGAACCGCTCGGCCACTCCGGCCAGCACGCGCCGTATTGCTCCACAGGTTATGTAGCTTCGATCTGCGATACAGGGATACACTTGCTAATGCGTACCTGCAAAATTATATCATTGTACGACACTGTAGTTCAGGAGATATGACATTATAAACATTGATGTGGGTAAACAATGTGATATGTGAAAAACTAACGTTTCTTAAAACAGAGCTAAAATTATCCAGTCTATACTCATCCAGTTTTGGGTTCGACTTTTTCATTAGTCTGTGGGTGAATGAACCGAAACTAATAAAACAAACATAATTAGGATTTTGCGTCTTGAACTATGAACGTTTTACGTTCTTGACGTCAAGTACTGACCATACTAATCATATGCTTGAACATATTTTATATGTGGGAGTTTGATTCTTGAATTAGGGGTGGGTGTTTACTGATTACTTTCTAAGTTGGAACAACTTTTCAGTATTCTGTTAGTAATTCCATCAACACCATATGAGCTTTCAGTTTTTAGAACTTCCATAATTGCAATAATTTCAGTTGGTTGTTTGATTTGGGGGAGGGGATTAATCAGCGAAGTCATCGGTCCTCTCGAATTAGGGAAGGGTGTCGTGCCCTTTCAAAGGAACCATCTCGGAATTTGCCTGAAACGATTTAGGAAAATCACAGAAAACCTAAATCAGGATGGTCGGACTCGAGTTTGAACCGTCGTCCTCCCGAATGCGAGTCCAGTGTGCTAACCACTGTGCCACCTCGCTCGGTATAATTTCAGTGAAAGCTGTTGGTACTGGTTGTGGTAGCTTGAGTTTTCTTGGCATGACGTTTTTAATACACTCTCTTGTTTCTTCAACTGAACCATTTAATCCTAGTTTTGCTGCTGCAGTTGGAAAGAGAATGTTAAAAATACTTGCAACTTGTGAATTATCAGTTACAATATAGTCATTTCCTTTAATTGTGATGGTACTGTTGTGCACTATCTGGTTGTCCTGTTTCCCATTTCATTCACGCATAGTTTTAATCTCATTATCAGGATTATTAATTTTTTCAGTGTGTGCATATTTCTGGGTATCTTAATGACTTCCCTTCAAATATTTCAGTATTTTTTGTAGAATGCATGTAACGTCGGACATTGATTTGGTATGGCCGTTGTATCAATTTCCCCTTCCTCCCACATGAGATTTTATTCGCTTTAATTATCCCTGTCTTACTTCCTTTCGTAATGGACTTTCTGCATAACTTTTTAGGAAAGCGGCTTTAAAATACTGACACAAATTTACTATGGAACACTGAATTTTACACGAGTTTCTCTTTCTATATATACTTCCTTCCATAACATGGTATCCTGGTCTCATTAATAATACTCACCATTTGTATGAAAATACATCAGAGCTTTAACGTGCTACATTGTTTATTACCTTAGGCATCAAATCAAGGAATCCATTAAGAATTAGAAACACATTAATTGTTTCATCCTGAGCACTGTCTGTACAAAAAGGTTATCAACGAAGGTCGTGTTATCTTCATGCATACGAGTTGGAAACTTCATTACTGAAATCAGCCACAAACAGCGAAATAATGTTTTAAAATCATTTTTTCTGTTCGTGTCTTTTCAGACATCTACATTGAAAACTATGCAAGCTACTAATGTTTCTTCCCGTCTGACAAGTAGTTCAATAATGCATCTATACGTCTCATAAACAGCTGAAAGTTTCCTTGAGTGGGCCTACAGACGGTGGAATTTACGGTAACAACTCACAAGCACATGCTTCCGGATTCTAATCTAAAAAACTGCTTGTTTCAACATTTTAAACTTTGTGTCCAACTTTTACATATAGTGGAACTCCACCTTTTCCATGCTTTCACGAAAATGACCCTAGTCTGTAATCGCTCATACATTGACGGAAAAAATATCGCAACACCAAAAAGTAATGGATACAGAGTGATGAAATTTTGAGAATAAATTTGTCTAGGTAACATATTTTAGTGATTAACATTGCAGGATCACAGAAACTGGAATATACAATCTACCTTGTTTTTCAGCCCCCTAGTAGTCTGATGAAACAAACTAATTTTACTTTTCTGGAAACTGTTACATATATTACTGTTCTATTCTTCTCTAATTTCTTTCAAGATAGTCTGTCTAAAACCGGACTCTAACTTAAAAAATGTGCCTCTCTGAACCAGTAAGCACGGGATAAGCCTTTGCAAAGGTGAAATGCTGCTACATTAAAACCGGTGTAACCGCCAGAATGTTGTATACAAGTATGCAACCGTGCACGCATTGTGTTGTTACAGGCCTGTTGCACTTGGTCGATCACTATTTCATCATTTCTCTCACATACATATCTTTTTGGTCAGTGTGTATTTAAAAAATCTTGTATATACCCCGTATGTTTACTATATGCTTTTAGGTTCTTAAGAACATTAACACGTCATCAAGGTATTTTTTAAGAAAATTAACACATTATGAAGGTTTTTCTCACTTATTTGAGGGCGCTGACACATGCACACGTGTCACACGGTTGACCACACAACTCTCTTTGTTGTTGTTGACTTCAGTCTTAAGATTGGTTTTATGTATCTCCCACTGCTATTCTACCCTTGCAAGCCTCTTCGTCTCCAAATAACCTACATCCATTTGTACATGTTTACTTTCTTTATAGCTACGTTTGTACAATATATGGCAGTGAAAGACAGCGAACGCCGCAAACAGTTATATTTTTTTCATCGTGATTATTTTTCTTAACAACAGCTTGAGACTGGACGTTCCAGGTAGTACTGCCCGAGTGAGTCAAGATTTCGGATGAGAATTTCTGTAAAACCTGTAGATTTCTGTTGCTCTGGTTAAAAGAATCTTGTTTCAAGGTTCGAGAATTGCCTGGATAATGGTGGTGAGCGTGTAGGAAAGCTTAGTAGGAGCAGTGTATTTGAGTACCTGTGATAAAATTTTGATCTGCTTCTTGTCTTATTTTTAAAGTGAATTGATCCTTCCTTCATGAAACGCCTCCTTTACGGTTGGTAAAACACTGAGCAATGGAAATAATACAGCTGTCCCGAGGCGCAAACATAAATCACTCTTCCGTCAGCTTCCATAGTAATCCAAATGCAACGCAAACTTCGAAAGACACACATCGCACTTGCCTCAGCTTTATCTGTATTACATATCTGCTGCTTCGCCTCTGATACCGGATACCAGTGCAAACGGAAGCAGATGAAATGTCAACAGCATGGAGCAGCAGAATAAATGCAGAAAGCCCGCCTGACTAAGCGGAAGTTACGTAAACAAACCCGACTCAGCGGAAGGGAACTTGCACGTAACAAAGATAAAACAATAGTGCTATCAAAAACAGTGTGTCAGAGAATACAAGTCAGTCAAATGCCGCCTCTAAGCCGATGAAGTCAGTACCAATATTCATAACCAGACGACATGGACGAAAATATTAAACCTTACGATAGATTCGAACAAATATTTGATCTGTGTACACAGCAGAAAAGCAAGTTACCAAGTGACAGGCACACCATTAATTATCAATGAAAAACAACTAAGGAACTTATGCTCTACACTATATGATGCCAAAGTTAGAACCCTCTGAAACTGTCAAGAATGAGAACGAAGCAGGTGACTCTATATTCAGGGAATACTTGCATACTCTTTTGTGAAATAATGTGACACTGCCCGACGGATTAAAACTTTATGCTGTACAAAAGTTGGATGCAGACCCATGCCTTTTGCGGACATTGTTCCACCGGATGAGCTTTCCAGAGAGCAATCACAACCCGCCTTTGCAGCTTAGATTTGGTCTCAGGAGAGAACTACTGACACAAAGAAATGGAAGAGGTGACACAGATTACTGATGCTTTGAGTGTGCCGTGTAAACCAATAAAAGAGGCTGTGACAGGCTGGAAGGAAGTGGAAGATGACATCAAGCCAATTTTTTAAATTCAATATGTTTAGTTGATAGAAGATAAACTCTACTGAATAGTGAGGTGAACAACATATTACATCTAAATCTACTTCAACGTCTACATCTAAAATTTGCAAAGCAATGAAATGCAGGGTGAGTCACTAACTATTGCCACCAAGAATAACTCCGAAAGTATGATAGGAGCTGAAAAGTTTGTGGGACAAAAGTTGCGTGGGACAACGGGAGCCATAATATGACGTTGGGTTTTTGTTGCTAGGTGTGGTCGCTTCAGAGATATGAAGGCCAACTTTTTTTTTTAATGGGATGCTACAGTTTGGTACAATTTTCTGATAGCGGCTATCGAGGCGAATCCTATGATTTGTAACAGTAAGCTCTTTGAAGGTCAACGAAGGTGAAAAAGGTGGCATGAACGTCCATTTACAGAAGGTGTTTGAAGAGATACCATTGCTATCAATGCAGAGCTGCAATCTTCTTATCATGGGTTAAGTGGTAGTCCTTATCACATCGGCACTTATCGAATCATATGCTCTGACAATTTTCTCTCGCATATCTTTAGGTGTAGTTGGAACGTCTTTATAAACAATGTCTTTCACGAATCCCCGCAAGAATAAAAACCAGAGCTGTCAAGTCTGGTGAACGAGCCGGCCACGACACATCTCCTCCGCGTCCAATCCAATGATTTGGGAATTGTCTCTGCAACTCATTTCTAGCCATCAGCGAATAATGTGCCGGACACCCATCGTATTGATACCACATTCTGTTCCTTGTTCCTAAAGGTATTTTTTTTCAATAACAGACCTAATGTTTCTTGCAGGAATGTGGTGTACTTCCTATCATCAGGACCTTGGCCGTCTTCCAAAAGGCAGGGAAGTGTTGGTGTTTAAGTATGGCATTCGTGATGTGTGTAAGGTATTCTACAGCTTTATCCGTGAACTCCTAGAGGACATGGTTTTGAATGCCATCGTGACCAGGAGCCTTCCTAGCTGTGTTAAGCATGATGACCCATTTGACTTCAGCTTTGGTAGCCTGTCGGATGTCGTTGCCCGATGATTGGGCCAAGATGCGTGTAACCGCCTGGTCGGTAGCAAGTATGAACGCTGGGTGTGAGAGATCCAGGTTTGGTGTGAATGACGTTGCAAGTGTGAGAGCCAGTGTGGAACGAGTCCGGTATTTATGCCTACGTTGTGCTAGGCGTTCCCTCTGCGGTCCGCGCCGCGTCTGGCACTCTGTCCGTGGTGTGCGCCGACCAGTACCAACGGCTGTAGCGTTTTCTTCCAGCCACGACTGTTCCGAACGCTGTGCGCGTACTTTGTGGTTATTATCCGCTGTCAATATAGCTGTATTAAGTTCTGAATGGCGTCCAAGCCGTGCTAGACGTTTTATCTTCCGATTGTCGTCATTTGAGTCCTTCTGTGTATTTGTATTAGGACGTTTTGCTACCGTGCTGCCCCCCCCCCCCTCCCCCCTCCCAGGAGCGGCTGCAGCGTTATTTTCAGGCCGATTATGTTCAAATCGTCGCTCGAGACTCAGAAGAGCGTCCTCAGATACCGTGTCTGTTGTTTGAGGTGCCATTTCACGTACGTCCTTTGTTACATGTACTGGGCTGTTATCTCTAATTCCATCATTATACTTGTGTCAGTGTTCTACAAAAATAGGTACTCTTCTCGAGATCTTCAAAAGGCGCTGCGCCCCAACGAGAGGCTCCTGAAGAGATACGTGAAATGCCACCTCCAGAGGCAGGACCTGCTGGACAGGTCTGGTGAGGTGTCTTCCACCGGCAGTGTGGGACTCCATCTCCTCCTACTTTCAGCTCCTGCACTCTTGCCTTGTTCCACATGTGCCGTGGGAGAAACACTACTTGCAGAAGGAAGACGTCACCAATTCGGATTCTCACAGAGCTTCCATGTGGCCGTTACATTCTGTGGAAGTTGGCGCAATAGTGTGAGATACTCCTTTACACAGCTCTTCCGAAAATTTCCTGCTGATTTCTGACGGAGTCCGAATTTTTTCGTCAAGTCTACTGGATTCGTTGGCTCCGGTCCCGTTGGCGTGTCAGAAGTCCCTCCTCACGAGGAAGTGTGCTGGAGTGAGCATTTAGTCTTCAGTTTGAGAGTTCACGGCGGTTTCAGTACTTATGAGCACAGTCTGTAGCCTGCCTCCGCCCACACCGTTGGGAAACATCTAATGATTGACTGGACCATCCATTCCCAAAATCCGCCTCACGAAGCTGAACTTGGAGCAATAAATTTCCAAGTTAAGACTTGTTGAGCGAGATATTGGTGGGTCTTATCAGCAGACATGGCTGTCCACAGTTTCGTTATCTCTTTGTCGGCTGCGTGGAACGTTTGGGCGCTGTGACTGTAGAAGGTGTGCGGAATGCCGCGTCTACCAATACATCTTTATAGTGTCAACACGAATCGACCTGTCCTAGCACGTGGAAATGGTACAATATAGCATTTAGGTTTTATCCTTCCTATTTCTGCGAACTGCGACGCTGCAGAATCAACGTCAGTCACCTGGGAGGATCTTTCCGATGTTACACGGTCGGCTGGTAGTGGAGCTTCTATTTCTTGATGGCGCACGATTTTACATGGGAGGCAGCGGTAAATAACCTCCTTCATCGCAAGACGGGCGTGTAGTCCCAGGAGGAGGATGAAGCTCTGAACTCACAATTCTCACTCCTTGATGATGTGAACGGATGTCAGCATATAAGATTACAAGTTTCGTAAAGTGTTAGTTTCTGTCTAGGATAATTGGATGTCGTTGTTCTGTGGTTAACTTGGCATAGTGCAGCCGATCAGCTAGACACAACAAATCCTCCTCCCAAAAAGGGTTGAGACTCTTTACTTTCGATCCATTTCGTAGTGGAGTGTTTTCCAGCAAAGCTTTGATTTCTTGAAAAAATCACAGTACGTGTACAGCTTTGATCCAATAACCTCAGGCTGCTGCCATTACTTCTGCTGTAAATTCACTGCATGTAAAAGTTGACTGGAATACTCTGTTTCAAATTCGGAAGGTGACAGGGGTCAAATACTGGGACCGAAAGGTTATTTACAATTTGTACAGAAATAAGATGGCAGAGTCGAGGGGCATGAAAGGCAAGCAGTGGTTTGGAAGGGAGTGAGACAGGGCTGTGGCGTATACCCAGTGTTATTTAATCTATATATTGAGCAAGTAGTAAAGGAAACAAATGAAAAATTCGGAGTAGGAATTAAAGTCCATGGAGGAGAAATAAAAACATTGAGGTTCGCCGATGGCATTGTAATTCTGTCAGAGACAGCAAAGGATCTGGAAGAGCAGCTGAACGGAATGGGCAGTGTCTTGAAAGGAGGATATAAGATGAACACCAACAAAAGCAAATCGAGGATAATGGTATGTAGTCGAATTAAATCAGGTGATGATGAGGGAATTAGATTAGGAAATGAGACACTTAAAGTAGTAGATTTGTTTTGTTATTTGGGGAGCAAAATAACTGATGATGGTCGAGGTAGAGAAGATATAAAATGTAGACTGGCAATGCCACGAAAATCGTTGCTGAAGCAGCGAAATTTGTTAACATCCAGTATAGATTTAAGTGTCAGGAAGTGTTTTCTAAAAGTATTTGTATAGAGTGTATGGCTGTGAAACATGGACGATAAATAGTTTTAGACAAGAAGAGAATAGAAGCTTTCGAAATGTGGTGCTACAGAAGAATGCTGAAGATTAGATGGGTAGATCACATAACTAATGAGAAGGTATTGAATAGAATTGGGGAGAAGAGAAATTTGTGGCGCGACTTGACTAGAAGAAGGGATCGGTTGGTAGGACATGTTCTGAGGGATCAACGGATCACCAAGTAAATATTGGAGGGCAGCGTGGAGGGTAAAAATCGTAGAAGGAGACCAAGAGTTGAATACACTAAGGAGATTCAGATGGATGTAGGGTGCAGTAGTTACTTGGATATCAAGAAGTTTGCACAGGACAGAGTAGCATGGAGAGCTGCATCAAACCAATCTCTGGGCTGATGACCACAACAACAGATTCACTGCGCAAGTTCTCTTTGTAAAGAAGATCGGAGAACGTGCGCTGTGCCTCTCAGTAGTTTCTAGTAGAAACTGAACCTTCCTCTATCTGTCACTATCTGGAGTGTCTCCGCATGAAGGACCGAGGATACGAGTGTAATTTTTTAGTTTCCGGCAAAGAAGCAAGTGCAAGGTACTCATTTGGCCAGCAACAGGGCTGTTGAGAAAGCCACCGCATGTTCATTGTACATAAGGTTTGAAACGTTCTTTCTCTTGACAGATGATCCGCAGTTTAATCTCTACTAAGGTCCCTTTGAATTTACGTGACCCTGTTGCATACAAAAGTGTCTCAAGTATTGGGATTATCCTTTAGCCGACCAAGCGTTGCTATAGAATCAGTCCGAAGAGTTGCTCTGCGTACGTCTGAGTTGGTAGCCTTGTAAAATAGGAGTCTCGTCTACATTAACGCTGCCAGTAATTCCAGTCGTGGCAGCGTAACCGTCTTCACGGGTGATAATCTGCTTTCATTACACATCAGTTCGACGTGAGACTTCGTACTTACAGTGCAGCTGAAACTATAATATCCGTACATACCCTATAATCAATAAAAATGGTTCAAGTGGCTCTGAGCACTATGGAACTTCTGAGGTCATTAGTCCCCTAGAACTTAGAACTAGTTAAACCTAACTAACCTAAGGACATCACACACATCCATGCCCGAGGCAGGATTCAAACCTGCGACCGTAGCGGTCTCGCGGTTCCAGACTGCAGCGCCTAGAACCGCACGGCCACTTCGGCCGGCTATAATCAATAGCTGGAACTACCCTGACCTATTCCACCTCACATAATGATCATTTTCTTTTTTCCATTATAACTGCCAGTATATGGCAGAGGCCGATCATGATTAAGAGCATGTTACTGTGTTTGGGCCCAAGAGAAATAAAATTGTCTCACATGACTAGTATATTGGGTGAGTTAGCATCTTGGGGTCCAGCAGAAGCAAAAAGAGATCTGCGGAAAGTTTCGAGGCAGAAGCTGTCTCGAGGTCTGACAGTTCGCCGATACTTCGAAGAAATGGCAATGGCTCCACTGCTTGAAGACGACTGTCCACATTGCTTTACTAGGTCCAGAGTTCAAGTGGTGGAAGTTTCGCTTCTATGGAGCTTCTACCTCAGGTCAACCTCCTCCTCCAGTCCCCGAAGAGAATATTAATCACGTAAACAAACTAGCAGCGGTGTATACTATTGCGTCAGAGAGGAATCCCCTATCTTGTCTACAACCATAGCACACACGGTAAGTGGGGTGGCTTTTCAATAAGAGGTGCAAGACAAAGAAAACATGGCTGCCTCCAACAAAGTAGAATGTACGGGACCGAATATGCTAGTGGGAAAGTTCAACAAGCAAATGGAGTTACTTCACAGCGGACAGTCCGTTTATTCAGTTGTTCGATGCAACGCATGCAGGGTAAAGCTGTGTACCGGACTAGGATTCGAGGAAATGCTATCGTTAACCGAAGTGTCCACGCAAGATTCACCTCCCGCCTCACTGCTCGCAATATCCAGCACGCCTTTTGGCAGAAGTATCGCCTCCGATAGATGAATATACTGATTAGAGTGACCCACAGCTTTAATTTCACAGAAAGTTTTAAAACAGCGCGCTCTGCCTTGCAGAATGGAAGACTCGTTTTGGAAACTGACACAAGGCTATGGGTGACTCATCCTTTGAAATTTTCTCTGTCATGAAATAATTATGTTGAATTCACCGTTCTTTAACAATCAAACAACAACTGCAAATATTGGCTCGAAATATGGTTGCTTTCGACTGAAAACTCTATTATTTTAACCTAAATTTTCACATACTGAATATTGATTCTGGTGGAAGGTAACATACTTTCGGTAGAACGTAGAACGGCTTGAAACTGATCGTCTATTTTCATTCCAGAAATTCTTTCCTTTTCTTTTTTTTTAACAGTCCGTTACAGTCCAATTAAGAACCAAGTCAAGATGACTATTTCTCTTTTCCTTCATTTTACCCCAAAACTCTTACATTTTCTTAAATGGGATCTTATCCACTCATCTGAGCATTCGACACCAGTTATTTTTCTGCTTTCTTTAGCTTCCTGAAAATCTCTGAATTTCTTGAATTCGAGTCTGAATTTGTATCTGTTGAGTCAGATCACCTGTTCTCTCTGCACTTCTTCTGAGTCCTTTTTTTTTGTCTTGCCCTCACACCACTTTTGTTTGTCCGTTTTCTTATTTTGGAAGAAGAGCCTGTCTGTTAATCTGTCTCTCTTTATTCTCTCTCGATGTCAATAGAACGAAACAGGTTTTTTCCTGATCTCGTAGCCGGCCGCGGTGGCCGAGCGGTTCTTGGCGCTTCAGTCCAGAACCGCGCGACTGCTACGGTCGCACGTTTGAATCCTGCCTCGGGCATGGATGTGTGTGATGTCCTTAGGTTAGGTTTAAGTAGTTCGAAGTTCTAGGGGACTGATGACCTCAGAAGTCCCATAGTGCTTAGAGCCATTTGAACCATTTTGAACCTGATCTCGTCTGCTATTTTAGGGCGGAATGAGTATATTTCCTTATTTGATCTCAAAACTCAATTGCCATCTTTGTTCTTGATTTGACCTAATATTTTTCAGAGGATTCCTCTCTCTGTCTTTCCCAAATCTTCTAATGCTCTTTTGTGTCCGATAAAAGGTAGTCTTTCCGACCCATAGAGGACTTCTGGTTTCACAGCTGTGTTCGAATTTCTTCATTTAACATCTTCAGAAAAAGATTTTCTATTGTGCATGTTTCATTCTTTAAGTCCTGGTTTTGACTGCTTCTTTTTCGCTTTTTGTGGTTCAAATGGCTCTGAGCAGTATGGGACTTAACTGCTGAGGTCATCAGTCCCCTAGAACTTAGAACTACTTAAACCTAACTAACCTAAGGACATGACACACATCCATGCCCGAGACAGGATTCGAACCTGGGACCATAGCGGTCGCGCGGTTCCAGACTGTAGCGCCTAGAACCGCACGGCCACTTCGGCCGGCTCGCTTTTTATGCTTATAGTTTCACCTAGATATTTAAAGCTTCCCATTTTCTTGATTTTGCCACACTTGGCTTTTAAAACTCTTGGTTAGTTTCATTGGTAAGGCATTCTGTCTTTTCGTACACTATTTGTAGGCCTCCCTTTCTGTTTGCTTCCGAAGTTTTAGCCTTCTTATTACTTTCTCTAATGTTCCACCTGTTATTACGAGATCGTCTGCAAAGGCCAAACAGTTTATTGCTACTCTCGATCTATCCAGTGTCGTGTAGTTACTAACGTTTTGTTTGTCTTCCTTTATTTTCCATTCTCTTAAAACTTTTTCCAGCACATCGCTGAATAATGATTGTGACAAACTGTTCCCTTGTCAGCCGGCCGAAGTGGCCGCGCGGTTCTGGCGCTGCAGTCTGGAACCGCGAGACCGCTACGGTCGCAGGTTCGAATCCTGCCTCGGGCATGGATGTGTGTGATGTCCTGAGGTTAGTTAGGTTTAACTAATTCTAAGTTCTAGGGGACTAATGACCTCAGTAGTTGAGTCCCATAGTGCTCAGAGCCATTTTTTTTGTTCCCTTGTGTAACTCCTGATCAGAAAGGACTAGAAGTTGTTCTAAGAAATTTAACTTCAGATGCTGTGTGTGTAAGAGGGTTCATAGTTATTTCCAGAGTTTTCGTATCTACTCTAAATTCCTTCAGGGTTTTGAGGAGGTAGTCTCTGTCTATTACATCACATTTCATTTTTAAAATCAACGAGTGTTAGTAGGAACTTTTTATTTGATATTTTCATCTGCCTTACTTTGTTTAATAGACTTCTTGGCAGATTAAAACTGTCTGCTGGAACGAGACCCGATCTCAGGACCTTTGCCTTTCGCGTGCAAGTGCTCTACCGACTGATTTACCCAGGCACGACTTACGAGCGGTCCTCATAGCTTTACTTCTGGTACTTCCGCCCGTACCACGTGTCCTGCCTTCCAAACGTCACAGAAGTTCTCCTGTGAACCTTGCAGGACTAGCAGTCCTGGAAGAGAGGATATGCGGAGACATGACTTAGCCACAGCCCGGGTATGTTTCCATTATGAAATTTTCACTCTGTAACAGTGTGCTGATTGAAAGGTAGAAGATGAGGTACTGGTGGAAGTAAAGCTCTGAGCACGGTTACCGAATCGTGCTCGGGTAACTCATTACTTGCCCGCGAAAGGCAGGGGTCCACAGGTTTGATCTACCAGGAAGTTCCATATCAACGCACACTCCGTTCCAAAGTGAAAATTTCATTCTGGAAGTATTTGTTTAAGGTTTAGAAATTATTCTGAACAGGATCTGTTACTCCTAAATCCAACTTCATACTCTCCAATTTGTTTATCTAATTTAGGATTTAATACATTCAGTAGAGCTTTCGATAAGATTTTGTATACTAAGGGTAGTAGCTAAATTCCTCTCTAATTATTGATATGTTTTGTTCGATTTTTTAAAGAAGTGGATGAATTAAAGAACCTTTCAATTTGCTAGTATTGTTTCAGTGTCCCCGTCCTTAGTTGGGTTTTCGTTTATAACTGTGACCCCTAGATCTTAGCTTCCTTTTAGAATTTCTGCTGTGAGATCGTTTTCACCTGAGGCGTCGTGGCGTTTTAACTATTTGGTGTAACTTTTATTCATATAGATGCTTGGTGATTTTGAATTTTAATTTGGAATGTTATAGCGGAATTACAGTTGTATGGTAGATTTTCACTGTTGAATAGCTTATGGAAATATGCTTGCAGTAACCTACAGTTTTCTTCACTGTCAAGTGGAAGTTCTCCATTTTATTTTCTGAAGTATAGTGATTTAGGAATGTATGCAGACATACAGATCTTGAATGATTTATAATATTCTCTTGTATTATATCTTTTAAAGTGTTCTTCTATACGTTTACGTTGCACCTTTTCAAAGCACCTATTTTGTGCCTAAAATATTGACGTGCTCACTTATTCTCATACTGATCGATTTTCCAATTACTGATTGCTTTCGTGCTATAGCGGTTGTTCCAAGCTTTCTTTTCTTGTCTAAGTGCTTCTTCACATTTACTGTTCCACCATCTGTGCTTTCTTTGCTTATTCTCTTGGTATTATTACAACCGAATATAAGCTTATTGTGTTCACCTGAAGTATATACATGAATAAGCCCAAACGTTATGACCACGTGTTTAGTAGCGTGTTGGTCCACCTGTAAAACTCAATATAGCTTCGAATCTGCGCTAGAAGGATTCCTTGGTTGGCATCCGGGGGCATGTGCTACCAGAAGCCTCTCTCAGGTCGCGTAATTCCTTTAAATTACGGGCCAGTGTTTTGTGATAGCGGAACTGGCATCCGATAGCTTAGCACGTGTGTCCCATCACGCTAAGATCAGGCGAATTTGCTGGTCGAGACATCAACGTAAGTGACTTCCACGTTCCTTAAACCATTGTATCCCCATACTGGCCTTTTGACAGTTAAATTTATCCTGCTAGAAGATGTCATCGCCTCCAAGGAAGACATCAAGCATGAAAGCTCAGGTGAATGTCCACCACAGCGTAGTACTGAACACAACGGCCTGCGTCCGTGGTGTGGGGAAGTTTTCGAGCAACAATTTACCTGGATGTAGCATATCCAGACGCGACCATCGAATTGGCATAACAAGTAACGTATTTTATCTGACTTGGTGATACGTTTCTATTGATGCACAGACCAGTCTCGATGATTACGTGTCCACTGCAACTGCAACAGTCGATGTTGCTGGGGTAACATGTGAGTGCGTAGGGGTCGTCTCCAGCGCTGCCCCGAGTTCAACAATGTGCGCTGAACGGTGTGCTCCCAAATAGTTGTACCTGCACCAACATTGCACTCTGTCGTCACATCTGCCACAGATCGCCGCCTGCCCTGCTTCACAGAACTTTGAAGCCGCCACGTCCTGTGACGAGGTGTGTCTTGTCGACGACTTCTGGTTTCGCTGTCCTTCAACCACTTTCAACAGACACTCACGACAGTCACAGGCGAACAGCTGGCTAGCTTTGCCGTTTTCCAGATGCTCGTTCCGAGGCGCCGGGTCATAATCATCTGTCCTTTGTGAAAGTGGATTATATCAGTGGATTTCGCCATTTGAGGTGCATATCGTCGGTAGAATGATTGCCCATTCGTCTATGCTCCGTTTATCTATTCTCTTTGTTGCATCACGTCCTTACCTCCCACCGCCCCCCCTGCCGCCCACACACACACACACACACACACACACACACACACACACACACACACACACTAGTAGGCGTAATTCAAGACAGCTGTGGCAATGGTCATAATGTTCTGGCTCATGAGTGTACATCGTTATCTCGGCACTTTTGTGAAGACTGCATGAACAGCATTCTTGTTGGATGTAAAACATCCGCGTCACGACATGCGTAATAGTTTAGTTGCTGGAAATCGGAAAGAATACTTTAATTCCAATTTACACAAAATTTGCTTTTTCTCACTCCCGTATTTAAATACGTTTTTGTTGTCCCTTATATGTATGTAGTTTTAATGTATGGGTTCAAAAAGTTTAATATCTTTGTGAACGTCGTAATCCCAGTATTATCCACAGAAGATTAAATTTGTCTTCGTAGCTCAATATGACCATTTTGGTCGTGTGATCCCGAATTGCGCGCAAATCCAAACCCTTACCTGCTCTTGTAGTGGTCAACTGCGCGCGCGGTCACTTTTCGAAATTCTCGATTTTTGAATCAAGTCAACTATACACTAGAGGAAAACAAGTTAAGTTGGCACTACAGCAGTTTCCTGGCTGGTTCAAATGGCTCTGAGCACTATGGGACTTAACATCTATGGTCATCAGTCCCCTAGAACTTAGAACTACTTAAACCTAACTAACCTAAGGACAGCACACAACACCCAGCCATCACGAGGCAGAGAAAATCCCTGACCCCGCCGGGAATCGAACCCGGGAACCCGGGCGTGGGAAGCGAGGACGCTACCGCACGACCACGAGATGCGTGCAGCAGTTTCCTTCTCATTATCTGAGACTTAGTACTCTCTGTGAGTGCTGAACTGCACTAATGCTTCAAAGATAGGGAAACTATTTTCATTTCTTATAGTACTGGATGCCCAAATTTAGGTCGCGAACCCACCTTCTGAGTCTATGAAGTACTTTATCAAATAATCAACAAAACATTTATGCTAACATTTTCACCTTCGCTATTAATGCTCATTAAATCTTCAGCAATGGCACCCCAGCTTCGTCGCGAGGGAGAAAAGCCAAACCAAACATCCAGCGCCGCCCGGGGTGGCCGAGCGGTTCTAGGCACTACAGTCTGGAACCGCGCGACCGCTACGGTCGAAGGTTCGAATCCTGCCTCGAGCATGGATGTGTGTGTTGTCTTTTGGTTAGTTAGGTTTAAGTAGTTCTAAGTTCTAGGGGACTGATGACCTCAGAAGTTAAGTCCCATAGTGCTCAGAGCCATTTGAGCCAAACATCCAGTGTAACCATTTACGCAGGTCAGTGTTATTTACTTCTTCGAACAACGATCAACTTACCGCGTCATTCACTTGTCATAAGCTCCACATGAACGATAAAATTCATTTATGACTTGCTAGTCACATGCAAGGAGTAGGAACTGGCACACACAGCACAGCACTAAGAGAAAATGATTAATGATAACCCTGCCATCGAAGGTTCAGTGCTGACACTACCGAGTAGCAAATAAAACACTCACGCGCAGTCGACTTATTTATAACATATCCCATCGTGTACAATCTAGCTGTTTGCCCAACAGCACGAGACCAAATTCAGCATTACCTGAGCAGACCCTAAACCTTTTCGCGCCCAATCATTAGCTACCCATTTTGGTGACGTGCATGTTACATTGCTGAAGCTACCTGCTGAACCCGGTTCCTTGTTCCCGTTCTCACCTAAGATATAATTTTAAACTAACAGGAAGTTCCACAACAGCGCACGATGCTGTACAGAGCAGAGGTGTCACATTCAGCTTTTAACATTCCGTGACCAACCCAAGCATGCTACAGGAGTCTTGCTTGCCTGCTCCTCTTCTACACTACGGAACAGTTTATTCTGTACGCTTTCTCTGTGGTGTTATGAGTAGGGTTCGGAAGTTGATGCCAGTACCCGAGTATCATGAAACGAGGCTCATTTCTGGTCATTGTAGGCCAGAAAGGGGTGGATTTTATTTATCATTTTCTTCCCTTTCCGGCCTAATTCTGGCTTATCTGTTTATTTCAGTATGAACTGTTTTCTCTGCAACTTCACCATCTTTAGCTAGCACTGGCTATTGTCAATTCTGACCACCATCAGGTCATCTCTAATACTTGTTTTTTGTAGTAATGAGAACCGTCTCTGAAAATCGATATTCTTCGAACCAAAGAACCTGAAGATGTCTATTATACTGCAACGCCAACTAAAGTAAGGATTTGGAAGTCTAGTTTCTGTAACATTAGTGTGTTCAGCCAAATACGGCATAGTTATACCAATTTTAATTACATTTTCCAAGATACGTATTGCACATTCGCTGAACTCATTTTAAGTGGTCAAAATAGTTCAGTCTAAATTCCCCTAATGCATTTTAGCAACATGAAATCCGTTTTTTCATATTATGTTGATGGAAAAGGTACGTGTCTGACAGAAGGAGGTATCTTTTCGTACGAAGCTTTTTTCCCCACTAAACTGCATACCACTGGAACATGGTTTTCAATATCCACTGCGGCCGGGGTGGCCGAGCGGTTCAAAGCGCTACAGTCTGGAACCGCGCGACCGCTACAGTCGCAGGTTCGAATCCTGTCTCGGGTATGGATGTGTGTGATGTCCTTAGGTTAGTTAGGTTTAAGTAGTTCTAAGTTCTAGGGGACTGATGACTTCAGCAGTTAAGTCCCATAGTGCTCAGAGCCAATATCCACTGAGACATATTTTTTCCTATTTTAACCAATGTTTCCCCTAAATTTAGAAAGTCCATGTAATGCTAAATGCCCTCAAGTCTTTAGCACAAATTTCCACACACTTGGGAGCCGCCAAGCCTTTGTCCTCTTTCAAAATATGTATAGAGCGAGGGAAGTGCTGGTCAAATTTACAATCATGCCTTAACATAGTCGAGGTTTCAGAATGAGTGTTTAGTAACTTTTTACACAATTTTCATTGCGATACACATACTGATTTATTTGAAACTCTCTCATATACACACAACTCTTTTGTTGCTAGACTAGCACTGGTGTATAACCCCCAATTCTTAATTTTTGCTCAATCTCCTTTAAGCTTGGTTTGTTCATTTTCCTGCGCCCATCGTTATGGTTAATGAGCTGCAGTAAAAACTCCTACGCAAACATTTACCTGACCAGTCGCGTTGGATTGATAGCGCAATCAGCCAGGTGCACAGGTTGCGTAGGCCCCGTGAAGCTTGCCTGACAAGTGGAAACCCAAGTTGGCCTGCATGAACCACTGTGCCTCAGTACACATGCATTCTTGTGGCTCCGTTTGGACAGGTTGAGTTGTTTTAATGGTTGCGGCAGATAGATAGGGGCAGGCAAGCTGAATAGAGATTGTACACCTCTGGTTGAGTGGTAGATTCATTATGCAAAACAGCTGTTTCAGCAACATGCAAATTTCTGCTGAGCTTCCCCTCCAATTCGCATAAACGGAATGCTGCTCGCTTTACGACGCAAACACGGGAAATTAGAGGGCGCGGACTGGCTGTGGTAATAATTTAGCAGTATCGATGCGTGGCCAGCAACAAGTGCCTCGGTATCTGGTCTCCATCGCGCGGTCGCGTGACACTCGCCGACTCCGGCCACGGGGGACGCAACAGATGCCGCTGTTCGCCTCGCCCTTAACTGTTCGCAGGCACGAGTGCTCCTCCCCCGCTTTCACTCCTCTCTGAAAAGTAAACAGTAAGCTCATGTTATTTTTCCAGTCCACACAGTTATTATTCGCCAAGGTGAAGAAAACTCTGGCTGTCGCAACGTCCCTGCCTACTTACACTGACTGATGTATCAAAACATGAAGACTACTACCCGCCACGAGATACAATGACGCCTGGTGGCGTTGCGTGCACGAGACGCAGCGAGGGAAGCATACAGGGTGATCCAGAATTCGTATTCAGCAGTTATACAGTACTGTTGTAGAGGAGACTCAAGACAGCAGTTCTTGGTTATAAACCTACGTCCGGAAATGTGCTCTTTAGAAGATAAACGACTTTGAACGACAGAAAGCAGTACACACAGTGCCTCGTGTCACGTGACGTCTTATGCGACGTCATATCACATGCCATCAGAGAACAAACGAGTGAACTGAAGTGTACATCTGTTGCAACTGAGTGATCGAGAAAGACGGTGCACTTCAGAATGTCAGAGTACACGTTTTCCGAGTTTACTGACATGTTGTTCATCTACAGTAAAAGTGGACAATATGGTCGATTAGCATAACTCCTGTATCGCGATCTGTTCCCGGGTCGTGCCCGCTCATTACATGCCATTTTTGCAAGACTAGAGCAACGGCTTCGGAAAGCAGTCACTTGCAAGGCTAATAGGGTGTGTCGCTCTGTTGAAGTGGAAGTGCTGCAACTGGTCGACCAGAATCCGTTGACGAGTATCCTCAACGTCACAGGTTCCTTGACTGTATCCCAGAACGGCGTCTGGCGAGTTTTCCATGAACAACAACGTAAACCATATCACCTCCACAGGGTACAGGCATTGGGTGTAGGCTAGTTGATTTTGCGCTACATGCCGATTACTGAGCATGGTCCTTACACAGTTGTGTAGACGTTTCACACTTTCCACGGACCATTTTTTTCATAGATGTAGCACGTTTCGCAAACGAAGGTCTGCTCAACCGTCGTAACAGACACATTTGGGATGAGGAAAATCCTCATGCCACACATCCCCATGGGGTTCAAAATCTTTTCGGTGTTAATGTGTGCCGGCCGGAGCGGCCGTGCGGTTCTAGGCGCTACAGTCTCGAACTACGCAACCGCTACGGTCGCAGGTTCGAATCCTGCCTCAGGCATGGATGTGTGTGATGTCCTTAGGTTAGTTAGGTTTAAGTCGTTCTAAGATCTAGGAAACTGATGACCTCAGAAGTTGTCCCATAGTACTCAGAGCCATTTTTTTTATTAATGTGTGGGCTTGCATTATCCATGATAGTCTGATTAGCCCGTGTATTCTACTGCTCCGTCTAACTGGTCACAGATACTAGGCTTTCCTGGAAGACGCACTGGTGCAGCAATTGGAGGACGTTTCACTGCATGTCTGTCGGAGGATGTGGCTCCAGCACGATGGCGCGCCAGCCGACTTTTCACACCGCATCCGTCAGCACTTTGGCCACCACGATCTTCAAATTTAACACTTCTGAACTTTTTCCTGTGGGGCTACATGAGTCCATGCCACGCACAAATGCTGCTCTTTTGGTTACCAAAGCTGGACCAACACGCTCTTAACTAGGTGGTCATAATGGTTCGCGGCACCAGCCTAAGACGCCATAATATCTGACACAGGCTAAGGTATGGATCTAGACCAGCAGTCGGTCTCAGAATTATGCTAAATAATGTAGTGCAGATGTGAAATTGTCACTCAGGAAGATTATTTGTTTGAGCTAACTGCTGTTCATAATACAACACTATTGCCTATACATTCAAAATAAAAATGGTTCTACGGTCGCAAGTTCGAATCCTGCCTCGGGAATGGATGTGTGTGATGTCCTTAGGTTAGTTAGGTTTAAGTAGTTCTGAGTTCTGGGGGACTGATGACCTTAGCTGTAAAGTCCCATAGTGCTCAGAGCCATTTGAACCATTTTTATAAATGGTTATGAAAACATTGACCTCAACAAATAATCTTGAGCAAGTGGGGAGCATCATGATGGATGTAGGGATTGGTGACCAAGTTCTAGCAAGACTGAATACCGTAACGTCAAAACGTAGCGAAAGTAAACACAGAATATATCTTTAAAAAAGAGATACAAATTCGCTTGACGCTTTATTAGGGCACAGACTCCTCTCCTTACAATCTACGTAATAATTCAACGAAATAGTATCGACGACAGAGAAATGTGTACCAAATAAATTACCAAGACACGGTACTGATCCCCCATTGCACACAAAACACGTCAGAACACATTCTCAGAAGCAACGAAAAAAGCATGCCAAATTTAAAAGAATGCAAAATCCCCTAGATTGGAGAAGTTTTACCGAAGCTCAAAATTTTGCGCCATTTCCAATGTGAGGTGTTTTTAATAGTTTCCACGACGAAAGTTAGTCTCGAAAACTGGTAGAAAACCCAAAGAGAATATGGTCATATATAAAGCACGCCAGTGGAAAGACACAATCAATACCACCACAGGGCGAAAATGATGGTGATCTTCCTCATGACAGTGTCACTAAAGCAGAGCTACTAAACATGATTTTCCGAGATCCCTTCTCTAAAGAAGACAAAAAGTAAATATTCCAAAATTCGAATCAAGAACTACTACCAACATGAATAATTTAGAAATAGATATCCACGGTATAGTGAAGCAGCTTAAATCACTCAGTAAAGCCAAGGTCTCCTGTGCAGATTGTATACCAGTTAGGTCATTTTCAGAGTATGGTGGTGCAGTAGCTTCATATTTGGCAATCATGTACAACCGCTCGATTATTGAAAGGTCCGCAACTAAAGACTGTAAAGTTGTACAGCTCCTACCAATACCCTAGAAAGGAAATAGGAGTAATCCGCTGAATTACAGACCCTTGCCACTAACGTCGATTTGCAGTAGGATTTTATAACATATACTGCGTTTGAACATTATGAATTACTTCGAAGAAAACGACTTATTGCTAAACAGCCAATACGGAATCAGAAGATATCTTTATTCTGAAACGCAAATATATCTTAATTCTCACGAAGTAATAAGTACTATTGACAGTGAATATCAAATTAATTCCATATTTTTAAATTTCCAGAAGGCATTTAACACCGTTCCTCACAAGCGACTTCTAACCTAAGTGCGTGCCTATGAGGTATCGTTTCAATTGTGCAACTGGACTTGTGGTTTCACGTCAGAAAAGTCACAGTTCTTAGTAACTGCGGGGAAGTCATCGAGTAAAACAGAAGTGATATCTGACGTTCCCCAAGAAAGTGTTACAAGTCCTCTGCTGCTTCTGACCTACAAAAACGATTTAGAAGACAGTTTGAGCAGACCCATTACATTTTTTGCAGATGATGCTGTCATTTATTGTCTTGTAAAGCCATCCTATGATGAAAACCAACTGCAAAATGCTTTAGAGAAGATAACTGTGTGGTGCAAAAAGTGGCAGTTTACTCTAAATGATGAAAAGTGTGAAGTCATCCACATGGGTACCTAAAGAAATCCGCTACATTTTGGTTATACGATAAATCACACAGTGTAAAGGCTGTAAATTCAACTAAATACTTAGAGATAACAATTGCGAATAACTTAAATTGGAACGATCACTTAGATAATGTTGTTAGCAAAGAGACCTAAAGGCTGCTAGTTATTGGTAGTTCACTTAGGAAATACAACAGGTCTACTATGGAGACTTCTTACACTACACTATGTACTCCCTCTTCTGGAGTATTGCTGTGTAGTGTGGGATCCGCATCAGATAGGGTTGACGGAGGACATCGAAAAAGTTCAAAGAAGAGCAGCTCATTGTGTACTATCGCGAAATAGGGGAAAGAGTGCCACGGATATGATGCGCGAAATAGGATGGCAACCATTGAAACAAAGGCAAGGCCTTCTCAAGAAATTTCAGTCACCACCTTTCTCCTCCGAGGGAGAAAATATTTTGTTGACACTAGTCTAAAACAAGGAGAAATGATCATCATCATAAAATAAGAGAAAGCAGAGCCCACACGAAAAGATTTAAGTGCTCATTTCTCCCGTGCGCCGTTCGAAAGTGAAACGGTAGGTAAATAGCCTGAAGGTGGTTCGATGAACCTTCTGTCAGGCACTTAAATGTGTGCTCCAGACGAATCATTTAGCTGTAACTCTGCAAATGGACATGTCAGCAAACGAGTTTGCTTTATGTGAGATTTTAAGGCTGACCTAGTTATTCTACATTAGTTATTTTTTGTATCTTCTTTCAACGATATATAGCACAAAAGAGGAAAGCCTGCGCAAGTAATTTCTGTGATACTAATTCAAAATAATTATATGGACAAATTGTAAGATTTATTATGTTTTACAATTGCTAGAGGTCTCCCACTCTCCACGGTAGTACCACTACTCGCAACAGCTAATCCTTTGATGAGTTGTCAAACGTTTTTACTTTCGTTAGAAATGAATATGATTGCGTTAGTCCTAATGAAACGTGCTGTCACAGTACGTTGGGACAAACAACTGAGCTTTAAAGCGAGATATCTGTACTACCGTTATTTTGCATGATTTTAAATTATGTGGAAGGAACGGCGGCCATTGCGCGATGTCACACGCTGTTGTCATATAATTACTTGTCAGCGAAACCTCCATTCATCACTTAAGCACATTTATTTGTCTTAAGACCTAAAAATTACGTGTTTACATTGTTCCAAATAAAAAGGAACCCAGCATACTGTCTGTACAGAACAGTACTGATGCATTACAGCAGCAGCTCCATGTGGGGACCACCAACGTTGTTTCAGACATTGTATCTACCAATCGTATTCTGGTACACACTCTCTCCATCCCACGTGGTGTCTCTTCATTTTCTAGTGCAATGGCCAGAACTCGTGCCAGCAGATCTTCCTCTGTCTTTACAGGAGCATTGCAGCAAGGCAGACGTTAAGTGAAATCAGGTGTCCGTCTGAGGTACTACACGTCATCCTGTATAGCATATTTCGTACCAGAACAAGAAACTCAGATATTTTTATCTTTCCCTCAACAGAAAAATGTTTGTTGACTAGAAGTTAATAACGGGAATTTCCGAACTCCCTGTACAATCATCTGTGCTTCTTTTGTTTGATCAGAGGTCGAGAGCTGGAGTCCATACACAATTTAAGCAAAAACCTCCGTATCTATTTATAAGGTCACTTACTAATTCAGTGTCAACTTCTTCCTTAATAACAGCCGGCCGCTGATAGGCACTTCAGTCCGGAACCGCGCTGCTGCTACGGTCGCAGGTTCGAATCCTTCCTCGGGCATGGACGTGTGTGAAGTCCTTATGTTAGTTAGGTTTAAGTAGTTCTAAGTCTAGGGGACTGATGTCCTCAGATGTTAAGTCCCATAGTGCTTAGAGCCATTTGAACCAACCTTAATGCCACTATGAAGATAGGTGGAAGTGCACGCGTAAGGTGGGTGTCCTCTGTATCACACGCAGATGTGGCATTTTCATACACTGAACAGACCATTCAGTGCTATGCTGGACCGCTCTACAGAGCGTGACCGTCAGACGCGTTTACAACAGTCGAGCGAAGCTGATATGCAGATAACAACACGGGGCTTCTGGCGCGCACTTCCCGCTATTGGGATAGTGTTATTAACGGAACAGCGGACATTGAATTAGCAGGTGACCTTATAAATAGATTCGGAGGTTTTTACTTGTGCTTGAACACCTGCTCTCGTCCTCTGATCAAAGAGGAGGAGGAGGAGATTAGTGTTTAACGTCCCGTCGACAACGAGGTCATTAGAGACGGAGCGCAAGCTCGGATTAGGGAAGGACGGGGAAGGAAATCGGCCGTGCCCTTTCAAAGGAACCATCCCGGCATTTGCCTGAAGCGATTTAGGGAAATCACGGAAAACCTAAATCAGGATGGCCGGAGACGGGATTGAACCGTCGTCCTCCCGAATGCGAGTCCAGTGTGCTAACCACTGCGCCACCTCGCTCGGTCTGATCAAAGAAAAGAAGCACAGAGTTAATGCTGCTTGCTCACCCATTGGTAATTAATATTCATTACATTAATTTCTGATGTTGCTCTCATCTTTGTTGCTAGTTGTGTGTGTGTGTGTGTTCGTGTTTCTGCAGATTCCGTGTAATCGTTCATGGTGGGCGTACGCCCTAAACCCCACCCCTTCCCGTATAGCCAGGATTTAAATTTCATGCACAGCAGTCTCTCGTTTCATTTGTGGCTTGAAAACGAACGTGGTATTCACCTGTCGAAAGAGCGATAGTTGTCGAAGGCATAATGAACCTGCATTCCCGTAAATTGCTTGATCGCCTCATTTGTTTTGTATGTCACATATTTGTGAAATACACTACTGTCCATTAAAATTGCTACACCACGAAGATGACGTGCTACAGACGGGAAATTTAACCGACAGGAAGAAGATGCTTTGATATACAAATTATTAGCTTTTCAGAGCATTCAAACAAGGTTGGCGCCGGTGGCGACACCTACAACCTGCTGCCATGAGGAAAGTTTCCAACCGATTTCTCATACACAAACAGCAATTGACCGGCGGTGCCTGGTGAAACGTTGTTGTGATGCCTCGTGTAAGGAGAAATGCGTACCATCACGTTTGCGACTTTGATAAAGACCGGATTGTAGCCTATCGCGATTGTGGTTTATCATACCGCGACATTGCTGCACGCGTTGGTCGAGAGCCAATGACTGTTAGCAGAATATGGAATCGGTGGGTTCAGGAGGGCAATACG
Organism: Schistocerca americana; assembly: GCF_021461395.2. NCBI lineage: Eukaryota > Metazoa > Arthropoda > Insecta > Orthoptera > Acrididae > Schistocerca > Schistocerca americana. The sequence goes on along the minus strand of NC_060121.1, from coordinate 515,490,916 downwards.
GAACGCCGTGCTGGATCCCAACGGCCTCGTATCACTAGCAGTCGAGATGACAGGCATCTTATCCGCATGGCTGTAACGGATAGTGCAGCCACGTCTCGAACCATGACTCAACAGATGGGTACGTTTGCAAGACAACAACCATCTGCACGAACAGTTCGCGGACGTTTGCAGCAGCATGGACTGTCAGCTCGGAGACCATGGCTGCGGTTGGCCTTGACGCTGCATCACAGACAGGAGCGCCTGCGATGGTGTACTCAGTGACGAACCTGGGTGCACGAATTGCAAAACGTCATTTTTTCGGATGAATCCAGGTTCTGTTTCAGGCATCATGATGGTCGCATCCGTGTTTGGTGACATGGTGGTGAACGCACATTGGAAGCGTGTATTCGTCATCGTCATACTGGCGTATCACCCGGCGTGATGGTATGGGGTGCCATTGGGTACACGTCTCGGTCACCTCTCGTTCGCATTGACGGCACTTTGAACAGTGGACGTTACATTTCAGATGTGTTACGACACGTGGCTCTACCCTTCATTCGATCCCTGCGAAACCCTAGATTTCAGCAGGATAATGCACGACCGCATGTTGCAGGTCCTCTACGGGCATTTCTGGATACAGAACATGTTCGACTACTGCCCCGGCCAGCACATTCTCCAGATCTCTCACCAATTGAAAACGTCTGGTCAATGGTGGCCGAGCAGCTGGTTCGTCATAATACGCCAGTCACTACTCTTGATGAACTGTGGTATCGTGTTGAAGCTGCATGGGCAGCTGTACCTGTACACACCATCCAAGCTCTGTTTGACTCAATGCCCAGGCGTATCAAGGCCGTTATTACGGCCAGAGGTGGTTGTTCTGTGTACTGATTTCTCAGGATCTACGCACCCAAATTGCGTCAAAATGTAATCACATGTCAGTTCTAGTATAATATATTTGTCCAGTGAATACCCGTTTATCATCTGCATTTCTTCTTGGTGTACCAATTTTAATGGCCAGTAGTTTATGTAACATGGTGGCTGAAGAGCGTTGTTTCCCTTTGCCAGTCTACCACGTCAGGGCAACTGAAGCAATGGCAAAGGGAAAAACTACATTTTGTGTAACTCTTCTCAGGAGTTCGAAGAGTTTACGGGGAGACAAATAAGTGATTCACTAAAATGTCGACCTTAGAATTCTGGATATTACGAAAGACTGTTTTGAGGGACGGTGTTTCAGCAGTACGGATCCGGCAAGTAGCTCTGCAGAGAGGCAGTGAGCTGCGAGCGCTTTGTGCGCTGTGTGCAGGTGCGGAGGTCTGCACTCCGTATCGGACGGCCACTGTGTCTGTGGAACGGCGTGGCAGCCGCCCCCGACTTCCCGCTTCCGGCGGCTGTTGCCGGGCGCACAATGGCGACACACACACACACACACACACACACACACACACATACACGTGGTGTTTCACGGCATTTCGGCCGCTACCTGCTCCCTCCCGCGCCAAGCTTCCGTCAGGTGCTGCTTTCATACGGCGGAGTTTATTCGGAGGAAACGACACAGCTCACACTCGACTTGCAGTATATCAGCTTTACACTTACCGGAACGGAAAAAGGTGCTGCTGTAACTTTATTCATTTCCTTTTCTATGTCGAAGATGGTATTAGAAATTAACGTTCTGATTATGTTTTTTTGACTCATCGGTCTTCTGTCAGGTTTGATGGGACCCGTCACGAATTCCTCTCCTGTGCCAACCTCTTCATCTCATTTTATGTCCTCAATTATTGGTGGACGTATCCCAGTCTCTGTCTTCCCCTTCTAGAATTCGCTCTAGGCCGGCCGCTGTGGCCGAGCCGTTCTAGGCGCATCAGTCCGGAACCGAGCTGCTGCTACGGTCGCAGGTTTGAATCCTGCCTCGGGCATGGATGTGTCTGATCTCCTTAGGTTAATTAGTTTTAAGTAGGTCTAAGTCTAGGGCACTGATGACCTCAGCTCTTAAGTCCCATAGAGCCATTTGAACCATTTCGAACTTCCCTCTAGTACCATGGGAGCTATTCCCTGATGTCTTAACACCTGTCGTGTCACCTTGTCGCTTCTTCTTGTCAGTATTTTCCATACGTTCCTTTCTTCACCGATACCGCAGATAACCGCGTCATTCCTTACCATGACAATCCACCGAATTTTCAACATTCTTCTTTAACACCTCAAATGCTTCGACTATGTTCGTGTTTTCCCACTGTCCATGATTCACTACCATCAAATGCTGTGCTTCTAACGTACATTCTCAGAAAATTCTTCCACAAATTAAGGCTTATGTTTGAGACCAATAGACTTCTTTTGGACAGGAATGGTGTTACCAGTAGTTAAAACTAGTTTTGCACTAACACATCTTTCATAGTGACAATATAGATTTCTTTTAAATGTTGACTCTTTTTGTATGTCGAACATTTCGAACATGTTTAAAATAGGAAATTGTAACTGCGTTTTGTTCGCTGGTGTATAATGGATACTACTAAAGCGTCCTCCTTGCAGTTTAGTCCCTTAGCCCGAAATCAACCAACCAGCCGGCTTCCTACTTACAGCTGAAAGAATTACACGCCGTCGCCACGATCCCTCTTTCTTCTTCTTCTTCTCCTCCTCCTCCTTCTTCTTCTTCCATTTCTGTACGCGTTTCTCTACAGGACTGGCACTACCGTACGGGTTTCGGCAAATGTCAGTGGTCGCATGCCCTTCCTGACGCCACCCTTCCCACCGGACGCAATCAGTGTACCCCACCTATCTGCGTGTAGAGTAAATTTCACGTTCAAGTGCCATAATGTTTTTTAAACGAATGGCTGCGTGGCATGTTTAGGCCTTTGCCGATCTGTTACGGTCCTAGAAGCTCGTCTCTTAATTCTGATGTCTATTGCGATGTCTAGATGATGTGAATACCTAAAATTGGTAACACCAGCATCTTGTATGTGATTTCCTTTACGGATGTCCGAAATTTTCGCAGATCGCTTCTTTCGCCTTTCCTAATACTGATTTTATATGATCGTCCCATTTCATATCGCTTGTTACAATTACCCGGAAATAGTTACGCAATGTAACATGCTCAAGATGTTCATCACATCCATTTAATCAGTTATTATACAGTTCTTATTCTTTATTATAGACATTATCGTACGTTTATTCACATTTAAAAACAGCTGCCATTTATAGTGTGTGACTTCAGCCTCGTAGTTTAGAGACTTCGTACCAATTGAACATTTTCCATTTTTCAATTTTTCCGTTGATTCTGTGTACCTAGGTGTAAACCACTACTTATTTATATTTACTTGGTATTTATTAGATTGCAGATTCGTCTTTCGCAGAAAAAATGCTAACGTAATTAGACTTTTTGTCGAAAATTTGCAAGAAATTTGTCGTAACGCATTATGTTTAACAAGCGCTCACGGTGATCTCTCTACTACTCACAGACGTACATTACGAGACTGGCAGTACCATATGGTGTCACTGAAGCCAGCAGTTTAGTATAGCAATATGGCGGCGAGAGCAAAGGCCTACTAAACAGCTCTCTATTTATTGATAAAACACTCATGAAATGAGATAAACTGATACACCTACGTTACCTTTAGAGTTTTCACGTAACGGTCAATAACGTTCGTGTTTATTTGTAATATTTCGTATAGCTGACGAAAGATAACAAGGAAAGGAACATGTCTCAATGCCAGAATAACTAGAAATATCTTACATATTTTTGCTTTTATACTGTATGTAAGCCTAAATAATCATATTACAGTTTGTCTTATCCGAAATACCGGTAGTATTTAAATAGTTTATGTCTATTTTAGGGGGGTTAATAACCTAGTATTAACAGACACAGCTTAATGATGTGCTTCTGACCAGTTTTTCTTCGAATAGTATGTTCATTATGAAAGTGCTCCTATAAGTAGAACGTGCTGCTTGTCGTTGATAACAAGTGTCTTTAATCATTCGAGTGTTCCTACGAGAACTACAGTCTGCTTTAAACGTGCATATATGTAAATGTTCTTCTGGTAACACGATTCTACTTTGTATGTGTTAAATTAATCTAGTGCGCATATATTTGCTCAGCTCCAGAAATTCTTTAAGCCTCCTCGTAAAGCTTAAACGCCATTTCATTTCAGAAAATCGTGTTAGTACCACACACAAACTTCCTGACGCCGCCATCGTACCTACCAAACGTCAGGCTTCAGTAAAAGCTATGTCTTTGCCAGTCTAGAAATGTATGTCTGTGATACTACTTGGATATCGTTCTCTGATCTCAGAGATCGGAACTTCGACTTGCCTGCAGATTATTGTCATCTGCGTAGTCCGCCATGTTGTAATTAGGCAAAAAATTTCCACTCGTGTGAATGCGATAAAGAATTCCTTACTTATTTCTGGCTTCGAACTTTTTATCAATATGCTATATGGGAGCAGATTCGAAAAGTATATTCATTATTCGTTCGCATGATATTTCGTGGTAGCCATATTGTAATTAAGCAAGGAACGAAATACAAGCATCTTTGCCCGGCACATTCAGGCTGCTAGAGTTCAACAACCATACAGTATAGAGATCACTGACCGCTCACCTCCGTATACCGGTACTGGATCTCAAACTGATTTCAGCTTTAATGTATTTTATGGTTACTTTCAACTAATTGGAATACAGTATCTTTCTTCCACATTTAATTTCTGTCTCAGTTCATTTTCAGAAACATCAAATACTATTTTGGGAAATATACCTCGGCGAACTATTTGAAAAGGAGAAATATCCCTTATCAGTTTCTATATTACTCACCACATAAATTCTTCTTTCATTGTAGATATTCAGTTTATGAAACGTTCATAAAGCATATCACGAAATAAATTTCGTCTAATGTGAACCATAATAGATGGTAAACTCACTCATTGCTCTGCGAATCAGGTTAACTTGGTTTATTAACTCCAATAGCATACAATACTGCCATGTACGAAAAACTTTTAAGTTAAGTAGTGGCATGACTATATGGTGGTCAGAATGTACCTGCTTATAATCTTAACAGCAACAGTGCTAATTCTACCGTGTACATTTATCAATAATCACCGCAGAAGTTATTCATCTTGCGTTAGATGGTTATCAGCCAGGACAAGATTTAATCCGGTGATCTGAAATCTCCGAGTCCCGCGAAGAACAGCCGTCAGCTCACGCCAGACCTCTTGAGTCGGTCATGCATGGTTTTATATTATATGGTTATTAATTTAAAAATCATTAGCATTTATGTATAACTTATTTATATGAGTAGCACACTTTAGGATTTGTCATGGAGGCGGAAAGATTTACGGTGGTACTGCTCAGCAGCTCAGATTCTATATCACCACCGTTACATTTCCCAGACATTTTACACATATTGTTGCGCGTCTATTCACCCCGCACCATTTATTCGAAAAAAAAAAAAAGCCCTCAGTTTAGGATCGTCATACATTTGTACAATTCTGATCCAAAAGTTTGGTGTACCTTGTATGTAAAAAAAAAAAAAGTGTAGACATGATGAAGTCGGTAACGTGCTAGCTAGAGAAATACTAATGGGTTCGTGTTATCCAGAAAACCTATAGCCGTCTCGTCACTGGCGTGCTAGTGATAATAAAAGCTTGTAGCAAGCCTAAGTGCCTACTATAAGACACTGCTTAAGAAAGACACGTAAGTAAGTTGAAACTTCACTTCAGGTGATAATGTAGGAGCTCTTGGTCATACAGCATAGTACGGCAGCTGTTCAGACTAACAGAGAGATGACTCGGCTTCGCGACAAGCGAATGCTGAAGGTACTAACTAGCCCCCTTTTTATTGTTGCAGAGCAAACAGCGGAGCATCATCGACGTAGAAGACCTGTGATGGCGTCCGCCTAGAGCGGCGGCCGATCGTGTGGCGAAGGAAGCAGCTCTTGGGCGGAGGCTCATCTGCAGTATGGCGGTGAGTGCTTCTCCCCACTTATTCACGCGTTGTGCTACTCGCCTCCCCCCCTCTCCCCCCCCCCCCCCCCACACCACACACACAAACACAAGGAAAATAGGTCTTCACAATCCGAACTTACATCCTGCCTCACTAGACACGGATGTCTCAGTTCAATATCAGTTTCAAGAAAGTCACAATACTGATTTTGACTAGTGGACAGGTGTACCTAGAGCCATTACTCGCGAAATCTGAAAGCTATTTCGACATTGACAGTGAAACTAGCGTACATTCCCACCTGCCTCTCTCTTCCCCTGGGTACACCCTTGCTGGCAGTGATGACATCTTGCCTTGTGACCTTTGGCCCAATAGACTCGTTGATAATATTGTTGCGAATAGTGGTGCAGCAGAGTTCTCTACTGAGCGGATCAATCCGTATTCCTTTCGGAGAGACAGGGTTCAAAACGCTCTTAAAACCAGTTAAAAATAAAAAATTACTAGCCTTTTTCCCATAGCTTCGTCTGCATATGCATTTGGCGCATATACTGAACACACTTCCTGATACTCCTCTCTTTGTCCATTTTCTCCTGACCATATCTTCTGCCCCTCCCCCAGATCTCTACGCATCACTCCCTTCTGTCATCCTTTTCCACCTGCCAACTACCCCTCAACCTCTATACCTGCCTCATGCATCTCCTCCTCTTCCACCCCCCTATTTCCTCCTCCCCTCATTCTCTTCAACCCCTTCCCTACGCATCTCAGCTTCTCACCAGTCATGCTCATCAGCACATGAAGTCACTGCAATACAGTTCATTAAAGCAGGCCAATAATACTACCATAATGTGCCTTTCATGCAGGTTGGGCAACACGTCAGTGGTTTGAAAATCATTTATTTGCCCCTGATGTACAGGCTGCCATGCAAAGCAGGTCAGTAAAGCAGGTCTATACTACTGCAACACACATGCCTGCCATAAGGGGCAGCCTACATTTCTTGCCCCTGACATATAGACTGCCCTGCAAAACTGGTTGATTTTGTAGGCCAATACTGTTCCGGTGCCAAGCAAAGTAGGTCTGTACTACTCCAATGGGGCAGCCTACATTTCTTGCCCATGATGTATAGACTGCCCTGCAAAGCTGGTTGATTTGGGAGGCTAATACTGTTCCTGCACTACATGCCTGACTTGCGGTGCATCCTACGTTTCTGAGGCTGGACAAAATACTTTTTTGCCTGTATCTCGACCCATATTGTAGTTAGGAGGTGCTGATACTCGAGAGGCCTGCTGTTTCTGTGCCATGTGATTGAAATAGACACAGGGGGTTGTGAGGAGATTTGGAAAAACACACACACACGCACACATACACACAGAGACACACACACACACACACACACACACACAGTCATATATATATATATCAGATAAATTGTATTACTTCTTTCAGTGTATGCCCTTCTTTCCTTTACTCACATAAACTTGTCTATATACATTTGTTCAAAGCACTTTTCTTCTTCTTAATCCTTTAAAAGTGAGACCCTTAATACGCTGGAGCAAGTAGAACATATCCTCACTACAAGAAACTACATATGATGGACCACTGAAGACATACTATCACTAAGCTGTGTAACAAAAGTTTTAATCTATTGAGTAATATCAATTTAGAGTTATAAAACATAAATCATTCCTTCATATTTACTGTGGCAGATCTCTGGAATACACGCTGCTCCACTCGTCGTCGATAACTTGGTTACCTTCTTCTTTGCGTTAATCCTATCTAGCGTGGGGTCTGCTGCATGTAAGATTTTGTAAGTTTTTATTTTATTGGCGTCCCAACTGGATGTTCTTCCTGATGCAGCACTCATCGGCTAAGCTAACCGAGGGAAGTCATATACATAACCTGTCTGTGAATTTTGGAAACTTTCTTCTGCAAGTGGTCATATTGTAAATGTTTATGCATAGGATTTTCTGAGGCAGCACTTGGGTACCAGATAAGCATTTTCGTAAACCAGCGCAGGCAACCGAGTAAATCTACGCTCAGGTTGGCCAGTGTGCCAGCCATGGTCGTTAGTCTGTCGTACGGATTAGACCTGGGGCGACTAACCTTCCTGTGACGCAAGTTATGCGCTTCGCGTTACACTACATGAACAGGTGATACCTTACGTATCTGCTCAATATCCTCACTAAAAAAAAGAAATTAGAAAAGAGTGCCACTGTATTCTGTTCCCATTGTAATTTATGCTGATTGTGAGTCGGTGGTCTCAGATATTAATTTTGTTTCGAAAGATAGTGCTGACTCGCGCTGGAAAGGAGAACAAGCGACTGCAACGAGACGTTCCCTCTTCATCTTTTTGTAACTTTAATATGCCTGCCGTACTTCAGAGGCAGCACTCAACGAAATTAATTTCAAAATTAATTACTTAATTAATAATTACAGAAGATATTTTGTTCTGCAACCGGTTTATGAATTTAAATTGAATACGTTCGTGGCCCTATTCACGTTAATGTAGCTTCAATATTTTTAAACAAAATAAAAAAACTCCCTTGTTGCACATTTCACATTAATTTAACGACTATCTCTACGCAGCCTGCAACCAAAATTTTCAGCTCACGCGTAATTTCTCCCTTCGTACGAAAAGTTTATTCACAATCACGTACATTGTGGTACTGCCACATACCTATTATATTATTTGTTCTCCGTGAATATCAGATTTTTAATGGTAAGAAATAAGATTCAAGCTCCTACGAATAAAAATGATTTAGAAATCACATGCAGATGGGAAACTGAAGGAGTTAAAGACGTCCGGAGAAAATCGTTCTCTCATTTCCACAGGCAGACACTCAACGCAAAGCATAAAACTGTAGTACCAGACATCGATCAAAATGCCTGCCACATCAGTATCAGGGTTCGAGCTCGGTGCCTGCCTACTTGAATCAGGCTTGGAATGCTTTCCCCAGAAATAGTATTAAATCTCAAGATTCACTCCCTCCCCCCCCCCCCCCCCTCTGATTTGTTCATCCGTCCCACCGTCCTCCCTCCGTCCTTTCCTTCTCCCCTCTCTCTTTCCTTCTGTCCTTTCCTTATTGTATGTTTACTATATTAAATTTGTAAGGTTCACCTCCCCTACGAAAGTCTGACCTTGCAGAGATAGGGTGGCTTGCGTACCTATACAACACAAATAGCTGTACCATAAGTGATGCAACATTGGAGAGGTATCGGAGGAGAGGTCAGACAACTAAGTGGTTTCTGAACCTTTTCGGTAGTCGCAAGTAGTGGAGCAGAATGAGTTCTGGAACAAGGGCCCATTGTTCACCTCATGGAAACAAACCAGCCACTTCGCCTAGCATCTTCGTGTGAAACAAGCGGCCTCCAGTAAGTCACACTCCATTGTTAATTGTAAAAAAATAAGCAATCTCTAAAGGTACGTTTATGTTAGTCTAATTTATGACCAAATGCTTTTAGCCTGATCTTAATGGCCATAATTTATGACCAACTATAATACTTGACTGCCAGATGCTTTTAACATTATTTTAATTATGATAATTTGTGATCAAATAGCTGCCTGCCCTCCCTCACTACTGTATTGTAAGGGTGTTACCTGGTGGTGGATATTTAATCCTCATCACCAGTTCCCCACACCACTCATTGTGGTATGATAACACTCATCATGATATTGTCTTGTTATTTGTGCTTTGTACATTGATCGATCACCATGGAGTGTCAGCAGCAGCAGCGGTCATCGACAACTTCTGATAATAGACGCTGAGGCAGACCATACCGTCAGCCCAGCCATCATGCAACAATAGTTCCTGCAACTACTTCATTGCTATCACTGGGGAATGTCCCGCATGAAAGCCATAGCGAGACATCACACTTACTGGCCAGACTTAAACGGAGAATTGGAAGCCGCGGTTCAGCTTGCGCTCAGGATCTGGCAGCATCACTCATTTCTTTCGCCTCCCGTATCAACACTGGGACGTCAATCATATGGACTTTACAGGCCCATTTCTGAGCTCTACATGGTTAAAAGTCATGGACACCTACTCGAAATACCATATGTGTTATGAATGGAGTCTACCGCCAAAGAAACCACAGATTCTTGACGTCAAAGGGCTTCCCAACGCTATAGTATTGCAAAATAAGCTTACATTTATGTTAAAGACTTTCAGTAGATTCTGCACATCAAACAGCATAAAATATGTCCTTAGTCTGCCATTTCACTTGTCTTCCAGTGGTAAAGTGAAGCATTGGCATGAACATTTAAGGAATAATGTTGAAAGCAATGGGAACCAATTGTATGATTGGATTGAGGAGTTCCTAGATAACAGAACGCAGCATGTCATTCTCAATGGAGAGAAGTCTTCCGAAGTAAGAGTGATTTCAGGTGTTCCGCAGGGGAGTGTCATAGGACCGTTGCTATTCACAATATACGTAAATGACCTGGTGGATGACATCGGAAGTTCACGGAGGCTTTTTGCAGATGATGCTGTTGTGTATCGAGAGGTTGTAACAATGAAAAATTGTACTGAGATGCAGGAGGAACTGCAGCGAATTGACGCATGGTGCAGGGAATGGCAATTGAATCTCAATGTAGACAAGTGTAATGTGCTGCGAATACATAGAAAGATAGATCCCTTATCATTTAGCTGCAAAATAGCAGGTCAGCAACTGGAAGGAGTTAATTCCATAAATTATCTGGGAGTACGCATTAGGAGTGATTTAAAATGGAATGATCATATAAAGTTGATCGTCGGTAAAGCAGATGCCAGACTGAGATTCATTGGAAGAATCCTAAGGAAATGCAATCCGAAAACAAAGGAATTAGATTACAGTACACTTCTTCGCCCACTGCTTGAATATTGCTCACCAGTGTGGGATCCGTACCACATAGGGTTGATAGAAGAGATAGAGAAGATCCAACGGAGACCAGCGCGCTTCGTTACAGGATCATTTAGTAATCGCGAAAGCGTTACGGAGATGATAGATAATCTCCAGTGGAAGACTCTGCAGGAGAGACGCTCAGTAGCTCGGTACGGGCTTTAACAAAAGTTTCGAGAACATACCTTCACCGAAGAGTCAAGCAGTATATTGCTCCCTCCTACGTATATCTCGCGAAGAGACCATGAGGATAAAATCAGAGAGGTTAGAGCCCACACAGAAGCATACCGACAATCCTTCTTTCCACGAGACTGGAATAGAAGGGAGAACCGATAGAGGTACTCAGGGTACCCTCCGCCACACACCGTCAGGTGGCTTGCGGAGTATGGATGTAGATATAGAACCATCACCGCGACATCAGTGCTCACTCTATTCCTGAGCATGTACAGGACCACCCCCATTCAGGACCATAGAACTCTGGAGCTCCTCCATCACGGAAGTCGGTGCACCAAAGACTTTGGAGAGCTGTCATACAACCTTGACTACACCTAACAAATGCAGCAGCACCAGTGGCACACCCTGAACTAGAACTCCCACCACTGCTAATCTCTCAAAGATACAACTTGTGCCCACGAACCAGTGGCAATTTCTTTGGACAAACAAGGAAATGGGTATCTCGAAGCCGCATTTGAAAGCAAAGCCAATAACGTCGAAAACACCGTGTCCTAGAATAATGCTGGACATTCTCAATTCTTCACATCGGCTGGCAGACTTAAGTGCTGGGACATAAACCATACCACCAGTTCACCTTCTGAAACGTCGGATACTTGTGGCCATACACGCTCGTTACAGGGGGAGGGCGGGGGGGAAGGATTTGGTAACCTGGCTTAGCGACTTTGCAAGCCCACCAGAGCGTATGGAATTGAATCTCGGCTGCTAGGCAGAGCAGTTAAAACCACGACAGACTGACATTGGAGGGGACTGGGATCAAGTGGTTCAAGTCGCTCTGAGCACTATGGGACTTATCTTCTGAGGTCATCAGTCCCCTAGAACTTAGAACTACTTAAACTTAACTAACCTAAGGACATCACACACATCCATGCCCGAGGCAGGATTCGAACGTGCGACCGTGACGGTCGCGCGGTTCCAGACTGTAGCGCCTAGAACCGCTCGGCCACCCCGGCCGGCGATCTCCGGAATGGATGGACCGTCTACATACAGAATTAAATTCGTGCGCAACCCTCAGTGAGCGAGTTCAACTCACGCTTGACCATCTTTTCGTTTTTTAAATACGAAAACGTGATCTACTTTCTGTATGGCCCTCGTAGATGCACGTTTCGTGCCACCGCTAGTGAAGCATCCCCACGAATAAGCGTCCTCGTTGGAGATATGGCGTGACCAGCGGCAAGTGGGAGTTGTGATGGGCGCCGGCGTGGGCCTACGCACAGGAGGCCCAGGTGTGGGCAGGCCGGCGGCTGTATCGAACGAGGCCCGCGCAGGCCCGCTAATTCCCGGGCCCGCGGGCTGCCAGAGCGGAGCGCGGCGCCGCGCGGCGCTGCACAATGCGCGGGTCGCGCGCGGCTGGCCGCTTACGAAGCGCGGCTGGCGCGTAATTGGCTGCGCCGGGCACAAACGCCGCCCGTGATTACATTCCGACCGCCGCGCCGCGCAGGCCGGAATCCTCGCCCGCGCGCCGCCCCCAGCTGTCAGCCGGCAGGTCGAGGAATCTGGCAGAACAAGGTGGCGCCTGAGGCGCAGGTTTAACAGCTCGAGAAAGTTTCTCTCCGAAGACCGAATACCGACGAGGCCCTACGGGATTGTTCTGCCCCGAAATTCCTACTGCATTTACTTCAGGCCCTGTAGTAGTAATGGCGCCCCATAAACAACACAACTTCTCAAATGCTCGCCATTCCTCGCCTCCTCCCCCCCCCCCCCCCTCCGAGCAAGTTAGTAGCACTGAACGCTGCACGATTTTTATTTGTTTTCTTGCAGTTAGTAAAGCCGGCCGGTGTGGCCGTGCGGTTCTAGGCGCTTCAGTCTGGAACCGCGTGACCGCTACGGTCGCAGGTTCGAATCCTGCCTCGGGCATGGATGTGTGTGATTTCCTTAGGTTAGTTAGGTTTAAATAGTTCTAAGTCTAGGGGACCGATGACCTCAGATGTTAAGTCCCACAGTGCTTAGAGACATTTGAACTATTTAACTCTCAAAACGTCCTCATTTACATCTCCATCATACTCCAAAAGTCACCTAACGATGTGTGCGGGGGATACTTCTGATACGTCTTAACTGATACCTCCTTCCCTGTTCCACCTGCAAATGGTGCGTCGGATGAACGATTGTCGGTAAGCCCCTGTATTAGCTGTACTTTCTCGAATTTTCTCTTCGTTGTCTTTTCGTCAGATGTATGTGGGAGGAAGCAATTTGTTGCTCTACTCTTCCCGAAAGTGCTCTCTCGAAATTTCAATATAAACCTCTCCGTGATGCACAGCGCCTCTCTTGTAGCCTCTGGCGCAGGAGTTTGTTGAGCATCTCTGTAAAGCTCCCGCGCCTACTAAACGAACCCTTGAGGAGACGCACCTCTCTTCGTAGGATCTCGTCTATCAGTCCTACCTGGTACGAATCCCAGACTGATGAACAATACTGAAGAATCGGTCAAACAGACGCCTTGTAAACCTCTTTCTTCGGGGATGAGTTAAGTTTTCTTAAGGTTCCTCCTATGAATCTCATTCTGGCATCTGCTTTTCCTACTGTTTGTTTTGTACTCATTCCGGTTAAGGTCGCTCTGAATAGTCATTCCTAGATATTTTACGGTTGTTTCCAGAAATTTCTCATCAATAGTAAAGTCGTACAGTCGTGGATTTCTTTTCTTATGAAAGCACAATATGTTATATTTATTTACGTTCAGAGTCAACTACTAGAGAGTGCACCATTAATGAATCCTCTGCAAGTCATTCTGTGAATCTTTAAGGTCTTCTGGCGTGTTACTCATTTTGCGGAAAATATCGACATCTTGACTGATAACGTTGCTGTAAGTTCACAACAAATAGATATTCCCTTTTGTCGAAAACTGACGTTTTGAGACGGCGACTGTGTACCAAAATAGGTCGATTCTTTCAAAAAAGCAGACAGCAATCAGCCACTAATGATAATGCTAGTTATTTGTAAAAATAGTGCCGTAACCGCTTTCGAATCAACAGGTTGATCTTCAGACGGCTGTTCACGTCAAGATTCACACTTGTTAAAGTTCACATAAATTTTAGGCCATTTATTCCACCTTATTCTTGGGATGATAGTGCCGTTGAAAATCACGCGTCATTTTGCTGAAATGCTGTTGGCTTGTACTCACGAAGTACTGTAGATTACATGCAGCACTTATTTCTTTCGTGTGTAATCACACTGCATAACGCTTTACACAGTGTGATTATACACGAATCAATAAGTGCAGCACATACCCTACAGTATTTCATGAGTACAACCCACAACATTCCAACAAAATGACGCCAAAAACGTTTCACCACAAGGCACAATAAAGGGTCATAAACTTGTGTAAACACCAACAAACGTGCATCTTGACGTGGATAGCTGTCTGGAGATGAACCTGTCTGTTCTAAACGGGCTACGGCGCTACTTGTGCAAACGCATAGCATTATCATTACTGGCTTGCTGCTGCCTTCTTGTGTGAAAGAATCAGCCTATAAATGAATAAACGCAGAACAAACTCTGAAAGATGATCCCATAAAATCCAAGTGATACAAGAACTGAAGTCAAACGATCATGAGCACTTGCCCTTTGGATGCTTGCGAAACAAAGAGCGGACAACAGTTTCATCATGGAAAATGATGTGCACTGATCAGGCACACTCTCTGGTGAATGGCTTCGTGAACAAGCAAACTTGTAGGACTTGGGGCTCCGAAAAGCCTCGAGTAATTCTGGAGAGTAATTCCATCCACAACAAGTAACTGGTTGACATTTGGGCAGAGGACACAACTAAGCTGTATTTCTTCGAAGTTGAAGCCGGAAACGCTTTATGTTAGGGAGGTTATTATGCTCTGAACTGGATCATGTGAATGCTGAAGAGATTTGATTTCAACGAGATGGCGCAATCTGTTTCAAATTGATTGCAACGATGAAAATGTTACGGGAAAGTTTCCTTGGTCAGGTGTTTTCTTGCAACAGTGACATGAACTGGCCGCTTAGATGGTGCGATTTGATACCATGTGATTTGTTTCTGTGGGGGCATTTGAAATCTCGTAAGTGCGCCAACAAATCACGATGACATCCACCGCTCATGGCCGAGATTCGGCGTGTAATTTCAGAGCTAGAAGTACAAATAACGCACCATGCCGAAGAATTATGGAATATTTCATCGATAGAACAGGAGTGTACCTGCAGAGCCGTGTAGGGTATTTCAATACTGTCATATACATAATTACGGGTATAATACATACCAATAAAATGTTAATTGCGTAATGTTGTCAATAAATTCGTATATTATTAGCATCCTGGCCCACCTTCGTACAGGTAACATTAAATATCTACAGCCATAAAACATGATTGTCATGGCTTATTTTGTTTGGTGTCACGAATAAAATTGAAAAGAGAGCGTTAAATAAGTGAATACCGTCACATTCATATAACTTAGCGATGTAAGCAGCGCATCCCAGATCTGTCGGCACACTGGGCTCGCATTCGGGAGGACGACGGTTCAATCCCGTCTCCGGCCATCCTGATTTAGGTTTTCCGTGATTTCCCTAAATCGTTTCAGGCAAATGCCGGGATGGTTCCTTTGAAAGGGCACGGCCGATTTCCTTCCCAATCCTTCCCGAACCCGAGCTTGCGCTCCGTCTCTAATGACCTCGTTGTCGACGGGACGTTAAACACTAACCACCACCACCACCAGATCTGTCGGAGGCATAAATGTTATGTGTTTCATACAGAATTGGCGTTTGGAGTGACATCTCATGTCAGTGAAGGAATCACGTCGAAAGTAACGTGTGAGCAACCAATGTACGTACCGTATGCGAATCATGGGTTTATGTGTGTCGAGTTTGCGTGTTGCGGAAGTCATCAGGCGCCGACGCTACCCTGCAACACACTGCCAAGCGGGATGCAGCAAGCACCGCCCCTACGACTCAACGATTGCACAGATGAGAAATTTACAGCTCGACCCGCAGGTGGCCTTAACATACACCAGACACGACAGCGGTCTCCCCTGCTGCTGACCTTTTTGCTGCATCCGCCATGTCACGTCGAATGCTGTATCTCCGCCATGCGAGTATAGGACCACACCGGCGCCGACCCAGTCAGTACCGTCGCAGTCAGCCAACTGACGTCATGTGCCACGCACTCAGCACCGCTTCCGACTGCACGCCACCTTCGCCTCCAGAGGATACATCTAAGTTGGGCGGCGTGCTCGCGGGAACTGCTGGTATCATTCATTACTGTCAGACTCTTCTGGCGAGGCTGAAGGGATTTTGTAATTGTACCGGTCTTGTCGGAACCTTTTAAGTTTCATATAATAAAATGAAATACCTGCAGCCGTCCTTATGATGTTATTTATTGTGTAGCAACCAGTTTTTGTGACCCAGTATGCTATCTTCAGGCCTTAACTGAGTGTGAAGGTGTGAACTCCAATCGTACACACGGTCCCATTAGCGGCCAACATCTATGACAGACTTCTCGCATGTCTGAAAAGAACGTAAGCCCGCTCACCAGAGTGATCTGTGTGCATTAAATGAGGGTCAAGATTACCTAAGGGACACAAACGGGAGCTCTGCCCTTAGTCAAGCAACCGAAGTAAGAATTCAGTTACGCGGAAGCATATCAGAAGAAAAATACTGTACTTTGAGTAATGTCTGACCTACTTACCCCTTGCACTGTTAAGTGAAGTATCGAGTTATCTATTTAGATTATATTAAAATAAGCTGATTGCTAGAGTGATTGCAATTACTTCTGCTATGCCAATGTCACACTGGAATTACTAATGGACACCAGCCTCAAACGACTTTTAATCACAGCAAAGGGATGCCTCATTCAAAGTCCAGCATCTTCCTACATACTCTGTCAATTTACTTCTTCGTCACCCGTTGTAGGATTTCATTTTGATATAAGCCGGGTTAAGAAAGGAGTCAGGAGAGTGGATACGTATCATCATTTATCAAACATGCAAACCTAAAGAATACAGTGACACACTTCTTTCTGAGAGATTGGTTTGCTTTGTCAACTTTTAGCAAGTGGCAAAAGGAAATGGGTGGTTTAGAAACCAAAGAGATACGAGAGGCATCTGACAAATATATCTCAGTATTTACTGGTAACCTCTGGCTGAGCACTTCAGCTACTCACTCTCCTGTGGCCGCACGGGATTAGCCGAGCGGTCTGAGGCGCTGCAGTCATGGACTGTGCGGCTGGTCCCGGCGGAGGTTCGAGTCCTCCCTCGGGCATGGGTGTGTGTGTTTGTCCTTAGGATAATTTAGGTTAAGTAGTGTGTGAGCTTAGGGACTCATGACCTTAGCAGTTAAGTCCCCTAGGATTTCACACACATTTGAACTTTTTTTTTAAACTCTCCTGTGCGTTGTTGAAAACCTCGATAGAGGCCTATAAATTTTAGTTCCTCCTAAAATACACAACAACCTTGATCTGAGGACATCTCCATCAATACATAAAAGTCTGAGTTTCAGGTGTTTTCTGCACTCTGAACCAAAAAAAAAAAATTAAAAATGTTACTAACTAAACAAACATTGTTTTTTGCCTCGCTTCTCAAAGTTTGTTATAAATGTCACTGCACTACCTTGTTTGGTTAATTTACAATTTTTCACCAAGAAACCACAGTTGATTCAATGAAAATGATAAATATTTTATGTTGTTATTGGGGTCTTCAGTAGGAATACGTATTTGTTGCAACTCTTCGCACTAGTCTGTCCCGTGCAAGCCTCTTCATCTCTGAATAACTACATTCATCTGAAACTGCTTACTTTATTCAAGCTTGGTCTCCTTCTACACTTTTTCTCAGTTCTGACAGAGATAAAGTTGAGAAATTTACCACGTAGATAGCTGATGAAGTCACCACACACATTTGAAAGTGTTCGCTAGTTAGACTCCCAGCTTCTATCAAGAAGTTAAAGCCAACTAGGCATCTTAGACAACTGAACAAAAACCAAAAAACACACACACAGAAACCGCATTCGAGTACAGTACTATAGTTTGCCAACCAGCCAGTGTGCTGTACCAGTCCGTGCGAAGACCATGTTGAGGTACAGTGTCATAGTCTACCGGCCGGCTGGTGCACTGTACCAATCCATGCAAAACCACTTTCAGGTACAGTACTATTCTCTACCATCCACTTAATGCTCTGCACCATCCTTACGTAAGGGTGAGCCTCATGAGGAGCAGTCCTTCCCTCCCTTCCTCGACACCTTGCATGTGTGTGTGTGTTTTTGTTTGTTTGTTTGTTTTTAAGTGTAATTACATGATAATTATGTGGCTGGTTTCCAAGGACGACTCTGCTTGGTGTCCGGACGTTTGGTGGAGGTGGCCGGAAACATGGATAACAATAATTATCATGACATACAGTGGATGTAAGGAACGCCATATAATTGTATGTCCTTAATTTTGTCAATGTGTTTGTGGTAAAGCAATTGATTCACATAAAAAAAAACGTTACTGGGCACCCCATTCAGCAGTGAACAGCGCCGACGACGGCTGACACAGTGTATAACGGACCTGTTCCATTTCATAAAAGCACGCACGGTGGCGGGACGCAGTATTCGAAGCTTCTCGCGGATACTGAGGTACGTTTCGTGATTGTTATTACGATGTTGATTTTTTTTTTCTTCTCGCAAGTAGGACGCTGCGTTGTGGTTATTAGACACACGACATTGTTTTCTTTCACAGTTTCCTCATCCGTTGGACTTTTCCACAAATTCTCTTGTCTTTTGAAACACGTGGCCTAACGGTGCAACATGCAGTGGCGCTGAGACCCGCGGCTGCCGGCCGGCGCGTTGTGTGGCCCCTGACCTGGCACTGGCGGCTGGCGCTACGGCGTCGGCCAGTTAACGCTCGCACGGGTGTGCCCGGAAGATACTTACCCTCCTGGTGTTTGAGAGTACAGTTTGGATTTTAACTTAGGGTGTGGTTGCACGGAGATGTGTACGGTTGTGTGATGTTGGTTATCTTACTGTCGTCCATTCCACACATAAATCTGTGGTGATTTTTATTTACAAGTGTAATACAGTAGTGAACTCCGTCTTCAGCATCATAGTGCTACAACACTGGTGAGGTGGTTATGGCAGGAGTGTGCCTTGCCCTGCTTGCTCTCTGTGACGGCACGCAGCTGTGGCAGACCCATGAGTGTTTGCGGATGGTCTACTTACCACGAGAGGCCCTTGCCGTAGTGGTGTTTGAGGCGCAGTTGTTTCTATCCTAACTTTGCTCATAGTGAGGTTACCACGGATGGGACCTGCCTGTTGATTGTGAACTTTGCGATGATGGAATAGGCAGTTCTCTCCCCACAAAATATTTTTTAAGATAAAGATGGGAGAGTTCCTATTTCACAGCGTACACTTTGGACTTCAACTTAGGTGAATACGTCAGCGCTACTGCCTGGTGCTGCTGGCATAGTGGAAGATGGCTATACACTACGACGGGGTACAGCAGTGGCCACGGATATGGTTCGTGAGTTGAAGTGGTAATCAGGCATTTTTCACTGTGGGACATAACATATAAGAACAGATTTTTTTGCTGGATGAGGCAATACTTAGAGATAATATGGCTATTGCCATACTGCTATTCAAGATTTTCACTATACTTTAGTGTTGTGAAATCGCCTGTTTGCTCAGTCTCTAAAAATATGGGGCAGGATATACATTTAGGAACGGGTGGTCCATAGACATGTATTTTGCTATTGTCCACAAGGCGGGCATTTTTTGAGTTATAGAAAGCATTTCTCTCAGAGTTCAGGAAAGTTCTTGAATCCATAACACTTAACTATTCGTGAGATATTCTATACAGGAATTTTCTTTCGAAGAACTTTAGTTTCGATAGGTATTACCTCTATCTCTCACTGCTGCAGGTGCTGAGAAAGCCTTTAGCATTATTGGCAGAGTGCTTTGGAAATAGCAATATTTTTGGAGGCTACTATTGAAAGTTTTGACAACTGTATCTCAGGAAGGACAATGTCTGTGAAAATGATGGAAAGAGTCCATTATTTATAAACGGAGAGGACCGTTGGCGGCATGAAAACACACACACACACACACGCACACGCACACGCACACAGAGAGAGAGAGATGTTACGTAAATATGCTATTGTTCTAGACAGGCGACAGCTTTTGTTTGCTCTCGTCCGTTTATACATATTAGGCTGATTCCATATATGTGTTACGGGCTGCAGAATGGACTATATCACTCCTGTGAAATCATAACAGGCTTCCGCATGCGCTCTGACATGCCAGACATCTGAGTGTCTCTCTATAGTTCTACCAGCGGCCCTCTGGTATTGCGACAGTCGGCAGCACACCCAGCAGCCCCGCTGCAGGTCACAGTCGCTGACAGACCGTTAAGCGAACCACACCACCAGCCCAACACGACGTGTCACGGCCGGCCGGAGTGGCCGAGCGGTTCTAGGCGCTACAGTCTGAAACCGCGCGACCGCTACTGTCGCAAGATCGAATCCTGCCTCGGGCATGGATGTATGTGATGTCCTTAGGTTAGTTAGGTTTAAATATTTCTAACAAGGGAACCTCCCCATCGCACCCCCCTCAGATTTAGTTATAATTTGGCACAGTGGATAGGCCTTAAAAAACTGAACACAGATCAATCGAGAAAACAGGAAGAAGTTGTGTGGAACTATGAAAAAATAAGCAAAACATACAAACTGAATAGTTCATGGGCAACATCAAGGATAATGTGAGCACAGGAGCGCCGTGGTCCCGTGGTTAGCGTGAGAAGGTAACAGCAGGGTAACACCAATTGTGCGACTTCGTCAATTTTGAGCTGTATTCCGATTTTAGTAACTCATTGCATTGTACAATGCATATAGATGTATAATCAGTAAGCGATTTTTACTTTAGTTTCCCACCAAAATTAAATAAAATACAGTAATCTAATCTTCCTCTCCAGCAGCTGGACAGAGACTGTTTGTTTCCCACCATTTCCACGGATGGGGTGGTCGTGGGGGGTAGGTGACGTCATAGGAGGGAGGAATTGGTCGGGGAGTTAGGTCAGTGGAACTATCCCAATTGCTCTGTTTGTCACCATTTCCAGGGGGTGGACGGGAATGGGTGACATCATGGGATGGCTGAAGGGATCGCCGCCATTTTGAATAGATTATTTGTTTTCGTAGCAACTTTGTTCCACTACTTATAACTGTGTCTCACTCCCTTCCTGTCTACTGTCGCCCTTGAATGCCATTTGGCTCTTCCAGTTGCAGTGAGGTTTCTGGTGATGCGTGACTAAGAATATATTTTAATTGCACGAATTGCATTATAGGGCTATTCAAAAAGAAGGAACAGATTTCAAACATGTATTGCTTCCATACTACAAAAGATAGAAACACGATTCCTACGTTTCTGGAAAGAGAAAAGTTGAAATTTTTATGCGTTCAATGTGAGCACCAAGTGTTACACGACAAATATCAAAACCAATAGCTTATTTCATGCCACACACGAAGCAGCTAGTCTCTTGTTTTCGAATTCACAGAATTTCTCCGAACACGTCCGACGTTACATGATGACACCATTCCAGGGCCGGCTGTAGTGGCCGAGCGGCTCTAGGCGCTACAGTCTGGAACCGCGCGACCGCTACGGTCGCAGGTTCGAATCCCGCCTCGGGCATGGATGTGTGTGATGTCCTTAGGTTAGTTAGGTTTAAGAAGTTCTAAGTTCTAGGGGACTGATGACCTCAGAAGTTGAGTCCCATAGTGGTCAGAGCCATTTTTGAACCATTCCAGGACGCTGGATTGGGAGAGCAGCAGCAGAAAATGAGCTTCATCGCCGGTGACCTCCCAGGTCTCCAGATCTCACACCTTTCCTTTCCATAATATTCAAATAAAAGTGAAGAGGTTATAACACGTGAGCACTTTTGTAGGACACAGTTAATTTATTCCACTTTAAATTCAAGTAGCACATCCCTACATGTTCTGAGTACACTCCAACTACAATTACAGTTACTCGGTTGTCACGAGCATATGCAAGTTTATCATTGCCGATTCTTTACTGTACGATCACCATTTAATTGTACAGGGTGTCCCAAAAAACACCGACTAGCTTCATGGACAGATTCGTAACTAAAAAAAAAAAAATTAGTAAACAGGGGCTCTAAAATGCATACCTTAAGAGCTTTGTGCACTTACCTGTTCATCTTCGATATTATGAAACAGATCTTTCCTGCTGCAAGGACTTTGCTTTCCATAACTAGGGATGAGGTGATATGGACCAAGCGAAGGAAAAAATGTTCAGTAAACATGGGTTCTAAAAGGCATTACTTAAAAGTTATGAGCACTTGTTCATCACCGCTAGTATGAAACACATCTTTTCTATTAAACACGTGGTATTAATTCTTACGGTTCTCATTTTAGTGTCCATGTTTAATGGAAATATTTTTATTGTTTTGATACGTACTACCTCCTCCTAAAATATGGAAAGCAAAGAGCTTGAAGTAGAAGAGATGTATTTCATAATATCGAAGATAAGCAAGTGCTCATAGCTTTTGCATAGGTATGCATTTTCGAGCCCATGTTTACTGACTTTTTTTTTTCTCGCTTTACTGTAAGAAACCTGTCCCTGAAGTGGTTTTTTTGAGACCCTGTATAACTACTCCCGCTTTACGACATTAATCCTGAGCTTCAGCAGTCTCACTTTGCTCACACACGTATGCGTCCTAGTAGCGTGATGGCTCTGATGCGACTTTGTGTAATCTTTTCACAAAAATACTTTAATTTCATCCCCAATCGCGGTAAGCGCGAACATCCGCTACCTGTCCTGAAGGCTTGCTTAGGTTCGACTGCCTCACTCCCTCGCAGGTATACGATAAGTATCTGTACCCTTACAGACCCCAGGAAAGTAAGAGTGAAGTTGTCTTAGCCGCAGACCGCCGATAAACAAGTCAGAAATGTGGAAGCACTCGTCTGCTGTGATTCGGACCTTAAGCCGGAGCCGCAGTCGCAGCGGGTAGCAGGCGGCAGCGGTTGACGGAGAGAGGCGTCGTCTCCATTGTGGGCGCGCAGGCGGCGTCTGAGTGGCGGCGCTTTTTAATTGTCGAGGGCCCTCTGGGAGGAGAGCCGCCTCAGCGCTGCCTGCTGGTCGCCGGCCGCACCAACTGCCTCCCCCTCCTGTTACACGCGCCTCGAGCTTCTTTGTAAATGTAACAGGTCCTGCTAATGACTGTGCCACGTGTACGCCCTTTACCTGACCGATGCCTCCGGGTTCGTTTACCTCTTCAGTCACCGATAAGCACTGGAATGGATTACCTGCGTTGCATCCCGACCACTGAAATTTAATTTAACGCTCTGTGTTTTACATACGAAAAAGACGAAACCTCTTGGCTTATTATCTTCCTTGTGCTCAATTTTAAGCGGACACGCGCCAAGTGTGACACGTGATACAGAATTTTATGATGTGCCTGAGCTGCTACGTGATTGGGTTGAGCAGACTTCTTATTGAGTCTCACGGTGCCATGTTCATCAAATTTTTCTCACGCTCACGAGCCACTTGTATTCCTACTACTATTTCAAACATACGCTGCCTGACAGAAAAAAACGTAGCGCTAAGAAGGGAGCTGGAAACGGAATGAAACTTCCGGGTTGACAGGGTATACGATGTTTTTTTTTTTTTTTTTTTTTCAGTGACTACAAAATCATGTCGAATTTACAAAGATCTTGACAGTATTACTCCACTTGTTCAAAATGGTTCAAATGGCTCTGAGCACTATGCGACTTAACGTGTGAGGTCATCAGTCGCCTAGAACTTAGAACTAATTAAACCTAACTAACCTAAGGACATCACACACATCCATGCCCGAGGCAGGATTCGAACCTACGACCGTAGCGGTAGCCCGGCTCCAGACTGTAGCGCCTAGAACCGCACGGCCACTCCGGCTGGCCTTACTCCACTTGTCAAGTATGATGATGCATCACTGTGAGCTGTACATGTGTACGGATTTTAGAGCCCAAGTTTACTGGAGATATTTTTCTTGTTTTGGTCCGTACTGCAAAGTAAGAGCCTACGGAATATCAGACAAGCTGTGTGACTGGATTGAAGAGTTTTTAGCAAACAGAACACAGCACGTTGTTCTCAATGGAGAGACGTCTACAGATGTTAAAGTAAACTCTGGCGTGCCACAGCGGAGTGTTATGGGACCATTGCTTTTCACAATATATATAAATGACCTAGTAGATAGTGTCGGAAGTTCCATGCGGCTTTTCGCGGATGATGCTGTAGTATACAGAGAAGTTGCAGCATTAGAAAATTGCAGCGAAATGCAAGATGATCTGCAGCGGATAGGCACTTGGTGCAGGGAGTGGCAACTGACCCCTAACATAGACAAATGTAATGTATTGCGAATACATACAAAGAAGGATCCTTTATAGTGTGATTATATGATAGCGGAACAAACACTGGTAGCAGTTACTTCTGTAAAATATCTAGGGAGTATGCGTACGGAACGATTTGAAGTGATCATATAAAATTAATTGCTGGTAAGGCGGGTGCCAGGTTGAGATTCATTGGGAGAGTCCTTAGAAAATGTAGTCCATCAACAAAGGAGGTGGTATACAAAACACTCGTTCGACCTATACTTGAGTATTGCTCATCAGTGTGGGATCCTTACCAGGTCGGGTTGACAGAGGAGATAGAGAAGATCCAAAGAAGAGCGGCGCGTTTCGTCACAGGGTTATTTGGTAAGCGTGATAGCGTTACGGAGATGTTTAGCAAACTCAAGTGGCAGACTCTGCAGGAGCGGCGCTCTGCGTCGCGGTGTAGCTTGCTGTCCAGGTTTCGAGAGGTTGCGTTTCTGGATGAGGTATCGAACTTGCCGCTACTTATACCTCCCAAGGAGATCACGAATGTAAGAGAGATTCGAGCCCGCACGGAGGCTTTCCGGCAGTCTTTCTTCCCGCACACGACTGGAACAGGAAAGGGAGGTAATGACAGTGGCACGTAAAGTGCCCTCCGCCACACACCGTTGGGTGGCTTGCGGAGTATAAATGTAGTTGTAGATGTAGAATAATTCCGTTGGGAAGGCTGTCAAAGTCATTGTATTATCTTCTGAAAGAAACCGAGTGAGATGGCACAGTAGTTAGCACACTGGACTGGCATTCAGGAGGACGACGGTTCAAACCCGCCTCCGGTCGTCCAGAGTTAGCTATTCCGTGAGTTCCCTCAATCATTCCAGGCAAATAACGCGATGATTCCCTTGAAAGGGCGCGGTGGATTTCCTTCCTCTTCTAAACACTATCTGAGCTCGTGCTCCATCTCTAATGACGTCGATGTCGACAGGACTTTGAACCCAATCTTCCTTCCTTCGTTCCTTCTACTCACACAAGTTAGCCTACAACTGTTGTAACAGGTCCTTGGTATTCTGGGACGGAGTTGACTAACGAGCTGGTTCCATACATGTTTTATTCGAGACAGATCTGGAGACCTTGCTGGCTGCAGAGGTACCTCAACATCAGACAGACAGTTCATAGAGAAACTACGTGAGAATAATTAAACTGGCGGTGTTCTGGGTACTGCAGTGAAGGCTGTACATCTCACAGGACGCTGAAACGTCGTAGGCATGTTTCATTAATCGGTTGAGTATGCTGAATAAAATAGTAATTCCACTTCCTGCCACCAGGTGAAAATATGGCGCTGTAAGCACTTAAAATGTAGTGTAGGTGCAGGAAAAGGGGAGGAACGATCAGACACATGATAACGGTGGTTCTGCCACGTTTTATTAGAATACGGTCACAGGTTACAACTTTCAATACGCTCTACCATCTCAGCAGCATGCTGCATCCCTAACGTGGCATGGTCGACAATTGTTCAGCATATCCGGTGTAATCAGAGCGATATGTCGTCGTATGCTATTCTTCAGATCAGAAAGAGTCCAGATACATTCCTGACAGACACGATCTTTCAGATATCCTCACAGGCAGAAGAGACTTGGGTTTAGGTCGGGAGATCTGGAAGGCCAAACTTGTTGAAACTGCTTAGAGATGATGTTATCATTAGCAAAGTTTCTCGAAGAAAATTTTTTACCTGTCAAGTGAGATGTGTTGTCGTCTCCATCTTGCGTGAAAGTAGTGGTGTAGACGAGGTTGTCTTCTTGCAAAGCCGGAATCACGTGTTGCGCAAGGAAGTCCTTACAACATACATTTTATTTTATTTATTTTGCGTTCGATATGACAGATGCCTTACAGTACTATACACTTTCAGCATGGGAAACTTAATTAACATCCAAATGTAACAAAACATTATTCATTATAAGTTTAGTTATACATATTGCAGTACTTATATACCTATAGTGCATGCGTGTTGTAACCTGTCAAAAAAATTAACAGGAAATTGGAAATTTGTGGTAAGGACGATGGGACCAAAGTGCTGAGGTCATCGGTCCCTAGGCTTGCGCACTACTTAATCTAACTTAAACTAACATACGCTAAGGACATCACATACACACACATGCCCGATGGAGAACTCGAACCTCCGACGGGGGAGAGCCGTGCGAACCGTGACAAGACGCATTAGACCACACGGGTATCCCGCGCGGCAAAAAGTTAACAATTAAACAGAAACATTTAAATTATAAAGCCGAGAAATGGCACAGTTTGTGAGTCTATACAGATTCTCTAGTGAACCGTCCCGAAAACCATGGATTTCTCACTCGATTATGTGCTGCATCGTCTTTATTTCGCCGCAGTAACAGTGAGGATCGTCCACGTAGCCCCCCTTGGCCATCAGCTCGTTGCACCGTCCAACAACAGTTCTCATTCCGTTTAGTGCCACCCAGGTTCTGCGAGGGATGTTGAGGCCAGGAACACGATCAGCCGAGTTCTTAATGAGGTGTCCATTGTTGACATTTGCCTGTTGCCATAGGTGTTTCCATTCTGCTATGGTGTCCCGATTGTTCGAAGAGTGGTTCCAGAAGGGATTTCTTGACTTTAACCGTGTCGGGCCATGCAGATCAGCGTGTATTGGGAGTGTGGTATCAGCAGCAATTTTTTGCATTCCTCTTTGGACTGCGTGTTGTCTGCGGAGTGAGGGAGGTTCAGTGTTTGCCAGCACAGAGAGCCATGGTGTTGGGGGCAGATCTCACTGTTTCAGTTATTGTTCGCAAGGTGTCATTTAGGCGAACATCTACTTTATTGACGTGCGAACTGTTGGCCCATACAGGCGCACAGTATTCTGCAACGCTATAGACTAGAACCAAGGAGGAAGTGCGAAGTGTCATAGCATTACTTCCCCAGATGGAACCTACAAGTTCCTGGATGATATTGATTCTGCCTCTGAGTATTTGTCTGACATCCTGAAGGTGTTCTTTGAATGTTAGGCTGCGGTACAGTTTAACACCCAGGTATTTTGGTGCTCTTTCATGTCTTATATTCTGGCCTGCTATATTCAAGCGCAGCTTCCTGTCTGCCTGTTTGTTATTCAGGTTGATCAGTGTGCTTACTGTTTTCGATGCATGAAGGTTCAGATGCCAGATCCTGTAGTAGTTATGAAACTGCACCAAGTCAGAATTTAGGCCTGATTTCAACTGTTCGAATGACTCGTCATGCAAAGCAATAGCCAGATTATCGGCGTATGCGAACTTCCTTGATTTGAGTTCCGCCATATCAGAGACGTACAAATTAAACAGTAAATGAGCTAGCACAGAGCCTTGTGGCAGTCCATTATTAGATGTTCTATGTACTTCCTTGTGGATAGCGTATTACAAAAGAGCTTAAATGATTTCTTATATTTGATTACTGTAGCAAGCTTGTACAGTAATCCTTTAAGCCATACTGTGTCGTATGCACCTGAGAGATCTATAAATACTACACCGGTCTTTTTCCTTTTCTAAAAACCACGTTCAGTATGCGTGGTTAGTGCCAGGACTTGATCGCAGCAGCTTCTCTTCGACCTGAAACCATCTTCCTCCACGGGTACTGCTGCATCTATTAGGTGGGTCACTCTCTTTAGGAGAATTTTCTTGAGAAGTGTTTTCTCACACACAGCAAAGAGATAGGTCTGTAGCTCTTGGGATCTCTCTCGTCCTTTCCAGGCTTCAAGATAGCCATTATCTTAGACTCCTTCCATTTGTCTGGGATGTTTCCAGTCTCAAGTATGGCGGAGAAAAACTTGCAGAGCTAAGTGCGTGCTCTTGAAACTAGGTTCTTTACAAACTCCGGTATGATTTCATCAGGCCCGGCCGCTTTCCTTGATTTGATGTCATTTATTGCAGTTATCAACTCATCTTTAGTGCTTACAATGTCTGTCTGTTCTGCGCAGTTCTTCAGTGCTTCAGCCGTAAGTTTCTTAAGGTCCTTCTTTCGTTGTGTAGTGACGTGGCTCTTGGAGTTTTCAAGTGTAATTGAGCTTGAGAATGAGATTTTCACTCTGCAGCGGAGTGTGCGCTGATATGAAACTTGCTGGCAGATTAAAACTGTGTGCCGTACCGAGACTCGAACTCGGGACCTTTGCCTTTTGCGAGCAAGTGCTCTACCAACTGAGCTACCCAAGCACGACTCACGCCCCGTCCTCACAGCTTTACTTCTGCCAGTACCTTGTATCCTACCTTCCAAAGTTTGCAGAAGCTTCGCAGGAGAGCTTCTGTAAAGTTTGGGAAGTAAGAGACGAGGTACTAGCAGAAGTAAAGCTGTGAGGACGGAGCGTGAGTCGTGCTTGGGTAGCTCAGTTGGTAGAGCACTTGCCCGCGAAAGGCAAAGGTCCCGAGTTCGAGTCTCGGTACGGCACACAGTTTTAATCTGCCAGGAAGTTTCATAATTGAGCTTATTTTATTAGGGTTAACAGCACTCTGTTTGGAGCTAGGATGAACAGCGCCCCCTAATTTTCTGAGAAGGCCCCAACTTTTACTGCTGGAACGGTTGAAGTCAAGCTGCTCAACCAGGTCATACCAACGTGTCCTCCTTTCTTCGTCAAGAAGCTTGGTCAGTGAGTCTGCAGTCTGGGGATTTCCAGTGTTGTTGTATTCCTAAAGAAGAGATTCACATTGATTGGTAAAGCCTGGTATGTATTCTCTTCTAGCTCCGCGTGGGATAGTTTCTTGGCCTGCTCACAGCAGCAGTTTAGTAAACAGTTCATAGTTTATCGGAATTGGAGGAATTGTGGTCACAGTTTGTTCCACGCGAGATTGGAATTTGTCCCATTTTGCCTTACGGAGGTTTCAGCGGGGGATTGGTGGGCTGTCTATGACTGATACCTGCAGGCCAATCTCCACAATGACTGGTGAGTGTTGGCTTTTCGGCAGGCGTGTCAAAGCAGTTGGCTTTGCTTGCGTTAGAATCCGTCATTACTGGTCGTCACAAAACAGAGATCTGGCGAAGTTGAAGTTTTCCATGCATCCGATGTAAATGTGGCCTTGTCCTTAGCATGGATGGATGTTGTTGACATCAGCCCAGTCTGCTAGCTGGAGACCTTGGTCATCACAGGAGTGGTATCCCCATCTGAAATGGTGAGCACTGAAGTCCCCAATGTACGCTGCTGGGTGGCTTGCATCAGGAAGAAAAGGAGATGCCCAGTTTTTGGATGGAGATTTGTACACGTTGACTATCGTTAAGTAATTTACATTTACCTCTATAGCAAAGTCAGTGGCCATGGGAAGCTCTATAGTATTATTCAATAGCTCATTTTAATGAGTGTTGTGATTCCATGCTTTTCATGGCCTTTGGAGGCATCTGTGGTAAATCCTTGCACTACGTTGGTAAGTTGAACTCTCATCGGTATGTTTTTCTTAAAGTTCCAGGACGTCTACCTCGTTTTCTTTCATAATTTTGGAGAGGATATCACCATTGGCTCTGCTGTAGCCTTTAATGTTGGCTTGGCATGTTCTTAGAATATGCCTAATTTTTGGTTTTTTGACGGGCCGCATTCTGCTAGCCTTCGAGTAGCGCATCTGGCAGGTCCGGGAGGTACGAATACGTCAGGCCATCACTTGGGGGTGACATTCGCTTCGTATTTCGTTCATCTTCTTCTCATCGCATCGAAACGCTACTAAGGGAGTGGGCCACGTCGAGGCTGTCACCGTCCACACTGTCCACCCACATACAGATGTCGCTGTACAGCTAACAGGCGCACGAGGTGTCATCTGCTCGAAGAAAAACGGACCACGAAACAAAGGGCTTGTGAAATCACACCACACAGTTGCATAATCTAGGTGCAGTGGATGTTCGTGCACAGCATGTGACAGAGTCGAACCCCATTTACGACAGTATTGTGCATTCACGTCACCGTGCAGAGTAAAATGTGTCTTGATCATCCAAAGAATATTCCCTGGTCACATATCATTCACTTCCAAGCGTGCCAAAAAACGAAGCCCAAAGTCATGGCACTGTAGCCTATCATGGGGAATCATTTGGTGCACATTCTGAATCTCGCAGGTATACCATTGCAAAATGTGCCGCAAAATCTTTTGAACTGTTAACTATGGGAGAGAGAATTCCCGTGACACAGCTGGAGCACTGGCTGAGAATCTGAGGCTTCTGCTGCATGTTCAGCTGTAGCTACAACTTCAACAACAACTACTGCCATGGGAATGGGCCACCTACCTATATCTGCTGCACTACCTAATTCACCTCTTTCTTCAATTTTCTTCTTCGTATTCTTTAGCCCATTTACTGACACGGGGCCTCTTCGCAGCTGTTTCTGTCTGTGGTATTCCTGCAATGCAGCGTTGCTTTTTACCGTTTTAATAAAACAGCTTTACCAGCAGCGCACGCTCTTTCTTCTCAATAATCATTGCGTTTCGTACGGAAAACTTCAACCTTCGTAATCGTTCACACCAACACTCGCGTCACGAAAGAAATTAACAAGCGTCGCCAAGCGTCAAACAGCATACTGACGCCAAAGGCGGCCACTGTGGCCGATCGGTTCTAGACGCTTCAGTCCGGAACCCCGCTGCTGCTACGGTCGCAGGTTCGAATCCTGCCTCAGGTATGGATGTGTGCGATGTCCTTAGGTTAGTTAGGTTTAAGTAGTTCTAAGTTCTAGGGGACTGATGACCTCAGATGTTAAGTCCCATAGTGCTCAGAGCCATTTGTTCTGATTTTTGAACTGACGTCAAAACAGGAAACATTTCAGAATCTGACTTCTTGCAGGAAGGAAGTGGCACCACATTTTTCTCAGCATACTCGACGATCGCAGCGATTATTGAACATACCTGTAATGTTTTAGCATCCTGCGATGTATCAGCGCACGCTGCAGCACACCCAACACCGCCAGTTTAATTACAACCACCGGTTGCGTGTCACGTGTGGACGCTTATTGTCCTGCCGAAACAAGGCACCATTCCGTCGCACGAGAGTTGGTAACACATGACGCAGGATGTCCGCGACGTACTGTTGTGGCGTCACAGTTCCTTCAGTTACTACCAGCCACACCCGTGGCTCCCGACACACGACGCCAGGAGTAACAACGCCGTGCGTCTCGAAAACATTGGAAGAATGCGACATCTCCCCAGGCCGCCTCCATACTCGCCGACGATGCCATCTGGGACGATTCACCACAGAACACGATGCGACGCCATTCTCAGCAGTCCATACTTCCCAGTCACGATACCCCTCAGACGCAGCTGTTTGTGATGCGGTGTTAACAACAGCCAAAGCATTGGACGGTAATTCCCTAGCCTGGCTGCTGCTGGTCTCCGACAGATGTTCAAGGATGAAACAAAATGTTGCCAGAAGCCAATAACTTGTTCGCGGATAGTAGACGCAGATGTGAAGAGGTTACGATGTGCCTGGTGGACAGAACATGGATCCTTCTTTGTAGTGGCCACTAGTGATCTGCTGAAGCTTGACAATGAGTATGCCTACTCTCACGTTGGGACGGCCGGAGTGGCCGTGCGGTTCTAGGCGCTACAGTCTGGAGCCGAGCGACCGCTCCGGTCGCAGGTTCGAATCCTGCCTCGGCCATGGATGTGTGTGATGTCCTTAGGTTAGTTGGGTTTAATTAGTTCTAAGTTCTAGGCGACTGATGACCTCAGAAGTTAAGTCGCATAGTGCTCAGAGCCAACCATTTCTCACGTTAGTATCCAGTCCAACGTCGGGGCAGTGTGACATCCGAATGCCCGATAGATCTGGATATTGCACGGCTCCACGAGACAGCCAAATAAGACCCACAATGACACTCCTGTCAGACTCTGCCATGTGCTGATAACGCTCTCTAACACGAGTACGTGACATCCCAATGTCCTCCACAATCACAGTGATCACTCAGCATCTAACGCTTTTCAGGCCTGGTAACAATATTAAAAACGAACAAGAGTAATGCACTCTGGAGGCCGTCTTACCTGTCACAGAGAATTACGACTCTAATGATTTACATGCCGTCTGATGGTGTGTGTGCGAGTGTGTACGCAGTAACATTGGTATTGTGTAATACCTAAACAACTAGCTCCCAATATCATACCCTTTTATTTTTTCTCGTTATTAATTTGTATGAATCTTGTCTTTTCCTCGTACTAATAAGAAATTTATACATTGGCGCGGAAGACGGCAAAGATAGGCTTGTAACAGAAGAGCAATGTCCGGAAAGTTTTCAATTTTTTAAGAACTTTTGTTTCAATCTCGCTTGAGAGTACTTATGTTTAAGATCTCATATAAAAAGAACGTGTAATTTTAACTGGTGTGGCAGCAATGTGTGTAGTAAATGCTATATTCGTTATTAAGCATGACTTTTGCCTGCAATCATAAGAAGAGGCAGTAATTTCTTCCATCCTTCAAGGCATCTTAAAATATAGATGTGCTAATCATCAAGATTTAGTGGATGGACTGTATGATCGGCCATTACAGAAAGTTAGAGGTAAATTAATGATATCACTGCAACCTAATATTGACTTCTATTAAATGTATATGTGTAATAATCGTAAAATTGACTTTTTGTTAAGCACCGAGTTTGCAGCAAAATAAGACATTCTAAAAGCCTCCATGGGCAGAGTAAGAAAAATTATCCTGCATGCGTTATTCATACTTGTGACTTCAGTATTTGTACGCTGCATTGTATTTTTCTTACGCTACGAGGTAGACTGTTCATGGCACCAATTTAGTTTCAACAAGAATCCATGCCTTAATCCCAGTACTGCACGTAGTAATTACCTCTCACTGCGTAAATTTCATGCCGATTCGTACTCTTTGTGTTAGCTGTTGGGCTGCCTCCCAACACGGTTATTCCAAAAACAATCAACAGACTAACACAGCATCCGGCCGTATCTTATGGGAGTTTCACTTCATTTGTAACGCAGTGTATTTTCAGACTGTTGCTGTTCACATATTTTAAACAATAAGTCCTTCGAGCCTTCAATGGCCTGTAAATAAGAGCTAGTGTATGCGGTTCGAGAGAAGTTTTATGTTAGAATGGGTAAAACAACAAATAAATATTGCAAGAAATTTCAGGAGATATATGCAAACACACACGGACGAGGACAATATAAATAATTTGTTTTTGTCGTTCTGTAGTGTAGTGACCGAAAAGAGTAACCCTCTCCTGGTGAGTAATGACATCAATCAAAAACTTGAGGCATGCACCTAAAAAATACCAAGTCCAGAGGTCTGAGAAGGATAATGTAGGTATCATAACCATCTGCGTTTAGAAAATTGTCTGTAATTGTGGTCAGTAATACGTCGTCACACAGTGCACACGATAGAACATCAGAGATATACGCGACTACGCTATCCAGAAAAATGTGGGGTAGCTTGTCTGTAATTGTGGTCAGTAATACGTCGTCACACAGTGCACACGATAGAACATCAGAGATATACGCGACTACGCTATCCAGAAAAATGTGGGGTAGCTGAACTTGGATTGAAAAATGGACATAAAAATTACATTAGACGGCACCTCCATCATCACGAGGGCCAACAGTTTCTGGACGACACCTCTGTCATCACGAGGGCTAACAGTATCTGGGAAAGCGTAATAAAAGAAGCTATAAAGAGCAAAACATTTAATAACATCCTCAATAAAAACGGCAGTTTTCTGTTGGGTACAAACTGTAATATGGCCATTGCGAGGTTAAAGCGGGAGCGCCAGACAAGGGATGGTAGCACTGCCTTAGACACCGATGGATTGAGCACCACTGACGTCATGTCCGGCACCGCGGCTATATAATGATGAGGGTAGCACTAGACAATGACGGTGAAGCACTCGGTCTAAAGCTTGTGCCAGTGTAACTAGCTGGCGTGACTGAAAGAACGAGAAGATTTTATTCAATATCTAGTAACCTTTTTTTCTTATACCTGTTATAATTTTAGATTTTTTCAAGACTTTGGCAAGCGCGGATTAGTTTCTTCAAAAACTTACCTCAAGAAGAAGCGAAGGGCGATGACAGAATAGAGAAAAGACGATCGGCATCTAGGGAAAACGAAAGTAGACGTAATGACAACATACAAGTGCTTAGGGTCTTCTAATGGTGGTTTCTTCATCAGTCTTAGGACTGGTTTATGCAGTCGGGCGTGACTTCCTTATCTGTTCCAACTGTTCATCTCAGAGTAGCAGTTGGATCCATCGCCCTCTGTTATTTGTTGGAAGTATTCCAGTCTGTGTCTACCTTTACATGTTTTTACTCTAAAACTCTCTAGTTCCTTGGAAGATATTCCCAGATGTCTTAACACTCGTCCTGTCGTGCTGCCCCTTCTTGATGACGGTGTTTTCTATCTATTCTTTTTTTCGCCGGTTCATCAGAGAACCTCTTCATTTCTTATCTTACCAGCCTAACTAACTTCCAACATCCATCCATAGCACTTCGATTCTCTTTTTTCGGTTCTCCACAGGCCATGATTCACTGCCATACAATGCCGTGCTTCAAACGTACATTCTCAGAAATGTCGTCGTGAAATTCAGGCCGACTTATTTCGGATAAGAATTCCGCATTTTCGGGTGCTACTCTGCTTTTTTATGTCCTCCTTGCTTCGTTTGCCATGCATTATTTTTCTTCCAAGGTATCAGAATTCGTTCACTTCGTCTATTTCGTGGTCTGCAATTCTGATGTGGCATTTGTCGCTAACCTCATTTCTGCTACTCCTCCTTACTTTCGTGTTCCTTCAGCTTACTCTCACTTTATATATTGTAGTCATTAGACTGCTCATCCCACTCAACAGGGTCCTGTAATTCTTCTTCGCTTTGACTGAGAACTGAGTTAAAACTTTTATCGATTATGGATGAGGATCACCGTGACTGTGATGAATAAAGGTTTCTTGAAATTACTGCAACCAGCCGCCTTTTGTTTTGTACTTCAATTTTATTGTCCCATAACCGGTATCGAACCACCTAAAGAGTGAAAATCTTGTTCTGGAAACATTCCCCAGGCTGTGGCTAGCGATGTGTCCGCAATATCCTTTCTTCCAGGAGTGCTAGTCCTGCAAGTTTCGCAGGAGAACTTCTGTGAAGTTTGGAAGGTAGGAGAGGAGGTACTGGCAGAATTGAAGCGGTGAGGACGGGCCGTGAGTTGTGCTTGGGTAGCTCAATCGGTAGAACACTTGCCCGCGTAATGCAAAGGTCCCGAGTTCTAGTCTCAGTCTGGCACACAGTTTTAATCTGCCAGGAAGTTTCGTATCAGCGCACACTCCGCTGCAGAGTGAAAATCCCATGCAAGAGAGAAACTTCCTCCACACTGTTTACGAACTAGTTTCATAGCCATAAAGATGTGCCATTGGACATTCTACACGAAGGTTCGAGCATGATGGCGCGGCAGTACATTTTGCAGTTCGAGTCTGAAACCGTCTGAACGTAATCTAGGTGGACAGGTGGATTGGTCGATGTGGGCCACATCCTTGGCCACAAAGATCCCCCGATTTAACCCCTTTGGACTTTTCTTGTGGGGCCACATGGAGAGTCTTATTTACGAGACTCATGTCCAGTCGGAGGAAGATGATGTTGCGCGGACCATGGCTGCGGCAGAAGTGATTAACCGTACACTACGCATGTTGGACAGAGTAATGCCAAGTTACTACACAGATACACTGTGTGCACCGAACTTGATGGTCGTCGATAGAATAACTGTTGTAATATCACTGTAAATAGGAGTGAAATCTGTACATCATTCCTTGCTTGTGACATGGAAAGGATCCGTTTCCGGACATGGATTCCTATCTACAAAGTGCCTTCTACAACCTCTACATGAGTGTAACATGATTTAATTTACTCATGTTGAGCTCGAAGGGGCTATATTTAGTGATTACTTAGGAGAACAACAACATCTTTGCCGAGATCACTATAAAATCGTTATTGTAGATAACCGGTTTCGAAAAAACTAAGTTACAATCTTCAGATCTTCGTAAAGGCTATTAAAAATATCTTGTGCCAGCTACAAGCAAAATCTTTCGATTGATTTTCAAGGTACATAAAACATGAAATAAGCGATGCGACGGCACAGTAATGTGATGTACATAGTAATTTTCATATTGACGTGCCAACTATTCGCGCATTTCGTGTTTTATGTGCCTGGAAATTCAATGAAGAGATTTTGTGTGTAGGTGGCACAAGATGTTTTTAATAACCTTTATGAAGATCTGAAGATGGTAACTTAGTTTTACCGAAACTAGTTATCTACAGTAAAGCTTTTATAGCGATCTCGGCTAAGAAGTTCTTCTTCTCCTAAGTATGTGTAATAAGACTTGTGGAACACACTGTATAGAAAGGAAATACAAATGGTGCAAATGGCTCTGAGCACTATGGGACTTAACATCTGTGGTCATCAGTCCCCTAGAACTTAGAACTACTTAAACCTAACTAACCTAAGGACATCACACACATCCATGCCCGAGGCAGGATTCGAACCTGCGACCGTAGCAGCCGCGCGGTTCCGGACTGCGCGCCTAGAACCGCTAGACCACCGCGGCCGGCCAAGGAAATACAGACATTCCAAATACACGATTTTAAAAAAAAAGCGTACAGTGGATGTGAAGCGTTTAAGTGAAATGTGCTAGCAAATGCCTAAGGTGTAACATCCTGGTATGCGCACGATAACGAGGTAAAATTGCATAGTTAAGCAAATATGGTAACAAGATTCCAAAAATACTGTATATAGACAGTTCATTCATACTGGGAATCGAGGATTTCGACGATTTTTTCCCGTTATCGACATTGATTCTGGCAGGATATCGGTGCCAGGGATTCCAAGACTTTCAAAAATGTTTTAATTTCAAGTCTGTAGTCGGATATCGAATGACAACAAAATTTTTTCGTGTGATATAATAACAAATTAACACTTTTTTGATCGTTTTCTTTCACTTGTACTGTGAAGCCTTTCTTGCTGATTCTATGTCAATGGGAATTTCTCTATGGGTCTTGAAGAGTCAATTTGCGAGTATCAAAATATTTAACGTAAATTGGCGTATCTTTTGTTTACTTTGACTTAGGAGCTTAACCTATTTATACCAACAAAGGTCTATAAACGTCAGTGTGTGATATAAATTTCAACTTGACTCGTCTGCCCGTGCCTGAAAAAAGACATAACAGACGAACGGAGGGACACAATCTGATAAAAGACGACAAATTTTTTTCGTGTGATATAATTGCAAATTAACGATTTCCAGATTTTTTCCTTTACTTGTACAGCTTCTTGGGATATTTCATGATTCTACGTCAACAGGAGGTAACCGAATTTACGTCACCACAGCGCCGTTGACCTTGATATTTGATATAAATTTCGACTTGATGCGTCAACCCATTCCTGAGAAAAAGGGTTTTGAGTATCGGACAGACACAGATAGACAGACGGACAACAAAGAGGTCCTGTACGGGTTCCCTTTTTACCAGCTGAGGTACGGAACCGTAAAAACATGTAGTGCTGGCCACTGAGAATGATTCGTACAAAAAAAGGAAACAAAACGAATTTGGCCTATAAACAAACATCTAAACCAACTAAAGAGTTGTGTGATTCGTTTCCAATAAAATAATGAGAAACATCATATTCGTGGCAAACGAATTATTGTAACTTGCGTATTATGAGAGTAGACTATTTGAAGGCAGCGACACACTGAAGATCCACCCAAAATGCATTGGTCTTAGTACAATTTGTTATCATTAAATTGCAATTAGTAACATAATTATTTACGATTAACGTTTTTAGTAAGGGCTAACACAATATGAATAGGTACAGAAAGAATGTTGTTGGTTTGGCGTAATGAGTAGCGTTTCTGTCCACAAATGAGTTTTGTTGAGGCGGTGATTCGCGTCTTAACACTTCCAAATTTTTTTCCTAACATTCGCGTTTTCATTAGGTTATGATACATTATTATTAGTTTAATATAAGTTTATGCATAATATTTGATGTTATGTATGTGGTGTCACCGCCAGACACCACACTTGCTAGGTGGTAGCTTTAAATCGGCCGCGGTCCATTAGTACATGTCGGACCCGCGTGTCTCCACTATGTGATCGCAGACCGAGTGCCACCACAAGGCAGGTCTCGAGATACGGACTAGCACTCGCCCCAGTTGTACGGACGACTTTGCTAGCGACTACATGGACGAAGCATTGCTCATTAGCCGAGCCAATAGTTAGAATAGCCTTCAGCTAAGTCAATGGCTACGACCTAGCAAGGCGCCATTAGTAACATGGCATGTATCTAAAGAGTCTCACTTGTATCGCCACAATCTCCAGATGTACCAAAAGGATGGATTAAAGTTAAGTATTACAGAAGCTACGTACTTTTCTTTATAGCATTCATTACGTATCCTGTTTCAGACCTCACGCCCATCTGCGTGAGCGTAGCGCGTGCCTTTCGGCTTCCTCTCATTGTGTCTAGGCTGTCTTGTCTAGACACAACAATGACTTTGTTCGATTGGCTTAATCTAGAGGACAGCTTGCGCTACTTGTATAAAGATATTTTGCTCCCTTTTCTTTTACGCTTCCTAATTCACATGTTGCAAAGACTCTGCTACTGGGTAGGAACAGTGATCAAGTAAAACTGACCTTGGGGTTTTACTAAAATGTGGGAATGATGAAATAATGTTTATCTTATGCGGAGAAGTGTTCCAAATTTGTACCGCACTGTTTGTAATGGAACCTTTAGAAGCCTGTGTCCTTATTGATTGGACATGGTACTTTCCTTTTCGTGGACGATGGTGGAAATGTGCATTTTAATAGAGCTAACGTGGGAATTTTACGCGCGCCCGTTGAGTAAACAGTGTGATTTACGAACTAGAAACATCCCTCAAACTGCCGCTGGAGTGCGTTGCGATCGCGTATACCACGTTGGGGCGCACGTACCGTATGCACAAGTCGCATCGTTCCTGAGCGTTCAGCAGCACGTTGAACTTGGCACGCTCAACGTTAACGTTCGACAGCACGGTCCGCGTACCGACGGCTTAAGCTTAATGGCCCGCGGGCTGACCTCATCCGCGCAGCCCTGAGACGGACGCAGAAGAGGCACGCCAGTGCTCAGCCTCGGAACGAGGGAAAGCAGAATGAAAGCGACGTTAATGGCGGTAACCGGCGGCCGGTAACGAGGCAGCAGCTGGCGCAGGGCGGCGCGGCTCCACTCGTAGATCGATGGGCGGCGCGCGCCGAGGGCGGCGTGTGACGTGACTGCGCCGCCCCCGCCGCCCTGGCAACCGTTGCTACAGCCGCAGCAGCCGCCGCCGCCCCCACCGCGCCGATCGATGCGCACCCGGGCACAGCTCCAACCTGCGCCGCCCACGTTAGCTGCGCTAGACACTCCGCGCCTCCGCCCAAACAACAATTCGGGATCCTCGCAGGTCGGCCACGACACCATTGGAAGGCAATGAATCATCTCGCAGGAGCAGGAAACAGGGTGTCTTCCATTGTTAAACTTGTGCAATAACGCTTTCTGTATAACACACTCTGCTGGACGCTACAATTGCACCACTATAAAGCTGGCTTACGACAAACGTCAAGTAGTTAATATTCAGCGAAAAATTGGTGAGGGAAGGGCGGTCATAACAAAAGGCAAGCACCTAAATAATCCCAAAAATGCCCAAGTTGCCAACGCGCTCGCCGCGGTAAGACATAATGGTTACATAGCTGAAAAGGGCTAAACAAATTTGGTTCAAATGTTTCAAATGGTTCAAATGGCTCTGAGCACTATGGGACTTAACTTCTGAGGTCATCAGTCCCCTAGAACTTAGAACTACTTAAACCTAACTAACCTAAGGACATCACACACATCCATGCCCGAGGCAGGATTCGAACCTGCGACCGTTGCAGCAGCGCGGTTCCAGACTGAAGCGCCTAGGACTTCTCAATCGCCTCAATTTCCTCCTTTTTCCGCTTTCCCCAGACTCTACGGTTCACTTCTGTAGAAAGCTGTGCCCCAGATGCACATTATCAGTAATTTATTCCAGTGCTATTTCTCTTAAATACAGTTCATAAATTGAGAATTTAATAGAGAACCAGAACTCGGAACTTTGTGTTGCCAGGATGGTGTGGTGTGGAGTGCAGTGATGAGGATTTGTCAACCGCCCGAAGACGCTTTCTTGAGACATAGTTATCAGAGTACACGGGTACAAAGATGTTTTCCTTCTCCGGTGCCAGTAGCCGAGCGTGGAGCAGGGCGCCGGCCACGCCGGTGTGTGCTGACGCCAACGCATGTCTCAGTCACGACTGTTGCGGCGAGGGAGGTGCCTGCTTAGCGCTCCGCGACGTCGCAGTCAACTAGCTGTAGCTCTGACGGCGTGGCCAATAGATTAGCAGGCCGCTCGTGTTGACGTCGTAGACTGTGCCCCGGGAAGGCAGCCAACAGCTCCGCACAAGTTGGCCGTAGTTGTCAAATGTTACGTCACGGTTCCACAGCGAGTAAACAGCCACTGGTGCCGGCGTCCGCTCGTAGACACGGGTCAGGAGAGGGGGGCGGGGGGTTGGGTGCGGTACCTATTGAAATTCTCAAAACTGTTTAAATCACTCAAATAAGACTCTGACATGAATAATCTAAATTTGCGCCTGTTTTGGAGTGGAGCTTCAGCCGTGATGAAAAGAAAATCGGCAAAATTTCGGGCGTTTTGCTTTACTTTTTCTTCAAATTCCATCGAAAGTAAGCTTTTAATCGAAAACGCCGATGTTACCAGAAACGTAGAGCATTAAATTCTTCATCGATTGAGTGACAAAACTTTGTTGTTTGATTAAATTTTCCTGTGGTAAAGCTACGCGAGAAAAAGGTAATTTTTCACAGTTTTTGAAAAACATTCGTTTCGTCGGTACAAAATGTGCAATTACAGAGCAACGCCACTGGATAGTTGAAGACTGTAAATGAGTGATATGGAGTAATGAACCACGCAGTATCCTGTGGCAGTCCGACAGAAGGATTTGGATTTGTCAAATGCCTCGTGAATATTACCTGCCATTGTGTATAGTGCCAACACTTAAGTAAAGAGGAGATAGTGTCACAAGAAGGGGGTGTTGTTTCGTTCTTAGTTTGTGCTCCCCCCATTCCGCTTAAGAAAACGCTAAATGCTGAAGGACATGAAAACCTTTAACAGCATCGTATACTGCGCACAGTAGATGAACAGTTGGGAGAACACGACTGAGTGTGACAGCAGGATAGTGAACCCTGTCATAAAGCAGCATTTGTGAGGCATCGCTGTGTGGACAGTGACATTCCTGATATGTGTCGCATTGACTACAGAAATATGTGGCTCATGAGGAGCTGCTCCATCACTGTACTCGTTCCTCATTCTTTTTAACTCCCTATGGGCAGTGATTGTGCTACATGGACTGCTGATGGACTTTGGAACTCGAGAGTGATTAGTTCTGCTGATTTCATGTGACTTTTTACAACCATCCTCCAGAACGATCGACGGTTCCTGTCTGCCAGTAAATAAGGTATGCCTGGTCTTGGCGTTCCTGTGGTTGTTTCTTCACGTTTCCACTTCCTAATGACATAACCGACGGTCGATTTGGGCAGCTTTAGAAGGGTTGAAATATTCATGATGGATTTGTTACTCAGATGACATCCAGTGACTAGTCCACGTTCGAAGCCAGTGAGCTCTCGTGACAGACACATTCAGATGCTATTGCTTTTATACCACTGGAGTGAAAGTCATATAGGGACTTCTGGTACAGTGCGCACAGAATGCCGTTGCTCTAGATGCGCAGACGACAGGGCAACCGTGGAGAGAGTAGTAGTGGTGGGGGCTACAGGCAGGTGATGTAGGGGAAGTGCCGAGAGCTGGAGGGGCAGTGCCGTTCTAAACTGAAGCCTACATTCACATTGTCTGTAAATATTAAGTGAGGGACCTCCACACCCACACCTGCGTGCTGACCATTCAAAAAGATCTACTGTCACTTCTGCTTTGGTTAGTATCTAAAAAGAATTTCGCCGAAAATGCAGCAATTTATTTTCGCCTGGGTTGTTAACCGTTTGTAGCTTCCAAAGAAACATCATGATTGGCGAATTTTGAGTAAAACCTACACATTTAATAATTTTTTCATAATACAGGGCCACAGTCACAATATATTTCTTTAAAGTCAGTGCCACAATTACACTGTTGTTTATTTGCAGTGTTACCTTCACACTTACACGATCATGATTTCGGCTTCAAAGTGCCATTACCAAGTGTTTTAAGTGTTATATAGTGCCTAAGATGGCATACTCTCGTATTTAAAGATGGTATACTCAGTGATGAAACAAAGCAGTAAGCTTTACCAGAAATATCGATCCTTAGACAATGTGTCTAATAGTGTATTTTAAATACGAGAGTATGCCATCTTAGGCACTGTATAAAACACTTGATAATGGCACTTCGAAGCCGAAATAATGATCGTGTAAGTATAAACGTAACACTGCAAATAAACAACAGTCTAATGGCGGTACTGACTTTAAAGGGAAAAAAAAGAAGACCTACACATTTCTCTTGTTGCATTGTTAACATTTGCTACTTTTTCCGAAACACAGCGGAGTTTACACAGTCTCACCTCACTAACATGTTGTACAGACACAGTTGCAAAAGAATTCTGAAAAAAAAACGGTTTATTAAGTTTATTAAGTGAGGAACTGAGGAAAACTAATGGGAAAACTGATGTCAGTACCTTATGACAAAGACCATTCTTGGTGTAAAATAAACGTGTAATGTCTTCACTGAAGTTAATCCAAAACACATAGCATATCTCGTTTCACCAACTATCAATGGCCCCTAAAAATTGCAATATTTCATCGAAAAAGTCTGTAGTTAGTTGAATATCACTGATAATGAAGTTTTGCATAATAACGATATTGCAAAATACTCTCCTCTTTGCGTGCTATTATTTGCCAAAATCTCATTTCGATATCCCAAACCATTTATGAAATATGAGAAATGTTGCGGATATTTCACTCTGGCTTTGTTGCTGGCGCGGCGCGATCGCAAATGAGTGTGCTACGAGGGCTATTCGGAAAGTAAGGTCCGATCGGTCGCGAAATGGAAACGACTATGACAATCCGATAAAGCTTTGCACAGATGTGTTGGGTAGTGTCTCTAGTATAACCCCAGTTACCATCACGTCGCTCTTCCCATTTCTGAGCTCGCAGTGAGTGCGTAAAGATGTCTAGAAAATAGTGTCTGCCGCCAAGTACGAGGGCCTGGTGAGAAATTTCGCCTGAAGCTATGCAGCTAACATTACATAACTGTCGTGCTGTTTCTTCTTCAAGACCATTCTCCGCCGCATTCTGCAGGGGCAATGAAGATGCTCCTGCATCGTTTTCAATTGGAAATGTTTGACTACCCACAATACAGCCCGTAATTGTCTTCCTCTGAGTTTCATCTCTGCTCACATGAACCGCTGGCTATGAAGACAACATTTTGGCACAAGACAACGAGCCGTAGGCCAGCGTAGAGAATTGGCGGAAAGCACTGGCGGCTGCCTTCTATAGCGAGGGTATTGGAAAGTTGGTACAACGCTACGATACACGTCTAAGTCGGATCGGCGACTATGGAGATAAGTAGCTGCAA
This sequence comes from Schistocerca americana, assembly GCF_021461395.2. Classification (NCBI taxonomy): domain Eukaryota; kingdom Metazoa; phylum Arthropoda; class Insecta; order Orthoptera; family Acrididae; genus Schistocerca; species Schistocerca americana. The sequence goes on along the minus strand of NC_060121.1, from coordinate 515,447,069 downwards.
GGTGTATCTAACTGTTGCAAATAAAACATTTTAGATTTTTACCGTGGTTTCCATTTCCCGACCTATCGGACCTTACTTTCCGAATAGCCCTCGTACATCAGATCAATTTTCTCGAGATTGGTGACTGACAGCGATCTCCAGCAAAGTCTAAAGAAGAATTCATTAGCTTAGCTAAATTTCATATGCTGCAACATATTATGTAATATTACCAAACGCAAAATCAAAGCGACCTCTATTTTTCATTACAAACTTTCTCGAATTTCGTGCAGTGCCTTACTTCGATCTAAATATCGCAATAACTACGACCATTAACGAAATGATGGGCATGCCATCATTAAGCAGCATTTTGGACAGAAATTTGTCACTGCACATCGGCCACCGTATCCTGCTTGGGCTATACCACGCCCCCGCTTCACTCTCACGCCACCTGTAATGCTGCAAGTTTGTCTATGGATCGCGTCGCATTCTTATTTGGCCGATTTTTAGTCTTTCATGTTTGTTTTCGTTTCATACTTAACATAAGATGGTTTCATCACAGTGTGCTTCTGATTACGACTTCTTGTGTGTACTGAATACTTTGAATTGCGTTGTAAATATGTTACTCACTAACTATGTTTTGAGTGGGGTCCGCCTTTAGCAAAACACAATTTTGTTTTTTGTCCCAGACATGTTGTATATAGTTGCAGGTGACAAACTGTAAAGAAAAACAGGCACTATATAAACGTAATACAGCAGGAAAAGCACACCATATGGTAAGAAAGTATGAATACACAATTTTATGTGCTCCTCAAAAACCTATAATTACGATTTAGAAACTAATATTTGTTTGTATTTAAACAGTAAAGAACATTCCTTATGTTTAACAGCCATAAAAATAAAAAAACACTGATGATGCTGCAACTGCAGTGAAACATGTCTGGGACAAAAAACAAAATCGTGTTTTGCTAAAGGCGGACCCCAAAAATATATGTTATTTTTAAAGCAAACACAGACAAAAGAGCTTCAACATCAAGATGATTATGTTACTCACATTCTGATTGCGTCCTTCTCGCAGCTGTAATATTGGGTAGGGTAATGATTCCAAAGTTTTGTTTCATATAATACAGAATCCGATTTCGTGTGATGAAGTTCCGTGAAGTTACGTGTATCTGTTATTGCGTACAAGTCTGAGTGTGCACTGCTAGATTTAAATGCGCTGTAAGTATATTGGTCGTATTCTAAGTTATTTTTGTTTGCATCCGTTTCCGTACTTTCTTGCATTTGATGGAGAACTCCATGTTAGCAGGTTTTGCAGTATTGGTGTTCAACTTTATTATATCTCGCCACGGAATGAGTATGTAATTCTGCTTTTAATGGTGTTGCTTTTTGCCACTGAGTGTCAAACATTTCACAGGAGTACGGATGTATATGTAGATGAGTAGACGTTATGCTTTGTAGTCTTGGTGACTAGGCCGAGCGAAGTGGCGCAGTGCTTAGCACACGGGACTCGCATTCGGGAGGACGACGGTTCAATTCCACGTCCGGCCATCCTGATTTACGTTTTCCGTGATTTCCCTAAATCTCTTTAGGCAAATGCCGGCATGGTTCCTTTGAAAAGGGCGCCGCCGACTTCCTTCCCTAATCCGATGAGTCCGATGACCTCGCTGTTTGGCTTCCTCCCCCAAAACAACACAACCCCTCTTGGTGACTATAGCATTCTTCCTTACAAATACCAAAATGCGACAGTAGTTACGCAGACGTTTTCACAGGTTATAAACAGGTACTATAAACAGTACATTTTAGCAGAAGTCAATGAAAATTTCGATGGCCTCCATTAAATGCAAAAGTACAAAGAACGGATGGTAACAAAATTAACATAGAATACGTGCAATATACTTACAGTGCATTTAAATCGAGCAGCTCACATACGGATTCGTAAGCAGTAACGAATAGACATGTGTTCACAGAATACAATGTAACGAAACCAGATTCTGTTTCATATGAAACAAAAACAAATGTGGAATCGTCTACCCCCAACGAATACTACGGACGAGAGCAAAAGTTGAACAGAATAGGAGCGACATATTTTAGCTGCCATTCAAAGAGTGCAATACACACAAAGAGGTCGTAATAAGGAACATAATTTCCACTTGATAACAGCCACACGTCTAAGTGGCAATGCTCGGTTTTACAACTAAATACACTTTATCACCAGACTACCAGACGCACCCATAAAGTATAATTGAAAAATACATAGTGAGTCAAAAAGAACTTTACAACTTTGGAATGATATAGAAATTTATTGAGATAACTTACAGAATCGGTAGAGTTGCCACTTTGTAGCAAACAACAAAGTTTGATTAAGTAGTGCATCAGTACCCCATTCCGCCACCAGGAGCGCCAGCGTAGTGCACAGCTACAAATGGCTACTTTCACTGATGCTGAGCATGCTCGCTATGTGTTTTGGTTTCAGAAAACGAACTCTGCAACAACTGCTTGGCATAAATTTCGCACCGAATACGCTAAAGAACTTCCAAGCAGGCCTATAACTCACTCTTGGGACAAGAACTTTGTTGATACGGGTTTTACAGTGTGACATGATAAATGACCAGATTTGCTGCAACGACTAAGGGAAGGAAACTGATTACCAGTGGGATAATTGACGCATCAAAAATGGTAGTCACATCGATCCTAAACGACACTTGACACTTTTATGACACATTTACCGATTCTGTAAGTTATTGATATAAATTTCTATGTCATTCCAAAGCTGTAAAAGTGCTTTTTGACTGACCCTGTATTATCATTTCAAAATGCAATAATAAGGATTTCCGCGCCATATTTCTCGTATTCAAAATTCACTGCCAAGCGATTTGGAGCGCTGCCGTCGTTCTATTTGCGTGTCGTAACACGTGCCTTACACTTATGATATTTTAGTGTTCTGTGTTCTCTACAGACATACTCCCTGCCTCGTTTTATATTGGCAGTCCCGCGTCTGGTGACATCAGTGGTGAAGTCCGCATTAGATCAGGGTGCCCGCACACTTTTGATCAGATAGTGTAGATGGCATTAGCCCTGCGTGCTTTGTGTAGTTGCACTGGAATACGTAACCAAGTATTTAGTATACTTCGAGCCAATTTTATGTTTGTTCCATGCCGCCTTCGTCGTGTTGCTATTTTAATGCTCAGCAGTCGTGTAGCAGCAACAGCGATGAATGTCGGCAGACTTTCTTAAACATCTGTGGACTGTGTACCGGAGTTGTAGGTCGCCCCAGCCTGAAGACGGTCGATAACGTTTCACCTCGGTCCCGTTCGCTCCGGGCTCTGCGAAAGCACCCCTCCCGCCCCCTCCGCGCCCCGTCCACGGCAACTCTTGCTGCCCCAGATCGCGTCGCCGTGCACTCGCGATGTGGCCGCGCTAGCAGTCCCCGGGATTTATTGCGTCTGCTGCCAAATGCGGACCCATCTCCAGCCGTCGGAATCTCGGAGCCTCTCCAGCCTCTGCGTTCGCTGCGGCAGCCTGTCTGGCGCTGATAGGTAATGGCGGAAGCAGCCGACGGTCCCGCCGCCGTCGCCGGAAATTGCGAATCCTCCTCTCGACGCCACCACTGCTAAATCTGGTTACGGAAGCGACAATGGCTAACTCGAGGAGATGAGGCGACCAAACTCGCCGAACGTCGATGCCGAGGACAGACCGGAATCTCGGCTGTGACGAGGTGGGAGTCGCTACGCTTTTAGCACACACTGCATCCGGCTGAACAAACTTGCCCGAGAACTTGCTTCAAACTGACATGGCGCATCAGTGCCCACCGATAAGCTAAAGCAGACACAGCTCCTAGTTAAAAGGTTCTGTGGCGGAGGTGCCCGAAAATACATTTCCCAATAATGGATTAAAGAACCTAAATTATCAGAAAAAAATGTTCAAATGTGTATGAAGTCTTAAGGGACCAAACTGCTGAGGTCATCGGTCCCTAAGCCTACACACTACTTAACCTAACTTAAACTAACTTACGCTAAGGACAACACACACACACACACACACACACACACACACACACACACACACACACACACCCATGCCCGAGGAAGGACTCGAACCTGCGACGGGGGCATCCGCCCGGACCTTGGCAAGACGCCTTAGACCGCGCGGCTAAATTATGAGAAAGCATTTCGAACATTTACTAAACGAATTTAAAAAATAGTGGTCAACATTTTTCAGACTGTTGATATCGAATTATGTTTTTCAAGAACGTACGAGAGGGGTTCAATAAGTAATGCAACACATCTGTTTCTTCAGTCAGTTTCGGTTGAAAAGATGCAGCATTGGTTGCGGTACATCGTGCAATATTTTCGCTTAAGCCTCTATAGTTTATGAACTTCCGATAGGTGGCGGCGATATGCGCAGCCTTCAAAATGGCGTCTGTGACGGAGGTGCGTTCCAAGCAGAGCTGTCATTTGGAAAACCAGAGCATCGCAAAAAATCACAGGCGCTTTAGAATGTCTACGAAGACCTGCCAGTGAACAAAAGCACGGTGAATCACTGGGCGAGGCGTTTTTCATCATCGTAACAAAGTCGCGCTAAGCTGTCCCTTCTCCCGCATGCCACACACAGCTGTAACTTCTGCAGTGATGCAAAGCACGGACGTTCTCGTACGAGGTGGTCCACGGATCGCAATCAAACATTTCCCTGCACAACTGGGCGTCTCTGTTGGTAATGCTGACACACTCGTCCACCAGCTGGGGTACTCAAAGGCGTGTGCAGATTGGGTTCCTTGCCGCCTAACAGAAGACGGTAAAGAACAAAGAAGGACCATCTGCGACGAACTGGTTGCGTATTACGAGGCTGATCGTGACAATTCTTTGTCGAACATCGTCACAGACGATGCAACATGGGTTCATCACATTGAACCGGAAACCAAACGGCAATCCATGGAGTAGCGCCACACCATTTCTCCTCCGAAGAAAAAGTTCAAAGCAACACTCTCAGCAGGTAAAGTCATGGCGACGATCTTCTGGGAGTCTAAAGGGGTTATTCTTTTTGATGTCTTCCTCGTGATGCAGCGACCAACTCTGAAGTGTATTGTGCTATGCTCAGAAGACGACCTCAGCGTGTTTGTCGCCAGAAAAATGCAAAGGAACCTCTCCTCCTCAATAGCAACACAAGTCTGCGCACCCGAGAGGAGCTCACAAAACTTCATTTGATTGTTCTTCCTCATCCACCCTACAGCCCGGATCTGCCATGTGTTGGGTCCAAGTACAGTACGTGCATGATGGAGAGATTATTTACGCAACAAGACGTTGGCTCCGACGTCGATCATTAGGGTGGTACGATGCGTGGATACATGGCCTCTCAGTAAGGTGGCGTAAAGCAGTCGTATTGAACGGAGATTATGTTGAAACATAGCGTTTTGTTACAAAGACAGTGAGAAATGACATGGTGTATTGGAATCCTGAATGAAACCATCCTACTTTAAAAAAAAAAAAAGCTTTGCATTACTTATCGAACGTCCCTCATAGTTGTTAGTTTTACGGTTTCGCCTTGAAATGCTGGTTAGCTCCATGAAGCGTAACTTTTACGGAGTACATCTCTTACAGGCCTTCCAAAGGCTCATTTCCTACAGCCTAAGGAAGCGCTACCAACCTCCACGTGACTTTCATATTACACTGCTTATGGCGAAAGGGAATGAACACAATAATTCAAATGGCTCTGAGCACTATGGAACTTAACTTCTGAGCTAATCAGTCCCCTAGAACTTAGAACTACCTAAACCTAACTAACCTAGGGACATCACACACATCCATGTCCGAGGCAGGATTCGAACCTGCGACCGTAGCGGTCGCGCGGTTCCAGACTGTAGCGCCTAGAACCGCTCGGCCACTCCGGCCGGCCAACACAATAGCCGAGCCTTCGCTATCAAAGGAGGAAGGAAGGGAGGAAGGAGGGAAGACAATGGTGTAAAGTCTCGCCGACATCAGTGACATTAGGGACGGAGCACAAGTTCGGATCGTTTCAAGGATGGGGAAGGAAATCGACTGTGCTCTTCCAAAGGAGCCATCCCGGCATTTGCCTGGAGCGATGTAGGGAAATCGGGAAAAACCTGAATCTGGATGAACGGACGCGAACTTTTACCTTCATCCCATACTCATTTTGCCAAGGTTCTTTAGAGTATGCTGAACAAATTTCTTTGGGAACCCCTTAAAGTTCCTCCATATGGTGCCGATCTCTCCCCATGCGATTTCCATATTTTTAAAGCCCAGAAGAAAGACATTCATGGCCTTCGATTAGCTTCAGACGAAAAGATAGAATCATGGTTATGCAGGAAACGCCAGACATTTTCCAAATAGGCATTGAGTATCTTGGCTCACACGGGAATAAATGTATTAATAGTTACTGCGACTACTTTTGAAATAGCAAACAATTTGCTTACTTCTTCAGTCTGTCTTGTTTTCATTTGGCTGCCGCTTATAATAGAACCCTAACACGTTATCCTCGACGGCGAATCTTCATCAGGGACAAGGATATCGTCAGGAGTGTCCCAGGGAAATGTGATTGGACAGCTCTTGTTTTCTGTATATACATGAATGATCTGACGGATAGGGTGACTAGCAGTCTGCCATTGTTGTAGATGACGCTGTAGTATACGGGAAAGTATCATCGTTGAGTAACTGTAGAAGAATACAGGATACGTAAATAGAACTGCTATTTGGTGTGATGAACGACAGATTGCTTTGAATGTAGAAAAACGTAAGTTAATGCAAGTGATATGGAAAACAGTCATGTACGTTCGAACACAGTATTAGTGTCTGGTGCTTGATACATTCATGGGGATTAAATGTCTACGGATAACGTTGTAAAGCCAAACTAAATGGAACGAGCACGTAAGGACGTTAATGAGGAAGGTGAACGACCGACTTCAGTTAATTAGGAGAATTTGAAGAAAGTATCGCTCTTCTACAAGGAAGGCCGCTTGTAGAACACTTGGGTGACACATTTGCGGCCAACTGCAGAACGATTTTACCCCCGTCAACGTGCATTTCACGTAAGGAAGTGAGAGAAATGAGGGCTCGCAAGGAGGCATATAGATAATCGTTTTTGTCTCGCTCCATTTGCGAGTGGAGTAGGAAAGAAAATGTGTAGCAGTGGTGACATGGTACGTTCCGCTCGGTTTTTCTCTGTCAGCCAATCATGGCAAACGAACCATGAGGTCTCGTGCTTTACTGTTCCGTCACGCGAACTCATAAACGCCACGGAATGAACAAACACTAAAAGCATGAAACGTCTCACATTCGGAAATGAAAACATAAAAAACATTGAGCGTGGCGCGACCGTAACGTAAACCGTCCTATAGATCTCTCCAAAACGCTCTATTTTTAGTACTGTTTGTTGTAATAAAATGTCGGAAAACATGACGTCAGTGGCTAAATATTCTATCTATAAATCTTATCTTGGAGTTATCGTTTGACGTTCTTTAGTAGTTTATTATGAAAAGGAAAGGAGCTACAATCTGCAGACTTTTTATAGTCTCCTGGCGGCACGGCTCTGATCGATAAATGTTGCAGCGTTCTCCAGTATTGAAACCACGAGCAGCGCCTGCGCTAGACGGAGGATATTTCGTTCTTCTGATGGATGACTCAATGAATACTCCTAAATAGACGAGAACATCCGACATTCAAATATCTGTGTCCAGTCATTCTGCTTTAAAACTACACTAAGAGTTTCAACATTCTTTACTTGAAGTTAATGTATAATAAATTTGTAACAATAGTGAAATCTATAATATCTCCGCCCCCCAGATTTCTTGGATGGGTTCTGGGAAACTGCAGTGTCTCTGTAAAGTACGACCAGTCCTCGAGTATTGCTCCAGCGTAAATGGGAATCCTTGGAGGGAAGACGACGTAGTTCTTGAGAAACCCTGCTGGGTAAATTTAGAGCCCTGCATTCGAAGTACTTATGGGACATGAACCTTCGAGACAGTGGAGTCGTCCTGTAAACTGGGTCTGTAAACTGTTGTTGTTGTTGTGGTCTTCAGTCCTCAGGCTGGTTTGATGCAGCTCTCCATGCTACTCTATCCTGTGCAAGCTTCTTCATCTCCCAGTACCTACTCCAACCTACATCCTTCTGAATCTGCTTAGTGTATTCATCTCTTGGTCTCCCTCTACGATTTTTACCCTCCACACTGCCCTCCAATGCTAAATTTGTGATCCCTTGATGCCTCAGAACATGTCTTACCAACCGATCCCTTCTTCTACTCAAGTTATGCCACAAGCTTCTCTTCTCCCCAATCCTATTCAATACCTCCTCATTAGTTACGTGATCTACCCACCTAATCTTCAACATTCTTCTGTAGCACCACATTTCGAAAGCTTCTATTCTCTTCTTGTCCAAACTATTTATTGTCCACGTTTCACTTCCATACATGGCTACACTCCATACAAATACTTTCAGAAACGACTTCCTGACACTTAAATCTATACTCGATGTTAACAAATTTCTCTTCTTCAGAAATGCTTTCCTTGCCATTGCCAGTCTACATTTTATATCCTCTCTACTTCGACCATCATCAGTTATTTTGCTCCCCAAATAGCAAAACTCCTTTACTACTTTAAGTGTCTCATTTCCTAATCTAATTCCCTCAGCATCACCTGACTTAATTCGACTACATTCCATTATCCTCGTTTTGCTTTTGTTGATGTTCATCTTATACCCTCCTTTCAAGACACTGTCCATTCCGTTCAACTGCTCTTCCAAGTCCATTGCTGTCTCTGACAGAATTACAATGTCATCGGCGAACCTCAAAGTTTTTATTTCTTCTCCATGGATTTTAATACCTACTCCGAATTTTTCTTTTGTTTCCTTTACTGCTTGCTCAATATAGAGATTGAATAACATCGGGGAGAGGCTACAACCCTGTCTCACTCCCTTTTCAACCACTGCTTCCCTTTCATGCCCCTCGACTCTTATAACTGCCATCTGGTTTCTGTACAAATTGTAAATAGCCTTTCGCTCCCTGTATTTTACCCCTGCCACCTTTAGAATTTGAAAGAGAGTATTCCAGTCAACATTGTCAAAAGCTTCCTCTAAGTCTACAAATGCTAGAAACGTGGGTTTGTCTTTCCTTAAACTTCCTTCTAAGATAAGTCGTAAGGTGAGTATTGCCTCACGTGTTCCAACATTTCTGCGGAATCCAAACTGATCTTCCATGACGTCGGCTTCTACCAGTTTTTCCATTCGTCTGTAAAGAATTCGCGTTAGTATTTTGCAGCTGTGACTTATTAAACTGATAGTTCGGTAATTTTCACATCTGTCAACACCTGCTTTCTTTGGGATTGGAATTATTATATTCTTCTTGAAGTCTGAGGGTATTTCGCCTGTCTCGTACATCTTGGTCACCAGATGGTAGAGTTGTCAGGACTGGTTCTCCCAAGGCCGTCAGTAGTTCTAATGGAATGTTGTCTACTCCCGGGGCCTTGTTTCGACTCAGGTCTTTCAGTACTCTGTCAAACTCTTCACGCAGTATCGTATCTCCCATTTCATCTTCATCTACATCCTCTTCCATTTCCATAATATTGTCCTCAAGTACATCGCCCTTGTATAGACCCTCTATATACTCCTTCCACCTTTCTGCTTTCCCCTCTTTGCTTAGAACTGGGTTTCCATCTGAGCTCTTGATATTCATACAAGTGGCTCTCTTTTCTCCAAAGGTCTCCTTAATTTTCCTGTGGGCTGTATCTATCTTACCCCTCATGAGATAAGCCTCTACATCCTTACATTTGTCCTCTAGCCATGCCTGCTTAGCCATTTTGCACTTTCTGTCGATCTCATTTTTGAGACGTCTGTATTCCTTTTTGCCTGCTTCATTTACTGCATTTTTATATTTTCTCCTTTTAATCAATGAAATTCAGTATTTCTTCTGTTACCCAAGGATTTCTATTAGCCCTCGTCTTTTTACCTACTTGATCCTCTGCTGCCTTCACTACGTCATCCCTCAGAGCTACCCATTCGTCTTCTACTGTATATCTTTCCCCCATTCCTGTCAATTGTTCCCTTATGCTCTCCCTGAAACTCTGTACAACCTCTGCTTTAGTCAGTTTATCCAGGTCCCATCTCCTTAAATTCCCACCTTTTTGCAGTTTCTTCAGTTTTAATCTACAGTTCATAACCAATAGATTGTGGTCAGAGACCACATCTGCCCCTCGAAATGTCCTACAATTTAAAACCTGGTTCCTAAATCTCTGTCTTACCATTATATAATCTATCTGATACCTTTTAGTATACCTCAACATATTTTCGCGAAAAGAGCGTCTTCTGCCATCCAAGAAGTTCCAACTAAGCTCAAAAAGCATTTCCGTAGAACTCTCGCAGCGATAGAACCTGCTGGAAACACAACCAGCGGCATGCCTCTGAATTGCTTCGAAGTTCCTGTGACCATCATCACCATGTACTGTACTGCACGCAAAACTTACTGTCTCAGTTTATCAAGGTGTTCAAAAATGGTTCAAATGGCTCTGAGCACTATGGGACTCAACTGCTGAGGTCATTAGTCCCCTAGAACTTAGAACTAGTTAAACCTAACTAACCTAAGGACATCACAAACATCCATGCCCGAGGCAGGATTCGAACCTGCGACCGTAGCGGTCTTGCGGTTCCAGACTGCAGCGCCTTTAACCGCACGGCCACTTCGGCCGGCTAATCAAGGTGTCTTACAACAACAACTATCTAGCGACAGAGCTCAGTCAGAGTTGCAGTGTTTTACCCCTACAGAAAATACAATTCTTACTCTTATAAAGAGACCCAGATGCCAAGATGATACGATGAGCGCTAGCATACACGCTGTCGTCCAGGAAGTAGACAACAGTAGACCACTGTGGACTTCTCTGTGACGCTCGTACGCAACTGGTAGATAACTGTCTGCGTTGGGTCGTGTGGCCCCTGAATACTGTATAAGCTGACGGGTACAGTCACACTACAGTTCAGAGCAAGTAACGTGCTTTGTGCAGTACTGCGTCCACGTTGACGTCCTGTGGCAGATCTGGCGCCATTCATGAGCTTGAGCAGAACTATGAGCGCAGATTTTTTTTTTCAAAGGTCCGATGGGTCTATGAAGTGGAAACCACTGTGAAAATCAAAAATGTTTTATATGTAAGCTTTAGCTACACCTTCCAGCTATTTCTCTCCACAGTTGCCGCTCTGACTTAAACATTTGTGGTAGCGTTGTATGTAGTGTTTCCTTTCCTCCGATGTGCATTTTCGCGTCTTTAATAAGACAGTAAAATGTTATCGAAGTAAGTAGGGATTGGCAAAATTATATCAATACATCTAAGTATCGATGTTGCTTCTAAGTAGTATCGATATCTACAGCCGTCCTGAAATCCCAAGTAGATGGATTAATCGATAATTAATACTGAGTATTAAAAGCGAAATTTTTATCGTCTATCTTTTCTTGATCGAGAGGTACTATAGTTCATCAAATTACTTGCCCATCCCAACTACTACCATTCTTTGCAATCTGATAGAAAATGTCTTCAATAGGCTTAATTAAATTTGATATTCAGTCCACAAATGAGCACCAAATTCGAAAATGAATGTATGAGTACTGTATATTCAGAATGCTTGTTGCTTCCACGTGTCATTTCTGCAATTGTTAATGATTGGTACAAGGTGCAAAATGTTTACACTTTTTGACAGCACTGTATGAGAATGATGAAAATTATTACTTGCCTCTCCCAACTATGAGGCAGAATGTACCCTTCTCTAACCCTCTTGTTGCCTGGATCAAGAAAAGATAGACGCACTGTAAAAGTAATGGCCACTCGGTACAAAAGTCGCACATATTACTGCATTTGTATTTAATGGAAATGAACTCTGTTGCCTCAAATGTTTAGTCATCATTTCACGCCTGTTTTGTCAGAAATTGCTTAACAACACGTAATATGCCAACCTCTTCTGTTTCGTTCGAAACTGTGGCTTCCTTAGTAAACTTGATTGTGTCCAATAACAGAAGTAGACTGATAGGGAACATATTAAACAAAGCGTTCTGTTAGTGTCCGTCTTTGATGATTATTGATGTCATTACTTAGTTTTTTTTGTAAATCAGTGATTTTACGGAACATTTTGCGTCTTTTATTGCTTAGTGTTAGATGTAATAAGGCACATGTCAGTTTTTAAATGTTGGTTCATCAGTTCTGTGACCTCGATCAGTTTTTTAAAAACTCTTAAGTATTGAAAGATCTACCGAGGCATCGAAATATCGATACTTTCGTCAGGATAATATCGTTACCTCGTATAAATATCGATACAATATCTACCGATGTTTTTATAAATTTAAATTATCCCAGGAAGAAAGGCCAATTCACGTTGCCATCAAGAAAAGAAAACATGTAGTTATGAACATTAGAAAGCATTGAACTTTTCACTGTTCTTGTGGCATAAAAGGATTCTGCAAGAGGTTCTTTCTTTACTTTCGTGAGTTTTGCTACAGGACTAGAAGTCGTCATTGGGAAGCAGCAAACTTGGTGACACAAAACTGTGTTATTGTTGACCATTAATGTAGAGAATTAGTTTGCTTGATAATGATAATCACAATCCGAATTCCTTAAAGTCATAGAGTGCGCGTTTGGCTTACAAATATTGAAATGTGAGAATGGTGGCACGCTTACAGCGTGACAACTTCAGCTGATTTGAAAAGTCAAAAAAATATACAAAATATTTCATTTTACAGGAAACTCAACTACCAAAATAAAGTCGTAAATAACTTTAAATTCTAAGATGGCAAGAACTATGCCCCTTACATGAAGTCATTATAGATCACCGAACGAACATTGAGCGAACAGTAGGGCTGAACAAAAATGATTGACAAGGCACAATGCATCTTGTAGAGGGTATAGTATGGACGTATTGGAATAAGTAATGTTGGGTGATGGTTTTAAAGTAATTCACGTGACATGAAAACTTTGTGGAAACGCATCGATTTACTGGAGGCTAGTTTATCCCAGGGAAGTATTCAGAGTTGACCACGGCTGGGTGGCAGCATGCAGCTGGGGAACGGCAAAGGGAAGCGACAATAGGCAGCTTAGCGTGGCTCAAACTCTGAGAAAGCGGCCTCCAGCTGCCTTAAGATGAGTGACAGTGAGAGGGTGGTTGACCCCATGCTGGTGTACTGGGAAGCAGACAGAGAACTTGTACGCCTGCTGATAAATGTCTGTCGTCACGTTTTCAGTGAAACATGTGAGAAAGCAGTGCAAAGCTATGGTGGAGTAGTCAACAGAGGCCGAAATATGTATGTTCGTGACTATAGAAACTTCACGCTGAATTCACGGTCCGCAGGATCTGAAGTAACTCAGGTGAAGAGCGACAGAATGAAATATGCCAGCCTCCGATGGGAATGTAGGACCAAGGAATTTGAAGTACTCTCCTGGGAGTCAGAATTTCGGAAAAATTCACGGTCCGCAGGATCTGAAGTAACTCAGGTGAAGAGCGACAGAATGAAATATGCCAGCCTCCGATGGGAATGTAGGACCAAGGAATTTGAAGTACTCTCCTGGGAGTCAGAATTTCGGAAAAATTGGTGTTTTATGCAGATGCTAACCTTGATGGGTGGCCTTGGAGGAGCTAAATAGCAGAAGTTGAAAGGAAGGGAAATTTTGTGGGAATTTGTTCACTTCCCAGAGCAGGCATTGGTCGGCACTGGGAAGCGACGCATAATTAACGTGACTTGCACTGCAGCTGGCATAAGTGATTTTGCTGGAGGGGAAACTGAAGCGAAGAGCAGACTGACAGAAGTCTCCATAGGGGTTTTTCTGTTCCCAGTTTGCCTAGAGTGTGGACATGGCGTTCTTTACTCAGCTCACCTGAGAGAGAGAGTGAGCATCTCTGCAGTTTAGGACTTAGCAAACGGAACGATTGAGCTTGGAGATAAAAAGTTTTCATTCAGCTATGTACTGAGCAAGATAGCTAGGAGTGAACAGATGAGTGCAGCCATGCAGCACCACGAGGCTGGCTGACATCCGCACAACGATGACGCCCCGCTACGCTGCCCCGTGCCAGCTTGAGTTAGGCCACTGATTAATTTGTTTCATCACGTCAGCATAGTTTCCATGAGTGTTTCATGGGCCGTATATTGTAGGATTCTTCTCGCACTTCGCATTACGCCTGGCTCAGTCGATAGGAATTAATTTTGATTTATCGTGCTTTACTCCACGTAAACGCAATTTATTCCCACTGCCTGTTAGGAGAGTCATGTAATGTGATGATTGAAGGCCGTGAGCTAAAATAAATTTGTGCTAATCGACTGCATCTGTTTTCAGTCAAGTAGTTTAAATACCAAGTCACTTTATTAATTAATTTTATGTTCAACATTTGCATCTGGTGTTCAATAGCTGAATATAACACCAATGTGCACCCCTTTTTAATTAAAAGGGATCAATTCTGAATCAATTAATGTCAACACTGCACTGCAGTTCAATCAGGAGTCACAGGGCCTTATTACTTTCTTTGCATTATCTGATATTGCGGTAGTGTTGCACTCTCTGTTGATCTGTTAGACAATTAGCTGGGGTGAACACACGCCAAAACCAGATAAGTGATGGGTGGGGTGTTGCAAAATATGTTATTACGGTATTTCACAACTTCCCAGCAGCGCGGCTCGAAGAACAAGAATATCAGTTCTAACTATATATGACGGTAGTATCTGTTCCCGAAAGAGCAGTTACCGTGGATGACCATGCAGCTTTGCTAGAAATGAAATGATAATTAAATAGACACCCTAGCTGCAAGCAGGCGTTTATACACTTCATTGGGGACATGTTGAAAATGTGTGCCCCGACCGGGACTCGAACCCGGGATCTCCTGCTTACATGGCAGACGCTCTATCCATCTGAGCCACCGCGGGCGCAGAGGATAGTGCGTCTGCAGGGACTTATCCCTTGCACGCTCCCTGTGAGATCCACATTCCCAACATGAGTTAAAAATATAGGTTCCCGGCCTTTGATCTTCTTGTGCGAACGCACACGCTATGCCCGAACTCGTACGGGACTTGGTAGATTAATCTGCCACGAGTAATGAGTATGATGGGCAAACATCTATTAGGCGCACTACGAATGTAGTGGTGTGGACATGTTGGGAATGTGGATTTCACGGGGAGCGTGCAAGGGATAAGTCCCTGCAGACGCACTATCCTCTGTGCCCGCGGTGGCTCAGATGGATAGAGCGTCTGCCATGTAAGCAGGAGATCCCGGGTTCGAGTCTCGGTCGGGGCACACATTTTCAACATGTCCCCAATGAAGTGTATCAACGCCTGCTTGCAGCTAGGGTGTATATTTAATTATCATTTCATTTAATATCAGTTCTCTTATTTTTTTACAAAAAAAAGCTCGAAAATTTCATAGATAACTGAGACACCAAAACAATGTTAACACTATGAGAGATAATCTTACCACTAATGTACTTGAAACACAATGACTTGTTACCTGTACCAACTCTCTAATACCCTTGTCGTAGAAGGCAGTCGGCTATACTTTCCGCCAGTTCTTCACGCTGGTCTGTGTGTTGTTGCCTGTGTCAAAATTTTGTCCTCATAGCTATCAGATCGTTGAGCAAAGAGAAGAAAATCAGAGAGAGACAAGTGTGGGTTGTGTTGTGGATGATCAAACACTTCCCATCGGAAACTCTGCACTGACTTCCTTGTTGCAGCTGGCTGAGCGGTTCTAGGCGCTACAGTCAGGAACCGCTGCGGTCGCATGTTCGAGTCCTGCCCCGGGCATGGATGTGTGTGATGTCCTTAGGTTAGTTAGGTTTAAGTAGTTCTAAGTTCTAGGGGACTGATGACCTCAGAAGTTAAGTCCCATAGTGCTCAGAGCCATTTGAACCATTCTGAACCTTGTTGCAGCTGCAGTGTGGCGCCAAGCATTGTCATGAAGAAGGATAATGCCGGTGACAACATTCATCTTCGCTTGTTCTGATTTTCCCTTAGTAGACGATTTTCTCGAAACGTCTGATCCACTCGCTGAACAAGATCGTCGGCTGACATTCGCTTCCTTCCCTGACTGTCTGCGTCATGAACGTCTATGTGTGCTTCAAAGTTCTTGCAGCACTGCCGCACGTTACATGGGCTGCACGAAATTAGATGGAACCCCTCAGCACGAAGAAACCGAATGACAGCACGCACTTCACACTTGGTGGGAGACACTATTGTTCTAGTCGTCTTGTATGCGCTCACTGTGCGCTCGGAATAGAAAAGTGTGATGTGACGTGATAGAGTGGCATATTAGACACACTGCGGAACACATCTACACGAAGCGTCATCGGAGTTTCACTGCAGTTTTAATTTCGTGTCCAGTCGGATCTTGAAATGAAAATAGCTCTCGTATGCTAGCATCTGCCGAGCAGGCAACCCTGCAGGCTTGGGTGTACCGTGGGAGGTCTCAGTGCCCCTTAGCACAGCATAAGTCTTCCTGTAACGTAGTGGACTTCCCACACACCCGGGTATTACTCTAGAATAGGTTATACAAGTGTTATGTATGTCGCTTTCTTTATTGGTGCGCTA
Organism: Schistocerca americana; assembly: GCF_021461395.2. NCBI lineage: Eukaryota > Metazoa > Arthropoda > Insecta > Orthoptera > Acrididae > Schistocerca > Schistocerca americana. The sequence continues at coordinate 515,430,550 of NC_060121.1, read as the reverse complement.
CACATATTCCGAATTCTCTCTAGAAACTACGGTTACTATTCGCCTTCATTACAATTTATCTAATGTGCTCGTTCCATTTCATGTCATTTCACAACTTTACAGTCATATTTAATTGATTTGATAAGCAGCATACCATTAATATTGTTTTCGGACATCGTAGATGTGGTACTTCTACCCTTCAGTAACTTACTTTTATCCACATTAATTTGATATAATTGACTAAAGGTTGCCTTTGAGAATCATTACACGCCTCAGTTTTAGTAAACATTGAAATATACATTTCTGAAACGCCGCCACTCGTTAGTGAAAGATAGTATCCCTGTTTGCCATCAAAATTGTGTGGAGTAAAATTAAATTATGCTGCATGAAATGTAATTGTAACTACCTGAAAGAAAAGAAGTATTATAGTTTATAAGCCGTCTTCCAATAAAGTAACTAAGTTCACATATTTGCGTGTTTCAACTGATAACCATAATATTCACAGGAAGGCTAATCTACAATCTCGTTAGATATCTATAAACCTACGCTGATCGATTGGTGGAATTAGCGACACTGTTATATATCTGAGATTATCCAACTTTGTAGGTTTAATGTGGAAGAATCACACTAATATTTTGGTGGAGAAGCGTCCGATTGAGTCTTGAGTAATGTTCAGCAGCCACGCACCTTTTCTGAGTTGAATACAGCAAGAGCTGGGCAGACTCAAAGAATAACACTGCCGTGACCAAGATGTACTTGGCGCGAGAGCAGAAGCTGCTGCATGTTATGAAGCCTTTTATAATTCCAAGAATAACATTCGAAGATGCAAGAAAATTATTACTATTATTCTTCCCACACATCATCCGTTAATGGAATTGTATGGGCGCAATAGAATACTGGTCTCATTGTGCCCTCCTCCAAACATTGTACGAGATTTTGGAAGAAAACTTTCGCATGTATTACAAGTTTTTCCACACAGGTCACGACTGTGTGCAATTATAATCATTTGCAGTATCGTAATATGGCATGAAAAGGCAATCGAGCTCAGTGGCACAGCAAGATAACATCCACAGGAGTTGAACAAAAATGTGGAAACACCTAACACGGTGTAGGTAATACGTTGTGATTCGAAACAGATTCCGGTAGTCTCGGAGTGGATAAATGCATTTTCTGTATGGTTTACAAGGGAATCTTATACCAGTCTTCGTGCAAAATAGTGGCTAATTGAGGTAACAATGATAGTAGGGAGGGGGATATCGATCGCGCACCATTCTCTCCGAAATAAGACCGCAAGCCTCAATAATATTGAGCTCTGACGACTGTGGTGGCCAGGAGAGACGCGACAATTAATCTGCGTGCTCGCAAAACCAGCCCTCGACGGCGAGAGCTCTGTGAATAAGGATCCTTCGTCTTGGAACACAGCATCACCATTGGGGAACAAATACTGTACCATCGGATGGACGTAATCAGCGAAAATGGTCACATAATCCGTGACAGTAATGCGACCTTGCAGAGCAACCGTGGGGCCCATGTAATACCACGACACGGCTGCCAAAATCATCAGTGAATCTCCACCGTGTTCACTCTTGGGACGTAAACTCGGCCAGAAATTGGAAACTTTGAAAGAAGACTAATTCGACCTAACGACTTTCTTTCATTCCTCCGTGGTCATGGTTTCATGGCCTTGGCACCATGTTACCCAGTTATAGGTATTTGCATCACTGCTGTATGGTCTGGAATTCCAGCTTGTTGTGAAATTCCCTGGTTATGTTGTTTTGGTACTGACAGCATTCGCGAATGCGACATTCGGCTCTGCAGTGACTTTTGCATTTATGGGCCTCTTATTTCTCCTTACAGTCATGTTGAATTACCGTGTGTCACGATCACTCAACACACACTTTCGTCCGTGTTGTAACTTAGCGGATGTTGTTTTTCCAGTTTCCTAGTGCTTGCACCAACATTTTGCCCAAGTTCGAACGCACTGAGCTCTGATACAATGCAATCACAATTACGCTGAACGCTTTTCTGACTACGAGTAACACTTCTTATATATTGGAGACACTGTGCAGGTGCCTTTCGAGGTCAGCTACCACACCGTCACCTGCTGGCTTGGCTAAAATCTGCACTTTTGTTCAAGCATGTATTTCTCGCGATGTTTCCATTTTTTTTCAACCTCTGTAAATGTACGTCTATAACCCTCAGGACAGCTTCTAATGTGTGCGGAGAGTACGTCTACGGTAACAATGTTTTCCAGTTCCATTATCAAATGCCACAGGGGAAAAACAACTGTTTGTCATCCTTCATGTGATTTTGTTACATCGTGTTCATTCCCCAAGATGTGTGCGATTTGACGTAATATTTTCCCTGACCTTTCCGGAAACATACGCCTCCGGTATGTTCACGTGAAATCTGCCCAAGATGCTCGACGCCTCTCTTGTAACAACCGTTACTGGAGTTTTAAGAGCATGTCCGTAACATAGTCACGTGTACTGACGAACCCCTGATGAACACGCCTCTTTCTTTGGATCTTCTCTGCTCTTTCTGTGTATCTTACCTGGGATTCGGGGCTTGTGAGGCAAGTGTCTTTGTCCAGCCATCGTTATTTAGAAAAGAAATGAAGGATGGAGTTCAAAATTTGGTCGAAATCATTACAGCCGGAGCTCCAGCGCAGTTAAACGAGGACGGTAAAGAAAACCTACGGCGGCCTTGCTGAAAGAATCAACCGGGAATTCACCTAAAGCTATTTTTAGAAAACGCAGTAAATCTAACATGGGCTAGGTATGATATGACGTCGCCCTCCTCATGAAACTCAAGCACTATGGCACCATTTCATTGACTCAGAAAAGCACCCTTTCTTCCTTTTTTCTAGAATCGCACTGTGTGACATATCATTTGTGCCTTTTTATAATCTAACAGCAGAAACTACAATTCATCATCCCAGATCGGTATTGACGGCTCATCTAACAATGAAACCACACGGAAATTGGATTTTTGTAATTTTGTTTAGATTTATGGTATGTGAAGCTCAGAACTGGAATACCAATCATGCAAAGTAAATAGTCGCAACTCTCAAAAATTCTCGAGAAAATAGACTCTGAAATCTTGAAGTTTTCCGAGAGTTTTCAGTAACCTAAAGTAAGATCGATTTCTTTACAGGCAATATTGCTTTCTGATAGAGTGCTTGTCTGCTATACGAGCAGTCTGGGTTCGATTCCCGGCTGATGCAAATTCTTAAGCCAAGGTACGAGCATTTCCGTGAAGTGCAAAATGCGTAAAGATACAGGAACTCGGTGGCGCACGGTACTGGCGATCGGTGGTTTGAGTTTCGTTTCGGTCATCATTTTTTCGTTGTTGTTTTCATTAAGTTCAATATGAATATAAAATTCGTCAAATATATGGTAATTAACACATACTTCATTGACGTTTTTATCTAAAATGAACGTCTTCTATTTATAATTACATAGCACAGGTGAAAACCCAGTTTTCATTGCAAATGTAAATTCTTAATCACTGATTTTTTTATGAAAAATATTAATGAAAATTGTTTCAAAAATTACAATTTTTTTTCATCTTTGTATATAACAAATACGGAGATTCAGGTCGAACATGCACTTTTGGGTTAAAAAAAAATTCTACAGCCAATAATTGAACCTGTGTCGCCTATGTGGGAGACAAGAAGTCTACCAAAGCGCCATACTCTCTATTGGAAAATCGGTCTTGCCCGCCTCGATAGTTGCGCGGTCAGCGCGGCGGATTGGTAAATGTAGGGACCTGAGTTTGATTCTCGGAAAGGTTGGAGATTTTCTTCGCTCGGGGACTGAGTGTTGTGTTGTCCCTAGTTCGTATCGTCCTAATTGACATTACACTGTGGAGATGGCTGAACAGGCACGCCCCAAAAGACAATTTAAAAAAATCGTTCTTAATTTGAGATATTAAAGGTGTTCGGAAAACGTCAAATTCCATTTTCTCGACAATTTTGGGAGTTGCGTCGAATAGCTTTGTGCGACTGATATTTGTGTTCTGATCTTCACGTGCCATAAATGCAAAAATTTCAAAAATACGATTCTTGTAAGCCAAGACTTTGTAAACTCGCCAAGTTCATCTGTCTTGTGTACTGGCGTACTTCACGGCTTATCTACTCCTAAGGTAAATATGAAGTTAAGACAGTTAATTTCATTGAACATAACCTGCACTGTTAACACTGATTGCATTATTTACACACTACTGTGAAACTATGCAGTGAGGTACCGTCGCACGTTCCGTTTGAAATGAAGTGGTGCTGTGTCGTGTATAGTCCATACTCATTATCTTTCTGCAAGGGCAACGTTCTTCAATAGCACTGATAATTACACGCGGTGATGAACAGCACCTGTTAATCTGTTCGGAAAGAGTTTGGCCCTGTGTGTTTGTCACCGGCAATTCCTGCCCATACACTGATACTGGAGCGATCTTGATGGTTCACTTCAATGATCCTAACCAAACCTAACCTAACCTAACATGCCCATACACTGATACTGGAGCGATCTTGATGCTTCACTTCAATGATCCTAACCTAACCTAACATGCCCATACACTGATACTGGAGCGCTCTTGATGCTTCACTTCAATGGTTGCCACAGTTAGCGTCCTCCAAATTGCAACGATTCAGACATCGCAGAGAGCTGCAAAGGTAAGAGAGCCTGCACCACTGAATACTACACACCCGCAGATATCTCAACAAGTTTGTTTCCGAACTTATAATTTGGGAACTTTTCTTTTAGTTTTGACCAGTAGTGCTGGCACAGTAAGGATAAGAGGGTCAGGGAGTGGTAAACGACTGAGCTCACACTCAGCAGAAAATTTTCACAAATTTAGTTCAGCCAAAGAAGGTAGTTCAAAGGCACCAATAAGATATCATAAAAATTGTTTGAATGCGCAAATGAATAAACAGCAAAATAGTTTAAGGGCGCCGATGAGTAAATAAAATCACACTAATGCATGCCACGATTTTAAACTCGGTGACAGAATTCCAAGAAGGAGCGTTAAACTTACAGAATGGCAGTAACCGACGAAGAACGTCAAGGCATCACCCCGAAAAACTTCGTTTAGAAGCCGATATGAGCATATTTACATTCGGCACAGTTCCCCAATAAGGCGCCACACCGGAATTAAACGAGTAGAATAACACAATTAGGTTTTATAGCTCTAAAACAGAAGAAAACACAATATTACCACATGTACAATAACATCCTAAAACAGTAACATACAATTTAAGAAAAGATACCGCTTTTGGGCCTTTCCGATAATTTAACACGCCAAATGAATTTACCAAACCGACGATCCAGTAGTCTTCGGCGTGCACGCAGCCTCGTGATGCCAACTGAGGAGCTACTCGACCGAATAGTAGCGGCTCCTCTCAAAGAAAACCATCATAACGACCGGGAGAGCGGTGTGCTGACCCCACGCCCCTCCTATCCGCATCCCCAGCTGAGGATGATGGGGCGGTCGGATGGTCCCGATGGGCCACTTGTGGCCTGAAGACGGATCCAGTACGCAGTTCACTACACGGCCCCTCTGGTCGAGTCGCACACAGTGAAACCTAGTGCCAGATCAGGCAGTTTACGGCAAGATGTCGTGCAGGAGGTACAATACTGTATTTACAGTTAGATTTAAAGCACAGTAACAAACACAAGTTACCGCTAGCACTCTGTTTGAATCTTAAACGAAAAGAAAACACAAAACTGACACTTTTGTACCACAGTGGTTGGTATCTAATTTCTCAACAACCAGTACAGGATCAGAACGTAACTGATAGGGCACTCGGGCTCCCACGAGCACTATTAAGACTTGACTCACGCGAGTAATGCGTTCAATCGTCTTGGCCACAACAAAGCTCCGTTAAGATCTAATACAGAAGATGGGAGCTCACTTCCGTTGTTAGTCCAGTCAGTTGCTCCTCAAAACAGCTGTTTTCGTAAGAAAATTACGGAAGTCTTTTTCTCGATGGTTTTGTATGTTTTTTGGGATAGTGAATCCGAATTTCATGTTTGCTACCGTGTAGAAGATCGGCTTTACAGAGAAAACCTCAAACTTTTGACACTTTTCAGTTTTTTAAGCATACGTCTAAAACTATACGTTTTTCGAAGCTGTGACTAGAATTAAAGTAGACAATATTTCCTACTGAATGCATTAGTCAAGTTTGATTTTTTGACGAGCTGTATCGGCTCTAGAGCGCGCTGATAAGCAGAGAAATTTTGTTTGTGCGAAATGTCAAAATCGCCCACTCTCTCGCCCTACAACTCGAAAAATATACATGTTACCAACAAAAATACCTAAGCCACGTGAAAGTACATTAAATTTTCTGCAAGAAATGACCGTAACATAAAGTTTTCTCTTAAGTGGGAGGGAAGAAAACAAAAATTACGAAAAATGTCTTCTGCGCCCTACAGCCAAACGAACTCTCCCAACTGTCTGTCTCTCATGGGCGCCATTCTTTCGGTGAATTAAACTTAAAAGAAGCCAAGATTGGCCTGCGCAGGAAAATGAATATGAAATCTGTATGTAATAATGTTCATTATAAAGAAATGAATGTCGATCCCAGGATTAGGTCATTACTTCGAGTAGGTTTACATCCTGAAAGAGAAAGAAGGTATTTAGTGATGTAATATGGATACAAAAAACAATTTAGTTGTGTAGTGAATTATCAGTTGAAGAAATACCTGTTCTGTCGTCATATGTGCGGTGTTTTTTTACTTGTCTCAGTTTGGTTGTTGATGGCTCCAGACAATCTTTCTTGGGCACTAGAAGGTCCATGTGAAGGGTGTTGGCCACTGGAAGGTGCAGGTAAAGGGTCAGGAGCTGTCGAAGATTTCGGCAAAGGATCAGGGGCTGCGACAGCTCCAGGCTGAACATTGAGTTGTTGCTTTTCTTCAGCTGAAAAAAATTTTAATTGAATTGTTAATTTTACGCTAGATAAAAGTGATTAGTGAAGATGCATAATGCTGTATGTCCGAAAGAGCTTCTGAATAACACAGGCACTGTAACAACATATTTATCCTCCGACACTGGGCAAGTGACTTTCAATTTTCTGTGTACGGGAATATACGTAATGAACTTACCAGTGCATGTTGTAAACACATGTCTGACGACCTACAGAACTTTGGGTTTGGCCTTTAGTCATGCTCAGGTAGCCTTATGGTAAGGCGACCGATCGTGGTAAGCGGGATATCAGGGTTCGGGTCCCGGTCTAGCACAAATTTTCACTATCATCATTCCATTATACAACTGATGGTTGTCCATATTCGCAACTGCGATTACATTTCATAACGGCGCTAGTCGTTGCAGTGTGTGTTCCTTCGGACGTGCATGCACGTTCGAAGGAGCTTTGTACCGTACTTCTGAAGAACATAGGCACTGCAAGATCGTCGCGTACCATTTGACTGGGCTATGAATGACGATAATGACTGCCACCACGGTTTCGCAGCGGGAACACCTCAGTAATCTACCTTCGTGGTGGAATTAAACTCTGGACTCACCGCATTAAAATGCTCGAAATCAGCAGTGGAAATGGCACGTGAGAACCGACGACTTTATGTGTTGCTCCCCATCACATAGCCACTTCCACACAATGTACTTCTCAAGCCAGTGTCCATTGTATCGCGCTTCTGCCCCGTCTTCACACCGGCGCATGCGGAACTCAGGTCCTCTCGCGGCGTGCCAAGGACACTGCAGACCATTGACGTCGAAGCATCGCCGCTAAGTTATCAAAATATTGAAACGAACGTATCAACTACCTCCTACAGGAATATGTGATACCACTTTTTAAACACTCTGAATAATTCCCGTCAATCCACTACCTTCAAAATTTAAAATCTATAGTAAGCATTTGATCGATATCTGATTGATTTCTCTTGGCAAACAGTTCTTTGGCTCTCTGACTCAAATTTCCACTTACGAAAACTTGATTTGTCCGCAGCTCGTGGTCGTGCGGTAGCGTTCTCGCTTCCCACGCCCGGATTCGCGGGTTCGATTCCCGGCGGGGTCAGGGATTCATTTTCTCTGCCTCGTGATGACTGGGTGTTGTGTGCTGTCCTTAGGTTAGTTAGATTTAAGTAGTTCTAAGTTCTAGGGGACTGATGACCATAGATGTTAAGTCCCATAGTGCTCAGAGCCATTTGAACCAAAACTTGATTTGACGTGACGTAATATATAGTTTTGACCATAAGAGAAATATGCTTGAGGTTTCCGATCTCTTTCCCTACTAACAATTTTACACATTAATTATATCCAACATTTCGTTACTTAAGTAAATTTTCGTTATATCCTACACACCACGTTCCTAGCTTCCAGGTATAATTGATCCAAAATACGTTCCTGTAACACCTCCGTTTCATGATGAACCTGCAGTGACTCGAAAAGTAGTCATTTTAATTAATATCCACTGCTTAAAACACTGATTACTTTCAATACACAGGGTGGCCAGCGAAGGAGTCCTTGATTTCACCATTAAATATCTCGAAAACTAAGATCTATAGATGACTGCAACAAAAGATGTGTTTATTGTGAAAGCTGCAAGAATTTTATACAGAGGTTATACAGAAGTTTGACCGAGCGAGGTGGCGCAGTAGTTAGCACGCTGGACTCGCATTCGGGAGGACGACGGTTCAAACGTGCCTTCGGCCGTCCTGATTTAGGTTTTCCGTGATTTTCCTAAATCGCTCCACGCAAATGCCCCGATGGTTCCTTTGGAAGGCTACGGCCCGTTTCCTTCCTTATACTTGATTCAGTCCGACTTTGTGCTCTGTCACTAATGACCTCGATGTCAACGGGACGTTAAACCCTATTCTTCCTTCCAGAAGTCTGGAAATAGTTCGAAAAGCTGCTAACAGATGGCGCTGTGCGTCTAGTACAGTATTGCATGTTGCGATAACAACGCCATCAATATTAGCTGTTTTTCGAACTAATTCCAAACTTCTATAAAACTTACTGCTTTCATAATAAACATACTGTTTTTTTTGCACTCATCTGTCGATCCTAGAATCGAAATATATATATTTTTTAATCAGAGACTCCTTCGCTGAGCACCCTGTATGTTGCGTAGACGCAATCTTATTTCAAATTCAAATGCCCTAAATTAGACATTATAGGTTGATATACGTGACGATAAAGATTCAGACTTATTTTGGTAATATTTGATTTTTTCCTAGTACACCATTCACATGACACCTCGGTTCAGTTAATATGTTACAAACATGCTTTGCATGCATATAGACTCGGCGCATTGTGTCATTAACCCAGTCTGTAAATTGTCCTTCAGCCTGATTTAACACTAGTCATGTCACCAATATGAGTTATGCTCGCTTGACACTCAACTGATAGCGTCGCCAGATTCTGGTCAACTTCAGCTGAAAGTTGGCAGTGTGGGTGAAGTGCCAGCAAACACGTAATGAGTGCCATAAGTGTTACTTGCATAGCTGTTAGCGTGTTCGTGTGACGCATGATAGCGAGACTGATTCCAAGCAACTACAATTTAAAAAAAAAGAAAAATCAGTATCATCAAACCCTAAAACCCAAAGAAAAGACGTAGGCCTACGCTCTTGGAGTTGAAAGTTTTAAAAGACGCCTGCCGCGGTAACCGAGCGGTTGTTTAAGTACTTCTAAGTTCTAGGGGACTGATGACCTCAGATGTTAAGTCCCGTAGTGCTCAGAGCCATCTTTTTTTAAAAGACAAACATATTATCTAATAAACGCGTAGACCAGTCAATACACAAATTTACATTCATTGACGCACGAAGAACCTGTCAATAACCAATAAACGTTAGGTTGATTGTAATATACACTCTTTCTAACGTTGTCTGGAGGCAACATTGTCGTAGAAAAAATTAAAAATAGCTCCAGTCCCCTCGCTTAAGACCAAAGTTTCTGGGAGATTTCTGTTTATCGGATGACCCCTTCTATCGCACTCCTAGCTCTCTGGAGGACCGAAAATTCTCTAATAGCACCCCTCCCTCCCTCCCACCTCCTTCCCGATTAAGGCAGGAAATGATATCCGCCAAAGAAGTTCGGTTGAATTGTATCAAATATTTTATGAAACTGCAGCATTAATCACTTGACCCCTCGGCACCTACACGATAACGCCCCTTTTACAACACCAGTAGCTAAACTAGGTATGAAATCAATGTTTAAAATTTTAGAAATACCTTTGCAATCCGACTCTCTCGCTTAAGCTGTGGATTGTGTCAGAACCAATGTGAAGATCTGAATGTATGACCAAAAACAGAAGTACAGAAGATTACTGGTTAGCATGGGACACAATATTCTTGTCTGATGAATTGTATTGGCGGCCGAAAATTTAATCACTTCACAGTGCCAACTGTCCACGTGTAAGAACGTCTTAAATCGTTGATTTGTTTACTACTCACGGTGTCCAGCGAGTTTACGTCAGAGGAATCCAATGAATTTATTTGTATAAAAAGTCCGCCCCGATAGCTGAGTGGTCAGCGTGACGGATTGCCGTCCTACGCGCTCGAATTCGATTCCCGGCAGGGTCGGGTATTTTCTCCGCTAGGGACTGGGTGTTGTGCTGTCTTCATCATCATTTCATCCCCATCCGGCGCGCAGGCCGCCCAATGTGACGTCCAATGTAATAAGACCTGCACCGACGCTGTCGGACCTGCCCAGCAAGGGGCCCCCCGGCCAATGACGCGAAACGCTCATTTCCATTTTCCATTTGTATAAAAACAAAACACAACTGAGATAGCTTTCAGAAAATCTGAAAGGCACGTTCTCGGTCGATTATATGTTGATATATTGTGCCCAAGAGAGGTCTTCCCTCTGAAACAGAATGGTTTGGGGAGGGGGGGGGGGGGGTGACGGAGGTAGATTTGAAGTAGTAGTTCCGAACTATCAAGTGAAATCTTGAAGCAGTTGACAGCCACCGGCTTTTACGAAGCAAAGCCTTAATGCCGACACTGCAGCGTATTTTCATGTAGAAACAGTGATAGTTGCGTCGTCATCGTGTTAAAAAACGCACGTTCCAAACTGGTTTTATTCCTTGCCTCTTCAGGACTCTGGCTATCTTGCTCGTTTTCCGACCACCTAGGAAAATTAAGGAAATGTTGAGACCAGTCAAAGATAGTCTCGGCTTAAGAGTGCCGGGAATTTATACTATTCCTTGCGAATGCGGCAAGAATTACGTGGGCCAGTCTGTAAGAACCGTTGCCGACCGCTGCATCGAGCACCAACGCCACCTGAAATACAGGTATTTGGAAAAATCAGCGGTGGCTGAACATAGCCTGATTAACAAGCATAAGATTTTATTTGAAGAAACCAGAGTAATAGCCCACACATCGAATTACTGGGACTCTGTGATCCGGGAAGCAGTCGAAATTAGACTTAGCGATAATAACTTTAATAGAGACAAAGGCTATGCACTTAGCAACACTTGGAAGAGTGCACTGGATAAAGAAATATCGCAGAGAAAAACTTCTCGCACTTTTCCTCCTGATTTAAGGGATGGCGCTGCAAGCAACGCGGGATAGCAACTACATCTATGGAAGTAGAGGGCACCACTACGCTACGCGCCATATCGCTGACGTATCCCAGCCAATAAGAAGCCGCCCTTTGCATATAAAAGTGGGAACCTCGCTAGTTCACGACGACCACCTCGTCACACGGATGCAGCGCCAACTAGATTTAGTGGACCACTGGACCCACATGAACAAAATAACGGTCAATGCGGAAAAAACCAAAGTTATTGTCTTCACACGTCGGAGACCCATCGTCAATGACCGCCTGCGGATATCAGACCAGCCACTCCCCTGGGCAACAACTGTAAAATACCTGGGAGTGCATCTAGACGCCAAACTGTTGTATAGTCATCACATTATGGAGAAGAAGACGTCTGGCCTCAAAATGCTGGGAGCTCTCCTCCCCTTTCTGAAGAGCTCATACCTCAGCCAACGCACGAAACTCCAGTTGTACCATGCCACAGTCGAACCATCTATTTTGTATGGATCGACCTCTTGGGGTACTACGTGTGCCACTAACTACAAGAAGTTACAGGTTGTACAAAGCAGATGCCTACGATGGATCACAGGAGCCCAATGGTGGATCCGAAATCATGACATTCATCGAGCCTTAAGCGAATCGTACCTCTCAGACAAGGTCAAGGAGAAGGCACGAACTTTATTTCGGAAGTTGGACATGATACGTGACAGTACACCACAACTCACCACAGTAGGTACTGTAGAACCCTTACGCAACCACAAATATAAAGTACCGAAGGCGATAGTATTTGAGCCTCCGTAAATGATATCCCTACGTAATTCTCCATAATTTAAGGACATATCGTCCTTTAGCACTTCTACACACATGTTTTCAAACACATACCAAAAGCAGCGAGTTAAAGGACCCTTCTGTGTGCCCAAACTAAAGCTGAAAGAAGAATAAAAAAAATAGAGAAAATTTTTACCCCTTCCATTCCCTACAGAAGTAAAAATCAACGAAGTTGATCAGACTTCAGCACCACCACACACACACACACACACACACACACACACACACACACACACAAAATAGTTCACGACAGTCAGTTTTAGCCCTGACGACGACCATGGAGGTAGTGGTCGAAAGCTTGGAGATTTATCCTGATTTGACGCGGCATGTACACCGAGAAATTTTTACTCAGGAAATACGTCGCGAAAGACTTCGTAGCCAACTTCGCATCATATTTCTGAACAACACAGGCACTGCAATATCGTATTTTGTAGATGTTTTATGCAGAAAACTTGATGCAATTACTGATAATGCAATTGTCACAGTCGGCCACTTTAGCGTCCCAACGATTAATTGATAAAAGCCACTCAAATATCTGTGACCAAATTTCATACTTTGTGCATTTCACAGCGTGCTGTGCCGTATTTCAGGCGTAACGTCGTTGTTGTTTCCATCAACTGCTCCGAAGCCACGTTGTACCATTGACACATTCAGAACCTAGAAATCTCATTTTACGACTGCTGTCATCCATATTGACAGCGTGCCAGTTTTCAGACAGAGCATGAACACACTGTGACACAGTTCGCAGACTTCCCATGTAAAGGCAGTGACCACAAGCTGCAACATGGTCGCGAATTGAACAGTGACCCGAGTTTGGAATAAATTTTCTTTACTTCATGTCTATGGTCATTTTTTTTTTTTTTTGTCATCAGAATACCGGTTTCGATCTACACTCCTGGAAATGGAAAAAAGAACACATTGACACCGGTGTGTCAGACCCACCATACTTGCTCCGGACACTGCGAGAGGGCTGTACAAGCAATGATCACACGCACGGCACAGCGGACACACCAGGAACCGCGGTGTTGGCCGTCGAATGGCGCTAGCTGCGCAGCATTTGTGCACCGCCGCCGTCAGTGTCAGCCAGTTTGCCGTGGCATACGGAGCTCCATCGCAGTCTTTAACACTGGTAGCATGCCGCGACAGCGTGGACGTGAACCGTATGTGCAGTTGACGGACTTTGAGCGAGGGCGTATAGTGGGCATGCGGGAGGCCGGGTGGACGTACCGCCGAATTGCTCAACACGTGGGGCGTGAGGTCTCCACAGTACATCGATGTTGTCGCCAGTGGTCGGCGGAAGGTGCACGTGCCCGTCGACCTGGGACCGGACCGCAGCGACGCACGGATGCACGCCAAGACCGTAAGATCCTACGCAGTGCCGTAGGGGACCGCACCGCCACTTCCCAGCAAATTAGGGACACTGTTGCTCCTGGGGTATCGGCGAGGACCATTCGCAACCGTCTCCATGAAGCTGGGCTACGGTCCCGCACACCGTTAGGCCGTCTTCCGCTCACGCCCCAACATCGTGCAGCCCGCCTCTAGTGGTGTCGCGACAGGCGTGAATGGAGGGACGAATGGAGACGTGTCGTCTTCAGCGATGAGAGTCGCTTCTGCCTTGGTGCCAATGATGGTCGTATGCGTGTTTGGGGCCGTGCAGGTGAGCGCCACAATCATGACTGCATACGACCGAGGCACACAGGGCCAACACCCGGCATCATGGTGTGGGGAGCGATCTCCTACACTGGCCGTACTCCACTGGTGATCGTCGAGGGGACACTGAATAGTGCACGGTACATCCAAACCGTCATCGAACCCATCGTTCTACCATTCCTAGACCGGCAAGGAAACTTGCTGTTCCAACAGGACAATGCACGTCCGCTTGTATCCCGTGCCACCCAACGTGCTCTAGAAGGTGTAAGTCAACTACCCTGGCCAGCAAGATCTCCGGATCTGTCCCCCATTGAGCATGTTTGGGACTGGATGAAGCGTCGTCTCACGCGGTCTGCACGTCCAGCACGAACGCTGGTCCAACTGAGGCGCCAGGTGGAAATGGCATGGCAAGCCGTTCCACAGGACTACATCCAGCATCTCTACGATCGTCTCCATGGGAGAATAGCAGCCTGCATTGCTGCGAAAGGTGGATATACACTGTACTAGTGCCGACATTGTGCATGCTCTGTTGCCTGTGTCTATGTGCCTGTGGTTCTGTCAGTGTGATCATGTGATGTATCTGACCCCAGGAATGTGTCAATAAAGTTTCCCCTTCCTGGGACAATGAATTCACGGTGTTCTTATTTCAATTTCCAGGAGTGTATAATGACCATCTTCAGTCTGATTTATAAAAACATGTCCTAATATATGGCTCCAGTATATTAGGATACGCTTTTATAAAACAGATCTGTAGATCGTCATAACAGACCGAAATTGGTAGTCTGATGACAAAAAGAATTGTGACCATGGACTTGAAGTAAAGGAAATTTATTAAAGGCAGTGATGTTAAGCGAAACTGCTGCCGATACGTAGGTCATTCCTGATGTAGTCCGACACACAGCTATGATGACTTCGCCGAAGCGCGTAGTAGCAAGAGTGTTATTTGTATTTCAAAAGTAAACAAAGCCGTATTTTGTAAGAAAATACTGATTGGATAATGCATACAGCCCGTGTGGATTATGATTACTCGATATCTGCATACACACGCGGAAATCAGAAACTATTTACGTTATTATACGCCATGAACCAATGTACAGGATGTCCCAGGAGGAATGGTCAGTATTCCAGGATATGACAGGAACGATCTTTCGAAGCAAAAAAAGTCTTACGATCATGTGCTCTAAAATGCACACAGCGATGGACCGACTCTAGCTCGGGGGCCGCATGCAGACCGCCCTCACCGTTCGTTCTTGTTTTATTTTATTTTTTTACTCATCTTTCGTCACCTCCCTAAATGGACAGGGCGGCCCATTGTAGAACTTAGTTGTTTTGAGACCAGGCTATTTGGCATTGGGGCAGTTGAATCCGAATTCGGAATAATAACTTGTCTCACGGCACTACATTTTTGAACTTGTGGCCCTTATGTAATCACAGTAAGGGGTGTGTGACCCGCGCTACTAGCAAGTCTGTACACATCTGCCTTAAGCGCTGTGAGAACTTGTTCATATTCGATACTGTGTAACTCATCTATTCTTCTGAACAAGTGCTCATAGTATTTAAGGTACACATTTTAGAGCCCACGTCTACAGGCCATTTTTTTTTCTTATGATGATACATACTACCTCATGCCTAAATATGGAAAGCAAATCGCCTACAGTAGAAGAGATTTGTTTCACAATACTGAAGGTGAAGAAATGCTTATCGTTCTTTTAGATGTGCGTATTAGACCCCATGTTTACCTCTTGGTTTCGGATCATCGTTCCTGTCACATCTGTGATTGTTGACCATTTCTCCTAGGATACACTGTATTGTGACAATAGCTGTTTCATTGTGTTGTAGACAATATTTATGTTGCCACAGACGGTGACTCACATTGGACAGTGAAAATTCTGGTGATACGAAATCGGTAATGGTAAAATTGTCTGTCAAGTTAGTGAAAAAATGAAGTAAATGTATGCTATCACATTAGAGATGAAAGTAAGTATAGAATGAGAAGGTTGGGATAAGTTGTGGAT
Organism: Schistocerca americana; assembly: GCF_021461395.2. Lineage (NCBI taxonomy): Eukaryota > Metazoa > Arthropoda > Insecta > Orthoptera > Acrididae > Schistocerca > Schistocerca americana. Next base: position 515,414,591 of record NC_060121.1, on the reverse strand, counting down.
TCCTTGTCGCTGACTAACTTAATTGATGTATCTTTTATGTCATTTCCTTCTAGTAGTACTCAAGTATAATTTATGTTATTATTTCATTGTTTAGAAATTATATAACTTTTCAGTAATCCAGTTACATATACAGATAGTAGATACGAAGAGATGTGGGCATTCTTATGCAGGGTGACGTTTCGATATATAAGGAAAATAAAACTATATGCAGATAATAGTGGTAGGAATCGGAAAGGTATGTAATAATGTCACGGAAAGTAATATTTATAGAGCTAGAACCACTCTTCTGCAGCTCACAAACTACAGGTTGCAAAAATTGAAACTAATTTGTTCCTACGTGAATTTATCATATTATAATGATTTTGTTGAGCTGATTTGTCTAAACAAAGTACGTTGCTCACAAACTACACGAAGAACTTCGGTAATGAACCATACGAAAGGATCTTGTACTTCGGATACATAGTACTTTCTCTGGACTAGGAGGGCAGAGCTATTTTGAGAATGTGGCGTACGTTTCCTTGTTTTGATTCGCAACGTATTGTCGACAAGAAACAGGAAGTATCTTGCGCGCCTGCTTGTTCTCACACTCACAGGTGGACGTATCCATCGAAAAGTTACTCGGCGTGAATCGTTTTGCAGTTTGTGGAAATTCAAAATAATTATGTACTACATGTGATGGAAGAGCGTAATGTAACGTTAGACAGTTAGATGCTGTGATAGCTTATCGCTTGAAGCGTCCACTGCGTAGTGAGCTAGCCATCCAAAATATTCCTCAACAGACTCTGAGAATAGCTACGAAAACCTCTGTTGAAAGTGTGCGGCGTTTCGATAAACTTGGTAAAGACTTTTTAGATCTGTAATTCTAATACCACTGCATTTCTAATTTTCCTCTGTGGACTAGTTATTTATTATATTTAGCCAAATGGCAGCAGTCTATATAAGCCATGTAATATAGTGCAGTTTCATTGTTGGTACATGCTAGTCAACCTTTTATTCTGATGTAGATGACGCATAGGAGCTCAGATTGGCAAGGTTAGTAACTATCATTAGACATACTTGCTGGACTCCAGTCAGACTGAGGTATTGTTAGTGCTGTTACGGTGTTCTTTGCGAGGCCCAGTTCTTCAACAGCTAGTTGTAAAAAATCGCATGATGCGGAAGGAATGAATCGTGGGTTCCAAAGTGCTACGCCATTCCAGCTAGCACAATGACAGTGCATAGGGTGTCAGTATGAATCGGATACAATGTTCAAGAAGCTGCTCATAAGACACACATTTCAGTTGTGACAAGCGACGCTTGAGATGGTGTAAAGAGCGACGCCATGAACAGTGCATGACTGGAAACAAGTAATTTGCAATGGGAATGACGCTATACGACGTAGCAATCCAGTGAAAGGATCTGGATTTGACGAAAGCCTGCAGAACCTCACCTACCGTCAAGGAGGATTTCAAATTAAACACCTTTCAGCCGTGAATTTCCAACCTTATTTTAACCTTATTTTACTAGGCAACCAGTTTCAGCGCTTTATTACTCCATCTTCAGACCCCTGACCGACGTGTAGGAATAATCTATCTCGCTTATGATCGAAGCAGGGGCCAGCAATATTGGTATTAGTACATATCTACTTGCTACATCGTGTAGGGCCCCCCGCGAGCACGCAGAAGTGCCGCAACCCGATGTGGCATGGACTCGACTAATGTCTGAAATAGTGCTGGAGGGTATTGACACCATGAATCCTGCAGGGCTGCCCATAAATCCGTAGGAGTACAGGGGAGTGGAGATCTCTTCTGAACAGCACATTGCAAGGTATCTCAGATATACTCAGTAATTTTCATGACTGGGGAGTTTGGTGGCCAGCGGAAGTGTTTAAACTAAGAAGAGTGTTCCTGGAGTCACTCCTTAGCAATTCTGGATGTGTGGGGTGTCGCATTTTCCTGCTGGAGTTGCCCAAGTCAGTCGGAATGCACAATCGACATGTATAGATGCAGGTGATGAAACAGGATGCTTACGTACGTGTCACCCGTCAGAGTCGCATCAAGACGTATCAGGGGTACCAATCACTCCAACTGCACACGCCCCATATCATTACAGATCCTCCACCAGCTGCTGACAAGCAGGGACCATGGATTCATGGGGTTGTCTCCATATCTGTACACTCCATCCGCTCGATACAATTTAAAACGGAACTCATCCGACTAGGCAGCATGTTTCCAGTCATCAATAGCCCAATGTCGATGTTGACGGGTCCAGGGGAGGCGTAACGCTTTGTGTCGTGCGGTCATCAAGAGTACACGACTTGGCCTTCGGCTCCGAAATCCCATATCGATGATGTTTCGTTGAATGGTTCGCACGCCGACACGTGATGCTGGCTCAGCACTGAAATCTGCAGCAATTTGCGGAAGGATTGCACTTCTGTCACGTTGCACGATTCTCTTTAGTCGTCGTTGGTACATTTCTTCCAGGATCTTTTTCCGACCGCAGCGATGTCGGAGATTTGTTGTTTTGTCAGATTCCTGATATTCACGATACACTCGTGAAATGGCCATACGGGAAAATCCCCACTTCATCGCTTACCTCGGAGATGCTGTGTCCCATCGCTCGTGCATCGACTAGAACACCATGTTCAGACTCACTTAAATCTTGATAACCTCCCACTTTAGCAGCAGTAACCGATCTAACAACTTCGCCAGACACTTGTCTTATATAGGCGTTGCCGACAGCAGCGCCGTATTCTACCTGTATTCCTATATCTGTATTTCAGTACAGATGCCTATATTAGTTTCTTTGGCGCTTCAGTGTATTTGCACTGAAAATAACCTCTATTACATATAATTAAACTAGGCCAAGGCTAACTATAAACTAAACAATAAACAAAATACACAACAGTGAACATGTCATGTTTTGCCTTTCATTTCACGTATTTCTCCACTTAGGCCCTATATTTCTTAAAGACGTGGTACTTTTCGAGTCCTGGTTTTCTAGAACATGTTTTGCAGTGGTAAACAGTTTCCCTTCTATTACCTTTTACCTTCCTGTTATCGCTCACTGCAGTTTCTTTACTGTTACCCTTTCCATTGGAGTATATGAAGTGTGACTGCTGTGATAGTATCTCTTTGTCATTGAAAGTATACAGTCTTCCCGTCTTTCTTTCGTCTCTGTTCCGTACATTTCCAACCGGAGTTTTCAGAAGTGCCCCTTTTTCCCTTGTGGCGTTTTCGGTTTGTAAGACTTGTAAATGACAAGCCCCATAGATCCAGTAGTGCTCTCATCAATACCTATGCCTTCCTGGAACGCAAAATTCACTGAACTTGTTGTCAAGGCATTGCAGTATGCTTTTCATTGTAGGCCCCCTTGTGACAGTTCCACTTGGAGGTCGTCTTGAAATTGATCCGCCATGGAACATCCAAAAAAATTGAAAAAAATCTTTTTCGACTGATTACATCTTTATAAATTAACGTTTTTGTGTCCATTGTTCAGTGAAGTAATTCTGATATCCGGCTTAGCACACGTGCCCATATTCAGAATAACGCTTACGAACGACTTCATTTCATCGAAAGCAACATCTTGTCAATCTTCGCAGAGTGATCTCTGCTTCAGTGGTTCGAATTTTTTATTTGAAGCCGGCCGGAGTGGCCGAGCGGTTCTAGGCGTTGCAGTCTGGAGCCGCGCGACCGCTACGGTCGCAGGTTCGAATCCTGCCTCGGGCATGGATGTGTGTGATGTCCTTAGGTTAGTTAGATTTAAGTAGTTCTAAGTTCTAGGGGACTAATGACCTCAGCAGTCAAGTCCCATAGTGCTCAGAGCCACTTGAACCATTTTTTTATTTGAATCTTACCATACTCATTTTCATTTTTAGTTATCTCATTTATTAGTTCATGCGTAAAAAATATCCAAAATTCCAGCATCTCGTTAGGACCCTGAAGAGGGGGGGTTTCAATCTACATACAACAGTGAAATTTGTTTTTGCAAAGTGCGGTTGTTTTCTGTATTTTCGCCAATCGTCAGAAGCAGGCTGGTCGTCAGTGTCACTATTATTTGTAGACTTTGCCTGCTCATCTGTAGCAATTTATGTATTTTCACCTTCAAAAATGGTTCAAATGGCTCTGAGCACTATGGGACTCAACTGCTGAGGTTATTAGTCCCCTAGAACTTAGAACTAGTTAAACCTAACTAACCTAAGAACAACACAAACATCCATGCCCGAGGCAGGATTCGAACCTGCGACCGTAGCGGTCTTGCGGTTCCAGACTGCAGCGCCTTTAACCGCACGGCCACTTCGGCCGGCTATATTTTCACCTTCGCTGTCACTGTTTTGTGAACTGTAATTATCATTGTCATTACTCAAATCACTCACACTTTCATCCAATATCTCCAATATTGCTTTAGGATTTTCAAAGAAATTCGGCATTTTTGATGTTACGGTTCCGAACACCGCCTTCGGAGTGAATCAGAAACGTGAAAACAAAACAACAGCAGTATGCGTTCGACAAATGCGTGTTCTCGTCATTATGTCTCTTGCCGACGGATGTCGCAACACATCAGTACAAGAAATACGGCGCTCAAAACTCTGACATACGAGTCACAGAGAATTGAAGTTCGTCTGTTGCGGTATTTACGCGGTCAGGGCTGCCCCTCTGGCCGACCGCTAAGGGTTAATAATGCTATAGACTCTGTCGTTCAAAATGTAATATTATTTCGCTTCTGTGAACATGGAGGGCGACTTTGTGAAGCCGCCTAAGCCGCAGGGGAGGGTGGTAAAGTTGGGGTGCGTGCAGAATGTTAGCGGGAGTGAGGCCGGTCGGCGAGTAAACGGCAACTTGCTTGGGGAATCCCCTTGGGTCACTGACCCAGTGACGTCACCGAGAGCCAATTAGCAGACGGGCTAATGGCGCACTCTGGGCCGCGCCGCTCGCCCCTTGCCGCCGGCAAATTATCGCGGCGCGCGGCAAATAATTATATTCCTGGGTGAGCGAGCGCGCAAGAGTGCGGGCCGCGCCGCTAAATGGTCACCGAGAGCGCGCCGCTGCCGCCTCTGAGCAGGCTCGTTAAAAAGCCGGCCGGCCGTGTAGCCAGCGCCCTTGTTAGAGCTGGCAGTCAGAGAGCAAGGGGTGGCACGCTAGGCTCGCAGCTCTTTTTCCAGCCACTGTTTTACCGAGTAAGGAGCAGGTTTCACTGAGGCGATTCAAATGCGACTTTCGATACAGCATAGTAGACATGCACTTTGGTGGAGTGCATAGGAGCGAAGTTGAAGAGACTTGACAGCGATGCAACTGACGTATCGCCCTGCGCAGCTGTATCGTACGATACACGTGGAGGAAAATGTCAGGTGATCTGATGTGCCTCAAAAAAAAAAATTGTTTTGTACAGAAACAATCCTGTCGGAGGAACGTCCTCAGCTGAGGATTGTGGTAGAGATTGAAAAGACCGCTTCATTTGTAATTTCTTTTATTTTTCAATGCGTTGACCTCGACTGGTTTCGAGCTATTACATGACCATCATCAGGTGTGAAAATTTTGTGCTGTGACCCCGAGTGCCGCGATGGAGAGTACAGGACGCGGTGTACCACCAGCGAGCGGTCTACACTCTCCATTGCGGCGCTCGGGATCACACCTGAAGATGGTCATGTAATACCCCGTAACTTGTCGAAAAAAAATTACAACCGAAGCGGTATTTTTAATCCCTGTTTTATGTAAATACGCATGCAACTCCTATGTCCATACCAAGCGAGGTGGCGCAGTGGTTAGCACACTGGACTCGCATTCGGGAGGACCACGGTTCAATTCCGCGTCCGGCCATCCTGATTTAGGTTTTCCGTGATTTCCCTAAATCGCTCCAGGCAAATGCTGGGATGGTTCCTTTGAAAGGGCGCTGCCGACTTTCTTCTCCATCCTTCCCTAATCCGATGAGACCGATGACCTAGCTGTTTGGTCTCTTTCCCCAAATAATCCAATCCAATCCTATGTCCGTAGTTAGTTTCTCAGTAAATCTTTTACTTTTCGCGTAGAAAATTAAAACCGAAAGTTTTGGGATTTGCATATATTTCTCATTCGATTGTAGTCTGACATCACAGCTTGATAATGCTTGCCCTCTGCTGGTTAGGTAGCAACAAATTGATTCCAACTGGCGGTTGATTTCACATCAGCCTAACAGTTACCAAACCCTCCGTGTAGCTACGTAACATCCTGTACATCCTGTTTCTAGTGGGGATAACCACTCACTACATTTACTACCTTACGAATTTTCTTGTGAACAACTGAACTCCGAAACCAGCAGTACCATTTATGACTGTAATACTAGAAGGGGAAATGAACTCTCTATCCGCCACTGATCCTTATTACGGCACAGAAAGGAATGAGGTTTTCAGCCGCATAAACTATGACCACTTATCTAATGTATTGGCGAATCTAACACACAATGAAATTAACTTCAAATAAGAATTTAATAGATTATAAAATGAACTTCAAACACAAACTGAAATCATACCAGATTGATAGCTCATTCTATTTCATTTCGGTTGCTAGCTCATCGCCAGCTACAAAGATAAATATGTGTGCTTTTTACCTGATGTAACAGCAGAAAATAAATATTGTAAAATATAAGGAAAACCTCGTGTGTTTTTCATTCAAAAAACGGTATATTTTCGTCCTGATGCATGGTGCAATTTCTCGCTAACGTTGGCTATGGATGAATGTTCAATTCGTAAACGGACCATTTTCAACAATTCCCATTCTCAGGAAGTCAAAATAAAGGTTTGCCGTGTCGCTTTTGGACTGTGGATAACAACTGACTTGGTTCTGTTTACGAGGACTGCAGTCACACGGTCCCGGGTTCGATTCCCGGCGGGGTCAGGGATTTTCACCTGCCTCGAGATGACTGGGTGTTTGTGTTGTCCTCATCATTTCATCATCATCCAGGAAAGTGGCGAAATTGGACTGAGCAAAGATTGGATAATTGTACGGGCGCTGATGACCACGCAGTTGAGCGCCCCACAAACCAAACATCATCATCATCATCATGCAGTCACACGTATCGGCTTCTATGCTAGTGTGCTGGGAAGGTACCTACAGCCCTGTGCTCGGGCGACGGCATCCAGCGAGCGGGCAAGGCGGTGACGCGAGATCTGGGATGCAGAACTCGATCGACCATCCTGCCGAAGCTTTAACAGTTTCCCTAAATCATTGCAGCCGAACGTTGGGAAGGTCCGTCATCGAGGACAGACGACACCATTCACATAGGGGGTGACGGAAAGAAACAGAGCTATTGGTAAAACATAATGAACACAGTTGGGGCTTCTACAAGTCATGATATTCTACAGCGGGAATGGTGAGCTATCCGATTCTCAACGGAGTAACCATATATTCGTTACTGAGAACCTGGAGACACTGAAAGAAAGAACGCAAAGTGGTGCACATGTTTAATTGATGATGCCCTAGGGAGCGAAAAGGCAATGAGAAAACATCTTTTATGTTCAGGAGGAAGTTCTGCTCACAGAAACTTTCATAACATAATGTCACATACTCACATAAAATTATTCAGAACAGTCTCAATAGCAACATTATTACTCTGCTGTTAAATAAAATGAGAACCTCCAGTGTAACTAAAATCGACAGTTAAGTAGTAGGACAGACAGTGTTCAAGCATATAAAGGAAAAATCAGAATACGACACATTTCCACAGTGTTGCTTGCACTTAGTAACAAACTACATTATAATTGAATGAGATTTTCACTCTGCAGCGGAGTGTGCGCTGATATGAAACTTCCTGGCAGATTAAAACTGTGTGCCCGACGGAGACTCGAACTCGGGACCTATGCCTTTCGCGGGCAAGTGCTCTACCAACTGAGCTACCGAAGCACGACTCACGCCCGGTACCCACAGCTTTGGAAGGTAGGAGACGAGGTACTGGCAGAAGTAAAGCTGTGGGTACCGGGCGTGAGTCGTGCTTCGGTAGCTCAGTTGGTAGAGCACTTGCCCGCGAAAGGCATAGGTCCCGAGTTCGAGTCTCGGTCGGGCACACAGTTTTAATCTGCCAGGAAGTTTTACATTATAATTAGTAGGAAAATGTTTTTTGATCAATCACCGTATGCTGTAACAAACAGGTTCCACATTTTAGTGTGTATATGAGAAATTACGAAGACAGACTGACGTGTTAGTACTATAATGTACTGTTTTATTTACTGCAGGTAACAGTGTACTAACGTATTGTGTTAATTTTTTGTTTACACGTGTGACTTCTGTCCGTTTCATTATTTTATGCATGATTGCAGTGATACGGGGTGGCTTTATATTATCTAATGCAGCAGTAAGAACTCCCATTATGCAGAATGTTGTAAACAATATTCTGTGAGTATGTGATACCATATTAGGACTGCTTCCGTTAACATGAACACTAATAGCGTTGCACTGATTGTTAAATAGTAAATGTACCCCCATTGCTTTACAGAAGAGCTGAAAGTGACCAAACTTCACAAACCGTAATAAACAAAGACTTATTTTATGAACAGCGCATGGTGATTTTCTGATTTTTTTTTTCCCCTTCAAAACAAGAGATCACTCACTCTACCTGACGTTTCACTGAACGTTTTCATTGTTTCCGCTAACACTCATGACAGCAACGAGAGACAGTAAATATCTTCTATATAATTTGGCAGAGACTCCAGCACGAGGTACATTACTCCAGTACCTACCGAATGAATGTAGAACGAGGCTCTGCAAGCAGCAGATGGAGCCGTTCGTTAGAGCTCTCGCAGCGGCGGGTCACTAGAGAGCCCATTAAAACGTAAATGAGAGAATTAAAACGGAGCCCGGGGGTGCGCTAAGTTCGGGCGTCTGCTCAGATAACTGCCGGGTTCCCAACTTTGCCGGAGCAGCGACGCGAGCCGCTCCAGCTTATCACAGACTGCCTTCCAGTCGTTCAGAACTGTTATAATATGTATATGTTGTCGTGCTGCCGAAACGTCAGAAAAATCATCAAACAAACGTCGGCCGAATAACCAGAGACTGAAGCCAACAGGCAGTTTGTCTATTTAAAACTGTTTATCTGCTCACAAAAAAAATGGTTCAAATGGCTCTGAGCACTATGGGACTCAACTGCTGAGGTCATTAGTCCCCTAGAACTTAGAACTAGTTAAACCTAACTAACCTAAGGACATCACAAACATCCATGCCCGAGGCAGGATTCGAACCTGCGACCGTAGCGGTCTTGCGGTTCCAGACTGCAGCGCCTTTAACCGCACGGCCACTTCGGCCGGCTATCTGCTCACACACTCCAATTATTTCTAAAAGGGGACAACTCACGATTAATAAATTACTCAGGATGAAAGAAGAAAACATTTCACAGCCTAATTTAATGCCGAATATCTTTCTGCCATGTGAAACAATTTATTATATGTATGAAGATGGTAGCTGTTCTTTCGGACATGCCCGAAAGAACAGATACCATATATATTAAGGCTCATCGGCCATTATCGGCCATTTGACCATCTCCTTCTGTGCGGATGCGCAAACAGTGCCCGAACTCTTACGAGAATCGGTAAAAAGCCGCGAGTAATGAGTATAACGGGTAGGGGCGCTATGAATATATTGTGGGACAAGTTGTGAATGTGGATCTCACGGGAGGCGTGCCAGAGAAAAGTCCCTGCAGTCGCACTATCCTCTGTGTCCTCGGTGGCTCAGATGGATAGAGCATCTGCCAGCAGGAGATCCCGGGTTCGAGTTCCGGTCGGGGCACACATTTTCAACTGTCCTCGTTGACTTATATCAACGCCTGTATGCAGCTAGGGGTATTCATTTCATTATTGTCTGAATGTGTCAGGCTAATATCAGCTAGTTTGAAAAATATTTGTAGCTACTATGACGATTTTTTTTTCGCTTGGAGCGAAGTAAATGAGGAAGCAGATATATTTTGAGGTATGTATTTAAATTACATGAAAAGTAAAAGCTTGTATTTTATGAATGACAGTATTTCGAATGCAATAAATGTAATGTAAAGTATATATGTCTGTCTGCATGTACCATTACACAGAAAAATTGCCTTACATAATCATGACATGAAATACACTTAAATGATAACTAATTAACTTACTGTTTCTCATCGCTTTTGAACCTGAACCACTGAATATGTAAATAGTATCTTTACAGTTCTAAGTGTTCTCAAAATTACGCTGAAGTCCATATAAAAACGAATGCGAAACGTGTTACAAATGGTGACTGATCACTTGTTCACAGAAATATAAAATAAGTACGAAACATGTTACAAAAAAGATTGGTCGTAGTCACTTTTCAGTCATCTTCATCTACTTCTGTTGTAGGCTACGTCTTCAACTGATAATAAAAACTTGATACTGTCTATCTATAACATACTTCATTTGTATCTCAATATCACCTTTTTTCTATTTTTTATGGAAACTTCTTGCTTCTGTTTCGGAAGCCTAATGTTATTCTTGGGAAAATATGCCCTGCCTTTCACTAATGTAATTTTGTGGACATTAGAGTGCTCCGAAACAGATCTTAGTAACTACTTTGCTTTACTTTTCTGACCTGTAGTCATAGTAGAGAAACAAATGGGGAGCAACCGAGCAAATGATACTTTATTCTGTTTTCTAGTGCCTCTTCCAATTGTTTCAGTTGACATGACGACCTTTTCGCCTAAAGTGATCCGTCGTGTTTTAAAATTCACCATTTCACCAGATTTTTCTGCGTAAACTGTAAGATGACAAAGGCGACTGGATTCGGTGACAAATGGCATGTACTGATTTGGAATAAGTACTTGGTCACACATTCGTAGTTCATTTTCACAAGAACTAAGTCATGGTCAGACTGCGAAATAGCGGTAGATTTTGTCAAATCTTCCACTGTCTTTTAGTAACATTCTTATAACATATTTTTAACAGTGTCTGAAATAACAGACATTGGTGACAGACCTGCAGCTGTATTAAATTTGTGACATTTATTCGCAGTTGCGAATAAACTTCATAAATTCTTATAACCACATACTGCAATTTTCGCCTCTGCATGCATTGCTGAAAAAGTTGCGTTTTTTTATGGGGACAAAGTACTCAGTGTAAGGTGCACACTTCATTAGAACCTTCCTTGCCTTGGCCCACATGTAACAGCAAAACTACGCCCGTCTGTTTTCATGTTGTGTACCTCAAAATTAAACACCCATAGGTAATAGCATACTAAAGTGATCAGGCTTATCTTTCTTTCGTTATCTTTTTACAATCATTATTTGAAACTTCATACGCTGAGCTACTCACCACAATATTGTAAGTGAAATAGTTAATCAAGTTTTCGATAAAAATCACCGTTTGATTCAGCATGATTTGCCGACTCCTATAAGCTTATATCTAAAACGTGACAGCTCCGGGAGTCGTCCCATGTTAGACATAATTGCAGATTTAAATGCGCTCTTTGCAAGCAGCTAGGCAAAGACGGCCTCCCATTTTAATTCCAGCCGATGCAGCTATGTCTCAAGTAATCGAAATCGAAAAAAATCTGCATTTTCAATTTTTTAGTAACAAACGATTCATCCTGATCGCTCATGGAATTATTAAACATTTGATTTAGGTCAAACTACCCGCGACAGGGGCCTAATATTTAAATCCTCAGAATATGCACAACGGATTATTAAACTGAAATGTTAATAGTTCAGCCCTGGGTCTTCGTCTAACTGCGTTGTGAAGTTACGTCTTCCCTACATGAATGTGAAGTTCTGTTTTCCCTCAGAGATTACAGTTTTCCCAAGAATAAATATTTCTTCCTCCTCATAATTATTTTTCCACTTTAAAATAAAAGCGTACACCAAGACACCTTCAAGCTATCAGTAAGAACTGCTGTAACGCATTTCATCTATAGTTTAAGCTCTTGGTAATATATTTACGGCGCCGTATATTCTTTGTCTATTCTTAAATATTTGACGATGAAAGAGGAACACCGACGTCAGCAGCATGAAGGCATTAAAATAATTCAGTGGTGACAAGCGGAAATTTTTACCGGAATTCGGATTTCCCGCTTTACGCGAGAGGCCATCTTAACTGCTTCGGCTATCCGAGCACGCTTCATATCTGACCAAATTCCCAACTTGTCGCTTACTATTTCCGTAGCCCTCCTGTCCGTTTTCCTCATTGTTCGCACCATCTCGCATGATTCCCTCAAGAGGTCGGACATAGGGTGCATCCACACTGAAGACATCGTGAAATTTTATGAAATGCATTTTAAACATCAGCTGTTTATTTGTGCAATTAGTTATCAACAGGTTTCGGTTATTAACTATCGTCCAGAATGTAGGGTACAACAGATTAGCTAAAAGCATCCCATATTCCTTTGAAGCTGAACAGTATGGGAATTATCCAGTGAAATTGTACAAACACCTGACATAATTTGTCTTAGAATACTGACAGTTAGTCTTCTACGAAAAGTTAATGTTCACTAAATAAAATGTTTATTGAGCCCTTGTTTAACGCTTGTGTAGGAGGGAGGCACTAGTTTAGCTCTAAGTTTGTCACTCCTCACAAATACATGATTAGTATCGTGCTGATCTTTACTAACGATTAGTGTTTCCTTTACCTTGTGGAAAAATTCTGCAGAGTGTAGTTTATCCGTATGTTGCCGTAACTGAGAAGTGAATGCTCGCAGATCTATTTCTTGTTTGTTTTCCGACCTGGCAATGTTAGAGTTGTGCCATACAGCATCTCAGCAGGTATTGAGTTACTTTCTTGTCTCACACAGCAACGCAGTACTAGGAGAATTGTAGAAGTGATATCACTCCATTTACTTTTATCATATTACTGGTGCCTGCCTTCAATGTTCGACGAAATATCTTTATTTTGTCATTTGATTGTGCATGATATGCCGTAGTTTGTGTTAATTTAGAACCACAAATCTGAGCCAATGCACGAAACGGCTCTGATTGGAACTGTGCTCATTAGTCACTCACTATTTGGTTAGGCGCTCCAAATCTAGTGATCCAGGAGTCATAAAATGCTTGTGCCACTGTTCCTGCTGCAACATTACGTTGGGGTCATCAGGTTTTAGCCCTATTGTACCGTTAAACACAAAACATAATATTTTAAATTCAGATATCTTATTAGGAAAGAAAGACAAGTATTACACGCTCTAAACAGAACAGCTGATATCTGGACCTCCTCTCCTATTTCAAATGTCATTTACCTTCAAAGAAAAATAAAGTATACACAAAGAAGAACTATTTACAGAACTGTAGGTTACGTAACCCTGTTCCTTGCCCTACCGTCTTTCTTTAATACTGAAAGACATTAATGTAGTGTGTTAGTTATATCAGTCAGAAGTAATAATACGAGAAAAAATACTTTCAGACATTTCGTTTTCCATTGCGGGGCGGGGTCAAAAATACATAATCATTCGTAATTACCTCCTGGGGTTCGGAAGACGAGTGCGTAGAAAGTACCAGACACACAGACAATAGACACACTTCAATGGAAGAGCATCTATCCAGGTTTTTGACTCACATTACAGGTGCTCAGTATGAGCACCGTTTGTGACGCGGCAAATGTTAATACGTTCGTGCAGTTCATTGACACTAATTTTCCGGGAAGCCGCGACAGTAGCCCGCTTTGGAAATCTGTTCATTGCGCGAACTAATCAGATCTGACAATGAGAAACGGAGCAGAGAGTTAACCATGAATCCTGAAGACAGCACAACCTTTACCTACAAGCTGCAGTTACAAGAATTCTGCAAACCATTAGCATGCGCCCATTTACCAGCGAGACATTGATTCATAGCAATAATATGAACTGAGATTGCCTCACCACGTTGCCGTTCATAGTTGAAGTTCGTAAAGTCGCTAGTGCACAACTTTTCAAAGTCCGTGAACCTACACAAAAATTTCACAAGTCTTTAAACCCGCTCTGCTGTTCAGAGTGAAGAGTCCATTAGTACGACCGTCAAAAACCTCTCCAGCTTCCCGACCTCCTGCAGAAATGCTGCAAGACGCTAGCTAGTCGCCTGAAATATTTACACGCCGCTCATCAGCGCATGCCTTGACTTACCGACCTAGCAAAGAGAACTGACCCAGGTCTACCTGGTCGCTGCCATATAGAGCTGGATCTACAAAACCCACAGCGTCACACATACAGTTTTATTACTATAAAAATTACACATCTAACAACTTTACATTACTCACACTAGCATAATGGTTAGTTTGAGTTGTTAATAATTCCAGTTTGATTGTCTTTATATAATTAAAGCTAACGTAATAACTTTCGCTGGTTGCGCGTGAACCTTGCAACAAATCAAAATTACATTTATCTTATTCCTGCTGTAAGTGTTTCACAACGATTAGGGCTCGAGTTTCACCAGTTTTTCTGTGGTGACATTAGCGTTTTGCATCTTATTCAGTGAAACGATCGAAACTAACGTTATTTACAATTATTTAGTTTAAACCCAAGGACCACCAAACATCTACAGATAGCTATTGTTGTACTCCGTTACACTTATTTTTGCAATTTATATTGTACTAAATAAGTTTTTTTAACCCTCAGAATCAACATTCTGGCTCATACTCAAATTGTACTGCTTTAGTAGAAATTCTGGGGCTGTTTTCCAGTAAGGTTTTTCAAATGGTATTAGGTGGTACTTTGTTCGTTAATACAGCTTAAGGCTTTTAGACTTACTAATTTTTGAAGATAATAAAATGTCCATATTGTGTACTGTCAGTACGTAAAGTTCCATTATATCTGCAAAGTGGCTGGTTAGGTATACTTCCTCGTCTCGTTTTTGTGTATTCTGAATATTTCCTGGCAAGGATTTTACTAATGCGTCAGCTGTGAAACAATTTGCTGCCTCTTGAGTTTTCACCATGGTGGCCCTCTCACGCCAGGCAAGGACTAGCAACGAGCAGCTGGCTGTGAACTCCACTTGCAGCAACCCATCAGGTTACCTACTGCCCATCTAACAGACGAATTATTTTATGGCCCACATATTTTACGAATGACAGAGACTACAGTCTCGTCTGCTGATTAAGCAGACAGTATGAAACATTTATCATCCAGTTTTAGGGCAACTGTTTGGTGAAAAATTTGATTCTTCCGCATCTAACACCCTGATATGTTTACTCGATAAAGGACTGAATTTATTTTCGTTATTCGTCATAGTTCCTGTGTTGCACAAATGTAAGTAAAATGCAGCACAAAATTTTGAAGTGTGTGCAAAAATAAAAACGCACTGCATAGACTTTGAGTTTGGTGCATTTTAAGTCATATGTTCTGCCGTATGAAATGTAGGCAATGTGTCGAAACGGTATTTAAAATTGAGAGGTGAATGATATCGCTTATCGCTCTGAAGATTTTGGTTTTTACATCTGGCGGAGAGGTTGCGTGCAATGTACCCATTCGTATCGCTGTTCATTGTGAAGAATGTGGTCGTGAGAATCGTCATATTTCATAAATGGTTCAAGATATTGAAACAAGGTTTTTTTTCGCAAATGATAGCATATAAAGAGACACATATTTCATTCCATGATTAGTACTCAACTGTATATATATAATCAGGTCGAAGAGGGACTCATCACTGAAGACAACTCTACTCCAGTCAATGAGATTCCACGCCCCAATGAGCGGCGAAGATGTGTCTGGAGACGACGTAGACAGTTATATTGGTTCTGTTATATCCAATCATTTATATACAGTTCTATTATAACGTGATTACTGACACACACACACACACACACACACACACACACACACACACATATATATATATATATATATATATATATATATATAATAAAAATGGATGTTCATATATAGGTTTGTATAAACATATAAACTAGTTTAGCACCCAGCATTGCCTGAGTGTGTATTTATTCCTACCTTCTATTAGTCCATCTCCTCGTTCTCTCTCTCTCTCTCTCTCTCTCTCTCTCTCTGTCCATCTTCACCACCCCATCTCTCTGCCCATCTCCTCTTCCCCCTAATTCCATCTCATCCTTCCCCTGTCTTTGTTACTCTCTTCCTCCCCCTCTCTCTGCCCACCTCCTCCTCCCATTTCTTTATCCATCTCACCCTGCTCTATGTCCATCTCCTCCACTTTGCTTTCGGTGTCCATTTCGCCCTCTTCCCTTTCTCCAACTATTTCCTCCTCCCTTCTGTCTGTTCATCTACTCCTCCCCCATCTCTTTGTGTGTCTCTTCCACCCCTGATCTCTGTCCAACCCTTCCTCTTCCCTTTCCTGTCCATCTCCTCGTCTCCTCTCTCTCTGTCGACTTCCCCCACCCCCATCTCTCTCCATCTCCTTCTTCCCCATACTGTCCAATTCTTGTCCTCCATTCTCTTTCCTCATAATCACACTCACCTCTATAGGAGGCTAGTGGTTCTTCTCCCTACTGTATTTCTTCCCAGATTATAACTAATATATGCACGAAATTTTATTGAAGTCGTTCCAGGGATGTAGCGTGAGCTTTTTACCCATGGCTTTCCTTACATTGTTCAAATGTCAAATATACGCTCTAAGACAAAAAAAGACGCATCACAAAATGAGACGGAAATCGGTAGACGTGACGTTCAAGTACAGACAGACACATGATTACAGTTTCAGAAAAATTGTGTGATTTATTCAAGAGAAAGAGCTTTACAAATTGACCAGATCAATAACGCAGTGGTCGATCTCTTGTGAAAGCAGTTATTTGGCACGGCATTGACTGATAGGGTTCTTGGATGTCCTCCTGAGGCATATCGTATCAAATTCTGTCCAATAGACGCATTAGATAGTCAAAATCTCGAACTCGTTGGAGGACCCTGCCCATAATGCTCGAAACGTTCTCAGTTGAGCGGAGAGCCGGCGACCTTGCTCGCCAACCAAGGGTTTTGCAAGCACAAAGACAAGCAGTAGAAACTCTCGGCAATATCTTGCTGCAATTTCCCATGATAGCTTTACATGAAGAGCAATAAAACAGGGTGTAGTGTATCGCCGACGTGTCGCGGTTCCTTAAGAGCGCCATAGATGACAACTGAAGGAGTCCTGCTGTGAAAAGAAATACCACACGAGACGGTCACTATTGGTTGTCAGGCCGTATAGTGGTTGACAATCCGGTTGTGCATGCCACCGCTGTCCAGGGCATCTCCAGGCGTATCTTCACTGACCGTCAGGGGTCAGTTCGAAGAGAGACTCATCACTAAAGACAACTCTACTCCATTCAATCAGATTCCACGCCCCAATGAGCAGCGAAGATGTCTGGAGACGCCGCAGACAGCAATGGCATACCAACCTATCGCCCGTCTTACGGCCTGACAACC
The DNA here is from genome assembly GCF_021461395.2 of Schistocerca americana. Classification (NCBI taxonomy): domain Eukaryota; kingdom Metazoa; phylum Arthropoda; class Insecta; order Orthoptera; family Acrididae; genus Schistocerca; species Schistocerca americana. The sequence goes on along the minus strand of NC_060121.1, from coordinate 515,397,321 downwards.
AGGAGTAATCGTCGGTAGTGCCATTTCATTTAATAGCAGGAATATATGAAAGAAAGACGAACTTTGGTGAAGACATTACTATTTTTTTTAATTTTCTTTGCGACGTCATGTGTTACATATTTCATTATTTATGTATTCTTATTTTGACGTAAAGGATTTGACGATTTACCGTCCGCAACATTTAGAAAACCGTTCACCCCTGAACAAATGTATTTTAAGTAAAAGACACACCACGAAGGAATTATCCGAAAGGGACGGAAATCAGTGGCCGTCCGGCATTTGCTAGCGCCTCTCGTTTCCGGGTGGAAACGCCAATTTCGTGAGCAACTGCACCACCACGGAGAAAACTTGCCACCGCTGTTGCCGCGTGCTGCACTGCTGCTCTCTAGTGGGAACCAGCCTTCAAACCGGCGTGCATCAAGAGGTTCCCATCTGTCACCTTACAAAATACATACGCACGCCCACACACAAAGCGAAAGGTTGATCGGCTTCGGAGTTCCCGCTGTGCTCGCTCCCGAGCGTAAGGCCATAGTAATCTCCCAAGGATGCCATATTTTGGTAATGTCTTGTTATACACTGTCCAGTCACATTAATGTGGCTAAAAAGCCTGAATAACCACCTATTGCAGCACGAACGCGCAGAAAGAGTGTCACTGAGATTCTAGAGGGTACCTACAGGGATTTAGCGCCATGCCGTGGTCAGCTCCGCTAGGTTTCACTATTGAGAATCCATTGCGCTAACAGCGCAATTGAGGTGGTCCCTCAGATTCTCGACTGGAGAAACCGAGGAGGCCGGTGGCCAGGGGACTACGGCAAACTCATCCTGGTGCTGTTCACACCACTGCAAGCTGTGTGACACATTGCATTCTCCAGTCGGTAGACGCCATTGTAATGAGTAAAAACAAACTGCTTACAGGGATGGACATGGTCCTGAAGGATAGATGCATAATTGAGTTCATACGTTGTGCCTTCCAGAATGTTCAAATGGCTCTGAGCACTATGGGACTTAACATCTGAGGTCTTCAGTCTCCTAGACCTAGAACTACGTAAACCTAACTAACCTAAGGACATCACACACATCCATGCCCGAGGTAGGATTCGAACCTGTGACCGTAGAAGCCGCGTGGTTCCGCACTGAAGCGCCTAGAGCCGCTCAGCCACAGCGGCCGGCCTTTCCAGAATGACGCGATCACCTAGCGAATGCAACGAAAACTATAACGCTCCCTCTTCCGGCCTGGATTCTACCGATGGTTGTTCTAGGGCTGTACACGTCATCGACTGTCTATCCGACGGAGCACAAAAAGTGATTAATCTGAAAAAGATACCTGTCGTCACTCAGTGGACGTCCGTTTGGCGTACTGGCGTGCAGATTACAGCTTTCGTCACCAATGAACACCAGTCAACACAGGTGCAAGAACCAGGCATCTTATGCGTAGGCCCATACACAGCAACGTTCGCTGAATGGAGCTTGAGGAGAAATTGCTGGTAGCTAGCTCCTTGGTTCGCCTGGGCGGTCAGCTGCTCAACAGTCGAACGTACATTCTCCCATACACAGCTCTGCAGCCGCCGCTAGCCCTGCCCATCTATGGCCCGTGGTGCACCACTGTTGCTATACCGCCAGTTTTGGATAGCGCCATTTTGCCATGCACGATATTCTTAACCACGGTGGCACACGAAGAGTTTACAATCTTAGCCGTCTCGGAAATGCTTCCACCCTTGGCCCTAAAGCTAATGATCATTAGCTTTTGGACTTCAGATAAATCGCTCCGTTTAGGCGTTATGACAACAACTGAACTCTTTTCCGCGTACCGTGACAAGCTTTATATACCCTCCACTGCTAAAGCTGCCACCTGCCGTCCGTGTGTCGTTATTCCTCGGTGAGCTCGAAAATGCACTGCTGGCCATTAAAATTGCTACACCACGAAGATGACGTGCTACAGACGCGAAATTTAACCGACAGGAAGAAGATGCTGTGATATGCAAATGATTAGCTTTTCAGAGAATTCACACAAGGTTGGCGCCGGTGGCGACACCTACAACGTGCTGACATGAGGAAAGTTTCCAACCGATTTCTCGTACACAAACAGCAGTTGACCGGCGTTGCCTGGTGAAACGTTGTTGTGATGCCTCGTCTAAGGAGGAGAAATGCGTACAATCACGTTTCCGACTTTGATAGAGGTCGGATTGTAGCCTATCGCGATTGCGGTTTATCGTATCGCGACACTGCTGCTCGTGTTGGTCGAGGTTCAATGACTGTTAGCAGAATATGGAATCGGTGGGTTCAGGAGGGTAATACAGAACGCCGTGCTGGATCCCAACGGCCTCGTATCACTAGCAGTCGAGATGACAGGCATCTTTTCCGCATGGCTACAACAGATCGTGCAGCCACGTCTCGATCCCTGAATCAACAGATGGGGACGTTTGCAAGACAACAACCATCTGCACGAACAGTTCGACGACGTTTGCAGCAGCATGGACTATCAGCTCGTAGACCATGGCTGCGGTTACCCTTGACGCTGCATCACAGACAGGAGCGCTGCGATGGTGTACTCAACGACGAAACTGGGTGCACGAATGGCAAAACGTCATTTTTTCGGATGACTCCAGGTTCTGTTTACAGCATCATGACGGTCGCATCCGTGTTTGGCAACATCGCGGTGAACGCACATTGGAAGCGTGTATTCGTCATCGCCATACCGGCGTACCACCCGGCGTGATGGTATGGGGTGCCATTGGTTACACGTCTCGGTCACCTCTTGTTCGTACTGACGGCACTTTGAACAGTGGACGTTACATTTCAGATGTGTTACGACCCGTGACTCTACTCTTCATTCGATCTCTGCTAAACCCTACATTTCAGCAGGACAATGCACGACCGCATGTTGCAGGGTTGCAGGTCCTGTACGTGCCTTTCTGGATACAGAAAAAGTTCGACTGCTGCCCAGGCCAGCACATTCTCCAGATCTCACACCAATTGAAGACGTCTGGTCAATGGTGGCCGAGCAACTGGCTCGTCACAATACGTCAGTCACTACTCTTGATGAACTGTGGTATCGTGTTGAAGTTGCATGGGCAGCTGTACCTGTACACGCCATCCAAGCTCTGTTTGACTCAATGTCCAGGCGTATCAAGGCCGTTATTACGGTAAGGGGTGGTTGTTCTGGGTACTGATTTCTCAGGATCTATGCACCCAAAATACGTGAAAATGTAATCACATGTCAGTTCTAGTATAATGTATTTGTCGAATGAATACTCGTTTATCATCTGCATTTCTTCTTGGTGTAGCAGTTTTAATGGCCAGTAGTGTAGGTGGTGGTCACATTATAAAACTGAAATTTATACACCGACTGAGCACGCTAGTGGTGCAGCGACATGTTCGAATTAAAAATGTAAATAAAACAAAGAGTGAGAAGGTTTAACCGCGCCGTAGTTTCGAGGGCGGAGCTCTTGGACGAACAGGAGCAATCTGGTGGAGCCGCTGCAGGAGCCGGTGCCGGCGCTAATGAACCCTTGTAGCAGCGCGCCGGCTGGAAGAAGCCAGACCTGGAGCCGGGGTCCGGGCCAATCAGCCGGATTACGCTGCCCCCGCCCCCAGCTTCCTTTCTCTACGTGCTCCAGCGGCTGTTATACAAGCAGCGACACGCCGAGCGACTTTATTGTTGAGTTGAGATTAAATCTGCACAACTCCCGTACCGTGTAAAAGTAAAGCGACGTCTCTCGTTTATTTGAGCACAGTTGAACTACGCACAGTAAATCACTGGAAGGGAGTATTACGCTGAGTTGTTCAAACTATGAAGAAACTAACTTATCACGTACGCATATTGTATCTCACAGGTTTCATACATATTGCATTTAAAGGGCTATTCGAACAGAACAAACAAATTTCGAACATTTATTGCTTCCAAACGGCAAAAGATAGTAATACAATTCCAATGTTCCTGGATATATTCAATGTGAGTACCATGTTTACACGATAAAATATCAAAACGGTGGCTCATTTCCTGCCTCAAACGAAACAGCTGGTCTCTCGTTATCAAATTCACAGCTTTACCATTGCGATGTCGCAGATTTTCAAGATTGTCAGATTAGGGGGGATAAAAATACCGTATTTTACGCCACAGATAGGTCACAAGACGTGTGGTCCCGGTCGTTGGATTGGAAGAGGAGGAACAGAAGTTGAACTTCAACGCTGGTGACCTCCCAGGTCTCCAGACCTCATACCTTGTGACTTTTGTCTGTGGAGTTACCTAAAAGACACTTTTTACACCCCTATGCCTGACCCTCTTCAAAGTCTGCAACATGGCATTGTTGAAGCTGTGAATTCTATAACGAGGGAACAAAAAGAAGGTTCAAATGGCTCTGAGCACTATGGGACTTAACATCTATGCTCATCAGTCCCCTAGAACTTAGAACTACTTAAACCTAACTAACCTAAGGACATCACACAACACCCAGTCATCACGAGGCAGAGAAAATCCCTGACCCCGCCGGGAATCGAACAACGAGGGAACAGCTGCTCCGTGTGTGACAGGAAATGAACCACCGTTTTGATACCAGACATGTAACACATGATTTTCACTCTGAAAGCATAAAAATTTGAACTTTTCTCTTTCCAGGAATGCTAGAATTATCTTTCTATCTTTTGCAGTTTGGAAGCAATAAATGCTTGAAATCTGTTCCTTCTTTTTGAATAGCCCTGTATTTCACATTTTTACGTAGAAATCTGAGTATTATTTGCTAATTAATGAGAATATGATCTTATGTGTAACCACATGGGCGTACATAGCAGTCGCGTGGACAAGAAAACACTGTCTACTTCAACACAAAAGAAAATTCTAATTCGAAAATCGACATGTATATTGAACACATATATTATGGATATAAAAACACAAGGCTTAATCCCCTGTGAGAATGTGGTTCAATGAAGGCACAAACCATCAAGTTTCCACAAATCGATAAAAATAAAAAAATTAAATACCATATTCCCCTTAAGTTTACTTGGTATATTGGCAATGAATTAACATTATTAATCGTTCTAAGGAGGCATTATATCTTTGTAAAACCAAGCACGTCGTAGCAATTCGATCTACACACAGAGCACTTCTCACAGTCATCACAGATATTCACGTAGATGTAAAACTACACTCGACATGGGTACTATAATTTCCCACTTGTAACCTCCCCTTTCCTAACCAGCCTACTGGACATATTGGAAACTCGAAGCGTGGAAACGATTCAGTGTCCTGCTCTGATTTATCAGGCGTTGCACCGTGGAGTCGATATGCATGCTGACTTGATTTCTGCTGCCGCTCAGGCGTATCAAGCGCTGCATCGGAGATGTCAGGAAGCTGTAGTGCTGAGCTAGAAACAAGAGGAAACACTAAAAACATACACCTACATATACATACTTAACAAATAATAAACAGTGAGAAAGAGAGAGGAATGGTTTAATACTTACTATTGACTGTACGAATAATTTTTTCTGTCTGGAGGTGGTACATCTCGGATGACACTTCATGATGACGATTGACCTTTCACTGTAGAGTACAAAGCACAATTCGCAGGTCTGCTAGTCAAGTACTAGTAGCAAGCCTTGATAATAAGGTTGGATGGTGTGGGTACACGACTGCAACACCACAGAAAATGGAAGAACTGTTTTGGACTGGTAACGTTGGAGAGTACGCTCTTATCTCTAGGCCCATCATTTTGGATTCGAATGTAATTGATGACGTCATGAATCGCCATCTTGTATTTGCTATCTTGAATTCTAAACTTAGAACCACGCAGACTGTCAGTTCCCTCAGGACAGCTATCTTGGATGACTCGCCATCCATACTGCATTAAGGTCAGTCACTTTCAGAATGAGATTTTCACTCTGCAGCGGAGTGTGCGCTGATATGAAACTTCCTGGTAGATTAAAACTGTGTGCCCGACCGAGACTCGAACTCGGAACCTTTGCCTTTCGCGGGCAAGTGCTCTACCATCTGAGCTACTGAAGCTCTCCTGCGCAGGAGAGCTTCTGTAAAGTATGGAAGGTAGGAGACGAGGTACTGGCAGAAGTAAAGCTGTGAGTACCGGGCGTGAGTCGTGCTTCGGTAGCTCAGATGGTAGAGCACTTGCCCGCGAAAGGCAAAGGACCCGAGTTCGAGTCTCGGTCGGGCACACAGTTTTAATCTGCCAGGAAGTTTCATGTCAGTCACTTTGTTTACAATTTTGGAAGGTATTTTGCTACAGTTTTTGGTGAAACATATAGATGTGTGGTGAAGTGTTATGCAGTCCCCCTGTAAAGTGGACAAGTTCTCCAATTTCCCACCATATTCCAACTTCATACAGAACACCCAACGTCCAAACTTCTCCAAAATATTGCAGAGTAGTCTTCATAAGACAAAACTCCTGATAGCCTTAAATAATTCTAAGTTTGATGATTGCTGGAACTATTTCACTACAGTCCTACACACTTTAGTGTCTATAACATAGAAAGCATGTAGAATTTCCTCAAGACAACGTACTGCCACTTTACATCACATCTCCTGATATCAACTAATGTGACCAGCAGAAAGACCTCCTACTGAAGCGCACTTATTGGTGGAATGATGACGACATTCATCAGGAAATGACTTAGAAATCCTGTTGGAGCATGAATGCTTGCTAATGCCAATGCTACACCAGTTAATTACGAGCTTGTTTGACGTCTCACTCACATCTTCAGACACCATCTGTCACAATTTGAAAGAAGACTTATGTATAATGTAAAACACTTACAGTTTGTGACAGGAACATGTAAAGATGCAGTGCTAGGTTGGACACTAGATATAATTATGTTTATAGGAATGATGGCTGGAGTTTAACGTTTCGTCTACATAGATATCAAATTTTCATCACAATAAGGCGTACCTACAGCGAAAACTAGTATTAGTGAAAAAACAATACTGTAACCCATCAAAATAGCGTGTGGACGCTGTGGTACAGTTGACTGATAATCCGTGGTTATGACGCTGCTACTGCGGCCATTTGGAAACCTTTTGCAATCTATGGTATGAATTTTCTGCTACCAACTTACTTAACTTGCCATGGGACCTAGTGTTGGAATCATTGCCTCTGTTACTACTACAACCAATAGTACTCTACCAAATGGACCACATCAAGTCACACATCTTTCTGAAATATTATAGCACATTTTCCTGTCCGAGCACCCTTACAATTGGTCACAAATGATACAGAAATCCGTTTGAAATGTTTGATGTATATTTCAGTCGTTTATGTATCTTGAGATGTAGGTCATTCGTAGTCCAAATCAAAAGGACAACTCTTCCATGTCAGGGACTACTTGCAACATTTGTAACTACAAGACTTTCATACTAATTCTGCTGAGCTACAGACTGAAACCTTAGAAAAGCGACTATGTGGACCCACAGTTCCTTTCAGTTAGGTACAGACCGCTGGGAAACGGATTTCAAAGTAAAAATTGCTGTCTGTGATGAAAAATTGAAAAATAAAGTTGCATCCCCTCTTTATGTTAGAGTCCTTCAACTGAAGATGCATGTAAGATGATATGAAGTACACCACTTCCCTCTCACACCTTGGATATAAATTGGGTCATTCCGTTTTATCGCTTTAGCGATTCTACAGTAAATTATGAGATTCTGTCAGCTCTATACATACCTTTCTCTAGTCATTTGCTTGACAATTATTGTGTGTGTGTGTGTGTGTGTGTGTGTGTGTGTGTGTGTGTGTGTGAGAGAGAGAGAGAGAGAGAGAGAGAGAGAGAGAGAGAGAGAGAGAGAGAGAGAGATAGAGATTTTGGTAATCTAGTGTTCTGTTCTGTTCTTGTTCACTATGCTAGTGCATCATACTATTTAGGTTCTGACGTTAAGTGCTCTTTTTTTTGTCTTCTAACTGGTCTGATGAGGTCCACGACGAATTCCTCTCTGTGCCAACCTCTTCATCTCAGAGTAGCACTTGCATTACTTCCTGAATGTATTCCAATCTCTGTCTACTTCTACAGTTTTACCCTCTAAAACTCCCTCTAGTACCATGGAAGTTACTCCGTGATGACTTAACAGATGTCCTATCATCCTGTCCCTTCTACTTTTCAGTGTTTTCTAAATATTCCTTTCCTCTTCGATTTTGCGCAGAACCTCCTCATTCGTTATGTTATCAGTCCGCCTAATTTTGAACATTCATCTGTAGCAAATGAAGTACTATTCTCGAGACTTACAGAGATTTGAAAGACGCATCATCAACGAATCTAGTGCCATCAGCGCTTTTTCGAGGAACCACAGTGTAACTTTGTTGGTGATTCTCTTCGAAAACGAAATGTTTCTCTCAGTGGAGTCAGGCAGGAGACAATATGACAGATCTACTCTCAGTAGTTCTATCCATAAAGTACTTAAGTTATTTATGATGACACTGACTCATTAGCTCACAGGTCCACATGATGTTAAACCGCGGAAGACAGTATCATAAGAAATCGACTGGAAATGTTGGATGTACAATGTAAAACGATCATAATTCATATGCGGAATCGCTTAAAGTCACCTGAATAGTAGGTCGCTTTCTGTCTGTAGGAGGGATGACTCGAGTTTAACGTACCGCCAAACGCGTGAAATTATTATTACGGTATTCCAAGCTAAAGACTTTCACGCTGCTTCTGCTACGCTGCAAACCTTAGAAAAGCGACTACGTATACTCCACAAGCCTTCATACAACGTGTCGTGGAGTATACCTTACATCACTGTCAGTCGTTTCCTTCCCTATTCCACTCGCAAACAATTATATACTTTTGTACGTTAGGTGTTCTCCGTCAAGTAACTTTAAAAAATTCCAAGTGCCCTGAACTGCTCTTCCATTTTGTTGTCAAGTGTGTGCTGGAAGATAAAGTTCGTGTAGCTGTCTTATGGTCAGTGTTACAAATCAGAGGTGTCACCACGTGAGCAAAATACAGAATATCACATCAGATTCATGATTGGATTGAATAGTTCCTAGTTAATAGCATGCTGTACTTAACGGCGGGTATTAATTTCATTAATTTCTGTACTATATTCCCTGCTTTCAACCCAAAATTCAGTGTTATCGGTACAATATTCGTTTTAAAGGCCTAAGATTGAATCTGGAGAGGGATTCTGCAATTCTTTAGGTACAAATTTCAATGATTCCGGTACTATATTCGCCGGCTGTTATGGATTCCATATGAATGGTTGAAAAAATCACAACTACCGAACCGGTATGTGACGGAGATTTCATAAACACTTGAAGCTATATACCCCAAAGAAACCTGTCAAAGGCTCGTGGTGTGCTGATAGTTCTCATCGGCTACAGCACAGGCGTTTCATCCCCTTATAGTATGACATCGAAGTATGTGGAACTCTACACAGAGCAAACATTGCTAGGTGTAACTATGTTACGTGCTGGAAATAGATATTCCACATTTAAATATTTACGACGTCTCACTCTCGAAAACCAGCAGGACTGGAATAGCTCTCACAAATGTTGTAGAGTGTTTGATACAATTTTGCACTGTCATCATATGAATAATACACGAAATAGCAAACTAGATTTGTGGTTGCGTTGAAGAGTGCCTAGCAAACGGCGTGTTGTTAACGCAAAGGAAAGTTCAGATTTAAAAATTGTTCATGCATTTTTTAGAGAGATAGGTGCAGTAGCGTTTTTCCGTAAGGTGAATAAACACAACAGGTACACATAACAAAGACTTTAGTCATCAATAAAGTAGTCTCCTTCACTGTTTACAACAGACTGCCAGTCTCGATTCCACAACTGTAGAAATCAGATGGTTCTTTGGCGAAGAACTCGTCGAACCATGTTCGGAGCGCATTTTCATCCATAAGGGAAGTTGCTTGAAGGTTGTTCGATAGAGAGCAGAAAAGGTGAAAACTTGAGGGCATAAGATCGGGTGAATAAGGTGGGTACTGAATGACTTTACAACCCATTTCCTGTGTAGTGTTTTTTCAGTCTAGCAGAAAGCTGTCTCATAGTAAATACACTACCAGAAAAAAAGTTAGTACACCCTTTTAGCGGTTTCCAGTTCAGTCAAGATTTATTGCTGCAACAGTGCATATGGAGGACATGAAATGATTATGTTTACAGATCAATAGCAGAAGCAGTTCTGAGGTACCAGATACCGAACCACGCTGAAATAACCATATTAATACGTCGTGTAGCCTCCACTTGCGGATATGTAGATGCTGACTCCGGTGTCCAGTCGATCGTACACATGGCGAATACTCTCCTGGGTTATGTTATTCCACGCCCGCTCGACCTGTTTACGTAGTCCCATAAGAGTTGGTTGAGGAGTCGCATGAGTCACTTCTCATCTCGCCGTATTCCATACGTGCTCGATTGGAGACAAATTCGAAGATCGTGTTGACCAGGCAAATTGCTGCACATCTTGCAGAGCACGTTGAGTTTCAAGGGCAGTGTGTGGGTGAGGATTATCCTGTTGGAACAACACATCACCTTCCTGTTGCAAGAACGACAGAAGAATGGATCTAAAAACATCTGTACATATCGAGCGCTCTTTACCGTCCTCTCTAGAAACACCAAAGGTGATCGAGAGTTATAGCTTATTGAATCCCAGACTATTTGCTCTTGGAGGGGGGGGGGGCAGTGTGTCTTGGACGAATGCACTTTACAAGACAACACTCACAAGGTCTGTGTCGTCACTTGCGTGCAAGCAGAATCTGCTTTCATCGGTGAAGACCACGGAGAGCCATCCCACCTTCCAAGTGATCCACTGACGGCACCGGTCGAGCTCTGCACGTCGGTGCTGTGGCGTGGGTGGAAGACAGGCTAGAGGTGTCTGTGTGCCCGTTGTCCCACTGATAATAACTGGTCCGTACCCGTTCATGTTGGTACGTCAGGGCTCATAAGCCCTCTTACCTGTTCTGTGTAGCTGTACGATCTGCCTTTATAGCCCTTACAATATGACGATCCTGGCGGGCGTCTGTGCAGCGTGGATGTCCAGAACCTCATTTATGGGTGTGAGGATGTTCACGTGACCACTGATACCAGTACTGTTGCACAACTGACGCAGCACGTCCAACTTATGTGGCAGTTCTCCGAAAGGACCATCCCGCCACTCGGAAGGCCACCCGCCATTCGGAAAGCCACAGTTTGACCCCTTTCAAACTCGCTCAGTTGGCTATAGGAAGCACGAGCGCGTCACGGTGACACGGTTGCCTGCTTGCTTTACACTTTTGCACCACAGTGAGCCTTCTGGCTCTGAGCAGTTCCTATTAAATGGAAATGAAATGGAAATGAGCGTTTGGCGTCATTGGCCGGGAGGCCCCTCGCGGGGCAGGTCCGGCCGCCATATCGCAGGTCTTATTACATTCGGCGCCACATTGGGCGACCTGCACGCCGGATGGGGATGAAATGATGATGAACACAACACAACACCCAGTCCCTGAGCGGAGAAAATCTCCGACCCAGCCGGGAATCGAACCCGGGCCCAGAGGACGGCAATCCGTCACGCTGACCACTCAGCTACTGGGGCGGACTCCTATTAAATGTTAGACAACGATGGGACTCTGGTAGCTATGCCACTACCCAACCTGTTGGCGGGCAATGTTGAAATCATTATCAGTTCATCTACTCTCCCCCAGGCAGCACATGCCGTCAACGGATAAAATCGACATCGCCTTTCCAGATGCACTAGTTTTTTTTGCCGGCAGTGTACATTGTCAGTACAAGCTGTCCATTTTCGAAAACCGTTCTGTTCTTCTTGAACAGTGACTCTGCTATTGGCTTCAATCGGTTATTTGATATACCAACGTACAGTTTAAAAGTTGAAATTAATATTCTTATGCCTCCGTAGTTTGTAGGTTTATTTCTTTCCTCTTTCTTAAATATAGAAGGGACGGTTGAGGTTAACCATGTATCAGGGATATTCATTGTAAGACAGCAGGTGTTTAATAGATGAAGAAGGTGGAGAGAGAGCAAAAGTCATTCATTCTTTACGAGTTCTATATTTATACCCTCTGGTCCTGGCGATTTCATATTCTTTCGTTTTTTTATTACTGCCTCTGTCTCTCTCCCAAATAAGTAAGTCAATGTTTTTAATTAATTCTGCGGCCCTATCTTCATGGTCGGTAGAAATGTCTGCTGACATAATTTCACTCTAAGTATCTTCCCCGCCATCCTTCTATCAATCCCTCCCAACCCTGAACGCCACACACTCTTAATCAACAACCCTGGTGTCCTATCGGATCTCATCAATACAACATACCACCAACTCTACATTTACTTACTCTCCATATGCTCTCCCAGCGCTATTTTAACACACTCGCACTCCCTGACAACGAAATCCGGCCTTGCGTCTATTCCTCCTATCAGCTTTAAATCTCTTCTTCCTTTGGTTTCCGAGTTCAGGGCTGCCATCATTCTCCGTCTCTCCTTTTCCCTTCCTTTTCGTGATCACGGCCTGGCTTCCAATTTAGCTATTCGTACCCTCAATTCCATGTTTTCCTACCAGTTATCCTCCCATATTATATCTATCTTCACAACCCAAGACAGCTGAACTACACACATCCACAAAAATTTAACTACCTCAAAGGACTCATCCACATCCCTCTCCTCTTTACTCCTACTCAATACGTGTCCTTCCCATAAAATGGTAGTGAAGTGAATCGTAATGCAGAGCAGTCTTTATTTTAACTTTGTCGCAGCTCATTATCACAAAAAAAATGGCTCTGAGCACTATGGGACTTAACATCTGAGGTCATCAGTCCCCTAGAACTTAGAACTACTTAAACCTAACTAACCTAAGGACATCACACACATCCATGCCCGAGGCGGTCGCGCGGTTCCAGACTGAAGCGCCTAGAACCGCTCGGTCACCGCGGCCGGCTCATTATCACAGTTTTAAATCTCAATTAGCGTTGTCCTGTATGTTATATTTAAATATCGTCGATGAAAATAATCTTTATTATATTTAAAAAACATGGAAATACAGTTAATTCTTTTAAACATTTTATTTCAATCTTGGTAGCTTTTAAACTCTTTTAGCTGAAGAGGTCAGGGACAAGCTGGATCCGTAACAAGGGTGAGCTAGACGGAAAGCACGTTATCGTTACCTATAATAACTTTAACAGAGTGTAACTGAATATTTGCAGCCAACAGCTCGAACAGTTGCAGTCGGGTATCGCAATACTGCCGTTAATAAGTCGTACGAGTACTGTTAAATTTTTGTGGTTAATAGAAGCAACTCTGCGTCAACTAGTCACTTACTTCCCTCCTTCTCCCCTGCATGACTCTCTCTTTATGTTTTTTATTTTCGTCCTACACATAAAACGCGTCTCGGTAATGGGCACCGTGTACGAAGTTTTATTCGTATTACAGCCCCCATCTCGTAATTGCTGTGCGGTGCTCGGCAACAGGAATTTATTTACAGGCCAGTGGCTATCGCGGCTGGAAAAAATGACGTCGGCAGAACCACGCTGATATAGAATAACACAATAAATTAAACGCAGCGAAGTAGCGCTGCGCACATGACGCAGCCAGCAATTTCTGCCGCATAATTCTGATGGCGATGCGATTACGTCCACTGGCAATAGCTGCATTTGCAACCCCTTATTTTTAGTCCTCCACTATGGGTTTCAGTTACAGCGTTGTGCTCGTCATGCAATTGCATACAAAATTATCTTTATACTGTGCAGGTAAGTAGAAGTAAATCAATTTTGGCTTTAAACGTTATGGTAGCAACAAATATACTTTCTGGGAGTTTTGGACTGTAACCACATATTACGAGGGCGAGTGAAATGATAATTACCGATTTCTTACAGTGTCTGGAAGGAGTTTTTCATTTGTTCATCGATCATAAAAATGGTTTGCTCACTAATATAAAATTCACGCTGTTTACCGGAAACCACCTCATGGTTACCATTAACTCAGCGCGCAAAGCTTTCACCATGCATCCCAAAAGAGGGCAGTTTTAAACAGTGATATTTAGAGCTAAAAATATTTGTAACAAGAACCACATAGATTTCCGCACTAAATATCTGGGGAAAGGTGTATCGGAAGAACGGCTATGGTGAAAGAGATATTGAGTTAGCTTTATCTAAGAAACGAAAATACAGAGATAATAAATACAAGCTGATCATCCCGTAAAACTATTCCTCTTCTTCTGAGCCACATCAGATAAAACAGGCAGGGGTCTGAGTGCACTACGCGTTCAGTCGATTTTGCAACCACTCAAGGAAATTAAAAATGTGATACGCATAATATAAGGCAGCCTTGATCTCAGTGTTCCGGAACTTTATAAAATTCCTTGTGAATGAGGTAGCAGTTTTATTGATGAGTCTATACGTCTTTCGGAACACTGTACTGAGCACCGACACCAAGTTAAGCTTCGTGATTTTGACAAATCTGCTGTTTTCGAACACAGTCTCACACGTTTTATGAGACGAAAATCATATGCCATACATCTACCTACTAGAGTTGTGTCACCAAAGAAGGCGTTGCGATCAGACTGCTGACCAACAACATTAACCGAAACAGCATGGAAATGTACTCTTGGTTCTGAAAGGCTAGAGAGAAATAAGTTATCAAATCAGACGCCTACTGCCTTCCTTCAGAAGATTAGAATTATAGCATTATTGGCGAGCGTAAAAAAGAACCATGTGTATGCAGCATAGTACTATAGTCCTATTGCTCATGGTACATATCTTATGTACTAAGATCCATATGACTACAGTGCTATGCTGCATACACAAGATTGTTTTTTATGCTCGTTAATAATGCTATAATTCTAATCTTCTTAAGGAAGACATTAAGCGCCTGAAACCGGCAAGGAAATAAAATTTCTTTTGTGCTGCCCTCCCCCCCCCCCCCCCTCCCTCGCTTTCTCTCTCTCTCTCTCTCTCTCTCTCTCTCACACACACACACACACACACACACACACACACACACACACACTCCATTTCGCGGTAATACAAAATGAGCTGCCAAATTTCTTTTGGCGTACGGACGTTGTTCCTTGTTATTCATTTCACTCTGATAGTTTCTTCTGTGGGTCACTAATGCCAACATGGCATGCGATCGGGAATAGCGACCACACTACTCGTCGGGAAAAGAGGACGAGGTGTTCACCTAAAAAAAAAATGGATCAAATGGCTCTGAGCACTATGGGACTCAACTGCTGAGGTCATTAGTCCCCTAGAACTTAGAACTAGTTAAACCTTACTAACCTAAGGACATCACAAACATCCATGCCCGAGGCAGGATTCGAACCTGCGACCGTAGCGGCCTCGCGGTTCCAGACTGCAGCGCCTTTAACCGCACGGCCACTTCGGCCGGCCTGTTCACCTCAACAAAAACATGAATGATATAAGAGATAAAAATGACTTCTAAACCTTTTATATACAAAGCTATCATCCGCCCTTTGCGGCAATTTTGAATTAATTTTATTATTTAAAACTGTGTCTGTTCTATTTTGTCTAAAATAAAAGTCCGATTTAAAAGGATCTGCTGCAAGCGCATGGTATTCCTTCAGATATCAGGCTGTGAAGATGCCTAGAAAATGTGCCTGGAAATCGAAAAAGGTCCTGTTCCGATTGCACGAGCCACAGTACCCGTTTGGGCACCGAAAATTAATAATTATGAAAGCCTTCTCTTTTTCACTTAAAAATATTTGGTGTGGTGCTTTCTAGTACGTAGATTCAAAATGTGCAAGAGTTAATAACCATGGTCTGGTGAAAATTGAATTTCTCTTTGAGGGGTCACGTTCCACCTCCCCCGCCCCCCCCCCCCCCCCACCCCCCCCCCCCTTTCTATGCGACGCAGGGTGTCACCCTACAATGTCGTTCCCCCTTCAGTGAATTCTCTTCAACGATGAGCCTACATTTTAACTCGTGGAACACTGCATGTATGAAATATATTCCGCACTGAGAAGGGCAGGTTGAGCATCAGAGGGAGTGGAGTGTGAACGTTTGGTGTGGAATTATTGGGGACTATATAATTGGTCTTTAGGTTACTGATGAAATCTCTTCTGCCAAAGTTCTACCGGTTCTCTTACAGGAAGGTCGCAGATTTATGTGATGCCAGCACGATGGGTGACTGGCTCATGAGCTGCTTGTGGCTAGGAAAGCACTCATGTAATCATCTCCTGGCCCTGAACAGGATGTGAAGGTATTGTCATCTGGTGTGTTCGTTCACGTGATTCAGCACCACTGCACGTTTTCTCTGGAGTAAGTTCAAAGACGAAATCTATGCGCTAGTTCCGTGTGTGCAATGGTACTGAAGGAATCCCCTCTGTCTTTCTAGAAGCCTGCAACAACGATTGCAAATTTGTCTTGTAGTACAAGATTGGCATTTCGAATATTTGATGACACAAATGAAATTTTATGGATATGTTTATGAACACTTTCTTATGTTATTTCATTCCATCTTTTTTTGCAGTTTTAGTTTAGATTTTTATCTCAAAATTAAAGCAATGTTAATTTTTTAGTTCAATTCCCAATTTCATAAATCCATTCAATTTCAAAATTAACTTTCTTTAAAGGCTCCAGCGCTGTGCTCGTCAAACGTTTTTGATTAAGTGAAACAATTGCATGCATCTCCTGCAGTCCCGCTGCTTAATCTGTTAGCGAAGTAACAGGCAATGCGGATGGAAGCTGTTTGTATGCAAAATGCCAAAAACATTGAATTTACTTGTTCCAGGGGCATTTGCTGTTTCTCTGGAGCTAACGTGTGCTTTGTGAGTGACAGCTCGTTGCAGACTTACTTCTTACCCCCTGCGTGGCACCCCTCTCGAATAACAATTTTTTGCTAATTCGGTAAATTATCATTCTCGTTGGATACTGTCTATAAGGACACTGATTAGCGTACAATTATGTCCGTTTCGCAATCCTTGTCCATTCTCCTTAAGAAAGTGTAGTCGTTACGTATTTCCTTATTTGAATCTGTAATGCCGGCCGCGGTGGTCTAGCGGTTCTAGGCGCTGCAGTCCGGAACCGCGCGACTGCTACGGTCGCAGGTTCGAATCCTGCCTCGGGCATGGATGTGTGTGATGTCCTTAGGTTAGTTAGGTTTAAGTAGTTCTAAGTTCTAGGGGACTGATGACCACAGATATTAAGTCCCATAGTGCTCAGAGCCATTTTTTTGAATCTGTAATCATTAACTTTCCTTTAATATAATGTTAGAAGCTGAAGAAAGGAATTAATATCTATGCCAATGTTGGGACTCGAACCCGTGTTGGTTCAAATGGCTCTGAGCACTATGGGACTTAACATCTGAGGTCATCAGTCCCCTAGAACTTAGAACTACTTAAGCCTAACTAACTACTTAAACCTAACTAACCTGAGGACATTACACACATCCATGCCCGAGGCAGGATTCGAACCTGCGACCGTAGCGGTCGCGCAGCTCCAGACTGAAGCGCCTAGAACCGCTCGGCCACACCGGCCGGCCGAACCCGTGTCTCCTTGCTCACTAGGCAGGTATAATAGCCATTACACCACCAGAGCAATATAGGTGACAGAATTACACGGATTACCCTAGTCCGCTGCTCTCCCTAACACAAACTTCAGTCCACATCTTCAGCTTACTTTCTTCTTCTTAAATTTAAAACTCGTACGTCTCAAGGAAAATTTAATTCCAAATGAGACATCATTGAATTGATATGAAGACTGGTAAATCCTAAGATTCTCCGATACTACTTGCAGTATTTCAAGGGCAACACCCGATTTAATTCGTGTATTGTGTGTGCGATCATGCAGTGTAAGCTTCCTAAACCCTCGCATCACTCGATGGTCGTCATTACCAGGATTAGAGTTCGAAGTGGAGGCTACGAGCAAAGATGAATTTACGCTTGTTATTTAGTATATATTATATAATATTTTGACACACTCGAAAAATACCTAGAATGTAGAGCATAATATGCTATATGATATCTTACAAACATGTAGTTCGGCAATGTTCCAAATTGCTTTTCTATTCCATCTAATTGTGAAAGTTTATCAGGTAGGCCTTGTCTCTTCTCCAACTAGAATTAAGGAAACCGAATCGCGGAGCAACCAGAGGACGGCATCAGCACATCAAGACCACCAGACCACTTTTCTTTGACACGTGCTCGTTGGGTACCCTTCGGAAAATTGAACGACTATTTTATAAGGGTTGCCTTTGTGTTTTGAGGCTGTACTTATTTGTGAGGAACGGTAGACAGTTGTTTCGTTTATCTGCCTTTATATTCCGAAGAATTAACCGACTACAAACAAGGAAATGCACCATAATCCTCAAAAAATTCCATGTATTTCTCATTAGACCGCTCAGCATAGCTAACTCAGCGGGGAAATTAAATGCGTGAGAAGAAACAGAATCTTTTGTCAAGTCAGCGGTAGTAAGAATCGAGGGCTGGTGCAGGGCTGTTGTACGTCTCTCTCCGACTGGTAGAGGGAGATTCCGACGTCTGCGCACTGAGGCCGGTGCGTGCAAATTAGATGCTTGCGTGGCTTTTTTGCACCGTTGCGTGCGTCCGCTAGCATGCTCGTGCAACATCCACATGCTCCCTGTGCGCACGCGATATTGCGCAGGTGCAGATGCTAAGTCCTGAAAACATACAAAGGAACAGAACAGAAGTACTTATCCAAATTGAGGCCAATTGCAAGCGAGAGTAACTGTGTACAGTCTGATAAGCTGTAGACGTAACGAGATTTGAGCTCGAACCGAAGTGCCACCTGCTGCTGATCTTCAAATGGTAGTTCTGCAGTCCTGCTGTGCACGAAGTTCAGTTCTTTGGATTGTGTCGTCTTGTCTTCATTTTTATATTCGTTTTACAATTGTCTTCTACATGACCTATGCTTCCTCTACTATGCACCTGGATGTTTATATTTCGAAAGTTGCGGATCTTCGTGTAAAAGGCGTACCAGCAGACGTAACGCCAGGCACCCCGTGCACGATTACCGCTCCCCGCCTCAGTGCTCTACTTTGATGACGTGTCGTTGCCCTCTTGTCATGTTATATACCAGGGGTGCCTAAATGCGGCTCTCGCCTCAGACCAGGTCTGCTCTTGTCGACTTGCGACTGCTGTACACGTGCAACCTTGTCGTCGGTTTGAGAGCGCTGTAGACGGAAATTAGTAGTCAAGTGTTGTTTAGTATTTACAAAAGCTAAACGTACACTGAAGCGCCAAAACAGTATTACCACCTGCTAAAAGGTGTGTTGAAGAGGCCTAGACGATACCTGTGGAATATCGCGCTGTTGTCATCAATGATGAGAGTGGGTTCTGTCTGTATGCGAGTGATGGACGTATGCAGTGTGTAACAAAAATGTAAGGCACAAATTGCAGGACATTTTCCTCATGGGTAGACCAAGGAATTAATTTATATGAACATGGGTCTGGAAACGCAGCTCATATTCCCCACTCATTAATCATAGGAAACACACACGAACAGAAGGCACCAGCGTACCACACGCAACTCTTTCTCACATGAGATGTTCAATATGCTCTCCGTGGGCACTGACATATGCATCAGCTCGCCGTCGTACTGAATCCCGGATGCGCCGACGTATCCCTGTAGTATTGCGTGTGGTTTCTCGGCCTTCCATAATACGGGCACAGAAACTGAACGTCTTGTACTGGGGTTCCATACATAAGAGCTTCCAATGCCCCCGCAAATAAAAAGTGCAATGGGTTTAGGTGTGGAGAGAGTGGATCCGAGTCAGTTAGTCCATCTCTACCTATCCATCTGTCACCGATTCTGTTATTTAGAAGCCGACGTACATTAAGATAAAAATGAGGAGGTGCTCCATGGAGCATGAAGTACATTTTGTATCGCACAGCTAAAGGCACATCTGCTAACAGATCAGGTAGAACATCCTCTACTTATTTATGATAATTTTATCCGCTGAGACTGGGCGGAAGAAAGTGAGGCCCTACCGAACAGTCACCAACAATGTCGGCTCAAACGTTGACAGAAAATCTTCGTTGATGACTTGTTTCAACAGATGCGTGAGGATTGACATCTACCCGTACATGCCGACTGTGAAAATCTACAATCTGATCTCTTTGAAACGACGCCTCAACTGTGAACAAGACCGTTGCACAAAAATCAGCGTTGACACTTTGTTTAGTAAACCATTCGCAGAAGAGTACCCGTGCAGAAAAATCAGCTGCTTATAGTACCTGCACACTCTGTAAATGGTGTGCATACAGCTGGTCTTCGTGTATCACTCGCCAGACAGCCATGTTGTCAACATTCAGTGTTGCAGTTACGTGTCTTGTACTGAAACTAGTGTCGTCTTCAAGTGTCGGGGAACCTTCCTTCTGGAAATCTGTCCCCGTATAAACGTTGAGCGCGAGCTAATCCATAAATTAACTGGCCACTGCCAATTCTGCACTTTTGTACACTGCCATTGCACGAGCCAAGTCTGTGATTAGCTCTACGTGGTAACCGGTGTGCTTGCAACGATCGTACTGATTGCTGGAACAGTTGATGTTACCTGTAAAGAAGCAATGACGTACGTCGCATGTAAACAGGGACATGTAAAACAAAACACTGGAGGTGCACAACGTAACCAGACGTGACCAAGAGGGATTGTTCCCCATGATTCTAACGTTCTGTTCTTGTGTGTTTCTCATGATAAATGAGTTGGAGAAAATGAACTGCAACATGGAAACAAAGCGTTTCCAGACCAATCTTCATATAACATAATTTCTTTGTCTACGGGTGAGGAATGTGTCCTGCAGATTTTGCCATACATTTTTGTTACACCCTGTGTGTAGCTTTGGTGAGAGGCTTATTCTGGAGTGCATTCGTTCACATTGCATAGGTCTCTTCACAGGCTTCAGGGGGAAGGGGGAAGGTGGGGGGACAGAAGAGTCACAACTCGCGGTCGCATTTGGTGTTCCTGCAGGGTCAAGTAACCTAAGCGCCGCTACATTGCGCAGGCCACTTTTTCGGCAAGAAGGTAATTTGCTTTTTACGTAGAAAAATGCACGTCCGCATATAGCTGCAGCGAATGAAATTGCTATTCGTGGTGTACAACTACCCTCGCAAGCAAGATCGCCCGATCTCTCGCCAGCTGAACACGTGTGGGACATGATGAAGCTGGAGAGCACCCATTCTCCAGAGACTGCAAGAACAACTGCCGAATAGCAACAAGATGGCTGGGACAGACTGTCGCAGGATGCCATTCGCAACCTCTGTGACCGTTTGCATGCGAGAATACACAACTGCTTTACCGCCAAAGCAGGGTACACTATGTGTTTCTGGAACTGTTTGGGCTTCTTTTACTGTGAGACATGTGTTTCGTGAGTTTTGTCATATACTCCTGCAGTGTTGAACTACCTGTCACAACACTTGTCAATAAAATGACCTTCTGCTCGAGGGCGTTTTTTTGCCGGCAGTGTAGACACCAAGGACAGCTGGGGAGGTTGTAACGTATCCACACCGTCCGGTAATTATATGACACTTGTCTGTGTGACAGTTACCGTCCATCTTCAACAGTCTGCCATTTCAGCATTTTAAGCGTTTATATGATATTCTCTTGTGAGTCAAACAAAACACGTATCTATTTGTGCTGTCCTCTTTTGTCTTCCTTCACTTTTTCCTGAACCAAAATCTGCCGCCTGCTTTTCCTACCATTGAGCCTATAGATCATTCCATTTCATCTACTCATAAAATGTTACGCCCAGATATATTTTTATGCTTTGGAAGATTCCAGTTGTACCTCACAGGTACTGTAGTTCAAATGGTTCAAATGGCTCTGAGCACTATGCGACTAAACTTCTGAGGTCATCAGTCGCCTAGAACTTAGAACTAATTAAACCTAACTAACCTAAGGACATCACACACTTCCATGCCCGAGGCAGGATTCGAACCTGCGACCGTTGCGGTCGCTCGGTTCCAGACTGTAGCGCCTAGAACCGCACGGCCACTCCGGCCGGCGGTACTGTAGTCATAGAATACTACGCTTCTGCTAATTTGCAACTGCACAGTTTTTACATTTCTTCCATAACATTGCATACTTGTCCCTACGTCTTTGTGTATATTTTTTCTTTGTCCAAGTATGCTGATGAGATTGCGCCTGCACCTTAGTGGTCTAAAACAATTATCATCATTATTTTCTTTGTCCATACCCTTTCTGATACAATGTGTAATTTATGCAATAGCAGAGCCAAGAGTGTTAATAAAGATAATGTCTTTTCACGTGTAATTTTTTTTATTTCTGATGAGGACTGGGCCCAGGGTTTTTATGTTATTATTGACTGGAGTGATTTTGCTAACAGCTGTTGAAAATAATTAGTGCGACTGCCGTTTCGAAATTTTATCATTGTCAAGCGTATTGAAAGTCAGCATTCTCAACATATGGAGTAAGCTGGGATTGAAAAGAAAGTAATAGAACGTTAAAACTCAAAAAATGAGTAATAGCTACATGGGATATTAAAGCTCAGTAAACTGCGGTAAGTCATGATGTGCTAGAATATAGTTTCCAGCAGTCTGAAAGCAAATAGCAATAGCGGTGTAAGTATAACTGTACTTCTACGCTCCATGTGAGCATGTGCCATGAAGGGAAACACAAAAACTGCATTCCACGAACATAGGAGCTGAAACTTCATCCACAATTTACACAAAAACCAATCACTCGCGGAGCCACCGTGATGGGAGGATTACAACAGCGGTAAAATCAGAAAAGGGCGTGAATACGCAAAGAGCGTAAGCTTGGGACAGTAAAGATATTAGTACCTGGAGACGATATCTAATGGCTTGGGAAAAGTGTAACCACAATGAGCTAGTGTGATCAGAATACGTACGGTCGTGTAAAATGGTTAACATAGGTAAAACTATAATGCGAATTACAAGTAGATAATGCGTACACATGTAAACATCTACATGATCTGATCAAATGCATCTGGACACCCCTATCTGATGCGTCCACAGCTCGTGGTCTAGTGGCTAGCGTTGCTGACTCTGGATCACGGGGTCCCGGGTTCGATTCCCGGCCGAGTTGGGGATTTTCTCTGCCCGGGGACTGGGTGTTTGTGTTGTCCTAATCATTTCATCATCGTCATCCGTGACAGTTGCTAGATTAGACTGTGTAAGAAATTGGACTGCGAAAAAGTTGGGACTTCTTACGGGCGATGATGACCGCACGATTGACCGCCCCACAAACCAAACATCAACATCATCACCTATCTGATGCAGAATTGACCGCTAGATGCCACGAGAGGCGGACCCGCCAGTGCAAAAGGCGACGGAGAGGAATGTGTCGTCAGTAGAGAAGCAGTTACAGCACAGTGGGCCGGTTAGGAGAGCTCACTGACTTCGAACGTGGATTAACCATTGAATCTCACTTGCGCTACAAATCGATCAGTGACATTCAACCGTTCTAAAGCTGCCCAAGTCAGCTGTTGGTGATTTGACTGAAGTGGAAACGCTAAGGACCCATCAAAACCACGCAAACGTCATGTACTGATTGACAGGGACTCTCGAACATTGGAGAGGATGGTTGCAAAAACTCATACGAAATATTAGGAAAGAATCACTAGTGAGTTCCAAACTGCTACCAGTATTGCAGCCAGCACAAGGTGCGTAGCGAGTTAAAGAGAATGGGGTGATAATGATCGAGCAGCACCTCATAACACGTTTCTGTAGCCGGTGCTAAGAGACGCTTGAGGATACAAGTCATCTGGATTGATGAATCACGATATATCCTGTAGCAATCCGTTGGAACGGTTTGGTTTTGGCAAATGCTCGGAGAACGTAATACGGCACCACGTGTGGCGCCAACAGTGAAGTACAGAGGTGGTGGCGTTACGGTACAGAAGTGTTTTTAGTGGTTAGGGTGTGGTTCGTTTATTACACTTAACAAAGCTCTAAATGCGGAAGGATATGAAGACTTTTGGAGTGTTGTGTACTGTAATGCGAATTAAAAGTTGATCGTACCTGCACACGGAAATACACTTACATCTAAAAAATGGTTCAAATGGCTCTGAGCACTATGGGACTCAACTTCTCAGGGCATTAGTCCCCTAGAACTTAGAACTAATTAAACCTAACTAACCTAAGGACATCACAAACATCCATGCCCGAGGCAGGATTCGAGCCTGCGACCGTAGCGGTCTCGCGGTTCCAGACTGCAGCGCCTAGAACCGCACGGCCACTTCGGCCGGCCTACACTTACATCTAATAGTCATTTATGCTACCATACGTATTTCCATTCAAGCTGTTGAAAACTATGTTGCACAATGTCACCACTTAAGGTTGTAGAATGGGCTTTAACATCCCACGTAAGCACTGTATTTGTTTTCAGTTTTAAAGTTTT
The DNA here is from genome assembly GCF_021461395.2 of Schistocerca americana. NCBI lineage: Eukaryota > Metazoa > Arthropoda > Insecta > Orthoptera > Acrididae > Schistocerca > Schistocerca americana. Next base: position 515,373,043 of record NC_060121.1, on the reverse strand, counting down.
TTTGTTCTTGACTTTACTTTAATGTGTAGCGTCATCCTGTCGTCGTACCTGTGCTGTGTCGTAAGTGACGTAGTTTCTTACTTATCACATTTTTATCTCTTCCAAGTATGTTGAACACCACATATCAATTCAAACAGTAAAGACTCACTCAAGATCCTATGTTCTTTGCTGTGTGCCAGAAGTCTTCACTGACTGATATTAATAATTTTCAGATTTAGGTTCCAGGTTCGGCTTACTACAACGTGAGATGGAAAAGATAACAGGATGTGTAGAGCAGGGATGAGGTCTGTGATAAACTTCGTATCTATCTGTCTTCAGTAACCTTCATTATATCGCCCCTGTGCGGGACAATACTTCAACGTTAAAAAAGAAGTAAACAAATAAAATAATAAATTCTTCCCTCTTAAAACTGTCTTGTCGAAATAATTCATCAACCTTTTGTCGTACATCCCTTTAATCATCTCCGGGCTCCAACGTAAAGCAAAAATTATAATTTATTCTTCCAATAAAATTAATTTCTGTGTCCTCCCCAAAAAACAATGCATACAAATACAGAGCAACTATTTATTATCTTCCAGTCTACAACAAATATTTATTGATGGTACATGCTTTGTATATTACAATGAGCAAACATATCTGATAAACTGGAATCAGCACAAGCAAGTCAATTAACCTAAAGTCACGAGTTTTCGATAAAAACCTCACAGATAAAACAGGGACAATATTTGATCGTTGCTCTGAGGGACGATGGCTTTCAACGCGTAACGGCTAGTGACCAGGTATTCACCAGTGCGGCCCGTCTTCAGTGGTTACGTGAAAAGAGAAAAATGGAATTTCTGTAGTCACATAAGATATGTACATATTATTCAAAACATGATAAAAACTTAAATAAAAGTTGTGCTTCATTTATTACACCGGCTGCCGCGAAAAATGAATCTCCCAAATGAATCGGTTACTGAAGAAACCCAATAAGTGATGTATTGTAAACATGACAGAAAAGATAAAAAAAAACTGATCGCTAAATAAACTAGAAACTGTTTGTGAACTGCCTTGACTGTGAGCATTAATACTTACAGAAAGGCATAATGGAAGTGTGTCATGAATTTTAATTACTTATTAAATTTTCGTATAGATAACTTTAAAACTCTGTGACTTACGAGCTTTCAAAACGACATGAACAACATTTTGTTACAGTTTTTTTTTAAAAAACAAAATTTATACTCGTAGCGGTTATTGATGTATCAACTTTATTTGAGTGTGAAAAGTAATAAACATTTACAATACCAATAAACTGCGCCCAACTTCCACAAGAAAAATATTTGAGTACATGGAACTTGTTTCTTAAATGAAAATTAAAACAAAAATTCCAGCTTTTAGTGATACTCCTTATACACATAATTCCGAAAACTTTTAATCTCCTCTTCAAAAATCGTTCAAATGGCTCTGAGCACTATGGGACTTAACAGCTGAAGTCATCAGTCTCCTAGAACTTAGAACTACTTAAACCTAACTAACCTAAGGAGATCACTCATATCCATGCCCGAGGCAGAATTCGAACCTGCGACCGTAGCGGTCGCGCGGTTCCAGACAAGCGCCTAGAACCGCTCGGCCGCTTCGGCCGGCAATCTCCTCTTCCTTAGGCAGGTATCCCTCTGGCCTTTTCAGATCCTCCATTTCCATTATATCAGTTGGAAGATTACTGTAGTTCACTCCGTTTATTGTTGTCGTAATCGTCCTGGAATCACAGGTTACATATCTGAATGTGTGATGTACAAGGTCATTAATCCATTGGCTAACCTTAATAACACGAAAATGATATCTCGAGTGAGGAGAATGGTCATATAGTGATACCTGAAATGATGCTTTCTCACCTTGAGGCGCCGCACTACCGTGGTATTCAATGGAAAATTTGGCTTTCTTGAATGAGGAAGGACAACAAGATTTGTAGGAAACAATATTATTGCCTTCTACAACATTGACTGTGAGTCAGTTATTGCTGGATGCACCAATAATCAGTGACACGTACTCCATCAGTATGTATGCCGTATCACACTTCCTTACCTTTCGGAATCAACAGGCTAAGTATAACACTTACTCGCAAGAAACATTACAACTTAGTGCATCCACTTCTTTGTTATTGTACCCTGTGTCACTCTCGCTATTTTTACTATGTTATACATATACGAACACGTATTTCTAATTATTCTTTTTTTTGCACTAACATAGTTAGCGTCAGAAGATGACAGCTTAAACAAAGAGAAACGCTTCCATCATAAACGCAAACCAATATGCCTCCCTCGATTGGTGGAATTCGTGTTACCGACAGCTGATGCCAACAACACGCACTAGCGGTCAAGCACTGTTACATTGAGAAACCCTGCAACTCAGTGACTCACGGAGTTTCAAACCAATGCAAATATTTACTATCCCCTCATGATCGTTTTACACAGAACACATACGGGCTTTCTATTCGTAATAACTGCCTACCTTCGAACTTCATTTTCCGACATAAAACGAAATCGTCAAATTAGGTGAAACTAACCGATTCAAATAAGTTTGTGTCAACAGACACCAGCTTAGTTCAAATGACAATGTAGCTTTTCAAAATAGTAAAAAGTGGCAGTTAGTCGCTGTTTCCGTTCTAGCTTTATTAGGGCAGATACCGATTTCAAGCAGTAACTAGCCGTCAGCAATACTAAAAATACAAAAAGTACATAGTTATAGTACAGTGTACAAAATTTGCCACTCATGACATGACCTATATAGCTTATATATCACATACAAATATTTCAGAATTGTTATACATGCCCTAGCACGCGTACACCTGTCGTTCGGGTTCCTGTCACAGTTCATTAAAGACTATTGTGCAGTGGAGGTAGACTATTGCAGAGAACGCATCGATTGGCTGTGTGTTGCTCTCTACATTAAGAACGTTATACATGACGTTCATAGGAAAGAAATTATGCTCTCTAATAAAATTTAAAATTTGCACAGGAATTAAATTAAATTATTGACGTTGCTGTACTGATTTACTGCCACATTTATGGTTAACATAACAAAATTTGAAAAAAATGCCAGATTCGTGTTTTTTGAGCCAGTTATTTTGTTAACCTTTAAAAGCATAAGTAACATTAGCTTCAAAAATTTTTTTCTTAAAATTTTAGTAACAGTTAGGAGGTACATGATGACTACTAGAATTGATTTGAAAATTTTTCTTTTTTCATTCTTTTTTAAGCGTCACACCGAGGTACGTGGCTCCTCTTACGTATTGAATAGTTCAAAGAGGGAGACAAATATCACCAAGATAGATCAGTCGTGTTATTTGCCAATCCGTAACGGATGTGGAGAGTATTGATCTCGCAGCCACTTCAAACGGATTTTTACACTACTTGCCATTAAAATTGCTACGCCAAGAAGAAATGCAGATGATAAACGGGTATTCATTGGAGAAATATATTATACTAGAACTGACATCTGATTACATTTTCACGCAATTTGCGTGCATCGATCCTGAGAAATCAGTACCCAGAACAACCACCTCTGGGCGTAATAACGGCCTTGATACGCCTGTACATTGAGTCAAACAGAGCTTGGATGGCGTGTACAGGTACAGCTGCCCATGCAACTTCAACACGATACCACAGTTCATCAAGAGTAGTGATTGGCGTATTGTGACGACCCAGTTGCTCGGCCACCATTGACCAGACGTTTTCAATTTGTGAGAGAATGTGCTGGCCGGGGCATTATCCTGATGAAATGTAGGGTTTCGCAGGGATCGAATGAAGGGTACATCCGCGGGTCGTAACACATCTGAAATGGCACCCCATACCATCACGCCGGGTGATACGCCAGTATGGCGATGACGAATACACGCTTCCAATGTGCGTTCACCGCGATGTCGCCAAACACGGATGCGACCATCATGATGCTGTAAACAGAACCTGGATTCATCCGAAAAAATGACGTTTTCCATTCGTGCACCCAGGTTCTTCGTCGAGTACACCATCGCAGGCGCTCCTGTCAGTGATGCAGCGTCAAGGGTAACCGCAGCCACAATCTCCGAGCTGATAGTCCGTGCTGCTGCAAACGTCGTCGAACTGTTCGTGCAGATGGTTGTTGTCTTGCAAACGTCCCCGTCTGTTGACTCAGGGATCGAGACGTGGTTGCATGATCCGTTACAACCATGCGGATAAGATGCCTGTGATCTCGACTGCTAGTGATACGAGGCCGTTGGGATCCAGCACGGCGTTCTTTATTACCCTCCTGAACCCACCGATTCCATATTCTGCTAACAGTCATTGGATCTCGAGCAACACGAGCAGCAATGTCGCGATACGATAAACAGCAATCGCGATAGGGTACAATCCGACCTTTATCAAACTCGGAAACGTGATGGTACGCATTTCTCCTCCTTAGACGAGGCATCACAACAACGTTTCACGAGGCAACGCCGGTCAACTGCTGTTTGTGTATGAGAAATCGGTTGGAAACATTCCTCATGTCAGCACGTTGTAGGTGTCGCCACCAGCGCCAAGCTTGTGTGAATGCTGTGAAAAGCTAATCATTTGCATATCACAGCATCTTCTTCCTGTCGATTAAATTTCGCGTCTGTAGCACGTCATCTTCGTGGTGTAGCAATTTTAATGACCAGTAGTGTAATTATAAGTATAATAAAAAGAAGATACTGAATTGCTGTTATTAACAAATGTAAATGCATCTAAATCAATATAACTATGTAGGTTCTATATTACAGCTAGTGTACTCGAAGAGCAGTACGTCAACGGCTACTACGTATTGGTAAGAAGTCAGGACCTATTTCGGAACCCCCTGGGTCCAGCCTTCAAATAATTCCCAAAAATGGGCATTTTACATACTGACTTGACCATTAATCAGTTTGCACTTAACATTTTTCTTATGCCAAAAGATCTCGAGCTCTTCCAGGAGGTGTAGGAACGTGCAGCAAACTCATTTAAGACGTCAATGTCGGCAACCTATGTTTGCTCTTAGTCTGCTTTAAAATGACACAATATCGAAACATAAATTCCAAGAAATGTTTCCAGCAGCCATAAATGGATTGACTACGTCCAGTTTGTTATTTTGTTCGTCCCATGTAGGGAGGGCGCGCATAGCGTGGATGCCCACGCTCGCTTTCCGATCTGACATTTCTATACAGCTGGGGGCAAAGTCCGCAAAGCAGATTACAGAGCCAATAGCCTTTCTGGAGCGATACTTATAATGAATACGTGGGAGACTACTTGCGCGAGGAGCCTCATTAGGCAATTCATTAGCGGGCAGCGGCGCGTGCTTGCCGGGTTCGCGGTCTGGGAACCGTGGAACGGCAAAATACGGCCGAGAGACGAGCGGCAGGGCGGGCGAAGAAAAGGCCGGCGTGGGGTCTGCGGGGGCGCGGAGGGCGGCGGGGCTTTCTGATTCTCTTTGTGGGCCCGGCCCGGCTTTGTGCTGTCCATTAGGGGCGTAATGCAGTCTCCCGAGTGCTCAGAGGCGGCCGCCCGTCTTCTGAGCCCGCGGCGAGCTGGCGAAACAGCGGCCCGGCTGCGCCCTCGCGGCCTCTGTGCTGTCCGCAATCTGAATAGATCCAGAGCTGTCTCAACCATCTGGGTCAGTACTCCGCGAACCACTACCAAGTGCCTATCGGTGTGTTATCTTTTTCAGGCTGTCGTCGCGCTGAGGGGGTGTGTGACGTTATTTCAGTGATAACAAAATCGAGTTAAATTTAGAAAGAACTTTTCAGTATGAGCCCACTCATCAGTATGACGTTGCCCCCACCCCCTTCTATGGCCTGGATGGTTGCTCTGATTTGGTTGGAAACGTTGTCATAGAGCTGTTGTATCCTCTCCTAAGGCAAGCTGAACCGTAAGTGTTGCAACTGGCCTTTGATATTCTGCATACTGTCACTGGGATCAGGTTGACGTGCGAGCTGGCCTCACACACGTTCTACTGGGATTAGATATGGGTGACTTGTTAGTCACCGCCGGCCGGTGTGGCCGTGCGATTCTAGGCGCTTCAGTCTGGAACCGCGTGACCGCTACGGTCGCAGGTTCGAATCCTGCCTCGGGCATGGATGTTTGTGATGTCCTTAGGTTAGTTAGGTTTAAGAAGCTCTAAGTTCTAGGGGACTGATGACCACAGATGTTAAGTCCCATAGTACTCAGAGCCATTTGAACCATTTTGTTAGTCACCAGCGTACCTCAGTATGACGTAGATAGTTAATACAGACACGAACCATGTGTAGACGAGGACTATCTTGCTAAAAAATGTCACCACGATAGTGTTGAGTGACTGGTAAAATATGGGGACGCAAGATGTCCGTCACTTACTGTTGTGCCGTCAGCGTTCACTTGACAGTGCCAGCTGTGGCCTTAAATACACCTGATAACTCCGCAAGCAATGACACCAGGAGTAACAGTGCTGTGGCTCTCCAAGACATCAGAAAAACGGGACCTCTCCTCATATCGCCGCTGTACTCGCCGACGATGGTCATCTTCCTTGCCGGCCGCTGTAGGCGAGCGGTTCTGGGCGCTTCAGTCCGGAACCTCGCGGCTGCTACGGGCGCAGGTTAGAATCCTGCCTCGGGCCTGGATGTGTGTGATGTCCTTAGGTTAGTTAAGTTTAAGTAGTTCTAAGTCTAGGGGACTGATGACCTCAGATGTTAAGCCCCAACATTGGGGCAGCTTCATATTCGAATTCCCCACAAATCTGGATACTGCACGATTCGACCAGCAGACCAAATGGTGACCCACAATGAGGCCCATCTCAAACTCTGTGAGGTGGTGATAACGCTGTCCTGTACGAGTGCGTGGTATTTCCATGTCATTCACAGTGGCCATTCAACATCTGACACTGTTCACACCTGGCCTGTATACCGATGCCTTTTCTTTAATCGTTTTCTTCTTCTTGTTTATCCCGGTTTCTTGAGATCTCTTGTGAAGAGACACAATACAACAAGTTCAGCAGTGGTGTATCAATGAAGTTACACAACAGTTAAAATTTAACTTTTGAAACTGCCGGTTTATTGGCATTTGTGGAAAGAAAAACACTCTCACACTCTCATGCAGTCAGCAAACTTCGTGTAACATTTTGTGTGTGTAATGGACCTTACTACGTCGCAAATCGTTCTAACGAATTAATTTAGCTGCTTTACAGTGTTTGCTAGGCTACGTAACCAACAAGATGATACGTGTCTCAATTAAAACTGGCCCTCGATATATTGAATAAACTTTCGGTTCATTTCTTTTGTCGAAATCAGCAGTTGTCTCAAAATTAATTTCCAACTTCGCGCATTAAGTCCAAACGCATTTGAAACTATTGTACTCGATTTAGTGGACAGCTCGTTCACGCACTGGCGTGTAACGTATTTCAAATCGAGCGCGCAGGTTTCAGTTTTCCCGAATGGGCTAAACGACTCTTTTATAGTAAAGTGATGTATCTCTCTCACGTAAAGTTTAAATGAAACTGAATTTACTCTCCATTCGGGTCAAGATAACAAAATAAAATTCACCAGATAGGTCAGCGAACTGTACACGCGCACTTTTAACACTCTAAGTGATGACTCAGAGTAAAAGCCGCACATAAATTGACGCTTTTTTCTATGCATACACAGTTCAAAACACCTTTATGTTAAACAAATAAGTTATGGCATGCACTTACTAACTAAACATTTCCGATTCTGAATAAACTTCAAGAACTTGTATTTCATATTCAATAAAATTTTATCACCTGAGAGAAATTATTAGTTTGCTAAAACGGATTCAGATTACTGTCAACTCGTGTCTGGACGATGACGTCACGAATCGACACTTGCTTGGAATGAACGAAATACCTGTACTGAAAAATACCGTCCGTTGAGTAATTTACTGACTTTTATAACAAATTTGGTGCCCCTTGCATCGCTACACCTGGAAACAACACTGATGCACTCATTTGGCCATTCTCTCTGTCACAGAGAACTGTAGCTCTAATCACTTACATCGCCTCTAGTAGTGTGGAAGTGTACAAAGTTCCGTTCACGTCTGACTATGACACTGTCACATGACAGGTACCATTGTACTGTCAGCTCTCTCAGTCATTGCCGGCCGTGTCCTAAAGTCATACCCAATGGCTCCCCACATTATGACATCGCTGTGTCTCTAGAAAACACTGGAAGAATAGGTCTTCTCCTAAGGTCACCACCGTACTCACCAATGTTGGTCATCCGCACTAGTGCAGAACTGCGATTCATTACTGAACAAAATGTACGCCATTCATCAACATTCCATGTTTCTCACACTCCAAACCGAGACGTGTGTGTTGCGGTATTAACGGTAGCCTACACATGGGACAGTAATTCCCTAGTCCACGTGGTTCTAGCCTCTGACCAGTGGTGCGGCATGACACAGAATTATCAGTAGCAGTGCAGGGAGTCCATTAATTGTTCTCAGATGGGGGTTGCAGATTCAAAGAGGTTACGTTTTGTTTGGTCCACAGCACGGTGATCCTCCCGCGTAGTGGTCAGTCGTGGCCGACCAGAATCTTGACGACTAGTATGCCCGAACTCACATTGCCAAGCAGTTCAACATACCCTCACTGTCACATCCGAATGCGCCACACATCAGAATACTGAACGATTCGACTAGGCAGCCAAATGGCGACCTACAATGAGATCGTTTCAAACTCTATCAGGTGCTGATAACGCCGTCTCAAACTTTTATGCGGTATCACTGTGTCCTTCACACTGATCCGTTAACAGCTCACGCTGTTAACGCCCTTTATATGTCTTACAAGGGCTAGCAACAACAATGAACACGAACAACACCAATGGAGCCTAATGGCCATTCTACCTGTCACAGAAAATTGCAACTTCTATCATTTACATACTCGCGAATGGTGTGTACGTAGCTGCACTGACATCTGACAGTGTCCTCAGAGTGCTTCATTTTTGTTGTCAGGCAGTATAGTATGTGACGCAAGTTGGCAACGAGTCACTTGCAAGTTGCTTCCTGTGTGATTCAGTCAGACATATAGAATTATGAAAGAGAATTTGCGATATCAGCTGTAATCAGACAAACATCACACATGTAAATACAGGGTGACTTTTTCTACCGGTACAAACTCTAGGGATTGGTCGATGAGAGGATACGGAACAAAAAAGGTCTAATGAACTTATGACTGGAAATGTATGGTTTCTATGCTACAGACCATTTATTCAGTCGTACATTGTTACAGAGACTGCGCTCTAATACGCCCTGTACCATGCTGCCACAGTTACAGAATGTTTTGAAAATGGTTTCCATATTCCTCAACGCATGTGCGAAAGTGCTATAGCATGTTCTCTCTCACACGTTCACATGGGTCAGGCTGCATTCGAACAGTGTCAAAAACAGCATGCTCCACATCTAGAATGGGCTCTACATACACGATACTTTTGAGATAGCCCCATAACCAGAAATTGCACAGGTTGAGATCCGATGAACGAGCATGGAAACCATGCATTTCCGGCCGTAAGTTCATTTAGACCTTTTTTGTTCCGTATCATCGATCTATTCCTAGAATTTTTACACGGTGGAAAAAATCACCTTGTATATGATCTGTCACGGCAAAAATGATATCTTTAGCGTGGGTACACTCCTCGTTCGACCTCTACGAGAATCAGGTGAGGCTGCGAGCAATGAGGATAATGGACAGGGGACACTATGCAGTGTGCGACATATGGGAACTTCAGTTGGACGGGAAGCATGCTCGGATAGCCGAAGTTGTTAAGCCAACCACTCGCGATAAGTGGGAAATCTGGATCAAGTCCCGGTCTGGCACAAATTTTCACTGGCGGCCATTGGATTTATTTCAACGCCCAATTGCAGCTGATATCGAAATTTCCTTTTATCATGTATATACGGCTGCAGGATCATGAATGATGCCTCTTGGGACCGAAATAACAGATATCACACATGTAAAGACATAGAATATCACGGCGAAAGAACACTGCAAGGACAGTGAAACAAGCTGAACAAGTCACCGTCATGTTTTATATCCTCAAAACAAAGGAGTATGGCGTAGGACAGTGGCAGAATATGTAAACTAACTACAAAATAACATCTAAATTTTTATAATCAATTACAGCCAGGAACGAAATTATCCCTGATTACAGCAGAATAACACTGTCTCTCAGTAGTGACAGGAGCGTACACTGGTGAGCCAAACAATTATGACCACTTGCTTAATAGTGGGGTGGTCCACCTTTGGAACGCAGTAAAGCAGCGACTCAGAGTACCATGGATTCGCTAAGTCCTCAGCAGGTTTCTGTGGCACCAGATGGCTATGCAAAGATCACGCAGTTCCTGTAAACTATGGCTCAGTGTTTTGTGGTAACACAGCTGGAACCCGATACCGTCCCGGATGTATTCCAGCAGGTTTAGAGGAGGCGAATTTGATGGACAGGACATCACTGTCACATGCTACTCAGAGCAGTATTGCGTGACTGCGGCCTTGTAACACAGACAGTTATCCTGTTGGAAGACGCCATCACCTTTGGTGAATCCATCAACACGAATTTTCACGTAGTCTACAGCTACCATGGTGCTCTCAGTTACTACCTCAAGTCTCATTGACTGCCAGGTGATTGTCCACTATAGCATGATACTGACCCTGCTGGCCTGCATCGGAGGCGCAGTCGATGCCTCGAGCAGCTGTTCGAATTGATGATGTCGTGTCCAGAAACGTTCACCAGCCTGAAGAAACGTGATTCATCCAACCATGCGAAACGTTTCCGTTGATCTACGATCCAATATCTATGATCCAGCGCCCACCGCAATCTTATCTGACGATATCGTTGGATCAGGATCGGAACATGTAGGGGTCGATTGTTGCAGAGCCGCATGATCGGCTATATGCGCTGGACTGTGTGCTCCAAAACACTTGCGTCTGTACCAGCATTGCACACTGTCGTCACATATGCCACAGATCGCAGCCTATCCTGCTTTACATAGCGAGCAAGCCTCCAGCCTCTACATATTGTGATGAGGACTGGACATCCAACACTGTACGCCTAGTTTCAGTTTCACCATTCTTCGACCACTCACCATAGATCTTCACGACGGGAGCACGCAAACAGCTAACCAGCTTCACTATTTCAAATGGTTCAAATGGCTCTGAGCACTATGCGACTTAATAGCTGAGGTCATCAGTCCTCTAGAACTTAGAACTACTTAAACCTAACTAACCTAAGGACATCACACACATCCATGCCCGAGGCAGGATTCGAACCTGCGACCGTAGCGGTTGCGCGGTTCCAGACTGAAGCGCCTAGAAGCGCTCGACCACTCTGGCCGGCAGCTTCACTATTCCCGAGATGCTCGTTCCCAGGCACCGAGCCCTAAAAGTCTGCCCTTTCTCAGAGTCGCTTATAAAAGTAACCGATATCGTCGCTAGAATAATTCCCCATTCTTCTCTGCTCCATTTATGTAGGGTGAACGTTACTAAAACCGACAAATTGCAGGGACGAATTCCTGACCAGAAATGGAGGGAAAGAGGTCTATGAACATGTGTCTGGAAATGGAAGGTGTGCGTGCAAAGACAACAAATCATCTCGGAACACATTATAGAGTTGCATCGCATCCGCGTCACAACAGCTGTTCAAAGTGGCGCACGTTCGTCTGTCTGAAAGGACCCATGATCGCACGGACCCCTAAAAAGGGCTTGAAATATTGTGCGATGTGGTTGGTGTCTGTGAGGGTACTTGTTTTTGTATAGCCAAGCTCTTCTCGGGCGTTTCTATCTTTTTGGCAATACACAAACACCATCTCGGTTTGTTCCCGACATGAATACCGGGCCATTTTGCTGCTTACAGTACGCTGCGTCAATCACACAGCCTGCTACACACAAGGAACACACGGCACTTTGTCAGAGGACCTCTCATTCGTCAGCGTCATATACCGTGGCAACGATGCATTTCCGGACACATGTTCATAGGACCTTTTTTCCTCCATTGCTAGTCAGGAATCCGTCCCTGCAGTTTGTCGGTTTCACTAATGTTCACGCTGTGTACGTTCCTTACTGAGTCTCGTACTCCAATCCACCCAGGCAGCATTTAATCCTGTTGTGGACGGTGGTCGTAAGGTTTTGGCTTATCAGTGTGTGTAGGAGGAAGTAATATGTTGGGTGACTGTTCTAGGAGCGTACACACTCGGAATTTCAACACTAAACCACACCGTAATGCACTACGCCTCTCTTGTAGCCTCTGTCACTGGACTTGGATGTGTATCTCCACTAATCTTTCGCATTTCGTTGTTCCATTTTATCAGTCCTGTCTGGTAAGAGTCCCAGTGCAGTGTGATATAGAGAAAACTTGGCAGCATCGCTGGTGCGCTCTCTGTGTTTGCCCGACGCCACATGTTCCAGTTGTTGTCCATCGTGGTAACTGGCAACGCTGGGGTAAACATCACACTAGAAGTCAGTTGGCAGCCCTGCAGCCAGGCGGACGCGCGTGTACGAAGCTCTCACTAAGTTAAGCGATTAATATTGAAATAAGAGCTAATTTAGTTAATATTACATTTTAGACTACTGCATTTACTTCTTATCTATCGATCTATTGAAGGTTTCGCTTTTCTAAACGTAATTACATCGGAAAGGGAGTATTTCGTAAAGGCCGGCAGTCGCGAAATTGTTTACATACTTCGGCGTAAATTTCGTACGAGCGTAGATATTTGTTTATTGTCTAGACTTAGCGCTTCAAAGTTAAATTAATTCGTGTCTCTCATTCAGAATTTGTGTGGTTAATTAAAAGTTTCTAAAGTAAGTTTATAAGATTGTTTACATTAGTGTTTAGTTACGTATTAGTACAGGTTACGAAACTATTGTGTTGTTGAAGTTTTTTTGTGCTTTTGTGTAACGTTTTGCTATAAAACGATGTGTGACAAGTGTGGTGGTTGCCGTAGAAATTTGAAAGACTGAGTGTTCTCTATAAACTGTAGGTTGTGGTTTCATTCGGGCGAGTGCAGCGGAGAGGAAACGAGGGTAGATAATGAGGCTCTTCCATGGCAGTGTAGGTTATGTAGAAAGGACAGAAAAATCGCGGAACAGGAGGCAAAGATTTGTGCCCTTAAGGCTGAATTAGAAATCGCGAATTTGGAATTATGTAAGCTAAGGCAGGAAAAGGACTCTGGGCGCTGGGAAAAGGTAACAAGCAAAGGGCGAAAACGGGAATCAATTGACAAAACTTAAATTCAGTTAGCAAATCATATTGGCTTGCTATCTGAAGTACTGGAGCAAGGGCCTCATTCAGATGTAGTTAAATGTAGGTTGAAACAGAATACTTGCTTAAAGAAAATAGACAGGTCGGGATCAAACCAGAACAGGAAAAGAAAAATTCTGCTTATAGGTAGCAGTCATGGGAGGGGTATGGGCCAACAGATTCAGGAGAAATTAGGGACAGAGTACCAGGTCACAAGTTTTGTGATACCAAGTGCTAGCATTAGCCAGGTGACAGAAAACATAGGTCAGCTATGCAAGGACTTTGATAAGGAAGATCAGGAAATTATAGTTGGGGGAGCAGGAAACAGCCTCGCTATGAATTCAAGATATAGTATTAGGAGTGACCTGGATAAAATAGGAGCAGAAACTGGACACGCGAATGTGGGGTTTGTGGAGGTCTTTCAGCGCCATGATCAGCCCTAGGTAAACACTGCTGTAAGGCGTGTTAACATTGAGCTGAACGGGATGCTCCAGACACTGGCAAAGTCTCACATGAGTATTGTACCAGTTGATGCTATTGGTAGGTGGGGTTACACCAAATATAGCCTGCACCTTAATAGGAAGGAGAAAGGTAAGTTAACTTCTCCATCAGCAGATACTGTAAGGGGGGCCACAGTCACACAAGGGGTGATCCCTGTGGTTATTGGGACCAGGCAGACAGGTTTTTTAGGTTAAAGCCAAATTCCAGACAGACAACAACCAAGGAAAATAGAAGAAAAGAAACTTCATGCACAGCAAATAGGGATAGAGCTAAGGTTGGTATCAACTTACTTCACCAAAATATCAGGGGAATAAAAAATAAAGTAGATGAGCTGATAATGTGTTTAGAGGATCTCAAAATTAAGAATGAGATTGATATACCTTGTCTGTCTGGGTACCATGTAGCTGTGGGGATGGAAAATGTCAGTATAAATGGGTATAATTTAGCATCTTACACTTGTAGATCTAGTATGGATAAAGGAGGAGTTGCCATATTCATAAAACAAGGGTATAAATACAGAACTGTTGAAGTTAGCAAATTTTGTGTTGATCAGCATTTTGAGGTTTGTGCATGTGAACTTCAGCTAGATAATATTGTGTTGATATTAGCAACAGTGTACAGGTCTCCTCTAGGAGATTGGGAGCTACTCACAAAAAAGTTTGACTCCCTATTATGCTGTCTGTCAGACAAAAAGAAGTAGTTATTGATCTGTGGTGATTTCAGTGTTAACTTTCTAAGCAATTCTGATAGGAAAAGTGAACTAGAAGTTTTGTTAACAACATATAACTTAGAATCAGTGATCAATTTCTCTACACATATACCTCAAGACAGTAGTGGTCTAATAGATAATGTATTTGTACAGCAAGAGGATGTAGGACAAACACATGCTTTCCCTGTGGTAAACGGATTATCTGACCATGACGCACAGCTGACAAACTTACAAAACCTAACAGGGTGTACACTTCAGAAACCATTAAGTAAAAGTGTGAGGGTGCTCAACCCAGTATCTATAGATCACTTTAGAGAAAGTTCAGGAAATGTAAACTGGGAAGATGTATATAATGAGCCAAATGCTATCGATAAATGCAGCATATTTGTTGATAAATTTATATCCATTTTTGAACATTGTTTTCCAAAGAAAATCACTGAATGTAACACCACAAAATTTTTAAGAAACCTTGGATTACTACAGGTATTAAAGTGTCTTCAGAAAGAAAAAGAAAACTGTATGAGACAGCAAGAACTAGTAAAGATCCAGAAGTAGTTTTACATTATAAAAATTATTGTAACATACTGAGAAAAGTTGTAAGGAAATCAAGAAATATGTATGTTAGAGAAAAATAACAACTCCAGCAATAAAATCAAATCAGTATGGAATGTTGTTAGAAGGGAGACAGGAAAAGTAACCACTGGGGTAGGTAGTATTACTGTTAAAGAGAATAAGACCATCTTAAGCAACAGTACACAGGTAGCCAATGTATTTAACAATCACTTCTTAAGAGAGAATAGTTCAAAAGAAAAAACCGGGCAGTACATGGAAGAGTCAGTTTTGAAAAATTTTAGTCAGATTCAGGTTCATCTAACAACCTCTTGTGAAATAAGGAAAATTATTAAATCTTTGAAAAATAAATGTTCTGTTGGAATATATGACATCTCTAACAAGTTATTAAAACAATGTGGAGCAATTACAGCTGATGTTTTGAGTCACATATGTAATACATCACTGACTCAGGGTATTTTTCCAAACAGGTTAAAATATGCCATTTCAGGCCTCTCTACAAGAAGGGGGAAACCACATATGTCAATAATTACCGGCCAGTATCCTTGCTTACAGCATTTTCAAAAATCTTTGAGAAATTAATATACTCAAGAGTGGTTAGCCATCTCAACAGTAATGGGATACTTAGTAAATCACAGTTCGGATTTCAGAAATGCTGTTCCACTGAGACAGCAATATAGAATTTCACTGTCCACATAATAGAGTCTTTAAATAGTAAAATGTCACCAGTATGAATATTCTGTGACTTATACAAACCATTTTACTGTGTGAACCATGACATTATGTTAGAGAAATTACAATTATATGGTATAAATGGAACAGCATACGAGTGGTTTAAGTCATATCTACAGAACCGGAAGCAAAAAGTCTCTTTATATGCTTCAAGTGATTCAAAGGAATTTGCCACTTCATCTAACTGGGTTGAAATTACATTAGGTGTTCCACAAGGTTCGATCATGGGTCCCCTCCTGTTCTTGATGTATGTGAATGATCTCCCTTCTTATGTGAAACAAGATGCTGAACTGACACTGTTTGATGATGATACAAGCATAATTATTAATCCAGTAAAAGAAAGTCCGATAGAAAATGATACAAATAAGGTCTTTGCAAAAGTTATTAATTGGTTTTCTGCGAATGGGCTTGCTCTGAACTTTGAAAAAACACAGTACATCCAATTTTCTGCTGCAAAAAGTATAATTCCTTCAATAAATATAACACATCAAAAGAAGTCAGTAGCCAGGGTAGAGCATACTAAGTTTTTGGGTGTACATATACACTCCTGGAAATTGAAATAAGAACACCGTGAATTCATTGTCCCAGGAAGGGGAAACTTTATTGACACATTCCTGGGGTCAGATACATCACATGATCACACTGACAGAACCACAGGCACATAGACACAGGCAACAGAGCATGCACAATGTCGGCACTAGTACAGTGTATATCTACCTTTCGCAGCAATGCAGGCTGCTATTCTCCCATGGAGACGATCGTAGAGATGCTGGATGTAGTCCTGTGGAACGGCTTGCCATGCCATTTCCACCTGGCGCCTCAGTTGGACCAGCGTTCGTGCTGGACGTGCAGACCGCGTGAGACGACGCTTCATCCAGTCCCAAACATGCTCAATGGGGGACAGATCCGGAGATCTTGCTGGCCAGGGTAGTTGACTTACACCTTCTAGAGCACGTTGGGTGGCACGGGATACATGCGGACGTGCATTGTCCTGTTGGAACAGCAAGTTTCCTTGCCGGTCTAGGAATGGTAGAACGATGGGTTCGATGACGGTTTGGATGTACCGTGCACTATTCAGTGTCCCCTCGACGATCACCAGTGGTGTACGGCCAGTGTAGGAGATCGCTCTCCACACCACGATGCCGGGTGTTGGCCCTGTGTGCCTCGGTCGTATGCAGTCCTGATTGTGGCGCTCACCTGCACGGCGCCAAACACGCATACGACCATCATTGGCACCAAGGCAGAAGCGACTCTCATCGCTGAAGACGACACGTCTCCATTCGTCCCTCCATTCACGCCTGTCGCGACACCACTGGAGGCGGGCTGCACGATGTTGGGGCGTGAGCGGAAGACGGCCTAACGGTGTGCAGGACCGTAGCCCAGCTTCATGGAGACGGTTGCGAATGGTCCTCGCCGATACCCCAGGAGCAACAGTGTCCCTAATTTGCTGGGAAGTGGCGGTGCGGTCCCCTACGGCACTGCGTAGGATCCTACGGTCTTGGCGTGCATCCGTGCGTCGCTGCGGTCCGGTCCCAGGTCGACGGGCACGTGCATCTTCCGCCGACCACTGGCGACAACATTGATGTACTATGGAGACCTCACGCCCCACGTGTTGAGCAATTCGGCGGTACGTCCACCCGGCCTCCCGCATGCCCACTATACGCCCTCGCTCAAAGTCCGTCAACTGCACATATGGTTCACGTCCACGCTGTCGCGGCATGCTACCAGTGTTAAAGAATGCGATGGAGCTCCGTATGCCACGGCAAACTGGCTGACACTGACGGCGGCGGTGCACAAATGCTGCGCAGCTAGCGCCATTCGACGGCCAACACCGCGGTTCCTGGTGTGTCCGCTGTGCCGTGCGTGTGATCATTGCTTGTACAGCCCTCTCGCAGTGTCCGGAGCAAGTATGGTGGGTCTGACACACCGGTGTCAATGTGTTCTTTTTTCCATTTCCAGGAGTGTAGATGAGAATCTTAATTTGAAAATTCATATTTTGGATCTCTTAAAGGGACTAGGTTCAGCAACTTTAGCAATCAGCGTAATTGCCAATTTTGAGG
This sequence comes from Schistocerca americana, assembly GCF_021461395.2. Classification (NCBI taxonomy): domain Eukaryota; kingdom Metazoa; phylum Arthropoda; class Insecta; order Orthoptera; family Acrididae; genus Schistocerca; species Schistocerca americana. The sequence goes on along the minus strand of NC_060121.1, from coordinate 515,355,249 downwards.
ATATAGAAATTAATAAGCTAACATACTTTGCATACTTCCACTCTCTGATGCCATACGGATTAATAGTCTGGGGCAATTCAACACTTAGGCACAAGGTATTCACTGCTCAAAAGAAAGTAGTTAGGATAATGTGTGGGGTTCATAGTCGCAGATCTTGTAGGCATCTGCTTAAAAGGTTAGGAATTCTTACAACTGCTTCACAGTACATTTACTCAGTAATGAATTTTTTTCTCGACAACATGGACCAGTTTAAAATCAACAGCGACATTCATGATTACAATACCATAAAAAAGAAAGACCTACACTATCCATTACTTAACCTATCTTTGGCACAGAGAGGGGTAAAATATGCTGCTATAAAACTTTATGATAAATTACCAGATGAAATAAAATGTCTGACAGACAGCAGTAATAATTTCAAAAACAAATTGAAATCATACCTCCTTGACAACTCCTTCTATACCATAGATGAGTTGTTGAAAATTAGTAAATAAATCTGAACATATAATATATGCATTTTGTGCCATTTAAGGGAATGGGATAAATAATAGAAATGTTTAGGTATAACACTATAATGGAACAAAACTGTTTCCTGTGCGCATTTCTTGTGCATTTGACACGTTCCACATCATAACGGTGTTTCCGTGCTGTTGATCAATGGAACACGTAACTAGCTAACTAACTAACATCGAGCCACTGCGCCTCCTTCTGACTGTCCCTAGAACAAAATATATGCTCAATAAACTATCGTTTGATAACTAATATCCGGCGGGTTTGCGCTGTGCCATCCACAATGGACACTACAGTGAATAGAAGTCTAACCTGAACTGAAAACAAATGCTAAATGGTTTACTTGCATGCCAAAGCTCACACTATAGACTGATGCGACATTATGACGCTGTGGACTGGGACGTCACGTGGTGTACTACCCTTGCCGCTGTGCATCGCCCCACAACTGCCTTATCGAGCGAAATGGCACAGTGATTTGCACACTGGACTCGCATTTGGGAGGATGAAGGTTCAGACTCGCGTCCGACCATCCAGATTTAGGTTTTCTGTGATTTTCGTAACACACTCAAGGCAAATTCCGTGATGGTTCCTTTGAAAGAGCACAGCCGGTTTCCTCCTCCATCCTTAGCATATTCCGAACTTGTGCTCCGTCTCTATTGATGGTGACGGCACATTAAATCCAGTCTTCCTTTCTTCCTTCCCCCACCAACGTCTTTTTCTGTGCACAGCATTACAATAATGAACAAATGGGGCTTTCCTAATCTATGTTATGGTTGGACAACGAGTTCCGTGGATTCTTCCAAAGAATTTGTCAGGCATCTGCCTTTCGTACAATTAGTTACATGTGTTCATTAAATTTTAAACCCCTTTGTATGCATACACTCACATTTTTAATGAATATGATGCCTTGCAGTATTGTGACTGGGGAATATTTTATTAATATGTCATACTGTAAGGAGAGAAAATTCATCCGAAATCCTTGGACGGGCAGGCCTGTGAGATTACGAAATAGTTTCGCATTATGTGACTACCCACTGACATCAGCTATTTGCGACACATGAAAATTTGTGCCGGACCGGGACTCGAACTCAGATTTATCGTAAGCGGCTGCTTTAACCGCTTTGGCTATCCGAACGGGCTTCAAGAACGGATGGAAATTTCCATGTCATGTAGACACAACCCTTATGCTCGCTCAGTTCATGGTTCCCGCACAGGGAGACAGTATATATCCTCATTTTAACGTGTGTAAGCATGTCTGATGGCAATGTATTGTGAAGACGCCGGCACTTTATAAACACAGACATTGTAATCATCAGTAAAGCCCGCGAGGGCTATGAGGCGCCGATGTGGTGGGCAGGATATTTAGAGAAAGCAACGCAACTGGGAACAACTGCTCATACAGTAAGTACATGGTAAATTTTTGTCAGAAGACCAAGAGGCGAAGGTTCGGGGCCGCGCTCGGTGTAAGAATGATTTAGCTACAAGCCTGTCCATAACTTACATTAGGTCACAAAGATAATGCAGGGCGTCGGCTGCAATCATACCGGAGTGGAAAAGACCCTCAATAAACATACATAAGGGCGGACATAGCCATTATCAAAGTATTATCACAGAAGTGTCCAAGTAGTAAGCAGCCAATGTAGCTGAGACGGAGCCAGCGACCTTGGTTGACAGCATCAGCTACTGATAGAGTAGTAGAACTTCAGCCACGAAAAGACAGTAGTACTTCGGGGGGCGCAACTACGACTGATGGATAAGTAGCAAGCTTACAAGTGTCTGAAATATGTTTCACTGATCAGTGTAGAAGAGAGACAGCCTGTTTTTGTCTCGAATATCATTGTAGCGGATTTCATTTGCTAGTAGTCACAAGAAACTAAATACCACTTGTCTCCTATGAGTTCGACCAAGGAGCCAGTGATATGACAGTTAGGCCAAGTGGCCACTGATTTCGTAGTTAGACCAAGTGGCCATTGATTCAGCGGACTGCAGAACAAATGGCAACCATCACTGCATTTGTATCTGAGTGGGGCACTCCAGGTAGTCCGTCTCATAAAGATTAGATGAAGAAGCCAGGTGGGTCTTGTCAATTGATGGTGTGAAGCCCATGTGTAATAGAGCGGAATAATAGTGAAAGGTATTCCAGCTGATGTACACGTGTTAGTGGATTTGGTGGTCAGACACCTTGCATACAAATATGTTCAATGGTAAATAAACTTGTTTAAAGGGTGGATATTATCTAGATACTTTGGCAGACAAGCATTCTTGACAAAGACCCTTCTCTGTTTCCTAGAACCAACCCTAAATGACCAGAACGGCTCTACTCCATCTCGACTCTGTCATAAAGGTTAATCAGCGGAAATCAATTATTACAAACAGAACATATTGTAGTCAACGTCCTGCTTGCGCCACATCAATTACGTATTGGTAGCTTATACCAGTACCGGGCTTGCGACACGAGTGCTCGTAAATGAGTTGAGTTACTGCGGAATATGAGCTCTCTAATAATTTCCAAGAGCTCACTGACAAAGGAACATTCTTTTAAGTGTTGGGGCATGATTTGGTAACTGATCGGTATTTCCGTTGTGTATTTCCCCCTCAGCCAACGGTCTTGCCGCAGTGGTAACACCGGTTCCCGTCAGATCACCGAAGTTAAGCGCTGTCGGGCTGGGCTAGCACTTGGATGGGTGACCATCCGGTCTGCCGAGCGCTGTTGGAAAACGGGGTGCACTCAGCCCTTGTGAGGCAAACTGAGGAACTACTTGATTTAGAAGTAGCGGCTCCGGTCTCGTAAACTGACATACGGCCGGGAGAGCGGTGTGCTGACCACATGCCCCTCCGTATCCGAATCCAGTGTCGCCTGTGGGCTGAGGATGACACGGCGGCCAGGCGGTACGTTTGGCCCTTCATGGCCTGTGCTGGAGGAGTTTAGTTTATTTCCCTTCAAATGAATTCAGTCAAGTGGTCATATTTTTTCTAGTAGCCAACTCAAATGGTCGTTTTCCGTAACGAAGTTGCGGATGTTTTTTCTCAGCGGTTCTGTGTGTTTTTTGGGGTGCTGAATCACAATTCATGTTTTCTTTGTTGTAGGAGGTCGGCCTCAAAACAAAAAACGCAAAAAACCTCAAAGTCTTTCCAGTTTTTCCTGTTTTCAATTATATATCCAGAACTATGCGTTGCTCGAAGATGACCACTCCGTGCAGAATAAAAGTAGACAAAATTTCCTATAAAATGCACTAGTCGTGTTTGATTATATGACGAGCGATAACGGCGCTGGAGCGCGCTGAAAAGCAGCCTTTTTTTTTGCGCTCTATTGGATGAGAAAAATTGCCTGGGTCACCTACAGCCAAACGGAGACGAATAAAAAATTGCGCACATTGCTTCTTTCTTTTCCACATGGAGGTCCCGCTCGAGTGACCCAATTCTGGGTTCGACATTCACTCATTTCATGTCACATGTACATTACTAAGTACATATTTCATATTCATCTTTCTACTGAGTGTGGCCACTCCCGCCGGAGGTTCGAGTCCTCCCTCGGATATGGGTGTGTGTGTTGTTCTTAGTATTAAGTTAGTTTAAGTAGTGTGTAAGTCTAGGGACCGATGACCTCAGCAGTTTGGTCCCTTAGAAATTCATACACATTTGAACGTTCTACTGAGTGTCATGTGCCTAACCTGTTGTAAATATAATTTATTACTGTTTTCATCAAACATGCTTTCTCATCAATACATTCAAAAGAACCTCCGCTCATTATAATACATCGAAAATATAGTGCCCGTGAGAGACTTACAATGGGAGGGGTCGTGTTGCTGTAGGACGCAGAAGGCATTTTTCGTAACTGTCGCTTTGCTTCCTCCCCCATTATGTGAAAATTGAATGTTACTGACGTCTCTCGTAATAAATTTCATTTACTTTCACGTAGTGTAGGTTTTTTAGTTGGTAATATGAATATTTTTTGAGTTGTAGGGGGTGAGAGTGGGAGTTTCTAACGTTTTTATAGAACGGCCAAAAAATGATTGCTCTTCAGAGCACTCTAGCGGCAATACCGCTCGTCATAAAATGAAACGTGACTAGTGCATTTTATAGGAAATTTTGTCTACTCTAATTTTGTATGAGCGTCATCTTCGAGCAACGCATAGTTTTCAAAATACAATCGAAAAACAGAAAAAATCGGAAAAATCTTGAGGTTCTCTGTGTTTCTCCCTGTGAAGCCGACCTCCTTCGAGGCAACAAATACGATATTCTGATTCAGGTCACCAAAAAACATACAGAAACGCTGAGAAAAAACTTCCACAATTTTGTTACGAAAACTACTGCTTTGAACACCAATTGAGTGGACTATAGTGGACACTTCCTTTACTGTGCCTGGCGACACAGGTTCCTGGTTCGGCTCTGAGAAGTAGTTGACGCTGGTGGTAATGAGTTTCAGCGGCGACAAGTCGTGGTTGCGACGTGGGCAGGCGGGCAGCTGAACTATGCTGTCGGTCCGCCTGCTGGAATCGCGGCGTCGATCTGCCGCCCAAGACGACGACAGGCGTTCGTCTCCAGAGGAAGGCGCGCCGATCGATGGCGCCGGAGCTGCCGGATTACCCCGGCGCGGCGGTCTGATGGAACCACAACATTCCGGCCGGTAATCTCCTGCCTGCGGGCAGAGAGGGGGGTGGGGGATGCGGGCGCATCCCAGCCCTGCGTCGTCTCTCTTGTTTCCTGAATTCCAGCTCCAGCAGACTCTCTCCCTAATAAATACACAATTGTCTTGGTCACATTTGTGGCCTTAAGTCACGTTTACCGTTTCGACACGTACAGGTTATCATCAGAACTTCTGTTTTTGGGTCATCACTTTTCTGACGGGTTTGATACGGCCTGCACGAATTTCCCTCGTGTGTCAACCTCTTTATCTCAGAATAGCATTTCCACCCAACGTCGCCCGCATCTCGTGGTCGCGCGGTAGCGTTCTCGCTTCCCACGCCCGGGTTCCCGGGTTCGATTCCCGGCGGGGTCAGGGATTTTCTCTGCCTCGTGATGGCTGGGTGTTGTGTGCTGTCCTTAGGTTAGTTAGGTTTAAGTAGTTCTAAGTTCTAGGGGACTGATGACCATAGATGTTAAGTCCCATAGTGCTCAGAGCCATTTGAACCACCCAACGTCCTCAGTTATTTGTTGAGTATTTTCTACTCTGTCTTCCTCTACAGTATGTACCCACCACAGTTACCTCATCCCTCGTGGAACTTATTCCTTAGTGCCTTAAAATACGTGTCATTGCCCTACACCTTTTTCTTGTCTGTTTCTTCATGTTTCTCTCTTCTGCCGAGAACTTCCTCGTTCTTCACCTTTACCATAAACCTAATTTTCAACATCGTACTGTAGCGCCACATCTCAAACGCTTCGATTCCCTTCCCTGCAGTTTTCTCACTAGCATACGATGCTGTGGTCCAAACTTTCATTATCAGAAATTTCTTTCTCAAATTAAGGCCGATGTTTGATACTACTAGACTTCTTTTGGCCAGGAATGCCCTCTTTGTGTTTGCTATTCTGGTTTTTACGTTCTCATTGCTGCGACCGTCATAAGCTAATTTGATTCCAGGGTAGTAGAATTAGTCCACTACCTGTACCTCCTCGTCCTCAATTTTGACAGTACCTCATTTCCGCAACTCCACACTCCTGTCATTTTTCTACGGTTTACTGTCAATCGTTTTTTTGTGCTCAGTAGACTGTTCATTCCATTCAGGACGCCCTGCAATTCTTCCTATATTTCAATGAGGTAAGGAATGTCGTTGATGAACATTATCATTGGAATTCTTTCACCGTAAATTTGAATCGTACTCCCAAACATTTTGAAAGTGGTCCCCATATATACACAGAAGTGCCAAAGAAACTGGTACACCTGCCCAATATCACGTAGGGCCCCGCGAGCACGCAGAAGTACCTGAACGCGACATAGCATGGACTCGACTAATGTCTGAAGTAATGCTGGAGGGAACTGACACCATGAATCCCACAGGACTGCCCATAAATCTGTAAGAGTACGAGGGGATTGAGGTCTACTCTGAAAAATCCGTAAGAGTACGAAGGGACTGAAGTCTCTTCTGAACAGCACGTCGCAAGCCATCCCAGATATGCTCAATAATGTTCATGTCTGAGGAGTCTGGTGGGCAGCAGAAGTTTTTAAACTCAGAAGAGTGTTCCTGGAGTCACTCTGAAGCAATTGTGGACCTGTGGGGTGTCGCGTTGTTCTGCTGGAATTGCACAAGTTCATCGGAATGCACAATGGACATTAATGGATGCAGGTGATCGGACAGGATGCTTACGTATGTGTCACCTGTCAGAGTCGTAGCTAGACGTATCAGGGGTCCCATATCACTCCAGCTGCACACGCCTCACACCATTACAGACCCTTCACCAGCTTGAACGGTCCCCTTATGACATGCAGGGTCCGTGCATTCATGGAGGTTGTCTCCCTACCTATACACGTCCATCCGCTTGACACAATTTGAAAAGAGACTCGTCCGACCAGGTTACATGTTTGTAGTCATCAACAGTCCAATGTCGGTGTTGACGGGCCCAGGCGAGGCGTAAAGCTTTGTGGGGTGCAGTCATCAAGAGTACACGAATGGGCCTTCGGCTTCGGAAGCCCATATCGATGATGTTTTGTTGAATGTTTCGCACGCTGACACTTATTGATGGCCCAGCATGGAACTCTGCAGCAATTTGCGGAAGGGTTGCACTTCTGTCACGCCGAACGATTCTATTCAGTCGTCATTGGTCCCATTCTTGCGGGAACTTTTTTTAGCCGCAGCTATATCGGAGATTTGATATTTTACAAGATTCCTGATATTGACGGTACAGTCGTGAAATGGTCGTGCGGGTTAATACCCACTTCATCGCTGCCTCGGAGATGCTGTGTCCCATCGCTCGTGCAACGAAACGTTCAAACTCACTTAAATCTTGATAATCTGCTTTGCGGCAGCAGTAACCGATCTAACAACTGCGCCAGAAACTTGCTGTCTTATACAGGGTGGTCCTTTGATCGTGACCGGACCAAGTATCTCACGAAATAAGCGTCAAACGAAAAAACTACAAAGAACGAAACTTGTTTAGCTTGAAGAGGGAAATCAGATGGCGCCATGGTTGGTCTACCAGATGGCGCTGCCATAGGTCAAACGGATATCAACTGCGTTTTTTTAAATAGGAAACTTCATTTTTAATACATACTAGTGTAGTACGTAAAGAAATATGAATGTTTTAGTTGGACCAATTTTTTCGCTTTGTGATATATTGCGCTGTAATAGTCACAAACATATGGCTCACAATTTTAGACGGACAGTTGGTAACAAGTAGGTTTTTTAAATTAAAACACAGAACGTAGGTACGTTTGAACATTTTATTTCGGTTGTTCCAATGTGATACATGTACCTTTGTGAACTTATCATTTCTGAGAACGCATGCTGTTACAGCGTGATTACCTGTAAATACCACATTAATGCAATAAATGCTCAAAATGATGTCCGTCAATCTCAATACATTTGGCAATACGTGTAACGAAATTCCTCTCAACAGCGAGTAGTTCGCCTTCCATAATGTTCGCAGATGCATTAACAGTGCGCTGACGCATGTTGTCAGGCGTTGACGGTGGATCACGATGGCAAATATCCTTCAACTTTCCCCACAAAAAGAAATCCGGGGACGTCGGATCCGGTGAACGTGCGGGCCATGGTTTGGTGCTTCGACGACCAATACACCTGTCATGAAACATGCTATTCAATACCGCTTCAACCACACGCGAGCTATGTGCTGGACATTCATCATGTTGGAAGTACATCGCCATTCTGTCATGCAGTGAAACATCATGTAGTAACGTCGGTAGAACATTACGTAGGAAATCACAATACATTGCACCATTTAGATTTCCATCGATAAAATGGGGGTCAATTATCCTTCCTCCCATAATGCCGCACCATACATTAACCCGCCACGGCCGCTGATGTGCCACTTGTCGCAGCCATCGTGGATTTTCCGTTGCCCAATAGTGCATATTATGCCGGTTTACGTTACCGCAGTTGGTGAATGACGCTTCGTCGCTAAATAGAACGCGTGCAAAAAATCTGTCATCGTCCCGTAATTTCTCTTGTGCCCAGTGGCAGAACTGTACACGACGTTCAAAGTCGTCGCCATGCAATTCCTGGTGCATAGAAATATGGTACGGGTGCAATCGATGTTGATGTTGCATTCTCAACACTGACTTTTTTGAGATTCCCGATTCTCGCGCAATTTGTCTGCTACTGATGTGCGGATTAGCCGCGACAGCAGCTAAAGCACCTACTTGGGCATCACCATTTGTTGCAGATCGTGGTTGACGTTTCACATGTGACTGAACACTGCCTGTTTCCTTAAATAACGTAACTATCCGGCGAACTGTCCGGACACTTGGATGATGTCGTGCAGGATACGGAGCAGCATACTTAGCACATGACGGTTGGGCATTTTGATCACAACAGCCATACATCAACACGATATCGACCTTTTCCGCAATTGGTAAACGGTCCATTTTAGCACTGGTAATGTATCACGAAGCAAATCCCGTCCGCACTGGCGAAATGTTACGTGACACCACGTATTTATACGTTTGTGACTATAACAGCGCCATCTATTACAAAGCGAAAAAAGTGGTCCAGCTGAAAAATTCATAGTTCTTTACGTACTACAAGAATATGTAATAAAAAATTGAGGTTCCTATTTTAAAAAAACGCAGTTGATATTCGTTTGACCTATGGCAGCGCCATCTAGCGGGCCAACCATAGCGCCATCAAGTTTCCCCCTTCAAGCTAAACGAGTTTAGTTCTTCTTAGTTTTTTCGTTTGATGCTTATTTCTTGAGATATTTGGCCCGGTCATTATCAATGGACCACCCTGTATACCGAGCGAGGTGGCGCAGTGGTTAGACACTGGACTCGCATTCGGGAGGACGACGGTTCAATCCCGCGTCCGGTCATACTGATTTAGGTTTTCCGTGATTTCCCTAAATCGCTCCAGGCAAATGCCGGGATGGTTCCTTTCAAAGGGCACGGCCGACTTCCTTCCCCGTCCTTCTCTAATCCGATGAGACCGATGACCTCGCTGTCTGGTCTTCTTCCCCAAAACAACCAACCAACCAACCACCCTGTATAGGCGTTGCCGGCCGCAGTGCCGTATTCTGCCTGTGTACTTATCTCTGTATTTCAATACGCATGCCTATACCAGCTTCTTTGGCGCTTCAGTGTATACAATTTTTCTTAAGTGGGGTCACTTCGGCTTATACCAAGGACTCTGGAGAGCTTAGCGCTGTTTATTAGTAACGTGATTGACATTATTTATCCAGCCCTGAGTGCCAATTCATCTGAAGTTCCGTGATTTTTCAGTTTAATAATAGCCCCAATTTCGGTCCTAGTGAGAAACCTGCGCAAGAGATCAATTGTTGAACTTGAGAACGACGGATCAGCGATCAGATTTTGCTAACATATTTACTAACTTTCTCTTACAGGGTACAGGAGCCTAATGAGTACAGGGCATGGGGGCATCCGCTTTCGAGGACTTCGGCGAGAAATTCTGCAACTAAGTAACTGCATTTCCATCATTTATTCATTATTTTTTGGTCTATGGAATGAGATATTCGATCTCAAAGAGTTAATACTATGAATCACATATATTTAATAGTTGAGAAAAACAGTTAAAGACTGGCATTAGTTATAACAAGTGAGGCCGGGTCTGAACTAAGAAACCGAAACAGTCCGGTGGCCACAAACGTCACAGCACACGACGTCACAAATCAATATCATTGAGTGAGTGGCCGTGCAGCTCTGGCAGCTTAAGAAGCGAAAGGAAGAAAATGAACACTACTTGGCTAGGCTCGGATACCCAGTTTAATGCTGTCCGAGATTACCTGACCTGAAATCCGTCTCTATCCTTTCCGATGCGCGCTCATTGCTCCGCATTGCTCAGACCTCACCGTGGCTAACTCACAGTTAGAGCGGCCGGCGCCGGGGTTTGGCCGCAGCTCTCCGCCCGCCAGTTGCCTCCGTCGACCAGCGACCGTCTCCATACCAATTTGCGCCGAGATTGGAACACTATGGCCGATCCCTATCAAAACGCATGGTCGAAGGCCCTGTCTCAAGACCCCTTCTCTCCACCTAGACTGGGTGCAGAGCATCCTCGCTTAGCCGTCGACCGGTCACTGGGCAGAGGTGAGAAGTAAGTTTCAGACAAATTTGGAGTAAAATTTAAGCTCCCACCCGCATGCCTAAGAGGGAAGAGCCAGTCAGATTCGCTCCGCCTAAGGCAGAAAGTGTGCCCAAAACCACCCATCCAGCGACACGTCGGAGTGAAACTTCCTCTCCCCCAAATATTTAGTCAATTATCAAACATGGTATTTTCCGTTGGTTGACTGGTCGCCGGTGTCCGGTGAAGAAGCTGTCGGGTCCTGAAGGCCCTGGCGCTCGCATTCCTCGGTCGCAGGCCACACTCCAAACCAAGCATTAGCTGCCGCCTATTCGTTCCACGACCACGACTGAAGCTAAAGTTAATGCTATATCTCCGTCCCTCAGTATTGTTCGCGTTTGCATCTCTGAGAAAGCGATGTCAGAGCGAAATAGGTGCCAGAGCAACACCGTCCATTCGGGACAAAGATCCCCTGCTGCTAGCAAGGCCATTTGGCGGCCACCAACACAGCTTCAGAAAGCAGCTGCAAAATCTCGGCGCCCACACGAAAGGCGTCTCCCGGTCGGCCTCTTACCGGACGTTGCAACATTTCCCAATTCGTCCTGCACAACAGAGTGGTGGTAACTAAAACGCTGGCTCAGAAAGCTACCCTGCGTACACAATCACCGTAAGAATCTTAACTGCAAGCAAAAATCTGAAAAGAAATTACTGAAGAAACTTTACACCTTAATCTCGTAGTCACTCACTTATTGATCGAAAACAGAAGTGAGCTAACATCGAAAGGAAATCGCATCAACTCGAATGTGATCAGTATCACTGCAGAAATGAATATGAGGGTTGACCGACAAAGCCGTCACCTCACTCTTTTTTTAATCCCGTCATTGTTTCTTCGATGTCTAGTCTGAACAGTAGGGGAGCAAGACTGAAACCATTTTTAATACGTACTTCGTTTTTGGGCTTCCATTCTTAATGATCCTTCTTGTTCTTGTACATAATGTATATTACCTGTCTTTTCCTGTAGCTTACACCTATTTATCTAAGAATCTGGAACATCTCGCATCATTTGACATTGTCAAATTCTGTTTCTACGTCGACATATCCTACGAATGTGTCTTGATTTTTCTTAAGTCTTCCTTGCGTTATAAAGCGCAACGTCAGACGTGCCTCACGGGTGCCTTTACCTTTCCTGAAGCCAAACTGATCTGCATCTGACATACCCTCAATTTTCTTTTCCATTCTTCCGTATTTATTCTTAGGTACCTGAGCTGTTAAGATGATAGTGCAATAGTTCTCGGACCATCTTCGGAATTGTGTGGATGATATTTTTCCGCGAGTTCTATAATGTGTCTCCTGTCTCATAGAGTCTTCACACCAATTTGAATAGTAGTTTGGCTGCCACAACGATTTTAGAAATTCCGAACGATTGTTATGTATGTCTTCCTCTTTAATTGATCGTATGTCTTCCAGAGCTCTATTAAACGCTAATTCTCGAACCTCGTGTGTCTTCCATATCGACTCCCATTTCTTGTTGTACCACGTCATCAGTTCCCTCCCCTCAAAAGCCTTCCACCTAACCGCTCTCTACTCTTGCGTTCTTAATGTTTTCTCCTTAGCTTTCTGACGGCCATACCTTTTTCGATTTATGCGTATCTTTCGGCAGCTATTTCACTTTGGCTTCCCTCCATTTTCTATTTACTTCATTCCTAAGATACTGTATTCCTGTCTTTTCCTGGGCGTTTTTGATCTTCCTTCTTCTGCTCTCCAAGGTTTCTTCGGAGCTATTTTCCGTGGACTTATATTTGTCTTTTCAATTTCTGTGACTGTCCTATTTAGAGATGTTCGTTCCTCTCCACCTGAATGGCCAACATAGGTATTCATTAATGCAGTATCTACAGCCTTAGAGAACTTTAAACACATATCATTCCTCAGTACTTCAGAGCCCCACTTCTTTCTAAATTGATTCTTCCGAACGATTCCCGTAAACCTCAATCTACTCTCCACTATTACATGAGAACCAAAAACCCAGAAAAGACAAAACACAAAATAATTATAAATTACAGAGTGATGCACGTATTTTTTAACTCTAATTACGAGAACAATTCGGAAAGTAAGGCCCGATAAGTCGCGAAATGGAAATCACAGTGAAAATATGTCTACATCTACATGGATACTCTGCAAATCACACTTAAGTGACTGGCCGAGTGTTCATCGAACCACTATCACAATAATTCTCTATTATTCCTCTCTCAAACAACACGAGGAAAAAACGAACACCTATATCTTTCCGCACAATCTGATTTCCCTTATTTTTTTATGATTGTTTCTCCCTATGTAGGCCGGCGTCAACAAAATATTTTCGCTTTCGAAGGAGAAAGTTGATGAGTGAAATTTCGTGAGAAGATACCACCGCAACGAAAAACGCCTTTGTTTTAATAATTTCCACCCCAAGTCCTGTATCATGTCCGTGGCAGTCTCAGTAATACAAAACCTGCTGCCGTTCTTTGAACTTTCTCGGTGTAGTCCGTCAATCCTGCACACCATGCAGCAGTACTCCAAAAGAGGATGGACAAGCGTAGTGTAGGTAGTCTCTTTAGTAGATCTGTTGCATCTTCTAAGTTTCCTGCCAGTAAAATGCAATCTTTGGTTTGCCTTATTTTCTATGTGTTCTTTCCAATTTAAGTTGTCCGTAACTGTAATTCCTAGGTATTTAGTTGAATTTATGGCCTTTGGATTTGATTGATTTCTCGTGTAACCGAAGTTTAACGGATTCCTTTTAACACCCATGTGGACGACCTCGCACTTTTCATTATTTAGGTCAATTGCAAATTTTGCACCATATAGATATCTTTCCTAAATCGTTTTGCAATATGATGATTGCCTGAAGCGATTTTAGGGAAATCACAGAAAACCTAAATCAGAATGGCTGGATGCGGGTCTGAACCGTCGTACTCCCGAATGCGAGCCCAGTGTGCTAACCGCTGCGCCACCTTGCTCGGTGAGGTTTCGCCTGATTTCATGCAACCCCACTAACCAAACTGTCGTGCATTTCCCTCTTCATGACAATTCTCATCCACACACTGCAGGGGCAATGAGGATGCTACTGCAGCGTTTTCGATGATAGATGCTTGATCACCCACCACACTGCCCGGAGTTGGCACCCTCTGATGTTCACATGAACCGCTCGCTATGAAGACAATATTTCCGCACATACAAAGAACTGCAGACCGGCGCAGAGAAGTAGTGGAAAGCACCGGCGGCTGCCTTCTATGATGAGGTTATTGGAAAGTTGGTACAACGCTACAACAGATATTTGAAGTCTGAGCAGTAATAAGTAAGTGAAAGTTGTAGCAAAGAGCTCCATATAAAACATTTTTGATTTTCATTGTGGTTTCCATTTCGCGATAGATCGGACCTTACTTTCCGAATAGCCCTCGTACTTTTGACGAGCTGAAGAAATCTGTAATCTGCTTTTACTTTGATGTACAGTGGTCAGGGAGTCATGGAAAAAAAATGACGACGCTTGCTCGCAAACTTCATTAACAATCGAGGTAGGCAAATTAGCTTTTTTCCTTTAAATGCAACTGTTATGTCTTTAATTTGCAAGCTGTGTGGTTCTTTGGTTGATAAAGAAGCGAGGAACAGATGCTGTTCATGACAGAAAATTCAGATATTAATTTATTCTACAGCTATTGTCAAATGCTGAAAATAATACATAACTCTGTTGCTCTTGCTGCAGCGTCAGTTGTTAAAAGTAGCACTGAATACTGAAACATACACAGACACAAAAATGTATAAATCTCTCACTCATCACTACAATGCCTATTGAGAAGACATCGAGTCCTGGCCATTATGAAAATCTGTAAATGTTATTCAACTGGGAAACACACTAAATGGGCTCAGTACACGAATGTTCGAACTTAAATACACCCGCCGTTGAGACTCCGGAGAGGATTTAGTCGCATGACATTGGCACTGGCGTAATCTTTCGTGGCCGTCGTGAGGGCTGTAGGAAACGCGGCGGCGTAACTGGCGGAGTGCGTATTTGAAAGCGCGGCTAACTGGATTGCGGACGATACCGCAGGAACTATGCTATTTTTTACGTTAGGACAACAGATCTCGATTAGAGAAAGTCAGTGACATAACCATTCTGTGGATCTAACAAGAAATACAAAATACATCGAATATAAGGATGTTTGTGCTGTTGTTGCCACACAAGGAGTTTACGCCACTCTCCAAGAAAATTTATGCCACCGAGTCAGTAGGCACGTGATGTTTAAGTTGCTGCAGACAGAAACTGTGTCGTCGAGACGACCTGCGTCATCAGTTGTGTGTTGTACTTCGAAGGAGTTAACAGCAGTGCAGTGGAACCACTACTTACAGGATGAAATGATAACTAAATCAAGACCTTAAGCTGTCGACAGGCGTTGATATACGTCAATGGAGACACTGTCAAATGTGTGCCTCGACCGGGACTCGAACTCGGGATCTCCTGCTTACATGGCAGACGCTCTATCAATCTGAGCCACCGAGGGCACAGAGGATACTGCGACTGCAGGGATTTATCCCTTTCACGCTCCCCCTGAGACCTACATTCCCAAATTAATGTCCACACACTACATTCGTAGTGCCCCTGCCCACTACAGTCATTACTCGCGGCAGACAATCTTACCGAGTCCCTCAGAGTTCGGACAATGCGTGTGCATCCTGCGCAGAAGAAGAACGTCAATGGCCGGTTAGCCTTAACTATATATGAAGATTGTATCCGTACTTTCGGACGTGTCCGAAAGAACAGACGCCATCTTCCTATAAACTACTTACAGGGGTCAATTTCTGTAAAAGATTTCTGGGTTATAGTCTAACACAGCATCATGTAAAATGCTGTACCAACATTGCAGCTATAGTTGTAAGTGGGCTTCATGCTGCTTGAAAAACGACGTTGTATGATTTTGGCTAACACCCTCATTCTCTTACACTGGCAGGACGAATAAAATGAGAATAAGTAAAAATCGGATAGGAATCGTGGTGTTTGTAATCAACGCTGTGAGGAAGATTTTGGTTAAACATCAGTTCCGTATGTGCACCCATGGGCGTGAGTATACAGGAATTAAATCCACTCCTGCTGTAGACTGTCGTCCTGTTTCAACAAAGCAATACGAGAATCTATATGTGTGTTAACAAAGCACATACCTTGATCCGTAATACTGCTACAAGCGCTCTTCAAGACTTGCGTTCTTCGTAAGGCAGACGCGACGGAGGACGCGCCCACTGGCCGCAGTATTAGGGTACGGGATGGGGTAGGGTGGGGGAAGGGTGCTCAATCTGCCGGAGGTGGCGTAATTTATTCTGAGCCCCGGATCGATACGGCGGATTGAGTTCACGGAGACAGGGGGAGACGGGGAGGGGGATGATGGGAGGAGCGCAGCCGGCTAATAGCGAGGGCGGACGTCCCGTTACAAGCGTCCACGCACCAGCTGCGTAATGCGTTAGCCAAACCGCAGCAGAATAAAAAAGAAAACGAAAACTTCACTGGAATACATACGGGTGCGAAATAAAATGCTACTATGCTTACATACGTAGCTGTACGTCCTCAGTTGCAACGGAAGGGACCAACCACAGATTACAATCTTTGCATTTTTTCTTATATAAACATGCGGAAAAATGCACCTATCGAAGCACAAAAAAGATGAGTATCCTCCTTTGCATTAAAAAACTCTGGTTGAAAAGTGGTGTTTCAGTTGCCTCATTCTACCTTCCTTAGCACCTTTAAAATTTTTCCCAAATCTTTTGCACGTGAACATATTCGCAGTCTGTTCAACATGAAACTCAACTATCACTCCCACAAGCTCCCTTAATTGTAACTCTTTCACACCCATTAGTCCAGTGCTGAAAGTCACTCACACCCATCCACTCCCACTTGCCTGTTCTCACTCACCCATTCAGCCCAGCTCATTGTCATTGTCCCTGTGTATCTCTCTAACTCTCACTGGCCCCTGTGTTACAGCAACTGTCGCCTCCGTTCTATCCTACTGCTGCTCTCACTGTCATTTCGTCTCTCCTGATCCCTCTTACTGCTGCTATCTCATTCATTCCTTCCCACTGCTGCTGTCTGTTCTTACTGTCACTATCTCTCTCATCCTCGTTGTCACTGTCGTAGACTCTGCATCTCTTTATGACTGGCTCTAGCCCACTTCCATTTTTTCCTACTCTTTGTTCGTATCGAACTGGCACTATCTCCTTCACTCTTTTCCTAATATGTGTCCCTCTCTTTCTCTCACACTGTCATTGTCTCCTTCACTCTTCCTATGACACAACCACGGTCTACTATCTTCCAATATTTATTACTTTTCCACCGCTTTCCCACTGCCACTATCTACTTCTTTCCCAGCTCGAAAAAGCGCGAATATTTTCGCATGCCAAAAAGTGTGAGAAAATTTTTAAAGGCGCTTAGAAAGGTAGAAAAAGGCAACTGGTAACCCACTTTTCAGTCAGGGTCTTAATAAAGACAAAATATTCACATGTTTTGTTGTCCGATAAGAGCATTTTTCTGATGGTTTCCTTCTTTTCCCTGCTCCAGTAGATGTCATATGAAAAGAACTTCATGGGTCAGTAAAATTTTGGTAGTTTACTTATGTGAAATTGAAACAACGAAAAACTAGTTTTAAACCTCATTGATTTTTTTTCATACACCCCAGTATGGATAGGTTTACTGATAAAGAGTCGACCGACACACACCTCGTGTTTCGGTTCACTGAGCATAGTGGAAGAGGGGCACGACGACGCTATGCTGAGCTCTTCCCGCTGCATTGATAGCCACATCGCAGCACTTTTGCATCTGAGGGTTGCTGCATTACCTGTGTTTTGTGTAGTATGTTTTGCTAATTGCTTACATCAGACTTTTCGCTGTTCTGAAGGTATTTTCACAGGAACAAAGGTAAGTGCGGTAACAAACCAAATACATCACAAGTCCAGTATTATTCTGTAACAATACACCGGGGACCACGAATTCCTTATACCAAAACACTTAATAAAAGTCCCTGAAAAACATACGAAAAATTTTTCGGTGCAGTTCGGTCATACAATTGACGAGGTAGGGTGCAGGAACTGTGACCAGACCCCCAAGAAGCCGGAGAAATCACTGTAAAAGAAATTAATCTTTTTAACGAACACTGTAACCAGCCGCTGTTTTTGATAGCTTTGGTTTTTTGTGAGGAAGCGTTTCGGAGTTTCACTCATCTTCAACTGGCGTAATACATCTTCGATAGAATAATAATTTTATAGACTACCCTTTGAAAACTGCAGCTGCCCTTTGTTCGGCAGTTTGTTGTTCCTTTTTCTGCTGCTATCTCCGTCGCACAAACACTTTCAGAAAATAACTATTTATGATGTCCATATAAAGTTAACTAAACCAAAACTGTAATACTGACCAATCATGTTGTTCTCCTACCACCCTATACCTATTTCATTTGGCATTGCCCTCAGCTAATTTGTATACTGAAATGTTTGTGTGTGTGTGTGTGTGTGTGTGTGTGTGTGTGTGTGTGTGTGTGTGTGTGTGTAATTTATAACTTGCAACCTGATTGCTTTATAATGTTTCGTTAAAATGTTAGCTGTCGGTTGTTAAAAAATGCTGAAAACTTTAGCCCTGTAAATAATTAGCTCGTTGTTACAGTACGAGCGTTTTTCTGTTATTAATGTGTCGCACCTCCCACGTATTTTCTTTGCTTGGGTTAGATCTTTGCTCAATGGCAAATAAGTAATATCTTTTTCTAGGGCACATACTTTACTTTGTAAAGAAAAGCATCTAATGCAAAGTGCATGTGTGAAGCTCATACTGACATGAAGAATATTAGGAAGTTTGTTTTCATGCCACAGTGATTATTTCGAATATTTGCGATGTTTTCCCTGCAACTGCTTGTAAATTGTATTGGAAAAGGGTAAAGACCTTAGCAAGACATGCGCCGACCATGGGAACTTACGTTAAGTGTATACACACATCAAAAAAAGTTTTGTATCGCCACGATTCCCAGAACTCCTGAAAATAGAAGTTGACTGTGGATATTGTATCACAGACACAGCCCCTTTGACTGTTCAGAGATGTCACTAAACCCACCCAAAGATGTAAACAACCATGCATGAGCAGCGCCTATTAGACGGAGGGGGTCTGACAACCGATCAATTCCAGTCATTCCACCAGGAAGGAGGTACATGGCTCGAGTTGTCTGTAGTTCAACCATGCCTAGACGGTCAATACCACGGTTCCATCACTTCCGCATTGTTACTTTGTGCCAGGAAAGGCTCTCAACAAGGGGAGTGTCCAGGCGTCTCGGAGTGAACCAAAGTGATTGTTGTTCGGACATGGTGGAGATACAGAGACACAGGTACTATCGATGACATGCCTCGCTCAGGCCGCCCAAGGGCTACTACTGCAGTGGATGGCCGCTACCTACGGATTATGACTCGGAGGAACCCTGACAGCAACGCCACCGTGTTGAATATTGCTTTTCGTGCAGCCACAGGACGCCGTAATACGACTCAAACTGTGCGCAATAGGCTGCATGAGCGCAACTTCACTCCCGATGTCGACGGCGAGGTCCTTCTTTGCAATCACGACACCATGCAGCACGGAACAGATGGGCCCAACAACATTCTGAATGGACCACAGGACTGGCATCACGTTTTCTTCACCGATGAGTGTCGCATATGCCTTCAGCCAGACAATCGTCGGAGACGTGTTTGGAGGCAAGCCGGTCAGGCTAAACGCCTTAGACAAGCTGTCCAGCGAGTGCAGCAAGGTGGAAGTTTCCTGCTGTTTTGGGGTGGCATTATGTGGGGCCGTAACGGCTGTACGATACGTGAATGCCCTCCTCCCACCGGTAGTGCAACCATATCGGCAGCATATTGGCGAGGCATTCGTCTTCATGGACGACAATTCGCGCCCCCATCTTGCACATCTTTTGAATAATTTCCTTCAGGATAACGACATCGCTCGACTCGAGTGGACAGCATATTCTCCAGACATGAACCCTATCGGACATGCCTGGGATAAATTAAACGGGCTGTTTATGGACGACTTGACCCACCAACCACTCTGAGGGATCTACGCCGAATCGCCGTTGAGGAGTGGGACAATCTGGACCAACAGTGCCTTGATGATCTTGTGGATAGTATGCCACGATGAATGCAGGCATGCATCGATGCAAGAGGACGTGCTACTGGGTGGTAGAGGTGCCGGTGTCTGCAGCAATCTGGGCTACCATCTCTGAAGGTCTCGCTGTATGGTGGTACAATATCAAATGTGTGGTTTTCATGAGCAACAAAAAGGGCGGAAATGATGTTTATGTTGATCTCTATTCCAGTTTTCTGTACAGGTTCCAGATCTTTTTTTGATGTGTGTATTTCACCTTATATTTAAACAAATGCTGGCACATTAGCAAGTTTTTGCCATCGAAACAACATATAAAGAGGCGCAAAGCATTCAAATGTTCTTCGGTCAACGACGTGCTAATGATGAGAACATTGACGTAATTAGAAAACATTAGCCATCTGAAGATGGGCATGAATGGCCGAAACAGGTTATGGCATTGAAATAAAGCAATTTAAAAGTATTTCTGGCTGGTCGCTTTATTCACTAGCAGCTGTTATGTAGCGATGACGATTATCGCTGAAACAACTGGTTTTCGGTTAAATCAGGTTCTTCTTTTTTTTTCAATGCCAGTTTAACCGGAGTACGGCTCGAAATAACCTGTACCTGAAACAACCGATTTTAGGTTTTTTACTCCGATTGTTTCCTGTGATTATAGAAATCGAAGAAACCAAAAAATTTTATTCCATCAGTTTAATCATGGAATCAAAATATTAAATACAGAATAAAAATAAATCTTGGTCCTTCCGCCGTTTGCTGCTTTCTTCAAAGGTGGTAGGCGGTTGAATGCTACAAAAAATTATCAGTATTCTCGTATAGATCGTAATTTTTTTAAACTCAGCTCAAAAATAGTATTATAACCGAGGGTCACACCACTGTTTAGGCGCTACAATTAGTCAGTGCTAAAGGGTGAAAACACAGGCTGAAGAACTATTTTTCGTGTTAATTCGTCCGGTTTCTAAAGCTACAAGCAGATAAAGGCATACTGTGCAGACGCAGGCGACAAATCAGCTACTTTCTATTTTTGTTTTGAACTGTGAATGAACTGTTAAGCTTTTTCTTCTTATTTGATGTGGCAAGTTTGTTGTGGTTCATCGCATTCTTGATCTTTTAAAGCAAATGCGGCATAGTACTTCACCGATACCGCAATTTGTAAAATACTTCCTGACTAGGGATAGTGCCAGTCTGTAATACAACTAATGTCCGACGACAACAACGAGCAAGAAACTACTATATAGAAGAGTCGGGCCGAGTCTCGTTTACAGCGTGTACATGCGTACCTTCCAGTAGGCCACGCCACATGGTAGCGGGTACTTTATTGTCTCAGAAAAGTTGCACCAGTCCTTACGCCATGTGTTTGTCACTGGTTTCTGTCGGCATTGTTATTAAAAAAGCACTGATCGCTTTTCCCATTTTATGTAATAACGTAATATTTCAAAGCTATGGAAATCTTACGAATAAAAAAACTCGTTTTAAAAAAAAAAAGATTAATTTAAAAACAAAATATTTTAGCACTGCTGCTTTGGCTAACAGATATTTCGGTTTTTTACCCGGGTATAGATAAAAAATAAAAAATAGCTGTTCTAACAGAGACCAAACAAATGCCAAAAAATCGCAGTTATTCAAATGGTTCAAATAGCTCTATAGGAATTAACATCTGAGGTCATCAATCCCCTAGACTTCGAACTACTAAAACTAACTAACCTAAGGACATCACACACATCCATACCCAAGGCAGGATTCGAACCTGCGACCGTAGAAGCAGCGCGGTTCCGGACTGAAGCGCCTAGAACCGCTCGGCCACAGCGGCCGGCCCAGTTATTCATAACTAAAATACCGGTATCAGTTTCAACTGGCTGATTTTTCCCATCCTTACTTTAGGTTCACTGAGTCAGCGCAGAGCTTACCAAAAATGCAGTTGATAAAAATATTACACTGAAGAAGACATAAATGTGTGGGGGAAAGACTAAAACACGCCCAGGCGTAAAATGAACCAATACAAGTCAGTGGTTAGTTGTGTTTCTTCAAGTAACTGAATCCACAGGCACAGAGATCGACCACCATTATATCGTGGATAAATGAAGTGGTTGGTATTCACACAAGAGAAGTCCGGCTGGGCGGAGCCGGCCTGTTTGCGTATTAGCGTGGAGAGCGCTTTGCTGCGCTGACGGGCCTCGTCCGCGCGACAGAGCGACGTCACGGCGGCTGGCTGGCGGGCCATTAATCTCCTGCAGACACGCGAGCACGGGCGCCACCAACACGGGTGAGGCGAAGCGAAGCAGGCGTCCGGCCGTGACGACACCCGGTCGCGGCCTTCCCGTCACGAGCGCCATATTCTGTCAGTGTTCAGCTGCCTGTGGACACACCATTTACCTTCATTATTTACCCGCCTGTTTGCTTTTGTTTCACCCGGGAAGAAGGATCCTGTGATACTGCCATACTATAGGGCCTGTGCCGCAGTTTACGAACATACGAGAGAAGGATTTTCTTTTATGAGAACCGAACAGCAATTTAAACGTCACTTAGGTCGTTACACATGAGATTCGTTCAAATGGCTCTAAGCACTACGGGTCTTAACATCCTAGACTTAGAACTACTCAAACCTAACTAACCTAAGGACATCACACACAGCCATGCCCGACGCAGGATTCGAACCTGCGACCGTAGCAGCAGTGCGGTTCCGGACTGAAGAGCCTAGAACCGCTCGGCCACATCGGCCGGCGTTACATAGAATATAACCTATCGGAGCAATGATTTAACAGGGGTGGTTGTCGTTGGTTCGAAAACTATTGTTATGTAGGTCTTCATTCGGGTCTATCCTGTGTAAGCCTGTTCGCTCCTGCATACCTATAGCAACCTACATCCATCTGAACCTGCTTCACTGTAGTAAAGTCTTACTCTCCCTCTACAATTTATCCCCCACACCTCACCTCATTACCAAACTGACGATTGCTTCATGTCTCATGGCATGGTCTATCAACCTATCCTTTCTTTTAGTCAAATTGTGCCATAAATTCCTTTTGTCCCTAATTCGATTTAGCACCACCGAATTGGTTTTCGATATACCCTTCCAATCTTCAGCATTCTTCTGCAGCACCAATTACAAAAGCCTTTATTCTGCTCTTGTGTTACATTTTCGTACGTGGCTACAATACAGACAAATAGCTTCAGCAAAGACTTCCCAATTCTTAAATTCCGATTCCATATTAACGAACCAGCGGAAAAGTACTCCTATCGGAGCACAAAAAAAGCAAATATACTCCCGTTTAAAAGATCCAGACTGACAACTGGGGTACCAGCTGCTTCGTTCTACCTCCCTCAGCAGCTTTAAAAAATTTTCTAATAAATTTTGGCATGCGAACACATTCGCGCTATTTTTCAAATGCAGCTCACCTCTTACTCCTGCAAGCTTCTCCCTCACACCCGCTACATCGCCGTAAGCCGCTCATACCCATCCATTCCCACTTGCTCATTCTCACTCACTCATTCAGCACAACTCATTGTCACTATAGACACTCAAATCAAACAAAAAATAATAATAAATAGGCTTTTTGTATCTCTCTAATAGTCACTGTCTCGTGTCTCACAGCCATAGTCCCCTTCGTTCTGCCCTACTATTACAGTCTCGTCTCACTGTCACTGTTTCCCTCTTGCTCTCTCTTACTGCTACTATCTCATTCATTCCTTCATTCATTCAATTATTCATTCATTCATTCCCAGTGCTGCTATCTCTTCTCAGTGGTACTACATATCTCCTCTTCATCAACACAGTAAAAAAGGCTCTGAGCACTATGGGACTTACCATCTGAGGTCATCAGTCCCCTAGAACTTAAACTACTTAAACCTCACTAACCTAAGGACATCACACACACCCAGGCCCGAGGCAGGATTCGAACCTGCGGCCGTAGCAGTCGCACGGTACCGGACTGAAGTGCCTAGAACCGCTCGGCCACTGTGGCCGGCGACATATTCAAAGACTATGTCACTCATTATTATTGGCTCTCACTCACTTCCACTTTCTCCTTCTCTTTATTCCTCTCCCATTCACACTGTTTCGATGATGATGATAATGATGCTTGGTTTGTGGGGCGCTCAACTGCGCGGTTATCAGCGCCCGTACAAATTCCCAACCTGTTCTCAGCCCAATCTCGCCACTTTTCATGAATGATGAGGACAACACAAACACCCAGTCATCTCGAGGCACGTGAAAATCCCTGACCCCGCCGGGAATCGAACCCGGGATCCCGTGCTCGACACACTGTTTCCTTCACTCTTTTCCTAACAATGTTCTGTCACTGTTACTTTCTAACACTGCATTCTTTTCACATTTGTCAGACATCAGCAAAAACACCCTGTGAGTGCGTGAGCATTACTAGAGTAATTCACTGAGGTTAGGGGTGAACCCTTATTCTATGACAGAGAACATCGATGTTTAGCTGTAAAATTGCTTCAATTGTCACATTGATTGTGACATGACAATTTCAGGACAGTTGTCAATATAACGCATTACGTCCTGTTTAGCAGAAATAACACTAATCTCAACAATATCAAATTTAAATAGAAGGCCCTCTACAAGATTTTTCTTACTTCTAGGCAGTGAAGTTGACCAATATGACGACAAATCATCCGATTCCGGTTCTATTTACGGTACTGTTTAGGATGACAATCAAGTGTACGGAGCATGGTTAGTTTTTGTGACAAGATGAGCAAAGGATTACTTAAGGTTGCTCGAGTTCACAGTGGATGCAAGCTGGTGATCCAAAAATTTTACACCTCTCCGAACGGCATTTACCTAATACCCTCAGACTTCAAGAAGAATGTAATAATTCCAATCCCAAAGAAAGCAGGAGTTGACAGATGTGAAACTTACCGCACTATCAGTTTAATAAGCCACGGCTGCAAAATACTAACAGGAATTCTATACATACGAATGGAAAAACTGATAGAAGCCAACCTCGGAGAAGATCAGTTTGGAGTCTGTAGAAATGTTGGAACACGCGAGGCAATACTGATTAAGGAAAGGCAAACCTACGTCTCTAGCATTTGTAGACTTAGAGAAAGCTTTTGACAATGTCGACTGGAATACTCTTTCAAATTCTGAAGGCGGCAGGGGTAAAATACAGGGAGCGAAAGCCTATTTACAAGTTGTACAGAAACTAGATGACAGTTATAAGAGTCGAGGGACATGAAAGGGAAGCAGCGGTTGGGAAGGGAGTGAGACAGAGTTGTAACCTATCCCCGAAGTTATTCAATCTATATACTGAGCAAGCCATAAAGGAAACAAAAGAAAAGTTCGGAGTAGGTATTAAAATCCATGGAGAACAAATAAAAACCTTGAGGTTCGGCGATGACATTGTAATTCGTCAGCAAAGGACGTGGAAGAGCAGCTGAACGAAATGGACAGTGTCTTGAAAGGAGGATATAAGATGAACATCAACAAAAGCGAAACAAGGAGGATAATGGAATGTAGTCGAATTAAGTCGGGTGATGCTGAGGGAATTAGATTAGGAAATGAGACACTTAAAGTAGTAAAGGAGTTTTGCTATTTGGGGAGCAAAATAACTGATGATGGTCGAAGTAGAGAGGATATAAAATGTAGACTGGCAATGGCAAGGAAAGCGTTTCTGAAGAAGAGAAATTTGTTAACATCGAGTATAGATTTAAGTGTCAGGAAGTCGTTTCTGAAAGTATTTGTATGGATTGTAGCCATGTATGGAAGTGAAACGTGGACGATAAATAGTTTAGACAAGAAGAGAATAGAAGCTTCCGAAATGTGGTGCTACAGAAGAATGCTAAAGATTAGATGGGTAGATCACATAACTAATGAGGAGATATTGAATAGAATTGGAGAGAAGAGAAATTTGTGGCACAACTCGACTAGAAGATGGGATAGGTTGGTAGGACATATTCTGAGGTATCAGGGGATCACCAATTTAGCATTGGAGGGCAGCGTGGAGGGTAAAAATGGTAGAGGGAGACCAAGAGATGAATACACTAAACAGATTCAGAAGGATGTACGTTGCAGTAGGTACTGGGAGATGAAGAAGCTTGCACAGGATAGAGTAGCATGGAGAGCTGCATCAAACCAGTCTCTGGACTGAAGACCACAACAACAGGCGAGAAAACATGCACTCATCCCTACTCTGGAAAATATGACGATATACACGTGCACAGATGGAGCAGCATGTATGATTCAACCCTCTCTCAGTTTTCGCAAGAACAACTAACTACGTGGCTGTTTCGTTTCTCCGCTAGTGGAGCTTAACGACTCCTCAGCTAATTTCTAGCTGAATGTCAGCCAAAGTGTTCACAGTGATCACACAAAAATATCTCTTTCGTCGTCATACAGAGCGTGATGCGCCCTGTTCTATACTTGATGCTGGTTCAGAGCAGAGTCTCCGAAGCTTTCGGTGTTGTGTCTTTCGTAACAAACTGTCCCCCACCTGTGTCCTTTCGTGTTTCACGTCACGGCTTTTTCAGACCAATGGGAGCGTTCCTTTCATCTTGTAGAAACTACCCTTGCCAATCGCAAAGGGCCTACTTTTAAACTGCGTTCGCAACATCGGCCCTTTTTCTCCTTCGAAATTTATTTCAGGCAATCGGACATTTTGTGCCCACTCCTGATGCCTAAAAGTTACACGCATACATCAAAAGCTTACCACGGGCCTTTCATGTGATCAACTGCGTTGCTGCCTACTCACCTCGCTGTATTGCCCGGCGCATTCCTTGTCTCTCTCGCTGCCGGTCACCAACCCCTGTTACAATCCGTCCGTTGTATGTGGGCCGTGATGGCGCAACTTGCGTCTGCCCCCAAACTAAAACGTTTCTCCCAGCAGCTTTTTTCACCTTTTGCTCATTGTCATGCAGGATTGGTGTATTAATACCGTCGAATCGCGTGTGTTCCCTTTGCATTACATAGTGTACATTTTGATAGGCAAATCTGCTAACTATCGCCGAAGTATGTCAGGTTTCATGTTCTTCTACTTGTTACGGCGTGTAAAATCTCATGTAAGGTGCGAAATTAACATTCATTCAAGCTGCCACCTTACAACATTGTCTCCTTCGCTCTTTGTACACCACTACCACTGTCTACTATCTTGCAGTATTTATTACTTTTCACTCTCTTTCCCACTGCCACTGTCTCCTTTCTCAGCATAAAAATGTGTGAATCTGAATGCCAAAATGTTTAGGAAAATGGTGAGCAAGGTATATTGAGTCGGTTGGTACCCCACGTTTCAGTCATTTTTTTAAACAGGACCATATTAAAATTCTTTGTGCTCTGACAGGAACATATCCCCGCTGGTTCCCTTTTTTTCCTTGCTACATCTGGGCATGTCGCTCATATGAAAAGAACTTTATGAGTCAGGAAAATTTTGATAGTTTACTTATGTGAAATTGAAAAACGGAGGAACTATTTTTGCACCACAGACCGGATTTTAAGTGCAGAAAAGCTTTTCATGTACTTCAGTACCCTTCCGATAATAACGGAGACACTTTCCAGCGTATTTCTCCTCCTACGTCACCTTATAAACAACGTTTTCACCCCATATTGGTTATTACGTGCGTGTCTTACATTTACAAGTAGGGTAACTTTGAACCTCTGTGTCTTGGGAACGGATAAAGATATACAGAAAATTTGAAAGACTATTCGAGGTCGAGATCTTAGGAATACATCGTAAAAACTTCAACCATTTTCTGTCCATAGCCGTGTGCGAATCTGCGGCTTGGCTTTGATACCTAGAAACCCTGCTTTTTGGATTCTCTCAGGAACCGCCCATGAGCTAAATGGTGCCTTCATAAACCCCTAAGCCACAACGTTGACCAGATGAAAAGCAAAATGAACCAACCGACTTGTTGCATTTGCCTAAGTAGGAGGAAGTGTGTATTATTCAAACTTTGTGTCTATACTGGAGGATAGTTACAGTAAGACGATACTTCTGTCAGGTATATAAATGGTCGCTAGCCCAAGGGCTATCCAAAATCTTCAACCCTACCTTTGTATCGCCAGTAAGACGCGAGGCATGAGACCTGGAATAATCCCGTTTTTATGGGGGGCGATTTGGAACATACTAGGTAGCGCATATTGTCGAATGTGTATCGATTTTGTGCTAACTAGGTATCCCGGTGCGATACCCCTTAGAGATTCGGCTGTACCGCAACACATTCAGCCTTCTCGGGACTGTCTCGCCGTCGACCACGGCAGGTGTGCGGTCAGCGCGGTGGATTGCCAAGTGAAGAGGTCCGGGTTCGATTCCCGGCTGAGTCGTGATTTTTCTCCGTTCAGGGACTGGATGTTGTGTTGTCGTTATGTTCGTATCGTCATCATTGACATTCCACTAATGAGATGGCTTGATCGGCATATTCCGACAGCCAATAAATTAAGAAAGAGATAGCGCCCGTAATAAACACTAGAAGAGTGGTTCCCAAACTTTCTGGGACCATTGCATCGCAGTGCAGTAAGTATTACAACACTGGCGTCTAACTAAGCATAAGAACGAAAAAGAATTTTCTTTGAACATTTTTATTTTCAAAATGACGAAAGGAAAATAATATTTAATTTTTGTAGGTGTTCTATTAAACTACGAATTAATGAGTCAATGAGATAATTTGTAAGGCTTATTTCCAACAACCGTTTTTTAGAATGGTGAAGAAATTCAAAGTAAATCATGATCGCTACTTACAAATCCTCCTCAGCAAATAAGCCTAACTATCAACAATCAAGGGCAGACCCTTCTTGAAAGACCTGTTTCCTTTGCATCGCTCCTCTTTCCAATGACACTTGTTTCACCCACACCCTGCATCCCCATTTACAGTAAACTAAACCAAATTGAAATGTGTGCACTATTTATGTTACTGAACGGTTTACCCGGTTCATGGCACCCAACCTCAGTTGCTGGTTGCTCTGTAAATGACGTCTAGAGGCTACAAAAATCTGATTTTGAGTATTTCATATAATTATTGATTGACTTTAAAAATTCAATATGTTACCGTAATCTACTAATTAACTTATAAATCTTAAGTATTACAGCAAGGAACTGTGTGTATGTCTGAGGCAGCGTAGCTCTGTGCGCAAATACCCAGACTGGATGGATACATCCAGTATTTGAGAATTGGAGTTCTTAATGGCTTGCAACAAACTAAACACACAATTTCAAAGCTTGACGAAACTTTTTTCTCGCTGACATCCCCACAAAATAACGCTAAGAAAAGTGTTTATTCACTTACTACAATTTCTCCACTGACAAAGTAAAATTGCCGCATCAGGCATGACATTTTAATACACTACTTCTTTGCTATTAATTTGATTCGTAACACATTTTGCAGACAGTGTCCACATATAGCACTGAATGTGCTTCCAAAATTATATTATTATATGACACATAGTTCAAAATATATGTTATAAACATTGAGATGTGTGAAAAGGTAGCTTTTGATTAAAATGAAATGGATATTACCCAGATTCCTTATGCAGTGTTTGCTAATGACAGCATTTAGCGACTTCTGACCAACTACAAAACAAAATTATCACACTTTTCTAACCTTTTTCCCGATTGCGTGCAATATTAAATCATTTGTAAAGTGATCAGAGGGTCGAAGCTGTGTAATACACGAAGGTTTGATTCTTTAAGGAATCGGGGCTTACTGATTCATAATATTTTAAGTCACCTACTTCTAAAGTGATAGAAACTGGAAGACTTCAGGCTATAATGCTTTGCGCCTGACTGTTGCCACTAATGATGATGATGATGATGATGATGATGATGATAATAACAATAACAACAATAATAATAATACTGGGTAGGCTATATGACAGTGCAGTAGCCATTACATTGTTATTACTGTATTCTTATGTCAGTTACTTCGCTTATTGTTTTGAAGTGAATAATGAAGCACTTCCTGGTCTATTGCTAGTACTACCTACAACTCGCAAAGTCTTTTTCATGACATATTTAAGCATGTGCGGTGTACAGGGTGTCCCAAAAAACGCCGACTAACTTTAGGGACAGATTCCTTATAAGAAATAAGCAAAAAATGTCAAGAAACGCCGGCCGGGGTGCCGAGCGGTTCTAGGCGCTACAGTCTGGAACCGCACGACCGCTACGGTCGCAGGTTCGAATCCTGCCTCAGGCATGGATGTGTGTGATGTCCTTAGGTTAGTTAGGTTTAAGTAGTTCTAAGTTCTAGAGGACTGATGACCTTAGAAGTTAAGTCCCATAGTGCTCAGAGCCATTTTTTTGTCAAGCAAACATAGGATCTAAAATGCATATTTTAAGACCTATGGGCATTTCGTCATCTTCGCTTATCTGAAATATATCACTTCTACTGAAGAAAGTGCTCATAGCTCTTAAGGAATCCATTTTAGAGCCCATGCTTATACAACATTTTTTTCTTGTTTTGGTCCATACTACCTCCTCCAAAAATGAGAAAAGTAAAATGGTACGTTCATCAGCCCCCACGGCCTGATACACTCACCAATAAGTAAGCAACAGTGATTTCACTTTCTTACAGGATCTCACTTAAGACAAAATGAAATAACTTTTCAAATGACATCTTGGGTTGTCGGGTGTTCTGCCGGATATCAGCGTCGTACTTGCACGATATTTCGGTCACGTAGCTCGAGACCTTCATCAGGTGCAACCTGAGACTGCTCCTCGAGTGGACCTGGTCCAGTATTTATGCCTATGTTTCAATGTTTCAAATGTTTGGATTTAAATACAATTCGTTGTGCTATCGCTTCTGTGATGTGTCCTCCCGACGACAAACCTTTAATTCATGCACTGCGTACTGTTAAGTAGATTCATTTAACTTCATCATTTTCGTAGTTGCTCACTGCTGCACGATGAAGGGTGCATTACAGTACAAACGATCCGTGTAGTGGGTAGACTACATGAGGAAGGTGTTGTTCATACTTTGTTTCAAATCTCAAGTCTCCACTTTATTTTGCCATTCGCTAATAATTGTGCTTGAAGAAAAAATGTAATTATTGGTAACATACAATTAATGTTACTGTCTTCAAAATTGTGATAAAAGTAATTATCTTTTGGATATAACTTAGTTTCATGACCGAAACACAGTTGAACCCTGTCTGTGTTAATCCCTCAGAAAAATTTCTTTTATCTCTCAGGGAGTGATTACCCATAACATGGCAACCATTACTTAGAGACTCTACATGCACTGCTTGTAAACATCAGTATATCTAAGTCAAAAACGAATTACGTACATTGGTTGCGAGTGGTCATTGATTTAAATCAATGGGGAAAGTTGAAATTTTGTGCCAGACTGGGGTTCGAATCTGCATCTCCTGCTTACCAAACAGATGCACTTATCACTGCGTCATCTGGACACAATGGTCTTTGCAACTACATGGGCACCTTAGCGCGCCTCCCGTGAGACCCAGATTCTAAATTTATCCACATACTACTAATATAATGCACCTTGCCCATTATCCTCATTACTCGCGGCTTTTCGCTCATTCCTGTAAGAGTTGGAGCCTGGTGTGTGTCTGCACTGAAGAGATCACTGGCTGTCCTCGCATTAATCATATATCTGTTCGTGTTTGTGTGTGTGTGTGTGTGTGTGTGTGTCTGTAAAATACTGGACGTTCTTTTTAACTGAAGACATTGAAATTTCTCCAAAACTACACAACAGATCAAAGAAAGTTATAATTCCAATTTGCTTGTCTGGGAGGGGGACATCCAATGATCTCATCCCAACCCCTGTGTAGGTGGTGAGGGCAACCTATAAATTTTTAATGGGAACCACCATTGAAATATGGCAAAATCTACATACGTTTTCTAGTAGTGGGACAAACCGATTCTGGCGACATTTTTATATCGAACTGATATCAAATTAATTAATCCAATCAATCAATTGATGAACTAATTAACCCCATCTCTTAATGACATCATGGGTTATCCCCTCAGGGTACTCCCAGCACTCTCCCACCTTCCCTCCCTCTGTCCCTCCATGACGTAATCCAAGATGGCGGCCTGGGAAAAAAATGGCGGAAATTCGCTCAGTCTGTGTCAAGGTGCTGGACTGGGAGGGTGTCAAAATGGTAGGCTAATATAGCATGCAAAAGGCAATTTTAAACAATTTAAGAATATTGGTTACTTATTTCTGAAATCGCAATACATCTCGAAATGAACACTGGTGTTTAAACAAATGCAGGAAGTACTTAGTGCAGCTCTGCAGCCACCATGCGCCGATGCTGTGAGCCTGGCGCACAACTCCGATGGATGGAGTGTGCGCAAGAATGTTTAGTGATCTGAGGCAGTGTAGTTATGTGGTTCCTTTCACTATTGGAATAAAAAAGAAGTACCGCAATTGATTAACATCGTCTGAATTGATTAATTGCCAGCATCAATGTCGCTGTGTATTGAGATTTCAGAAATAAGTAATCAATAATCTTAAACAATTTGTTCAAACAATGCTTTATGCATGCTATATTAGCCTACTGTCATGAGGTCCTCCCAGTCCAGCAGCTTGACACAGACAGAGCGAATTTCCCGCGATTTTCCCCAGGCCGCCATCTTGCATTATGTCATGGGAGGGGAATTAGAGGGAGAGTGAAGGGGACAGGTTGGAAGTACCCTGTGCTGGCAGGGTAACTTCCTTGACATCATCAGGGTGTGTGGGAGGGTAATTAATTGATCTACTAATTAATTTGTATAATTAATTTTATATCAATTTGATATCAAAATTTCGCCAGAACTGGTTTTGTCCCACTACTTTCTGTCTGATGCATTTCTTCGTTTTCCACAGTTGGCGCTGTAACAGGAGGATTAGAAATGGGTACAGAATAGTAAGTTAAGACATGCTAAGCAATGGCCCTTGAAAATCCAGTGGTATGTGGAACCTCACCTCCAAGCAGTACAAATATGACAGGGCAGTATTTCATAACTGCTAACTGAAAACCGTTTTGCAACGTTGTATTGCTCAGACATATCAAACAGGAGGCTACTCAGTGCACCACCATGGCCATGTAGCAAACTACGATGTTTCATAATGGGCAGAACAGTACGACCAGAGCTCATGTATCATGCAGATGTAGAACAAATAGGGGCTCTAAGCATTACAATACTTGCACAGTGTTTACTGGTTTACTGCCTGCACACTTTCCTATCGTTTGGAGAATACAATGCAAGTGGACGATGAATGTTGCAACCACAGAAGAAAAATTTGAAATGATTCTGATTTATGGAGAATGTAGGAGAAATGTTGAGGCTGGTATAGCTTTGTATGCCAAGCGTTTTTCAGAGAGAG
This sequence comes from Schistocerca americana, assembly GCF_021461395.2. Lineage (NCBI taxonomy): Eukaryota > Metazoa > Arthropoda > Insecta > Orthoptera > Acrididae > Schistocerca > Schistocerca americana. Next base: position 515,322,147 of record NC_060121.1, on the reverse strand, counting down.
CTCTCTCTCTTTCGTTCTATTACAAGGTAGTGAACGCCTCTATGTCTGGTGGTATCATATACAGGGTGGTCCACTGATCGTGACCGGGCGAAATACCTCACGAAATAAGCGTCAAACGAAAAAACTACAAAGAACGAAACTTGTCTAGCTTGAAGGGGGAAACCAGATGGCTCTATGGTTGGCCCGCTAGATGGTGCTGCCATAGGTCAAACGGATATCAACTGCGTTTTTTTAAAAATAGGAACCTCCATTTTTTTCTTACATATTCGTGTAGTACGTAAAGAAGTATGAATGTTTAAGCTGAACCACTTTTTTCGCTTTGTGATAGATGGCGCTGTAATAGTCACAAACATATGGCTCACAATTTTAGACGAACAGTTGGTAACAGGTAGGTTTTTTAAATTAGAATACAGAACGTGGGTAAGTTTGAATACTTTATTTCGGTTCTTTCAATGTGATACATGTACCTTTGTAAACTCATCATTTCTGAGAACGCTTGCTATTACAGCGTGATTACCTGTAAATACCACATTAATGCAATAAATGCTCAAAATGATGTCCGTCAACCTCAATGCCTTTGGCAATACGTGTAACGACGTTTCTCTCAACAGCGAGTAGTTCGCCTTCCGTAATGTTAGCACATGCATTGACAATGCGCAAACGCATGTTCTCAGGCGTTGACGGTGGATCTCGATAGCAAATATCTTCAATTTTCCCCACAGAAAGAAATCCGGGGACGTCGGATCCGGTGAACGTGTGCTTCGACGAGCAGTCCACCTGTCATTAAATATGCTATTCAATACCGCTTCAACCGCACGCGAGCTATGTGCCGGACATCCATCATGTTGGAAGTACATCGCCATTCTGTCATGCAGTGTAACATCTTGTAGTAACATAGGTAGAACATTACGTAGGAAATCACAATACATTGCACCATTTAGATTGCCATCGATAAAATGGGGGCCAATTATCCTTCCTCCCATAATGCCGCACCATACATTAACCCGCCAAGGCCGCTGATGTGCCACCTGTCGCAGCCATCGTGGATTTTCCGTTGCCCAATAGTGCATATTATACCGGTTTACGTTACCGCTGTTGGTGTATGACGCTTCGTCGCTAAATAGAACGCGTGCAAAAAATCTGTCATCGTCCCGTAATTTCTCTTGTGCCCAGTGGAAGAACTGTACAAGACATTGAAAGTCGTCGCCATGCAATTCCTGGTGCATAGAAATGTGGTACGGGTGCAATCGATGTTGATGTAGCATTCTCAACACCGACGTTTTTGAGATTCCCGATTCGCGCCCAATTTGTCTGCTACTGATGTGCGGATTAGCCGCAACAAAATGGTTCAAATGGCTCTGAACACTATGGGACTTAACATCTATGGTCATCAGTCCCCTAGAACTTAGAACTACTTAAACCTAACTAACCTAAGGACATCACACAACACCCAGTCATCACGAGGCAGAGAAAATTCCTGACCCCGCCAGGAATCCAACCCGGGAACCCGGGCGCGGGAAGCAAGAACGCTACCGCACGACCACGAGCTGCGGACTAGCCGCAACAGCAGCTAAAACACCTACTTGGGCATCATCATTTGTTGCAGGTCGTGGTTGACGTTTCACATGTGGCTAAACACTTCCTGTTTCCTTAAATAACGTAACTATCGAGCGAATGGTCCGGACACTTGGATCATGTCGTCCAGGATACCGTGCAGCATACATAACACACGCCCGTTGGGCATTTTGATCACAATAGCCATACATCAACACTATATCGACCTGTTCCGCAATTGGTAAACGGGCTAAAATTGTGAGCCAAATGTTTGTGACTATTACAGCGCCATCTATCACAAAGCGAAAAAAGTGGTCCAACTATAACATTCATATTTCTTTACGCACTACACGAATATGTAATAAAAAATGGGGGTTCCTATTTTAAAAAAGGCAGTTGATATCCGTTTGACCTATGGCAGCGCCATCTAGCGGGCCAACCATAGCGCCATCTGGTTTCCCCCTTCAAGCTAGACGAGTTTCGTTCCTTTAGTTTTTTCGTTTGATGCTTATTTCGTGAGATATTTGGCTCGGTCACTACCCAAGGACCACCCTGTATACTAGTATAAGGAAACGCAGCAAATGTGTTACGGGAGAAACGAATTAAATAGCTGTATTAATGACAGTGCACCACAACCAACAGATAAGCACCTGGCAATTACACTGTGATTCAGATATGTCTGTAGGCAATATTGCCACAATACTGCATCCTCATAAGAATCATTTATAGCATGTGTCACTGCACCAGGATCTTTATGGCACAGATTTCCATAACTGGGTAGTGTTTTGTGAATGGGTATATATTTTTAATATTTGTGGTAAAGTCTTAGGGGACCAAACTGCTAAGGTCATCTGTCCTTAAGCGTACAGGGGAGCCGCACAGACCGTGACAAGGCACCTCAAGACCGTGCGGCTACCCTGCGCGGCTGAATGGGCATATTAACAGCTGCAAACGATACCAACGTTCTTTCCCGAGAAACTATTTCCCGACGAGTCTACGTTCACAAACATGGTAGCGTTAACTGGCATAACGTGTATACTGGAGTCTAGACTATCCACACTGGTTACGGCAAGTTGACCACCAACGTCCTGCATAGTACTGGTAGTTGCTGTTCCAAAAACGTCCGATATTTGCGTCCACTCAACGTGCCGTCGATAAAATAAAGACCAGTGAGTTTGTTCCCCATGATGCCACACCATACGTTAATCAACCAAGGACGTTGATGTTTAAATTAACACCTTATACAGGGTGTTACAAAAAGGTACGGCCAAACTTTCAGAAAAAACATTCCTCACACACAAATAAAGAAAAGATGTTATGTGGACATGTGTCCGGAAATGCTTAGTTTCCATGCTAGAGCTCATTTCAGTTTCTTCAGTATATACTGTACTTCCTCGTTTCGCCGCCAGTTGGCCCAATTGAAGGAAGGTAATGTTGACTTCGGTGCTTGTGTTGACATGCGGCTCATTGCTCTACAGTACTAGCATCAAGCACATCAGTACGTAGCATCAACAGGTTAGTGTTCATCACGAACGTGGTTTTGCAGTCAGTGCAATGTTTACAAATGCGGAGTTGGCAGATGCCCATTTGATGTATGGATTAGCAGTAGCCGTGGCGCGGTACGTTTGTATCGAGACAGATTTCCTGAACGAAGGTGTCCCGACAGGAAGACGTTCGAAGCAATTGATCGGCGTCTTAGGGAGCACGGAACATTCCAGCCTATGACTCGCGACTGGGGAAGACCTAGAACGACGAGGACACCTGCAATGGACGAGGCAATTCTTCGTGCAGTTGACGATAACCCTAATGTCAGCGTCAGAGAAGTTGCTGCTGTACAAGGTAACGCTGACCACGTCACTGTATGGAAAGTGCTACGGGAGAACCAGTTGTTTCCGTACCATGTACACCGTGTGGTACACTTCTGCGAATGGTTCATCCAACAATGTGTCGATCCTTATTTCAGTGCAAATGTTCTCTTTACGGATGAGGCTTCATTCCAACGTGATCAAATTGTCAACTTTTCACAATCAACATGTGTGGGCTGACGAGAATCCGCACGTAATTGTGCAATCACGTCATCAACACAGATTTTCTGTGAACGTTTGGGCAGGCATTGTTGGTGATGTCTTGATTGGGCCCCACGTTCTTCCACCTACGCTCAATGCAGCACGTTATCATGACTTCATACGGGATACTCTACCTGTGCTGCTAGAACATGTGATTCATGCACGATGGAGGTCCTGCACATTTCAGCCGAAGTGTTCGTACGCTTCTCAACAACAGATTCGGTGACCGACGGATTGGTAGAGGCGGACCAATTCCATGGCCTCCACGCTCTCCTGACCTCAACCCTCTTGATTTTCATTTATGGGGTCATTTGAAAGCTCTTGTCTACGCAATCCCGGTACCAAATGTAGAGACTCTTCGTATTGTGGACTGCTGTGATACAATACGCCATTCTCCAGGGCTGCATCAGCGCATCAGGGATTCCATGCGACGGAAGGTGGATGCATGTATCCTCTCTAATGGAGGACATTTTGAACATTTCCTGTAACAAAGTGTTTGAAGTCACGCTGGTACGTTCTGTTGCTGTGTGTTTCCATTCCATGATTAATGTGATTTGAAGAGAAGTAATAAAATGAGCTCTAACATAGAAAGTAAGCGTTTCGGAACACATGTCCACATAACATATTTTCTTTCTTTGTGTGTGAGTAATGTTTCCTGAAAGTTTGGCAGTACCTTTTTGTAACACCCTGTATATGTAACCATATTTACAGCAGGCTTACGGAAAGCTCCACACGGTACTGCAGCGCCAGCATCGCTCCAGGCAGCACCACGATCACTTTAACTATTTCCTACGCCAGTCAGGGGCTATCTAGAAAGAATTTGTGTATGCTCCTGCCGAGCCTGTACTTAACCAGTCACCCGGCGCACAGCCAACCAGTTGTTCCATGAGCTCTGACACATTCCTGGGCACCAGTCTTCTTCAAAAGCAGCCTTGAAGGGCTCCGCCTGCAGTACGCTCCCGAGTCGCCATGCCGCCGCACCGAGCGATCACTTTCTGCCACCAATCACAACTGTGTGAGTCTAGCTTCCACTCTATGAGCCACTACGCCGATTCCGTGCAGCCACTGCTCACCCGCTGACCACGGTGTCGCTGGACGCCGCTCAGCCGTCACCAGGTGCAGCCATTGCTTAGCACTGACCACTGCCTCATGGGACATTGATGGGCGCTGTGAGACATTTCCTGTTTCACTGATCGAACCCAGACTCTCTGTGAATATCCTGTGGTGGATACACTGCTAACCTTACTTCCTATTGTGAAACATTGACTCTTATTTTCTTGTTTTTCTCATTCCATGTTCAGTGACATAATAAAGCACTGTTCATCACAGCGGGTGCATATATGTATATGTGTCGTTCCCCTTTTAGTCACAGACGTAAAACCGGCATTCGTGCTATACACTGCACTTAGCCGCAACATTCATGCGCCATTCACGACACATTTTCAATTCGGTCAACCATTCCGTAACTTTTGACCACGTAATTCATAATCATTCTCAATCGCTGATGCTTCCCCATAATAAGGCTAATTTTAACTAATTGTATGTTACATAAACTACACTTAATGACCTGCAAATGTTTTCGACTTCATACACTGAAGAGCCAAAGTAACCGGTACACCTGCCTAATATTGTGTAGGGCACCCGCGAGCCCCAGAAGTGCAACACGACGTGGCATGGACTCGACTAATGTCTGAAGTAGTACTGGCAGGAACTGACACCATGAATCCTGTTGGGCTGTCCAAAATCCGCAAGAGTACGAGAGGGTGAAGATATCTTCTGAACAGCACGTCGCAAGCCATACCAGATATGCCAACAATGTTCATGTCTGGGGACTCTGGTGGCCAGCGGAAGTATATAAACTTAAAAGAGTGTTTCTGGAGCCACTGTGTAGCGATTTTGGACATGTGGGGTGTCGCATTGTCCTGCTGGAATTGTCCAAGTCTGTCGGAATTCACAATGGACATGAATGAATGAATGCAGATCAGACAGGATGCTTACGTACGTGTCACCTGTCTTAATAGTATCTGGGCGTATCAGGGATCCCATATCGCTCCAACTGCACACGCTCAACACCATTACAGAGTCTCCACCAGCTTGAACAGTCTCCTGCTGACATGCAGGGCCCATGAATTCATGAGGTTGCTCCATACTCGTACACGTCCATCCGATCGATACAATTTGAAACGTGACTCGTCCGACCAGGCAACATGTTTCCAGTCATCAACAGTCCAATGTCAGTGTTGATGGGCCCAGGCGATGTGTAAAGCATTGTGTCGTACAGTCATCAAGGGTATACGAGTGAGCCTTCGGCTCCGAAAGCCCGTATCGATGATATTTCGGTGAATGGTTCGCACGCTGACACTTGTTGATGCCCCAGCACTGAAATCTGCAGCAATTTGCGGAAGGGTTGCACTTATTTCACATTGAACAGTTCTCTTCAGTCGTCGTTCCCGTTCTTGCAGGATGTTTTTCCGGCCACAGCGATGTCGGAGATTTGATATTCACGGTACAGTTGTGAAATGGTCATCTGGGAAAATCCCCACTTCATCGCTACCTCGGAGATGCTGTGTGCCATAGCTCGTGCGCCGACTATAACACTACTTTCAAACTTACTTAAATCTTGATAACCTGCGATTGTAGCAGCAGTAACCGATCTAACAACTGCGCCAGACACTTGTTGTCTTATATTGGCGTTGCCGACCGCAGCGCCATATTCTGCCTGAATATATCTCTCTGTATTTGAATACACATGGCTATACCAGTTTCTTTGGCTCTTCAGTGTAGTTACAAATGCGTTAATGAAACATGCAGAGTGGAGTTTTAAAAAAGACATAGTGATGAGAGAAAATAAAAATATTCGTGAGTGAGAGTAATAAATACAAGGAAGAAAGTTATGTCGAGATATATGACAACCACGGCAGAAAAGTTAACTTTACAGAAATTAATTTCATGAGGCAACGTAATGAAATATTGTCGTTAGGTATTAAAGTCTGCGCATGGAAGTATAATTAATCTGATTTATAATATTTGACTATTACTAGCACCATCATATGGCTAATTTGAACAGAAGCTACGCGAACTCAGTGAAGTTAAAGCAGAAACATGATAGAATACACTGAATTATACAATTCGGAAATTTAAATTTCTCCCAGAGGATGTGATAAACGTAGGCTCTGAAGTGTATTAAAGTGTATACGTTAAGAGCTATGAGCACTTGCTCAGTAGAAGAGATGTTTCACAGTAGTGAAGATGAACAAGTACCTCTAGCTCTTAGGGTATGCATTTTAGAGGCCATGTTTACTGGACGTTTTTGTCTTGTTGTAGTCCATACTACCTCCCCCCAAAGTATGGAAAACAAAGAGCTTACAGTAGAAGAGGTCCATAGTCAGAGGTGTAAGAAAGATTTTCGCATATACCTTTCGACTTAGTCGTTTCCAACCAGAGTCCGTTGCCTCAAATTGATAATTTTACACTTCATCATCATCCCTGAAAGAATTTAACCTCATAGTATTACCCTCTACATTTTTATAATGTCTTTTAATCTTTTTTAAGATTTATGTATGTTTTTTTACGTTTTCGAGAGGCAGGTTGGCGGAATATTTTAATTTTAAATATAGCATTTACTGCTTCCCCCCCCCCCCCCCGGATTATTTATCAGAAAAACATGTTCCGACGTTTTTAATTTATTGAGACGTTTAGTTTCCTATGCCACCCTTTGACATCGTTCGTGGTTCTGTGAAGAAGGAGATGTTGTTCCACTTTCTGGACCTAAACGGGCCAGTCTGGCCGACCGACCGCCCCGTCATCTGCCAATGGCGTCATCGTATGCTTTGTGGAGGTCAAACTAAGACCGCTATTTTCGGTGACCACCCAAACATCTTAGTTTTCAATCCGGAAAAAGTTTTGTATGTATTTTAATTTTTTTCTAGGACCAAATAAAATAAAACAGGAAACACCTTCATCTGCTCTTTTTGCTTACTATTTCGACGTATATGATGGACAGTTGTTTGAATTGTTTCGAACAACTATTATATGTTCCGGCCGTAAGAACAGTTAAATTTTCAGATAGGATTGTTTTGTCCGGAACAAAAAAAATGGCTCTGAGCACTATGGGACTTAACTTCTAAGGTCATCAGTCCCCTAGAACTTAGAACTACTTAAACCTAACTAACCTAAGGACATCACACACATCCATGCCCGAGGCAGGATTCGAACCTGCGACCGTAGCGGTCGTGCGATTCCAGACTGTAGCGCCTAGAACCGCTCGTCCACCCTGGCCGGCTGTCCGGAACAGATCCAGCGTTAGTTGAGTATACGAACTGTATCGTCCGAATAGCTCCTCGTCTTGTTCCACACAATCCAGTCTTGGAGTTATAATTTGGCATATTAGCGACGAAATCAAAACCTTTATCTTACAAATCTTGAAATTCATCTTCAAAACTTTTAAAAACAGGCTTAAATCACAAGTTAGGAAAACTATGGTCGGAAATACCATAGTCCAAAAGCGACTGGTCGGAAGCACCACGGTACCTGTGGCACCTACAATAGGATCGGAAAGGCCACGTAGCCGGCTTGTAGGCTTACGTGTAGTCAGAGAGAAAAAATTACAGTAAATAAGTAACAAGTAATAGATATTCCTTCTTCCACTCTTCACATTAACCGAATTATGTATAGGCAACAAGATCTTGAACCTTGTGAAAGTAACAATGCGGTATACGAAATGGTGGTTATTAGCTGTCTAGAATTTATTATTAGAGCTTCCCAACGGTTTAATGCCAGCAGGGCTTTGATTCTGTTATGTCAAGTGGCTTCCAAATGTGGTGTATGTGTTTCCACTTTGCAGTGGTTTAGATGTTCAGAGTATCTCATTTTAGACTTGGCGCTTGTCTTTCACAGGTAGTCATTGCAGCTTAACTGACGTATTTGTGTGAAACTTCAAATTAATACAGCAAAACGGAGTGTTTGTACCTTGCTTCTAGAGGTCACCAACAACCATTTCGAGTACGTAAACACAACGTTTCTCCTTCATCTCGTACTTTCTTGAAACTTGTATGATTATTCCGATAACTGAGGACAGATTGTACTCTATTCGCCACTTTCTTTTCGAGAGAGGCTTGGCTCATTCACATGCCTTCGGCATCTTTTTAATATCAGAAGTCACTGTACAACACTCTTCTCCAAGCACAGAGGCAACGTAGTATCCATCCCATCCTAGGAGGTTAAAACCTAACCTAGTGTATAGATAGAATAGATTCTACATTAACCTAACCTTTCTTCACCCCGCCCACAACTGACGAACGAGATCCGACGCAGTATGACCAAACAGTCGACCGATGTTATCGGACGACCTCTGGCGACGACTTCTAACAACTATAGTCGGTGCCACTGCGAACGCAGCCGTAGGCCTTAGGCCTGTTCTGACCGGCCGACTATTGCTTACAAGGCAATACGAACACCTGTGTAGAATCGTGGGATCAGCATGTGGTCAGTCTATCCAGTCGTTATTCCAGTAGATTGTGTATTCAAGCAGTACCTGATTTGGCCTCACAAGACAGAGTTGGCTCAGTTCCAGACCTCCCTGCCTCAGAAAAGTCCGAGCAGGTACCGGGAAGCGAACGCTGGTCCTTCCGCACCAAAGGCAATCACACTACTCATTCTGCTACTGAGGCGAACGGAATATAAAAATAAATAGCAGTATTAGGTTCTGGATTCGTTTTCATCGCAGCGGTGGTTAAATGCCTACCTACGTTATTCAGTATTTTTATTATGTCAATTTTGGAATGTGTGTGCATGCATAATTACAGCGTATGCTAATGTGAGGTTTGTACCAGTACAATATAAACAGATACTTCGTAAGTGTTTTGTGACTGTATCCGGGACGAAACGCGAGATTTTAACGCATCGAGAAAGCACAATTAAAATCCTTCGACCACTTTCGCGCATATCCAGATAACTGCCAGCGGCAAGCTCGGAATTTTGGTGCGCAATAATGGAAGACGAAGTTGGCAGCAATTGTGAGAACCGCTCGGAAGCCAGGCCCTGCATTGAGGAGGCCACTTGGCCGCGGGATTACAGAGAACAACGGGAATCCTTAATTAGGACCCTGGGCGTCCGGCATAAAGGCGGGCGCGCTCTGTCTGCTTCCCCTCCCCCTCCCCCCTCTTCACTTTTCCGGAATATATCCGGTCTGGCGCCTGCCGCAGAAGTGGGCTCGCGTCCGCTATCTAAGTTATAAGCAGTGCTACAGCCAAGACGGGAAATTGTAACCAGTCAGCTCTAGAGATTCTGTAGCTGTCTTTGGTGTTATTGTTATGTTCGTCCTGCAATATCGCCACTCGGCATTACTGCCGAAAACACTGTGATACGGACTGGTTGTAACAACCATACACTTCACGAAGGTGTTCCTGGCGGGCATGTGGGCTTCACGTATACGTCACGAATTTTCTCTCCACTAATCTTGAATGCCTCCTATTTGTTTAGTAGGCTAAACTCGGTACATAGCAGATGCAATATGAGCAAAATACCCTGAAAATAATCCCCTATTATACAAGATTTTGACCCAAGAACAATTACTAACGATATCTGACTTCCGTTTAATTGAAATATTCAGAAGTAGGAAATGCTTCCATCGCATAGAGGGAAAAGAAAAAAGCGAATATTTGAATGAATGTAGGGTTACGTTTACACCCTGTAACTTCCCAGCACGGTCTATATATATGTGACTGACATTCCTTATAGGCACATCACTTGCACTGAAGATATGCGGCCTCGCCTTATAAGCTTAATGCCTCCATTAATGAAGACTTCCGGGCTAAGAGGCCGTGGTCGAACAGTAGGAATTGTTCTCCTGACATTTCGTTGCCAACTGCGGGCAGCATCTTCGGAGGTGAGCCAACGACTGGCTGCTAGGCCGTGGAGCTCCTGTTCTCATAGAATGCATAGAGGGCGCCACTATTCGTCACGTGCTGTCGACAGTGAACAATCTCTGACTAACGTCATAACTCTTCATCGAAGGTAATCGATTGTCGCATCGTTAGTTCAAAGCCGACCGCCATATCTTATCTAGCTCGAAGCTTTCTTCTTTTCTGTTAAAATTATTGTGACGTTTATAAATCTCTAAGGCTTCTCTATACATACATGCATAATAATGCGATGTCTTAGTTCCACGATTGCCTCTCTAAATTGTATTTCATGATCTTCGAAAACATGTTCCCCTACAGCGGGCTTGTCGGTGTGTTTCAGACGATAGCTCTTTTTGTGTTCGGTTAGGCGGATATTAACACTTCTTTTCGTTGTTCTAGTACAAACCTTCCCACAACTACGCGGAATTTTATACACTCTAGGGGTTGCAAAAGGGCATCGTGGGTCTTTCGCCGATCTTAAGCATACGCTGACCTTCTTGTGAGTCTAAAGGTTGTTTCAACTCGAAACTTGACCAGAACTTTCCCAGTACGGTCCGTAATACTGTGGATAAATGGAAGAAAAACTTTCCCAGCCGACGATTGTTGTTGTTCTTGCCTGTTTTCGGACACTTTTTCTTCTGCGATGGAGTGCTCGATCTGTCTCATTATCAGCAAATCCATTTTTCTTAAAAGCTGTTCGCAAAAGATCAGTTCCTTTTGCAAATAAACTGGCTTCACATATTTTACTAGCTCTGTCGACCATTGTTTTAATGACAATTCTCTCCTACCTGGGATGAAGGTTCGTATCCTTATGGAGGTAACGAACGGTATGTGTATCTTTCCCATAAATGTTATGATCTAATGTCCCATCTGCCCGTTTAATTACTGAAACATCAAAAAATTAAGCTGTCCATTATTCTTTGTCTCCATAGTAAATTGTATCTTTGGATTAATGCTATTTAAATGCATCAAGAAACCATTCAGTTTCTTTTCACTGTAATGCCGTATCACAAAAGTGTCATCCACATACCGACACCATTCAAATGACTTTTATTGGCTGACTGCAGCACCTGCTGTTTAAAAAATTCCATAGAAAGATTAGCAACAGCTGGATGTAGAGGGCTCCCCATTGCCACTCCTTCAATTTGTTCATACAACTCAGTATTATAATGAAAATAAGTCGTGGATAAGCAATGTCTAAACAAAGCTACTATATGAGTGGGAATCATGAGAAAGAGCTTCGTTAATGGGGATAATGGTGAACATGGATACCACATCAAAACTGACAATGATATCGCTTAGGCTGACAGTAAACTCCTTCAGTTTTTCGATTAAGTTCATAGAATTTTTAATATGATGATCAGTTTATTGTGATATACGGTTGTAACAAGGAGGCGGGATGTCCAGCAAACTCTTGAGTAGGGGATCCAATAGCACTCACTACCAGTCTCAGTGGGACATCAGGCTCAGAGGAACCTTAGATAGCCCATATAATCTAGGAGGGTAAGCTTTCGTTTTGCAAAGATAATTTTTATCCTCGTTAAGAGTGGAAGACATTTTTATTACTCGATTGGTACCTGTTGACACTTTCGTTGTAGGATCCCTTTTCAACTTTTTGTAGGTCGTCACTGATATTCTTGTGGTAGTCTTCACTCTTCAGCACAATGGTAGCATTACCTTATCAGCAGTAAGTACAATAATATTCTTGTCTGCAATAATCTCCCGTAGCGTCTTCTTTCATCCCTGAGACAAATTACTGCTACGTGACTTAGCTTTACGTAGTAGCCTCGCTGTTTCCATCCTAACTTCATAAGCAGAATGTGATAGTAACAGACGAAGCCCCGCCTCTACATTATCTACAATAACCTCTGTGGGAACCTTCAGTGGAGTAATTGCAAAATTTCTTTCTTTCGAGAGAACAGAAATTTCTTCCTTAGAGAATACTTTTCCGGACAAATTAATAACCGTATTGGAATTTTCTGTAATGGATGCTTCATGTCTGCCCTTCTGCAAATCATCAAACATCCTCTTCTCTCTATTAGAAGACACTTGTGCACTAAATTCCATAGATCTAAATGTTAGCTTGTCCACCTGATTCCAACCACAAAAGTGCATTGTGTTGCTAATAAATAAATGGTGATTTAACAGACGACTGCTGGTTACCACCAGCCCTCGACATACATGAGGGACACGCTCCCGTAGCATCGCCAGTTCCATGCGGAAACAGGTACGGTTAGCGTGCGCTGAATGAAACAATCTTCTCACCTTCAGAAACTTCGGAACAGTCCCGGTGTCACAACGTGGCAAAAAAGTGATCGCACAAAGCTACTAAACTTTCTTCTTACGTAGATTCTCCTCCCCGTAGAGGCGTTTAATCATAACGTGTAGGCTTTCGCTGCCGATGTCTTCATTAATGAAGACTTCCGGGCTAAGAAGCGTGGTCGAACAGTAGGAATTCTTTCGCCCGACGTTTCGTTGCCAACTGAGGGCGACATCTTCCGAGGTGAGCTCTATACAGGGTGTTACAAAAAGGTACGGCCAAACTTTCAGGAAACATTCCTCACACACAAATAAAGAAAAGATGTTATGTGGACATGTGTCCGGAAACGCTTAATTTCCATGTTAGAGCTCATTTTAGTTTCGTCAGTATGTACTGTACTTCCTCGATTCACCGCCAGTTGGCCCAATTGAAGGAAGGTAATGTTGACTTCGGTGCTTGTGTTGACATGCGACTCATTGCTCTACAGTACTAGCATCAAGCACATCAGTACGTAGCATCAACAGTTTAGTGTTCATCACGAACGTGGTTTTTCAGTCAGTGCAATGTTTACAAATGCGGAGTTGGCAGATGCCCATTTGATGTATGGATTAGCATTAGCCGTGGCGCGGTACGTTTGTATCGAGACAGATTTCCTGAACGAAGGTGTCCCCACAGGAAGACGTTCGAAGCAATTGATCGGCGTCTTAGGGAGCACGGAACATTCCAGCCTATGACTCGCGACTGGGGAAGACCTAGAACGACGAGGACACCTGCAATGGACGAGGCAATTCTTCGTGCAGTTGACGATAACCCTAATGTCAGCGTCAGAGAAGTTGCTGCTGTACAAGGTAACGCTGACCACGTCACTGTATGGAGAGTGCTACGGGAGAACCAGTTGTTTCCGTACCATGTACACCGTGTGGTACACTTCTGCGAATGGTTCATCCAACAATGTGTCGATCCTTATTTCAGTGCCAATGTTCTCTTTACGGATGAGGCTTCATTCCAACGTGATCAAATTGTCAATTTCTCACAATCAACATGTGTGGGCTGACGAGAATCCGCACGCAATTGTGCAATCACGTCGTCAACACAGATTTTCTGTGAACGTTTGGGCAGGCATTGTTGGTGATGTCTTGATTGGGCCCCAAGTTCTTCCACCTACGCTCAATGCAGCACGTTATCATGATTTCATACGGGATACTCTACCTGTGCTGCTAGAACATGTGATTCATGCACGATGGAGGTCCTGCACATTTCAGCCGAAGTGTTCGTACGCTTCTCAACAACAGATTCGGTGACCGACGGATTGGTAGAGGCGGACCAATTCCATGGCCTCCACGCTCTCCTGACCTCAACCCTCTTGACTTTCATTTATGTGGTCATTTGAAAGGTCTTGTCTACGCAATCCCGGTACCAAATGTAGAGACTCTTTGTATTGTGGACTGCTGTGATACAATACGCCATTCTCCAGGGCTGCATCAGCGCATCAGGGATTCCATGCGACGGAGGGTGGATGCATGTATCCTCGCTAATGGAGGACATTTTGAACATTTCCTGTAACAAAGTGTTTGAAGTCACGCTGGTACGTTCTGTTGTTGTGTGTTTCCATTCCATGATTAATGTGATTTGAAGAGAAGTAATAAAATGAGCTCTAACATGGAAAGTAAGCGTTTCGGAACACATGTCCACATAACATATTTTCTTTCTTTGTGTGTGAGGAATGTTTCCTGAAAGTTTGGCCGTACCTTTTTGTAACACCCTGTATAAACGGAACCTCCAAGACCTAGCAGCCAGTCGTTGGCTCACCTCGGAAGATGCCTGCAGTTGGCAACGAAACGTCAGGAGAAAGAATTTCTACTGTTCGACCACGGCTTCTTAGCCCGGATGTTTTAATTAATGAAGACGCCGGTCGTGAAAGCCTACACGTTATGATAAGCCTAATATATATTCCCGAAAGAACATGGAACATAAGTCACATTGAACGTAGTCTGGAAAAGTATCAAGCCGCGAAGTGTAGTAAAGACTGAATTACCTTACTGGCTGCAAAGAATTCAAAATATTTATGCCCACAGCTTCATATTTTTTTCTAGATAATAATTTACCGGTAGGCACAATAACTCGTTCTCAGCCCAATTACTATCTCACGTAAGAATGTAAGACCAAAAGGAAACAGCTCAACGACCGAGAAAGTTTTCTGAATTACTGGGGGATGTGAATAAATCTAAAGCAATTTAGTACTTTTGCTGGTTATTAATAAGTAACTCAATAAGCAATGGTAACACTAAAATGAAATTGTCCTATGATGGACCATGTGGAGTACAATTCCACGAAATATGAGAATCAGAACAAAGAGAAACTAGATACACTCTGTATCACCAGCAGTAGTACCAAAACAGCGGAAAAGTAATGAACACAGTAGTCTGATCTCACAGTTTTCATACTGATATTGTTTAGTAAATATGGAACTAGATCACACTCTTTTAACCACACACCATTAGGTGGCTTATGGAGTATGATGTAGATCTAGATTAAGCCTGGACACGACTGAGCGTGCATCTATAGCTCTGAAAGCGTTGCAAATAAAATATTACGACAAGCTGCGCCAGCATAGCCACGACCTCATCATAACTCTTGTAGGATACCATGGGAATGACCATCAGAACGCAACATCAGCTCAGTATATGGGGCGTCCTCAAACCAGCCCCGACAAACATAAAGATCAAGTGTGGCTACCAACAAACAGCACAGAATAGAACGCCTTTTTCTAGCATTCACTGGGGCATGCTTCCACTGAAGTTAGTCATAAGAGCATGTGGCTAGTCAGTTGACTACACTTCCAAAGGTATAGACTACAGATATACCATCACTTTTCCAGCCAGCGACTGTAATAAACTTGGTACTCGAGAACCTGGTACTGAATGGCTCTGCAGCGTTTCAGCGGTTCACGTCTCGTGTAATAATTACTCATTTGGAAGGCGACTTTTAATGAACGGCTGTCAACTCTGCGCTTTCTATAGGTGTGTCGCTTGCACAGAAGATATACCACACAGTCGAAGCCTATTGATAGTACTCACCTTAACTCCAGTACCGATCGCTATGGGTGACTGATACGCCTTTTGATAACTGACAATGAGTATTCACTTTCTAAGGACGCCGGAACACGTTTTATTATGATGAGACGTATCCTGGTCAGTGTTTACCACTTCGCTTTCACAATCACTTTCAGTTATTATCACTCACAACTGAAGTAAAACATTTTTAAAATAAGTAATATTTGCACCACCTTCTAGGCACGCCTTTCTCTATGCACATTAACCCAGACTCTTGCCATCCCTTCATGTCAGGCCGTTCTGGAGTCTGTTTTCGAATACACTCCTGGAAATGGAAAAAAGAACACATTGACACCGGTGTGTCAGACCCACCATACTTGCTCCGGACACTGCGAGAGGGCTGTACAAGCAATGATCACACGCACGGCACAGCGGACACACCAGGAACCGCGGTGTTGGCCGTCGAATGGCGCTAGCTGCGCAGCATTTGTGCACCGCCGCCGTCAGTGTCAGCCAGTTTGCCGTGGCATACGGAGCTCCATCGCAGTCTTTAACACTGGTAGCATGCCGCGACAGCGTGGACGTGAACCGTATGTGCAGTTGACGGACTTTGAGCGAGGGCGTATAGTGGGCATGCGGGAGGCCGGGTGGACGTACCGCCGAATTGCTCAACACGTGGGGCGTGAGGTCTCCACAGTACATCGATGTTGTCGCCAGTGGTCGGCGGAAGGTGCACGTGCCCGTCGACCTGGGACCGGACCGCAGCGACGCACGCATGCACGCCAAGACCGTAGGATCCTACGCAGTGCCGTAGGGGACCGCACCGCCACTTCCCAGCAAATTAGGGACACTGTTGCTCCTGGGGTATCGGCGAGGACCATTCGCAACCGTCTCCATGAAGCTGGGCTACGGTCCCGTACACCGTTAGGCCGTCTTCCGCTCACGCCCCAACATCGTGCAGCCCGCCTCCAGTGGTGTCGCGACAGGCGTGAATGGAGGGACGAATGGAGGCGTGTCGTCTTCAGCGATGAGAGTCGCTTCTGCCTTGGTGCCAATGATGGTCGTATGCGTGTTTGGCGCCGTGCAGGTGGGCGCCACAATCAGGACTGCATACGACCGAGGCACACAGGGCCAACACCCGGCATCATGGTGTGGGAAGCGATCTCCTACACTGGCCGTACACCACTGGTGATCGTCGAGGGGACACTGAATAGTGCACGGTACATCCAAACCGTCATCGAACCCATCGTTCTACCATTCCTAGACCGGCAAGGGAACTTGCTGTTCCAACAGGACAATGCACGTCCGCATGTATCCCGTGCCACCCAACGTGCTCTACAAGGTGTAAGTCAACTACCCTGGCCAGCAAGATCTCCGGATCTGTCCCCCATTGAGCATGTTTGGGACTGGATGAAGCGTCGTCTCACGCGGTCTGCACGTCCAGCACGAACGCTGGTCCAACTGAGGCGCCAGGTGGAAATGGCATGGCAAGCCGTTCCACAGGACTACATCCAGCATCTCTACGATCGTCTCCATGGGAGAATAGCAGCCTGCATTGCTGCGAAAGGTGGATATACACTGTACTAGTGCCGACATTGTGCGTGCTCTGTTGCCTGTGTCTATGTGCCTGTGGTTCTGTCAGTGTGATCATGTGATGTATCTGACCCCAGGAATGTGTCAATAAAGTTTCCCCTTCCTGGGACAATGAATTCACGGTGTTCTTATTTCAATTTCCAGGAGTGTACTAACCAGTCAGAGAACAGAAAATGGAACGCTTCTCCGTAGGGGTGTGCTGCGAACAGCCAGTAGGAGACGAGAAACGTATTACTCATTCATTTCATGCAACCAGCGCGTTATCACGACGCAGTAGATGTCTGCCAGTTGCGTTTAACACATGTTGCACAACAAACCGCATTATGTTGCTAGGTTGAGTGTCTCTTAGTAAACCAACACCATGGTTCAGATATGCAGATTTGTAAGGTCTCAGTATAGGATCAATGAGCCAAAAATACTATAGTATCTCAGTCCCTTTTCATTATCTGTCACATCTAAAACTTTACAGCGACCTGAATATCTGATACAAAAAGATAATACTGCTGAGACCGCTAAATATTATGTTTCAGAGCATGCGATACTTCTGTTTATGAGCAAGCCGATTTACATCACAACCCTTCCATCGTGTTGTACCTCATCGTGATTTTCCAAAATCGTTTCAGACGAAGCTATGACAATGTCGACAAGGGTACGGCAGGTTCTTCCCAGCTTGAAACATCTCTTTCTCCTGATGAACAGACTGCCATACAATAATCAAATAATGTGTCAATGTACCTGAAATTCAGACTTCCAACAGTTGTACGATACTTGTCCTTTCACAAAACGGGCCTGTAAAGCGCGATCCCAACACTTGGATAGAGTGTCGTGTATCTTTAAAGTTCACTATCCAACTGCGTTACTTCGGAGTAACGTTCTCCCCTCTTGCACTCTGCGTGAGCTCGTCTTGTCCTATCATTGATCAAAAGGTCAGGCCGCGTTATCCTTGATTCTCATTCACTTTCTGGGGGTAAATTCCGGGGCATAAAATGTGTTCATCATTTTGCATGAATACATGTAATTTGTCAAGATAGGAGAGCAGCATGTAGCCTATATAGAAACGGTGAGCTTCCAACGTAATGAATAGGGCCTATTCCTGACAAGTGAAAAACTTGTCTGACAGCTGAAAAATTGTGTCAGACCGGGTTCGGTCACGGATCTCTTTATTGCGAGCAGTCGCTTTAATCCTTTAAGCCCCCTCGAAAACGTCTGCAGTTTTGTGAATCAAATTTTCAGCGTCTGCATCTGTAACTACACTCTGCAAGCAACATTACAGTGTGGTGGGGCCACTGCGTGAGTAGGAAAGCAGAGAGAATTCAAAAACAGGTAAACATAGAGTGATGCATCACTTCCAGTGAGCAACCTTTCCAAAATATATTGACAGGCATCGGGAAAAGTTGCAGGATTTCGGTAGCCCACGGTTGTGTGATCAGTGCAGGCTTGTGATATATTACTGCTACAACTGATAAGAGATAGGTCATCAAGGAGAGTTCAAGCCAAGATAACGATCTTATCACATCCGGTGTTAGGTTACACACCCGGTGTCAGGTTATACATCCAATGTCAGGTTACCCACTTGAACTCCATGGTCCCCCCACTCCCTTTCCCCAGGGAACCACTGGGGCTGGTCGCGGTGGCCGAGCGGTTCTAGGCGCTTCAGGGGTCGTTAGTCGTGCTTGAAAACTTTTGCCTGTAAGAGCGTTGCACACAAAAGGCGAGGTTTCAGGATCGAGTTCTGCTCCATCACAAGATTGTACTCTGTTACAAAGGTTCAGGTCATTTTCGAAGCGAAAAATTGACGTGGCTCTCTTTGTATGTAGAGGATGCGGCTCATAAAACACTCCACCACAATAAAATGTCATTATTAATGACGGAGAGTATCTTCGCCTGAAGCCGTTAGAGGCGACGCGTGTCACTCCAGCAATGAAGCGATTTACAAACAGTAAGTATAGTGTACACATTTTAATTTGGTTGATTTTAACTGTGGTGTGGGGTGTGGATGAGCAAGTACCGCTAGGGACACGAGTGGTTCGGAAGAAGCATGTTTTGTAACAAGAGTCTACTCTTACTGTGGATAGCTTTCATATTCCAGCGCGCTCGCGTGACCGCACACACACACACACACACACACACACACACACACACACACACAGGTACCACTCAAACACAACACATGGAAAAGAAATATGACATTAAAGATACCGAGCGAGGTGGCGCAGTGGTTAGCATCCTGGACTCGCATTCGGAAGGACGACGGTTCAATCCCGCGTCCGGCCATCCTGATTTAGGTTTTCCGTGATTTCCCTAAATCGCTCCAGGCAAATGCCGGGATGGTTCCTTTGAAAGGGCACGGCCGACTTCCTTCCCCAGCCTTCCCTAATCCTATGACACCGATAACCTCGCTGTTTGGTCTCTTTCCCCAAACAAGCAACCAACCAACATTAAAGATATGTAGATGTGAAAGTAAATTTTTGACTGTGGTAACAATGCAAATAAAAACAAGGAACTGAATGGCTTTTGAGCCGGATTTATGTTATACGATGACCGAAAACCATTCCAATGTAAAATAGGTCGTTAAAGAGTACCAATTGTCACATCGACTCATTGCTTCGTATTTTAATGAAACACCCACCAAAAATAATTATCATTCATCTTTCTTCATTTTAAAAATAAAAGTGTTCAACGAAAATCCTTTTTCATTCTATAGTGGTGATGGTGGGGAGGGGCGGGGGAAGTGGGTTGAGGGGAAGGGTGTGGCGGTGGCGGAGTGAAGACGGAGGCTGGGGGGGGGGGGGGGAGGAGGAAAGTACTAGCTAATATCTGATTGCACTCAGAGGTAATGGTCCAAGAAACGTTGGGTACGACTGATCTAGGGCATATCGAACAATAAGACTGAAATGCGCTCGAATCCAATCATGCTTCAATAATGTGATTTTTGTCGTATGGAGGGGTGCACCCTGTAGCACGTGCAGAAGAACGTTCTGACTGAAATTCTTGTAGAAAGCACCTGCAAGTCATGCTGGGAAAACATGGACCTACCGGATAGCCACGTACGACTCCCATCTTAGACATTTATCTTAAGTTGCTGCTGGTGTATAGCATGACTTGTGCAGAGAGGATCGTTCAACTATGTGCAAAATGAATCGTAACTGTTGATTACAAATTTTAATTGCAGTTTTCCCTGGAAATGTATTGGACGTAAAGTTTCGTTAATAACTCAAAACCAATGATTTCGATCTTGTGTTTCTATGGACATCTTTCGTGTTTCTTTACGAGGAATCCATAGCCAAAGTAATTTTTATATACCTTCGTAATTGCATTGTCACCACCAGCCTTTTGAGGGCGCTAATCCTTATTCTGAGAAGCGCCCTAAATCATATCGACGTCATCAACAACACCAGCACTGTTGGAAACTTCTCCGTGCACTGAGCATCTTGTTGCTGCCGCGTGTCTCCTAAGATCATCTACCTATCCTCCATTAGGTGTTGACTCGTATCTCTTGGAATCCAGCAAAGAATCACCTACTATAAATGTCTAAATATTGTTTAGATGAACATCAGAACAGTTGAATACAAATTATTATTAACACAACGAAACGAAATTAGCTATCTGCTCTTTTGCAGTGTGAAAAGTCAACAACAACTTGTCGCAGATGATACATTTATCTATAATGAAATACAGTCTGAAAAAGCTGACAAATATTCAATCTTATTTTGATACAATTGCAAAGTGGTGCAAACTTGCTACAAATGTTCATAAATGTAAAATTATTCATTTCACTAATCGAAAAAGTAGTATCCCATGACTACAATATCAGTGACCCACCACTGGAAACGGTCAACTCATACAAATACCTGGGTTAAAAATCTGTCGAGATATGAAATGGAACGATAGCATAAGCTCACTCGTAGGTAAAGCAGTTGGCAAACATCGGCTCATTGGTAGACTACCATGGAAATGCGATCATCTACGAACGAGACTGCTTTCAAAACATTTGTACGACCCATCCTGGACGGCCGCGGTGGCCGAGCGGTTCTAGCCTCTTCAGTCCGGAACCGCGCGACTGCTACGGTCACAGGTTCGAATCCTGCCTCGGGCATGGATGTGTGTGATGTCCTTAGGTTGGTTACGTTTAAGTAGTTCTAAGTTCTAGAGGTCTGATGACCTCAGATGTTGACTCCCATAATGCTCAGAGCCATCTGGCCCATCCTAGAATACTGCTCAAGAATGTGAACCCATACCAAGTAGGACTAATGGAGCATTTAACATATACAGAAAGGACATCACGAATGGTCACATGATTGTTTGACCCGTGGGAGAGTATCACGTAAATACTGAACAAATTGAACTGGCAAACGCTTGAAAATAGATGCAAACTATCCCCTGAAAGCCTACTTACAAAATTTCAAGAACCAGCTTTAAGCTTCCGTCGGAATCGAGAAGACGAGATTACATTAATTACAGCGCCCACAGAGCCGTTTCAACAGTCATTCTTTTCACGCTCTATACGTGAAGGGAACGGGAAGATTGACTGGTACAATGAAAAATCCCCTCTGGCGTGCACTTCATAGTGGTTTGCAGAGTATGACTGTAGATGTATATAACAGTGTTAATAGCTACAGTGGTACACAAAAAATGTCCGAATGTATGGCAAACACCGTACTGTTGAGTCTGCACACAGGGACCAGTGACAAAACAGAAAAAAAACGCGAGACTAATGCAGTACTCTTGTTGTTGTTGTTGTTGTTATTGTTGTTGTTGTGGTCTTCAGTCCTGAGACTGGTTTGATGCAGCTCTCCATGCTACTCTATCCTGTGCAAGCTTCTTCATCTCCCAGTACCTACTGCAACCTACATCCTTCTGAATCTGCTTAGTGTATTCATCTCTTGGTCTCGCTCTTCGATTTTTACCCTCCACGCTGCCCTCCAATACTAAATTGGTGATCCCTTGTTGTCTCAGAACATGTCCTACCAGCCGATCTCTTCTTCTAGTCAAGTTGTGCCACAAACTCCTCCCCAATTCTATTCAATAGCTCCTCATTAGTTATGTGATCTACCATCTAATCTTCAGCATTCTTCTGTAGCACCACATTTCGAAAGCTTTTATTCACATCTTGTCTAAACTATTTATCGTCCATGTTTCATTTCCATACATGGCTACACTCCATACAAATACTTTCAGAAACGACTTCCTGACACTTAAATCTATACTCGATGTTAACAAATTTCTCTTCTTCGGAAACGCTTTCCTTGCCATTGCCAGTCGACATTTTATGTCCTCTTTACTTCGACCATCATCAGTTATTTTGTTCCCCAAATAGCAAAACTCCTTTACTACTTTAAGTGTCTCATTTCCTAATCTAATTCCAGTAGTATCACCCGACTTGATTCGACTACATTCCATCATCCTCGTTTTGCTTTTGTTGATGTTCATCTCATATCCTCCTTTCAAGACACTGTCCATTCCGTTCGACTGCTCTTCCAAGTCCTTTGCTGTCTCTGACAGAATTACAATGTCATCGGCGAACCTCAAAGTTTTTATTTCTTCTCCATGGATATTAATACCTACTCCGAATTTTTCTTAGCTTCAACATATCCATTTCCCTTTTTAAATTTTCTAACGTACCTGCCCGATTAAGGGATCTGACATTCCACGCTCCGATCCGTAGAACGCCAGTTTTCTTTCTCCTGATAACGACGTCCTCCTGAGTAGTCCCCGCCCGGAGATCAGAATGGGGGACTATTTTACCTCCGGATTATTTTACCCAAGAGGACGCCATCATCATTTAACCATACAGTAAAGCTGCATGTCTCGGGAAAAATTACGGCTGCACTTTCCCCTTGCTTTCAGCCATTCGCAGTACCAGCACAGCAAGGCCGTTTTGGTTAGTGTTACAAGGCCAGATCAGTCAATCATCCAGACTGTTGCCCCTGCAACTACTGAAAAGGCTGCTGCCCCTCTTCAGGAACCACACGTTTGTCTGGCCTATCAACAGATACCCCTCCGTTGTGGTTGCAGTACTCTTATTATGTAATATCATGTCATTCAACCAAAAACACTGAAAGTTTGCGTATAATCCTGACAAGTTCGTGTTACAATCATTGAGTATGTATATCCATGGAGTGAGCATAGTCTACTGCGCATCTTCTCGGCATCAAACCGGGTTAGTGACATGGGTGTAGGACGACGCAGCTTGTCTACAATTTGCAGCAGTAGCAAAACTTGAATACCACACGTATTTGCCTTGTTTAATGTACGTTTCTGCTCGTCTGAGTTTTAGTGATAGCTATGGTGCAGTATTGTCGTCGCTACAGATATGAAGGAAAGTATGTGAAAGGAGGACTTTGATTGGTATGTACAACAAATGTATATTTGTAAATGTCATATTGATATGAGGCACTTCATATGTTGATAAACATCGAGACAGGGTATTATAAAGTCTTGTATTGTAGAGGAATTTCTGTGATTTGATGGCCATGTATTTACGAGACAAATGCTTGATAAATCTGCAAGGTATTAATTGAAGACATAAAGTCTGTAAATGAGTCTGCAATCATTTTTGGCACTTTATTTTCACAAGTCTGTCTTGGTCACACAGATTTATTAAACTTTATTATGGGTTCGGCATACTGCCGTCCTCAGATGATTAAAATATTCTGTTTTAATCATCTGAGCATGGCAGTGTGCCGAAACGGGTAATAAAGAGTAAGAAATCTGTGTGGTAAAGACGGACTTGTGAAAATAAATCTGCAAGTGTGTCTGAGCCTAGTTTATGCAGGTTCTCAGACCCTTGTGTGTATCTAAGCGTTCCTGCATGTGACAGTTTCCTATCATCATAACATAATTAATTAGAACGGATTCGACCATATGAATTAGTGCAATAAAAATCCTAAAAATTATAGTTGGCTGTCACTTCTTTCATTATTCCGAAATTTGAGCATTGATCTTGATTTTTTTATTTTTTCGTGCTAGTGTATGGTTTTACGTTTCTAATGAGTTGGCGAAAAAATGTTTTAGGTATTTTACTTATCCATAAAAAGCAGAATGGTAAATACAGAAAAACTGAAAACAATAATGGACAAACAAGTGGTTGAAATCGCTTACCGTGTTTCCTGAAACAATCCTATAGTTCCAAATGCGTTGTTTTTCCGTGACGCGTCGCCGCCATCTACAGTGTCGTTGGAACGTAATTAATTAGATCGGAGATTCGACAGTACGAATAAGTGCAATAGAAAACGTAAAAAAAAAAACATTGCTGGCTGTCACTTCTTATCCCGTAACTGAAAAAAAGTGGAAACTGAGCTACGATACTGTGGCGAAAAAGCGTACTACCATTGCTCTTAACATGTTTGCCAACTTCAGTTTCTGGTCTCAAATTTTTTAGATGTCTGTAAAACGCCTATCCAAAGTTTCACGGTACTTCTGAAGGTGATCTGTCTGTAGCAGCGAAGTAACAACACTCAAAATACGCTAAGTGCTATAGGGCTAAAATGCGCCATTCCAAAATCACGTGACTTAAACTCACCCCATAGATGTTCATACTCTATGGTTACGATAGACCGCTGGACTGTGCCGCTGGTAAGAACGAAAAGTGTAGCATCTTTGTGAGCTGATAATGTGATCGTTGGCTTTGCCTTATGTGTTACAGAAATGAGGAAATGGCAGATTGCATTTAATTTTATGTATTCTGAGTTCAAGACCCTTGAATTCTGCCGTCGCAGTATGACAGACGCAAGTATTATCAAAAGTAATTCCCAAAATTGTTATCTACTTTATTAAAGTAAACTTCGTTGCTGATAACTATTGTAACGTGAAAGGCATTCTGCGTGTGTGTTTGTGTAGATGTTACAGTTGGTATCTGTTCTGAGCGCTAAGGTTCCATCTTCTGGAGTGGAAGCGTGCTATTCACTATGCTTTCTTTGAACGAGTAGGCTATGCCATATCCGCTTGCGGTATGACGTACTGTTGCACCCAACCTGTCAATGGATTTAAGTGGAAGATGAAAGCAACCTCAATAGCCTATCTTTCATAAATTAACTTGTGTTTCCGGAAAATGTGCGTAAGGAATGTTCCCTTCTCCTTTGCAGATTCACGGTTTTTCTCCTCCCTACATTTTCTCGTCTGATATTATAAATTCACATAAAAAAATAAAGCAGTTTTCCCGAAACTGTTATACATAATATAAAAAAATAAATAACAGATGCAGCTACGAATTTAGGTATTCTTTGGCCCTCTACAGTAGTGTAGTTACATCCTTGTAATTTAAGTGTTGTAAAATATTCCGGTTTTTTTTAATGGAAACTTTATTATATTGTTTCAAATTGCACCTTATTTGATGTTCATGTATTGCAGCAGACAAAACATTTTCGCTGTCAGTGTTTTTTTCTGGAAAGACTGAAAACAACACAGAATATTTTTCTCTTACAGTGGCATGACACACATCACTGAGACGTGAAACGAAGCGCTTTCGAAAGGTTGAGGCTAACGCATTGTTATTCACTTAGATATTGTTTGAAGATAAAGAAAAATATGAAGTGAAGTGAAATGCGGCTACTGTCTTCGTACAAAATTCCCTCTGAAGTTAATGTCTTGAGCTTTCTTTGTGTTTTACATGCTAGGGAAATGTAAACATTACTACGAACAGAACGTTATCATTGTAGCGTGTCAAATTATATAAAATCTGGATAATTATCGCCTATAGTTTAGAGGATCTATAGCAAATACGGATGACTACTTTAAAATCTACCGGTTATCCTTAAGTCATTTACAACTCTAAAAGCTGAAACTGGGACAGGTTTATATTAGCCGAAACTTGGGATGCCAGAGGAAGATTTACTGAACTGCTGTTAGTGGTTTTAATAGGACTTCTTACCAGGCATTTTTATCATCATTTTGTGATACTTCAGTACTGTGCATATTTTGCCTATAATGTACCATACCCTGCTCAAGA
This sequence comes from Schistocerca americana, assembly GCF_021461395.2. NCBI lineage: Eukaryota > Metazoa > Arthropoda > Insecta > Orthoptera > Acrididae > Schistocerca > Schistocerca americana. The sequence continues at coordinate 515,295,772 of NC_060121.1, read as the reverse complement.
GCGGATTGAAAAAACTCAAAAGGTGCCACACAACATTAACATTTACGTGGCGAAAGTAATTGAAGTCTTTAAAAAGCTGTAATGGTTGTTCATGTATGATAAGGAGAAATCGATGACATGCCCAGAGGTGGCGTTAATGTCAATGAAACTGCGTTGGTATGAGTTGCACAAAATCGTAATTCGAGTGTGAAACGTACGCGACACGGTTTCGAAGTAGGCTGATCGCGTGTTTCGTAGAAATGTATACAATAGAGTACAATGTGTCCATTACAATTGTTTTATGTACTGTTTATCGCCAATGAATATTTATTAGTTCGTTTTCAACAGTAGAGGAAGGGTCGGCTACATTAAAATATGATCGTATTTTTCTTCTAAATGATACGTACGAAAAGAATCACAAGGAGAGGTGTTAGTATAGCACTGGAGAATCGCCGGTTAAAGGTGTGCGGATTAACCAGTTGATGCCACGGGCATGTCATAGTAAGGGCACATTGCTTTTTACCACAAGACTAAATTATGAGACAGCTTTGTGCAAGATGTGTACCGCATCTGCTGAGTGCTTATCAAATGCAAATTGAGAAAATAATTTCTCTATAGTTTTGGGGCGTTTTAAAAAGAATTTAACAGTTTATGTGCACTTCATTGCAATGAACAGAGCTTGATCCTCCACTTTATGCTAGAAACGAAACACCAGTCAATACAATGGACTGAACATTCCACGATTTTTCGAGCGTTCGTCTGGGATATCATTATTTCCTCTTCCGTTATTTAGGCAAATAACCTTTCAGCCACTGTTAAGTCGGTAATTGAGGATTTTTTCTTTAATCTGGCTCAGACGTCACCCACCATGGCCCGTGGCAGTTTTCGGGAACATAACACTTAACTCTGAGAACTTCAAACTATGAAAAAGGAAAAACTAGGTGACTTTGAAAAACACTGACATTACTAATGATCATTTGGTTATTGTGTGCATTAAACTTCCATAAGCTCATGTTATTCAATTGGACTGTGCGTAATGGTTAAAATTAGTTTGAAAATGGTGGCCCTAATGAAAAACGTGTCATGGGTTGACCATCAAGTAATACTCGAATGTATAATTAATGCCAAAAGGATTATCTATTACTAAATGAAACAGGGTGCCAGATTAATTTAATTTGTTACAATTTGCAGTCAGAGAACGTTAACCTGAATTTATTCATAAGATGTGATTGAGAATCATAAGTGGCAAGTATGTAGGGTGTGTGGTTGGTTGACATAAATGGCAAAGACCGGAATATAAGGGAATATGTGAGATCGTGGCCGGCCGGGGTGGCCGAGCGGTTCTAGGCGCTACAGTCTGGAACCGCGCGACCGCTACGATCGCAGGTTCGAATCCAGCCTCGGGCATGGATGTGTGTGATGTCCTTAGGTTAGTTAGGTTTAAGTAGTTTTAAGTTCTAGGGGACTGTTGATCTTAGAAATTAAGTCCCATAGTGCTCAGAGCCATTTGAACCATTTGAGATCGACATCTCATAAATAATTTGTGAAAAATATATGAACTCATGCTGTCTGCTCAGTGATTGCGCGCTTACGCAGCAAGAACGATTAACTAAAGCATATATACTAGATCAAAGAATGAACTGAATGTGCCCTAAAATTTTCCATGAAATAACAAGATTCGAAACAGTCACTTAGCGATGCAAGTCTATGACCAGAACTCGTGATCTAACAAGGAAATGGTCCAATATGTCATGTCAAAATCTCCCCCTGAAATTTTTCACACAGGAAGAATACACCGAAATAAATGTACTGACAAAATTTTAGTTGCTAAGGCGCACATCAGATTTTTTTTTAAGTGTTAAAGTTATCCATTGTTGCCGGACGAAGAACCGCTTACAACAGCAGATCGTGCAGCTTTGCTTGCCTAGCGCGCGAATCTGCGGATAAGCAGGCACAGCCAACGTACTGCCTCCTAGCGCAAAGTCCAAAACGCACGCACGCGATTTTTAAGCGCTCAGACCGTATAATAAATGACACAAATCATTAATTTTTCGAAAACTTGCAATTAATATGGACTGCTAAACTCTTACAGATGTAATTGTTACACAAGTGACTAGTACAGCAAAGAAAATCAAGGCAGTGAATGATGTTACACTACAGACAGCTTCTATAAATTGGCACTTTAATTTGTCAACATGAGATATTATGCAGGGTGAACATTAGTGAAACCGACAAACTGCAAGGACGGATTCCTGACCGGAAATGGAGGAAAGGAGGTCCTATGAATAATTGTTCGGTAATGTATTACTGCTGCGGTAGATCGCGCTGACGAATGGAAGTTCCTCTGACCACGTGCCGTGTGTTCCTTGTGTGATCCAGGCTGTGTGAATGACGCAGCGTACTGTAAGCAGCGGAATGGTCCGGTATTCATGTCGGGGACAAGCCGAGATGGTGTTTGTGTACGGCCAAAAAGATTGAAACGGCCAAGAGGCAGCACGGTTACACCAAAACAAGTTCCCTCGCAGACATCAACCACATCACACAACATTTCAGCCCTTTTCGGGTGTTTGTGTGATCACGGGTCCTTTCAGACAGGCGAAAGTGCAGGAGGTGGTGGACTGTGCGTACACCAGATGTGGAGGACGGGTTCTACAGTATATTTAGACGAATTCTAGTACAAGCTCCAGGCGAGTTGTCCGTCAACATGGTGTAAGCCAAAGTACGAGTATGTGACAACCGCTACTATCCCTATCACCTGCAACGAGTGCAAGGATTATCAGCAGCGGATTTCCCTCTATGGAAAGGATTTTGTCGATAGTTTTTGCAGCAGACCATCAAAATAATGGGATTGCTATCATCAGTCCTCTTTATCGACGAAGTAACCCTTACCAGAACTGGGATCATCAATCTGCATAGTCGTCATCTGTGGGCTACAGGCAATCCTTGGAGAATGGTTGAGGCGTCTCACCAGCATCGGTTCGGCATCAGTGTGTGGACAGGGGTTCATGTAGGCCTTATACTTGGACAAGATATTATTTCACAACGCCTCGACGTAGGGACGTACCTAGACTTCCTGCAGAATGCTCTGCCTCGGCAGCTTGGAGGTGTGCCTCTGGCAATGCGACAGGTTAAGGGGGTTCTGCATGACGGAGCACCACCCCACTTCCGCATTACAGTTCGTCGAAACGTCGACATCTTCCCCGGAAGTTAGATAGGACGCGGCGGCCCTGTAGCTTGGCCTGCAAGCTCATCGTTCATGAACTCCTTGGATTTTTTACCTCCGGGGTACCTGAAAAGCGTTGTGTATGCTGAACCAGTCCCTGATATGCAGACTCGTCAACAGCATGTTCACGACACCAGTGACGCTATTTGGAGAGAGGCCGGAGCGTGCGAGAAAGTGCAGCAATCCATGATGCGACGTGTGAAGAGCTGCAATTCATCCCGTGGAGGCCACTTTGAACATCTGTTGTGACACGAATGCGTTGTAGTTCTGTACTGTGTTCCAGGACTATTTGTTATCGTTGCACGCACACCGTTCATTTCCGGACACGTCGTCATATGACCTTTTTTCCTCCATTTCCAGTCAGAAATCCGCCCCTGTCGGTTTTATTAATTTTCACCCTGTATAACAACTCCTACAGCACATGTCTGATGATAATTTTTGAATAATGTATATATTACTAACAATGAAACAGATCCCTGTTTATTTCCTGTCGTCGTCACAAAAATATTAAATGTCTATTGGATGATGAAAACAACTAGGCACATCTGATAAAAGAAAAATTAGTGCATTCAGGCGCTTCAAAGAATATTTAGCACTGAAGGATGTGCAGATGAGGTCTTTTAAGATCCAGGATGATGAGCTGAAATCAATCTGCAAATTTAAATACCTAGGGTCGTACATACAGAGGGATGAAGGACTGGAAAGCGAGATACAACCCCGAATAAATTGCGGTTGGAACAACTGGAGGAAAATGAATGGAGTGTTGTGTGACAAGAAGGTGAGCATTGGGTCGAAAGGGAAAGTGTACAAGACGGTGGTAAGGCCTGCTATGATATACAGGGCAGAGACACGGCCAATCACAGTACCCCAAGAAAGGAAGATGGAAGTGGCGGAAATGAGGATGCTGAGGTGAATGTGTGGGGTAACAAGGAAGGACAGGATTAGAAATGAATTTCTTAGAGGAGCTGTGAAAGTGGGATCCATGGGGAAAAAGATACAAGAGAGCAGACTAAGGTGGGTACGGACACTTGCAGGGAAAAGGGGAAGAGTATATCGGAAACAGACTTGAAGATATAAAGATTGAAGGAGCGAGAAGGAGAGGAAGACCGAAGATGAGGTGGAAGGATAAGATATCCTGGGACCTAAGGAAGAAAGGATGGAAGAAGGAAGAGGCAATGGATAGAGAACTATGGAGGAGAAGGATCCAGAAGAGCAACGCCGACCCTACGTGGCGTGGGACGAGGGCGACGATTAAGAAGAAGAAGAAGGCGCTTCAGGCTAATTCCTGGTTTTATTTAGACAGAGCATGGATGGAGTAAGACGTGATTGTGGTTGTTATTCTCCTGCTTACCAGGCATACTTGAATTCGTAAGACACAAACTAACAATTCACGAATGACTAAAGTTTAACAGTACTCTTCCGTTGATGAACCTGAAATCACAAAGAGCTATCTGAAATTTTATACTCTGATAATTTTCTGAAAAATGCTTTACACTGTCGAAAAATGTTTTTATTGAGACAGGTGGAACCGACTTATGTTACAGTCTACCCATTCATTGCCTTCCCTTAAAGAGAGAGATGTTTGTTATGTCCAGGGCAAATGTCCAACAAAAGCAAAGCAAGCAAGGTACGGAGATGTTCCCGATGCAATACTGAAAATTATTCTCTTCCATTATTCCAGTTGTTGCTTCATTGATTACAAGATTTCTTTGCAACTAAACAGTCCTTTTGAAATTTATGGCCCTAATTTGCCTTGATGTTCCTGAAGACAGATATAAAGTTGCAGAAACAATAATGATGATACTTGTCACTGGCATTGTTGTATATGGATGTTCATAGCATTCGTCAACTGCACAAGCGACTCTGTCTTTTTTCGTTCGAAATGATAGAATGCGGCTTGCACACAGTTCTTGCACAATACCGGGTTGCCTTTATGCACAGCAGTTTAGGGGATAACAAGAAGCTTCGTCTTCATATCAGCAACGAATTTCTCTATAATATTACCTGCTAACAACGTCCCCCTTCACGTTTACCTGAAGTAAACTTTGTTATTTTGCCACTTTCTTTTCCGTATACTTTGCCGAATCTGTTTAACCAGGCTGAAGAAGCCTGAAAATCAGTAATCTTCATCTCAGTATCGATTCAGAGGGCCCAGTCTTGTAAATATCCCTCGGTGATGGCACACTGACTCCCACAAGCAGTTCTAGATCTTTCGAATAGTTTTTGTTTCACACTTTTGCAAGTTTCAGTTTGGCTCATATTTCGAACTTCGTGTAGATCTTTCTTCCACTTGTACAGTTCGTGTTCAGATTTTACAAAACAAAAAACAAAAACGACTTTGCACGCTGCTAAACTTTAAGCCTTTTCTGGCTCGTTCGTTCAACCAAGATATTTATAGTCTTTTTCTTTATCACTGAGATCTTTTACTGTGCATGTTTTCTTTGGGCTAGAACGAACTGTAATTTTGTTCTGAACTTTAATTAACACAATAACCAATTTTCAAACCATAACTCATGGAATCGTCAGAGTTATTACCTGTTTTTTCTTCCACAATTTCTAATGAAATGTCAATATCATTCGAATGTATGTCCAAGAAATTAACTAATAAATAACACGACGTAAGTCTTCAGAGGAAATAGGTGATTTCAATTGTATACCACGATCTTCTTATTTCATCTTTGTAAGGCTGAAAACATTGACTATGTTCCACTTAACTGTGAAACTCGGAAAGCTGTACCAAGGCAGATACTATTAGCAAGCATATGCGAGCAAAATACATGGAAAATTAATTGAGTTTTATCTCCGGCGTTAACCTCTGACAATATTGTAAAGGAAACTTAATTATTATGGATATTAAATGAATTACAAGTTCGAACGAATAGTATTTGTGAACAGTTGTGTCAGACAAACTGTCAATGAAAACTATGAAATTCACTTTCAAATTACTATTGCATTGTGCTCTGTTATCTGTTTACCAATTGGTCATCACCCAAGGGTATGCGTGTTGCGCATGCACTGTCTGCTACAGCTACACGTAGGGCTGTGCTTTTTTCCAGCCACCTGGCGAATTATGAACTTGGCAATTTTAACCCTTTTTTAATGCTTACTGTGTCTTAGCAACTAAAATTTTGACATTATGTTTCTTTCTGGGTATTCTTCCTGTATAAAAAATCTCAGGGCGCGTTTCGACGTGTCGGATTGGACTGTTCGTTCTATATCTACGTCTATGCCTGGCAAAGGGTTCATCGAACCACTTTCACTATTCTCTATTATTCCAATCTCGTACAGCGCGCGGAAAGAACGAACATCTTCCCGTACGAACTCTGATTTCCCTTATTTTATCATGATGATCGTTTCTCCCTATGTCGGTCGGCTTCAACAAAAGATTTTCGCATTCGCAGGAGAAAGTTGATGACTGAAATTTCGTGAGCAGACTGCTCCGCAACGAAAAACGCCTTTGTTTTAATGATGTCCATCCCAAATCCTGTATCATTTCAGAGACGCTCACTCCCCTGTTTCGTGATAATACGAAACGTGCTGCCCTTCTTTGAACTTTTTCGATGTACTCCGTCAATCCTATCTGGTAAGGATCCCACACCGCGCAGCAGTATTCTAAAAGAGGACGGACAAGCGTATTGTAGCCGGCCTACTTATAATTAGATCTGTTACATTTTCTAAGTGTCCTGCCAATAAAACGATGACTTTAGTTTGCCTTCCCCGCAACATTTTCTATGTGTTCCTTCCAATTTAAGTTGTTCGGAATTCTAATTCCAAGATATTTAATTGAATTTATGGCCTCTAGATTTGACTGATTTATGGTGTAATCGAAGTTTAACGGATTCCTTTTAGCACTCATGTGAATGACCTCACACTTTTCGTTATTCAGGGTGTACTGCCAATTTTCGCACCATACAGATGTCTTACCTAAATCGTTTTGCAATTTGTTTTGATCTTCTAATGACATTACTAGTCGATAAACGACAGCGTCATCTGCAAACAATCTAAGACGGTTGCTCAGATTGTCTCCCAAATCGTTTATGTGGATAAGGAACAGCAGAGGGCCTATGACACTACCTTGGGGAGCACCAGAAATCACTTCAGTTTTACTCGATGATTTTCCGTCAATTAGTACGAACTGTGACCTCTCTGACAGGAAATCATGAATCCAGTCACATAACTGAGACGATATACCATAACCATGCAATTTCACTGCAAGCCGCTTGTGTGGCACAGTATCGAAAGCCTTCTGGAAATACAGAAATACGAAAAATGGGTCTGAGTACTATGGGACTTAACATCTATGGTCATCAGTCCCCTAGAACTTAGAACTACTTAAACCTAACTAACCTAAGGACATCACACAACACCCAGTCATCACGAGGCAGAGAAAATCCCTGACCCCGCCGGGAATCGAACCCGGGAACCCGGGCGCGGGAAGCGAGAACGCTACCGCACGACCACGAGCTGCGGACTAGAAATACGAAATCGATATGAAATCCCTTGTCAATAGCACTCAGCACTTCGTGCGGGTAAAGAGCTAATTGTGTTTCACAAAAACGATGTTTTCTAAATCCATGTTGGCTGTGTCAGTAATGTTGCAAGGCTTACTTGTAGTCTTGAAAGCATGTTTAACTTTTTACAGAGAGAGGGTGCTGGCCTCCCGTCCAACCTGCGGTGTTAAAAAAATGGTTCAAATGGCTCTGAGCACTATGGGACTCAACATCTTAGGTCATAAGTCCCCTAGAACTTAGAACTACTTAAACCTAACTAACCTAAGGACATCACACACACCCATGCCCGAGGCAGGATTCGAACCTGCAACCTTAGCAGTCCCGCGGTTCCGGACTGCAGCGCCAGAACCGCACGGCCACCGCGGCCGGCCCTGCGGTGTTACCCTCACAGCTTACAGGACTGCTGGCTTCTCTTTCAACAGTAGATCACATCTTCAGTCTCCGGCAGCTCACTGAGAAACTGGGTGAATATGCTAAAGATTTGCTTATTTTATTCGTTGATTTTAAGAAGGCCTATGATTGCATACATCACAAGAGCCTGCTCAACTGTTTAAGGGAGTTTGGCATAGCAGAGAAACTCATCAATCTGATAAAGATCTGTCTGAACGAAACACGTGCAAAGGTGAAGATGGGAAATCGCGTAACTGAGGAGTTTGAAATTGTGACAGGACTCAGGCAAGGAGATGGGTTGTCCCCTATCTTGTTCAACTTTGCTCTCGAGAAGATCGTACGCGAGACCTTCCAAGAGAACGAAGGGATTGAAATCGAAGGAAAGAGACTGGCATACTTAGCCTATGCAGACGACATCTGTTTAATCTCTAGGTCGGTAGAGGAGTTGGAGCAAATGACCAAAGCACTACAGGAGGCTTCCAGCAAATTTGGGCTAAACATAAACGAAGCCAAGACAGAGTACTTCGTTATGACGCGTGGTCATTGTCAGACTGCTGATCATCTACAATCACTGCAGGTTGGGGACCATTCCTACAAGAGAGTGCAAGAATTCAAATACCTAGGGGCACTTTTCACTGAGGGCTCGTCATGTGAAGCAGAGATCAATGCCAGAATACAAGCAGGAAACCGATCTTACCACAACCTAGCACAACTGCTTCGGTCCAAATCTCTCTCCAAACAGTTCAAGATTCGACTGTACAAAACCCTGATCTAGCCTGTTGTTCTATATGGCTGTGAGACATGGAGTATCCGGAAACAGGACTTCCATAAGCTCCTTGATTTTGAGAGAAAAGTGCTTCGGAAGATCTTCGGTCCGGTTCTGGATGCAGATACAAGGGAATGGAGAATCAGATACAACCAAGAGCTTGAGGAACTATACCAGCAGCCCAACATAGCAGGAACTGTCAAAGCCAAACGAATGGCCATGTGGCCCGGATGGAGGATCACAGGTGGCCTCGGAAGCTCCTGGATTTCACACCTACGGGAAAGAGACCGCCATGGAGACCCAGGAAGCGTTGGAGGGATGGACTCCATGAAGATTTAAACCAAGTGTCAATAGATGCGGACGAATGGCGAATAGCAGCAATGGACAGAATACAGTGGAGGAGGAAATTTGTAGATGCGTGCGGTCCACTGGGCCTGATCACGTAGTAGTAGTAGTAGTAGTAGTAGTAGTAATAGTAATAGTAGTAGTAGTAGTATGTTGACTGTGTGTCAATAGATAGTTTTCCCTGAAGTAATTCATAATGGTCGAACGCAATATACGCTCCAAAATCATGCTGCATATCGACGTTAATGATATGGGCCTGTAATTTAGTGGATTACTCCTACTACCTTTCTTGAATATTGGTGTGACCGGCGCAACTTTCCAGTCTTTGAGTAAGGATCTTCTAAGTGCTGCTCGTGGGGCAGGGATCCTTCCTCACTACCGAGGATGGAGTGTTTCTACGTTGCCTGTTGTAGAAGAACTGAATTCTTCTCACACTCCAGACTAACTCTCGCCCCTTTATCTGCACAACTTTCTGTGCACCAATAAGACGATTTTACTACACACTGAGAAATGCCACGGTCATAAATAATTGAATAGTTTCCGAGTTTGCAACGTTAACCTATGGAACAATTTTGCCTGACGTCCCCACTCTGCTGTCGAGTTGTCCCTCCAGCCAGTCCGCTGGTTTCACATTCTGGATTTTATGGAAACCAGCCTCAGCTCCTCTCTGCTAAACTATTACTGTTGACTAACATGGAGTGTCGTTTCAAAATTTCCAGTAAGTGGTCTTGCTGTCCCGTGTGAAGAACAGTGCCGCTACGATTCTCACGGAACCACACGGGGCCTTCGGCCTCTCACTCCTAGGAAGGGCTTTTCCAACTTGAAAACAAACTTCTTTGGATCACACCCAGTGCGAAATACCGCTCTGAGACCAGTATGAGTTTAACAGCACGAGGTGCGAAAGGCGGCGAACAATACCGCAGGATGAGCGGCCTAGCTGCCAGGCCGCACAGAACTGTTTGCTGCCTGCTGGTGGTTGCTCCTGAATATACAGGGTGGTGCACGAAATATGTTACCATTTTGTTTTTGAATATAAACTTTGTCAGTACAATCTGAAAGGAACATATACTACAATGAAGAGCCGTCCATGGAGATTTGTTCTAACTGAGGACATGCTTAATATGTCCACCATTTTGTTTCCTAACTTTCTTCAAACGAACACTGAAGTTCGGCAGCATCCCTGAATATGGAAGTTAATGGGAATATAAAAAAAGGGAGGAAGGTTTATCTGTTTAGCAAGAGTAATAGAAGGCAGATTTCAGACTACCTAACAGATCAAAACGAAAATTTATGTTCCGACACTGACAATGTTGAGTGTTTATGGAAAAAGTTCAAGGCAATCGTAAAATGCGTTTTAGACAGGTACGTGCCGAGTAAAACTGTGAGGGACGAGAAAAACCCACCATGGTACAACAACAAACTTAGGAAACTACTGCGAAAGCAAAGAGAGCTTCACTCCAAGTTTAAACGCAGCCAAAACCTCTCAGACAAACAGAAGCTAAACGATGTCAAAGTTAGCGTAAGGAGGGCTATGCGTGAAGCGTTCAGTGAATTCGAAAGTAAAATTCTATGTACCGACTTGACAGAAAATCCTAGGAAGTTCTGGTCTTACGTTAAATCAGTAAGTGGCTCGAAACAGCATATCCAGACACTCCGGGATGATGATGGCATTGAAACAGAGGATGACACGCGTAAAGCTGAAATACTAAACACCTTTTTCCAAAGCTGTTTCACAAAGGAAGACCGCACAGCAGTTCCTTCTCTAAATCATCGCACAAACGAAAAAATGGCTGACATCGAAATAAGTGTCCAAGGAATAGAAAAGCAACTGGAATCACTCAACAGAGGAAAGTCTACTGGACCTGACGGGATACCAAATCGATTCTACACAGAGTACGTGAAGAACTTGCCCCCCTTCTAACAGCCGTGTACCGCAAGTCTCTAGAGGAACGGAAGGTTCCAAATGATTGGAAAAGAGCACAGGTAGTCCCAGTCTTCAAGAAGGGTCGTCGAGCAGATGCGCAAAACTATAGACCTATATCTCTGACGTCGATCTATTGTAGAATTTTAGAACGTTTTTTGCTCGAGTATCATGTCGTTTTTGGAAACCCAGAATCTACTATGTAGGAATCAACATGGATTCCGGAAACAGCGATCGTGTGAGACCCAACTCGCTTTATTTGTTCATGAGACCCAGAAAATATTAGATACAGGCTCCCAGGTAGATGCTATTTTTCTTGGCTTCCGGAAGGCGTTCGATACAGTTCCGCACTGTCGCCTGATAAAGTAAGAGCCTACGGAATATCAGACCAGCTGTGTGGCTGGATTGAAGAGTTTTTAGCAAACAGAACACAGCATGTTGTTATCAATGGAGAGACGTCTACAGACGTTAAAGTAACCTCTGGCGTGCCACAGGGGAGTGTTATGGGACCATTGCTTTTCACAATATATATAAATGACCTAGTAGATAGTGTCGGAAGTTCCATGCGGCTTTTCGCGGATGATGCTGTAGTATACAGAGAAGTTGCAGCATTAGAAAATTGTAGCGAAATGCAGGAAGATCTGCAGCGGATAGGCACTTGGTGCATGGAGTGGCAACTGACCCTTAACATAGACAAATGTAATGTATTGCGAATACATAGAAAGAAGGATCCTTTATTGTATGATTATATGATAGCGGAACAAACACTGGTAGCAGTTACTTCTGTAAAATATCTGGGAGTATGCGTGCGGAACGATTTGAAGTGATCATATAAAATTAATTGTTGGTAAGGCGGGTACCAGGTTGAGATTCACTGGGAGAGTCCTTAGAAAATGTAGTCCATCAACAAAGGAGGTGGCTTACAAAACACTCGTTCGACCTATACTTGAGTATTGCTCATCAGTGTGGGATCCGTACCAGATAGGGTTGATGGAGGAGATAGAGAAGATCCAAAGAAGAGCGGCGCGTTTCGTCACAGGGTTATTTGGTAACCGTGATAGCGTTACGGAGATATTTAACAAACTCAAGTGGCAGACTCTGCAAGAGAGGCGCTCTGCATCGCGGTGTAGCTTGCTCGCCAGGTTTCGAGAGGGTGCGTTTCTGGATGAGGTATCGAATATATTGCTTCCCCCTACTTATACCTCCCGAGGAGATCACGAATGTAAAATTAGAGAGATTAGAGCGCGCACGGAGGCTTTCAGACAGTCGTTCTTCCCGCGAACCATACGCGACTGGAACAGGAAAGGGAGGTAATGACAGTGGCACGTAAAGTGCCCTCCGCCACACACCGTTGGGTGGCTTGTGGAGTATAAATGTAGATGTGTAGGTAGAAGTTAGTGATTACCCTACGGCACATGTCTTCCGTAATTTCACTGCAAGCTTGAAGAACAAGTCTTCCGAGCTCCATTAAATCACGTGGACGTTTCGGGATTTTTTTTTTCTTTAGGTACCCCCAAAGAAAAAAGTCACATGGATTGAGGTCTGGACTATTGGGGGGCCAATTTTGTCCGTCATTGAAGCGACCTGGAAACCTTAGTGAAATGATCCGCATGTCGAAATGCTCGTGTAAAAACTCCAACACAGTATTTGGAGTATGTGACCTTGCTCCACCCTGCATGAACCACTGCGTGTTGAAGGGCAAGGCAGTAGCAAGAAGTTGTGGAATGAAGCTATTGCGAAGCATGCTCAAATAACGCTCGCTGTTCACAGTTTCTTCAAAGAAAAAGGGTCCAATAAGTCCGTGACTGGAAATTGCTGCCCACGCTGTAATCCTCGGAGCATAATGTTGTCGTTCATGAAGCACTTGTGGGTTTTCTGTGGCCCAAAAGCGTACATTTTGTTTGTTAACCACACCGTCTAAATGAAAATGCGCCTCGTCTGAAAACCAAACGTAGTTGAGAGTTTCTTCCCTATCCTCCGCCCACTGAGCAAACAGTAGTCTCTCCTGCTTGTGTTTTTCAGTGAGCTTCTGTGCACAGGTCATCTTGTGTGGGTACATATGGAGGTCACTTTTAAGAATGCGTTGAACAGAGCGTCTGGATATTCCCAGTTGCGCTGCTGCCTTTCTACACGATTTCCCGGGACTTCTCTGTACAGCAACTCGTACCACTTCAATATTCTCCGGCGAACAAACAGGCTTAGGCCGAGGTCGCTTCGCTTCCAATTTGTTCCTTCCTGTACAAATTTATCGTACAACCTGTGGATGGTCTTTTTGCAAGGGACCCATCGTATGTTGAATTGTTGTCGAAAACGCCTCTGAGTGACAACAAGGCTTTTCGTTTCATGAAAAAGTAACACAATTGGCGATCGTTGCTGTGTCGTCAGTCTTCCATTGTCAGCCATTGCTGCTTACTAGTCTCCTAGCGGCAGTATCGTGAATTACACGTCATTTCGTAACTCATTTGTTTTTCCAAGCTCTGCTGGTACTGCTGTAGAGATCCCAGAGGGATATCTAATGTGAGTCGTAAATTGTGAAAGAAACAATTGGTAGCACATTTCGTGCGCCACCCTGTATAAGAGACTTAGTTTCACTTTTCACAAACGAGGTTGTCAGGCGGTGGCCCATCTGGGATTCAGTATTCAGGAAAGTTACAGAAAGGTTTGCGTCCAACTACCATCAGAGTAAAGAAACAGATGAAAGATATTACTTGACAACCTAATCTCAGCAGTCGCTGAAGGTTCCTTGCTATAAACACGACCATTCCTGAACTAACATCAATCAAACTCGAACCAAATAAATTATTCCAGCAATGGACTGCCACATGTAGTCGCTAATTCTATGATATTTTCATTTATTCTAGAAGCAGAAATCCTTGACTCGTTAAAGACTCGAACTCCCATGTATAAGACAGCTTCAAACATCTGATTACTTTGCAAATGAGCTAATCTGTAAAATACTTGACGTTAAGTACATAAGCTCAGAAAATGTTTGGAGAAGGTTTAAAATCACTTTTCCACTGTGTTGGAAGTCGTTAGCTGCTCTCATTATCAAACACTGCATGAAAGTAGACTGGGTAATTTGCGTGTCATGAATTTTGCTGCCGCAAGTCATATACACGGATTCTAACTGTCAATTTTTAAATTCGGTGAATAATTGTATGAAATATTGAAAATTAAATGCAATGAATGTTTCTGTGAAGGACAAAAAAAGTCTCGCTTAACTTTACAGTGAAGGAAAATCTTTGTTTATCTTGGTGCACCAAATCAATAACAAACCAGTAACGAGTATAAAACGAGGCTCCAACAGGAAAGCTAGGAAATCTAAAAGAGCTATCTGAAGACAGATTTGTAATGGACTGAGCTGACAAAAGTCATGGCTTACCTCCTAATACGACGTCGGACCTCCTTTTGCCTGGCCTAATGCAAAACTCAACGTGGCATGTACTCAACAAGTCGATGGAAGTCCCCTGCAGAAATATTCAGCCATGCTGCCTCCATAGCCGTCCATAACTGCAAAAGTGTTGCCGGTGCATATTATGTGCAAACTGATCACTCGAGTATGTCCCATAAATGTTCGATGGGTACCCAAATCATTCACTCGAATTGTCCAGAATAGTACTCGAACCAATCGTGAATAGTTCAAAAAATGTTCAAATGTGTGTGAAATCTTGTGGGACTTAACTGCAAAGGGCATCAGTCCCTAAGCTTACACACTACTTAGCCTAAATTAGGCTAAGGACAAACACACACACCCATGCCCGAGGGAGGACTCGAACCTCCGCCGGGACCAGCCGCACAGTCTATGACTGCAGCGCCCAAGATCGCTCGGCTAATCCCGCGCGGTCGTGAATAGTTGTGGCCTAGTGACAGGGCACATTGTCATCCATAAAAATTCCATCGTTTTTTGGGAACATGAAATCCATGAAAGGCTGCAAATGGTCTCCAAGTATCTGAACATAACCAGGACCCAGTCCATTCCATGTAAACATAGGCATTATGGAGCCACCACAGTGATTCGTTTACAAGTTGGGTTAACGTCTTCGTGGGGTCTGCGCTACACCCGGATCTTACCATCAGCTCTTACCAACTGAAATCGGGACTCATCTGACCAGGCTACGGTTTTTCAGACGTCTAAGGTCCAACCAATATGGTCAAGAGTCCAGGAGAACCGCAGCAGGCAAAATCGTGCTGTTAGCAACGGCACTCGTGTCGGTCGTCTGCTGCCATCGGCCATTAACGCCAGATTTCGTCGCAGTGTTCTAACGGATACGTTCGTCGTACGTCCCACATTAATTTCTGCTGTTATTTTACGCAGAGTTGCCTGTCTGTTAGCCCTGACAACTCTACGCGAGCGCCTCTGCTCTCGGTCGCCAAGTAAAGGCCGTCGGTCAATGCGTTGTCCGTGCTGAAAGGTAATGCCTGAAATTTTGTGTTCGCGGCACACTCTTGACACTATGAATCTAGGAATATTGATTCCGTAATGACTTCCGAAATGGATTGTCCCATGCCTTTAGCTCCAACTACCATTCCTCGTTCAAAGCGTGTTAATTCACGTCGTGCGGCCATAATCGCGTCGGAAACCTTTCCACGTGAATCCCCGAATACGAATGACAGTTCCACCAATGCAATGGCCTTTCATACCTTGTGTACGCGATACTACCGGCATCTGTGTATGTGCATATCGCTACCCCATTACTTTTGTTACCTCAGTGTAAATCTGAAACCGGCAATGGTCTTGTTTCAATAAACTTTTTAAGTCATACATGTGACTAGTTGCACTGCAAATTATAAACCTTATAACTGCACTACAGCCGCGCTTTTCAATAAGTCAGCTATCCACAAAACAGTGTTGCAATATCTGGTTTGATTCTTGTACTGGCAACTCGACGTGTACTCTCCAGATGAATTAACAATCATACAGCCCTCGTGCGTGTGTGCGTCTGTGTGTCTAGGCCAACCTACTTCCGTACCGTGATTTTTGAAACTGTCTCTAACTGATAAAATATTTCATCATTTTTGGCTTGCACTCTAGTCAGCATTATTTCCTCTTGCGCTATTTCAGATGTTATCCTTATCTCGCCACTACAAAGCGAATCGGTAACTGAGGCTCTTGATGGAATATTCTCAGAGGAAGTATCGTATGAGGAAATAATTGTGTCTTGGGTATACACCCAAAAATTATGGAATGTTCAGTCCACCAGGAAAACTTCAACAATAGAAATGAGGAAGAAGTTGCTTGCTCTAAACAAAAAAGTTTTCGGTTTCCTCCTTTGAGAAGGGCATGGTCAGTGTTTTCTGCAAATCGGTGGGGATTGTGCTTATTAGAGTTGGGCAAACTGAAACACCTAACTGTTTCGAAACAAATGAAACAGTACAATGTAATGTTTCGAAACGCTGTTTCGAAACAGTGAAACAGTTTGTGTCTTATAATAGTATAGGCCGTCACATTATATAATCTTGAGTGTCTACTGTATAAATATTGTCATAAAAACACAAATGAGGTGCGAGACCGCCAATCATATCGCAGAAAGTGTGAAACTTTCACTTAGGCGTCTTTGCAGTTCCATATTTCGTGTAGCAGCAAGTGCACTGCTTTCGTGTCATGTGACTTTCATACTTTCCAATTGGCCGAGGTCAGACTTAATGTGTTTGACATAACAGATTTTGCCAAACTCGTTTCCCTGTATTCTAGTGCATAATTTTGATAGGTTTTATGAGTGATAATCTGTATGTGCTCTTGAAAAGGCATATCATGCGATATAATTTATCGAGATAACATCCTGGAAGCGAGGCACTGAATTAACATTTATGAGTATGCCACTCACACTTTTACTACCCGCAGATAAATTTTCCATTGTTTGTCACACAGAGCAGGATGCAAAGTGACTGATGCACACAGATAAAAAAATTACCGTAACAGACTGGAGAATATTGCGCAATGGTCAAATATCGCAGTTTCTCATCAAACATTCACAAGTTAGCTGGATACATCTCATAGTAAGTACACTTGATAGAATAGGAAAACATTTCAAGGTAACTGAAATGCAGAGATTCGTATGTTTCTTTGAAGTATAAAATGCAGACGAAAATTTAAAGCAGTTCCTACAGTGTAATGCCTTTGTGATACCTGTATCATGGCAAATCTGCCTCTACACCACTCATAGTTCTTGCTAAAGAAGTTTGCTTGAGGTACAGGTACATGGAGTTCCCTCAAGTAGTCACAGCAAGCAGATGTATTACCATTTTATTATATACTTGCCCAGGAAATCAGAGATGAAATTACGTTGTTGTAGAAATGCAATTTTTATCATAGTATCTGAACGCCAAAAACAAAAGTATCGAAGTACAATTGTTGATTTGGCTGAGAATTTTTTATCATACACAAGTATCAAGATGCCTATAGTGTAATAACCAAACACAGCACATTTACAAAAATATACACACCAACATATAAATACACAAATCAGATAATTATTCTCAAACACATAAATGAATAAATAACATACTAAAAAAAATTAAACTCACTGAATGGTGAGCAAAAACGTGTCTCCTGTGTGCAACAAATTTGAGAAAAATGTTCTTGTAAGGTAGCTACATGCACAGTTTAGTGGACTAAACAAAATACAATCAAATATAAATTCAGTGCACTCTGTCCAGAGAAGAACAAAATCAATTGAAATTTTCCTGTTTCATTTCTGAGTAGATCTGCTGTGCCTATTCTAAGTTGTAGTTTAGAAATATCATTTTTGATACTTTTTCGCTTGAAAGACGGGATCGTCTGTCTGTTATTGTTTGCCCCTGCTTTGAAAATATGCGCTCACATGGAATAGAGGTGGCCATAATACAAAGACGTCGTTTCATTATTTCAAACAGTGTAGGAAACAACACATGATTTTCTTTCCACCACAGCAATGGATCTTGTGATCTGTGTATCAGTGGCATCTTCATAAATTTATCAAGCTCGACTATACTTGCAGCACGTGGATTGTCTACACTTTGGATCAAGCCACCTACAGCTTGGTCAAAATCTTGCCAAATGTTGCCACTGCTAGAAGTGAATGTGCTCACCTCAACTGGTTTGGCTGGTGGCGGATTTTCTGTAGAACACCGAGTGGGCTTCTGTCGTATTGCACAGCACTTGTTAATTATGGCATCTTTTGTTTCTTTTAATCGATGCCCAGTTTTTGGAAAACCATGCTCCCTGAAGCGAGGATCCAGTAATATTGCCTCACAAGCAATTGCTTTATCTGCAAACTTTTGAACGAGGCGGGTACAGATTCCGTCCTCAAGTTTAGCAATTACTGTATTAGTGGCTTCATTGCTGTGATCTGAGATTTTTAGTCTCAGACAATGACTTTGTAAACCTTTGCTTAATAAGACAACTTTTGACAAGGTTACATTTCAAAAATGGTTCAAATGGCTCTGAGCACTATGGGACTTAACATCTATGGTCATCAGTCCCCTAGAACTTAGAACTACTTAAACCTAACTAACCTAAGGACAGCACACAACACCCAGCCATCACGAGGCAGAGAAAATCCCCGACCCCGCCGGGAATCGAACCCGGGAACCCGGGCGTGGGAAGCGAGAACGCTACCGCACGACCACGAGATGCGGGCAAGGTTACATTTCTTGCACTGCTAATTTCTGTTGTGACTTGTTCAAAAGGAGATAGTATTTCACATGATTTTTCAGTAACTAACCAGTCTTCATTGGACAGTTTTGTTTGTGAATCCACACTGAGGATGGCAAGGGTGCTTTGCAAAGGCTCTTTGATTTTCAAAAGCCTGTCAAACATTTCATATGTGGAGTTCCATCTCGTAGGGCAATCTTGTTTCGGTGTTAAAATAGGAACGCCCATTTGCTTCTGAATATTGTGTAATTTCTCAAGTGCTTGAGGACTTCTTTTGAAAAATTCCACTATTGACTTCACCTTTGCCCTTGTGTCTGTAATTGGTTCAAGGCTTGCTTGTACGATTAAATTCAGTGTATGTGCAAAACAAGGTACATGCCACCATTTGCACATCATCACTGCCTTCACCATATTAGGTGCGTTATCTGTAGTGCAAGCTACAATTTTATTGGTGATACCCCAAGTTGAAGTCACATTTTGTAATTCATTGGAAATGTTTTCTGCTGTATGCTTGTCATGGAATTTAAAACTAGATAACAAATATGACTTCAGATTGCGGTTTTCATCAATGAAGTGAGCAGTCACTGCAATATAATTCCCATTTTTCACAGATGTCCATCCATCAGTTGTAATGCAGATGTAGGATGCAGCTTGCACAGCAGATCTTACTCCCACTAGTGTGCTGTCGAACACTTGAGAGAGTAAACTGTGGGAGAGTGTTTTTCTACTTGGTGGTACATAGTTTTCATTTAATAAATAAGTCATTTTTTTAAACTCTACACTCTCAACTACATTAAATGGAAGGTAGACTTTAACAACAAGTCTTAAAATCTGTTCGTCTATTTTGGCTCGTTTGGATGAAGGTACTGGTCTTGATGCAAATCCAGTAATCTTTGTTTGTTTACCACACCTAACCAGAACTGAACTGGTGGAAGTGCTGGGTATTTCTTGCACAGGTTGTTCATCTTGACGCACAGGCACTGGAATGGCACATTCCTGAACAGTTGCTGTGGAAACTTAACTGGTTTCGTCACTGCCCAGATTCATAAAGACTGATTTCGAACGAGTTTCACTTAAATTAACTGTTGGATGCTTATGTCGCAAGTGTCTGTTTAAGCAAGAAGTTGAACTACTTTTAAACGACAACACTGCCGAGCACAAGTTACATTTAATTTTCTCAGTATTTATCTTCATAAAATAATCCCACACCGGACTTCGTAACGCCATAGCTGAAGACAGAAGAACCAACATGAACTGTACTGGAGGCGGGAAAAAACTGCAGAAACAATTGATACGCTACTGGGATTCCCACATTTCGTTAGTATGGATAATATATACCCGGCCTGCTAATATCCATGCACACAAAAGAAATCATTGTGGAGAATAGGCACATTGACTACAGACTCACAAATAAAGCCACATAATTCGAATAAATGACAATATATAAGAGAAAAAAAATTTTGTCCCTTAAGGTGTTTCGAATCATTACTATAAATCTACCATGCTTCTCAGCCCTTCCCGTTCACCATTACATCATCAATGATCCGTCAATCATATTGCTTTCAAGTGCATCCAATTTACGTATATGTCTAAAAATTTCCACTCTACGCCTTTTCTAATTCAAAATGTTGTAGGTTTACTTGAGTTTTTTAATATGATTACTGTACACCAACAGATAAGCATATGTTATAGGAGATGTGTAATTTAACTGAATGTTTTTCACACTTTTATTATTTTGAATGCGAATAGTGTGCTTTATTTTATTGTTTGTTAGTGTTTATAAAGTATATATTACGCCATTTCGGAATAGAGCAATCAATTAGAAACGAAGCTTTATTTTCGGAAATCTTAAGCTTCATGCTGTTGTGTGTCAAAAGGATTTCGACACTCTTGAAAGAGTTCGATGAAGTAGTATATTAAACGTATTTCCGTATCTGCGCCGCGCCCGAATCTCGTCCGAGACAAAGCGAAATGAAACATTGTTTCGATACAGTTAGTCCGTTCCAAGCACAAGTGGGCTGAAACAGCGTTATTTTGAAACAACGCTACAGTTTCTGTGGCTGGCTCGAGATCGAATCAGGTCCCGTTATCCGACACAGAGCGGAATGAAACACCACTGTTTCGAAACAGTGAAACATAGCCGTTTCTAAACACTGAAACAGTTCCACGTATCGATACACTGTTCCGAAACATAGAAACAGTAGCCAAGTCCAGTGCTTATTGACTATCTGGCAAACAATCAGAGACGAGCCTACTCGGCGAATATGTGTGTCTGTTTTGCACGGGAAGTGAAGGCACTACAGAACAATAACAAAAGTTTGTAGGAAATAATTCGACTGTCAAGATAAAGAACCAGAGCTAGCCAATCAGCTGTACAGATACACATAAAAAGGACTTTGAGGAACACTAGAGGAGAGTTTCACCTAATGTGAGACTTGAACAAACACTTCACTGCTTCTGAGGCATTTCATTGTGTCCGTAGAGCTTGTACAAGAGTTCAACAAGAGCGCCGGCTTATGTCGGCACCAATCACCCCTGTTTCTAGAATTCTGAGACCATCCTCAGTTCAATGGCGCAAGTGGTGAAGGCTGGTAGCCCCAGTCGTGCGGTGGAAGCAGAGCTCACAAATTTGCAGTATCGCACCCAAGGTTGATCGTGGTCCTTTGATTTCGAGCGGAGGGGAGGGTCTCAACCAGAGGCTCCGTCAGTTCTGTGACGGTGTTGGCTGCAGATTCCTGGACCTCCGATATCGGGTGAGGATTTGTAGGATTCTCCTTGATAGGTCAAGGGTGCAGTACACGCATGAAGCGGCTACCCGGGTAGAGGAGTACTTGTGGAGTGCACGTGATGAATTTTAGAAAATGAATCCTTAAACGTATTCTGCGTTCATATATAATACATTTCCTTGAGACAGAGAAAACTTCTGTCCCCAAATCATCACGGGTTTAGAAACTATTGCTCATGCGAAACTCCGATAGCAAATAATGGATGAAGGGCAACAGGCTGATCCCATATTCCTAGATTTCCAGAAAACATTTGGCACGATTTCCCACTGCAGACTGTTAACGAAGATCCGTGTATGCGGACTGGATTCCCAGATATGTGAGTGACTCGAAGGCTACTCAAGTAACAGAACCCAGTACGTATCCGAGATGACGTGCGTTCATCAGAGATAAAGATATCGTCAGGAGTGTCTCAGGGAAGTATGTTAGGACTGCTCCTATTTTCTATGTACATAAATGATCTGGCAGACAACGCGAACAGCAGTCTGCAGCTGTTTGCTCATGATGCTGTGGTGCACGGGAAAGTGTCGAAGATAAGTGACCGCAGGAGGATACAAGATGGATTTGACAATACTTCTAGTTAGTGTGATAAAAGGAACCTAGCTTTAAATGTAGAAAAATGTAATTTAATGCAGATTGGTAGGAAAAACAATCCTGTAGTGTTCGAATACAGTATTAGTGGTGTGCTGCTTGACACTGTCGCATTAATTAAATATCTATGTGTAGCGCTGCAAACTGATGCGAAACGGAATGAGTACGCAAAGGCAGTAGTGTGGAAGGCAATTGGTGGAGTTCGGTTTATTGGGAAAAGTTCAGGGAAGTGTAACTCATTTGTGTGTAGAACACCAATGCGACGTATTATTGAGTACTTGTCGAGTGTTTGTGATCCCCAGCAGCTCGGAGGCATAGAAGCAATTCAGATTGATAGATTTGTTTCCCGTAAGTTCGACCAACACGTGAGTGTTACGGAGATGGTTCGTGAAGTCGAATGGGCATCTGTGGAGGGATGATTACCTATTTTTCGTGAAACACTGTTGGAAAAATTTCGAGAACAGGCATTTTGAGCTGACTGCAGAACACTTCTACTGCCGTCAACGTACATTTCACGTACGGACTGCGAAGACATGATAAAGAAAATTAGGGCTCGTGCGGAGGCACATAGACTGTCGTTTTTTTCTCACTCATGCACCATACTGTGGCTTGCGCAGTATGTATATAGATGTAGAGTTGCAATTCCCTTTGAGAGAAAGAATGGCCATCAGAGTGCACTTTGCAGTTCGCGTTTACTGTTGTTACCTGGAGTCGTGGCGTGGGGAGCCATCACATCTGACTTCACATCTCGGCTGGTAACGACGCGCAGAACTCTGATGCCACAACAGCACATCACAGACATTCTGTGTCTTTATGTGTTACCTCACATGCGACAGTATCGTGCTGCCAATTTTCAACAGGGCAATGCTCGTCTACAAAAAGACGTCCCTAGAAACTGCCTGCATGTTGGTGAGGTACTCCCATATCCAACAACATCCTCACATCAGTCCCCAATAGAACACATGTGGGAACAGCTCTGACGTCAACTCCACCTCAGTATCACAATCGAGTATGTGTTATAACAGCTGTGAGTCATCTTACCTCAGGAGAGGACACAAGAAGATACCCTTCCCAACCGAATCAGTACCTATGTCCAGTCCAGTGGGAGTTCAACGTTATACTGATAATTTGGCTCTTATCGCAAAGTTCTTTGTAAATTTGACTCGATTTGGTAATCACTGAAGTAACATCACGTATCTGCTAGACCCGTGAAGTTTCGTTTCGTCTTCCCATTCTGGTTGCTTCACTTTTATTCAGGCAATATTGTTTTTGTTTTTAATATTATATTTGTAATTACTTGCTACGTTTAAAAATTTTTCTCTTCAGTGTTTCGTATTTTAGTACCAAAAGTTTATTTGCTTTGCATATTAACGTTTTTGTGTGACCAGCAACTAAATAAAAAAATGTTTTTGTTAGAAAACAACTATTCAGGATTTGTTTATTAACATTTCAGTTTGATAATAAATATGAAATTCAAATAAATAAAAGTAAAAAGAGTTCTTATTAGAGATTCGAACCTCCAACCTTCGGGATTACAAGACAGAAATGCTAGGCATACTGTTACAAACTGCTAGGTTCAGAAGTTCGTAATTATTTAAAGTTAACTGCGTTCAGAAATCTTCAAATTAGATTTTTAGGGTGTTTTTGAAAGGTGCATCGTACTCCTTTAGGAAACTGATGTCTGCGACCTGATGTTTGAATCCTGTAAGTATGAAGAAAGTCGAACAGGCCCCAAACTGTAAGGTCTTTTTGTTCAAGGGAACACTAACTAAAATCCAGCAACAATGACCATTAGAGACCTTTTCTTAATATAATGACCATTTTTTGTTTTCTTGTCTTAATCATATTAATCGTAGTGATGGAAAGATGCTAATGGTTTGTAATTATGTTTTGTAAAAGGTAACTAGATTAACTAGCTGTGGTCCACAACAGAACATTTTTATAAAAATAAAACAATTGCAATGTGTTCTATTTACATTTTCTGCAGCTGGTATACCTAATGTTTCAGTATCTTAGAACTATAGATGCTGCACTTACTTGCTGTTACCTTGCGTGTAATAAATGTAAGGTATTTAATTCGTTTCACCACGCAGAGCCTTAACGTAGTTAAATCAGTCACTACATAATTGGTATGTAGATGTAGAATAAAATTTCTGAGTACTACAGTAATGCTACGAAATCATCTCTAGCTGGTAGGATCGATAGAAACGGCTTTCTCTTTTTGAAGTGCTGTAGAAATAAGTACCATTACATGTTTCTAGAAGGACATGTCCTGATCACTCTTTATCAAAATTTACAGAAATAGTCCCATAATCCACTGTACAGGGCATGGCGGGGCGCATATAATATCAACATTATCAGCTTTCAGTCCTAATCCCTTCGCGTATTCAGCGGAGGAACAGACTGTCTATATGCCTTTGTAGGCACCCTAATCTCTCTCATCTTTTTCTCGTGATCCCTACGCGGGATGTGTATTCTTCTTCTTGTTGTTCTTCCGTCTTATCCTGTTTTTCGTACGCGGTCGGCATCGTTATGTGGATTCAAGTAAATGTTAGCGGTAATTGGTGGCCGGATGGCCTTCCTGACGCCACCACTCCCCGCGGAGTGGAATCAGTGCGTCCGACCTATTTGCGTCTAGAGTAATTCGAAGTTCAAGTGTGAGAAAGTTTTCTAAATATTTGTCTAGCGTGGGACGTGCGTACCAGCCTGGTATTTACGTATCTGGATGTGGCAAACCGTTTAAAGCTCAAGTCCAGGCTGGTCGGCTCGCCAGCCATCGTCGTTCTATCTGGGGCAAGTTCGTCTCACCGTATCCTGGAACCGGCACTTTTAACGTGCTCGGACATCCCGGCGGATACGCAAGACATACATTTGTGACAGCATAACCATCGCACAGTCACCTTCAAACACAGCTTCTCTAAATTTACCCAACAGGCTCTCGCGATAACAATGTCGCCTTTTTTTTTTTCCTTTATTGAGTTTCGATTTCCCCCGAAGGGGGCGGGCTGGCAGCAGCTTAGTACGCCGCTCTTCAGCCTACAGAATTTGTTTTAAAAAGATGAGGATAACAAATAATAAAAGCAGGCGATCAAAACGGTGACTTTAATGGTAAAACGGCGGAAAATCGTGGAACTTAAAACATAGAACAAAGGGTTGATGATGCTAATAAAATACATATGAAGCAGACAGGTAGAAGAATAGACAGACAATTAAAAAAACACGGCGACAGTCTGGTTTCTGTTCGCAGGAGATATAAAATTTACACCCAGCGACAGCATGGTTTCTGTTCGCAACAATTTGGATGAACAACACTGAACATTCACTTGAACACTGCACTAAAACATTGGCACAAATACGATATACGACAGCCGAGGGCAGATGGGGGGAACGTGGACAGACGATGGGTAAGGAAAGGGGAGGAAGGAGAGGAAAAAACGAAGTGGGGGGAGGGGGGAAAGAACCGATGGAGGACGAGGACCTATAAGAGGGGGGCGGGTGCTGGGCAGATGCGACAGGGAGTGGGGAAAGGCAGAGGAGGGGGTATACAAAAGGACTCGGGGGGGGGGGGGGGGGCGGGAGAAGTGAGGCAGAGAGGTTATGTTGGGAGAAAACAGGATGGAAGGGGGGGAAGAGGGAGCCCGGGGAAAGGACAGAGGAAAAGAGGGGGTGTGAGGATCAGAGGTGATAGGAGGGATAAATGGAGGGACAGAGGGCATCATCCGGGAGGTGGAGTTGACGGAAGCCACCTTGGGAAAGGAGATGAAGGGTGTAAAGATGGAGGGTAGGGGGCACACAACAGTGAAGACATGGAAGAGGGCGGGGATTGAAGAGGAGAGGAGCAACCCGGGGGGTGAGGGGGATCGAGGTGGTGGGAGGTGTAGAGGATGCGAATAGGTCACCTCTCTTCCAGGGACTCTAATATAAGTTTCCTGAGCTTTTCTGTTACACTTTCGTATGGGCTATACCAGCCTGTTACGATGCTAGCGGCACGTCTTTTAGTTTGTTCATGTTTGTTTTCATACCTATGTGATACGGACTTCAAAGACTGGAATAACACTCTAGAATAGGTTACACTAGGGTCTTGCATATGATTCCCTTTACAGATGCACTGCATTTTCTCAGAATCCTTCCTACTAATTCAGAGGCTCGTTTGAGCATTGCCAGAGGGGTACTATGAAACGCCAGAAAACTCGTGCTACTGCTCATGCGCAGCTACAATGATACGAATCCCGTGCTCTGTGTTTGCTCTGCTCAAATGCTTTCCGTCGCATTTCTGTTTGGAATTTAGTGCATACAGGAACGTCATATGACCATAAGCAGTGCATACAGGAACGTCATATGACCATAAGCAGCAATACGGCATATTGTTCAGGGAGGACGTACGGAGCTGTTATACTTAGGGCAACTGGCAACTGTTTCATCATATCCTAGCCAGATAAAGGATGCAATAAGGAAGCATTTCTTGGCACAATATTTATTTCAAAACTAGACTTTACAGCACAAAGTGCCCCAGTATTTTGCTATGTGGTGACTTTACTCTTCGTACTCTGCAATACAGTTATGCATAATTTCCAATCAGGTTTAAATCTACACAGCGCTGCAAAAATCTAGTGAGAAAAAATACATTTCTTGCGAAAAATAAACAGTTGCTCGTATACACCAGAACTAAGGACAATAAGTTATTTCATCACGATTTCAAACTGTATAAACAATTGACAAGGTTATCTATGAAGCCAAGAAACTGTACAACTCGCAGTTTGTATTCTGCTCTAGGAATATATAAAAAGCGACATGGGCAATTACTACGTTTAACTTCGTTGTTCTGCCAGACTACAATTTACCAAAGAATGGCATTCTGTAAATGTAAGACGAAAGCAAACAAATTAACGTCAAACCTAGAGGAGGTACGAGACTAGTGTTGAACCATGTCTTGTGAACGCAAAACATGGTGTTTCAAGGAAGGCTCATTTGTTTCAAAAGGACCATATTTGAAGTAAAACATTGTAGTCAGTACTACTGATCAAATTTGCCTGTTCATTGTTATTCCTCTTCAAGTGAATATTTACGTGTGTTCGTACACACACATAGCATTAAGAGAGCTTACAGTAAGTCATTAAATAAACGGGACAGCAGAGAATACTCCAAGCCCATCGTAATTTCGTAAACCTCACTAAAATGCATAATTCAGCTCAAATAGAGCATTCTTATGTCCAGATTCACACTGAAAGTACCTGGTATTAAACTTTTCACTGTGGTATTCGTGGTGACAATTATCTTAGAGTACCGGTAACATATTATCTCATGTTTGGCGTAATGCCTTACGTACAAGAAAATGAAAATGTACACTAGAAATTGAGCGAACAGTTGAAACTAGTCAATAGTATGAAATGAAACACTTAGTTTCAAGTAAATTGCATGCCTCTGCGGAAAAGAACAGTTTAGTTTTGACTGTTTAATAAGTCGAATTTCCTTAGAAAACAACAAAAATAACTTCTTGTTCTGCAACACGATTAATGCTTCATCTGCTAATAACGTGGAAACAAAATAAAATCAGTAAAATGAAACTGATAACATATTAGTTTAGTCTTCTGTGATTATGTAAACGTATTTTAATTCACTACCGGTCGCTGTGGCCGAGTGGTTCTAGGCGCTTCAGTCCGGAACTGCGCTGCTGCTACGGTCGCAGGTTCGAATCCGGCCTCGGGCGTAGATGTGTGTGATGTCCTTAGGTAAGTTATGTTTAAGTAGTCCTAAGTCTAGGGGACTGATGACCTCAAATATTAAGTCCCATAGTGCTTAGAGCCATTTGAACCATTTAATTCACTTGATAGATTCAGTTGCCCAAATCCGCTTTTTTTTATTATTATTATTTGGCGGGATAGAAAAACAGCAAAATCACGAAACGTAAACACGAGTCACGTGGAGATTACCCCTTCTCCCCCCTCGCATACGCGGATCTCGCAGTTTGGGAGTGCCAGAAAAATTTGTCCGGGGCATGCCGGTTGCGACTTAGTGATTAAAACACGTCGTGTTTTCACAGTATTAAATAGCACATGCACATGCACATAAAATTGTGCTCGTTTAGTTTATTACTATTTTAACAGTTGCAATTTTATATATTTGAGACTTAAATCTAATTCGGAAAAGGAACTGACAAAATTAAGAATTTATGTATTAAGGATATAGGAAAAACGAAATAGAGGAAAGAATTTAGATTTATAGAATGCCACCGCAGATTCTTTCCAAGAGGGAGTACTTCAGAAGTATAACAAACCTCTCGCTCTTGGCCGGCTACCGACCTATCTACTACTACTACTCGCAGACGATGACGAAGGGCTCAGCAGTCCTTTGAGCGTCTCGTCCTCAGACTGCGTGATACTACGTATAGGTTGGGTTCTACATTTCGTTTACTTTACACGGCAGTATGTGCTGTCTTCTATTTCAGCATTTGTCTAATATTAATCTCAATGTACACTTGTTTTTATGTCATTCCGGTGAACGTCCCTAATCGCTTTTAGTTATGATCCTATGAATAGTTTTTATAGTGTACGTGTTTTTACAATCTGTACCGTGTGTGTGCGATATGTTGTCTCGTATAATGAAGTGATCAATATTGATCCATGCCTAGTGCTACAGGATCCATCTGCGTTAATAGCTAGCAATTCTGGTGTATCACCTAGCCTATATCAGTGCTTTCGATTTAGTCCTTATTCGATGTTATTACATTTTCGCCTGTGCCGCTGTCTCCTGATCTGCTACCACAACTACTTGTCTCTCTCTCTCAACAGTCGTGTCTGTGGAGTCAGTCGTCTCCTGTGCTCGTTGCTACCTGAGCTTTCGTCGCTGGAAGATGTAGCGCCCTAAATATTCCCCTAGATATTCTGTCTGCACAGTCGTTGACACCGTTCCACAAAGTCTGCTGTGTAAGCCATAGTGTTAGTCGCCTCTGCTGCACCCAAGAGTCACAGTATAGAAGTACGTGTTCGAGGGCCCCTCTCTCTCCACAGGCACAGTCAGCCCTCTGCCGAGGTTCCCACGCAGCAAACGCGTGGGGAATGTCTCGTGGCCGACCAAGAAATGAACAGTGACCTAGCTGTCAATAACACGTTTCGTACTCAGTCGCTCCCTGATACTGAGAAAGATGTCGGGAACCTGAGTAGACGACAAAACTTGAGCCTGGAGTGTGGCTAATCTGGTGGTGGTTGTCGTGTTGCAGACGGCGGCGGCGGCGACGGCGATGACGCGGACGCGAACGCGGAGGCGGCGGTGGCGGCCGCAGTGGTGCGCCGCGCTGGTGTCGCTGCTGGTGCTGGTGGCGGCTCACACCAGCTCGCGCGGCGCGCACGCCACCACCACGCCGGTGGCGGCCCACGCCGACGAGGTGAGACGCTCTGCCGGTTCGCTGCACCACTCAAAACTGCTAAAGAAACACATTGCCTGACAAAGAAAAGTGAGGCACCCAGAAGACATGGTGGGACATGAAACTCCACACCCTTTTCGAATATTTAAATGTTTAAAATTGCAAACCTCAGTGACTGCTAGAAGATTAATCAGAGTGCATTAGTGTTCTTCGTGTTCACTTTTGTTACCAAGTGTGGTACAGCCTATAAGGGTGGTTAATGGCTCCTGATGTTCAGTGACTGGTAGAAGGTTAATCAGAGTGCATTAGTATTCTTCGTGTTCACTTTTGCTACCAAGCGAGGTACAGTGTATAAGGAGAGTTAACGGCTCCAGATGTTCAGTGAGTGGTAGAAGGTTAATCAGAGTGCGTTAGTGTTCTTCGTGTTCACTTTTGTTACCAAGTGTTGCACAGTGGATAAGGGGCGTTAACGGCTCCAGATGTTCGGTGACTGGTAGAAGGTTAATCAGAGTGCATTAGTGTTCTTCGTGTTCACTTTTGTTACTGAGTCTGGTATGGTATAAAGGGGGATGAACGGTTCCAGATGTTGAGTGATCACTGTCAAGGGCACATAGACGCCATCTACATGTGTGAAACAGAGTTTTCGGAACCTGGAACATGACAGAGTTTGAAAGGGACTTCATTGCGAGTTTCTATTTGCGAGCCTACCGAATCGTGCAATTTCCGGATTTCTGGGGCATTCGGATGTGACAGTGGCTCGATGTTGTACTGCATGGGAATGTGAGGGCAGGCATACCCATCATCGAGACTTTGGTCAACCACATACGATCACCACAACGGAGGATCGCCATATTGTGCACCAAACACATGATAACCCCTTTACATCTGCGCCTCCCATCTGAGAACAAGTAATGGGTTGCCTGCAACATACTGTGTCATCCCACACCGTGGGCAGGGACTAGCAGCAGCCAGACTTGTGAATTACCGTCCCAGGTACAGCGTGCCCGTAACACCTGCATTTGAAGTGGTGCTGTAATTGGAAAGGATGGACTTCTGATGAATGGAGTCACGTTGTGTTCAGTGATAAACAGTGGTTCTTTATTGCCACAGATGACTGTCATCAGCGAGCGTTACACTGACCCTGCGAGACATCCCACTCTTTCAATGTTCTGGATGGATACTGTGGCGTGACTCTTGGCATCAGGGTGTGTGGACCCATTGGCTCCGACTTGAGTTCACATCTGATAAGGATTAATGAGACTCTGATGTCACCACACTATGTCCTGGACATCCTGCATCCTCGTGTGTTAGCTCTCGTGCCAGAGTATCGTTGTGCCATTTTCTAACAGGACAATACTCGTCCATATATGGCACGTGTCTCTATTGACTGTCTGCAAGATTTTGGGGTACTTGTGTGGCCAGCAAGATCTCCATATTTGTTCCCAAAAAAACACGTGTGGGACCAGCTCCGACATCAACTCTGCCCCAGTAACAGTATTCGTAATGTAAAGCCAAGTTACAACAGCTGTGAGCCATTTTGCCTCAGGAGAGGATACTATGGCTTTATGTGATTCTTCTCAACCAGATAAGTGGATGCATCCAGGCCACAGGAGGTACAACGTCATAATCGTAAGTAGGCTCATACTGCCAAGTTCTTTGTAAATTTGACACTATCTCGTAATCACTTTAGTAAGATCGGATCGCTTTCAACCCGTAAAGTTTCATTTCGTTTGCTCTTTCCCTTTTGTCTGACAGTGTACCTTATTTCGTAATTTCTGGTCTATTGCGAGAACTACCTGCAGTTCGGAGGAGATATTTTCGTGAGGTGTTTACGTATATCTGATGTGTGTGTCTCAGTTTTACTGCCATACAAGCATACTAAAAAGTACTTAGTATGTGTGTAATGGGTGGACTACGTCAAGATGATGATGTTTATACATTCGTTTCACGAGCTGTAACCTCCGCCACGTTGTGTGACGTGTTAAAGGTAGTATTTAAAAAAGAAATGTAATTATTGGTAATTTAAGTGCTCAAGATTATATCTTCTGGAATATTAATAATAATTTTTTCTTGCTTATGTGTTTACACCGTGTTCCATTACAATATTTGTAATATTATATGTATGTGTGTGTGTGTGTGTGTGTGTGTGTGTGTGTGTGTGTGTGTGTAACGTTTGTGTTTTATGATGATGATGATGATGATGATGATGAGAGAAGGGAAAGCGTGAAACCCGGTGCCAGCACATGCCCTACTCCTCGTGGTGGCGCCAAGCTTAACGTCCCCATCCGACGGACGGACCATCACCAACGGTGTTATATGTCCTTACTTCATGAGACACTGCAGAGAGGTTTGAATTTTAACCAAGAACGTTGGCGCAAAGATTGGTGATCAGGTACTTTACGTCACCACCTCTCCTCCTCTTGCCGATCAAATATGGGCAGCGAAAATTTTTTCCACCACCAGAATTCGAACCGGCTTACCCCTGGGTGGGTCGCCCCCTCACAAGCATGCTGTAGTGAATTAATAGTAGTAATTACCTTTTAAAAATAATTTAATTTCCTGACTGAAACACAATTGAATCCTTTTGGTTTTACTTCTCATAAAATTATACTTTACATCTCGGAGGGGTAATTTCACCCTCAGGTCAGCCCACCCGGCTAGCCACGCAGTCTAACGCGCTGCTTCCCGAGCGGGAAGGCGTACCGGTCCCCAGCACAAATCTGCTCGGCGGATTAGTGTCGAGGTCCTGTGTGCCGGCCAGCCTGTGGATGGTTTTTAAGGCGGTTTTCCAAGTGCCTCCGCGAATGCGGGCTGGTTCCCCTTATTCCGGCGATTGCTGCACAAACACTAGCTCCACGTACGCGTACACATAACACTGTTTTACAAAAAAAGCCTTTTTTTCTATTTCTGATAAAAAATATTGTGATCCTAGTTGTATTTTGAGTGCTGAATTGAAAACTGTTTTTGGTTTTTTTCTGTCAGGGATAGTTTATGAGTAATCGCAATTTTATTTCTCTTTGCAGTTTCTGATATAGTGCAGCAAACGTGAGGTGAAATTTGACAAACAAATACACATCTTTATGATGTTATAAGTTCATCACATTAATGGAGGGTTGGCTCTAACATATAACACAGTAACCTTTGTATATACACTTTGAAGCATTTATTTGACATGAGAAATTACAGAAAATTGACAAACAATGAGCCACTGCCTTGTAATGCACATCACTTTTTTCTCTTGTATTGTGAATCTTTCTTCTCTCGAATGATATTCCAGCAAAGGTACCCACTTCCCTTCATAACGTCTTTCTATGGTAGAACTGTCTTTATGGAATCTTTCCCCATGTTCATCCGATACGTCACTACAACTCTCTGTGAAGTAGTCCAGATGAGAGTCCATCATATGTACCTTCAAAGACATATTGCACACAAAATCCTGATATGCTTTGATCATATCCTTCACCATTGCTTTGCAGTTAGTAGCTCTTCTTCTTTCGAGGAAGTTATCCGACACCATCTTGAAACAGTCCCATGCGGTTTTTCCTTTATCAGTTAAACATGCTTCAAAATTTGCATCTTTCTGCAGCTCCCTGATTTGTGGGCCCACAAATACACCTTCCTTTATTTTTGCAGCTGAAAGACGGGGGAATTTGGTACCTAGATATGCAAACCCGCAGCCTGTTGGATCCATGGTCTTCACGAATTGTTTCATCAGGCCAAGTTTGATGTGAAGCGGTGGAAGTAGTATATATTCAGGAGCTACCATACTTTCACGTTGTACAATCTTTTCGCCAACTTTCCATCTTCGCCTAGGCCATTTCTTTTTCACGTAGTGAGAATTTCGGTCTCCACTATCCCACTCGCAAAGAAAACAGGCGTACCTTGTGTAGCCTTGTTGCATTCCCAGTACCATAGCAATTACCTTGAAATCTGCACATATTTTCCATTTGCGTTCATTGTATTTTAATGAATTTAGCGTCCTTTGTACGAATTCGTAATTCTCTTTTGTCAAACTAGCGTAAGCTACTGGAACAGAGGGTATTTTATTTCCGTTATGGAGCAAAACACCCTTCAGACTTGTTTTCGATGCATCTATGAAATGTCTCCACTCCTGTGAAATATAAGTGAAGTTCAACACTTTCATCAGGCCAGCAACGTCATTGCAAAATGTCAGTGCTTGGTCAGTTGGAAAATAAGAAATAAAGGCATGTTCTCTGTGCCTGAACACACTGATTTTAGTACTTTGGTGCAGTAGATTATACTCTTGTAATCTTGAACCAAGCAGCTGCGCCTTTTGTTTACTTAGTCCTAGATGACGTACTAAATCATTTAAATCTGCCTGTGTTAACAAATGTGGCGATGACTCACTTGTGCAATGATATAAAGAATCATCATCTGTGATTTCTTCAGTACTACTTATTTCACTGTCACTCGGAATTTGACCTCGAGCTCTTGAAGGTACTGGAAGGTTGTCGGAAAGCTGCACTGGCATTCTCGCTGAAGGCAGATCTGGGTAAACAATGTGCCTCTTTGACCTTTTGTTAGTAAAACCCTGAATTTTTGTTAGACAGAAATAACAATCAGTAACATGGTCCTTAGGCTCCCTCCACACTATGGGAACAGCAAACAACGCTACATTCTCTTTACCTTTCCACCACTGAATTAGTTTGCAGTAACATGTAGCACAACAGAAATGTGGTGCCCATTCTTTATCTTGGTCTCCTACCTCTACTCCAAAGTAATGTTTGTATGCTTTCTTTATGACTGAAGAAATTTTCTTCCTATTTCTGGCAAAAGTGAACTTCCCACAGATGTAGCAGAAGTTGCCCGGCTTATATCGACATCCACGACGACGTGGCGTTTCTGCAAATTTAAAAATACCACTTTGGTAATAGACCTGTATTAAATTAATAGTAGGGAACTAGAGGAACGCTGATGTGTAAAAACAAGCAGTCGTTTTACCTTCAGCACCAGGCTCTATCAGTTTACACACAGGAACTAAAAAATTCAACAGTGCTCGGAAATATGACAGACAGTTACTTGTCAGCTAAAACACCCACTCGTTAAGACTGACACAAATTGCGGCTAATACCACTGTTGTAAACTCGATGCACCTGCCCCTAGGAGGCGTGAAGCTTTACTGCCGAGACAGCGACCGGCTGTCGCCGTTCGAGTTAATGAGATGTTTCAGGTGGTCTTAATGACATAGGTGTGGCGGGGGATAACCTAATGATGTCTGATTCTTCCCACCTGCTGTTGCACAAGAAATTATCACGTTCTATCACTACTGGATGCGGCAACATACCCGTATTTCTCTATAACGTCTCTGTGTTAACCATGAATTGTGAATATACATATATATATACATATTACATGAAAAGTATCCCTGACAACGATATTTTGTTTACATATTTGAAATTCCCACGGTAAAATGGTCTAGAAGCACATACTTTAATATCAGAAATAGAGCCCATGTCGAACAGTGTAATTACTCTACCATGCAAACATTTGGAGTTACACTCGTCTGGTATGAGACGTTCCCGGCGGGGGAGGGGGAGTGTCCACTGGGAGCCGAACCACACAGTTCAGTGTGGGGCGGCGGTGGGGTGGGTGGACTGCTGTGGCCTGTTGTGTAGTTGTGAACCACTGAGGGCTATGGCGGGACGAATCCTCTCTGTCGTTTCTAGGTCCCCGGTTCAATACACAATACACCCTCAGATTGGGACTCATTGCCCTAGACTATCAATGTATTGCTCAGGGTATCGGGATGTGTGGCTTAAATCGAAAGGTCCCAGAATAATATTAAGCAGATCAAAAACTTTGTTTGTACGTTCCGTGAGCTAAGAAATATTGTGCCGTCAGTGGGCAGCATTGACAATATGCTTGCCAGGCTCATATGTATTTCGTTGAAGTATAGTCTCTGTCCACCCCATGAACCATGGACCTTGCCGTTGGTGGGGAGGCTTGCGTGCCTCAGCGATACAGATGGCCGTACCGTAGGTGCAACCACAACGGAGGGGTATCTGTTGAGAGGCCAGACAAACATGTGGTTCCTGAAGAGGGGCAGCAGCCTTTTCAGTAGTTGCAGGGGCAACAGTCTGGATGATTGACTGATCTGGCCTTGTAACATTAACCAAAACGGCCTTGCTGTGCTGGTACTGCGAACGGCTGAAAGCAAGGGGAAAGTACAGCCGTAATTTTTCCCGAGGGCATGCAGCTTTACTGTATGATTAAATGATGATGGCGTCCTCTTGGGTAAAATATTCCGGAGGTAAAATAGTCCCCCATTCGGATCTCCGGGCGGGGACTACTCAAGAGGACGTCGTTATCAGGAGAAAGAAAACTGGCATTCTACGGATCGGAGCGTGGAATGTCAGATCCCTTAATCGGGCAGGTCGGTTAGAAAATTTAAAAAGGGAAATGGATAGGTTAAAGTTAGATATAGTGGGAATTAGCGAGGTTCGGTGGTAGGAGGAACAAGACTTTTGGTCAGGTGATTACAGGGTTATAAATACAAAATCAAATAGGGGTAATGCAGGAGTAGGTTTAATAATGAATAAAAAAATAGGACTGCGGGTTAGCTACTACAAACAGCATAGTGAACGCATTATTGTGGCCAAGATAGACACAAAGCCTATGCCTACTACAGTAGTACAAGTTTATATGCCAACTAGCTCCGCAGATGATGAAGAAATTGATGAAATGTATGACGAGATAAAAGAAATTATTCAGGTAGTGAAGGGAGACGAAAATTTAATAGTCATGGGTGACTGGAATTCGTCAGTAGGAAAAGGGAGAGAAGGAAACACAGTAGGTGAATATGGATTGGGGGGAAGAAATGAAAGAGGAAGCCGCCTTGTAGAATTTTGCACAGAGCATAACTTAATCATAGCTAACACTTGGTTCAAAAATCATAAAAGAAGGTTGTATACCTGGAAGAATCCTGGAGATACTAATAGATATCAGATAGATTATATAATGGTAAGACAGAGATTTAGGAACCAGGTTTTAAATTGTAAGACATTTCCAGGGGCAGATGTGGATTCTGACCACAATCTATTGGTTATGAACTGCAGATTGAAACTGAAGAAACTGCAAAAAGGTGGGAATTTAAGGAGATGGGACCTGGATAAACTGAAAGAACCAGAGGTTGTACAGAGTTTCAGGGAGAGCGTAAGGGAACAATTGACAGGAATGGGGGAAAGAAATACAGTACAAGAAGAATGGGTAGCTCTGAGGGATGAAGTAGTGAAGGCAGCAGAGGATCAAGTAGGTAAAAAGGCGAGGGCTAATAGAAATCCTTGGGTAACAGAAGAAATATTGAATTTAATTGATGAAAGGAGAAAATATAAAAATGCAGTAAATGAAGCAGGCAAAAGGGAATACAAACGTCTCAAAAATGAAATCGACAGAAAGTGCAAAATGGCTAAGCAGGGATGGCTAGAGGACAAATGTAAGGATGTAGAGGCTTGTCTCACTAGGGGTAAGATAGATACTGCCTACAGGAAAATTAAAGAGACCTTTGAAGAGAAGAGAACCACTTGTATGAATATCAAGAGCTCAGATGGCAACCCAGTTCTAAGCAAAGAAGGGAAGGCAGAAAGGTGGAAGGGGTACATAGAGGGTTTATACAAGGGCGATGTACTTGAGGACAATATTATGGAAATGGAAGAGGATGTAGATGAAGATAAAATGGGAGATAAGATACTGCGTGAAGAGTTTGACAGAGCACTGAAAGACCTGAGTCGAAACAAGGCCCCGGGAGTAGACAACATTCCATTAGAACTACTGATGGCCTTGGGAGAGCCAGTCCTGACAAAACTCTACCATCTGGTGAGCAAGATGTATGAGACAGGCGAAATACCCACAGACTTCAAGAAGAATATAATAATTCCAATACCAAAGAAAGCAGGTGTTGACAGATGTGAAAATTACCGAACTATCAGTTTAATAAGTCACAGCTGCAAAATACTAACGCGAATTCTTTATAGACGAATGGAAAAACTGGTGGAAGCGGACCTCGGGGAAGATCAGTTTGGATTCCGTAGAAATGTTGGAACACGTGAGGCAATACTAACCTTACGACTTATCTTAGAAGAAAGATTAAGAAAAGGCAAACCTACGTTTCTAGCATTTGTAGACTTAGAGAAAGCTTTTGACAACGTTAACTGGAGTACTCTCTTTCAAATTCTGAAGGTGGCAGGGGTAAAATACAGGGAGCGAAAGGCTATTTACAATTTGTACAGAAACCAGATGGCAGTTATAAGAATCGAGGGGCATGAAAGGGAAGCAGTGGTCGGGAAAGGAGTGAGACAGGGTTGTAGCCTCTCCCCGATGTTATTCAATCTCTATATTGAGCAAGCAGTAAAGGAAACAAAAGAAAAATTCGGAGTAGGTATTAAAATTCATGGAGAAGAAGTAAAAACTTTGAGGTTCGCCGATGACATTGTAATTCTGTCAGAGACAGCAAAGGACTTGGAAGAGCAGTTGAACGGAATGGACAGTGTCTTGAAAGGAGGATATAAGATGAACATCAACAAAAGCAAAACGAGGATAATGGAATGTAGTCAAATTAAATCGGGTGATGCTGAGGGGATTAGATTAGAAAATGAGACACTTAAAGTAGTAAAGGAGTTTTGCTATTTAGGGAGTAAAATAACTGATGATGGTCGAAGTAGAGAGGATATAAAATGCAGACTGGCAATGGCAAGGAAATCGTTTCTGAAGAAGAGAAATTTGTTAACATCGAGTATAGATTTAAGTGTCAGGAAGTCGTTTCTGAAAGTACTTGTATGGAGTGTAGCCATGTATGGAAGTGAAACATGGACGATAACCAGTTTGGACAAGAAGAGAATAGAAGCTTTCGAAATGTGGTGCTACAGAAGAATGCTGAAGATAAGGTGGGTAGATCACGTAACTAATGAGGAAGTATTGAATAGGATTGGGGAGAAGAGAAGTTTGTGGCACAACTTGACTAGAAGAAGGGATCGGTTGGTAGGACATGTTTTGAGGCATCAAGGGATCACAAATTTAGCATTGGAGGGCAGCGTGGAGGGTAAAAATCGTAGAGGGAGACCAAGAGATCAATACACTAAGCAGATTCAGAAGGATGTAGGTTGCAGTAGGTACTGGGAGATGAAGAAGCTTGCACAGGATAGAGTAGCATGGAGAGCTGCATCAAACCAGTCTCAGGACTGAAGACCACAACAACAAACATAGTCTCTGTTGTTCTTTATGTTCGCTACCATGTTATCTTATTGAAATGAGTTCTGAACAAGAAGAGAGATCATTCATATCAGATTGCATCGAAATGTGGAAACATTGCCGCCATTGTAGGTTCTTAGAGCGGATGAAAGACAAACAGAATTAAGACAGATACGTGTTGCTCATTACATAGAAAGAGAAATACCCTACAGCAAATAGGAAAAATCTTTTTAAAAAATTTCATCGTTTAAGAACGAATTACAGAATGTTAAACGAATAATAGACAAGGGAAATGACGCAGGCACTGACGAAATACGTAGAGAACCAACATTTCGATGTTTCGAGGAGAAGAGTTTTCTTGCAGATGGCGGCGCTCAGTGAGCACAATGGTATCGCGTAAAATCATTCACCTTTGGAAAAAAATTACACACCGCCTTAGAAACGAAGTGATTGTGACTTAGTTTTTTTTTCCGGCAACCGCATGCGGCATATGTCTTTCGTCTGAAGAACAAGCTGGTCGTAACTGGTGAAATCTTTTTGAAATGCTCATGTGGCTGTGTGGAAAAAAATATTTAAAAAATTTTTTCTGTTGGTCAACCTCAGCTGTCAATACACGATTTCTTGAGAGAATTTTTGACGCTCCTTATACCAAATTTTCATCCACCTTTTCTTCTTCCACTTACAACAAAGCAGAGTAGTCAGCACAGTAACAACGTCTTGATCTTCCACCGTTTCAAACCAGACTAAATATTACACAATATTATAACAAAATTTTACTGAATAGGCTAGGAAGAACTTCAGTAAAACGGTAAACTGTAGTACTCAGTAATTCTGACCATTCGAGACACACCTAACGGCCCGTAGACGACGAGGTCGTTAGAAATGCAATGCTATTTTCAATAGCAGTAGTTTTATTATAGATAACTTTTACAAAGATATGAGACATATCTTGGTATTACAGTTGAAGAACAACAAAAATTACGTGTTTCATACAGTATATATACTTATTTACATACTTAAATGTCTTGGAACAGGTGGTCGGCTGTGTCCTTATTAGTGGGAACCATCTCGTCATTTGTCTGAAATAATTTAGGGAAACCACGGAAAACTTAATACAGGATAGCCCGATAAAGCCTCCACATTCTAGAATACGTGACCAATCTGTTTAAAACAGCGCCACTTCTTTCAGTTTATCCCTAGTGTACAACACTTTTTTACAAAGAAGCATTAATAATACAAAAGGCTAGTGCTACTCTGTTCGTTTCCCAGTCCCAGTAACTGTACACAGTACTCACTAATGATTATACACACACTGTTTCACAAAGTGACGCAACACACACTGTCGTCTGACGTCAGAACCATAGCGACGATGTTTGGTTCTCATTTTGTGTATCACATCTTCACATTTGCTAGCTTGAAAAACACTGTAGTAAGTAAGATATTGAGCTCATCGAGAGGATAAATTGTTTGTATTAAACATTGCATAGTTTTAGGGTAAGGTTTTCCAGAAAAGGCAAAAACAGAAAAGAAATACAGAAGGGAAGAAAAATAAGAAGGGAAAAAATACTGTGAAAGTGTTAAGCAAAATGATAATTT
Source organism: Schistocerca americana (assembly GCF_021461395.2). Lineage (NCBI taxonomy): Eukaryota > Metazoa > Arthropoda > Insecta > Orthoptera > Acrididae > Schistocerca > Schistocerca americana. The sequence goes on along the minus strand of NC_060121.1, from coordinate 515,255,470 downwards.
TTTTATTGTTGCTGTTATTTATTTGTGTCATTTTTTGCCAAACTCCTACTCGGTCTTCTTTAAGTAATCTTCACTATATAGAATATCTTGCTTAACATGTTCTTTTTATGTCTTTTTTAGATAAGTTAGTTTTTTGTGCAGTAATTACGAAAGTTATTTTTGATCCGTACAATTCATTGGTAAATGTACCCTTATCCCCGATGTTATTCAATCTGTATATTGAGCAAGCAGTAAAGGAAACAAAAGAAAAATTTGGAGTAGGAATTAAAATCCATGGAGAAAAAAAAACTTTGAGGTCCGCCGATGACATTGTAATTCTGTCAGAAACAGCAAAGAACCTGGTAGAGCAGTTGAACGGAGGGTATAAGATAAACATCAACAAAAGCAAAACGAGGATAATGGAATGTAGTCGAATTAAGTCAGGTGATGCTGAGGGAATTAGATTAGGAAATGAAATACTTAAAGTAACAAAGGTGTTTTGCTATTTGGGGAGCAAAATAACTGATGATGGTCGAAGTAGAGAGGATAGAAAATGTAGACTGGCAATGGCAAGGAAAGTGTTTCTGAAGAAGAAAAATTTGTTAACATCGAGTATAGATTTAAGTGTCAGGAAGTCATTTCTGAAAGTATTTGTATGGAGTGCAGCCATGTATGGAAGTGAAACGTGGACAATAAATAGTTAAGACAGGAAGAGAATAGAATCTTTCGAAATGTGGTGCTACAGAAGAATGCTGAAGATTAGATGGGTAGATCACATAACTAATGAAGAGGTATTGAATAGAATTGGGGAGAAGAGGAGCTTGTGGCACAACTTGACTAGAAGAAGGGATCGGTTGGTAGGACATGTTCTGAGACATCGAGGGATCACCAATTTAGCGTTGGAGGGCAGCGTGGAGGGTAAAAATCGTAGAGGGAGACCAAGAGATGAATACACTAAGCAGATTCAGAAGGATGTAGGCTGCAGTAGGTACTGCGAGATGAAGAAGCTTGCACAGGATAGAGTAGCATGGAGAGCTGCATCAAACCAGTCTCAGGACTGAAGACCACAACAACAAAATCGTTAGTGATTTGGACAGATCTTTACAATGAACTCGTTTAGTCGTTTTGCTTATTATTCTTACGACCCTTCCCTGATGTTTGAGAACTCTGTTCATTGCCTAGTTAACTGTGTTGCAGCTCACGACGCAACCGGCGCCGCCACTGACGCACTCTGACGCGGCGACAAGGGCGACGGCGCCTGCGCCCACGACGACGGGCAAGGCGACCGTGCCGGCGACGACGACGGTGGCGCCGCGGCGCGCGCGCGCGCGGAACTGCACGCCGCCGGCCATCCAGCAGTTCCCGCGGCCGCTGATGGGGCCTGCCGCGCGCAAGGACGGCGGCCTCATCCTGCACATCATCGTCGCCGTCTACACCTTCCTGGGGCTCGCCATTGTCTGCGACGACTACTTCGTCTCCTCGCTAGACCGCATCTGCGAGGGTAACACTTCGTACTCGCGACTAAGTTGGCCTTTTATCGTTGCGCGTGCACTTGGAAACATCGTCAGATACACATAAGTTAACTACTAAGTTTTATCTCGTATAAAGTGCAGTTTAGGAGCCTAAAGGAGGCTCTTTCAGCACTTCACTTAGCCTATATAAATCCTAAAATAGACTTTAAAAAGTATTATGCAGAGAAACCAAACACAATGTAAGATACACCGTATACAAGTGAGCATATTATTATTCATTAAAAACAAGGAAAATGAAAACACGCACAGTTGCACAACACGACAAACAATACACTACTTTAGTGTTCAAACTGATCCCAAACATTTCTAGTTTGTCCAAAATAAAAATACAGTATAAAATACATATAACCATATGCTGGAATAAGTATAATATGTAATTTAATAAATGCCGGATAAAAAAGCAGTTTCAAACATTCAGACTATAGTTCTCGTAGATAGGCCTCTCTCAGCATTGTAATTCGGAAATGATTCTTGCCATAAATGTGTATTTGGCTCTAACGTAAGCCAAGTCCCGTAGGATTGAGGTCTCGTTTGCAAAAGTTACATAGGCGGCATCCTCCAGTAGGTATTGTAGCCTTAATTGCTCTGCTACATAACTGATACCACTTCACCCAACCTAAAAAGTAAACAAGATTAATAACTGACAACTGAAATGAACATTCCATACAAATAGCTTAGACGTGTGGGCAGTGAAAGACGAGGAAAGGAAGATAAGAGTTTAAAGTCTCATGGACGAATATGTCACTGAAGACTGAAAAGAATGCCAACGAAATAGGCCATGTCCCATATTCCTTTCATTGGAACCATCTCTTAAGTGATTTGGGGAGACCATGTAAAACATAAATGTGGACAGTAAATCAAATGGCAGCCTTTGACCTTTTGATACACTTATGCGAAGCAAGTGTCTTATAAATCTTTTGTGTTTTTTTTAAAAATGGAATATGGTTTTAAAGGTGTGGGATAGGGGCAACGCTACACACCATATTCGAAGGAGGCTGGACAGTGACTACAGTGGTGACAGGCTTGATTTTGTCTTGCAGACATCTCAGCCAGCAGACGCTCGAAGACTGACAATAACTTACAGAAAGCTATTTAGAAAATTCCAAATCCAGTTTTTCAGGGCGCTATGTGCGAACATAATACGCAGTGAAATTAAAATTAGGCTACTGCACTAAAGAGCCAAAGAAACTGATACTGCTGCCAAATATCATGTAGGGCCCCTGCGAGCACGCAGAAGTGCCGCAACAAAACGTTGCATGGACTCGACTAATGTCTGAAGTAGTGCTGGAGAGAACTGACACCATCAATCCTGCAGGACTCTCCATAATTCGGTAAGAGTACTAGAGGGTGGAGATTTCTTCTGAACAGCACGTTGCAAGGCATCCCAGATATGCGCAATAATGTTCAACATCTGGGGAGTTTGGTGGGCAGCGGAAGTGTTTAAACTCAGAAGGATGTTCCTGGAGCCACTCTGTAGCAATTCTGGACGTGTGGGGCGTCGCATTATCCTGCTGGAATTGCCCAAGTCTGTCAGAATGCACACTGGACATGAATGAATGCAGGTGATCAGACAGGATGCTTACGTACGTGTTACCTGTCAGAGTCGTATCTAGACGTATCAGGCGTCTCACATCACTCCAACTGCACACGCCCCACACCTTTACAGAGCCTCCACCACCTTGAACAGTCCCCGTCTGAGATGCAGGGCCCATGGATTAATGAGGTTGTCTCCATACTCGTACACATCCGTCCGCTCGATACAATTTGAAACTAGACTCGTCTGACGAGGCAACATGTTTCCAGTCATCAACAGTCCAATGTCGGTGTTGAAGGGCCCAGGCGAGACGTAAAGCTTTGTGCCGTACAGTCATCAAGGGTAGACGAATGGGCCTTCGGCTCTGAAAGCCCGTATCGATGATGTTTCGTCAAATGGTTATCACGCTGACACTTGTTGACCCCCCAGCACTGAAATCTGCAGCAATTTGCGGAAGGGTTGCACTTCTGTCACGTTGAACGCTTCTCTTCTGTCGTCGTTGGTCCCGTTCTTGCAGGATGTTTTTCCGGCCGCAGCGATGTCGTAGATTTGATGTTTTACCAGATTCCTGATATTCACGGTACAGTTGTGAAATGGTCATCTGGGAAAATCCCCACTCATCGCTACCTCGGAGATGCTGTGTCCCATCGCTCGTGCGCGGATTATGACACTACGTTCAAACTTACTTAAATCTTGATAACCTGTCATTGTAGCAGCAGTAACCGACCTAACAACTGCGCCAGACACTTGTTTTATATAGAGTTGCCGACCGCAGCGCCATATTCTACCTGTTTACATATCTCTGTATTTGAAAACGCATGCCTATACCAGTTTCTTTCGCGCTTCATTGTAGAATTGCTTAGAACGAAACAATTAGGCCAACGCCAGCCCTCATCAGCAAATAACAAGGAAGAACTCCAATGCAATTATACAGTGAAAATTACTCTCTGCCAAATACTTCATGTTGGTTTATGGAGAATAGCTGTCGGTCTGTATGAAATCATTTGGCGAGATACTCTTAAAGGCAATGTGGAAAGAAATTATAGCGTACGAAGCAACTCCGTAACAGTTCAGAAATACAGATCGTATTGAAAAGAATAATTCGCATGCGTCTTTTGAACTTCATTCCCTTAACTAATGATCATCTTAAAAAATTCCCTATTCGTGTTTAGACGGTTAAATTATTCATGTTGATATGCAAACAGAGCGCCTTCTGCCACTAAAATGGGCGCCAAACGCATGAAACACTCACATCGAATGTCGAGGAGATGGATAAGAATTTTTTCGATACTGGTCATGGTTTAAGTGAATGTAGTCCGTCCAACACATCTGACTGGTAGCTTTTTTATTTATGTTTCTTCAATACAATCTGTAATCCACGAAAATCGTAGCCCATTTAGGTATGGTTTATCATCCTGCAAAATTCATCATTATTGAGAAACATGACGTCGATTAAGTGGTGCCCAAGGTCATAAAGCAACTGTTTACACTCAGTGATTGATGTAACTGAAGCGCAGGACGGAAGTCTTTGTCATGAAATGAGGACACTAACTCACAGTAGCGCTAGTTCTGCAAGGTTCGCAGGAGAGCTTCTGTAAAGTTTGGAAGGTACGAGACGAGATACTGGCAGAAGTAAAGCTGTGAGGACCGGGCGTGAGTCGTGCTTCGGCAGCTCAGAGCACTTGCCCGCGAAAGGCAAAGGTCCCGAGTTCAAGTCTCGGTTGGGCACACAGTTTTAATCGGAAGTTTCATATCAGCGCACACTCCGCTGCAGAGTGAAAATCTCATTCTGGAAACATCCCCCAGCCTGTGGCTAAGCCATGTCTCCGCAGTATCCTTTCTTTCAGGAGTGCTAGATCTGCAAAGTTCGCAGGAGAGCTTCTGTAAAGTTTGGAAGGTAGGAGACGAGATACTGGCAGAAGTAAAGCTATGAGTACTGCGCGTTAGTCGTGCTTCGGTAGCTCAGATGGTAGAGCACTTGCCCGCGAAAGGCAAAGGTCCCGAGTCGAGTCTCGGTCGGGCACACAGTCTTAATCTGCCAGGAAGTTTCATATAAAAATTTCATCGCAATAGGTACAGAGTTTAGTGATCATTGCTAATGTGTTTCTGCATTTTTGATCGAGAAATCTGTTTTTTACTGAGAATAATAGCCAATAGAAGGAAAGATGACAATAACATTTTTCTTCTTACTCATATTGACTCCACCTGTCCAATACTGAACCCGGTCATTGGCGTTAATTACGTACCGCTTGGAGACGTTTCTTTCATGCTTCAAGGATTCCTACGTATAAGGTCATTAGCGCTTGAAATTGAAATTATTTATTATTAATCAGAGAGTATGTTCGTGACAGGAACGAAATTAAATAAAACTAATAAAAATCAATCGGAACAATTTAAATATGAAATTCATATAGGGCAAAATGCCAGAAATTTTACGAAATTTAATAATGCTTGCCGACACAACCAAAATACAAAGAGGACGTGTTCTCCTTTTGGCGGACGGATGGTAGTAACCCTAAGCTATGATACACTCTGGAGATTGTGCGACGTTAAACGTTGATTTTTTAAACAATGTACGAAATGATACTCTAACTATTATTCCACATTTGAATTTATAAAACCGTAATCGTCTATTTGTGATGGCGCTCCGAGAGTTCACAAAACACACAACAGTCTAGCGATAGGGATATGCCTTCCCATACAGCTTTCGCCAGATGCTTAGGGCTGGTTTATTCAACAGTATATCGTGTGTTACGGGGACCACATTGTCTGGGGCCCTGCCCAGCTTTTCGGGGAAAAATTAACAACTAGCAGTTTATATATATGACGGTAGTATCTGTTCCCGAAAGAACAGTTACCGTGGATGATCATGCAGCTTTGCTAGAAATGAAATGATAATTAAATGGACACCTAGCAGTTTACGACTGAATAAGTACGACAACGCTTTTTAAGACTGTGCGCACACGATTGTGGAGTACTTCTCAAGCACTGGAAAATACGGAGCAGTGATATAAAACTGTTTCCATTTTCGAAGGTGCGAAGAGGCCTTTTGAGGCAATTCTATTTCCTTAAAAATAAGCGCGTAAGGTCTATTTACGTATTACGTTGCACTGCTCATAGGTGCCCGCAAGGGTGCACTCCTTGCCCTCTCCCCCCTTAACAGGTACTTTCTGCTCCAGAATATGGAGTATAGAGTTCTTATTCACTGCAGAATTCTCACTCATTTCTAGAAGTGAGCGGATACCTAACCACCAGTGCTTTGGCATATAATAAGTTTTTTTGTGTCCGTTATAAAATTTAGTTCTTGTAGCATTAGTGGTCTCGAATCTACCCAATTCATTTATATCAAAAATCCAAATTTTAGAGTATTTCCCCGCCTCCTTCCCCCAATCCCCATGGATAAATTTCTGGGGACGCCCATGACACTGCCGTACATTACTACGAACTTACCCCACAATACAGTATTATTAGGTTCACATTGTTAACAAAGATCACCAGAAATTCATGTTTTTTATTTATTCTTGCACCAAACTGCGAGGGCGTGCTGAAAAGTAATACCTCCGAATTTTTATGTGAGAACTCGTAAAGCTTTCTAAATAAAATAAACTTTATTAATAGTCTACATCTTTATACTTCATGTTTACATATTTATTTCTCAACATTCTCACACTGTTGACGAACACATTTCTCTCAACAAGAGACCAGTTCGTTTATAACGTCACCAGTGGCGGATAACTGCGCTTACAAACGACAAAATTTTTTAATATTGTTAAACAGCTTACTAGTTTAAATGAGCCTTAAGAACAAAATTCGACAATACAAGCTTGGAAATATACATAGTTTACTTGGTGACTGAATGGAAATTTAACATTGGGTTTCTGTCTGGAATCATCTTCATGATTGAAACTTCCTGGCAGATTAAAACTGTGTGCCCGACCGAGACTCGAACTCGGGACCTTTGCCTTTCGCGGACAAGTGCTCTACCAACTGAGCTACCGAAGCACGACTCACGACTGGTACTCACAGCTGTACTTCTGCCAGTACCTCGTCTCCTCACGGTTTTAATCTGCCAGGAAGTTTCATATCAGCGCACACTCCGCTGCAGAGTGAATATCTCATTCTGGAAACATCCCCCAGGCTGTGGCTAAGCCATGTCTCCGCAATATCCTTTCTTTCAGGAGTGCTAGTTCTGCAAGGTTCGCAGGAGAGCTTCTGTAAAGTTTGGAAGGTAGGAGACGAGGTACTGGCAGAAGTAAAGCTGTGAGTACCGGTCGTGAGTCGTGCTTCGGTAGCTCAGTTGGTAGAGCACTTGCCCGCGAAAGGCAAAGGTCCCGAGTTCGAGTCTCGGTCGGGCACACAGTTTTAATCTGCCAGGAAGTTTCATATCAGCGCACACTCCGCTGCAGAGTGAATATCTCATTCTTCATGATTGTTCAAAATATTTTAAAGTAAGCTGTCAGGACAGCAATGTACAATACAGTGTTTGAAACGTTATTATTCCGAGAATGTTGTAGGCTTCTACTTAACCCCACTATATTTTCCCCGTGAAAATACCGGGACCACTGAAAAGTTGTGATAAACTAATCAGCAGTTTCTTAAATACTGTAACATGTGTGGGCCTCAGTATGTAAAACCCGACTCTACTTAAATTTCTTGTAGAAATTACGGGGAAGTATCAAGTCAACCCTCAATTACTGTAATTAACGTGAAAGCTCTGTGGTCTTGAATATCTGAGCTTTGATTTAATGATACGCGTTTAACAGAGCATGTTGATACTGGGAATGTTTTACATTTACACATGTTTATACGAAAAGAACATAAACAGAATATCTAATAATGTGTGAAATACACTTCACAACAGTTTAATTTTGTTTATTTATTTACTTAGTTACTTTTTTGTCGAAAAAAGAAGAAGAAACCGGCTTTCGTTTGACTCATTTATTATGCTGCAGCCTGCACGATGTCAAAGTTCCCACTCTGTACAATCGAATAGTACGTGGCATTGCAAATGTTATATTAAACTTCTTAACCAAGCTTTGTTTCTTCGAGGAAAGGTTATTTTTATTTTATGTTAGAACAAAATGAGCATTTGCGTGTAGACATAACAGCAGTGTTCACACAAATGACAACACACCACGTCAACTGCCAACAAGACTACTTAATCTTTGTAGTCTGTCTTCTCTGCCCACAGAAACTGCTAAAATGTTGTAAGAATAAGTGGGATAAGAGTCGATCCAGCACACCTCACTGCAAGAAATTGCAAAAATATTTTGCTTTTTAAACTAGAAAGGCAGTGTCAAGAATATAGAGAACATTTTTGCGTCCCAGGTAAAATTCCGGCGACACGGGAAACAGAAGCCAAAAAGGACTGTCCCGTTTTCTTTACGAGACGAATTCCAGCCGGCAGGTGTACTTCTACTGTTCACTGACAACAGGGAAAGAAGCGACAGTGAAATTAAATTTTTCTGCATTGTCGTTCTTTCATAGCACAGTTACGTCGAGTAATGCGAGTTGGTCAGTTCATCGCTCCATGTTTAATGGAAAAAAATCTTCGTACTCGTGTTCCGTGTTTAAAGTAAAAAGCTTTGTGCTCATGTGCGGCGTAGTACGATTGGAACTGGATACAGCTTTCTTTCTTTCCTTTTACAGTTTTTTTCTTTTGTTTTGACAGTTTGTTGACAATTTTGGAAGTGCCTTAACATGAATAACAGTGAAAAAAGCAAATGTGCACAATTAAGTGGGGGCGTCATTTCGGAAATTATCGAAGGAAAGGCGAGAACGAGAAGACAATGTTCTAAAAACGCTTGGCAGAGTAGATAAATTTTTCGTAGAAAATGATGCTGGTTCGATTTCGAGTTCAAATAGTACGGATAATATTTCTGACACTGCAGCTGTTGTAAAAGAAGTAAATACAGACGAAACAAAAGTTAAAATGAAGAAAAGCAAATTGTTCCTAATTTCACGAAAAACTAAGTGTCGAGTCAGACATTACAAAAAGAAATAACCTCGTTAATGATGATCCTGCAGAATGGTGTGTCAATGAATCAACAATCGACATTTTCTTACAACGTGGCATTAATCAAAATGGTAACGGTGATTTTTCTAAGTCAAGAAGATCAATAGGCGATGAAACCAGATATTTGGGCCAAAATGTTTTTTTACCGTTAACTTTTAAATGGTGAATCAATTTTGCGTGATTTTGAAGTATACTTCTGTAGCACCTGTGATGGTTTTTTTTTGTGCACAATGTAAATTGTTGGGAGGTAAGACGGCGATTGCTATTAATGGTACTGCAAATTGGAAAAATATTACTAATATTTTATCTCAGCATGAGAATTCACTTGACTACAAAAATTCTGAGTTATCACTCTTAAAAAGAAAAAAAGTCACTTGGAACAATAGATAACCATTTAGAGTCATATGTTGAGACAAGAGGAAATGTACTGGTGCAGTGTGTTGAAAAGGGTGTTTGCAGTAGTGAAGAAGCCATAGACTTCCCCTACGTGGACACGTTGAAAGATTCCGTTCATTACATATTGGTCAGTTTATGATGTCTCTTGAACTTATAGCCGAGTTTTATCCTTTTCTGGCAGAGCACATTGAACGATATGGAAATCCTGGGCAGAGACATGCAAGTTATCTTTCTTCATCAATCTGCGATGAAATAATAGGGCTTCTACCTGAACGAATAAAAAGAATTATCATAAGTCAAATAAAACAGGCCAAAGATTTCTCTATAATAGTAGGTTCTAATGCGGACATGAATCAACAATCGAAAGGGAAGCAGTTGTTGGGAAGGGAGTAAGACAGGGTTGTAGCCTCTCCCCGATGTTATTCAATCTGTATATTGAGCAAGCAGTAAAGGAAACAAAAGAAAAATTCGGAGTAGGTATTAAAATCCATGGAGAAGAAATAAAAACTTTGAGGTTCGCCGATGACATTGTAATTCTGCCAGAGACAGCAAAGGACTTGGAAGAGCAGTTGAATGGAATGGATAGCGTCTTGAAAGGAGGATATAAGATGAACATCAACAAAAGCAAAACGAGCATAATGGAATGTAGTCGAATTCAGTCGAGTGATGCTGAGGGAATTAGATTAGTAAATGAGACACTTAAAGTAGTAAAGGAGTTTTGCTATTTGGGGAGAAAAATAACTGATGATGGTCGAAGTAGAGAGGATATAAAACGTAGACTGGCAATGGCAAGGAAAACGTTTCTGAAGAAGAGAAATTTGTTAACATCGAGTATAGATTTAAGTGTCAGGAAGTCATTTCTGAAAGTATTTGTATGTAGTGTAGCCATGTATGGAAGTGAGAAACATGGGCGATAAATAGTTCGGACAAGAAGAGAATAGAAGCTTTCGAAATGTGGTGCTACAGAAAAATGCTGAAGATTAGATGGGTAGATCACATAACTAATGAGGAAGTATTGAATAGGATTGGGGAGAAGAGAAGTTTGTGGCACAACTTGACCAGAAGAAGGGATCGGTTAGTAGGACATGTTCTGAGGCATCAAGGGATCACCAATTTAGTATTGGAGGGCAGCGTGGAGGGTAAAAATCGTAGAGGGAGACCAAGAGATGAATACACTAAGCAGATTCAGAAGGATGTAGGTTGCAGTAGGTACTGGGAGATGAAGAAGCTTGCACAGGATAGAGTAGCATGGAGAGCTGCATCAAACCAGTCTCAGGACTGAAGACCACAACAACAATGCGGACATTTCACATATTGATCAACTATATTTCATATTAAGATATGTGGACGAGAATGGCGAACCTGTTGATCGTTTGCTTCTCTTTTTAACAAACCTGGGACACAAGCACGAAAATTTAGCTGAGGCCGTCTACAAATTCCATTGATATTACTGACTGTAAGGGCCAGTCACATGACAACGCAAGCAATGTGTCAGGAATGTACACTGGTTTGCAGGCACGCATTAAAGAACGAAATCCGAAAGCGCATTATGTGCCTTGAGCAGCACATTCTTTGAATTTACTCGGCACAAGTGCTGCAAGCTGTTGTCGGGAAGCATGTTCATTTTTCAATGTAGTGCAAAACCTTTATAATTTTTTCTCTGCTTCTACACAGCACTGGGATAAACTTCTTTCTTTCATGAAACCAGGAAGCAAAACGGTAAAAAGTTTATCAAAAACACGTTGGGCAGCAAGAGAGAACGCGTGTGTAAGTCCATACGAAAACTGGGCGGGCGTTGTCAATGCCCTCACACATATTGCCAATAATACGTGTGAAAAACCACTTGTGCGAAATGAGGCTTCAGCTTTATTGAATCAACTCGGCAGACTAGAAACGTTATTCATTATGAAAGTTTGAAAGGACATACTCCAGAAATTTAATAGTGTAAATCTGAAATTGCAGAATGTAAATATTGATAATAAAATAGTGCATGAATTACATGACTCACTTGTAGGATTTATTGCATCTATTCGTGGCATGTTCGACTATTATGAAAATAAATCCATGGAGATTGTGACTGATATAGACTTTGAATGCACCTGTAAAAGATCACGAAAACGCAAGCTTCATAATGGCGAAGAAGCGGACTCGGAAGAAATTTTTCTGACTGGAAGGCAAAAATTTTCCCAGTACTCGACAACTTGTAAGCTGAATTAGTGAGGAGGAAGGAAAGGTATAGAGCACTGTTGGACTCCTTCACAGTTTTAAGTAACCTTAAGAACAGTGAATGTGTACATTTCACGGAACTTATGAAATCTTCGGAGATTAGCGATATATAACTCGAAATGAGTAAATTTTTACGAAAAGAGAGGTTACAGTCCGTGTTTCCGGATGTTGACACTGGTCTTAGAATATTTCCATGTATGGCAATTACAAACTGTTCGGCAGAACACTCGTTTTCGGCTCTTAAAAGACTGAAATCGTACCCACGTATATTTTGTCTGAGGAGAGATTGAACGCCTTGTCCATTCTTCACATCGAAGCCCATCTCCTAACTGGTAACCGTCTGAACTATGACGAATTTTCTGCCGTCAAAGCCAGTGGCAAACTTAGCTGACTGGTGAGTTTGTTTATTTATTCATATTAGTTTTAAAAATTTAAGATTATAACGTGATTTTTATTATAACTTACAGCACATTCATTGGGACTTACAAACTACGTATTACCTGTTTATTTTACAATTGCCGATGGCAGAACGCTGAACTAAACCTCGTCTATGTGCAGACGTGACCGAAGGCGCCGGACAATTCTAAACAATGCCCGAATGACCCAGGCCGCTCGGTGCTGTACAGTCAAGTCATACTGATACTGTAGCATATACATTCAAGTTATTAGATTGTAAAACGACAGTTCAGTTTTAATTTTGAACACATCTCTGTAAAAGTACGTATTAATTTCTAATGTATGACACGTTTGCTTCAATTTTTACATCGTAACACAACTTTTTTATTTTCATTTTCAACGGTTTAGTGTAAAAGAACATATTAAAATTGAATGTATAAAAAAATCCGTTGCCTCCTAAACGCTCTGCTGAATTTTTAGGCCATAAAAGAAAAGTTATTTTCCTTGTGTTCGTTTCTGTTGTCTTTCGACAGAAGAATGTGTTAACACAATGCAGTTTTAAGTTTGTTTTATCCGCTGCCGTACACCAAGTAGAGTTCAGGAACCATATTGCATTTTGATTGAGCGTGACTAGAGCACTGATGCGTCCTTCAGAACAACGAATGGCAGAGCACGGAAACAGCTCACAGCGCTCCCACCCAAAACGGCAATTCTGAAGTGATCGGGAAATAGTTATTATTTAAAACATGTTTTTAGGGGGGAGGGGGCGCCGCATATAATATGGTGTGCCTAGGGGCGCAAAATTCTTAGATCCGCCACTGAACGTCACTGTAGAATGTCTGACTTTGCGGACGGAGCCACAACCCCACCTGTGCTTGCACCACATCACTACCAAAATGCAGTCCTCGAAGGTGTTCTATAAGTTCTGGAAACAGATGCACTTTAAGGTTCGGATGTCTGACAACTATTCATTTGTACACTGAAACGCCAAAGAAACTGGTATAGGCATGCGGGAGAGACGTGTAAACAGGCAGAATACGGCCTTGCGGTAGGCAACGCCTATGTAAGACAAAAATGTCTGGCGCAGTTGTTAGATCGGTTACTGCTGCTACAATGGCAGGTTATCAAGATTTAAGTGAGTATGAATGTGGCATTATCATTGATGCACGACACAGCATCTCCGAGGTAGCGATGAAGTGGGAATTTTTCCAGACGACCATTTCACGAATGTGCCGTGAATATCAGGAATCCCATAAAACATCAAATCTCCGACATCGCTGCGGCCGGAAAAACATCCTGCAAGAATAGGACAAACTACGACTGAAGAGAATCGTTCAACGTGACAGAAGTGCAACCCTTCCGCAAATTGCTGCAGATTTCAGTTCTAGGCCATCGACAAGTGTCAGCGTGCGAATCATTCAACGAAACATAATCGATACGGGCTTTCGGAGCCGAAGGCCGATTCGTCTACCCTTGATGACTGCACGACACAAAGCTTTACGCCTCGCCTGGGCCGTTCAACACCGACATTGGACTGTTGATGACTGGAAACATGTTGCCTGGTCTGACGAGTCTCGTTTCAAATTGTATCGAGAGAATGGACATGTACGGATGTGGAGACAACCTCATGAATCCGTGGATGCTAGATGTGAGCAGGGGACTATTCAAGCTAGTGGAAGCTCTGTAATGGTGTGGGGCGTCTGCAGTTGGAGTGATATGGAACTCATGATACGTCTAGATACGACTCTGACAGGTGACACGTACGTAAGCACCCTGTCTGATCACCTGCATCCATTCATGTCCATTGTGCATTCAAACGAACTTGGGCAATTTCGGCAGGACAACGCAACACCCCACACGCCTAGAATTGCTACAGAATAGCTCCAGGAACACTCTTATGAGTTTAAACACTTCCGCTGGCCAACAGACTCCCCAAACACAAATATGATTGAGCATACCTGGGATGCCTTGCAACGTGCTATTCAGGAGAGATCTCCCCCCGTCGTACCCTTACTGATTTAAGAACAGCGCTGCAGGATTCATGGTGTTAGTTTCCTCCAGCACTATTTCAGATACTAGCCGAGTCCTTTCTATGTCGTGTTGCGGCACTTCTGCATGCTCGCGGAGGCCCCACATGATATTAGGTAGGTGTACCAGTTTCTTTGGCTCTTATGTGTATTAAGGTTAGCTGTTTTTGCGATCCTGTGTTATTTTCCTTTCCCTAATTTTGAGTTGAAGCACAGAGTGTCTTTACAGTATGTATGTTTACCACTTTTCGGTGTAAAGTTGTCACGCATGCAGTAATCTTTATCCACTCAGACACACCACTGCACTCATTCTCCAGCTTCCATCTCTAAGCACAACGCAGATTAACCTTTCGCAACGGTCGTGGCATGACATTTGACTGTGTGCAGTAGCTAGTAGCCCTATGGAGCGTGCCGCGGAATTCTCTTCCGTCCAGAGGTCTAAACATTATAAGCTTCTAATACAAGGGACTTATCATTTATAAACAATGTTTGCTTCCCATGCTGTATGTGCGGATCTAATAAGAGTCAACTTTGATAAGTATTTTTAGGGGCTTCTAAAGCATGTCCCACGTAAAACTCGGACACCTCACATAGGGGTTAATCATCTCCACTCAAACTGCTTGTGAAGTGGCCTGTATGCCCATGGCCACCACTTCCAGCATCTCCCATAAACATGTACCCAAATGTTTTTTAACATTACTATTATCTTTTCCTTTTTAGTCAGTTTGTTGTTACTTCAATCTCAGGCGTGAGGCGTACTGGTTTTATGTGGGACACCCTAATGTTGTTCAGAGAATGGTTCAAAAATTATTATGCATAGCATCTGTTATCGCTTAAATAAGTGAAATAAAATTTTACCCGAAGCTGCATTTCCATTTTATGAAAGTAAAATAATAAAATAAATAGTGTTGAATCGGGCCCCTCAGTTTGTCAACTGTAGCGCCATTTGCATATTTAAACGCTCCTGCCTCCGATACATCAGAATATTCATTTATGTGCACCTACTTCTACATTAACATGCTGTTTCAGGGCTATAAGGCACACAGCAGTAGAGCGACTGGGTTAGTAAGACGTGGCTCGAATGTGTGCAGAGCTGAAGCTGTCCCCCGACGTGGCGGGTGCCACCTTCATGGCCGCCGGGTCATCTGCGCCAGAGCTGGCCACTGTCGTCATCGGTGTCTTCTTCGCCAAAGACGACATCGGTGTTTCGGGCGTGATCGGCTCGGCCGTCTTCAACATCATGTTCGTGATCTCGGTGTGCGCGCTGTGCGCCGGCGCCACGCTGCACCTCAACTGGTACCCCATGGTGCGCGACTGCATTTTCTACTCTCTCGCCATCCTCATGATGCTCGTCTCCATCTACAATGAAAGCATTACCTGGTGCGTACGTTATTTCACTCTTGTTCGAAATAAAGTAAGCTTGCATCATTGTTCAGTCACAATAAACCGCATTTTTCATCAGGAATTAGCAGTAATCGTTTCACCTCATTTGAGTTGCACGAATTGTTAAGAGAGAACAAAATTATTACTAAATAAGCATAAAATGCTATCTGTATTATTACTTTAAATGATATTGATATTTTAAGACCTTTTTCCAAAATTCTTTAATGCATGTGTACAAAATAACACATTAAGCCAAGCACTGTTAGCTGCATCATGCGCAAGGTATGCTTTCTTGGGCTCCGTGATTTTCATTGTTTTTAGTAAGATAAACTGACCTTAATGTTCATTTTGGCACAAAATGCATGCATTTTGCATATCTATTTACGTAATGTATGACAACTGCCTGTATCTCTTGTGTACAAACGAGATCACGTGTGTCATAAACCTGTGTCACTAATCTACAGGGTGTCTGAAAAGTCTTTCCCTGATTACATATATTGATAACTCAGGCTATAAGTAAGATACAAATATGAAACTGGTGTCTAATTGTTAACAAACTATCAAAGTTTTTTTCAGACATCAGTAAACTTCCACATGAGCACCCTTGGTAGCACGTAGCACATCTAGGCGATATTCAATTTCCGTCCACACACTAGCCAACATCACTGGAGGGATCGATTCAACGACTGTGGTTATCCATTGCCGCAGGGTTTCGAGATCTGGTACACGTGTTGAGTAGACCTCGTCTTTGACATAACCCCATAAAAAGAAGTCTAATGGGGTTATGTCAGGAGAGTGTGAAGGACAAACCATTGGCCCATCACGACCTATCCATCACCCAGGAAAGGTCATATCGAGATAGGCACGGATGTCCAAACCCCAATGAGGTGGTGCACCGTCTTGCTGAAACAAGACATCGGGTTGATACTGAAGCAGCTGAGGAACAGCATACAGTTACAACATGTCCAGCTACACTGCAGATGTGATGGTAGCCTCAGCGAAGAAGAATGGCCCGATAATTTGATCGTGCAATAGCACGCACCAAACATTCACCTTTGGACTGCCTCTGGTGCACTCCATGACCTCACCATGGGGTTGTGAACCCCAAATGTGCACATTATGGCGATTCACTACTCCACTGACAGAAAAGGTCGCTTCGTTGGAAAAGGCAGCTCGTCTTAGATAACCATCATCGTCCTCAATATGTGATAGCATTTCGACCGCAAAGTCATATCGACGTGTACTGTCATTGGGCAACAATGGAAGTGGAAGTTTACTGATGTGTGAAAAAAACTTTAATAGTTTGTAAACAATTAGACACCAGTTTTATATTTGTTTCGTACTTAGCCTGAGTCATCAATTTATGTAATCAGGGAAAGACTTTTCGGACACCCTGTAGATTTGTGGTCGTCAAACCTTTTTGCTCATGATCCAATACTGACTTTGTGAGGCGGCACCTGAGGCCACAAATATACCAATCATATTATTAGATGGCAACCAACATAAATGACTGTCATGAGCCACCAATAGACTAGCTATGGTAAACGTGCTGTAAGTTTTCCACCAATCGCCAAGCACTGATTGATAAAAGTTGCCACCATTCAGAAAACATTTTGTCAACTGTTCTTGGTTTCGCACTGTTACCACTCTCAATGACCCAAGAGTTGGGACACTGAAATTGCCTGATGATGCAATGTTGCGTTGTTTGTGTGAGTGGATTAGTAATAATTCAAACAATAATTGTACTTATATTTAATTTAAATACGTTATGTAGTATAAAACATGATCACAATGTTTACTGTATGTTTTGAATGCCAGTTTTTATCTACTTAATGTTTTGTACTAAAGAGGTTCAATTTCATTTCATATTGCTTGCTACAAGTAACAGCTTCATTTAAAGATAACCGTCTCTGTAATGCTTATTCAGGGTTCCGTGTAACTTCTGTGTCAAAATCTATAGTGGCTGATCAGTACAAGCTGCATACACACGATTTTTCAGTACTGGAAGACACAATAAAACATTCCGCCTCTCACAATTAATAAGCACTTTGTAAAAGAACGTGATGTATCTTGGTTTTGAATGCTTGCTCAGATACTATGGTGTTAAAGTTCCAGGTCCAGCACACCACACAAAATTTATATTCGTTGAAAGAATGTATCAGTTCTCATAAAAAAATCAAAATTTCTGTAGATGTCGTCTACAACTGATTCCAAATTGTTACAGGTTAATCCAATACTTCATAAAACAAATATTGCACAGTGTAAACAAAACTGAGTTCCAGGTAACCTCATGTCATAAGAGTTGACCAAAGGCATATAGAGACTGAAATGAGCCAATCTTGCACATTTAACAAACGTGCAATTTTTTGCTCCTTTGTAGGTGGGTGTAAAAGCAGTTGCAGAAATTCATATTTTTAATTAACTCTGCCATTAGGTTCTTGGGCAATATCAAAATAAAGAACAGGCATTCTAACTAAAATAACGTATACAGGACATTGATTTTATAGAAGTTCTTCACATATTCCAAAACATAAAACTTGTACATCAAGTCAACTTGATTTCACATCACAAAAGTATTCTCAAGACTTTACTAGATGTCTCTTCACCCACGTGCCTTAAATAACATGAAAATACTACAGGACATATTCTCTCATTGCTGATTTCATGTTTTCTACAAATTAAAATTATTGTTGTGATAATGTGATGAATTTAGTAATGATTTTACATTTGATAGTAACTTAAGCAATTCGTTAATAGCATAATGCATAAATATGCAAGGTTGATTATGTAAACACTGCCAGAAATTAAAATATGAATTACATAATTATTTGCTGATTCAAAAGATGCTAAAATGTTTCCATCAATATCAGATAGGGTACGTTATACAGAACTAAATATTCTTAATTTGAAAGTTTGTGAAATCTAAATGCTGGTGTTGGTTTACAGATAGGCAATGGTGACCTGCTTTGAAAAGCTCATGTAAAAGTTAATACGGCAGTAAATGCACTAATATACAGGGTGAAGAAAAGCAATGCACTTGGGTGTCAGCATGCAATTCCTCATCTACATTCAAGACAAAAGTTTATGTATCAAAATCAGATTGGGTGCATTTTGAAAACACAAGTATGAAAACGAAGAATTGACAAGAGTGTCACATTCTGCAGCACATTAGGATGTACAGAAGAATGTGTATCACCCTATAATGCTGTACCAGGCATCGTAGTTCACTGAATAGACTGATGGAACATCAAACATGCATTTACCCTGAAGCTGTGGTTTGAATCGTCGTCAGGTTCCTATTTTATATTTTAAGCATCCGTTCCCTGTTTCTCATCATTTATAAGTTGGAAATTATTTTGCAATATGACATTAGCCCATCACATGACAGTGGGATCCATTCAATTGCTTGCATATGTCTACTAACTGCGCAGTGTACAAACATAACTGGTCCCGTCAAGTTCGTGTAGGGTGGCTTCCTGATTGGGTACAAGGATGATGAATACATCGATATGCTTTTATTGCTGGGTGCATCTGATAACCAAGCTCCTTCTGCTGCTTCTCATGTGCATGGTACCCTGAAAGGCACCATTCCGATAAGAACAGTTTTCATTGTCTGGAGCAACGTCTTCAGGAAATTGGTAATCGTCGTCCACAAGTAACAGACAGAGGTCTTCCAAGGATTAAGATGCACTTCACAAACAGAGGATGCGATTCTTGAAACCATTCACCATTCACGTCAGCGAAGCAGTTCCAGATATCTGAAAGACTGATTGTTGAGGTGTTGCATGATGAAGAACTGCATCCATATCGTTATATGATCACCGACACCAGTGGCTAGAAGACCGCATCCGGCGAGTACAATTTTGTAAATGGCTTTTCCAATAAGTGCAAGATAACAAACATTTTATAAATAGTGTGATATGGACTAACAAATTTATCTTCACTCATCAAGGTGTTTTCAACCTCCACAATAGACATTATTGGCTGGAACACAACCCACATATCCCCTTGATGTGGCTTTCAGGCACACTTTGACATAAATCTGTGGGATGGAATCATGGGAAGAGTGCCTTTGGTCCCTTACCTGTTGCCGGAGAAGCTGAATGTGCACCTTTATTGTATGTTTTTTTTGCACAAGTTTGCTTGATGCGTGAGAAAATGTTCCACTTGGTGTTTGGTGACAGCTGTGATTCCAGCATGATGAAATGAATGCATGTAACTACACTCACAGAAAAAAAATCACAACACTAAACAATAATTAATGTAGAGCATTGAAATTTTGGGCATATGTTTGTCTAATAACATACAAGGTGTTCAAAAATTCTTGTTACATACTCCTAGGACTGGTAGTGTGGAGTGAGTACATAATATTTTAAATAGGCACTTATGTCCGGGAACGTATTGGTATCATTTCCGAGCTACAATCATTTGAAAACATGTTTGCTAGGTGTGCAAGAGGGTAGCCGGGGTGGGGTGGGGTGGGGGTGGGGGGTGCTTATGTCAGATTGTCTAATATTATTTGACATCTGTCCTACCTCTCTGACTTGGTTTGAGTTTCATTTTTCATTCATGTATCTCTGAGCTTCAGAGCAATTTAGTACGTTTATACAAAATACACGAACATGGTCCTTCTGTATGGAGAAGCTCGCAGTAATGGAAGAACTTCTCACACCTTTGTCAGAATCATTATGCACAACATCCAACCCCATTGTATACCTTTTTCACTACAATTAGACGAGACTTCAAGAAAGGTTTACCTTCACTGTCAGCAGGTGTGATTGTGGTGCTCCAAGGGGTCATCACATGCCCTAACTGGAAGAGGCCGAACTGCATCGTGTTAAAGAGAAACTGTCAATGAGTACATGAGAAATTGTGTGTGCAATAGATGTTGCTTCCAGCACCATCTGGTATGTTGCAGATAACCAACAACTACATCCATACCACCTCTAGCATTCACAGACATGTGAATGAGGCTCGAACCAGGTGAGAGAGGTAGTATACACACCGAGTGACATCACCTAATCCAACATAAGCATCCCCCACCGTGACTACCTTGTTGAAAACTTGCCTAACAAACATGTTTTCAAACGGCTGTAGTACAGAAACAGTATGTTTCTGAACAAGGGTTTCTGCTCAAAATATTGTGTACTAAATCCCCTTTACAAGTCCTAGGAGTTTGTGATAGGAATTTCTGAACAGCCTATATTTATGGATTAACATTGCAAGATCACAGATTAATGTAAGCACGAGACAATCCATTGCAAATACAAAAGGGTGGTAAATTTACAACCTGTGCAATCGCCAGAATGTTGATTGCAGGCATGCAAATGTGTGTCCTTGAAGTAGCCGATTTGCAACAGTTTGCTGTGTCACTGGGGTACCAACTGCTGCTCAAATTGTCACTGCAGATGCAGTATGATGCACCAGAGCCATACTCCAAACACAATGGCCTTCCCTCTCTATGGTGCCATTTGGCTGGTCTTCTGGCAACTGTAAATCCTTGTGACCACCACTCCCAGAATCATGTACAGTGGCTACGTTCCTGCCAAGTCTATCTGCAGTATCACAGAAGGAACGACCTCATTCAAACTCAGTGATGTGTTGATAATGTTGTCTTTGTTGCCTTAAAGGCATTCTTGACTAGCATCAACCCATCACATCTAATCTCATGACTGTTACAGCATGTGATTTGCATCCTCTTATGAAATTTGAGTAGACATCATCTTCCAGATGTAGAAATGTGCCTACCTATTTGGTTTATTCGCACAAGTCCATCTACATCTACATCTACATCTACATTGATACTCCGCAAGCCACCCAACGGTGTGTGGCGGAGGTTGTGATTTTTTTTCCCCATCAGTGTACTTAAATGAACCATTTCCGTGGAAATGGATTGGTTGTTGAGGTCCAATGTTCTGGCTTCCAAGTTCCCCACATCTTAATCTACTATATTTTTATTTGTGGGGACACATAATGAAAGAAGTTTGTAGTACTCTGTTCATAAATGTACATGACTTAATAGCTTGTTTGCCTGTTGCTTTTGCCATGCTGGATACAGATATGTTGCCTAGGGCCGAGCAAAGTATGATACAGCAAGTGACGAAGTGTCTGCAAATGCAAGAAGGCCACTTTGAACATCGGCCCTAAAGTGCATGTTGCTCTTAAGTGTATGTACTGGCTCTGTGAAGATAAGTCTGGATGTCAAATATGCAGAATGGAATTATTGTGCATAGCATAATCTGCAAGCTAGTTTAGCCTACCTATCATGTTTTTTTACCTCAAAGAATACAGACAATGTTACTGTGTCCATTATTATCTTCTTATCTTCTGTTGGCTTTGTTTGTCACATGGACAGAACAAAGTGGCCGTTTATGTCTGTAAGAAGTTCATGTTATGTCTTAATGTTTAAGTGAAGGTAACAGTAACAGAAAGAAATACACAGGATACTGCATTGTGGTGGTTTAAACTGGATACAGTTTGATGGTTAAACTGAAAAAAAAAAGAAAGGGGCGAAAAAGTTTGCTGTGTACGCCACTCGAACATTGGGGAGTTTTCCATTCCCCGTGTTATTGCCTCATCTCACTGAGCTAGGGGGACAGCTCTGGCACAGCACAGAGTACATGCTACCTGTTCTTGGCTGCACTGCATCCAGTTACAGTGTTGCCAGAGTCTCGTTTTTTAAAATTGAGGTTCCGTTAAAAGTATTGATGGGACTAGGTTTTGCCAGATACACTTTTGTCGTGAATTGGGATGGGGAATTGCTTGCCGACCCCCAAGTGCAGCATTTTTTCTGTACCTTGTACAAGACTGCATGTTGTCTGTAAGAAATAGTGCAAATTTCTGTTGACCCAAAATGATCATGATGTCAGTATATTCAGAATCTGTGATTCCATTCTGTCACATTACAAGACAAAAGTGAGATGTTCTCTCTTGACACCAAAGTGCATGAAAGGTCTCTTCTCTGATTTCACATTCATGGATGATTCATCTGTACATTCACTCAGACAGTACAACAGATGAAAATAATATCACCCAACAGATACTATAGTAGTGACTGTCTGAAACTGAAAACATTAAGTAAATTTTTGTCTCTTTAACCAACTGCTGTTTACCTAGTTATTTAATGATAAAATATTTAGTTGAAGCTCTTCACTGATTATTACATAAAACGTATTAGCAGGTCAAGAAATTATTCATCATGGAAAGTCATAAATTCTGTGTTTTAGGTGATTTTGTGTAGATTCTATGTTTTAGGCTGTTTTGTGTACTTCAGAAATAACTTTATAAATCAAATTGAAATTCATACTGTCATTAACTATTATCAGTAAAAATTTCATAACAATCGGGTTGCTAGAAATGTCTTTAATAATACAATCATGCATATTATAATATTTGCTTTCCGTAAACTACATACACGCACCTTAGTGTAACGAAATGGCCAATTCATGTGTAACTTGCAAAAGCATTCTCAAGGGCCTGAGTCACTGCACATGGCAAGAAAGCTTCTGATAGTGTTCTATATATTACTATAAGATTTAGAAATAACTTCAGGTATGCCCCAGAGAAGTGTGTAGGGACCCTCACTGTTCATATTGTATATTAATGACCTGGCAGGGAAAGTAAATAGTAGCCTCAGAATCAGTTATTGTAATTAAATATTGTAATAAAAGCTGTTCAGATATTCAGTCAAATTCTGATTAGATTTCAATGTGGTGAAAAGATTAGCAATTTATAATATCTTAGATTTTCCCAGTGATTTGTTGTCATCTCATAGAATCGGGCGTATTGCAAGTGGTCCACATCCTCCCAACAGAATATTTCGATGTCATAACTCAGTGTCTACATCAGGTGTTTCCTGAGACTGGAAACTCCTGATGAAGGTGCCAAGTTATGATGTCCAAGTCTACCTTGCTGTCCCTTAAAAGTTATACCTCCTCACACTCCATTCCATTATCAAATGATGATTTATTGATGTCGCAGGAAGTGTCCTATTAGCTCGTCAAGCCGGACCACGGTTTTATTCTTCCAATCTGATGCAGTATCTCCTCATTAATTATTAATCTGTCCATCTAGCTTCAGCATTCTTCTATAGCAGCACATTTCAAAAGCTTTGGGTGTCTTCCTTTTTGCACTGTTTATCACCCACATTTCATTCCCGTATCAGGTTATTCTCCATAAAAATACTTTTAAGAAAGATTTTGTAATATTTAAATTTATATTTGGTGTTAACATATTTATCATTTTCAGAAGATATGAAATCAAATGAAGGTGTAGGTTGAGTCATAGACAAAGCAGAAGACAGAATTTTGATTCATTGGTGTGATACTAGGAAAAAGTGCAGTCTGACTACAGAGGAGGTTGCTTGTAAAACACTCACACAACTTGTCCTTTAATATACTCAAGTGTTTGGGATGCATACCGAATAGGACTAACAGGGAATATTGATTGTATACAAAAAAAATTGCAGCATGACTGGCCGCAGTATCTTTTGATCCATGAGGGAGCTGCTGAAAAACATGAACGAGCAGTCTCTTGGAGATAGAATTCAGGTGTCTGTAAAAACACTGTTCACAAAATTTTAAGAACCAATATCACATCATGAATCTAGAAATACACTGCAATCACATATGTATTGGTTCCACAGGAACTGGAGGGCCAAGATTGAACTAATTACAGCCAGCACACAAGCATTTAAGCAATCATTCTTCTCGCACTCCGTAAGTGAATGGAAAGGAAAGGAATAGTAATATGTGGTTCAAAATTGAGTATGCTCTGCCATGCAACTCACAGTGGTTTCCAGAGTGTAGATGTAGATGCCGATTTTCTGTTTCCTGTCTCACATGAGGGGATACCCAAAAAAAATCTTTTTTAAGCTCTATATTTTCAAAATTGTTTACAAAACAACCTTGTTGTTGTTGTTGTTGTTGTTTTTGTGGTCTTCAGTCCTGAGACTGGTTTGATGCAGCTCTCCATGCTACTCTATCCTGTGCAAGCTTCTTCATCTCCCAGTACCTACTGCAACCTACATCCTTCTGAATCTGCTTAGTGTATTCATCTCTTGGTCTCCCTCTACGGTTTTTACCCTCCACGCTGCCCTCCAATACTAAATTGGTGATCCCTTGGTGCCTCAACACATGTCCTACAAACCAATCCCTTCTTCTAGTTAAGTTGTGCCACAAACTTCTCTTCTCCCCAGTCCTATACAATACTTCCTCATTAGTTATGTGATCTACCCATCTAATCTTCAGCATTCTTCTGTAGCACCACATTTCAAAAGCTTCTATTCTCTTCTTGTCCAAACTATTTATCGTCCATGTTTCACTTCCATACATGGCTACACTCCATACAAATACTTTCAGAAATGACTTCCTGACACTTAAATCTATACTCGATGTTAACAAATTTCTCTTCTTCAGAAACGCTTTCCTTGCCATCGCCAGTCTACATTTTATATCCTCTCTACTTCAACCATCATCAGTTATTTTTCTCCCCAAATAGCAAAATTCCTTTACTACTTTAAGCGTCTCATTTCCTAATCTAATTCCCTCAGCATCACTCGACTTAATTCGACTACATTCCATTAAGCTCGTTTTGCTTTTGTTGACGTTCATCTTATGCCCTCCTTTCAAGACACTATCCATCCCATTCAACTGCTCTTCCAAGTCCTTGGCTGTCTCTGACAGAATTACAATGTCATCGGCGAACCTCAAAGTTTTTATTTCTTCTCCATGGATTTTAATACCTACTCCGAATTTTTCTTTTGTTTCCTTCACTGCTTCCTCAATATACAGATTGAATAACATCGGGGAGAGACTGCAACCCTGTCTCACTCCCTTCTCAACCACTGCTTCCCTTTCATGCCCCTCCACTCTTATGACTGCCGTCTGGTTTCTGTACAAATTGTAAATAGCCTTTCGCTCCCTGTATTTTACCCCTGCCACCTTCAGAATTTGAAAGAGTGTATTCCAGTCAACATTGTCAAAAGCTTTCTCTAAGTCTACAAATGCTAGAATGTAGGTTTGCCTTTCCTTAATCTAGCTTCTAAGATAAGTCGTAGGGTCAGTATTGCCTCAAGTGTCCCAACATTTCTACGGAATCCAAACTGATCTTCCCCGAGGTCGGCTTCTACTAGTTTTTCCATTCGTCTGTAAACAATTCCCGTTAGTATTTTGCAGCCATGACTTATTAAACTGATAGTTTGATAATTCCACATTTGTCAACACCTGCTTTCTTTGGGATTGGAATTATTTTATTCTTCTTGAATTCTGAGGGTATTTCCCCTGTTTCATACATCTTGCTCACCAGATGGTAGAGTTTTGTCAGGACTGGCTCTCCTGAGGCCGTCAGTAGTTCTAATGGAATGTTGTCTACTCCAGGGGCCTTGTTTCGACTCAGGTCTTTCAGTGCTCTGTCAAACTCTTCACGCAGTATTATCTCCCATTTAATCTTCATCTACATCCTCTTCCATTTCCATAATATTGTCCTCAAGTACATTGCCCTTGTATAGACCCTCTATGTACTCCTTCCACCTTTTTGCTTTCCCTTCTTTGCTTAGAACTGGGTTTCCATCTGAGCTTTTGATATTCATACAAGTGGTTCTCTTTTCTCTGAAGGTCTCTTTAATTTTCCTGTAGGCTGTATCTATCTTACCCCTAGTGAGATAAGCCTCTACATCCTTACATTTGTCCTCTAGCCATGCCTGCTTAGCCATTTTGCACTTCCTGTCGATCTCATTTTTGAGTCGTTTGTATTCCTTTTTGCCTGCTTCATTTACTGCATTTTTATATTTTCTCCTTTCATCAATTAAATTCAGTATTTATTCTGTCACCCAAGGATTTCTACTAGCCCTCGTCTTCTTACCTACTTGATCCTCTGCTGCCTTCACTACGTCATCCCTCAGAGCTACCCATTCTTCTTCTACTGTATTTCTTTCCCCCATTCCTGTCAATTGTTCCCTTATGCTCTCCCTGAAACTCTGTACAACCTCTGCTTTAGTCAGTTTATCCAGGTCCCATCTCCTTAAATTCCCACCTTTTTGCACTTTCTTCAGTTTTAATCTACAGTTCATAACCAATAGATTGTGGTCAGAGTCCACATCTGCCCCTGGAAATGTCTTACAATTTAAAACCTGGTTCCTAAATCTCTGTCTTACCATTATATAATCTATCTGAAACCTGTCAGTATCTCCAGGCTTCTTCCATGTATACAACCTTCTTTCATGATTCTTGAAACAAGTATTAGCTATGATTAAGTTGTGCTCTGTGCAAAATTCTACCAGGCGGCTTCCTCTTTCATTTCTTACCCCCAATCCATATTCACCTACTATGTTTCCTTCTCTCCCTTTTCGTACTGCCGAATTCCAGTCACCCATGACTATTAAATTTTCATCTCCCTTCATAATCTGAATAATTTCTTTTATTTCATCATACATTTCTTCAATTTCTTCATCATCTGCAGAGCTAGTTGACATATAAACGTGTACTACTGTAGTAGGCGTGAGCTTCGTATCTATCTTGGCCACAATAATGCATTCACTATGCTGTTTGTAGTAACTTACCCACATTCCTATTTTCCTATTCATTATTAAACCTACTCCTGCATTACCCCTATTTGATTTTGTGTTTATAACTCTGTAGTCACCTGACCAGAAATCTTGTTCCTCCTTCCACCGAACTTCACTAATTCCCACTATATCTAACTTTAACCTATCCATTTCCCTTTTTAAATTTTCTAACCTACCTGCCCGATTAAGGGATCTGACATTCCACGCTCCGATCTGTAGAATGCCAGTTTTCTTTCTCCTGATAACGACATCCTCTTGAATAGTCCCCGCCTGGAGATCTGAATGGGGGACTATTTTACCTCCGGAATATTTTACCGAAGAGGACGTCATCATCATTTAACCATACAGTAAAGCTGCATGCCCTTGGGAAAAAATTACGGCCATAGTTTCCCCTTGCTTTCAGCCGTTCGCAGTACCAGCACAGCAAGGCCATTTTGGTTAGTGTTACAAGGCCAGATCAGTCAATCATCCAGACTGTTGCCCTTGCAACTACTGAAAAGGCTGCTGCCCCTCTTCAGGAACCACACGTTTGTCTGGCCTCTCAACAGATACCCCTCCGTTGTGGTTGCACCTACGGTACGGCTATCTGTATCGCTGAGGCACGCAAGCCTCCATACCAACGGCAAGGTCCATGGTTCATGGGGGGTGGGGGGTGGGGGGTAACAACCTTATCCACTTCAAAATATTCTCCGCTACAATTAATACTTTTGTCCCACTGGTGCTACCACTGTTCAAAACATTTTTGTAGTCATCTTTAGAAATGGCTGACAGCTCCTCCCTCATTTTTTCTTGACTTTTTCAATATTGTCAAATCAGTGCCCTTTCATGCCCCTTTTCATGCGTGAAAATAAGAGAAAGACGCATGGAGTCATGTCAGGCGGTAAGGTCCAAGGGGCAGTGGAACCATGCCATTTTTAGCCGGAAACTGTCTAACAGACATGACAGTGTGTGCAGGTGCGTTGTTGTAGTGGAAGAAACAGTCTCCTGTCTGCCACAAATTGGGTCTTTTGTGACAAACAATGTTGCACAATCTTCTTACAACTTCCAAATAAAAGGTTTGATTGACAGTCTGACCTGAGGAAACAATCTCTGAATGAACTGCGTCCTTGGCATCAAAAAAGGAAATCAGCATTGTTTTGATGTTTGATTTGACCTGACATTTTTTTTGGGCTGGGCGATGATGGCATCTTCCATTGGCTTGACTGTTGCTTTGTTTCTGGGTTGTAACCATAGCACCATGACTCATCACCACTTATGACCTTTGACAGAAAATCTGGATCAGTTTCAAGCTGTTGTTTCAAAGCACAACATGTTTCGACTCAATGTTCCTTTTGATTGTCAACCAGAACCCGAGGAACAGACTTGGCAGCAACCCCTTTGTATTTCCAAATCTTCCATTAACATTCGCTAAACGAAGCTCCAAGATAACCCACTAATCTCTGACAGTTGATAAATTGTCTGTCTCCGGTCTGTGAGTACAAGCTCTCGAATTTTTTCAATATTTTTGTCAGTTCGGGCAGTTGATGGACATCCATTATGAGGTTTGTCGCCATTTTCAAATCAAGCAAACCACTATTACACTTGATTTTTTTTCCATAGCATCATCTTGATAAGCTGTTTTCAATGTTAACACAGTTATAACAGCATTTTCACCAAGTAGAAAGCAAAATTTCACAGCTGCACATTGTTCTCTTAAGCTTGCCATCATAAAAACAAAACAAGAACAGAACAGCACTAGCAAAAACGATCACTACAGATGAACAGGACAAGCTAGATCAAGAGCATGGACAGCGCTGAACTGGCAATGAGTTGCATTATACAAGCCTAGCAGCAGAAATACGTACTATACAAGCTCCGCCCCCGGCAATGTTTGTTTTTAGGGGGAGGTGAGGGGGGGGGGGGAGGTGGGAGGGTGTACCCCTCATATCTGCTGGTAAACAGTTAGACTTTTTGGTATATAAAAACCATTCTGAATGTTAGATAATTGTATAGTATATTTAGAAATTATTTTTATTGCTGGAATTTTGTTCGTGAATTGCTCAATTGATTCTGAATTCATTGTTGTTATGAACCACACAAAAAATTAGGGAGTAGGCTAAGTGTAAGAATCTCTAAGTAACTTCTGAAAGATGTTTGGTTATCATATTCTTTCTGCATGCTGCTGTAGAACAAATTTATTTCTTTATTTTTGCTAGCAATCTCACCTGCAGATCCACACAGTGAGAGAGATTTCTAAGTTCAAAGAAGGCAGGTGCCACCTCAGTGTGTTAGCCATCTGGATGCCTAGGGATTCCAGATATGGAGGTTTTTGTTTAGTGTGAACTCAATGATCTCTACTTCTGATAGCTGTAAACCATTTTTATTTATTTAGAATTACATAAAATGAGTTTGTGTGAACTAGTTGTAAGTCTGTCTCATTATTCTCCTGGTTGTGTCTGATATTGGTGCATTTTGTGCCCTTTATCAGTATACTTGTATCATTAAAAATATCATAGTAATTGAAGAGTTACACCGCATCATTTATATGATTTATGTATGTTGAGAACAGGAATAAGCCAAGATCTGAAACTGGTGGGACACCATGTTTTAGTGCTTCCCCACTCCTAATTTGGAGGTATTCTTGTGATATATTTTTTAAATATGATCCTAAATTTTCTGTTGTTAATATATAACTTTACCTATACAAATGGAAGCCTTTAGTGCCATAACATTTTAGTTATCACATTTTAGTTATTTCTGTAACAATTGAGTCTGTAAACCTGATCTTAGCTGGTGCAGTGTACAGGGCATGCGTAAGTAAATTTCCCTGTGTTGTCAGTTGCTGTTAGAACAATTTCATTAAAGTTTGTGGCCAATTATTTGAATCCAACAAATTGTCTCATTGTTACTGTCATGTGAATGTTGAACATCGTTTATCTAACAAAGTTTACTCTTTTAGTGACTCATAATGCTCCACATTACCTTTGCCTTGTTTATCTCAAAATTTATTTGGATAACTAAAGTGTTGTGGTATTGACGGCCTCCTTCCTGTATTGATGCAGTCTTACATTCATAACTGAGTGCAGAGGGTCTCTTTAACAGACTATGTCATAGATATAAAATTAACCCCAGAACAGGAAAACAGAACATGCAGAGTGCTGTAAGGAATGGTACTATGACCATTCTTGTGTTTTATGTACATATGTGATATCCAATTACTTTAAAAGATGGTTCACAAACTACGATATATGCTGAGGATACAAGAATACTTGTCAAGGTCCAAATTCAGTCTTACCAGACACAGCTTAGATCATAATCAGACTCACCGAAAAGTGAATCACAGCTAAGATTTTTAAGTCTTAATCCAACACAGACCTATATTATGCAGTTTCACCAAAACTTTAAAAGCCCCACATTACATGGAACATACTGTGTAAAATTCCTTGGAGTCTAATGGAAAAACAACTTAAAATGGAGTGAACACATATATAAACCAATAAAGAAGCTCATTTCATCTTCTTATGTCCTTAGAAATATCCCTCACTGTACTGACCTAGAGACAAATGCGTTGGGGTGTTTCGCATATTTCAATCTCTTTTGCCCTACATAATTATCTTGTAAAGCAGGGCACCCCAAGGAAATAAAGTGTTTATCATGGCATTCTTACTCACTTGCCAATGCATTTACTTCTTAATTATTTTATTGCTGATAATAAAAATCAATTTTAACTTAATATTGATTTTCACAGTCAAAATGCAAGGCACAAAACTAATTTTCATTTAGACTTTGCTTCCTCGTCAAGAATTCAAAATAGACTCATTTGCTGTTGTGGGAAGACACTTGAATAGCTCCCATCCAACATAAAGCAACACTTTTGTAATCCCTACAAATTCAAAAGAAAACTTAAACATACCTCAGCAATCAACATATCCCAGTGATCACTCTTCCTACCTACAAATTATCTGAAAATCTATATTCAGCAACTGAAGAGTTCTGTTAGCTACATGGCAAATGCCAGTGTTCATTGTAAAGCTTCTTGACAAGCAGTAATGTAATGTAAGTAGAACACATTATTTTCAGATGTAGGTACATATTTTGTTTAAAAAATCCCATTGTAATTAAGTAATGTTTGAGCTACTAATACTAGATAAACAGCAGCTCTGTAATATAACTGAGGAAATAGCAGATTTTTCAAAGTTCCAGCTTTCTTTCTAATTTAGTTGGTTAAACTTAGATGGCATAAGTATGAATAGCATTAAGTAGCTTAGTGATAGTTATCGTTAATACACATGTGATCAAAAGTATCCAGACACCTGGCTGAAAATGGCTTACAAGTTCATGGCACCCTCTATTCGTAATGCTGGAATTCAATGTGGTGTTGGCCCACCCTTAGCCTTGACGACAGCTTCCACTCTCACAGGAATAAGTTCAATCAGGTGCTGGAAGGTTCCTTGGGGAATGACAGCGTATTCTTCATGGAGTGCTGTACTGAGCAGAGGTATTGATGTCAGTCAGTGAGGCCTGGCACGAAGTCGGCGTTCTTAACATCCCAAAGGTGTTCTATAGGATTCAGGTCAGGATTCTGTGCAGGTCAGTCCATTACAGGGATGCTACTGTTTTGTAACCACTCCGCCACAGGCTGTGCATTATGAACAGGTGCTCGATAGCATTGAAAGACGTAATCACCATCCCCGAATTGCTCTTCAACAGTGGGAAGCAAGAAGGTGCTTAAAACATCAATGTAGGCCTGTGCTGTGATAGTGCCATGCAAAACAACAATGAGTGCAAGCCCCCTCCATGAAAAACATGACCACACCATAACACCACCGCCTCTGAATTTTATTGTTGGCACTACACATGCTGCCAGATGATGTTCACCGGGCATTCATCATACCCACACTCTGCCATCGGATCACCATATTGTGTACTGTGATTCGTCAGTCCACACAACATTTTCTCACTGTTCAGTCATCCAATGTTTACCCTCCTTACACCAAACGAGGTTTCGTTTGGCATTTACTGACATGATGTGTGGCTTATGAACAGCTGCTCGACCGTGAAATCCACGTTTTCTCACCTCCTGCCTAACTGTCATAGTACTTGCAGTATATCCTGATGCAGTTTGGAATTCCTGTGTGATGGTCTGGATAGATGTCTGCCTATTACACAGTACGACCCTCTTCAACCGCTGGCAGTCTCTGTAGGCCAACAGACAAGGTTGACTTGTACTCTTTTGTGCTATACATGTCCCTTCATGTTCCCACTTCACTATCACATTGGAAACAGTGAACCTAGATATGTTTAGGAGTGTGAAAATCTTGTGTACAGATGTGTGTCACAAGTGACACCCAATCACCTGACCACATTCGAAGTCCGTGAGTTCCGCGGAGCACCCCATTCTGCTCTCTCACTATGTCTAATTACTACTGAGATTGCTGATATGGAGTACCTGGCAGTAGGTGGCATCAGAATGCACATAATATGAAAAATGTATGTTTTTGGGGGTGTCTGGATACTTTTGATCACACAGTGTATTAAGTTTCTTTGATCTCCTCGTCTTTTGTATATATATACCTTGACTTGTTATATTCTCCTGAATGTTCTACTTATCGAAGGTATCTATGATACATGATGAATGAATGAATGCCTGAATAAAAGAGTGAATGATTTTTGTTTTATTGATGACATAGTATTTTGCTTGTAGTGCCCCTTAAAGTCTTTATTAAAACTAATTCTCTTTATTAAATTGTGTTTTCTCCTCCTGGTGCAATATACTTTAATCTCAGAAACAGCTATCATCATTTTCCACTGTCCTTAAACCACTGTAAAGAAAAACTGGATTCATAGTGTTGTAAGACCATGTTTAAGAAAGGGTTAACTTTCTCATCTACTGTTTATCCTCGGTAAACTTTGTACTATTACACTTATGTACAGAAAAGAACACCTTGAATGACTAGTGATAGGATGTTCATATTCACAGGACATGTATATTAATATGTTCTGCAGAAATGATTAGCATTTGAACCATGTCAGCCTGTGGGTTCAACATCAATATTGACATCACTGCACATCATCATCTAGTGGTAAAATATGCCTGCAGCTCTTGTTGCCACTACAAACTGTAGGTAATGGATCATTCATCCAGGAAATTGCTGGTCGTGTGGGGCAAAGTGTTTCGGCAGTGCAACACTGTGTGCAGAATGGTTCATGGAAGACTGTAGAACATGATGAGATGGATCCGAATGGCACTGCAGCACAGATCTGTGTCTCCTCCTCAGCTTTTACACAACAGTGGATCAGTGCAACACACTGGTCACTATCGGGTGACAGTCCATCGCCATTTGTTACAACGTGGGTTACATGTGCATCGTCCATTTCTCTGCCTACCTCCAACGAATGTGCAGTGGTGTATGGCACAAAATCACTGAGGACAGGAATGGAATCAGATAGTGTTTCTGGACGAATTCAGGTTCTGTTTGTCTGAAAATAATGGTCGCATTTTGGTTCACTGTAGACAGAGGGAGTGGCGTCACAGTGACTGCATTTACGCAAGACATACAGTGCCAGCTCAAGGCCTTATGGTGTGTAGTGCTATTGGGTACAACCACAAATCACAGTTGGTGTGTGTCCAGGGCACTGTGACCTATGTGAATGACATCTTGTGATGGCTAGCCATTCCCTTCCTGCACAACACTCCAAACACCATTTTTCTGCAAGACAATGCATGACCACATGTTGCTGCATAAACAACTGCCTTCTTAGTGTCACAGGATGTCAGCTTTGGTCCACCAGATCACCAGACTTGTTGCCAGTCAAAAATGTGTGGGATATAGTGAAACGACGGGTGCAGTGCTTTGTCCTTATGCCAACCACCATAAATGGAATGCAGCGTGGATGTCTGTACCACAGGACACCATTCACACCTTGTATACATTGATACCGTTATGTGTGGAAAAAGTTATCAGAGCCCATGGTTGTCCCTGTGCCTATTAGCAATGGGACACATGCTGAACCAAGGTGACTAAAATACTAATCATTTCTACAGAACACACTAATGTACATGTCCTGTGAATATGAACGTCCTATCTCTAGTTGTTCAAGGTGTTCTGTTTCTTGTGAACATGAGTGTGTTTGCCCAGTAAATTGTTTGTGAATAAAGTGACAGAGTCAATCTATGGGTGTATACTTTCCCCTTCATAGCTAAATTTTGTTGATAGGGATGTTTTATTGATGCCATTTGATTATTGTGGCCAGAAAGAAAATTTTTGGGGGTTAACATTTATTTTAAGAAAGACAGTTAGATACAGAAACAATTTATGAATTACTGTTTTGATGTTTCTTATTATTGTTGTGAATGTTACTGTTGTGAACAAACCAAAGTTGTATAACAGCATCAAAATCTCCTCAATC
Source organism: Schistocerca americana (assembly GCF_021461395.2). Taxonomy (NCBI): domain Eukaryota; kingdom Metazoa; phylum Arthropoda; class Insecta; order Orthoptera; family Acrididae; genus Schistocerca; species Schistocerca americana. Next base: position 515,221,029 of record NC_060121.1, on the reverse strand, counting down.
AATACTGTTAAAAATGAAGTCACTATTACAGTCACCACATATTGGTGTCTTGCCAGTTATTTTTATTACATTTCCACAGTACTCTCTCTAGTTGTGTGATAAAGTTCAAAACATTGTCTGTTGGAGTCTGTACTATGTCAGAACCACTATCTTGTATGAGTCCAAGTCTGTTACTGACTTATAACATTCAAGAGCTGTCAGTTAGGCCCATGGATTTATTCCACTTTTTGTGCATATAGCCATGCCCTCTTTACTACTATTATGGCCACAGTAATGTGTTATTAATTTGTATTCATTCAGGAGTGTGCACCTGGATTTTCCATTGTTTGATTTTTGTCCAATTACTATGACTTTCAAATGACGTTTTACTTTGCACAACACATCTGTAGAAATATCTTTTGGTTTCTAAAATTGATGTAACCCTGCAAAAAGCTTTGTATTTATCAGGCTTTGAATGTTTTTTATGAAAAAGTTGCACATGGAGGGTAAAAATGTAGAGTGAGACTAGTTCTTGAAGACAGTAAGAAGGTTCAAATTTATAAAGGGAACAGTTATTACATGGATATGAAAAGACTTGAGATGGACAGCATGGTGACCTGCACTGAACCACTCTTCAGACTCATGACTGTAACTTAAAACTGGCAAGCGGCTTTGCACAAAAGATTGTCTGTACCTTGGACTGGCATTCAGTTTGCCTGAAGGAAGGTCTTTACCTTGGGCTTTGAGATATTGGTTGCAGTTGCCCTCAATTTGTGAGAACCATGAACACATGGTGTATCCAGTGATAACCCAAACTGTCACAATCAAGTGTTTATGCTGTTGAAAAATGCATGATGGCAGATAGCACCTAGCAAATAGGTCTCCATCACTGAAGTGCAGAGGGAAGAGAAATTCTTATGAAAACACTACATTTTATCCCTCAGTTTTGCCACTGGTAGAAACAATTGTAGCTTCTGGGCAATGGAAGCTGATACAGTAATGCATGCGTCCAGTACAGTGTGGGCTGAGAGCACTGAATTGTTGACAGATGTTTCACATCTGGTGCAGGGCTCTAGTGTTGAGTAAATACTTGGAAAAAACTATATGACCCCCTGTTTTGTGGATAAAGTGGAGGTCATCCCATACTACAGTCACGTTATGTCATCTATAATACCTGAGCATCACTGCATACAACCCTCTTATATCCACTAATTCCTTGCATATCACATTGTCACAGCATGATGCCTGAAAGTAGGAGTGAAGGTTACAGTTTAATATTTAGTAAACAACAATGGGGAAGAAAGGTATTCGTATACTTTTTGAAGAAAGCATCCCAGCATTCATGTTGTGCAGTTTGGGGAGACAACAGAAAATTTTGATGGTTAGATTGGGAATCAAATTCTAGTCGTTAGGGCCCAGGTCTTAGTCGCTATGCCATGTTGCTTGGCTCGTGTACACTGCAAAATGTTGTATGAGGAACCCATTTCCTGGAGGCCAGTCACTACACCCTCATCCAAACTCACCCATATGCTGATACTGTGCCCTTTGATATCAGTGACATAATTGACACTCACTTCCATGTTTTCATTTTGACAGTCCCTCATTAGCTGAGCTTGCTGTACCATGGACCTTTCTGATTACAAAGAGAGGCACTTACTTCTTCAACCACTTTGAGGGCTCAGCTGATTCTATAAGTGTATTCCCTATCTGTCACCATTAATCATTTATTGCTGGTACATTGTGTTAAACGTCCTAGTTTGATTTCATTCAGGCCATTCTTTTTGAGTATTGCAGTTTCAACAAATGTTAGTGTAACTTAATCATTCTGCAATGTGCTTACTATATGCAGTATGCTAAATGCTAATTAATAAAATTAAGCACAGTAGTCAAGCATTCTTAACTGCAATTGGGAATCTCAAGAGCACATTCTCATACTCCACAACATGTTGGCAGGATCGAGTCCTTCACGATGCTGGTGATGTATGGGGCATACTGTGTGGTGCTGCACTACAATGCACGACTGGAGCGCTGGGCCCAGACACTGCCAGTACCCTGTCGTGTGCAGGCTCCAGAAGAGGAGTCTGCACTCGTATCTTACCGACATCTAGAGGAGGATCGCTCTCGCCGACCATCTTACACCAGCCCACAGCAGTCAATGGACAAGCAGCAACTGAGCTTCAGTACAACGAATCAGGGACAGTCACCAATTCAGCAAGAGTACTCAACTGGTAAGCTTGAGAGTAGGCAACAGGACAGGAAGAACACAGTGCAAACACTGTACTGAAGTTTTCAGCTTCCTATATCCTTACAGGTTTTTTTAATAAAGCACACATGTGAAATGATCCATTAACTTGCTTCATTGGGAAAAACACACAATATAACTAAGTTTAAACCTGTTGCTTCAAAGATGCTTTGTTCTTGATATTGTGATCTATCTCAATCAGCCACTAACTTCTTTTCATTAAATATTTTTCTTTCAACAGTGATTGAGATCAGTAAGAGATCCTTAATCAGAGTTCCATACAATTTACAGAGAATCGTTTTTACTTATGAACTATAACTGCCCAATTCGTAAAAATCTTTATCTTGCAGTATCTCCTATTAAGTGATGTCAAATAAGCAAAAATGACATACTAACACAGAAAGTAGATACTGATGATGCTAATATCTGTCTAAATGTGATTACAAGCAGCTGACACTTAAATTATTGGGATTATAACTTGGTAATAAATTCAGTTAACAAATTTAACTAAGAGGAGATTACCCCAGAACTGCTAAAACATCAAAACAAATCTAAATTTATCTGTGGTAATAGTGGTTTACCTCTGTGGCTGTTGGCTGAATTACTTGAAGAACTATATAGTGAGCACCCACTTTTTATGTAGCATTATTTATGATAAGACACACTACATGCTTTTGCAAACTGGAGAGGAGCCTGAAACAAATCTCTGCAAAACTAAAGCTGTATAAATAGTGGCTGGTTTTCATACTTTTTCAAGTAAACAAATCTTTATTTCAATGCAGAAGTTGTCAGATGTAGGTCACATCAATATGAAAAATCTAATATACTTGACTTACTTTCATTCCATAATGTCACATGGTATCATTTTTTGGGAAGGGAAGGAGGAGGGGGAGGGGGGTTGGTAACTCATCCAGCCAAGCTAAAGTTTCTTAAATGCTGAAGCAGGTAATACAATTATTTGTGGTGTGAACTCAGGAACATCCTGCAGAGTTATATTCAGGGAACTGGGAATACTTACTACTGCTTTCCAATTTACTTATTCCTGAGTGAAACTTGTCATAAATTAAATATACTGGTACCTTTTTCAAAGAAACAGTTTAGTTAATGGAACCAATACTGGAAATAAGAATAATCTTGATATTACTTTGGTCCAGAAAGGTGTCCAGTATTCAGGAATATACATTTCCAGTAATTAGCCAGCAGCTATGAAACGTTTAATTACTAATAAAGACTGAGAGGATTTACTGGTGACCAACTTTCCTAATCCATTGATGAAATTTTGTAGTGGAACTGATTGATGTATATCTTAAATGAAAATAAGTTCCAAATTTTGTGACTTATTTCACATTACGAGTATCATTTCACATTAACGAGTATCATTTCACTAAGCATCTGTGGAAGGACTATCAGCATGTCTTTTTTTTTTATAAATATGTATTATTAGCAAACCTGGCAATTCTTCAAAACTGCTACATATATATTTCAGTTGGATATGCATCCTAATCTTATTCTTGCCCCACTCTCTGTTCATGTATTCTGGCCCCTTCTCTTTGTCTATCACATCATCCCCCTCTTTCTGTCCAACTCCTCCTCCTCCTCCTCCTCCTCCTCTTTCACACCTCTCTCTTCCTCCCCCTCTCCCACTGTCCATCTCCTCCTACCCTTCTCTCTCACTGTCCATCTCCCACCTCTGTCCATCTTCTCTTCTACCTCCCCCCTCTTTCTGACCTTGAGCCTTTTCTTATTGTTAATGGAAACAAAACCTTGGTTTGGACTTGAAGTCACATAAATGAGTGGGTAAGTTGGCTGGGATCATTGGTATACGAGCTATGAGAGAGAACTCTCAGCTCCTGGATCTGCAGGGATAATAGCTTCAATTACAATATTTCATATAGTTTTAGTCCTCTCCCTTCCCCCCACCCCTCCATCACCCCTGCAAGAAGGATAGGTTGCAGGACGCAGTTGCTGTTCCTGGTTCGATCGGTGGACTGCCATGGGTGGCAAGTGGCAAGTGGCGAGGCAGAGAGTTGGCTTGTCTAGCACACTCTCTTTACCAGGTTCTAGCTAAAAACATTCAATTAACATACTCATTGATTACGAGTCTGTGCTAAGATCAATGAAATGGTTGGAGTGTGTACTTACCGTGTTGGTTTCGATGACTTTTCTCCATCAGTTCAATGTTAATTGGAGTGTATAATATTAATTGGTTTACTGCAGAAATCCCAGGAGTCAATGAGAAAAGCTGATGATATTAAATAATTTACACCAACAGAAAGTCTGCATTTTTTGTTAATGTCTATATTGTTCCAGAGAATTCGCATAATGCACAGCTCAAAGGAACTGCCTTTACAGATCGTGTACTGAAACTAACTGGAAACAACAGCCACTCAACTGCCTATATAGTTTCTTAACAACACAAGTTCTTTAATAGTATTGCTCAACAAAGTCCCATTAACTTAGTTATAATTAAAATTGGTTGTTTCGTAAGAAACTACAGTTACAATTTTGAAGATAATAAATGACTGATTATAATAAATGTGATTTCAAAAATTACTTTTCAAATTTAGTATCAAAATTCTTCTTGAGAAATGTGACTAACATTAGTTGATACAAAAGATTAATATATTGTTTATTACAACAGGAATTTTGATGTTAACATATTTTGAACTACTTTAGATAATGCAGAAATAGATTTTGAGGTTCAAATTTTACATAATAATCTTGATACTACAAAAAAGATGGTTCCTACTCAACATATAGCAGAGGTGTCGAGTCACAGAGAGGCACAACAAAACGAGCTTTTGGCCAACAAAACAGACCCCCCCCCCCCCCCCCCCCGCACACACACACACACACATATGACCACAGTCTGTGGCAGCTGAAGCCAGATTACGAGCAGCAGCGCGTGATGTGAGAGGCAACTGTGAAAATATTGTTTTGACCCAATGATCTAATTAGTAATCTGTTTATGACAGAAATTTTAAAACTTGTAGTTACAGAATTAATTACAATGAATCTGATTTGAGGTTTTTATAGAAACATAATCTCTTTAGAGTGAATGGAACTTTCAATGCATTAGTTAGCCAGAAATCTGTCCAATTTCAGGGTGTAAGAAATAATCAAATTTTGACAATTAATTTGCCATTTCATGACTGAATTGATTTTAACACTGACATTTCTGTGTGATTGTTACCTGATAGTTACACAACTGAAATTATTAGTTTTTCTCTAAATTTTGTAAAATTGATTACAATAAGATACCTTTCCATTAATTAATGATCCCTGTTAATTATATTTAAACGAGTGTAGTTGACTAAATGGGTGTGTTACATTATATATATATCTTGTGTACAGGGCTACTTGATATAATACAGAGCACCAAAAGTTGTGTTTTAACATTTGCTATACTGTGTGTAATGTGCATCATATAATAAATAAAGACTTGGTACCAAACAGTTTATATAAGGATCCCCATAGTATGTACTATCACAGGTGATATGCAACAGACTCTGTGGCATCATATCATAAGCTCAGCAAGGGGGTAACACCCTACCATACTGCCATCCAGGACAGGGGGCGGCGGCGTACCGTGATCAACAGGCATAGTCAGGCTGAGCTGCGGGGGCACGGCTTGTGGTGGATGTTGTGGGCAGCTCTGTTGGGCAGGTGGTGGAGTAAACAATGTGCAGTCTCCTCTCTCAGGTTCCAAGTGCTGCCTGCCGGGTCAGCATCATCATCCAGGATATTGCTTTTGCTCCTTGATGGCACCTTAATTTTGATGATCAGTGTTGATCAGTGGTGTGCAATGGTTAGTAAGGCTGACCATATGTGCCAGTTTCAGTCGTTCGATGGATAAAGTGCAAGCAGTGCTGTGGAGATGTACATAAAAGGTCTTCTTCCCATGCTTGAACACTAGCCTGAGTACTGCATGTGGAGGGCTGGCTGGCTCGCAGGCATCCACCAAGAGCATGACATGCATGCAGGTTCGGAGGTCCCATTGCATGAAGGATTTGTGCTCACTGTGGCATTTCGGGTGCACTGGGTGCAAGTCAGCTGTGCTCACTGTGGCATTTTGGATGCACCAGGTGCAGGCCAGCAGTGCAGTTGTACAGCTGCTATACAAAGGTCAGGGTGCAGGTGGTAGCTGGCAGGTCTGCAGCTTGATTAAGTCACCTGGGATGGCAAGCAGGTAAACAGCTTTGGTGGTGGATGCACCCAAGTTGGTTTTGTGGGCCAGCAGGAAGTCTAGGAGAACTAGCAGCATAGCTACAGACCATGTTATGGATTGACAGGCAATGGCAGCTTTTGGTGTCCTGTGGAATATCTCCACCATGCTATTTGCAGCAGGGGGGTAACCAGTCGTAAAATGGTTGGGCATGTCTCAAGTATTGGTGAGCATTTTAAACAGGCAAGATGTGAACTGTCATCCATCGCCCATTGTCACATGGTGGGGGTACCCAATACACAAGACCCTGGTGTCCATGAAAGCCTTGGTCACTGTTTCTGCCATGTTGTCGGCCAATGGCATGGCTTCCAGCCACTGAGTGAATCTGTCAATGATGGTGAGTATGTACCAATGGCCTTTTGATGATGGAAGGGGCCCACAAGGTCAGTATGGGCAAAGGGAAACAATGGTCCTTTGGGGGAAAGAATAGGGGTGTGCACCTCCCTGGGTGGGGGGAGGGGGGCGGGGGAGGCTGGTTAGGGGTGGAAATTCAGAAAGAGGGTCAGCAAAGGAGTCGGGAGGCAGATGCAAGCCCATTCGGCGCAACCTAGCTGGATACCAGGACAGACAAAATGCTCCTGCATGATGGACGCTGTGTTGGGACAGGTCATGGAGGTATTTGAATGCCTCTTTGCAGAAGTGCAAGAGGGGGGGGGGGGGGGGCGAAGTAGAGGCACATGCACTATGCAAAGTCGGCTGGGTGTCTGAAACACGTGCAACAATATTCTTGAGGCCTGCCACGTGCCACGTGTCAGTTGTGAACTGTGCCATGTATTCCTGTTGATGGAACCGCCTAAGAGAAATCTGCGTGCCTTCCTTTTGACAAAATCTCATAGAGGCAGTGGTCAGTGAAGACTGTGAAGTGGCCTCCTCCTGCTAAGGGGTAGGAAAACTTCACTGCCTCATATACAGTCAGGAGCATGCAGTCATGTGTAGCCTAGTTCCACTACAGCAGAGAGAGTTTCATGGAAAAGAATGGCAGCCACTGCCAGAAACGTTCAATACATTGTTTACTGATGGCACCCAAGGCAGATTCGCTGGCACCAGTAGTGATCCTGAGTGGTGTGATCAGGCAATGAAGGGTCTGGAGGGCAGCATGCGAAAGGTCATGTTGTGTTTGTTCAAAATTCTCTGTCAGTTGTACCGTCCAGGGCATGGGCCTGCTACCTCCATTGTAGTCACAGCATTGAGTCATGCTTGCACATTTGTAGCATTCTTCAAGTGGTGCCAGAAAAAATTTCCATCCCAAGGAACCTGCAGAGTTGTCTGAAAGTTGTGAGGTACAGGAATTCAACATTGGCTCAGACTTTCTTGTTGAGCAGGCAGGAACCCATGGGTGATATCTTGTGTCTGAGGATGTCCATCTCTGGAACACCAAAAGTGCACCTCTCCTTGTTGATTGTAGCTGTCACATCTTGGAGGTGTGAAAATACCTCCTAGAGTTGCCAGCAGTGCTCCATGAAATCATGTGAGTAGATGAGGACATTATCCAGGTCGGCAGAGCAACCCGAGGAGCCGCATAGGTCATTGTTGAGAAAGCACTGCCCAGTCTGGGCAGTGTTCTGGAGACCAAAAGACATAAATATGCTTTGGAAAAGACCAAAAGGGATGTCTATTGCCATCTTCTCCATGTCCTCCAGAACACAGTCTACTTTGCAGATGATGGTTGCACTGGACAGATCTGTTCTGTAAATGTGGAAGAGGGGCACTGGTTAGCAGTAGGGAACTATCCTGGCATTGAGGGCCTGAAAGTCACCACACAGGCACCAAATGACATCTTTGTTTTGGGACGAGGTGTAGAGCAGAAGCCCATGAGCTCTTTGAGTGGTTGAGCATACCAGCCGTGATCACAGCTTGAATATCAGTCTGTGCGGCTCTATGCTCCAGCTGAAGGCAGCATGGGTGACAGAAGACTAGGGGCTCAGTGTCATTGTGATGCAGTGGTGCAATGTATTGTGATATACTTCCCAGAGGGGTGGTTGTGGGCAGTGCTGGAAGAATGACGGGGATGAGGAGAGGAAATTCAGTGAAGAATATGACAATAACTTGATGACAAAATGGGTTGCAGGATAGGATCTACAAGGAATGGTACAGTGAGACATGCCATCAACAAATGATGATTCACTTGGCCGAGGAAGAGGCCATACTGTGCGATGAAGCCAGTGCCAGGGATAGGGTCCATAATGTCAGCCACAATGAAGGCCCATGTGAAGTCTATGCTGAGGCCAATATTGATGTACTGGGTGTGGGACCTGTAGTTTGTGATTATGGAGCCATTCACCACAGTGAGAAGGAGATGGGGGCCAAAGGAAAGTAACAGTTCACAGGGATAGACCAAGAAACTGGAGCTGGTGTCAACAGGTAGGCTGCTGGGGAGGATGGGTTCCAATGATAGTGCATGAACAATTACTGAGAAATAAAGTAGCAGCCATGTGCACATCCAGCCAGGTGCCACCAATGTTAGGGGGCAATGTACACTGTGCCTGGCAGTTTGTGGTGTCATTGCTAAAACGCTCGTGATACCGACACACTGGATGGCCCAGCTGCAACTAATTTGGAGGGGGGGGGGGGGGAGGGAGGTTTTGAACATGTGCAGACATGCACATGGTGGTGGTAGGCATCACAGGATGCGAACAGGTACAGCAAGGGATGGGGGCTGCACACAATCCAGGGTGAAGGTACTACTACTACTACTACTACTACTACTGCTAATTCATCTTGCCAATCATCTGGATGAAAGCTACTCTATGTCTGTGGAGGGTTTGTAGGATGTGGAGAGTGTCTGTGCTTGTACATACTGTATGTGTGGTTGACTGTGCAAAGGGTCATCGCGATGCTGCACAGCGATGGTGTGGGGGTGATGGGACACCGAGACCCTGTCCACCATGGTGGCTGCCGCATCAGTGTTCATATAATAGTGCATGGGTGACACCGTGCAGGTTGCAGTGGACAGACACATGACTCAATTCGCAAGCAGTAGCATTTCAGGAATAATCATAGGCTCGGCAAGTGTGTGGAGGTGCTGGAGGAGTTGTGAGGTCCACATGTTGACACATTCATCCAATGAAAATAGTATGCATGTGTACTGCATTTCTCATGTAGCCACCCATGCCATCAGCTAGTCTTTTGGGGCATGGAATCTGCCAGACTGTGGCAGGCATGCAATGATTTCACATGCCTCCATGGTGATTAAAGGCTCCAGCTGCACAACTTTTAGTGTGAACACTAATCAAAGAGCTTGCAAATATTGCCTCCGCAGAAAGAACCCACAGCCAGAGGGTTGCGGGAGATGAAAGGCAGCACATGGATCGTGGCACAGGTCAGCTGGGGGGTAGATGGGAGGAGGGATGTGCCCCGGGGCAGTGATGGGCTCTGCGAGCTGCACACAGTGGTGAAGGAAAGTATGAAACCCAGCTATATGCATTTGCATTTGTACATCAGAGGGTGGGGTGAGCGGGGGTTGTGGTTGCTGGATACTCGAATGTAGCAGTAAGTCAGGATCAGACTCATCCTGAAACATCGTTGCATGCCTGCCACAGTCTGGCAGATTCCATGCCCCAAAAGACTAGCTGATGGCATGGGTGGCTACATGAGAAATGCAGTGCACAAGCGTACTATTTTCATTGGATGAATGTGTCAACATGTGGACCTCACAACTCCTGCAGCACCTCCACGCACTTGCCAAGCCTATGATTATTCCTGAAATGCTACTACTTGCGAATTTGGTCATGTGTCTGTCCACTGCAACCTGCACGGTGTCACCCAAGCATTAGTGTTAGTGCTGGAACAGCAGTGTAGTACACTGCGATACACAGGTGGCCCAGTGTGGCAAGCATTAGCCAGGTGATGGGGCAGCAATACATTGGCAGTTTCTCAGTGCGAATGCACATGGTGTGGAGCATGACTTGGGGGCATGGATTCAGCTGTGCTCACTAGTGTGAACACAACAGGTGGATACTGTGGGTTTGCTATGCATGGAGGGTAAAATGGATGGTAAAGCATGGGAGTAATGTAACAAAAGATGTCTGCATACTAAACAGTTCCTTTATCAGAAGGTTAACGGGTGCAGTAAAAATGTCTCTCAATCACATCCGTCAGGTAATGCCCACCACGCATGATGGTGTTTAGAGTACACACAAGAGGTGCCCACCATCCATGTGTGAGGAATCTGTGACTAAAGCAAATACAAAATACAAATAACTTGAACATAAACTTGACACCAAAGGAACATTAAATCACTGCACTCGTCATGTGGACAATTCAGCGTCTGCGCAGGAAGTGCCTGGAACTGGGGATGCTTCCTGTAATATTCTTTAGGGGGAAACCCAATATTCTGTAGCAAAGAGGTGCATGACAGAGAAAACTCTTGTCCTTGGATGAACACAGATTGTGTGTGGTTTTTCTTCGGCAGGTGACACGTCATCTGCTACAGCCTGAAATTGTCTGATAGAGCAGATGGGTGGTGTCCACAAACATGTGGTAGTTCTGGTACCGAGCGCCACAGTTTACGAATCTGTGCCAAATGGCATGGACCTCTATTACAACTAGAGGTCTCTGCAGCCTTTGCACTGTAAGCTGTGGCTGCACGTGTTCCTGGTTAATGTGAGGGCACCACGGTGGAGCACGTGGTCACAGCAGCCAATAGTGATGTATCCTATCCTGTATTTAAGTGCCTCCCTCCCACTCAGTGAGGCAGTCTGATATTTGCATGAGTCTATCAACATCTCACATACAGACAGCATGTTTACATTACTTTGTTTCCATGTACGAGTGGATGTTGTGGATTCGTGAGGTTGTCACTTGTGCCCCCATTGCTTCTTGCATGTTGTTGTTCGTAAGGTCTTGCTCGGTCGTCCGTCATTGTTCATGTCCGTCCTTTCCTGTTCGTTTGTTCGTGGGCCACTCCCATTTGGTACCGCCGTGCTTCATTCTCAGCAACCTCATCACCTGAATGGTTGCGGTTACAACAGTAGTGTGTTGCCACATCACAATAATCAGTTCAATTGAAGAGGAATGGACTTCTCTAAAAAGGGCAGTCACAGAAGCTAGATAGATAAATAAAGATCGAGTTAGATAACTCTGAAGGAACTTTGAGCAACGAGCAACATAAAAAATACTTCAGTGTTTTGATGACAGAAGGCAGTACAAACATGTCCTGGGAAAGGCAGGAACACAGAAAGCTAAGTCACTTAGGAATGAAGTAAACTGAAATTGCATGAAACAAGTCAAAATGCCTGCAAGAAAAATGGAAACAAAAATTGTTGTAGAGAAAACTGATGCATCATGTGGAAGAGTCAAAACAACTTTCAGGGAAATCAAAATCAAATGTGTTAACATTAAAACTGCAAGAGAAATTCCCCTATTAAATGCAGAGGAGAGAGTGCTTAGGTGGAAATAGTATATTGAAGGCCTTTACAAGGATGACGAAATGTCTAATGAAATTGTAGGTGAAATAGTAGTCGATAGGGAAGACACAGCTGATCCAGTATTGTAGAGTGAGAGTTTAAAAGAGCTTTGGAAGACTTGCAGTCAAATAAGGTGGAAAGCATAGATGCCATTCCTTCAGAATTTCTAAAATTATTGGGGTTAGTGGCAACTAAATGACTATTCACATTAGTTTGTAGAATCTCTGAGACATGTGATCAAACTTTTTGAAATCATTATCTACAAAATCCCGAAAATGGTAAGTGAGAACTATTTCACAATCAGCTTAACAGCTAATGCATCCAAGATGCTCATAAGAATATTACACAGAAGGATGGAAAGGAAAATTGAGGATCTTTTAGATGATTAGTTTGGCTTTACAAAAGTTAAAGGCCCCAGAAAGGTAGCTCTGACAATGTGCTTAGTAATGGAAGCAAGACATAAGAAAAATCAAGACACATTCACAGTATTTGTTGACACAGATAAAGTCTTCAACATGTAAAATGACGCAAGAGTTTAAAAATTCTCTGGAACATAGGTTTAAGCTGAGAATGGAAGACCATGAACAAAATGCTCAGATTAGAAAGGGACAGGGATGTATGTTTTTGCCCCTACTATTCAATCTATGCATTGAAGAAGCTGGATGGAAATTAAAGGAAGTTTCAAGAGTGAGATTAAAATTCAGTGTGAAAGGATATTAGTGGTAAGATTTTCTGATTATTTTGCTTATCCTCAGTGAAAATGAGGAACAATTGCAGGATGTGTTAAATGTAATGAGCATTCTAATGAGCACATATTATGCAGAGAGCAAACCCAAGAAAGAAGATTAGTGATCAGCTTAACAGCAAAACTGGGGACCATAAAGCAGGCAAATTGTGTTGCCTTGAAAGCAAAATAACACATTACATACAAACCAAGGAGTACATAAAAATTACCCTAGAGCAGGCAAAGCACAAAGAGCATTCCTGGCCAAAAGAGGCCCATTAGAATCAAACATAGGTCTGAATTTGAGGACGAAATTTCTGAGAATGTGCATCCAGAGCACAGCATTGTATATAAATGAAATGAAATGATCATATGGCATTGTTGGCCGGGAGGTCCCATTCAGGTTCGGCCGCCAAGTGCAAATCTTATTTCAGTTGGCGCCACATTGGGCAACTTGCGACTGATGATGAGGACAACACAACACCCAGTCCCCAAGTGGAAAAAATCTCCAACCCAGCTGGGAATCGAACCTGGGCCCAGTGCATGGGAGCAAGCACGTTACCACCCAGTTAAGTAGGTGGACTGCATTGTGTAGAAGTGTTGTTATGTTAGTAATATAGCACCATATTTCAGCTTTTGCTGTTACTATTGATGAGGTGATGAACTATCTTTTTGTTGTTCCTTTGTCTTCCTGGGTATATGATGTAATTTTAATATGTGCATACAAGTTTTATAAATGATGTAACTGTTACCTATCCATACCAACATGTTTGTGAACACCAAAATGTTCTCTAATAGGTTATGGGCTTTTTTAAATCTGTTATATTGTCTTCAGATTTAAGTCTGATAAAAGCTACTGCTGTAGTTACAGACAAACTAAAGGGAAAAAAAATGATTACAAATGGAAATTTGGAAAAAATCATGGGGTTATGCGACGGATACAAGTACCCTTACTAATACAGAGAAGGATGCAGATGTGTGGGCCATTTCCTTCTGGAAATGCAGGTAATGCACATTTATATTTATATTTCTTATTGTTTGTAGTCATCAAATGATGGAAAACACAACAAAGTCACAGAAAGCTTGAGATACCCTGGAAAACCTGCTTGCTGGTTGGAATAAAACTTGGTGAATGGATCTCTGGGATGCTCTGTTGGACACCACATTATTTAGATTTTAGGGATGTGTTCATAATTGTGTGACTCGTATTCTGGCTATAACCAACAGACATCAGACCATGGCCAAACCAGCCAATGACTAATTGCACTCATTATGCTGAGAGGTTTACCGAAAGTTTGTCTGCCTACTGGATGGGTATATAATCCAGTACCATGGATTAAAATTTCACATCAGAAAACATCAAGGAAAAATTTCTAAATGGATGAGTGGAAGAGTACCTGAAGTTGAACAAAGGTGGTGCTGATTCTGCTTTATTCACAAAGCATTTTAAGAAATCACAGAAGCATTTTTATAAAGCCCATCAGAAAATGAAATGTTTCAATTGCTAGAAGTATGGTCACCTCATTCTGACTATCCCCAGAGACAAAAATATAGAAGTATCCCAAGAGAACATATAAGTCATTATTTAGTGTACTAAGTTAGTCAGATTTCAGTGAGAATGAGTGGTTCATTGATTCTGGAGCACTGTCACATGTTCTTCAAGAAAGATATGGCTTCAAGATTTTGTACCAAGGCGCCAGCTGTAAGTGAAGATTACTGTGTGTTCTGGCTGAGTGAACTCCATGCTGAACAGGGCAAGGCATGGGAAGTAGTGGAAAATAGGAGGTGCAGGAAGTGACAGTGCAGACATTGACCAAGACCCGGATTACATCACTGAGGTGGACATTCTGCCAATGGACCCTGACGCTCCAGAAGGTGACCAGTGAGTCAGAAGGTCAGCCTTGGTATACAAACCCAAAAGTTCAGGCAACAGTTTTCCAATCATTGCTTTGTATGTTGATGATTTTTATGTATTTCGTAATAACAGTCTGATCAGAGACAAGTTGTACAAGGGGTTATCTGATGAGTTTGAAATTAAAGATCTAGGAGAAGGAAAGCCCTGCATAGGTATGTGTATAGCAAGAAACTGGGAATAAGGTAATTTAAAATTTGACCAGAAGGGTTATACTGTAGATGTGCTTGACTGCATTGATTGTACTTATGAATGAACATCAGTGGAGGATGCAATAAAGCTTTGGGATGTGCAGGGTGAAAAGGTTCAAGTGCCATATCTGGAACTTGTAGGATGTTTGCTGTGTATCAGTACTAATACAATACCTGACATGTCTTATGCAACAAGAATTTAAGCCAGTATAATTCTAAGTTTATTAGTGTGTGTTGGAGGGCAGCAAAAAGAGCCTTCATTAATTCAAGGGTACTAGGTACTATGGTGTTGGGTTTAACTGTGGGAATTTTAAAGCTCTGTATGTAACTGGTTTTGTTGACCTAAATTTTGTAGATGATTTAACTACTTGGTTGGTGCTTACGGGATGCTTTTCTGTTGGGGAAAAATATAATTTCTTAGGAGAGTAAGAAACTGAATGATGTTGCCACGTTGACTACTGAAGGTGAATGTGCAGCATTAAATTCTGCAGCCAAAGTCATATTGTATTTGAGACAACTGTTCGGAGAATTTTTAAATAATAAGCATCAAAACCTGGAATCATTTTTCATGACAACTATAGTTCTGTTAAACTGTAACTAAAACCTATTTTGCATTCTAAGCTGAAACATATTTGTGTTATTTATTAGATAATGTGTGAAGAGAAGTGACATTGTTGTTAAGTACTTGCAGACAAAGAAAATATCTGCTGATGTAGTAACTAAAACCACTTGCTAGGGAGCAACACATGAATCTTACATGTAAGTAGAAAATGTCATTGGATAAAGTAGTAGTGTTTTGTGTTGGTAATCTGGTACATTATTTCATCTTTGTTATAACCATCTGTGAGGTGGTGGACTATCTTTGTTTTCTGTTTCCTTTATCATCCTGTGTGTACAATCCAATACTCATGTGCGCATACAAGTATTATGAATGATGTAATTGTTATTGTGAATTGTGGGCTGTTGGAAAATGGAAAAGGAGAGAATTGAAGCTTTTGAGATATGGTGCCATGGAAAGATGTTGAAAATTGGGTGGAATGGTAAGAAATAATGTGCTTCTCCACAGAATCATCAAGGAGAGAAACAAGTGGAAAACTGACAAGGAGGAGGAACAGAATGCTGGGACATGCGTCAAGTTATTAAAAAAGACTTGAGCAAGCGATAGAGGATAAAAACTGTAGTGGCAGACAGAGATTGGAATATATTGAACAAATAACTTAAGATGTTCAGTGCCAGTGCTACTCTGGCATGGGAGAGTAATTTGTAGCAGGCTTCATTCAACCAGTCAGAAGAAATGACTAAAAAAAGAAAAAGAAAAAAATTAAGTAGATCTGACCTAGCTTAAAAAATGAGACTGAGAGAAAGTTCACGGCTTCACAGACTTGGCAAATCAACCAAACAACAAATCCAACAGGCTACGTACTCTGAAAAGCTGAAAGGTAGTGTGATTTCACAGCTTTGACACCACTTACAAATATTGGTGGAGCCTATATTAATGCCTAACCTTACACCGTGGGAAATATGGACAAGCAAACTGCCTCATGAAATTAAAACATTTTTCATGTGCAACAAAGGACTCCCACAGGAGATTAAGTTATGGTTAGTAGATTGTGTTTTCAAGTTGCAAGATGGCTGCACTCAATACCCAGCATCCACCAACAGTACTTACACTCAACAGACACCTTGTGTACCAATGTAGATGACGATTACCAAATGCACCTTATCACTTCTGAGCCTGTCAGCACGCCATGCAGAGAGCAGCAACAGCCATCTCAATCTTTCCTGCAGCAGGTACTACCTGAACAGCACTGCGTACATCCAAAATGTCCAATGCTGCCAACACTAGTCATCACTCTCCAGCGGCTGAAGTACACTGCACCCAGCTGACAACAAGCTGCCAGGCACCACCCACCTCTCAGGGAATGGATAGTGACCAACATATTGTGCACAGCATCATCATGCTTAAGTTGTTCTTTCTTGTGAAGATCAAACGACACCCACAACCTTCACTAGATGTCAGAGGTCATGATACTAAAACATGCTTTAGAACCACCAGTGTAAACTGAACAACTTAGGTCCCACTATCAGCCATCAGCAGTGGCCAACTCTATTTAAGTGACCAGAATATCGACCAGCATTTACTGGTGGACTCTGCCTCTGAACTCAGCACTGTCCTGGTCCCCACTACTCTTCAACTGACAGTAATATTTTATGCCACCTCAGGGTGGTGAATGGACTGATCATTATAACATATGGTACTGCCACACATAACATTAATTTTGACAATGGACTGACTTTCAAGTGGACCTTCCTACAGGTAGACAAGAACAAACACTGTTAGCAGTAGATTTTCTTCACCACTTTCATCCAAGTCCAGCACTCTTTTGTTAAATGTCTAATGTTTGCATCTTGGGCACAATCAGGAGACCTTCAATTCAGGCTCACTAATGCACTTCAGACACCAGTGTAGGTGCTTCAGCAATTACATTCATCACTCACTCAGGTAGTAGATGCTAAGCCTCAGCTCCTATCATTGTTACCTCCATCTTCCACTAATATGGATAGCCTACTTTCACAGGACTTTAAACTCACAGACATTTGACATAACATGGAGGACCAAAAAAATCAGAGTGCATAACTTCATCCCGAACACTTGGGATAATAATGAATGTGCCCACCTCAACAAGTTACTGACCTAGGATTTACTTAAATTGGATTCAGTAGACACTTCTAAGAATGTGAAGACATGCTGCTGCCAAATATATGCTATGAACACCTTTCAACACTGCATAAAGCTGTTAGAATCATGGCAGACTTCTCCACCTTCCTACTGCAGCCACCTCCTTTCTGCATCTATGAATCACATACAGGTTAGTGACACTGCAATTTGTGACTGGACAATTGTTGACAATTACTCTCCCATATGTGCATTTGGTGCATCACACACCTAAACAACCATGGCATTAAGTGTAACATGCTTAAAGTGGCTGTAGATGAATTGCCCTCAGACAGCTCTTCAGCTTTACCAATCTATTTGGCTTCAAAAAAGAATGACATATTTCATATGTGTGGGGATCATAGTTCACTCAATGCCAGACGCATCCCTGATTAATATCCTGTACCCAACACCCAAGAACTCTTCCCATTAATTATCAGATGCTTCCATTTACCGTGTCTTAGACTGTGAGAAGGCATACTTGCCAATGTCGATGGCAACAGAGGACTTTCCTAAAACTGCTATTATTATCGCCTTCAGATTATTTGATTTTTTTGATTCAGACTGAAAAATGTGGCACAAATGCAGCACAGATTCATCACTCTCCATTGCACAAACTCCCATTTTACTTTCGATACCTGGACAGTAATTAATTTTTTCTTCTTCACCACATGAGCATGAAATCTCCTTAAACTAGTTTTTAACATCCTGGAATAGTTAGGCATAATGATGAACATAAAAAAATGCCACTTATGACAACAAGAAGTAACATTTGTAGGTCACTCGATTTCATCAGAGAGGATCAGACTAGTGAAGGAAAGGACTGAATTGATTCAGATAAAACCTAGGCCCTGAACTTACAAGAAACTTCGTATACCTTTGGGCTTGATCGATTTCCTGGCATCACATTCCACAGGCAGCAGCTATCCAAGCACATCTCACCAATGCCCTTTCCAATACAAACAATAAGGAAAAATGAAGTGTTCCATAGTTGGAAGGTATTTTACAAGTTTATGAATGTATCAAAAAGTAGTTACTGAAAGCAGTGAGGTCAGCTGACTCTTTTGGCATGTCCTGCCTCTGTATCACTGCTGACACTAGTGGCACCCATCACCACAGTTTTACAACAGTGAATAGTATCCAGCAGCCTCTACATTTTTTCTCCTGCAAGTTAAAAAGATATCCCAGCATTTGAGGTCAGCATGCAGCCACGAGTTACTAGCACTTTAAGAGGTAGTGAAATACAAGGTCCGGCAGAAAAACCTCCCCTTTAAGGAAAGCTAATAAAAACAAAACCAAATAAGGTAGAACAATTTTATCTATACTAAATAAAAGTACATATTATGCCATTTTAGAAAATACTCTTATGGTCTTACTTTTTAAATAAAACATCCCTTAAATGGCTTCCTGCACTGTCGACACACTGTTTGAGTCTTTCCCTGAAGTTATTCATTACTCTTTGAGTCATTTCAGGTGGAATAGCTTCAACCTCTTGTGTAATTGCTTCTTTCAGGGCTCGTAAAGATTGTGGACGTTGTTCATAAACTTTTGCTTTTAAATAGCCCCAAAGAAAGAAATCACAGGGCGTTAAGTCCGGCGATCGTGGGGGCCAGCCAATGTCTCCACGCAACGAGATCACATGTCCAGGAAACATTTCCTTCACCAATGCCAGTGACTGCCGCGCTGTGTGGGCAGTAGCACCATCTTGCTGGAACCACACGTTCTCTATTTCACCAAAAAGCTCCCTTAGTTGCGGTTGGAGAAAGTCGCGGAGCATGGCACAATAGCGTTCACTGTTGACGGTTAAATTCCTGTCATTTTCTTCGAAAAAGTAAGGACCGATCACTCCGGAATTGTAAACAGCACACCATACTGTTACTTTAGGGCTATGAAGTGGTCGTTGATGAAGTTCTTGGGGATTGTGTTCACACCAGTACCTGCAATTTTGGCTGTTCACTGTTCCGGCAAGGTGAAAGTGTGCTTCATCAGAAAAAATCACAATATCGTTGGGACGAATGTTCCGAAGAAGGTCTTGGCACAAACTTACACGGACACCACAGTCTCGTTCACTCAGTTCCTGCGTAGTTACAATTTTGTAAGGATGCATTTTAAGATCTCGATGCAAGATTCTTCTCACACTTCGATCAGATTTCCGTAATGCTGCCGCATGCTTTTTAGCGGATCGTCGAGGAGATTGTTGAACTGAAGCTCTAACTGCATCAACATTTCCGGGGCCTGTTGCAGTCCGTGGTCGTCCAGGTAGTTTCCTTTTTAATGCGGAACCTGTCTCACGAAAGTTAGCAACCCAAGAATAAATTGTTTTCTTATCGGGAACAGGGTCCCGTCGTCCGAGCGCAAAGCGAATGCGAAAAGCACGTTGAGTATTAATAGGCGATTCGCCATTTTGAATAAAATCTTCCACTACGAAGACACGATGTTCACCAGACCACGCCATGGCGTACACTGAAAACGGCACGTAGGCAGCTACTTAACGACGCGCCCCCCACCACTCTGCTCCTTCTACTGTCCGCTGCACGTTACTTTGTAATCGGGGAGTTTTTTATGCCGGACCCTGTACTTCAGTGGACACATCAAAGGCCTACTCCTCACACTTTCCATGAATCACAGCCCATTGTTTCATGCCATCTACGTTCTTAGGAGGGACATTTCCACTGCCACGTCAGTTCATTGCTCAACTTTAAACAGACATCAGACATATGACCGAGGGAGAAAACATAGTGGCAGACTATGACTCAGATTAATGCCTGCGGCACTCTCACTGATTTCAGTGATTTAGCTGCAGCACAAGAGCAAAACAAACAATCCCAAGATGAGCTTGTGGTTCCCAACATTAATATACTCAACTCTATCATACATTTATTGTGTAGCACATCACAGGATGGACCACTACCCTTAGTCCCAGGAAAATGATCTTTGACATTTTACACAATCTGCATCCAGTGGTGTGCCATGGCATGAACCGATTTTGGAACACTTAGTCTGGTCATGAATTAAGGCAACTGCAGGAAATGATCATGTGCCTGCATTCTTTGCCAGCATAGCAAAACCAGATGCCATGCATTCAAACTGCATGAACATGAAAGGTAGTATTGGCCCTACATATTACCTGAGAAGACAGGCAGTTTTCTAGTGGAAAAACACTCCTGTCGGAGAGCAAAAAAATGTGAATTTCTTCCTGTTTATTTACAAGGTTCTGACTGAAAAGTGGGGTACCACCTGCCTCATTCTGCATTCCTCAGCACCTGTAAAAATTTTCCCAAATATTTTCACATGTGATCATGTTCACACTCTTTATAATATGCAACTCACCTCTAACACCCACAGGCTCCCCTAACTGTAACTCGCTCACAGCCATTAGTCCATCGCTGTAAGTCGCTCATATCCATCTGCCTCCACTTGCCCATTCTCACTCACTCATTCAGCCCAGTCTTTATCTTTTTGTGTCTCTCTGTCATTGTCTCCAGTGTCACAGCTGCAGTCTCCTTCACTCCACACTCCACACTCCACACTCTCCCCTCACTGCCACTGCCTGCCATTTGCTTTCTCTTACTGCTAATATTTCATTCCTTCCTTCTCACTGCTGCTGTCTCTTCACACTGTCACTCCCTCTCTCTCTCTCTCTCTCTCTCTCTCTCTCTCTCTCTCTCTCTCTCTCTCTTTTCCTCATTGTCATTGTCATGCACTCTGTCTCTCATTATCACTGGCTCTCACCAACTTCAACTTTCTCCTTCTCTTTATTCCTCTCCTACTGGCACTGTCTCCTTCACTCTTTCCCTAGCACTGTTCTGTCACTGTCAACTATGTTCCACTGCCAATGTGTTCCTCTCTTTCTCTCACACTGCCATTGTCTCCTACACTCTTTGTATACCACAACCACTGTCCACTATCTTCCAGTATCTGTTACTTTTCCGTCCTTTTCCCACTCACACACTCTCCTTCTCTCTCACCATAAAAAATGCAAATATGCTCAAATGCCAAAATATTTGGTAAAGCTTTTAAAGGTTCTGAGGAAGGGAGAATGAGGCAGTTGGTACTTACTTTTCAGTCAGAGTCTTTTAAACACACAGGAACATATTCGCATTTTTTGTTCTCCAATTGGAGTATTTTTCTGCCAGTTCCCTTCTTTTGCAGCAGGACATGTCACTAATATAAAATGAAATGTATTGGTCAGCAAAATTTTGACAGTTTACTTGTATGAAATTGAAATAGAGCAAAACGAATTTTACTCCTCAGATCGGATTTTACGTCCAAAAAAAATTTTTGTGTGTGCTTCAGCACAACAACATCAGGTTCCCAGAACCCTTACGATGATAATGGAGACACTTTACAGCATATTTCTCCATGCTACATCACTTTATAAACTTTGTTTTTGCCTCACACTGGATTCTACAAGTGTATTTTATGAGTGCAACTGAAGTAACTCTGAACATCGTTATCCTGGAAATGGCTAAAAATTTCAAGAAGATTTTCAGGGTTATTAGAGATTGGAATCTTAGGGGTATATCATAATAATGTCTACCATTTGCTGTGCATAGCTGTCTAGGAATCTACAGCTCAGTTTTGGTACTCAAGAACTGTGTTTTTGAGGTGTTTCTTGCTAATACTGGATAGTAGAGTAACTATGACCCTCTGTGTCTTGGAAACTGGTAAAGATATCAAGAAAATTTTCAAGGTTGTTTAAGATTGGGACTGTACAAATGTTGTTGTGGTCTTCAGTCCTGAGACTGGTTTGATGCAGCTCTCCATGCTACTCTATCCTGTGCAAGCTTCTTCATCTCCCAGTACCTACTACAACCTACATCCTTCTGAATCTGCTTAGTGTATTCATCTCTTGGTCTCCCTCTACGATTTTTACCCTCCACACTGCCCTCCAATACTAAATTGGTGATCCCTTGATGCCTCAGAACATGTCCTACCAACCGATCCCTTCTTCTGGTCAAGTTGTGCCACAAACTTCTCTTCTCCCCAATCCTATTCAATACTTCCTCATTAGTTATGTGATCTACCCATCTAATCTTCAGCATTCTTCTGTAGCACCACATTTCAAAAGCTTCTATTGTCTTCTTGTCCAAACTATTTATCGTCCATGTTTCACTTCCATACATGGCTACACTCCATACAAATACTTTCAGAAACGGCTTCCTGACACTTAAATCAATACTCGATGTTCACAAATTTCTCTTCTTCAGAAATGCTTTCCTTGCCATTGCCAGTCTACATTTTATATCCTCTCTGCTTTGACCATCATCAGTTATTTTGCTCCCCAAATAGCAAAACTCCTTGACTACTTTAAGTGTCTCATTTCCTAATCTAATTCCCTCAGCATCACTCGATTTAATTCGACTACATTCCATTATCCTCGTTTTGCTTTTGTTGATGTTCAACTTATATCCTCCTTTCAAGACCCTGTCCATTCCGTTCAACTGCTCTTGCAAGTCCTTTGCTGTCTCTGACAGAATTTCAATGTCATCAGCGAACCTCTTCTCCATGGATTTTAATACCTACTCCGAATTTTTCTTTTGTTTCCTTCACTGCTTGCTCAATATAGAGATTGAATAACATCAGGGAGAGGGCACAACCCTGTCTCACTCCCTTCCCAACCACTGCTTCTCTTTGATGTCCCTCGACTCTTATAACTGCCATCTGGTTTCTGTACAAATTGTAAATAGCTTTTCGCTCTCTGTATTTTACCCCTGCGACCTTCAGAATTTGAAAGAGAGTATTCCAGTCAATATTGTCAAAAGCTTTCTCTAAGTCTCCAAATGCTAGAAACGTAGGTTTGCCTTTCCTTAATCTAGCTTCTAAGATAAGTCGTAGGGTCAGTATTGCCTCAAGTGTCCCAACATTTCTACGAAATCCAAACTGATCTTCCCTGAGGTCGGCTTCTACTAGTATTTCCATTCGTCTGTAAAGAATTCATGTTAGTATTTTGCAGCTATGACTTATTAAACTGATAGTTCAGTAATTTTCACATATGTCAATACCTGCTTCCTTTGCGATTGGAATTATTATATTTTTCTTGAAGTCTGAGGGTATTTCGCCTGTCTCGTACATCTTGCTCACCAGATGGTAGAGTTTTGTCAGAACTGGCTCTCCCAAGGCTTTCAGTAGTTCTAATGGAATGTTGTCTACTCCCGGGGCCTTGTTTCGATTCAGGTCTTTCAGTGCTCTGTCAAACTCTTCACGCAGTATCATATCCCCCATTTCATCTTCATCTACATCCTCTTCCATTTCCATAATATTGTCCCCAAGTACATCGCCCTTGTATAGACCCTCTATATACTCCTTCCACCTTTCTGCTTTCCCTTCTTTGCTTAGAACTGGGTTTCCATCTGAGCTCTTGGTATTCATACAAGTGGTTCTCTTTTCTCCAAAGGTCTCTTTAATTTTCCTGTAGGCAATATCTATCTTACACCTAGTGAGATAAGCCTCTACATCTTTACATTTGTCCTCTAGCCACCTCTGCTTAGCCATCGTGCACTTCCTGTCGATCACATTTTTGAGACATTTGTATTCCTTTTTGCCTGCTTCACTTCTCCTTAAATTATCACCTTTTTGTAGTTTCTTCAGTTTTAATCTACAGTTCATAACCAATAGATTGTGGTCAGAGTCCACATCTGCCCCTGGAAATGTCTTACAATTTAAAACCTGGTTCCTAAATCTCTGTCTTACCATTATATGATCTATCTGAAACCTGTCAGTATCTCCAGGCTTCTTCCATGTATACAACCTTCTTTTATGATTCTTGAACCAGGTGTTAGGTATGATTAAGTTGTGCTCTGTGCAAAATTCTACCATCTGGCTTCCTCTTTCATTTCTTACCCCCAATCCATATTCACCTACTACGTTTCCTTCTCTCCCTTTTCCTACTGATGAATTCCAGTCACCCATGACTATTAAATTTTCGTCTCCCTTCACTGTCTGAATAATTTCTTTTATTTCATCATACATTTCTTCAACTTCTTCATCATCTGCAGAGCTTGTTGGCATGTAAACTTGTACTACTGTGGTAGGCGTGGGCTTCGTATCTATCTTGGCCACAATAATGCGTTCACTATACTTTTTGTAGTAGCTTACCCACATTCCTATTATCCTATTCATTATTAAACCTACTCCTGCATTACCCCTATTCGCTTTTGTGTTTATAACCCTGTAGTCACCCGACCAGAAGTCTTATTCCTCCTGCCACCAAACTTCACTAATTCCCACTATATCTAACTTTAACCTATCCATTTCCCTTTTTAAATTTTCTAACCTACCTGCCCAATTAAGGGATCTGACATTCCACGCTCCAATCCGGAGAACGCCAGTTTTCTTTCTCCTGATAACGACATCCTCTTGAGTAGTCCCCGCCCGGAGATCCGAATGGGGGACTATTTTACCTCCAGAATATTTTATCCAAGAGCATGCCATCATCATTCAACCATACAGTAAAGCTGCATGCCCTCGGGAAAAATTACGGCTGTAGTTTCCCCTTGCTTTCAGCTGTTCGCAGTACCAGCACAGCAAGGCCATTTTGGTTAGTGTTACGAGGCCAGATCAGTCAATCATCCAGACTGTTGCCCCTGCAACTACTGAAAAGGCTGCTGCCCCTCTTCAGGAACCACACCTTTGTCTGGCCTCTCAACAGATACCATACCCCTCCATTGTGGTTGCACCTACGGTACGGCTATCTGTATCGCTGAGGCGCACAAGCCTCCCCACCAATGGCAAGGTCCATGTTTCATGGGGTGGGGGGGGGGGGGGGGGGGGGGGGACCGTACAAATATATTGTAAAAATTTCAGTCATTTATTATGCATAGCCATCTTGCAATCCATTTGGTTAAAAAAAATGGTCAAGAAATACTTTTTTCAAGTTTTCTGATGAGCTGCTGCTGAACTAATGGTGCCTCCACAACCACCTAAGGCCCCTCCACAACTACCTAAGGCCCACCATAGACCACATAAATGCAAAAAGAACCAACCTATTGCTCCATTTGCATAAACTGGAGGAATTGTGTGCCGGCCGCGGTGGTCTAGCGGTTCTAGGCGCTCAGTCCTGAACCGTGCGACTGCTACGGTCGTAGGTTCGAATCCTGCCTCGGGCATGGATGTGTGTGCTATCCTTAGGTTAGTTAGGTTTAAGTAGTTCTAAGTTCTAGGGGACTGATGACCACAGATGTTAAGTCCCATAGTGCTCAGAGCCATTTGAACCATTTTTTTGAGGAAGTGTGTAATATTCATATTTTGACCCTGCACTGCAGGGTAGTGACACTAAGATGATCCTTCCGTTGGGTACACAAATAGTCCCTTGTCCAAGGGATATACAAAATTCTAGACCCTACTTTTCAGTCACAAATAGAACCTGTGATATAGATACCAGATATATCTAATTTGTATGGATGAAATGAAATGTCGTGTGGCTATGGCCTCCCATCGGTTAGACAAGTCTTTTTACTTGATACCACTTCTGCAACTTGTGTGTCGAGTTTTTATGAATGGCATTTTGGAACACACTGAATAGCATTCTGTTGCATGTGTACCAGTAACATTTGTAAATTAGAGAAAGTTTCTGACAATGTTGTATGGAATATATTCTTTTAAATTCTGAAATTAGCAAGTATAAAATACAGGGAACCAAATTTTATTTACAACTTCTAGAGAAACCAGTCTGTAGTTGTAAGAGTCAAAGGACTAGAAAGAGAAGCAGTGGTTGAAAAGGGAGTGAGATATGGTTGTAGCTCATTCCTGATGTTATTCAATCTGTACATAAGCAGTGGTTGAAAAGGGAGTGAGATGTGGTTGTAGCCCAGTCTTGATGTTATTCAAACATTGATCAAGCATTAAAGAAAACCAAGCAGTAATTTGGAAAGAGAATTAAAGTTCAGAGAGAGTGAAAATAGATCTGGCAATTCTAAGAGAATTTGCTTAGGGTATGAGATGCTAAAAGTAACATGTGAGTTTTGCTCAATAAACAGTCCACATGAGAAAAACTAGAAGATTTTTAAATGTGGTGCTACAGAAGAATACCAAAGATTATATGGGCAGATCAGAAAACAGATGAAGAGTTATTGACCTGAACAGAAATTTATTCCATAGTTTGGTCATATGAAGGGTAGGACATCCTGGGGCATCAAGGAACAGTCAGTTTGGTGACAGGAAAGTGTGGTGACTATATTGAGAAGATTCAAATGATTGTAAGTTGCAGTACTTATGAAGAGATAAAGATATTTTCACAGTATAAATTAGTTTGGAGGTGTGTATCACACCCATTTTCTGACTAAGATCATAGTAACAATGACTGTGATGTGATGTAGTGACAATGCATTTCAAATTTAAGTGCAGGGCTCTAAACTGTCAGCAAACCAAATTCTCTAAGTTTTCCTTTTGCAGTTCAGCTCATGCTTTGCGTAAATTTGACTGCACTGCACTGAAAGAGCTTCTTCATTATAACTTCACTCTGTGATTTTCTATTTCACGTGTTTACACAATGCAGTAATCATCAGAAAAATATGTATAAACTATTAAGTGCATAATGTCGAGACTATTTGTGGATGATGTTGCTGAATGTAGAGAAGCCACAACCCTAAAAAATTGTGGCAAAATGAAGTATACCTGCAGAGTTTCAGTGCTTGGTGCAGGGACTGCCAGTTCGTACTCAACATATGTAATATATTGTTCACAAATAAATGGAAATACTCATTACAAGGTTGCCACACAGTTACTAGAAGCAGTCGTAGCCATTAAATATCTGGGAATATGTGTAGGGAGCAATTTAAAGAGAATCAACATAGAAAAAGCAGATGCCAGACTGAGATTCATTGAAAGAATCCTCAAAAAATGTAATTCGCCCACAAAGGAGGTCGCTTACAAAACTCTCATTCAACTGTCATTAGAGTATTGCTCTAGGATTGATAAAGGAGGTGAGAAGATTCAAAGAATAGAGGGCAGGTTTTTTCACTGGTTTGTTTAGTAAGTGTGAAGCGAGCCTGGAGATACTCATCCAACTCTAATGACAGACATTACAAGAGAGGCATTATACATCATGGGGTGATTTACTGTTAAAATTCCAGGAATGTACATTCCTAGAGATGTCAGCAAATATACTGCTACCTCCTATGTATAACTCATGCAAAGATGACGAAGGTAAAATTACAGAGATTCAAGCTCACACAGAGGCTTATCAACAGTCATTCTTTCTGTTCTCCATTTGTGACAGAAAAGAGAAGTGAGGGAAGTGACAATGGTAAACAAAGTATTTTCCATCATACACAATAAGAGAATGTATGGGGTACCTATTTAGATATAGAAGTGGAAAT
Organism: Schistocerca americana; assembly: GCF_021461395.2. Taxonomy (NCBI): domain Eukaryota; kingdom Metazoa; phylum Arthropoda; class Insecta; order Orthoptera; family Acrididae; genus Schistocerca; species Schistocerca americana. The sequence continues at coordinate 515,193,316 of NC_060121.1, read as the reverse complement.
TGTTTGATGAACATGGTCATATAGCCAACAGGAACTGAGAGAGGAGGCATCAGATGAAAAATGTTTCATAATTCAGGCAGATAGATTACAGGAATACAACATAAAACACCTTCTGCAAGGAGAGAATGTTCTATATAGTCTCAATATTCTGAATTTCATGGATCAGACAAACATTGTGTTAATAACGAACTCTCAGAATGTTATGTAACACACAATTATTAACTTACAAATCACCGTGAGAAGAGGGGATTACCCTTCGAGCCTGCTCATTTCCACTCCACAACTCTAATCACTACCACAAGCTGGACAACATAAAGATAGCAGCAATAGTATTTTCCATATATCTCCATGTAGAAATATGATTACTCTACTGTGCAGTTTACTCAGAAACAAATACTCTTAACAGCTAATATACAGTGTGTATATGCCCCAGGACCACAGAGAAATCTGGGAAAAAACCAGGGAATTCTTCCATGTAGGAGAAATCCAGGAAAAACCTGGATGTTTTTTTAGAATTCCAGGAATTCTTCATTGTTTTAGTTTTCAGTTAATTTCGCCTACTACTGCAGAATGACACTGCAACAATAAAACAGACAAGGGAACAGCACCAAAACAAAATGTTGGCTGTAAAGAACAGCAAAACACAGTCCACACTCAAGCATCTGCCGACAGTAAAATGTGTCAAAGATTATGCATTACTCATAACAACAAACTGCTTTGAGTGCATCTTTCTCATGGGCCTCGTTTTAATTAGTGTGACGTCACAACTGCCTACATTTCTAATAGGTCGCAGAAAAATGTTGTGAATGATGGTTTGAGAAATGTTACTTTTAAAGTAAATTTTCTTTACATAAGACAAATTATGTTACATGTGGAGAATGTACAATGAATTTCTTGAATCATGGAGCATTAGACTCTTATTCATAACTTATCACTGAGGGTTGGGCACTTACGAGGGAACCTCCCCATCGCACCCCCCTCAGATTTAGTTATAAGTTGTTACAGTGGATAGGCCTTGAAAAACTGAACACAGATCAATCGAGAAAACAGGAAGAAGTTGTGAGGAACTATGAAAAAGTAAGCAAAATATACAAACTGAGTAGTCCATACGCAACATAAGCTACATTTACGACGGTGTGAGCTCAGGAGCACTGTGGTCCCGTGGTTAGCATGAGCAGCTGCAGAACGGGAGGTCCTTGGTTCAAGTCTTCCCTCTAGTAAAAAATTTAGTTTTTTATTTTCAGACAATTATTATCTGTCCGTCCGTCTGTCCGTCCGATGCGAGGTAACTGCGCCGTGGTATGGGGATGCTACACCTAAACAGAAAAATTTGAAAACGTTAAAAACATATGTTTTGACAGAGCACAGGGAAAACTGTGCAACTGTGAAACTGTTGCATTCATTTGTTGCAGTTTATGTGACAAACTCTTATGTTTTCATCACTTTTTTGAGAGTGATTATCACATCCACAAGAAAACCTAAATCAGGCAAGGTAGAAGAATCTTTTTACCCATTCGCCAAGTGTACAAGTTAGGTGGGTCGAAAATATATTCCTGTCATGTGACACACATGCCGTCACCAGTGTCGTATAGAATATAACAGACGTGTTTTCCTGTGGAGGAATCGGTTGACCTATGACCTTGTGATCAAATGTTTTCGGTTCCCATTAGAGAGGTACGTCCTTTCGTCTACTAATTGCACAGTTTTGCGTTGCAGTTGCAAAACACAGACACTAAACTTATTACAGTGAACAGAGGTGTCAATAAACGAATGGACAGATCATAACTTTGTGAAAATAAGAAAAGTAAAATATTCACTCGAGGAAAGACTTGAACCAAGGACCTCTCAGTTTGCAATTACTCACACTAACCACGGGACCATGGCGCTCCTGAACCCACACTTTCCTTGATGTTGCCTATCTTAAATGCATGGAGTACTCAGTTTGTATATTTTGCTTATTTTTTTTCATAGTTCCACACAACTTCTTCCTGTTTTCTCGATTGATCTGTGTTCAGTTTTTCAAGGCCTATCAACTGTGCCAACTTACAACTAAATCTGAGGGGGGTGCGATGGGAAGGTTCCCTTTTTAGAAAAATTTCAGGCTCAGTAAACCAGACATTTATGCCACTATTTAAAATTTTACTGGCACATTTTTGTTTGATGTATCTTAAAGGGTAACACATGCCAAAAAAGACCAAGTTTCAAGGATAGTTTTGCATATTTACTTTAGTTCTTTCATAGATTACAAATTATGCAGTAATGATGCCAGAAAGTATATAATTATCATTCAAAAAAAGTACAAAGTGAGTTCTTGAGCAGTTTCACCTATAATTGGCTTTTCTGTGAAAAAGTCAGAGTTCTCAGTGGAACATGTATTCATACAGATAACCTGTGAAATATTTGGTGCACAGCAGTAAAATTTATGATCATGCTTGTCATAAATATGTAGCTGCTGCAATTTAGACTGTGCTCTTAGGATCCTGTCTAACCACGCCCTCAGAAAAAAAAACAGCAAAAAAATTTTGATGACCAATGTTATACGTGAAAGCTTAGCTTTTCTTGTAGCCACACTGTATCTATATTCATTCAAACTATGAACTTCCCTTTTTGTGTGTTCATGCTACTTAACAATGATGTTGCTATTGGCTGACTACATCATATATCCTATTCTCTGGATATCTACTGTCTTTGGTTGGCAAGATCATGTGACATGAGTTATGATTGGCTGACAAAAGCACATTTCAATCTCAATTTCAGCGCTTTGAAAGCTACTGTGTTGTATTTGGTGAAATTTGTGTTTATATTTTCATAGTATGAAAATATGCAGGATAAACATCACCACGTAACAAAGATCTTTCCAAAATGCATTGTTGTTCACAGGGTTTTATTTACTAAAGTGCCAGAAAGTCCTGTGGCAGTGTGTAAAACATTCACTATTCAAAGGACTGATAAGGTTTACAGTTCCGGGGGAAAGTGTACTGTCACTTAACATAGTAAAAATGTACTTTCAGCTGGGGTATAGTGTATTGTCACCTGAGAAAAAGTGTATTTTTATGTGGGAAATCTGGGAAAAATCAATGACTTTTTTTGTTCTTGTATACAGCCTGATATAGCATTTATCACCACCATATTTTGCTACATGTCACACTATATATTACTTATAACAGCATATTTATTTTCCTAATGGAAACCTGCTTATGACAAAGATGACAGACTCACCAGTTTCTAAAAATAAGTTTAATTCTGAATGTAGATGAGAAGGAAATAATCTCTCTGCATACTATTTCCCTGTTAGACATGGAGAAAGGCCCAACTCCACAGCAGCAGGAGTTGCAGCAGCCAACAGGAGGGCCACCACCTGTGCCTCCACCTCCAGCAGCAATCCCACCAACCACTGACTACTACAAACCTAAGGACTACAATGTTCCTGATGTAAGTAATAAGAGCTGGTCTAATATACCAGGCTGTTCATTCCTTATTTAACTAGCGATATTGAGGCAATGATGTTGAAATATGAATGTTGCAAAACCTCACTTTCAGGTTTCTCCATTAGTTATGCCAACTGATGCAGGAATGTGGGAAAAGATTTCATGGGGAGTAACTTTACCCATCCATGCATTCTGTCGCGCAACCATGCCAGACTGCAGGAAAGAGAAATGGCGTCACTGGTACCCTTTTACATTCCTCGTGTCAATGGTTTGGATCTCATTTTACTCTTACATAATGGTCTGGATGATCACAATTATAGGTGAGGAATTACTTTTAATAAGAATATTGCATTCTTTTTTATTCTCGAGTTGATAACCAATTGCAGGTTTTGTGTAATGAGAAGACATGGACTGAAAGAAATTATGGTGTCTTTGTGTTCCAGGTAGTACACTTGGGATACCAGACACAGTGATGGGTCTGACTTTCATGGCAGCTGGCGTTAGTGTCCCTGATGCACTCTCCAGCTTGGCAGTTGTCAAAGAAGGTGGGCAGTATCATTTTTGCATATTGCTACATCATGAAAAATGAAAATTAATTGTTTTCCCCTTCACATTAATTTTAAACTTGTGATCTTTATCATTTAACTCATCACTCATTTATTTCTTGGTGTCTTCCTAGTGGGACAGTTGTTGAAACTGTGACATTTCTTTTATCTGCAAAGTCCACCTTTTTGAATTAATTGAATGCTTTTCAATAACAGGCAGACAAGTTATGCTTCATTTATTTTTCCACATAGATTAAATATAGTGTTAGATACCAGTTCACATATGACAAAATATAATACTCCTTAACACTGATTCATTTCACTGATTCATTCACTCACCATGTTCTGTAAACCCTGCCATGAACAAAAGCCCTCAAGGATGAGGAACAAGTCAAGTTATACATTGATATGCTTAAGCAGCCACTGCTGGCTTCAGCTGTAATTTATGATTACTGTTAATCTATTCAAACTGATAATTATGGTAATTACTGGTAGAGTACTTTATATATCTAAGTTAGGAGAAAAACAATTACTTAGGAAAAAAATTCTACAGCCTCTCTTTATATACTTCTCAGCTGCTGTTTTTATCTAATACCTCAAACAAACCGTTTATGTAATTTTACACAGACCATTATCAGTTCTTTATACACTGGAAAAATGGGGATCTGTCTAATATAGGTATTAGACTTATGCAGAATTTACATTCTTGAATCCAAGACTTCATTAAACTATAGAAGGAATAGCTAATGGTATTCCTTTACTTTGCTTCTGAAAGGTTGGGGTTTCCAATCTTCTGCCTGATCTCCTCTGATAACCTGTTATACGAGAGTGATCCCATAAGTACCCGGCCTGACTGAGAGATGGCAGCCATTGTTGAAAAATCTCTCTGGATTAGAATGTATACAATCTATAAAGCATATGTTTCAAGTTTGAAGACATCACATTGCTTAGTATTTGTTTGACAGCCATCAGTAGTGAAAATTGTGAGTGAACTTGTGAAAATGGAGAAAATTAGTCATCGTTATGTGATACAATTTTATTTTTTTCTGAAAGGCTTCAGTGCAACCAATATTAAAGCTGAGCTACATTCTACTTTGGGAGAGTCTGCTCCTTTCTTGACAACAGTAAAATATTGGATAGCCAAGTTTAAATGAGGCCGTACGAGCTGCCAAGACGAGCATCGCAGTGGTCAACCAAATGAGGTGACTACTCCAGAATAGTAAAGAAAATCCACAAAACAGTACTGGATGATCATTGACTGAAAGTGCGAGAGCTAGCAGACATAGTAATTTCAAAAAATGCGGTACATTGCATATTAATTTAAAATTTGGACATGAGAAAACTGTGTGCAAGTTTTGTGCCACATTTGCTCACACTCGATCAAAAACAATGTCATGAAAATGTTTCAGTTGAGTGTTTAGTGAAGTTTTGCAGCAACAAAGCAGATTTTTTGCACCATTTTATAACCATGGAGTCTGCAGCTCGTGGTCGTGCGGTAGTGTTCTCGCTTCCCATGCACGGGTTCCCGGGTTCGATTCCCGGCGGGGTCAGGGATTTTCTCTGCCTTGTGATGACTGGGTGTTGTGTGCTGTCCTTAGGTTAGTTAGGTTTAAGTAGTTCTAAGTTCTAGGGGACTGATGGCCATAGATGTTAAGTCCCATAGTGCTCAGAGCCGTTTGAACAATTTTTTTTTATAAGCATGGATGAATCATGGGTCCACTACTTCACTCCTGACACAAAAGAAGAATCAAAGCAATGAACACAAATTGAAGAACCAACTCCAAAGAAGGCAAAGACCATTTCATCTGCAGACGAGGTCATGGCTTCGGGGTTTTGGGTTGCACATGGGATAATTCTCATTGACTACCTTGAAAAATGGAAAACTATCAATGGTGAGTATTATGGGAAGTTATTGCAACATTTGGGTGAAGAAATCAAGCAAAAACAACTGCATTTGGTCAAGAAGAAAGTGTTGTTTCTTCAGGGCAATGTGCCAGCTCACAAGTCCATTATTGCAATGGTCAAAATTAATGAATTAAAGTTTGAATTGCTACCTCATGCACCCTATTCACCAGATTTAGCCCCCTCGGATTATTTTCTGTTCCCAGACTTGCAAAAATGGCTTGGTGCTCGAAGATTTTCAACAAATGAAGACATGATGTTGGCAGTTAATAGTTATTTTGAGAAGTTAGATAGTTCTCATTATTAAAAGGGTATCGAACTTATTGAACATCGCTGGGAAAAGTGTATAGAGCTGAAAGGAGATTATGTTGAAAAATAAATATATTTTTTTCCAAAATTTTTGTGTTTTCTTTTATGGGACCACCCTCATTGACTTTTGGATCATAATATAAAACTCCTTTAAGAACACTACAGGGAGTTGCATAGTCTATATGTAAGTTATTTCTACTTCTAGTATTATGGTTTTGAATTGCAGAGTTCATCATAAACTCACTCTTGTTATTAACAACAAATACCATAAGTCAGTATGTGTATTGACATGTAGGTGTAAGGATCTTCAGATTCCTGAAGAAACCTCTGTAAGATATTTCATTTTCAACTTTTCACACTATTCATGTTGTACACTTCTGTGAAATAAATACTTTTTTCTCCTTGGTTTCAATGCCCCAGAAGATTACGTCTCAGGACAGAACTGAGAGAAAGTACGTAAAGTGGCCTAGCAATTGACACATTGAGAGAGACAGGCACAACTGTGCTTCTTACTTACTTCTCAATCTTCTTCTACTGGTGCCATCTCAGTTTATTATCCATCTAGATGCTCAGGAACTCCACACAGGGAGCCTCATCCAGTGTGTGCCCATTGATCTCTACTTTTGGTACCTGTAAGTCATTTTATGTGTTTGGAACTGCACAATACGAGTTTTTCTAAGGTTAAGAGCTAAGCTGTTGGCTGTGAATCAGTTGTAAGCCTTTTCCAATATTCTCTTTGTTATGTGTGACATGAATGTGTTTGCGCCCTTTATGAATATACTTGTCATCAACAAACATTACAGTTTTTGAAGAGTCCTTCAGTCTTCCATAAAAATCATTTATGTGAACCAAGAACAGGAGTGGACCAAGCACTGAACCTTGTGCACACCATAGTTAATATTCCTCACTCTGAATTTAATCTTATTCTTGGCGTATCATTTGTTAACATGCCCCCTGTTTTATGTTGTTAAGGTGTGACTTCATCTGTGCAAGGAGAAGACAATTAATGCCATTCTATTTTAGTTTCCCTAATAGAATTTTATGTTCTACACAATCAAATGCCTTGAAGATTATAATTGAAACTTCCTGTCAGATTAAAACTGTGTGTCAGACCAAGACTCAAACTACCGAGTTTGAGTCTCGGTCCAGCACACAGTTTTAGGCTGCCAGGAAGTTTCATACCAGCGCACACCCTGCTGAAGAGTGAAAATTTCATTCAAGATTATAATTAATGCTAATAGGGTTATTTTCCTTGTTGGGTTCTATTAGAATTATGTTTGTGAGATGATGTATTGCCTTCTCAGAACAGAAGCCTCTGAAGGAGTCACACTGAGCTGTTCTTAAGAGGTTATTCTCAGAAAGATGGTTCAGTACTCTGTTGTAAGCTACTTTCTCAGAAAAATTTATATATATAGAAGGTGCTACCCAAAATATTTGGGACTGGTGATGCCATCTGTTGAAAACCTTACCTTTGGACTAATGGTCACCATCACCCTTGAAGTAATTCCCATCAGCACGTACACACCGGTCCTAGCACTTCTGCCACTGGTCAAACGTTTTCTGGAAGTCCTGTTCTTTGAGGGTGTTTGTCACCACCAGCAATGCTTCTTGAATCCTCTCTAGAGCATTGAACTGACGGCCTTTCAACTTGAGTTTCAGTTTCAGGAATAACACAAAGTCACAAGGTGCCAAATCTGGCAACTACGGAGGGTGGGGTAAACTGCCATGTTGTTTTTTGCCAAAAAGGTCCTGGTGAGCAAAGTCGTGTGACAGGGCATGTTGTCGTGATGCAGCAGTCAGTTCTCTTGATGCCAAAGTTCGGACTGATGTCACGTTTTCATGGAGCCATTGCAAAACATCACAGTAGTATATGGAATTCACTGTCTGGTTGGGTGGGACAAATTCTTTGTGCACAATTCCCTTGGTATCAAAGAAAATGATGATCATGCTCTTCACTTTGCTCTTCACCTTTCTCACTTTTTTGGGTCTTGGAGAGCCTGGGCTCTTTCACTGGGACAATTGTTGCTTTGTCTCTAGGTCATAACCGTAAATCCAGCTCTTGTCACTGATGATAACTCGTGACAAGAAGGTTGGACCATCAGATGCGATCTGACGAAGGTCCGTGCACACTTCAACATGCTGCATGATGCATGCCCAATTCATCAGTCAACATTTGTTGACATGTCCCATAACCAATACCCACTTCATCCACACGAACCAGTTGTTGAAATTTGGCAACAATGTCTACTGTTGTGAGGCTAACAGGCCTTCCAGAGTGAGCATCATCTTTGACGTCTGTACAACCAGCCCTGAACCGAGCATGCCACTCAAACACACACGTATGGCTCATGCTCTGTCCCCCAAACACTTGTTGAGTCATTGTGAGGATCTCCATAGCATTTTTCATGAGATTCACACAGAATTTGATACACATGCGCTGTTCTGTTTGCAGATCCATCGTAAAATCGCAACACACTAAACACAGAGTATTGTGGAAATCACTGTGGACATGCAACATGTCCTCCCATCTGAATGCCACTCCGCACACTGACTCATCAGATATGCAGCTCTTGTCACCTAGTGGTGCCAAGATCTACTACTCCTACTTTCCAGATGGCAGCACCAGTCCTGAAAATTTTGGATTCTACCTTATATATCATCATAGCCAGAAGAGTTGGTATCTTTAGTGACCCAATGATTTTTGTGATATCTCTAATGCATAAGTTGGCAAAACCGATATCTGGTGGTGGAATATGAGTTACTTGTCTTAAGTACATTTACTGGCTCTGCTTTTAAGGAACCATTTTTTTTCCAGCTACTCTTAGGGAGAATTCGTTGAATTTAGTAGCTCCTCATAAATCCACAGCCTCTGGTGGGCCCATAGGTACTGACCACCCGCCATGCCATCCTCTGCCAAAGGCGTCATTGTATATGGTACAGAGAGGCATAGGGTCAGCACATTGCTCTTCAACCATTGTCAGCTTTTGCGACTTGGAGCCATTGATACTCAGTCATGAAGCTTCTCAGTTGGCAGCACGAGCCTGTGTGCACCCCATTCCAGTCCTCTCACCACATAAAAATTGCTGGCATTACCGGGAACTGAACGTGGGTCCTCTGCAAGACCATCGGCTGTGCTAACCTCTCAGCCACAGATCTGGATGAATTTAATAGCTACTGTCATCTGGGGGTGGAACATCATTTACTTTGCTGAGTTTACTTATTCCATTCCTTACAATGCAGTAAATTGTTCTTGTATTGTTATTTCTGTTACTTTTAATTTTTTGTGTGTTATTACACAATTTTTAGCTTTTTGATGATGTGGAAGAAATTTGCAATATTGCTTGTTGAGCATTTTTAAGTCTTGATTAGAGCTAGTCCTTAGCATTAAATAAAGCTCTCTGTGTCTAGTACAAAATATTCTGATACCGGATGTTAGCCACTGTTCTTCTTGGCATCCACTTGATCCATGTTAGCCACTGTTTTTTTTGGCATCCACTTGATCCATTGAAAAATGAAAATTGTATTCATAATGCTGTAATAACATATTTAGAATGGAATTACATTCTATGTGTATTTTGTGGCCTTGGTAAACTTCTTCCCATTTTTGACCTGTAATTTCTCTTTGGCTAGTTAACTGAGTCATTGTTTATAATTATGTGAAATTTTACTTTTCATTTCTTAATTAAACCTGTTTGATGAGAATGCATTATTGCTGCAGTTTCACCATCATAGTCAGATAAACCATTTATTATGGGACTCATATCAATTTTGCTAAATACAGTGGGATTTAGAAATTATCAATTAGAGTTGTCTTGTGTCCTGTTCTTGTTGGAAATGTTGCTGTGGGGTTGAATCAGAGTTCGAGTATTCTTCCTAACTGAAGATTGAAAACAGAAAATGTTGTAACTGCCTTCCACAAAATGTGTTTTCAGTGGCAATGTGTTTTCAGTACTCTGTTGCATGTCTACATTTATTCAAAGTGTCAAATCATGAATAAAACACATCAAACATTCCTTATTTGATGTTGCATTGTCTTTGTGCCATGTGTCTAAGTCCCCTCCATTTAACCTGGGAAGGTTTCAAGGTTGGTGGTTAGTGGGCACAGGTCTTTGAGCTGTGACAGAGATTTTTCAATTATAGAGAAATGAGTGAAGGTAGGCAAGGCCTTTCTTCCACAGGATTTACGCAAAATTATTGACTCAGCTAAAGCTATGATCTCATTCCATGTTTCCAATGCATACAACTGACTCCTTTGATTTTTAAAGATACAGCTTAAACATTGTTGTCAGTACAGATCTATAAGATATGCAAGTGCAGTATAATCAAAGTAGCTCAGAGTTATACATCTCAAATAGCTATGTAAAAATTCTTATTCTGAAACAAAAGAATGCAAAAATGTCAATATATTTAAAAAAGGAAAGGCAATGGCAGATGTATATCATGCATGTTTCATCTGAAAGACCAGCCATTTTTATCAGCTGCAAAAGAGAAAGACATGTCTACGATGTTGCCATTATTTCCTGGACAGTAGAAGGAGTTTTGCAGGAAACATTGCAATGTCAGATCCCAAGAATGGTGTTGTTTAAGAAATGCAAGCCAATACTGAGAGATTTTTTTCTTAAATTTAATTGTGTAACTCTCTTGTAAAAAATTTGAAAGAAATGACAAATGATTTTTGTTGGCTACAGTTCTAATAATTTTATTACTGCTGTATTTCTTTACTTGAATATCACAAATAAAATATAGTGCCCCTGCAATAATAGAAGTTGAAACAAAAACTTTCTTCTTGGCACTTAAAATGAGTCAGTTTTTTGGTATGACATTCAGAACGTCCTTAAGAATATCTTTTTAATTTTTTTGATAAAAATAAATCAAATTGTTTGCACATTATAAATAGGTATAATTTAGTTTCTAACAAAGACTGCTGGATACCAAGACACACATGTCTGCAGGAACATTGCATGGTACATCTTAAAAAAACACAGGCACTGCAATATCGCCTCGTGGCTAATGTCCATGCTGTCTTAGTAATGTAAAAGATTTAGTTATCCATCACAGTCCCTACTCCATTCCTTCACACATATTTTGTGGATAGGTGCAGTCATGAATAGTTTTGCTGCCAATGTTTTGTTGCATGATTATCATCATCATCTTCAGGTATTACTGGTCTTTGATTCCTCCAGTTGTGATTATTTTGCCTCTCGTACTAGTACTTGTGCCACTGGTGGTTGGTGTTTGGCATTTACTCAGGCTCATACCTCTGTTCTTGTCATTTTTGCTTGTTACAGTCGTTACTACAGTTATTGTAACCAATACTGTGTTGTTCACCCTGAGCATCCATTTGATGTTTGTGGCGGGTACGACAGTCACCTGACGTGTGTTACCTGTGACCATTACGAGTGCCAGAAACCATGGCTTGACTTGTCCTAGTCTTTATGTCCTCTTGTATCAGGTCGATTGAGTCATAAATTCCTCTGAGTTTGATTCTGATATATGTATTAACTTCTCATGTACATCAATGGGAAATTTCCCCCTTAGGATCTGCAGAATGTCATGATGTGACATTAGCTCTCCTCAGTACCACATCTTGTTCACATATTTTTCAAATTAATGTCTCAGGCTTTGTTGATGGATGCTGAAGAGTTCCAGATTGAGCACTTCTTTCCTGAGCCATTCCTGTTACCATTTGACCAATGATTGTCCAGAAACGATCTTTCAAACTCAGTCATATATACAACTATTCTGCTGTCTTGCAGCACTTTGTGAATATATCCACTCACAGATCTGATTTTTTGGACATCATTTCATGAGTGCAGTAAAGCACAGCAGAATGCACAAATAAATAAATACAAAGAGATGGATATTCTTTTTATCTGGCAGAAAAGTCTGGAACTGTTGGTGCGTCATCAAATCCCCTTCCATGAATACTGACGTACCGTTCAGTGCAGCACCCATCATGTATTGCATTTTGTTGCGACAGATGAGCAGCTGCTCATATTCCCCTCATGTGTGTCTGATTTATCGGTGCTTTCAGGTTTGTGTCTTACTGAGTGAGTGCCACGCACAAGCTCTTTAATCGTCATCTAATCCCATATTTACTAAGTCAGTCTGCTTGCTAATGGCACCGTTACATTGCAGAAAATCTTTTACTTTCTGTTCTTTTATCTCATTGAGCTCACTTTTTGGTGCATTTGTCAAACCTTCACATTCATTTAAGATGAGTAGCCACCTGAACTATTTTATTGTTGGTTTCTTTTGCAATTCTTTCATCATTTACAAATGTCCACTTAGCAAATTTGGCTGCAAATCACTCACTTTCCAAATCAGATTGTTCATTTTTTCTGTTAAAGAAATAAGTTACTAACATGTTTGGACAATTGACAAGTGATTTCAGGTTGTGATTCCTAAGACTGATTTAGTTCTCCTACCTCATCAGTTAATTTTGTGATAGCTTCAGATAGTCCAGTCTGAGCTTGTTTCAATTCTGTAATTTCAGTAGAGATTTTATCTTGTTTTTCCAACATAGCTTTCTGTTTCGCCATCATAGCACCTGTTTGATTCAATATTTTGGACATTTTCACAAATACAATGGTATAAAAAGTTATTATTTCACTAAACCACATCAATATGTCCTATCATACAGGAGACAGTGTGTTACATTTTTGGAACTAAGAACTTTAATTATTTTTTCTTTTATCCTTTTTATACCCTTATACACAATGTGCATACTTCCTTGTTCAGCTAACAATTAGCAACAAAGATCTTTAAGTTGTAAATATTATAATCAATTCTGAAGATGGCAGGCCCTATTTGCTGAACCATCAATTGAGTAAACAATTACCCGACTACTCATAATAAGCACCACATGGAACAGAAACAACAAGGATATGAATGGATAATTCGTGAATGAAAATAATAATAATAATAATAATTTGTTAAAGTTCTCACCAATAAATTATTTAATTTATGTAGCAACATCTGCTACAATCACGCTTACAAGTTTATCAATTTAAATGATACAATATGGCTAATTTGGTCTATCTCTACTCAGTATGTCCATTCAGTACAATTACAAGACATGAGTAAATCTATAGATTGAATATTCAGTAGAAAGAAGCCACAGGATAATTGAGGGCCAGGCAGTGATTTAAAATATGTGTCTTAGTGCCTTTGACAGATAGCGTGTACACAATAACTACTCTGATTCATAACCCAGTGATTGACATTTAGAAAACACTGTAGTATGTAAATAATTAGACTTCAGATTCATTTCCACCAGGAACAGCATGCTCCATGGCCATATTAATGAGATCCAAGCTAGAAGCAAGGGCAGCATCAGTCATAAATTTTTAATCTGTTTGTTGCAGATCAATTTCAGCTACAGTGTAGCTATCTTCACTACAGTTACATGCCATGTGAATTTCTATTTATGATGAGTCATCATGACTTGAATGTAATTGCACTGAAGATAGCTACATAGTAGCTAAATCAGTCTGCAATAAACAGATTAAAAATTTATGACTGATGCTGGACTTCCCCCTATCTTGGATCTAAAATGTTATAGAGTTGCAATTCTCTGTGACAGGTAGAGTGGTCACCAGAGTGCATAAGTGTTCTTATTACCAGGCTTGTTAGAGCATGAGCAGCATCAGATGTTGAGTGATCACTGTGAAAGGTGTGAAGATGCCGTGTACTTGTGTGAGACAGTATTATAAGTATTTGACACCGCCATAAGGCAGGATCGCAATATTGTGCACCAAGCACATCGTAATCCCTTTACATATGCACCTGCAATATGAGAGCAACATCCTGCATTGTCTGGCACCATCGGTTGTAGATTAACAAACAGTTGCCGGACTAAGAAATTATCGCCCCATGCGCAGGCTGCCATTAACACCACATCACAAATGACTGTGCTTGGAATGGTGCCATCACCTGGAAGCATGTCCATGACTGCTTATGAATGGCATCACACTGTGTTCAGTGATGAATCGTGGTTCTGCACTACCCTAGATAGCCATCATTGGCGAATACGGTGGTGACGTTGAGAGAGGTCCCATTCTTCCAATGTTTTGGAAAAGCACTGTGGTGTTACTTGTGGCATCATGGTATGAGAAGCCAATTTGTATAGTTTCAGGTTCATGACTGGTAGCGGTCGAGGGAACTCTGATGGCACAAGTGTATGCCATGGACATCCTGCATCCTTGTGTGTTACCTCTCAGGCGAAAGTATCACTGTGCTATTTTTTCACAGGGCAATTCTTGTCCACACATAGTGCTTGTCTCTCAGTGTGTGTGTGTGTGTGTGTGTGTGTGTGTGTGTGTGTGTGTGTTTTATCTACAGGATATTCCAAAAGTACTTTTACAAACTTTGGGGACAGGTTCCTTACACGAAAACAAGAAAAAATGCCAAGTAAACATGAGCTCTAAAATGCATATCTTAAGAGCTATGAGCACTTGTTCATCTTTGCTACTGTGAAACACATCTCCTCTATTGAAGAAGTTCATATCTGCTACTGTCAAACACATCTCTTTTATTAAGGAAGTAGTCACATTCAAACATTGCTGCAACAACTAATGTGGGCGTATCATGTAGTTGTGTGCAATAGTCAAGGTTACTGATAATGGATGCTTTCCCAACTTTATCTGTGGAGCGAGATGCTCCATATGTTTGTGAGGAAACACCACTGATTCTCATTTTTGAGGTGATATTGCAATTTCATTTTTAATCAGTCAAGTAATATGGCAGCTTGAAGTGTGCTATGACATATCATCAGAAGTTGAAATTTCTCTGCATGAAGTTTAGTACTGGCCACTCATTCTATCCTTGTAATTTTACATTTTTTAAGTGAATAGGTCTGTTCATTTTGATGCACTTAAATTTAGTAAATGGGCCTGTTCAGATACTTGTAACTGGAGTAGGAGGAGTTGTCAACAATTTTGTGAATTTATTTTTAAAACTGTTTTCAATGTCTGTCAGTTACTTTAATTTGCAACAGACATCAAATATTTTTATAGCAACACAGTTTGGTCCTTTCTGTTCAAAAGTAAGCTTACATTGTGAGAAGTGAGGACTATTTTTGATCTTGGTGCTGTATAGTTAACTCTTACTATTATTTTCAGTCTGTGACCAGTTCTTAACAACAGATTTAATGAGAAAGTGCATTTACTAGTTGGTTAGTGTTTGCATACAAACATTTTTTAACAATTGCTCTCATGAGATTTGAGAATGTGTACCAGACACCTGATGTTTTAACATTGGTCATACACAGAACAGACAAGAGGTTAGAATGTTGGTGTTGTGACTCGCCGATCATTCAAAGCACCGCCGCGCAATTACGCACGTCCTCTACGTGTGGTGCTGTCTGCCAGCCATGCAGCAGCTGCGCCACCGAAGCGGCCAGCCGAGCAGTGGCCGCTAGACTGGGACTCAGTGCTCATTCGAATGTTAACGTGTGCACATGTCTTGGTTGTCAACTTACTCTGTGACTTATATGTGTTGTGTCATTCTGAAATATATGTGTTCAACTTGACGTTGTAAGAGTTGGATGTACACGGTGTGCACCTGTGGCCAAACACACATATAGCATGAATTATGATTTGACTATTGTGCTTGGATTTAAAACATGACTGAGTTTAAAAACTCAGGCAATATGTTGATGGATGTTTTGTTATTTCTGTAACTTAATGGTCAAAACGTTTCTAGATTATATGACAGCAGTGTCATAAAGTGAAGTTATCGTGTTACGGTGTTTTACGATGGTGAGAAGCAACCATGCATAAAACTTAACATGAAATACACTGATCAGCCAGAACAGTATGATTGCTGACCTACTATCCAGGTGACAGCAGCATTACCTGGCAAGGAATGACTGCTAGTCACACACATGTATGGTGCATGTAGTATCAGTGAGCGTGCTGTCCATGTGAAGAATGGGGAAGGCGCACAATCTGTCTGAGTTTGACCATGGATAGATTGTGATGACCTGAAGGCTCAGCATAAGTATTTCAGAAACTACATGACTTTTGGGGTGTTTGAGGAGTGCTATAGCGTGCATCTTCAACACATGGTGAAACCAAGGGGAAACCACTTTGAGATATCGTGGGGCTGGGCAGACTCATAAAACAGGTGGTGACCTGTGTTGGAAATAACATCACACTTTAATGCTGGACAGGAAACAAGTGAGTGTGAGCACACAGTGCACCAAACACTCCTAACAATGGGCCTCTGCAGCTGACAACCCATGTATGTATCAATGTTAACAATCTTGTGACAGCCAGAGTGAGAGCACCAGCAGCAGCGAGTACTGTTTGTATAAAGCGTTTATTTTGCATTTTGTTTACGACCTTCCACTAAGGAAGGGATTCTATTTGTGTTTATCTGCTCTGCATAGTATCTAACAGTTCTTGATAAAACTTTACGTAGTTTTTGTGTTAGATTTCTTAGTGTTTTCTTGATCGTTTAGAACAGAAAGCGCCCTACAACCGTCTTTTGTTTGTTTCGCGGCCGTTAGCCACTAGTCACTTGAATCAGCAGTTGTCTTGTGACAGCCAGAGCGAGAGCACCAGCAGCAGTGAGTACTGTTTGTATAAAGCGTTTTTGTACTTATTTGCTGCGCTTAGCTTTTAAATAGTTTTTCTGGGAAAACCTAGCGTAGTTTTCGCGTCTCGTATTTCAGTGAGTGTTTCTTGATTATCAGAGTAGCTCATCAGAAGATTATCTTGGGAATTTGTCACCGTATAGAGTAGGGTAAACATAGTCATGTGTAGGGACTGTGGTTGTTGTGAGCGGACGCAAGGAGAATTGGCCACTCTTCGGGGGCAGGTGGAGGCTTTGTCTGTTAGGCTCATCGAGCTCGAGGCGCAGGCATCGGCTCGTAGTGGCGTTGGGGCAACTGTGGTGAGACCTATGCCTACTTCAGTGGCCTTGGAATCACATGGAACCCCTGATGTCGCTGCATCTTCCGGCAGTGAGCATCTTACCGGTCAGCCATCACTCCAGGGTGAATGGCGGACAGTGGTGGGCTCGCGCGTGCCTGGCCGAAAGGCGAAGGTGGGATCTGGCCGCGTGGCAGCTGCCTTATCCCTTTCCAGCAGGTACGGGGTGCTTCCTAGTGGTGATGACATCGTTTCCGAGCCACCACAGGATGCCTCGCCTGTTGGGCCAGTGGCCGATTCTCCGGCAAGGTCCCGACAGTCACAGAGGGCGGGCCTATTAGTTATAGGGAGCTCCAACGTTAGGCGGGTTATGGAGCCCCTCAGGAAAATAGCGGGTAGGTCGGGGAAGAATGCCAGTGTGCACTCGGTGTGCTTGCCGGGGGGTCTCGTCCGTAATGTGGAGGAGGCCCTTCCGGCAGCTATTGAACGCACTGGGTGTGACCAGCTGCAGATAGTAGCACATGTCGGAACGAATGACGCCTGCCGCTTGGGTTCTGAGGCCATCCTTGGTTCCTTCCGGCGGCTGGCTGATTTGGTGAAGACAACCAGCATCACACGCGGAGTGCAAGCTGAGCTTAATATCTGCAGCATAGTGCCCAGAGTCAATCGCGGTCCTCTGGTTTGGAGCCGTGTGGAGGGTCTAAACCAGAGGCTCAGACGACTCTGCGACTATAATGGTTGCAAATTCATCGACCTCCGTTATTGGGTGGAGAACTGTAGGGCCCCCCTAGACAGGTCAGGCGTGCACTACACACCGGAAGCAGCTACTAGGGTAGCAGAGTACGTGTGGCGTGCACACGGGGGTTTTTTAGGTTAGAGGGACCCCCCCTTGGGCGAAACGATAAAATACCTGACGGCTTACCAGAGAGGACATTATCATCGTTGATAAAGAACGTCCGTCCTCAGAGACCAAAAACAGGAAAAGTTAACGTAATATTGGTAAACTGCAGGAGTATCCAGGGCAAGGTTCCTGAATTAGTATCTCTTATTGAAGGAAATAGTGCGCATATAGTATTAGGAACGGAAAGTTGGTTAAAACTGGAAGAGAACAGTAACGAAATCCTAGACACAGAATGGAATATATACCGCAAGGATAGGATAAACGCCAATGGTGGAGGAGTATTTATAGCAGTAAAGAATTCAATAATATCCAGTGAAGTTATTAGCGAATGCGAACGTGAAATAATCTGGGTTAAGTTAAGTATCAAAGGTGGGTCAGATATGATAGTCGGATGCTTCTATAGACCACCTGCATCAGCAACCGTAGTAGTTGAGCGCCTCAGAGAGAACCTGCAGAACGTCGTGAAGAAGTTTCGTGATCATACTATTGTAATAGGGGGAGACTTCAATCTACCAGGTATAGAATGGGATAGTCACACAATCAGAACTGGAGCCAGGGATAGAGACTCTTGTGACATTATCCTGACTGCCTTGTCCGAGAATTACTTCGAGCAGATAGTTAGAGAACCAACTCGTGAAGCTAACGTTTTAGACCTCATAGCAACAAATAGACCGGAACTTTTCGACTCCGTGAATGTAGAAGAGGGTATCAGTGATCATAAGTCAGTGGTTGCATCAATGACTACAAGTGTAATAAGAAATGCCAAGAAAGGAAGGAAAATATATTTGCTTAACAAGAGTGATAGGGCACAAATCGCAGAATATCTGAGTGACCACCATCAAACGTTCATTTCTGAGGAAGAGGATGTGGAACAAAAATGGAAAAAATTCAGAAACATCGTCCAGTACGCCTTAGATAAGTTCGTACCGACTAAGGTCCAAAGCGAGGGGAAAGATCCACCGTGGTATAACAATCATGTACGAAAGGTACTACGGAAACAAAGAAAGCTTCATCATAGGTTTAAGAGTAGTCGAATCATAGCTGATAAGGAAAAGCTGAACGAAGCGAAAAAGAGCGTAAAGAGAGCAATGAGAGAAGCATTCAACGAATTCGAACATAAAACATTGGCAAACAATCTAAACAAGAACCCTAAAAAGTTTTGGTCATATGTAAAATCGGTAAGCGGATCTAAATCCCCTATTCAGTCACTCGTTGACCACGATGGCACCGAAACAGAGGACGACCGAAGAAAGGCAGAAATACTGAATTCAGTGTTCCGAAACTGTTTCACTGCGGAAAATCGTAACACGGTCCCTGACTTCAGCCGTCGCACGGACGCCAAAATGGAAAATATTGAAATAAACGATATCGGAATTGAAAAACAACTGCTGTCACTTAGTAGCGGAAAAGCATCCGGACCAGACGAGATACCCTTAAGATTCTACAGTGATTATGCTAAAGAACTTGCCCCCTTTCTATCAGCAATTTATCGTAGATCGCTGGAAGAACGTAAAGTACCTAGCGACTGGAAGAAAGCGCAGGTCGTTCCCATTTTCAAGAAGGGTCATAAATCAGATGCGAATAATTATAGGCCTATTTCGCTTACGTCAATCTGTTGTAGAATAATGGAACATGTTTTGTGTTCTTGTATTATGACGTTCTTAGATAATACAAATCTCCTTCATCATAACCAACATGGATTCCGCAAACAGAGATCATGTGAAACTCAGCTCGCCCTATTTGCCCAAGAAATTCACAGTGCCGTAGACACTGGCGAGCAGATTGATGCCGTATTCCTGGACTTCAGGAAGGCATTTGATACGGTTCCGCACTTACGTTTAGTGAAAAAAATACGAGCTTACGGAATATCGGACCAGGTTTGTGATTGGATTCAGGATTTCCTAGAAGAAAGAACACAACATGTCATTCTTAACGGTTCAAAATCTGCAGATGTAGAGGTAATTTCGGGAGTACCGCAGGGAAGCGTGATAGGACCTTTATTGTTTACAATATACATAAATGACTTAGTTGACAACATCGGTAGCTCCGTGAGGCTATTTGCAGATGACACGGTTGTCTACAAGAAAGTAGCAACATCAGAAGACTCGTACGTACTCCAGGAGGACCTGCAGAGGATTAATGCATGGTGCGACAGCTGGCAGCTTTCCCTAAACGTAGATAAATGTAAAATAATGCGCATACATAGGGGCAGAAATCCATTCCAGTACGATTATGCCATAGGTGGTAAATCATTGGAAGCGGTAACGACCGTAAAATACTTAGGAGTTACTATCCGGAGCGATCTGAAGTGGAATGATCTCATAAAACAAATAGTGGGAAAAGCAGGCGCCAGGTTGAGATTCATAGGAAGAATTCTAAGAAAATGTGACTCATCGACGAAAGAAGTAGCTTACAAAACGCTTGTTCGTCCGATTCTTGAGTATTGCTCATCAGTATGGGACCCTTACCAGGTTGGATTAATAGAAGAGATAGACATGATCCAGCGAAAAGCAGCGCGATTCGTCATGGGGACATTTAGTCAGCGCGGGAGCGTTACGGAGATGCTGAACAAGCTCCAGTGGCGGACACTTCAAGAAAGGCGTTACGCAATACGGAGAGGTTTATTATTGAAATTACGAGAGAGCACATTCCGGGAAGAGATGGGCAACATATTACTACCGCCCACATATATCTCGCGTAATGATCACAACGAAAAGATCCGAGAAATTAGAGCAAATACGGAGACTTACAAGCAGTCGTTCTTCCCACGCACAATTCGCGAATGGAACAGGGAAGGGGGGATCAGATAGTGGTACAATAAGTACCCTCCGCCACACACCGTAAGGTGGCTCGCGGAGTATAGATGTAGATGTAGATGTAGAATATCTGCAACTAGAACTGAAATGGGCATGCAACCAGCAGCACTGGATGGTGGCACAGTAGGGAGTGTTGCAGGGTCTGATGAACCTGATACCATCTTCATTACGCCAATGGGAGGGCACGAAGCCATCATCTTCCAGGTAAACAGCTTCTTGAGAACTGTATTGTGGGATGGAGACAAGCTGGCAGCGGCTCCATTATGAGCTGGGAAACATTCATGTGGGTATCCATGGGTTCAGTGGAGCTCATGCACATCACCATAATGGCCAGGGAGTACTTTACATTAGTTGCAGACCATGTACACCCCTTCGTGAAGGTCATGTTTCTCGATGGCAGTGGTGGTTTTCAACAAGATAATGTACCATGTCACGAGGACAGGAGTGTGGTGGAGTGGCTCAAGGAACACAATGGCATTTTCCAATTGATGTGCTGGCCCCTCAACTTGCCAGATCTGAACCTGATCGAACACATCTGGGATGTGACTGAACATTATGTCAAAGCTCATCGCCCCTCCCTCCCTGGAATTTACGGGAATTAAGTGACTTTTGTGTGTATATGTGATGCCAACTCCCCCCGCAACCTACCATTCCATAATGTGTCGCCACTGTTACCCATGCCAAGGGCACACATACCAGCTATTAAATAGGTGGTCATAATGTTCTGCTGATCATTGTATATCATGCTTGTCTCAGATTTTAAATATATGCAAATCATGCAAGTGATATCAGAATCAGAGGCATATAATGCTAGAGATCTTAGCTAGAACTTCTCTGGAGCAGTTGTTTTCTGCAACCATATTCAAAGACTATGAATGTAGAATACTGAGTTACTTTCTCCTCTGTACAGGGTATGGTGATATGGCAGTTTCAAATGCAGTGGGCAGTAATGTGTTTGATATACTGATCTGTCTTGGGCTTCCATGGTTTATGCAGACTGCAATTATAAATCCAGGTAGCACAGTTAATGTCTATAGCAAAGGTAAGTGTCTAATGTAAAAGTTATGCTATGTAGTAACAAGAATTGAATTAGTGACCCTTTCTATTTAGACTCTTTATCATAGAGTAATTATAATATGAAGATTTAACTTTTATGCCCATAAACAAGTAGACATGAAATTGAAATAAAAGACAAGGTCTTTCTGTCCTGTTTGTGAAGATAATGCAAGTGGCTTCAAAAGTTCAAGATACATTAATCTTTCAGTGGCCACCTGGAATTTTTCTGTCTTCTCTTTAGAATGTCAATTTTTATCTACCATTAGTCATATATATATTTTTATATTTTATTATTGTTTATGATGTTTTAATGTTGGCATTATAGAGACAATGTATGAGGAGTGTTCAGAAGAAAAGGTATAAACAACACTGTGGGTGTAATTGAAGTCTTTACAAAAGTAATCAGCAGAGGACTGAGCATAACTATCCCACTGTTTCACGAGCTAAAGGATTTCTCTATCTAAAGGATTTCTCTATCTATCACAGGAGCCAGTCCTCTACTATGTACTTCGCTTTGTCATCTGGCTTGAAGAACTTCCTTTTGGGATGTCTTTTTAGCAGACCAAACAGATGGAAGTTATAGGGTGACAAGTTCGGGCTGTAGGGAGATGCTCACACTACCCCCATATGAACCTAGCCATTATACTTTGTGTCACCTTGGAGATGTGAGGACACACATTATTGTGTAATGAAATCCCTCCTTCCACAAGTAGCCATGACTGTTTGCTCTTGATAGACTTGCATGGGCTATGGAGTGTCTCATTGTACACCTCATTCATAATGGTTTTTCCGTGCTTGAGGAATTCAATTAGTATTTGGCCTTGGACATTGGTAAGGACAGTGAACATCACCATGCCTGCTGAAGGCACAGCTTTCAATTTCATAGGAGGAGGTGACAAAGCTACATCCACATCCCTAGATGCCGCACTAGATTATCCCAAAGTAGTGTAGGCAACTTTTGACTCTCCCGTAGTAGCATAGGGAACTTTTGACTGGTTTGGTTGTTTTGACATTTCATAGCTTCTCATTTGAACACTCCTTATACTTCATGATAAGTGCTAGTTACGTACTCAAAACAAACTTACAGTGGGAAGTCCTGGATAGAACAATAATATGGAAAGGATAGACTGCTACTCACCACGTACATTAGATGTAGAGTTGCTTACAGGCAGAATGAAAAAGACTGGTAAAATATTAAGCTTTCAAACAAAGTCCTTCTTCTGAAATACAAGATACACACACACTTTCACACATGCATGACTCTTACTTACTCATGGGCAGTCGGGCTCCATTGCCCAGAGACAGTGGCCACGTTTGTGTGTTTTCTATTTCAAAAGAAGGGCTTTGTGTGAAAGCTTAATATTTTACCAGTCTCTTTCACTGTCCCTGTCTGTGAATCTAACCCTCCTCTATGTGGTGAATAACAACATGTCCTTTCCATATTGTTGTTACTCAGAACAGTGTTACTTTAATTATTTATTAATTTATTTTCAGCCAGCTTATTTTATGTTAGATTCATTATGGCACACATATTATCAGAAATTTTAAATCCAGTACTAACAAATAACTATGACAGTAGTAAGTAACTAAAGCAGAAGAAAAGGACAGTTTAAATTTTGTCATGAAAAGTGGAACAACAAAGACAAATTACAAGCAGGTAGATTTAAACCGAAGGCACTTTGTACATGATAGAAACACTGGCAGATGCAGAAAAAGAGGAATGTTATACAACACAATAGATAAACAACATTGGCCAAGAGATTTTTTAGATAACTCCTCATTTATGAAAAAATATTGTACCAGCGTTCATAGAAAAGTCGAATAACAAAGCAGAATTAAACACATAGCTGTGCATATGTATTTTGTATAATACATCTCCAAATAACACAGAGAATTGACTATGAGGTCTGCTTTTAAACATTCAAAATGGCAATTAAAGTAGGCCCACAGTTTAGAAAAAGAAGTCCAAAATTTCTTGTTACTTCAGACCTGAGTTTTTTTTTTTGTAGCTAAATCTTGAAAATGTTTCAAAGACAGCAATTAAACAGCATCACATCCTACTTGTTGTTCACTTCATAGCTGTTGCATAGCAGTCAGAAGCTTCTTCAGTATATGTGATTTCAAGCTTTCTCAGTATAAAACCTTCTCAGGTGATATGCTGATGGTGCCATAGTCTTGTTGCAACATTTCAATGAGTATGTTATCCATCATCTACAGGCAAAAAGTCAGGATGTGCTGACCTCTTCTGTTGGTGGGCCAGTCACACAGCTCTGGAAGCAGATGCCACACCAGTGGTGGAGATATGCAGTGTGGTCAGTGATAGGGAAACACAAGATGGCCCCAGTGTGGACATTGAGTCCTAGTGTCTATCCATTCTGACCACAGATGTCACTGTCTTTGGAACAGATATTTTCATAAGTGCAGAATCCCACACTGTGCTGAGTTGAAACGCTCTATCCCAGTTTATTAGGTTGTTGTGCAGACCAAGTATCCCAATGTGCCACCCGGACTTCTCTTGAACAAAATTTCCAAGAAGAATGATAGGCTTCTATTCTCTTCTGTCTCCATGGTGATCTTGATGCTGCTCGGAATGCCATTGAGTTGACACAGAAACTCCTGTAGATTTTCTCTGTCATGTGGTCACACTACAAATGTGTCATATACGTATTTGTAGAATGCCTTCAGTTTTATGTGGACAGTATTCAGTGCTACATCATCAAAGCACTCCATATATAGATTAGCCATACCCAGTGCTAAGGGGGAACCCATGGCAACCCCATCTATTTGCTTGTCAAATTTTCCACCAGGTTTGAAATAAGTGGTGGTTAGTACACATCAAAGGAGTTTCAATGTGTTCTCATCAAACTTTCCCTCAAGTAGAGCTGAGGAATCTTCCAGTGACATACAGATGAAAAGTGAATTCACATCAAAGGTGACTTGTAGGTCCTTCTCATCAAAACGTAACTCATGTAGTACTTTCATAAATTCTGTGGAGTTCTTGACTTGGTGTAGGCAGTGACCCACAAGAGGTTTGTGCCAAATGTTTGACTGTCCTGTACGTTGATGGGTTTATGGTCTTCAACACAGACCACAGTGAATCTCCCGTTGATGGGTTTATGGTCTTCAACACAGGCCACAGTGAATCTCCCTCCTTTCATATTTTTGGGACGCCATCTGGTTGTGTTAGTGCTGGCACCCTGGCGTAAAGCCTGCTGATGGTTTTCCTATCCACTCCTGAGCTGTAGAATAGCTCAATGGTTTCATGTGTCACAGATGTTATTGCATCTTTCCCCACTTGTTTAGTACCAGATCTTACAATGAAGTTTCAATCTTTTGCCAGTAGTCTTCTGGCTTCAGTAGCCCTGTCACATTGCCTTTATCTGCTGCTAAGACCACTACATCCTTGTTACCACATAGGGCCAGGGGCTCACTGTGTTCTGCTGCCAAAATGTTGTTCTTTAGCATTCTTACTTTCTCAAGGACCCCACATGTCTCCCTTCTCACTTCTTCAGCAGCCTCTGAAGGGAGTCTATGTATGGCTTGCTCATTATTGCTGAGGATGCATGTTTCAGTAACATTCTTGGAACTGGAGCAAATTTTAGGCCTTTTGACAGCACAGAAATTGTTGGCTCATCCAGTTCTCTCTCTGTCAGCTTAGTGATGGTCTTAACATTGCTGACATTGCCTTCCTGCTGTTGAGCCCATGGAAGCTGGAGAAACTAGTCACACTATTCTTGGTGTCTTTTTTCTGGTAGATCTCCATGCTTGCATAAGTGTGCTATGCATCCATTCCCAGGTATGTGCTAGGAGACTGAAAGCCAGGAACAAGTGGTGAGTGAGCAAAGCTCTTGCATTCTTGTTGAGTTCCAGTCTGATAACATAGCTGAACTAGCCTGTCATAATATGCATCTTGTCCTTGTCATGTTGATAGGATGCTGTTAGTTAGAAAACTGTGGTATCACTTCCTTATCCCGACAGCACAGCAAGAAGGCCAGTTGCTGAGCAACTCTGTTGCCTTGATTTGAAGTTTTTGTAGCATCATGTAGCTTCACTGGATATCCTCCCCATAGTGGTGTGATGTATGTGATTGCAGATTTTTTGGCATATTCCAGTGATAATATCTTCCTGAGCAATCAGCCAAGTGGTGGCCGTGTCTTGTCACAATGTTTCAATGAGTTTCATACTCATCATCTTCAGGCGAAGTGTTGGGATGCCGTGTTCTGCATATCTATATTTCCACTGGACCTCCAGAAGTGCTGGTGATGAGGGAATGTGGTGTAGCCAGTGGTGCAGGTAAAGAGAGAGAACTGGATGAGCCAACAATTTCTGTGCTGTCCAAAGGCCTAAACTTTGTTCCAGTTCCAAAAATGTTACCAAAATGTGAATCATCAGCAACATCAAGCAAGCCATATGTGTGCTGTCTTTGGAGGTCACTAAAAAAGTGGCAAGGGAAACTTGCAAGATCTTTGGGAAGTCAAGAATGCCAAAGAACAACATTTCAGCAGTATAACACAGTGTGCTACTGGCCCAGTATGATGACTAGGAAATAGTGGTCTTAGCAGCAGATAAAGGCAG
Source organism: Schistocerca americana (assembly GCF_021461395.2). NCBI lineage: Eukaryota > Metazoa > Arthropoda > Insecta > Orthoptera > Acrididae > Schistocerca > Schistocerca americana. Next base: position 515,166,907 of record NC_060121.1, on the reverse strand, counting down.
AGTGACAGTACTACTTAAGTCAGAAGCCTAATGGCAGAAGATCAAAACGTAACTGGAAGATCCGTAATACAAACAAGTAGGGAAGGATGTGACGACATTTGTGTTATGTGAGACCATCAATCTAGTCTGAAGCTCAGGACAGGATACGAATACCATCAGAAGGCTTTACCCCAGGGCACTGGCACCAACGTAACTATATGGCCTCCCAGAAATCTGCAGGAGGGAGTTCCACTTCAGCCTGTTGCCAAATATCTGGCACAGCCGCTAAAACCTCTCATGTGTCACTGTCACTACTATGTCAAGAACTCCACACATTTTGTGAAGGTACTTGCTTGGACAAGAAGAACCTACTAGTCAGCTTTGATGTATTGCCACTTTTAACCCAGGTGATGCTGCTTCACTCTGTTCGAAGGACACTTCAATGAGGACACAGGGAAACTCTTTTGACATGTAGTAACCTCCGTTAATTTCAAATGTGGTGGGAAATTCTATGAGCAAATAGGTAGAATTGCCATGAGTTCCTCCTTAGCTCTGGGTCAGACTAATGTGTGCATGGAGCACGCTTCGAAGATGTAGCACTGAATAACGCCCACCTAAAATTGAAGGCATTCTGCAGATATGTAGATGACACATTTTTTGTGTGGCCACATGGCAGAGAAAATGTACACAAGTTCCTATATAACCTGAATGGTATTAATGATAGCATCGAGTTCACCATGGACATAGAAGAAAATGAAAGGCTACCATTCTGGGACATTTTGGTCAAGAGTAGTTCAGACAGCACATTGGGACACTCAGTTTATAGGAAAAGGATGCACTCAGACCCTTACCTTAACTCTTGGAGTTGCCACCATCCAGCACATTTCAACTTGGTAACAAACATCGTAGCACATAGAACCAGGTCCATCTGCAACAGGAAGAGCTTGCCGAATGAGTTACAGCATCTGCGGGAAACTTTCTGAAAAAATGGTTACAAAAATAGACGTGAATAAGATGTGCCTTAAAGACAGGAAAGAGGAGGGAGGACTAACCAGAAGAAGAGGAAGAAGGCAAGCATTCCTGCCATTTTCAAGTGCACCAACAGAAGAGAATGGAAGAGAAGAATGGAAAAACATCAAATAAAGACCATTTTCCATTCAACAAAGAAAATTAGGATATGCTTTGCTTGAAAAAAAGTCCGCTAGAACTGCAGACCCTGAGTGTTCACAGTATTGAGTGTGAATGTGGGACACAATACATTGGACAGACATAGCGATGCATTTCCCAATGTCCTACAGAACACATCAGAAATATTTGACTAGGGCAGACAAACAAGCCTGAGTTGGCAGAGCCTCAGTGCATCATGTTTCTCCACAACTATCTGTGGCACATCTACAACTACATCCACTTAGATACTCTGCAAGCCACCGTACAGAGCGTGATGGAGCGTACCCTGTACCACTACTTGTCATTTCCTTTCCAGTTTCATTTGCAAATAGAGTGAGGGAAAAACAATTGTATATATGCCCCCATATGAGCCCTAATTTCTCATATCTTATCTTTGTGGTCCTGATGCACAATGTATGCTGTTAGCAGTATAATTGTTTGGCAGCCAGTTTCAAATGCTGCTACTCTAAATTTTCTCAGTAGTGTTTCTCGAAAACAACATCGCCTTCCCTCCAGGGATTTCCATTTGAGTTCCTGAAGCATCTCTGTAACACTTACATTTTTTTTGAACCTATCAATAACAAATCTAACAGGCCACCTCTGAATTGCTATGATGTCTTCCTTCAATCCGACCTGGTATGGATCCCAAACACTCACTCAAGAATATATTGCACCAGCATCCTGTATGTGGTCTCCTTTACAGGTGAACCACTCTTTCCTAAAATTCTCCCAATAAAATGAAGTTGACCCTTCCTACCACAGGTCTCACACGCCCATTCCACCTCATATTGCTTTGCAAGATTATGCCCAGGTATTTAAATGACTTGACTGTGTCAAGCAGGACAGTAGTAATACTGTATGTGAACATTACAGGTTTGATCTTCCTACTCATCTGAATTAACTTAAATTTTTCCACATTTAGGGCTAGCTGCCATTTGTCACACCAACTGGAAGTTTTGTCTAAGTCATCTTGTATCTTTCTACAGTCAGTCAACTTTGGTGCCTTACCATACACCATGGCATCATCAGTGAAGAACCACAGATTGCTGCCCACCCTGTCCACCAAATCATTTTTGTATATAAAGAACAACAGTGGTCCTACCACACTTCCCTGGGGTACTTCTGACAATACCCTTGTCTCTGATGAACACTCACTGTCGAGGACAACATACTGGGTTCTGTTATTTAAGAAATCTTCAAGCCACTCGCATATCTGTGAACTTACTCCATATGCTTATACCTTTGTTAACAGCCTGCAATGGCACACTGTGTCAGATGCTTTCCAGAAATCTCGAAATATGGAATCTGCCTGTTGCCCTACATCCATAGTTCTCAGTATATCGTGTGAGGAAAGGACAAGCCGAGTTTCACATGAATGATGCTTTCGAAAACAATGCTGATTCATGGACATAAGCTTCTCAGTCTCAAAAAAGTTTATTATCTTCGAACTGAGAATATGTTCAAGGATTCTTTAATCAAACAGAGTTTAGGGATATTTTTCTGTAATTTTGCAGGTCTGGTCTTTTACCATTCTTATATACTGTTATTACTTGCATTCTTCCAGTTGCTCGAGACTTGTACTGGGTGAGAGATCCACGATAAATCCAAGCTAGGTAAGGGGCTAATGCTGCAGAGTACTCTTTGTAAAATCAAACTGGAATTCCATCCAGAAGTGGTGATTTATTTGCTTTAAAACTTCGAGTTGTTTCTCTATGCTTATTACTGTGTCATCCATATGGGAGTCTGTCTGATGGTCAAATAACAGTATGTCTGTACAATTCTCCTGTGCAAACAATTTCTTGAACTTGAAGTTTAAAACTTTGACTTTTGTTTTGCTATCTTCAACTGCCACACCAGAATGATGTACAAGGGACTGACCAGAACTATCTCGGGGTCTCATCCATATCTTTTGCTGAGGTGTGATAGTGGTAGTTGTCATATGCTTATCACATAGATCTTTTCACAGATGTACAAATCTCTACTAACCTTCGCTTGTCATCATTTATGCATTCCCTGTTAAAAAGAGAGTGCAACAGCCTTTGCTTCCTCGGCCTCTGCTGAATTTTGTTATTAAACCAAGGTGGGTGTTTTCCATCCTTTATCTACTTACTGGGTACATAAATCACCATACTGCAATTTTTAATCTGCTTAAACTTTGCCTATAATTCCTCTACATGCATCTTACTGGAACTAAGTGATGCCAATTCACTGTCTAAGGGAGATGTCAATAACTGCTTATCTGCTCTGTGTAGCAGAAACACTCTCTTAGGTTTCTTGAATGATTTATTAACTTTTGTAATCATAGTTACTATAGTGACATCATGATCACTAATCCCTCTTTCTATACAACACTGTAGATAAGGTCCAACCAATTTGTAGCTATAAGTTCTAAGATATTTCCATTGTGTATTGGCTGTCGGTCTAGCTGCTCAAGACAATTTTCAGAAAACGTGTTGAAAAGTATTTTGCATGAGTGTCTGTCTGTACCCCCACAATCAATCCATACACATCTCAATCTATAATTGGCAGGTTAAAAGTCACCTTCAACTAGTATTACATGGTCTGGGTATTTACACGCTGTCAACAGTAGACTTTCTTTGAATGACTCTAGATCTGTCACAACAGAATAAGTTGGCTGGTAAAAAACGCGCTACAATTAACTTGGTTTGACCTACACCTGTTACACGCAACCATATGACTTCACTGTCACACTCAACTTTCAGTCAAAGTGTCTCTATTCTGAAAGCCATTTGGTTTCCCTCATTGCATATTGACTGGTGAGTGTTTTTCAGAGAACCTCAAACTACTGCCAAGCCTAAAAATCCCTCATGCACATTCCACAAGTACTCTGCTACGCAAGTAGGTGCTATCTTTGTATAGTGCACCCCTGACCTATCAAGGGGAGTCCTACAAATCCCCACATTGTAATGCAGCTCTAGAAATCTGCACCTAAGACTATCACAGAGGCGACGAAGACTTTGGTTGAGACTCTCCACTTGGTTCCAAACCAAAGAACCCCCATTCCCCCATCACCACCATAGATAGCACCCACCTCCAGAGTTGCATGATTATCCTGCCAGCAGAAGAGACCAGTGGTCCAGTGGCTATATGCATACACAGAACACGTCATCCCAGCACTTTGTCTGATGACAATGATACAAAACTCATTGAAACGTTTTAGATGGATAGTGAACAGGTGATTTCTTGGCAATTAGACACCCCACACAATTGCTATGAATGCTATGTTAACTGGTACTCACGCTGTGTGCTATTCATTATGCTGGAGACACAACTCAAACTAACCAACAAAATGCAGGTAATTCTTCTCTTTTTAAATAATCATAGAGTGGAGCAGACAAAAAAATCCAGAAATTCTCAGCATCAGTGTTTTGTTTCTTTTCTTTAGAATACAAGGAGTACAAAGGGTTAAACATCCACTTAAAGTGAATACAATGCAGATATGACTGACACATATGCTGTGGAAGACTGGGATTAGCTCCAAATACTATAGCAAGCATCCTGAATTGCCAAATGTCCTTCACATTTGGATTATCAGTTTACTTGAATGATCTGTGTCCTAAAGTGACCCCACAAGTAGATATCCACTGATTTCAGGCTGGTGATCTGCTAACCAAATTGCTGGCCCTGAGCAGTGTGTATTCATTTATTGCCTTCATCTGTAAATAAAGTGTGCTGGTATGTGATACTCTATGTACACTAGAATAAATAAGCCACACTCCTTCCAGTAATTGTGACAAGTCATGTCAAAACAGCATTAATAAGTGTAATGGCCAGGCTGGAAAGATTTATGGTCAAATTAGTATCCACCAATAATGCTTATCCAGATACTCAGACAAATAGTTTCTTAGAAATGAAATCCCCCATACTTCAAGTGGGATGATGTGTTTTCATACATGATTAAAGATCTGTGGAAGTCACATAGGATGTTCATGTGTAGCAGAATTTTTACATTTGCATAAATAATAAAAAATATCAGAGATTAACTCTTCTCATACTCATGGTTTATATGAAAACAGTCATCAACATTGTGTGAAATTTGGCTTTGCCTCCACTTGCAATTAAGTCAGGCCAGTTGGGTTGAAGGAGTATCTGCTCCGACTTACAGTAATATGTGTGCCAACTGTCTTACACTGGAATGCGTGACATAACAGGGTATGATGGATGCAATTCTTTCCTGAAATGCTGATATGTAAGTTAGCACCAGAATTCAGGACACTGTGTTCAGTGTTTAACTGCTGATGGCCACTTCACAGTAATTTTCAAATGGAGTACATGTTGCACACAATGGCTATGCATCTGCTAAATCTATGTCAATTCCTTGTTGCTTCACTCAATGCTCAATGTTGCACCAAGTGAAGAACTGTCTGCCATATAATGTACCTCCACAAGATAATTTAAAGTCTGGTTTTTAAATCTATGTTGTTCTGCAACATAATCTGTCTGTAACTTTCCAATGTCCCTGAGTGTCTGCCAGCTATATGAGATTCTTTCATGATTCTTAAGTCAGGAGTTAACAATTATTTAATTGTAGTCTGTTCAAAATTTTCTCAAGCAGTTTCCCCTTTCACTCCTTTCCCACAGTCCATGTTTATTACTGTTCTTCTCTTCCTTTTCTTACTATACACATCAAAAAAAGTTTTGTATCACCTCGGTTCCAAGAGTTCTGGAACCTGTATAGAATACTGGAATAGAGATCAACATAAACATCATTTGTGGCCTTTTCATTGCTCATGAAAACCACAGATTGCATGTTGTACCACCATACAGCGAGAATAGAGGTGGGGGTCCAGCTTGTTGTACGCACCGGTGCCTCTGATACCCAGTAGCATGTCCTCTTGCATTGATGCATGCCTGTATTCATCGTGGCATACTATCCACAAGTTCATCAAGGCACTGTTGGTACAGATTGTCTCACTCCTCAACAGCGATTTGGTGTAGATACCTCAGTGGTTGGTGGGTCACATTGTCCATAAACAGCCCATTCCAATCTATCCCAGGCACATTCGATTGGGTTCATGTCTGGAGAACATGCTGGCCACTCTAGTTGAGTGATAATGTTATCCTGAAGGAAGTCATTCACGAGATGTGCACGATGGGCACGCGAATTGTCGTCCATGAGAACATGCCTAGCCAATTTGCTGCTGATATGGTTGCACTATTGGTCGGAGGATGGCATTCACGTATCGTGCAGCCCTTATGGCGCTTCCCATGGCCACCAGTGGCGTACATTGGCCCCACATAATGCCACCCCAAAACAGCAGAGAACCTTCACCTTTCTGCACTCCCTGTGCAGTGTGTCTAAGGCGTTCAGCCTGACCTGGTTATCTCCAAACATGTCTCTGACTATTGTCTGGTTGAAGGCATATGCAACACTCATAGGTGAAGGGAACATGATGCCAATCCTGAGTGGTCCATTTGGTATATTGTTGGACCCATTTGTACTGCACTGCATGGTGTCATCGTTGCAAAGACGGACGTCTCCATGGACGTCAGGAGTGAAGTTGCGCATCAAGGAGCCTATTGCGCACCGTTTGAGTTGTAAGATGACATCCTGTGGATGCACGAAAATCATTATTCAACAAGGTGGCTTTGCTGTCAGGGTTCCTCTGAGCCATAATCCATAGGTAGTGGTCATCCACTGCAGTAGTAGCCCTTGGGTGGCCTGAGCGGGGCATGTCTGCAGTTCCTGTCTCTCTGTATTGCCTCCATGTCCGAACGACATCACTTTGGTTCACTCCAAGACACCTGGACAATTCCCTTCTTGAGAGTCCTCCCTGGCACAAAATAATAATGCGGACATGATCAAACCACAGTATTGACCGTCAAGGCTTGGTTGAACTACAGACAACACGAGCCATGTACCTCCTTCCTGGTGGAATGACTGGAATTGATCGGCTGTTGGACCCACTCCGTCTAATAGGTGCTGCTTGTGCATGGTTGTTTACATCTTTGGGCAGGTTTAGTGACATCTCTGCACAGTCAAAGGGACTGTGCCTGTGATACAATATCCACAGTCAACGTCTTATCTTCAGGAGTTCTGGGAACCGGGATGATGCAAAACTTTTTTTGGTGTGTGTCAGTCCTCAGCCATAATTAAATTTTCATCTCCATTAACAAACTGAATAATTTATTTTATAACAACATATATTTCTTCAATATTTTCATTATCTACAGAGCTGATAGGCATATACACTTATGCTACTGTTGTCGATCTTCTTATTTTCTTATTCATTGTTAGACCTACTTCTGCATTCCCCTTTCTTTGATTTTCTGTTGGTAAACCTTTTCTCAACTGACCAGAAGTCCTATTCTTCCTGCCACTGCAGTTCACTACCCACCACTTTATCTAGCTTTGCTCTATCCACTCTTCTCTTCAAATTCTCTAACCTTCCTATTTAATTATGACATCTAACATTCCATGCTCTGACCCATAAAAAGCCAGATTTGTGTTTCCTGATGAGATCTTCCTGAGCAGTCCTCATGCAGAGATTGAAATAGGGGACAACTTTACTTTTGGAATCTTTTACCATGCAGTAAATCACACGGCAAATCTGAGTGTCAGCAGGGAATTTGAAAGCTATAGTTACCCCTTGTTTTTATCTGTTAACATTATCTCACTTAGTTAGGCCATGTTGACTAATGTTGAAAGGCCAGATCAATCATCCAGTCTGCTGGCCCTGTAACTACTCCTCAGAGACCATTTTTTTAGCCTGGCCTCTCTCCACAGATATCCTTTTGATGTGCTTGCACGTAGCCAGTAACTATCTGTATTATTGAGGCACATACGCCACTCTATCATTGTCATGGGGGAGACATAAATATTATTTTGACAAAAATGGTAATTATTGAATACCTTATAAAAGTACTAAGACTCATAAAAAAGCTCGTACAAGGAATCAAGGATTATAATGAGCTCATATGAAACAAATAACTGTCAAATTTTAATAAAAAATATGTGATAAGAGTGTACCACACCATCTACCCTTTTTATAACTGATATTAATCATATCTGGCCAAATGCATAGGCTCTTTAAGAAATAATAATAATATAATTTTAGTTACATTTTACTTTCAGTTATAAAATACTAACTGAATTAACTTTTCTGTTTTATTTGTAAGAAATTTTGGAATGGCTCTGAATTGGCCACTAGTGATTGTAAAGTCTTGTGGAAGACATAACAAACAAATAATAATTTTATATTTGCCAGATTGCAGTAAAATGTCATTGTATTCTGTATCAAATTTAGAGACATAAAGATCATTCTTATCTATCATACTGCTCCTGGCTGGTCTCCCCCTCCCTATAGGTCTGTGTCACACTTGGCTGTTATGCTACTGGAAATATAAATCAACAAAACAGTCGTTAAAAGTACTTGAGGTAATCTCTGTCAAAAGCCACAAAAACACATTCTTGTGTGGATTGCTCCCATCTCACAAATAGTCAGTTACATCTTGCACATTTTCTTCTACAGTATTAGTATTAGTTTCTTCATATCTAAAACTAGCTCCTATCCTTGAGCAGAATATAACCCACATTCTCTTTCATGCAGTTTTCCAAATTCCCAGAAGTAATATAACTGATTACTTTCCAGACATAACTTTTTTACATACACATTTTGCCTATTTTGTATAAATAAAGATCGCAGATAACTCCCTAGTGATGAATATATCTAGTTTTTTAATTAACACTTGGTTGGATTTGGCATGTTTACTTTCAAATAACCCTCATATCACTAGACATTAAACAGCCCCAACCTGAGAGGCAATGTAAGCTACCAGTATTTTCATGACAATATCATGGTCTCACTTTTCAATAATTCTTTACAAGAGACACTTAATCATCATCCTTAAATCAAACCAGAATCTTTGTTGTCATTGAATATCAGAGGTACATCACAATCAGCATGCTATCCCTCACTGTAGTTGTAAACAATGTAAGTACTTCATGATAATATAACTCTACTTTAACCTAGACAATGAATTATGTAAATACAGTTTAAAAATGTAATCCTGCCTATTTATAACAATTTCCAGTGACAACTATTGCACAAAAAAATGTTCAGAGGTTAACAAAACCTATTCTGTTTTATTCTGTGACAGGAGCATTGAGCTTTCTCAGCACCAATGCTGTTACTCATTTTGCACAAATCTTGAAAACATGTTATTTTATATCAGTTGCACAATCACAGTTAATAACTTGTAGAGGAGTTGAATGATAACTAAATGTGTCAAATTGAATTTTTGATATAGAAGCAGACTTGTTGACGATTTAAAATTTTAAAAGTTACTGTAGGTTTCAATCTTGTGTTCGGTGAATCACTTATAAAAGTCTATCCTATTTCACACATTTCTTTGATGAAGGCTGAAATAAGACAACTGGATGCTCTTCTTTCAGGTCTTACATATTCAACTTTGTCTCTGCTGTCAACTGTTGTATTTCTAGTGGTTACAACCCATCTTAATGGTTGGAAACTTGACAAGAAGTATGGTGTCATTCTGATGGTATGGTATTTGTTGTTCATCACTTTCGCCAGTTTATATGAACTTAATGTATTTGGGTATATGAACCCACCAGAATGTCATAGTGACTTCTGAATTCAGTTTCCTATAGCATTACAGCTTTGCAAAACGCTGAATTGTTATAAAATACAGATGTGTTCAGAATTAACTGTCAGAGATGGGAGGTGTCTGACATGTAAGAAACTAAATATATGATCTGTTTAATTTATATAGGAATAGAGTCTTGTATTGAGTATTTAAGAATGAATGGTAAATGTTGTTTACTTTTTTAAATGACATAGAGGCTATAAGAGTTGTTTACTCTTAATAATTTATACCAAGTTGAAGAGCCACTCTTGTGCATAGATAATAGAAAAATTATATAGCAGAAAAGCCATCTGATGACTATTCATTCTTAAGCTTCCAAACGAGACAGAATAAGAATGATGATTGCTTTGGCCTAATTCTGCAGCGACTTCATATTGAGCCGAAATTTTGTGTGTGTGTGTGTGTGTGTGTGTGTGTGTGTGTGTGTGTGTGTGATCTTGTTGTATGGCTCTGTGTTGTGTTTTTGCTGACAGTTATATTACAAAGTCACACTGTGTGTTCAAGTGTGTTAACAAATTGTAACACAAGCCATAAATGCTTAGACATAGAACTTGAAAACTTTTTGATGTATCAGTTCACTGACAGCATTGGCTAATGAAGCTGACAGCCTGCATCATCTGAAAAAATTGTATCACTTACTAGACAATTTTTCAATGTGTAAAAAACAAAATATTTTGTAAAGATGTTATAAAACCAGGACACACAACTTAACAAATATTTGGGAAGTGATAGTGTTGTTTATAATAATGATATACATGTTATTTGATGGTTTCTGACAGTTTATCACAAGAAGATTGATTTGAAACAAATAACACACAGAGCTATATGGCTCTTATCTCGCACATAAGCTGTTACTGTTGGAAATACTATTTAAAGAAAAAATACAAAAAAATTGGATATTTTTGAGGTTAGTTGGTTGTTGATGTAAATACAAAGAAAAACTGTAGAACTAATTTGATATGAAGTGTGAGAATGACAGGATAGATTTTGTTTAGAAAAAGATATGTGGTCAAATAAACTGTATGTACAACATATGACAATAATTAAAGCCTTATTGTAATACTTGTCCTGTTACCTTAAAGCTCATAATCTAGCTTCTAATGTACAAGTGTTTTAGATTTTAGCTCACTCAGACATGAACAGAAAAATTCTAGCTCATGTGATATACAACCTGTAAATTATTGTGAATCTTTGTTTCCTAGAAGAGCTGCATTTATAATACAAGGCCACCAAAATCCATTTGTTTCCAGGTACCTTTCCTTCACAACTAATACAAACAAGAAACTATCTGATCTAATATGACAGGAGAGCTCTACTAATTTAGTTATTACTGTGGGAAACACATGGCTAATAACTGCAGATTTAATTGTGCTTGTTAAGACTGACCATCATGTAGACACCTTTTCTGTGGTTGGGTTTCTGCTTACACTAACATGAATATAAGAGCATTTGCTGTACATCTGGAAAACTGAGTGAGATATTTGTGAACTAAAAAAAATCACATTGTTTAACTTTGTTCTTATTTTTGAGAGTCTGAATAACTGTTGTTTCTTATTAACCACATAAATGTGGCAAAAGCATATGTGTGACATATTGTATGCCACCAAAAATACAGTTCACTGTTAACCTGACAGAGAAACAAAATTAAATTCTAACACTATTCTAGGACTATATAATTCAAATGTCAAAATTAAATGTGTAATTGCTTTTGTAAGCTAAGCCAAACAATGAAGGAAAACACATTCGATTAATTTCAGTTGTGCTCTCAGGCTGTTCTGTCATGTATTGCTCAAATAATAGTTCACAAAATGATTCATGTCATAGAAAAACAACTACTTAAAATGTGCTTTTATGATACCCTATGCTACAATAACAGTCATGTTAAAGAAAGAAACAAAACAGTTGAGAACCACATTCCTTTTGTATTCTGTATTCTCTGTGCTCTCAATTCCACAGCTAATTACATCCATTTCTTTTAACCAAACAGCATTTTTGTGTTTCATTTATCACGAAATAATGTTAAAATGTCTTCAAGTTGCTTCTCTAAATTTGGAAATTTACTATTAAATTTTGGTTTTATGCATTTGTTTCACATTAACATCTATGTGCTATTCCAGTATCATACCTGATTAATTATCTTTCTGTGTACTTTACTAGAACACCATTCCTGTTATCCTTGATTCCTCTGTTCTTCTTGTGTAAACAAACACTTCAGAAATCTGACACATAAAATTTCATATAAATATTACAGTCAAATTTACAGAAAATAAAAAAACGAATATCTGCTTTGCGAATCAGAACTTACGTGCAGATAGTTTACATATAGTTACATAAACTTCTTCAGGTCAACAATATGCTGCCCAGTTAGTCCAAAAACAGCTTTCTTGTGCCATTTCTTCATCACATGAATAAGCTTGTCACATAAGTGTACATTCATTGATCAGTACATTTATTATCTTCATGTCATGACTGTTGTTAGAAAGATGAGGTTGTGTGCTCTCATGAAATATCTCAGAGCAGCCTTGCAAACAACTTTTAGTAACATGAACATCAGCCTCACTACACCAGAGAAGTAATATCTGCCATGAGATCCTTAAATAAAAAAATCTGGTGGTTATGATAAACTATCAGGGAAGTTAGTTAAAAGTGTTGTTCTGAATTCAGTATCATATTAAGTTATTTTTATAATCAGTTGTTGACCACTGGAACATTTTGCAATTGGCTGAAATATGCTGACAGACTTCTGTCCAGTTTCAATATTGCCAGCATTCTCAGAAATTTTTGAAAATACAATACATGGCTGACTTCTTAACCATATGACTACAAATAACATAATGTCAAAGCAACAATTTGGGTTTCTAAAGGGCTTGTATATTGAGAAAGCTATTTACACATATAATCACAATGAACTGAATTCATTAGGCACTTAATTACTGACCACTAGTGAGCTATCAAAGGCATTTGGCTACAAATCACAATGTTGTTTTAAGTAAATAAAAAAAATATTAGTGTAAAAGGAACTGCTGCAATATTGGACAAATCATGTCTCTTTGACAGGTTCAAAGGATGTTAATAGGAAGGAGCTGTGAGTCACCCTCCACATAGGTAGAAATTGCATGTGATGTTCCAAAAGACTCCATCTTAGGGCCCTTACTTTTTCTTGTGTATATTAAGGACCTTTCACAATTGACATTACCAGATGCAAAGTTTGATTTGGTTGCAGATGATACAGAAATTGTAGAAAAAATTATTTCAGGTATAGTCACAAAAAGAATGGTTAATGACATTTTCATGGATATTAATAAATGATTCTTAGCTATTTCTTTGTATTCAACATTGGAAAGACACACCATATGCAAATCAGAACTTGAAAGACGTTTACTCCCAGCATATGTCTAAAGTATGACAACAAGGCGACAGAGGTGTTAAATTCTTGGAATTACGTGTGATAATACATTTAATTGGTAACAGCTTATTACAGAACTGGTGAAGGGCCTAAAGACAGTCTCATTTGAAATGTGTATCTTGTCAGTCACATGGGAACTAAAATAAAAAAGGTAGCACAGCTTGCTTACTTTCATTCCATAATGTCACACAGGATCATTTGTTGGGTTAACTATTAAACTGAAGTTTTCTGAGTCCAAAAATGTGTAATACTTGTGCTAAGAACTCAAGAATCCCTTGCAGAAGATATTCAAGGAAGTGAGCATACTAGCTATTGCAACAAAATATATGTATTGCTTAATAATATTTGTCATAAATAATATATCTTTATCAGACCAGCAGCTCAGTTCATGGGGACAGTACTGAAAGTAAAAATGAAGATTTAAAGTAAATTACTTCAGTCCAGGAAGGTATCCATTATTTATTTTCAGTAACTTCCCAGCAGTCATTGGTAGTTTAACTACTAATAAATTTCAATTTAAGAGGAGTTTAAAGGATTTATTGGGAGCCAATTCCCATTCAGTTGACAAATTTATTGGTAGAAGTAGTTGATTTATATATTATTAGTAGTGTCAAATGATGTGAGTGTTATGTAAAATCTGACTTATGCACATCTTCAGTTCACTTGAGTGATCAATGGATTAACTGTTGTAAACTGATTTACTGTTTGATGATGCGTACTACAATGGCCTAAGAATTACCTCAGGGTATTCCACACATATATGTTTTGCGACAAGGTTGTTGTTATCTCTTGCATGAAATACATTTAAGGTATTTTTCACTAATTCCACATTGATGTGGACCCTTTCACAAAGGATTTGTGGAAGGGGCATTAGCATCTCGCTTTTTTTTAGAAATGTGTTATGTATTCTTGTTTTATATGTTTTACATTCTTGAGGATTACTTCCTCAATGATCTATGGAACAAAATGTATATCTAATCTAAACAGTATCATCCAAGCCTTGAAAACTTTAATCACACACATTTCTGGGACTTCAGCTACCTCCCGTATGCTCTGAGGCAATGGATACTTGCTCAAAATCCCACTTTCATTCTTCAAAGTACTATTACCTTGCCTGCCCAGTTTTTGTTGCATCTGATTCCATCCCTGTCCCATTCCCTGCTCTCAGATCCTACATCACTTGGGACGTTACACTGTGGATGACACAGGTGCAAGAAATTTCCCATTCATTCACCCAGTATCTTCTATTCCAGCCCAACCACTGACATTTCTTACCCAACCAAAGGCAGAATCACATGTGAAGCAGCCACACCATATATATTCTGCATGGGTATTTCCACTAACGAACTATCAACTTGCATCACTTGGCACTGATAAACAGCAAACAAATGCCAGTTGCACTTAACCTATTGCTGAGCACTCTCTGTCCTCAAAATCCTCCTGGTCTAGATCTCCACTAGTTCCAATCCTCATCTGCCCTTCACTCACTCCCTTACCATCAACATCCCTTCTCAATTTCCTCCCCATGCCTCCCCTGTAATAACCCTGTCCCTTATTTCCTCATTTGTATGTACATCTGCCTGACATCCACCAAAGTGGATCAGTGGTTGAGACAATGAACTCATATATGGAAGGACAGAGGTTCAGTGCACATATACAAATAATCTTTATTTTGTATTTCCACCTTTCTCTTCCAAATTACCACTCATAAATAAACTGACAATGACAATGACAATGAACTCATACATGGAAGGACAGAGGTTCAGTGCACATATACAAATAATCTTTATTTTGTATTTCCACCTTTCTCTTCCAAATTACCACTCATAAATAAAAAGTGTTTCAATTATCGTGAAGATGTGTGTGTGAGGACAATGGGGGTGGGGGACAGGAGGGGGAAGGGGGCGGCACAAGTGCATGCACATCCATGTGAATGTGCATTTGCATGAGAGAGGGAGGGGAGTTTGTGCTTAAAGTTAGAAAAGAAAGGAAGTTCATGCTATTTTATGGGTTGTTGCACAGGGGTGGACTAAAATATAGAAACACCAAAAATGCAATGCATTACCTTGCCTAATATGGCATTCTAAACAACTTCCAGTCATCTCAGAAAGGTTTTCAAGGAAATCTATACTATTCTTCCCTCGAAATAGTGGCAAGTACAGGTAACAGTGATAGAGGTGGATAGCAATCATGTGCCTTTCCCTCTGAAGTAGACCACAAAGGCTCAACAATTCTGAGATCTGGTGACTGTGGTGACCATGGGAGATGTGACAATTCATCCTCATGCTCAAAAAACCAGTCTTGGATGAGGTGAGCTGTGTGAACAGGTGCCCTGTCATCTTGGAACACAGCGTCACAATTCGGGAACAAATATTGTACTATTGGATGGATCCGATCAGCCAAAATGGTCACATAATCCTCAGTAGTAATGCAGTCTTGCAGAGAATCTTGGGGCCCATGGAATACCATGATATGACATCCCAAATCATAATTGAACATCTGCCATGTTTCACTCTTGAGATATAAATTCAAGAGCAGTCCAGGCACATACAGAGATACTATTATGCAATTCAAACATGGAAATCTGTTTGCAAGTTTGTCAGAGGTATCTTTCTGTAAAATCTTGTTGGGCTCATTAAAAAATAACTGAGCCAGAGGCTGTAAAATGAAAAATGGTACAGTGATTATAGTGCCATTATCTGCAGAAGGAGGTGTGGCCAGTATAAAAGCACTGAGGCCACAAACTCACCACTAGTGCGACATGGGCACACACCCATGTGAAGACGGAAAGAGCATGTGCACACATTGATTGTCCAGTGCATTCAGTAGTGCTGGAAACAGTGAAATATTAGCTTCAAAAGAAAAGCAAACTGGTGTAGTGTATTTCCCTATAGCAGAAGGAAAGCAGGGAACAGAAATATGGTGAAGAATGACAGGGAACAGAAATACGGTGAAGAATGACACAAATTTACAGAGAACTTTGAATGTCCATTGCAGTTCAAATGCTCACTCCAACCTTTGGGGCAGTCGCTACCACTGTAACTTGCTGATGTTCAGTAGTAAAGCATCCACCTGCTGAACAAAGATATGTGGCATTCGAGATTGTGCATCATTGGGCAATGATCATTCGTGCCATGCCTTGACCTGTGTGATGCATGTGCAGTGCTCTTCATACTTTGTACCATTCTTTAATGAATTTCCATTCCCCACCCTCCTCCTGCTGTCAGGAAATGCACTACACCCCATTGCCCTTCTTTTTTTCAGCATGTGTTAGGGTAGTGGATACTTGATGCTGTCTTCTCGTGGTCATTTGCCCATGTCCTTCTAGTGGCAAATTCAGGGCCTCACCACTCTTTTTGGGACAACATATTCTTCTGTAGGCAATGGCGTTATGATGCCATCTGCAGTTTTCATTTTACAGCCTCTGGCTCAATTCTTTTTGAGTTTCCCTAACATGTGCCTATGAATGGTGAAAACGCATGTGGTAAAATGTAGTTCAAGATGACTCCTTATTTAGGATTTCATGATAGGTTTTTATTTGTTTCAGAATGCCTAAAATATAATCAAATAAGTGCTTTTTAAAGATATTTTCATGAGTACCTACTCCATTGTGAGCTCTAGATAAGAAGATAAATGTATAAGGTGATATTTTCTGACTGACAAGTGAGGTGTGTTGCTACTGTCACAAGAACTACTCCAGGCTCAAAACAGTTATTTCTCAAACAAGTGGAAACATATGAATGATACAAAAACTTTTGTGACCCATCTTCCATGGCAACAGTTGTTTATTACACTTGCATAAGTAAATTACAAGATGAAACAAAGATCGCAAGGAAAAAATTGTCCTGAGCCACAAGAAAATTAAAGAAGTTGCAGCCTCATTCAATTGTAGACACAGGTTAAACTAAATACCCACTAAGTGCTGTATAATAACACTGATGTAGTAGTATTGATAGACAGTGGTGAAAACTACCATAATAGTTAGTTCACTCAGCTGAATAAATTTACCAGCCTATAGGCATTGGCATTTAACTTCACTCTAACAGCCTCACATGAAGGTGTAGTGTTCTTGCAAAACAATAAGAGCTGATTGCCGTGTTATTCAGCAGAGTGTGAATTGTGTCAGCTCCTACTGAATCATCAATTAGTTGAAAACAGCATCAGCTGACTTCCAAAAAATAACACTAAGCTTGTGGCCATTCAGCCAGCTAGCTGGTCTAATGTCTCAGCCAGATATGCTGTCTTCGTTGCCGGCAGCACCCCTGGCTAGATGTAGACATAATGGCACTTGACAATAGTTCTGTGTCTTCCATTGGTGCTTCCAATGAGATTACAAAATCCTTCCCCATTGCATCAGCATGTAGAGCCAAAACTAGCCAGAACAATGCAGTTCCAGAGCAACACTCTGGTCCCCAGACAGAGGTAGTGGAACTGGAGCCAGAGGCTCCATAGGAAGTGTGGGAACATCAGATGCTGGTATTGGCAGCCCTGGCAGTTCTTCTGACAGAGGAACCAGATCAATGTCCACAGATTCCCCTTTATCAAATGGGATAGAAGGACCAAATATCCATCATATGCAGTGTGTGAGTTTCCGCTGTTTTGGTTACTGTCTGGATAGTGGTGCTGGAAAGAGAAGATCCAGCAGTGTCTCATGAGGATACCCACTCAGTAATTCTGCTGGGCTATGACTATGTTTGAATGTTGACCTGTAAGAAGCTGAAAAGGTATTAAGATTTGAGTCCTATTTAGTTGACCCTATAACTTTTGCCATTTGGGTTTTAAAAGTGCAAATGATACATTTGGCTGTGCAAATGATACATTTGGCTAAGCCATTAGAAGCTGGATGAAAATGTGGGGTTGTAAATGCTAAATGCCATTGCAAGTGCAGAATCAGTATAACTCAGATGCCATCAACTGATGTGTATTGTCCAAAACCAAGGTTCAGGGGCTCCTTCTGTGGTGGAATTTTTTAGGGGCACCACCATCACTGATATCATCTGTTGCAACCTACCAATATGAGGAAAACAGAAAAAAAGTCTAGCACAATAATCCACATCATTCCAAGAAAGAGGCTGGAAAAGTCTGCATGGACACCTTTGCACTGCTGAATTGATGTACTTGGAAGGTTGTACAGTGTTGAACTGTCCACGTAATGTCATCATCCATGCATGGCCACCACACGTATTGGTGGTCCAGCTGCATCATCTGGATGGTCCCTCAGTGTGACTGGTGCAGTATGGCAGATTCAGATTATCAGTATTATAGACTGTGATCTTGTAGTAGCATCTATGAATTTGCTATTTCATGTTGAACGACAGGAAGTGTCAGTAACATTTCTTATTGTTGTTGGTGCTCTGGCACTGGAAAATGTGCAGTCATAATTATGGGCATTCTGTTCAATGTTCTGCGCATTGAGAAGCAATACAATCCATCCACACCCAATTTTCATCATTGTTTGAGTTGGATTACAGAAGGCTTTGAACTCTCACACCTACATGGCATTCAAACATTCTGCAGGACCATGATTTTTAAAGTGTGTCAAATTGTGTGAGCACTCAGAGATAAAGTTAAAATCAAACATGGAATAATGACAATATTATGAAAGTATTATGAAAAAAATAGATTGCTGCTCACCATATAGTGGAGATGTTGAGCCACAGACAAGCACAACAAAAAGACTACCAAACATGTAAGCTTTCAGCCAGAACTCCTTCTTCTGAAATAGCCAACATACATACACACTCATATTCAAGCAAACACAGTTCACACACACATGACCGCTGTCTCTGGCTACTGAGACTAGACTTGCAGACTGGCCTCGGAAGCCAGAGTCTGTTTCAGTAGAAGGCCTTCTGACCAAAAGCTTACTTGTTTAGTTGTCTTTTTTTGTGCCTGTCTGTGATACAACACCTCCACTATATGGTGAGTAGCAATCTATCCTTTTCATAATATTAGAGATAAAGTTAAGTTGTAGTTGGACAGACTGGAACAGCAGCAATTGCTTTCCTCCATCTCTCTTAATCAATAAGCCTCTAATTTGATGGTAGTGTGAAAGCTGGGTGGCTCCCTTCACATGTGATGATTTTAAATTTACAGTTAATATACAAGCAGTAGTAGATTCGTGCCAATAGCCACGCCCTGACCAGCTCTTTTCTAAATTATCCGGAAGTCAACATTTTTCCAAAACTGGATCACATTGAAGTTTATTTTTACTTTCCATTAGACAAGCACTGAAAATTTTTTATCTTGAACACCCCCACTGGTCTTTATGAGTACATACAATAGATTCATTCAGAATTGTCAGTGTGCTAGTCATATTTGAAAGATTTTTGGGACAGAGCATCACAGCATTTGTGTCCACAGCATTAACTCCTAAACTGAAAATTAACTTTTGCTTAAGATATGTCAGCACTAACAACTGACAATTGTCATCTTCTCGAATTTGTAGCAGGAAACCATGACACATTTGAAGTTGACATCATTGGATGAAGAAGCAACAGAGGCCCATTGGTGCTATGGCCAGCAACTTGATGGGTCATCCATTGTAGACATGCTGGTGGACCTGCTGGAGGAATGCTCACACCTGGATGTGGCTGGCAAGATTGCTATTGTAACACATTTTTGGATTACTAGTTTCAGCAATATAGACTGCTGTTTTCATATCCATAAAGCCAGACAGTGGTGGTTACATCATACAATGACTTAAACCACTCATGTGCATAACACAGTTGAGACATTACACTACTATGCCGGATGTGTAACCATAATGTATGTACAACTTAGAATTCATATGGCAGATAATAATGTCATTTTATGGTTTAATGTCATGTTGGCCAGGACGCTGTTATATTGCCAAAACTAGTAATCCACTAATGTATTAACATAGTGATTTTGGCAAATAAATAAAAGTTTTCATGAAAAGACCAGAGTACAAATTTATAATTAGCCTCCTGCACTGACTGAATATGCCAGGTAATTGCAGTTTCTAGAACTGACTGGAAAGTCTTCAAGGATTACTCTGTTCGGGTGTACATCTGGAAATGGACCCAAGCAAGGTCAAGACATTTCAGTGTTGGGTGGACAGACAGTAGTATATAAAGTACTGACAGTTTGATAAGTACAAGACATTCTGATGCAGGCAATGGACAGTGCATTCTGGGGTCTAAGCTCTGGGCACAAACAGTGATGACAATGGCTTATGATCCATAATTAAATCTAAATAATTAAATCCATTATTAATCTATCCACACAAAAGTCTACAAAATTTGTGCACACCAGAAATGATAGCAAATGCCTCTTTCTCAGTTTAGGAGTTAATGCTTTGGACACAAACAGTATAGGTTTTTCAGAACCACCAGCAAGCTTATGAGGCAGGATGGTATTGATGCCAGCCAGTGAGATATCTATCGGCAGAGTTAATGGCAAATGAGACTAATACATCTATAAACATGGCACAGATAGATTGCATAAGTTCAGTGTTTGAAAAGTCTTCTTACATGCCTCTAACCAATGAAAAAGAACCTCCTCCTGGTGTAACTGATTTAGTGAGTAGATGATAGAAGCTGTCCATGAGATAAACCAGGCATAAAAATTGTGTCTAAAGACACTTACTGATAGGTATTTTGTTCATTGCTGTGGCCTGTTCTTGCATAGGCCAAAGGCTGCCTTTACTGAGAAGGTAGCCAAAAATACATAACAGAAGGCTGTAAAGAGGAACATTTTGAAAAATTACACTTGAGGCCTTCATTTGGAAGCACTGTGAAAATGAGACACAAATTATGTAAATGTTTTCATTAGTACATCCCATTACCAGTCATACAGGTAGTTGACACAGTATTAGACACTGTGATGCTCTGTTCCAAACATCTTTCAAATATGACTAGCACACTGACTGTATGTACTCATAAAGGCCAGTGGGGGTGTTCAAAATAAAATAAAAAAATTCATTGCTTGTCTAATGGAAGCTAAAAATAAACTTCCCTGAGATCTACTTTTGAAAAAAAGTTGACTCCCAGATAGTTTAGAAAAGAGGTGGTCAGGGCATGGCAATTGGCATGCATCTACTACTGCTTGTATATTGACTGTAAATTTAAAATCACCACATGTGAAGGGAGCCACCCAGTTTTCACACTACTGCCAAATTGGAGGCTTATTGATTAAAAGAGATGGAGGAGAGCACTTGCTGCTGTTCCAGTCTGTCCAACTACAGCTTAACTTTATCTCTAATATTATGAAAAGGATAGATTGCTACTCACCATATAGCAGAGGTGAGTTGCAGACAAGCACTGTTATCTGAAACAGATAACGCATGCGCATGCACGGGCGCGCACGCGCGCCCACACACACATTGAAGCCAATGCAGTTCACACACACATGACCACTCTCTCTGGCTTCCGAGGCCAGTCTGCGAGTCTAGTCTCAGCAGCCAGAGACAGTGGTCATTTGCGTTTGAACTGTGTTTGCAACAGTGTGTGTGTGTGTGTGTGTGTGTGTGTGTGTTTTGGCTATTTCAGAAGAAGGACTTCTGGTATCACAATTTGACACACTTTAAAAAATCATGGTCCTGCTGAATGTTTGAATGTCATGTAGGTGTGAGAGTTCAAAGCCTTGTGTAATCCAGCTCAAACAATGATGAAAATTGTGAGTGGATAGACTGGGGAGTTTCAAGAAGTATTGTGGTAAGAATTGGTACATTTTAATCTGACAGTGTGAACTTGCAGGCCTATTGATGATGCTTAACAGTATATGGTCTTTCAATTTGTAAACAATAAACATCAGTTCTACATAACTATCATGATATTAAAAATATGAGATTGAAAATTTAATTACACAGAAGGCTTTGTTGTCCTCCCCCCTCTGTCTGTATCTGCCATCCTTTAACTCATATATCTTTGGTTTTTCACTAATTTTTCTTTGATTTATCGACTTCTGGTTTATTATTAGTGCTTTTTGTCATTTGAGTCTGTATTGTTAGTTTGTTGTCTCATAAGAATCTTCTCCTCTGGCTTAAGTGTCTCTTAATCTTCAATTATTAACTACTTTTCCATTCCACAGAATGAGTTGGTACAATGGGTAGACAATTATGTAGCAGAAAAAATATCAAATACCCATCTAATAATTTTTATTTAGTTGTTCTACAGTTTCCTTCAACCACTCCAACTAGATGCCAATTGGATCATGGCCAGTCCCTCCAAACATTATTTCCCACCCGAGGCAATGCCACTTCTCTGGTGACATTGATACTGATGATGAAGTATCTGCTCTAGCAGAATAGAAATATGGAAAACAATTTATTGGACTCACCAAAACAAAACAATAATACAGTCTCCAAAAGAGCAATAGACTCGATCCCAAGTGCAGATCGTCACAAAGATAAAATAACAAATAATAGAAAAGACCCGTCTCTTCACAGGGAGGGATCACAATGAAACAATTCTACAATGTCAATAGATTTGTTGACTAAACCAATTCCATCCACAAGAGATCG
Source organism: Schistocerca americana (assembly GCF_021461395.2). NCBI lineage: Eukaryota > Metazoa > Arthropoda > Insecta > Orthoptera > Acrididae > Schistocerca > Schistocerca americana. The sequence continues at coordinate 515,144,240 of NC_060121.1, read as the reverse complement.
ACCAGCTAGAAGAGGCTGCCAGTGTGGCAGCTCTGTAGACTTCCCAAGTGGTGCATCGAACTGCCCTTTGCCGACATTGTGTTGCCCATTTGGCAGATGTATCTGCCAGATCTATTTGCAATCATGTGCCTAGCATATCAAAGCAGTTCCTTAGCTATCTGTAACCTCTGGTGAAGGAGTTCCACAGGCTCCGCAGTCGGGTAGCAGTCCCTGGTGGCCGTTGGTGGAGACCTGATGTTGTGTTCTGTCGTGCCTGTCGGTAAATATTTGTGTAACAACACAGACAATGTAGGTTTTCCTGGTGAATATACTCCCTGTGATGCAGGCATCCCATGTTGATTGGACGTGAAGTGGGATGCCGATGCAGTAGGTGCTATGATGTATGAAGTGGGTGGCCACAGCAGATGAGACATAAACTTCAGTTTTCCATTTTCTTCCTCCCACTGCCTGTACTTAAGAGATGCTAGTCTATCTCAAATATTAACCATCTGTAATTTTTATTTAGAATCATAAGTGGGTCTGAATTACAGGACCAGTCTCAAAAACTTGTTGGGTCTTAAAAATACCGTAAGTTGGTAATTCATGGTATTACACTATCTTAAATCTGTTATTTAATAGTAATTACAATGACACCTGAGAACTCCTCTGAAAATCTGGGTTCAAAGAAAGTCATGTGCACCATATCTTCAGCCGTTATTCAACTTTCTTGATGCTCACATTCCATAAAGTCTCCAAATTATAAAATATATTAATCAAAGTTATAACATGCATCTGCAACAAAGAGGAATTAACTCAATGTTTTACATATGAAATTTCATAAAAAACTTAATTCTGGAAGAAAATACCGAATATTGTAAACAAGTGTGAGTAAGATTTTGAGATAAAGCTAATTTTGTCATGTTGTAAAAGTGAAGCAGATGTACCACATACCATTACGAATTGTAGCCAAACATAATATGCTATATTGTGTAACATAATAATGAGCAAACATATTTATAACTAAGCTATTACTACACTTGTTTCTAGATTGGTATGTAAGCAGACTACTTTCTGACTTTGGAGAAGGATGTCACCAGAAGTATTCTAGTTCTACTATCATTTCCCACACTGCTGTCATCCAAGATTGTGATGACTTTCAGTGATGATAAATTAAATTTTGTGTCCATCAAATTTCACAATCTTACATTAAATACATAACTGAACCTCTTTGACGTAGATATCAACATTAACATGAGAGATGTAGATTTGCTGTTTAGCTGATTAAACAACTCATTGTATCAAACATATTATTGAATCAAACTGCAACGCAGGACTCCTCACAGCATAGTGGCACAAATAATGCGTCTCCAACTCGTGTAATTACTGAATGCCTCAGAAATGTCATATTTCAGCATCACCTTTATGGCAGGCATAAAGTTGAAAACTTTTGTAACTTCTGGGACTCAACACAAACTATTCTTTCCCTGTATGACAGGTGAGTTATGGAACTCAGTACTCAGAGAAAAAATTCCACCACTGTTTGATACAGCCGGGAACATGGCATACCAACAGGCAGTGAGTGCATTCAGATACAGTATAAATAACAAGAAATGTCACAGAAGAAGGTGGGAGCCTGTAATGTGAGGATGGAAGCTAACTTTGTCAAATAAACCCATTTACATCCAAATCAAAGTCCAAACATATAATGAGGTAACCAGCACATTACTATAATACTATATAAGGGATAGCTTCATTTATAGTTTGTGAACTGGCTCTGTGGCAATAGGGCTTGTGTATTAAAGGTGTTCAAGAGGCCAAAGTATCTGCCCACTTCAGTTGCCTAAAGAGGTCCCTTTCAGGTTGCCCATGATGTGGGGACACTGACCACCTCAGAAGTGACTAACTGATTCCACCTCCATATCCCTTTGCAGTGATGGAGTGTCATTGTCAGTAGCTGGTGGGGTACAGTATTCTTCCCCTCTTCAGTCATAGGGTTGGAAATGTCCCAGGTGGTATCTGGATGGATGACGAAGGGGCTCAGGTAACGCTGAAATGGTGATAAAGGGAAAGCCCATCCTGGACAGTGTGGTGGTAAGGGTGCTATGCTGGTGTCTGTCACTGGTCATATAAGAAGATAGAGTAAACTGGGTAGAGGTAATGGCTCAGTCTCCATGGGTTCATCCCTGTCTTCATTGGAGCTTTCTTGTTGCCACTGAAGTTGGCAGAAGTGTAGCTCATAACTGTGTGAAGGCTATTGTGGTGACAGCAAAGACAAGAAGTAAGCTCATTACTTGTGCCGGGTGTTAGACCTCTTATGTGCTGAGCTACAGTACCATTCAAAAATATGATCTTATCTTTTTCTCATCTAACATACATTTTATCAGTAGCAGAAGTCAATAAGGTCTTCCACAAATTACAGCGACATCTCTCACAATGCGAAAAAAGTGGTCCAACTAAAACATTCATATTTCTTTAAGTACTACACGAATATGTAATAAAAAATGATGGTTTATATTTTAAAAAATGCGATTGATATCCTTTTGACCTATGGAAGCGCCATCTAGTGGGCCAACCATAGCACCATCTGGTTTCGCCCTTCAAGCTAGACGAGTTTTGTTCTTTGTAGTTTTTTCGTTTGATGCTTATTTTGTGAGATATTTGGCCTGGTCACTATCAATGGACCACCTTGTATACTCCACTTCATGAGCGGTAATTTGTCTCATTTTTACCAATGTAGACTTCGTAGTGCTTCCCCTATTAAAAATTGTTACCTTAGAAAAGAGAAGATTTCTTGCTAAAATGCCTTACTGCACTGGACGTACTAACCGTGTAAACTTGTGTCATACGTAAGGTGGTTTGTGGAGGGCTAAACTGAATGTGAAGCCAAAATAAATTCTGGTGAATTGCTCTAAATTGTTTCCTAGATGGTCAATTTTGTTTATGTACCTTTTTTGTAGATATTATTTAATTTTTGTATTTTTTTACTTTTTTAAAGTAAATAATTTCATGTATTACATTTAATTAAATATATCATTGTAATTAATTGATTATTCTAATTCATGTATTTGTCAAAAGTTGTAGATACCTATTTTTTAAGGAAATAGAAATTATTATATAGCAAAATATTTATAATGATGTAATTATTGTATATAATACAAAATATTTAATTACATATTTGATTAATATAGATAGTATTTAAAATAATCAATTATATCAATTACAGTGATATAATTGGTTTTTAATTAAATGTATTGTGATAAATATAATTATTATTTTATATAATACATGTAATTGTATATTATTACGTATTATATTAAAGAATAAATTGTACTGATTTAAATAATATATAGTATTTGATCTTTCTTTATTAATAATAGAAAAGAAACATTAAACTATGTGGAACAATGATATAATATAATTATTGGGATACTAGACCTATCTTTATCTTTATTTATATATAATAGAGAAGTAGTCGTCATATGGAAAATGTGTTCTGTTTTTTTTATTTCTTCCTGAGCTTTTCTTTTTGTCTTACTTTTTATGATTTTGTAACTTAATCAATTTAAGTTAATTATAAGAATTCGTTTATTTGGAATATATTTATTTGTTCAAAAGCTTTTTTCTTGCTTTTTCTTTGTTTTATTTGCAAGTTTTGTTAAAATGTTTTTTTTATTCTTTTGCAGTAATTTGATTAGATTATACAAGTGATCTTGGAATTAGTGACTGATGCAATATCAGCATAACTCATGCCAGTGACTGTGATTATACAACTGACACAAGTGAATATTATTGGTTAAGACAATTACAGACCATTTTGGTTTTAAACCGTGGTTTATGAGGTGAAATTTAAAATACACATAACTTTTTTTATGAATCTGTGGAACTTAAATAACAAACTAAGATTGATATCCTATTATTTTTAATGTTGATTTTTGTACCAGGGTACAGTTAGTCCAGGTCTTTAAACTCAAAGAATTTGGTGGTATGAGGGTAAGTCAATTATTAGCCACAATTTAGTTATATTTTTGTTTATTTTGACAGTACTGTTGTTTTACGTTGATGACCCATGCTTTGATTATTTGTTGTTATATCTTTGCAATTTTCAAACTGATAGGTTAGTTTTGCTATTGCTGCCATGCTGTTAATCATGATTGCTCCGTTGTCTATTTGCACCAAGGAAGAGCAACATTCAGTGATCCATTTTTTGTGGTCGGAAGGCATATCAGGGGCCGAAATTCATCAAAGACTTTTGGTACCATATGGCAACAGTGTTTTGCCACAACAGAGTGTCTATGAATGGATTGAAAAATTTCAAAATGGTCACACAAGTGTTACACATGATGAAGGAGCCGGACGACCATTTAACGCCACAATATAGGAAACCATTAAGTGCTCACGTGAAGTAATTCTCTTAGACAGACGATTAACTATTGATGAAGTGGCACATCGTCTGCAAATTAGTCATGGTTCTGCCTACGAAATCATCCACAACAGACTTGGGTTTGATAAAGTTTGTGCAAGATGGGTCCCAAAACAACTTACACAGTTGTATAAACAAATGCTCTTGGACATCTGCTAAAAACATTTGGATTACTATGGTAACAAAGGGGACAACTTCTTAGACAGCACCATTACTTGTGATGAAACATGGATCATTCATTATGAGCCGGAGAGTAAATGGCAGAGTAGGGAATGGAAACATCCAAATTCGCAAGAAAAAGTGCAAGACCCAACCATCCGCAGGAAAACTGATGCTTACAGTTTTTTGGGACACACAAGGGCCAGTACTGGAACATTATGGGGAGAGGGGCATAACAATAAACAGTGTACATTACAGTGAGATGCTTATTGCCAGGCTAAAATTGTGTAATTTGAAGCAAACATCGAGGATTGCTGTCAAAAGGTGTTGTGTTGTCGCACGACAATGCCTGTCCACGTACTGCAGCCCACACTGCTGAAATGCTCCAGAAACTCAAATTTGAAGTACTGGATCATGCTCCATATAGTCCCGATCTTGCCCCTTCTGACTATCACTTGTTTGGTCCACTCAAACAGGCATTAAGAGGCCGTCGATTTGCCTTGGACGAAACAGTGAAAGAAGCAGTGCATTCCTGGCTTGCAGCTCAACCGAGAACCCTCTTTAAGGAGGGCACCAGGAAGCTTGTACCACGATGGACCAAGTGCGTTGAAACGCAAAGAGACTAAGTCAAAAAATGACGTTCTTTCCTATTTGATTACAATAAAATTTTATAACTACTTTGCAGATAGTAATTGACATACCCTCATATTTTGTTCCATTCAGAGGAACCTACCCCATGATTGGTAATGCACAACTGCCTGTAGTTAATTAATAGTTTACCTCATGTCATCTAAAGCTGTCTCTAGAGCCGCATTGAATTTTTTCTCCATAGTTCATGACTTCTAACATCTGGTTTATAATAGTGAAATTTTGGAGTTGATTTCAGGAGTACTACTACGATGCTACAATAATGTCTGAATATGTGGAATACCTCCTCATTTATTAATCCAAAACATAATGAGGAAAAATTATTTATCACAGTCAGTTCTATTTGAGAGCCAGTCTAAACACACTAAAAACAGTAACAATTGTAGAATCTGATTATGACACATTGTACACCACAATATACAGAAAATAATACACAGCATTTGTTTCCATGTTTCTTTAGTAGTTCAAATCACTTTTTCATTAGTAAAAATTAAACTTTTAAACATTTTATTACATAAAATGAAGCACTCATGATTAATATTGTGTCACATCATAGGGGTCAATTTTTAATAAGTGAAATTGTAATTATGTAGACATCAGTATGGGTAAAGTCTTCAGCATTGTCAGATTGGTTTCTTAATCAGTTAAACATTAAATATAAATACTGGACATTATGGACCTTGGCACCAAGTTTGATACAGAATTTCCTACAGTTTATCATGACTCAAGGACATCTCAGTATTGCTTTCCCACATTCCTGGTCTATATGGCATGACGATCTGTCACTTGTGGAGATGGTACCCTGTCTTCTTTACCTGCTTGTATCACTATCACAGCATATGTAGTTTTGCACAATATGATAAATTACAGCCCACAAATTGGCATAAATGCCTCAAGTTACCAAAGTTTATAGATGTGTACAGTGTGGATAGCAATTATGCCAGCATTCTTTATGGGCCTCAACAGATCATGTTTCATGTAGCTGCTCTACAATACTGGTTTAACTTCTCTGTGGTGCAACACCTTGCCTAGGTTTGAATAAAGTGAAATGGCATTACCTGAGCTGACAGGCCTCGACCATAGCCGGTGTTGTGGCAGTCCTCCGTCTTCTGGAGATGAAGATGAAGGTGAGGATTCTCTGTTAAAATCCTTGTCCTCTCTACTTAAAGCCACTAAACTGATAATCACATCTGATTATGTATTCAGGTATGATGTACTTTTGTGGAGGAATACTCATAACCAGCCAGTGATAATGAAGCTGTTTGTTTTAATTTAACTCAAATTATTAGCTGTAAAATTTCACAGTACAACTGGACAAAATCTTTCTGATCACTTCACTACCAGAATGTACGGTTTTACAAATATACACAATGAAATGATGTTTTTGGTCTGAGAAACATAACAACATTGTATGAAAATTATTGGTTCATCTTAAGTGCAATTAAACATTGCCACTAAAATAAAAATTTTACTCTTAATTTAATGTAAAACCTATCTTTATCTCTCTCTCACATATTCCCTTTCTAAGAACGCTTAGGTCATTCCACACACCATCCACTTCTTTTGACAATTTTGCATGCTGAAAAATAATGCTTCTGAATTTTTTGTATCAAAACTCTTAAAGCTTTTTAAACAAATATGAAAAACATTATTATTAACACATTACATATTTATTCTTCATGTCTACACATTTATTTCTCAACACTGTGAGCCTGGTAATGAACACACATCTCACTATAAGAGACCAGTTTCTTAATACCATCAATGTAGAATGTTGGGCTTTGTTGATGGAGCCACAACCTCACATCTGCTCACACCATTTAATCACTACCAGAGTGAAGTCCTCAAAGATGTTCTTTAAGTTTTTGAAACAGATGAAAATCAGGTGATGCCATGTCAGGACTGTATGGAGGAGATAGATGACAGTGAATCAAATACATAAAATTGTTGCAGATGCTGCAGTGTGCATGTGTGGTCTCACATTGCCATGCTCAAGGAGATCATGTTCCATTAGTGAATGAACTCTTGTAATTCAAACATCGATTACAGCTCACTGTTTCTGATGCAGCATCATAGTTATGTCATATATTACCATGTTACGTGCAACAACGTGGACTCCTCTAACAATAGATGACTGCAAATACATAGACATGAAGACTAAAGATGTAGAACATTAATAATGTTTGTTGAATTTACAGAGCTTTAAAAGTTTTTACGTGAAAAATTCAGAGGCATTATTTTTCAGCACGCCATCATATACTTCAGTTGTGGTTCTAACTTAACAGTAGAATCTCTAGCACACATATTTTGTCTTCTAATGACTAAAAAGGACTTTCAACAACAAAGGGGCTATACACTTAAATGATCATTCTGTATACAACAAAACAATATTCCAGTGATGTGTGAAATGAAATCTTTATTTCACTCTTACAAACAAATCAAAGTTGCCACTTATTAACCAGTGTAATTTGCCACAAATCTGGTTCACTGACCTTCAAAGACAACTAGATTAATGTATATGCTTTTGTTTTTGTTTCAGTGACAAAATACTTTCAGCATTCTGAATGCATGATCCATACTACAGACTGTACCACCAAGTGATTATCAAGTGACCACTAATGTCTCATAGGGTCATTCAAAATCAGAAATTAAGTCTTGTTTAAGCAATTACTCATAACTTCACTAAACATTAACTCACAATTGCATTGTGTGGACAAATGTATTTGCATCACTTGTGACACAAGGCACGCCAGTCACACTTTGCTTCCACATGCTTGCTGGCAAGCAAGTAACAAATATAAATCCTGACATAATCATATGACAATGTGGAAACAAAAGTGTTAATGCGAAAAACCTCAAAGCTTAGCCACATTGTGTAAGAATGACAGAACCTGTTGTCTTGGCATGCTGGGTGACAATTCTTCTTTTACACTGGATACACTGTTAAGCACTAAAATACTCTATATCAGTGCAGTTCTTCTTCTGCAAGTTCTTTATCACATGATTGAAATGACTATTTCACTGCTTGAGGCTACAGTTTAGCTGCTGAAGAAGCTTGATTTTCTTCCTGTATTGCATGTTTACTTCACACACATGCATGCATCTGGTCGAGGTAAACAGCTTTTGGCAACACTATACAGCAGAAAAGGTTTTGATGCACAGAAATTATTACTGGCTCTGAGCACTATGGGACTTAACATCTGAGGTCATCAGTCCCCTAGAACTTAGAACTACTTAAACCTAACTAACCTAAGGACATCACACACATCCATGCCCGAGGCAGGATTCGAACCTGCGGCCATAGCGGTCGCGCGGTTCCAGACTGAAGCGCCTTTAACCGCGTGGCCACACTGGCCGGCAGAAATTATTACTTTCTGGAAAAACCTTCCAATCTATCATCTAGCAATGAGCAAAATAATCATATAGGCTATGCACAATAATTTGTTGGCCAGTCACAAAATTATGTTGAACATAAATACTGGAGTAAAACAGACAATGCATGGATGACTGCTGTGATGCCAGCAAAAGAAAACAAGTTTAACATTAAAATTCTGCCAAATAGTAGCTAACATATAGTGAATTATGAAAAATCTAGCACAACTAACATTCTCCACGAATGATAGAAACAATGAAAAAACACAAGGTTCTGATGCAAAAAAAACTACACTGAAGTTCAATCAAATTGAACTTAGCAGAAATATTGTGAACAAATTGTGCTATATTTGTCTTGTGTGCAATATTATGTTGCAATGACTTGATTCTTTGTGAACTTACAGACTGCAAACATGAAAGTGTGAAACCAGTGAGTGGAGACATCAAAACAAACAGCTCATGTTTAAATCAAAACTATTACTTTTGCCAAAACATTTACCACAGAAAGTAACAGCAGATTTTCTGCTGCTGTTTATGCATCTGTAGGTAACACAAACAACCATTTTTAAGCAAATGTACATTTGTATTTCAGTGAATGCACAAACAACTCACAATGTTTTGGTCTCCACAATATGGCAAAGTGCTTAAGTGGCTGGATTCACGTTTATGGCATAAGGGCACCTGCATAGCCAAGCATCCTAGACGAACACAGTTACTGAAGCCTCTCATGTAAGGCAAACAAGCAACAGGAAAAGCTTCTTCCATTGCTTTGTGTGGTTTGTCTTCATTGTGCATCATAGGTCATTGTACATTCTTATTGTTATAGCCTTTTGCATGGAATAGAGGTCTGTGCAAATGCAGATATCTGTAGTGATCATTACCTTGCATAAAAAAGCAAGCACAGTGGTGGAAATCCGTCGTTTATCTGCAGGTGTCCAGAATGATAACGGAAATATTATGAAGATACACAGGGATGATTGTAGGATAATGGTTTCCAACTTTTTGGAAACCATTGCCCCTGAACAAATACATATAGAAACCAATATCCCAACAGTGTTTAGCATCTAACTAAAGTTTAGATTGGAAAAAAAGGTTTAGACATTGCTATTTTTCAAATTACTAGAAAATACATAACACTTCATTAACATTTAACAAATAAAACTCACACGTTTTTGTACATATTATTTTGTGCCAATAACTAGTGAAAGTCAGTGTGATGATTGGTATTCTTATTTCCAATATTTTTTGTATCTGGTTTGGCATCAGCCAATGCACAATGTAAACCATGTTCAAGCTCAGTTGGTTCCTTGCCTTTATTTTCATTGCTACCAAAACTGCAAAAGCACTTTCACACCTAAATGTTGTGATGAATGGAATGAGTATTCTTAAGGCTTTTTCTGTTAATAAAATGCAGTAGTCACCTATCTTTTACTGAAATGTTGCTACTTTGTTTCAGAGAAATCAATTTTCAGTGTTTTGACTTCACACAGTCCAAGAAATTCTGCTTTGGCCCAAACTTCACTATCAGAAAATATTCCTTCAGTCACTGAAAATCACCCAAACCTGCTCGTTTAATTGTCTGTTCTCCCATTCAGGGAAATAATTACTGATATCACTGATGATAAGTGCTGATATTATTTCTTGTGTAAATAAACATTTTTCACTGTTGGTGTCGAGCGTCACTATCAGTTTTAGGACATCGAAATGTCTTGAACTTCAGTTCTGCATTTGTAAAGCTCCAATCTGTGAAGAAAACTGGAAACTTGTGCTGTCAAAATATTCAACATATTTCCGAGCGAACCGAGGTTAGATTCCACTTTGGAAATAAATATATTATCTGTTGTTTCGGCATGTAAGTATTTCTCTTTTTCCTCCCTCACCTTCTGTAGAAACTAATCAATTCCTTGTTGAAGCTCGAGCACGCTATGCAACATTTTGCCACATGACAGCCATCACACATCTGAGTGGAATAAGAGTATATTGATATTGGCCCCAGCCTCTTTGCTCCAACAGGTCAAATTCTTCAAATGGCATTCAATAAAATTTTAAACTGTCCATTCTTGCCAGCAACCTGCAATCCTGACTCTGTACAACCTAAAGTGCACCAACCAAAAAGCAGCTGCAGGCAGCATTGCTCACAAATATTAATGAATTTGTGAGTTTTGTTTAACGATGAAACATCCATGGGCATCATCTTTTTGACACCTAAAAATGGTGGATGGAATGGGATGGGAAAAATTTTGAAAGACTTCTAGAGATGGGTTGCGGTAGACATTTCAAAAGAATACAATTTCTGACTGCCGATTTCTGCTCCCCTCAATTCGCAGTCACATGTAGCGGTGATAATTTATTGCAAATTTTTCAAAAAATAGGCATTGGGTTACTCAACTTCTATCATAATAAATACATGTACGACCAATAATAAAAAGCCTGACACTTCATCATCAAGCTGCAGTGTCAGACTATGGGTGCATAAGAATCAAATATGTTTTCCCAACAGAACCCCTGCAATCGTTTGAGAAGGACTGCATGGCGACCTGCAAATAAAACAGTGTGGTTTCTAATTTTTTGTTCGCAAAAAGCAAAACGTTTTCCGAAATTCAGCATAGGAGGCAGATTAGCATCGTTTACATAGATATATTTTCCAGCATATGACTCAACGTGCAGCTGTTTGCTTTTTTTTTTTTTTTTTAAAGAACTGCGTATATGCACACACGATTCTCTGCGTGGCAGGGCGGAAAAATCTACCACAGATTTTCCGCAACAAAGAACTGAGCCTGAACAATGAATCAGTGCGTACCCGGCAACCCGGTACTAAGCTTTACAAGATGAATCCTGTCATGGACTAAGTCAAATGTGTTCAGGAGGCGGCCTGGTGAGCACAAGCGTCGTATGGGGAAAAAAAACTAAGGACATCACACACATCCATGCCCGAGGCAGGATTCGAAGCTGCGACCGTAGCAGCAGTGTGGTTCCGGGCTGAAGCGCCTAGAACCGCACGGTCACAACAGCCGGCTCGTGACAAAATGGGCCAGGCAGAAAGCGTTACTGTAGCGCAAACCATGCTGTCTTCCGAGGCATGGCCAGATGTTAGAACTGTTGTATATAGCCTTGACGGCAAGCAACGCTACTCAGCCTGCTGTGATAGTGAATATTTTCTGTTTTTTTTTTTTTTTTAATGATACTACCGTAACAAAATACGACTCATAGATTTATGTAAGGATTTTCTTTATCTTAAATTTCCTCGAATTCACAGGCTTGCAGCCACAATTATGCACATGTTTAAAGTCATAGGCTGTTTTCGCAACTTTTTTTATTGTGCAGTGAAACAGCTGGCTTGAAGCACAGGCGAAATTTAGTTCAAATGGCTCTGAGCACTATGAGACTCAACTTCAGAGGTCATCAGCCCCCTAGAACTTAGAATACTTAAACCTAACGAACCTAAGGACATCACACACACCCATGCCCGAGGCAGGATTCGAAGCTGCGACCGTAGCGGTCTCGCGGTTCCAGACTGTAGTGCCTAGAACCGCACGGCCACTCCGGCCGGCGCGAAATTTAGTGCTGACTTTACTGTGAAGTAATGTTTAGATTGTAACTGTGCACGTCACTCATGGTGATATTTTATTGATTACCAGTGGCACCGATAGTAAACGAAAGGCAGTACTGTAAATTAGCAAAATCTACCCGTAATTGACACTTAAAAAGGAAAAATTTTACTCGCCTGCTTCTGTACCTCGTTTAAAAACCCATGATGTCCGCCCCTGGTAGCTGAGTGGTCAGCGCGATGGAATGTCATACCTAACGGCCTGGGTTCGATTCCCGGCTGGCTCGGAGATTTTCTCCGGTCAGGGACTGGGTTTTGTGTTGTCCTTATCATCATCATTTCATCCCCATCGACACGCAAGTCTTCGAAGTGGCATCACATCGAAAGACTTGCACCAGGCGAAAGGTCTATCCGACGGGAGGCCCTAGTCGCACGGCATTTCCAACCCATAATTTCTTCAGAATGTAGTAAAATTGGAGGCACCAAAAATGCACGTGCCCGTCGATCTAGTTGGTGAGCGAACGGCTGACTAATAAAAGAGGACCATTGAGCGACCCCGTATTTCCATGGAGCCGCACCAAGGAATTGGTCGGTTGCAGCGAGTTGTCATCGGGACTGTGCGCGAATTTCAGAAACAATTTAGTTTCGTGACTGAATCGTACTCAAACCCTTCTTGTTTTCACCTCCACAAAATGTTATTTTGTCCCTCAGTGGTAGTTAGTAGTTACCCCTACTTTGGGAACCGTTGCTCTAGAACCTGCTGTTCCAACTAGCGTAGCATTGTTGCTTTCTTTGAACAATCAGTTGGGCAGGAACACCGCGAAGCATAGTCGCTTGCTTGAACAATCAAATAGGCCAGCACAGGGGAGCCTTGTGACCTGTCCGCGGCCCCTGACGTGATCACAAACTTCATGCTCAAGCATCACCCACCACTCGGGATCCGAACAGCTGGGGTGCGCGCTACAGTATATTGGTTGACTAGGCGGTGCACTGGGGAAGAGTATAAAGCGTTGTCAACATTTGCACGAGTTAAAGACGGTGACATATTCTATAGATGCACAAATAACACGAGTGTCAAAAACTGTGGATTTGAGGAAGCAGTGCGCAGTTCGCGAGGAGTGCTGGAATTCCTAGGACATGTCATCTGAAACATTCAAACACTACATTACCCCACATCTAGAAAATCATGTGGAGGACATAATATCGGAAGGACTGATTTAGTACACACAAGTAAATCATGAGCCTTCAATAAGTCAAAGAAAGTTTTTATTGGGGGAGCAATGATTTATGTTCATCATTTTTTAGTACTCGGTTTTAGTAATGCTGTTGTCTGTGGACACAAATAAACGGCGTTTCAGATTTGTGATTTATTGTGAAGAAACATCACACCATTCCTCTTGGAACGGTGTTCCGGGACCCCCGAAGGAAATTTTTGTGAACTCACCGGAACCAGTAGGCGCCGGAGATTTAAAATAGTGCACGAAGATTAAATCGCAACGTTACTTTCATTCGCCAGTGCACCGGCACCCGTGAACATGACAATAGGTGACGTATTTTAGTGACGTTCGTGTTTAAATATGTTGCTTACTTGTAGTCATGAGTATGAGCTGTGATCAGGTCACCGGGTTCCCGGGTTCGACTCCCGGCGGGGTCAGGGATTTTCTCTGCCTGGTGATGGCTGGGTGTTGTGTGCTGTTCTTAGGTTAGTTAGGTTTAAGTAGTTCTAAGTTCTAGGGGACTGATGACCATAGATGTTAAGTCCCATAGTGCTCAGAGCCATTTGAACCATTTTTTGTGATCAGGTCAGCTGTAATACAACTGAATGGGTAAAAGGCAAATGACATTTAAAGCATCCGTTAAACATCTAGTTCCGTCTCCCATGTAACGTCGTATTCTTTTTTTTTATCACCCTAATAATTCGGGAACTCGGAATTGTACGTGACCCAGATGGAGTAGGAATATCCTTATCGCCATTCATCGCTAAATACTTTATTAATTCATACTAGACCACATGCCTACGCAGAAATTTTCGCGGGGGGGGGGGGGGGGGGGGAGGAGGAAGAGGAGGTGAGGGGGAGACGAGACAGTGCTCCAACATTACCATTTTCGATGCAAACTGTTAAGTACTAAATTTTCTGGGTGACACAAAAAATGTACTATATTCCAAAGAATTAATTGTTATCCTCTTAATATTTATATTTCTTATAGATAGGTTACATTGATACTTTAAAGGTACACTGATCACCCAAAACATGTTCACCCTTGCCATGGATAAGAGCGGGGACGCGTTATGGTGTGGAAGCAGTGATGCCTTGGTAGGAGTTGGCTGGAGGGAGTTGCAACATATCTGCACACAAAATTCCCGTAAATTCCGTGGAGGGGGGTGATGAGCTATGACGCCATATTCAGTCACATCCCAGATGTGTTCGATCGGGTTTAGATCTGGCGTGTTGGGAAGCCAACACATCAATTGTAAATCGCCACTGTGTTCCTCAAACCACTCCATCACATTTATGGCCTTGTGAGATGGCGCATTATCTTGTACGCAGCTCGTGGTCTTGCGGTAGCGTTCTCACTTCCCGGGTTCGATTCCCGGCGGGGTCAGGGATTTTCTCTGCCTCATGATGACTGGGTGTTGTGTGTCTTTCATCACCATTGACTCGCAAGTCGCCGAAGTGGCGTCAGCTAATCATGATGGTCATGAAGGGGTTACTTGGTCTGCAACCAGCGTACGTTATTGCTTAGCCTGCATGACTGCACGAGCCTAACTTTTCCCAGAGCGTAATGGAGCCGCCGCCAACTTGCCTCCATCCCGTAGGACTGCGCTAGCTTCCAGTGCCGATGGTCACATGCCCATTTCAGCCGTAGCTGCCGATGTCGTGGAGTTAACATTGGCTTTTGCATGCGGAGGCTCATCGTTACGAGTGTTCACTGCACTGTGTGTTCAGACGTATTTGTACTCTGCCTCAGCATGGAAATGTGATGTTAGTGCCGCAGAGTTGGCCGCCTTTCCTGTTTTACCGGTATACCCAGCCTACGATGTCCGACACCTGTAATGAGGGGTAGCCGCCCAACCGCACGACGTCTCGACGTGGTTTCACCTTGGTTTTTGCCACGTGCTGAAGACACTCACCACAGCACTCCGCTCCGCGAACACTCCATGAGTCGCGCAGTTTCCAAAATGCTCGTGCCGAGTCTCCGGGCCATCACATTCTGCCCTCGATCAAATTCACATAGATCGCGCGCCTTCCCCATTCTACACACGGACAGCACGCTCACTGATGAACTTACTACATGCTCCGTGCATGTGTCTGACCAGCAGTCATTCCTCGCCTAGCGACGTTGCTATCGCCCGGACGACAGTAGGTCGGTGGTCATAATATTCTGGCTGATCACTGTAACCATGGTTCAAATGGCTCTGAGCGCTATGGGACTTAACAGCCGTGGCCATCAGTCCCCTAGAACTTAGAACTACTTAAACCTAACCAACCTAAGGACATCACACACATCCATGCCCGAGGCAGGATTCGAACCTGCGACCGTAGCAGTCGCGCGGTTCCGGACTGCGCGCCTAGAACCGCTAGACCACCGCGGCCGGCCTGTAAGCATGATTCATGGTAATCTTCAAAGGAAACCCTTTTCCATTATTAAAATGATTATGGATGTGACACATGTTTGAAGTTGACGATCCAAAATTATATCCTATATTTGACATATATTCAACAAAATGATCAATAAGTTAGGAAATAGAACAACAAAAGCCGGCCGCAGTGACCGAGCGATTTTGGCGCTTCAGTCTGGAACCGCGGGACCGCTACGGTCGCATGTTCGAATCCTGCCTTGGGCATTGATGTGTGTGATGTCCTTAGGTTAGGTAGGTTTAAGTAGTTCTAAGTTCTAGGGGACTGATAATCTCAGATTTAAAGTCCCATAGTGCTCAGAGCCATTTTGAACAGCAACAAAATATTTTAAAAAAATGGTTCAAATGGCTCTGAGCACTATGGGACTTAACATCTGTGGTCATAAGTCCCTTAGAACTTAGAACTACTTAAATCTAACTAACCTAAGGACATCACACACATCCATGCCCGAGACAGGATTCGAACCTGCGACCGTAGCGGTCACGCGGTTCCAGACTGAAGAGCCTAGAACCGCACGGCCACACTGACCGGCAAATATTTTTATTCATATACCAATAATGATTATTGACACTGAATGTGGAAAGTCTGAAGAACTCGCCGGCCGGAGTGGCCGAGCGGTTCTAGGTGTCACAGTCTGGAACCGTGCGACCGCTACGGTCGCAGGTTCGAATCCTGCCTCGGGGATGGATGTGTGTGATGTCCTTAGGTTAGTTAGGTTTAAGTAGTTCTAAGTTCTAGGGGACTGATGACCACAGCACTTAAAGTCCCAGGCTTTGTCGGATTTTCCTTGAAGTGATCATGCAGAGAACAAATTTTAATGCATAGCGGAGTACACACGGTACCGCACATGGCATTTCCGAAAAGCATTCCACTCAGCAACGCTCTTGTGCTTATTGTAAAAAGTACGATCGTATGGAGTATCAAGTGAAATTTGTGACTAGATTGAGGACTCTTCGGTAGGGGGACACAGCACGTTATCTTGGATGGAGAGTCATCATCAGATGTATAACTTCGGGAATGCCCCACGGAAGCGTGTTGGGACCGTTGCTGTTCATGTTGTATATTAGTAACCTTACAGACAATATTAATTTTAAAATCAGGCTTTTCGCAGATGATGAAGTTATCAATAACGATGTACTATCTGAGAGAAGCTGCGTAAATATTCATTCAGATCATGATAAGATTTTAAAAGTGATGCAAAGCTTGGCAACTTGCTTTAAATGTTCAGAAATGTAAAATATAAAATTTTGCACTTCACAAAACGAAAAAAATGTATTATCATAAGACGTAAATATCAATGAGTCAATGTTGGAATTGGCCAACTCATACACAAACCTGGGTGTAATTCTGTAGGGATCTGAAATGGAATGATCACATAGTTTCAGTCGTGGGTAAAGCAGGTGGTAGCATTAGAATCATTGGTCGACTACTAGGGAAGCGCAACGAGTCTACAAAGTAGATTGCTTACAAATTACTCGTGCGACCGGTTCTAGAAATTGCTCAAGTGTGTGGGACCCATACTAGTTAGGACTAACCGGGGATATTGAACTTATACAGGGAAGAGCAGTACGAATGGTCACAGTTTTGTTAATCTGTGGGAAAGTGTCACAGAGATACTGAAGGAACTGAAATGAAGGACTCTCGAAGACAGATGTGAGCTATCCCGAGAAAGTCTATTAACAAAGTTTCAAGAACCTGCTTTAAATGATTGCTCTAGGAATATACGACAACCCCCTACGCGTCGCTCGCACGGGGATCGTGAGGGTAAGATTAGATTAATTACTGCACACACAGAGGCATTCAAACAATTCTTCCCGCACTCCATACGTGAATGGAACAGGAACAAACACTAATAACTGTTACAGGGGACGTACACTTCGCCGTGCACCTCACTCTGGTTTGCGCAATGTAGGTGTTGGATGTAGATTCTGCGAGACCAAACGGTGCTCCATGGAGCGCTGTGTTTAGCTATTGTTGATTACGTGGAGAAGTCTGTCATTCCACATCATTTAGGAAGCGCCTCGTAGCCAACAATACTTCGAAGAAGGCAATAAAGAAAAGTCGGCACCGCGCACAAGAGCGGCTTTTTTCCGGGCTTCTTTTGACCCGCTGAACGGTGGCGTGCTAATTGTTATCCAAAGCAAAGCGACGTAACAAACGAATGAAGGCAATGCCCCACAAATGAAAGTCTGGTGTTAACGTTTTCTGAAGAGAAGATGTAATTCCACAGCACTATCTTACTGCGATCAGCCACATAGCGCTACATTAAGCTTAAGGAGAGGTTTTGCGGACTCACGGAAGTTACTCCAAGAAATGTATGAGAATTCTGTAATGAATACGAACTCTTTTTATATGAATGCATGGTGTCTGTTCTTTCGGGTAACAAACACCACACATTCACATAAAATGATTTGCGTCGATGGGCAATGGATCCACCACATTCACCACTCCTGCGGTAATCTCGAAGTAGCAAGCATTGAGGATATACACAGGGATTGTGGACAGGTGGCACTAGGTGAGAGGCGTGCCAAGCAATTGCTGTAAACACTGTGTCCTGGTGGCGCAGAGATTAACGCAACTGACTAGTACGCAGGAGATACCGGGTTCGAATCCCATCCGACACACATTTTCACTCGTCGCCGCTGATTCAGCACAAATTCCTGATACAGCTGATAGCAGTTATCCCTTCGCTTTCCTTCACTTTCTCCTCCTCCTCCTTCAATTTAAATAATAAGAACACTGTACTCCATATTTCAGCGGTGGGGGGCGAATCAAGTGCCACGTATTGCTCTCCCCCCACCCCCTACCCTGCGCAAGTCATAATTTACTGTCAACATCTGTATCAGTACTCCACAAGCGACATGACGGTGTGCGGCGCAGGGGTACTTCTTGTACCACTAACTGATTCCTCCTTCCCTGTTCAAGTTGCGAATGGTGCGGGGGAAAAATGATTATAGGCAAGACTCTGTATTAGCTCTAATTTCTCGAACTTTTTGATCTCACAGTGCTGCAAACAAAAAATCCAATATATTCAGTAAAATGTAAATGTCGTGTGACTAGGTCTTCCCGTCGGTTAGAACGTTCGCCGAGTGCGAGTCTTTCGATTTGACGCCACATCGGCGACTTGCGAGTCGATGGAGATAAAATGACGATGATTAGGACAACACAACACCCAGTTCCTGAGCAGAGAAAATCTCCGACCCAGCCGAGAATCGAATCCGGGCCCTTAGGATTGACATTCTCTCGCGCTTTTTTTTATCGCTGTGTTTGGTCGTTGGGGCCGTCACATGACATCCGTCCAAGTTCGTTTTGTTGATCCTCCCACTCAGTTTCTTATTACAGAGGCCCACCAGCTCTCTGACCGAACACGCTGAACTACCGTACCGGCATCACTCAGCTATCGGGAGCGACATTAACTGAAGTCACAGTCTTTCCCATCCGGCTAGCAGTGCTAAAAGCACAGTTCAGTGGAGTAGCCGATAACCATAGTGCCACCGCTTGCGCCACCGTCCCTTCCAACCCACTTTGCGGTCGCCTATATACTGGACACACGTTCACCGACCTGCTACACTGCTACTGTTTTGAATGTTTCGGCTGGCAGCAGTTGAAACCATGGCGTCATAGTTGTGCGACATCCATCGAGCAGAATTAGCGAGCAAAGTGATACTGCTACAGGGACAGACGCTAGCACCTTTTGTTTATGTTAAATCCTGTGGTTTTATTGTAAGAAATTACTTTTCAAGAATCTCAATTTCAGAATAGCATTTTGTAAAAAAAAAAAAAGATTTCTCATTTTCAGAAATCGAAACTTGTGATTTATGTGGCTTATTAGTAGGGGTGGGGGGGCGGGAGGGATTGGGGGGGGGGGGGGGAGGGTCAAGGTTGTACAGGTGCGTTCTGGCGCCTAAAGTTTAGTCATGGCCTGAGTGATAATTTGTTTTTTATATTTTATTCACACTGCGCCAGCAGTAGATTAAATGCCACCAATTTGAGGAAACTGTCGCCTTCACAGCTTCCTTTTTGCTGCACGAAAACTATCCTTCAGTCTCATCCTTCATCCTAACCCCCCGCCCCCTCCTCTCTTTCTCTCTCTCTCTCTCTCTCTCTCTCTCTCTCTCTCTCTCTCTCTGTTTCTCTCTCTCTTTCTACCTTCCGTATTTTCTAACAGTAAATAGTGGAAAAGATGAACGCTTTGAAAACATAGTGTGTGGGTGTTTCATGTATAAAGAGATATACAGGTTGGGGGAAATAAAAGTAGCCCGGATGAGTGGATACGATTCGACGCGTTAACGGAGGAGGAAACGACCTATAGTTACTTCCAACAGGATGGAGCAACTGCTCACATAGTCGGCAGTACCGTCACGCCTGAAAGACGTGTTAGCAGAGGTCAGTCTGGTTGCGGCCATAGCTGGTCACCAAGGTCACCGGATCTGTCAGTGTCCGATTACTTTGTGTAAGGAGCCCTGAAGTCTAAGGTGTATCGAAACGACCCTCATGGTCTTCAAGAAGTGCAGCAGAACATTTCTGATGAGACAGAAGCAATTCCAGCAGACCAGTTTCTATCCGCCTTCAGCAACTTGCTGACCAGGTCCCGAAATTGCCAAGAGGTGAATGGTAGTCACTTTCAACATGTGCTTTAATCAGGTCAGTACTGTATTTCCTTTCCTGTGTTGTGTTTATTTGTACCCTGGAACTCTGTTGTCTGGGTCACTTTTATTTGCCCCACCCTGCAATTGTGACTTCGTCAAAGCCATCCTAAACAGTTCCAGAAACATACTTGTCGCCTACTCGTGGCTTCACCGATCTTCAGTCACTTTCCGTAGGTGTTCACGACAACAGCACGCGACCAGCCTACCAGCTTCGCCGATTCCGAGATGCTGATTCCCAAGCGCCAGGCCATAACAATCTGCTGTTTGTCGAAGTCGTTGATGCCAGTGGATTTTTCCTATTTTCGGATCGCCTTCGTCACTTGAATAACTTCCTATTTCTCTCTGCTTCGTTTACACAGGGTCATTTATCTTAATGGAGACGAACTGCAGGAAACGACGCCTGGGAGGATAAGACAGCTTAAGAGGCCATATGCGCTTTTGGCCGGAAATGAAAGTGAAGAAAAAAGATCTTCGACAGTGACCTCGGTGTCAACACAACGCATGTGGCATGCCGGCATGAGGTAAGCCAGGCGACTGTGTGTACAAATGGTTCAAATGGCTCTGAGCGCTATGAGACTTAACATCTGAGGTCATCAGTCCCCTAGAACTTAGAACTACTTAAACCTAACTAACCTAAGGACTTCACACACAGCCATGCCCGAGGCAGGATTCGAACCTGCGACCGTAGCGGTCGCGCGGTTCCAGACTGAAGCGCCTAGAACTGCACGGCCACACCGCCGGCTGTGTGCAACGTTCTCCACAACTGTCTCTATCCGTATTACTTAAAGGCGTCTAGGTCTATTCACCTACATACGAGTACTAGACTCAGCAGCGGCCACCACCTTGCTGCGATTTCTGTCGTCCGTCCTACTCACAGCTACCTCTACCAGGTGCTGTGTCGTCAGCCCTTAAAACGCCCACCTGTGGGGTTCGGAGAACCTCCATGGTACAGTGACAGAGAATCATCATCACCGGTCCAGCCTCAGTGCGTGAGCGGAGATTATTGGCCACCGCCTCGTGTGACCAGTCAGTCATCCTGCCACAAAGCCGACCGAGCGAGGTGGCGCAGTGGTTAGCACACTGGACTCGCATTCGGGAGGACGACGGTTCAATCCCGTCTCCGGCCATCCTGCTTTAGGTTTTCCGTGATTTCCCTAAATCGCTTCAGGCAAATGCCGGGATGGTTCCTTTGAAAGGGCACGGCCGATTTCCTTCCCCATCCTTCCCTCACCCGAGCTTGCGCTCCGTCTCTAATGACCTCGTTGTCGACGGGACGTTAAACAATAATCTCCTCCTCCTCCTGCCAGAAAGCCACTTCCGGCGGGTAAAAAATGGCTCTGAGCACTATGGGACTCAACTGCTGAGGTCATTAGTCCCCTAGAACTTAGAACTAGTTAAACCTAACTAACCTAAGGACATCACAAACATCCATGCCCGAGGCAGGATTCGAACCTGCGACCGTAGCGGTCTTGCGGTTCCAGACTGCAGCGCCTTCAACCGCACGGCCACTTCGGCCGGCCCGGCGGGTAACATGGCTTCCCCTGTTCGAAGACGTACCCTTGGTAGTACGAAGGGTAATGTGACTACTACATGATGATGCTCCAAGCTCACTGGCCAAGCTCTTGAGTGTGAAGCTAAAACACCGTCACCGACAGAACATTTCCACGTGCGTAATGTTTTCTCATGTGTGCTTTCAGTCACTGAAACCAACACCGTCAAATATATTTTACATCCATCTTCAAGTGTGTGTAACTCCCTGAGACGCATTCCCTGCCGTACGTCCATAAGACCTTTTCTGCCACTTATCATCTCAGAGATCGATTCCTGTGGTTTGTCCACATTTAGCAAAATCACTATGAATACCTTCGTTACCGCGGCCCGTCTGCAACGCCACAGGTGGCTGGCAGTGGACAGCCGTCATGATGTACTGACTCAACAGTGTACTGTACTTGCAGCATGTCGGACCGGCACGCTAACTTACAGATGGGGAGCGACCCGGAGAGTGAGCGCCAAACCATGTCATAAGTCATTAACGTATATAAATATTAATAAGAATAACTCCTTTTCGAAGTAGAAAATGTCAATAGAAGGCTTATCAATCACAGGCCATTTTCATAGCATTATTTCTAATGGTTCAAATGGCTCTAAGCATTATGCGACAACATCTGAGGTCATCAGTCCCCTAGACTTAGAACTACTTAAACCTAACTAACCTAAGGACATCACACACATCCATGCCCGAGGCAGCCGCGTGGTTCCAGACTGAAGCGCCTAGAACCGCTCGGTCACCACGGGCGGCACATCGTATCTAATCAGTAAGCTTCGAGTTTTTCTAAGTACAGAGGACAGAATCGGTTGAGAATATACGAAAAAGTATGATGTTATATAGTAGATTTCAGGCGAGATCTTCGTGTAAGCTACGGTCTTAATATTTTTAGACCATAAGCGTATTTCCAAAATGTTCACGGCGTTTATTTACAACCAACTCTCCGCAATGGCATTCCTGTTTTTCATTTATCAGTGTTAGCCAACCACAATCTTATAGTCTTGCGTACACTAGTAAATGAATTCTACAAGCAACATCTTCAAGCACGTGCTGGTGTGTTTACATTAGAAAGAAGCTTTGCATAAGTTTGTATTGTAGGTTCCTCTCAGACTATGCTGATAAAATAGCTCCATATTTAGCAATTACATAAACCCCTCGCTCACAGAAAGATCCGTACCTAAAGACTGGAGCCGGCCGGTGTGGCCGTGCGGTTCTAGGCGCTTCAGTCTGGAACCGCGTGACCGCTACGGTCGCAGATTCGAATCCTGCCTCGGGCATGGATGTGTGTGATGTCCTTAGGTTAGTTAGGTTTAAGTAGTTCTAAGTTCTAGGGGACTGATGACCATAGTGCTCAGAGCCATTTGAACCATTTGAACCTAAAGACTGGCCGGCCGGAGTGGCCGAGCGGTTCTAGGCGCTACAGTCTGGAACCGCGCGACCGCTACGGTCGCAGGTTCGAATTCTGCCTCGGGCATGTATGTGTGTGATGTCCTTAGGATAGTTAGGTTTAAGTAGTTCTAAGTTCTAGGGGACTGATGACCTCAGATGTTAAGTCCCATAGTGCTCAGAGCCATTTGAACCTAAAGACTGGAAAATTGCTCAAGTCACACCAATACCCGAAAAGGGAAGTAGGAGTAATCCGCTGAATTACGAGCCTATATCACTAATGTCGATTTGCAGTAGGGTTTTGGAACATATACTGTATTCGAACATTGTGAAGTACCTCGAAGAAAACGATTTATTGACACATAGTCAACAAGGACTCAGAAAATATCGTTCTTGTGAAACACAACTATCTCTTTATACTCGTTAAGTAACAAGTGCTGTCGATAGGGGATGTCAAATTGATTCCATATTTTTAGATTTCCAGAAGGCTTTCGACACCGTTCCTCACAAGCGTCTTCTAACCAAACTGCGTGCTTACGGAGTATCGCCTCAGTTGTGCGACTGGATTCGTGATTTCCTGTCATAAAGGTCACAGTTCGTAGTAGCAGACGGAAAGTCATCGAGTAAAACAGAAGCAGTATCCGGCGTTCCCCAAGGAAGTGTTATAGGCCCTCTATTGTTCATGATCTATATTAACGACATAGGAGACAGTCTGAGTAGCCGTCTCAGATTGTTTGCAGATGATGCTGTCATTTACCGTCTTGTAAAGTCATCAGATGATCAAAACGACTTGCAAAATGATTTAGATAAGATATCTGTATGGTGCGAAAAGTGGTACTTGACCCTGAATAAGGAAAAGTCTGAAGTTATTCACATGAGTACTAAAAGAAATCAGCTAAATTTCGATTACGCAATAAGACTCACAAATCTGAAGGATGTAAATTCAAGTAATACTTAGGGATTACAATTACAAATAACCTAAATTGGAACGATCACATAGATAATATTGTGGGTAGAGCAAACCAAAGACTGCGATTCATTGGCAGAACACTTAGTAGGTGCAACAGGTCTACCAAAGAGACTGCTTACACCACGCTTGTCCGCCCTATGCTGGAGTATTGTTGTGCGGTGTGGGATCCCAACAGGTGCGACTGACGGATGACATCGAAAAAGTACAAAGAAGGGCAGCTCGGTTTGTATTATCGCGAAATAGGGAAGGTAGTGTCACAAACATGATACGTGAATTGGAATGGCAATCATAAAAACAAAGGCGTTTTTCGTTGCGACTGGAACTTCTCATGAAATTTCAATCACCAGTTTTCTCCTCCGATTGCGAAACCATTCTGCTAGCACCCACCTACATAGGGAGAAATTAACCTCACGATAAAATAAGAGAAAAATTTAAGTGCTCGTTTTTCCCGCGTGCCGTTCGAGAGTGGAACGGTAGAGAGACAGCTTGAATGTGGTTCATTGAATCATCTGCCAAGCTCTTTATTATGAATAGCAGAGCAATCACGTAGATGTGATGTAGATATAGATGTATTATATTGCATGTTAACCGGGGACCTAGAAACGACGGAGAGGCTCCGTCCCCGCCGCAGCCACAGTGGTCCACAACCCCACGACGACTACCGCAGTCCACTTCACCCCTCCGCCGTCCCACACCGAACCATTCTGTCAGGGTTATTGTGTGGTTCGGCCCACGGTAGACTCCCCCAAGGAACGTCTCACACCAGACGAGTGTAACCCCTATGTTAGCGTGATAGAGTAATGGTGGAGTACGCGTACGTGGAGAACTTGTTTGCGCAGCAATCGCCGGCATATTGTAGCTGAGGCGGAATAAGGGGAACCAGCCCGCATTCGCCGAGGCAGATGGAAAACCGCCTAAAAACCATCCACAGAGTGGCCGGCTCACCGGACCTCGACGCAAGTTCGCCGGGCGGATTCGTGCCGGGGACCAGGCACTCCTTCCCAATCCGGAAAGCCGTGCGTTAGACCACGCAGGTAACCAGGCGGGCTTCCACAAGTTTACTTCTGCAAGTAGCTTGGGCAGGTTAATTTTAGGAACTTCCAGCACGTACCTGCAGAACTGTGTCCACTAGCGCCGCATCATGATCTTGGCAAGTGAAAGTTCACAGTATCATGCTTAAAATCCTGAGCACTCATCAACCATCACCATTGTTGCATTCTTATTACTGAAGAAAAATCGTGACAAAGAGAAAAAGTTAAGAAAAAAGCGGTGTGGCCGTGCGGTTAAAGGCGCTTCAGTCTGGAACCGCATGACCGCTACTGTCGCAGCTTCGAATCCTACCTCGGGCATGGATGTGTGTGATGTCCTTAGGTTAGTTAGGTTTAAGTAGTTCTAACTTCTAGGGGACTGATGACCACTGATGTTAAGTCCAATAGTGCTCAGAGCCATTTGAACCATTTTTTTGAGTTAAGAAAAAAGGAAATGTTTGTGTGAAGAAATACACTGAAGCGCCAAAGCAACTGGTATAGGCATGCGTATTCAAATACAGAGACGTGTAAACAGGCAGAATACGGCGCTGCTGTCGGCAACGCCCATGTAAGACAGGTGTCTGGTGTAGTTATTGGATCAGTTACTGCAGCTACAATGGCAGGCTATCAAGATTTAAGTGGGTTTGTACTTGTTGTTATAGTCGGCGCACGAGCGACGGCACACAGCACCTGCGAGGTAGCGATGAAGTGCGGATTTTCCCGTACGACCATTTCACGAGTGTACCGTGAATATCAGGAATCCGATAAAACATCAAATGACCAACATCGCTGCGGGCGGAAAAATATCCTGCAAGAACAGGACGAACGAATTTAAAGAGAAACATTCAACGCGACAGAAATGCAACCCTTCCGCAAATTGCTGCAGTTTTCAGTGCTGGGCCATCAACAAGTTTCACAGTGCGAACGATTGTACGAAACATCATCGATATGGGCTTTCGGAGACAAAGGCCCATTTGTGTACCCTTGATGACTACTGCACGACATGAAGCTTTACGCCTCACCTGGGCCCGTGAACACCGACATTGGACTGTTGGTCACTGGAAACATGTTGCCTGGTCGGACGAGTCTCCTTTCAAATTGTATCGAGCGGATGGATGTGTACGGGTATGGAGACAACCTCATGAATCCATGGACGCTGCATGTCAGCAGGGGACTCTCCAAGCTAGTGGAGGCTCTGTAATGGTGTGGAGAGTGTGTAGTTGGAGTGACATGGGGTCCCTGATACATCTAGATACGACTCTGACAGGTGACACGTACGTAAGCATCCTGTCTGATCAACTGCATCCATTCATGTCCATTATGCACTCCGACGGACTTAGGCAATTCTTCCAGCAGGACAATGCGACATCCCACACGTCCAGAACTGCTACAATGTGGCTCCTGGAACGCTCTTCTGAGTTTAAACACTTCCGCTGGCTTCCAAACTCTCTAGACATGAACTTATTGAGCATATCTAGGATACCTTGCAACCTGCTGTTCAGAAGAGATCTCCAACCCGTTGTGCTCTTGCGGATTTATGGACCAGCCCTGCAGCATTCAAGGTGTCAGTTCCCCCCAGCACTACTTCAGACGTTAGTCGAGTCCATGCCATGTCGTACTGCGGCACTTCTGCGTGCTCGCGTGGGCCCTACACAATATTTGGCAGGTGTGCCAGTTTCTTTGGCTCTTCAGTGTAGAACAGAGTGCACATTGTTTACGTTATCAAGGATCACTATTGAATGAACTAAAATCCGGGGACTTCTATGAGATTACAAACTTTCAGAGAACGTCTCATGCAATTTTCGTAATTCTCTTGTCTATTGTACGATAAAATATTCGAAACCGGGATATAAATATATTGCAAGCTGTATCAGAAAGCCGGCCACGGTGGCCGAGCGGTTCTAGGCGCTTCAGTCCCGAACCGGGCGACTGCTACTGTCGCAGGTTCGAATCCTGCCTCGGGCATGGATGTGTGTGAAGTCCTCAAGTTAGGTAGGTTTAAATAGTTCTAAGTTCTAGGGGACTGATGAGTGGTTCAAATGGCTCTGAGCACCATGCGACTTAACTTCTGAGGTCATCAGTCGCCTAGAACTTAGAACTAATTAAACCTAACTAACCTAAGGACATCACACACATCCATGCCCGAGGCAGGATTCGAACCTGCGACCGTAGCGGTCGCTCGGCTCCAGACTGTAGCGCCTAGAACCGCACGGCCACTCCGGCCGGCGGGACTGATGACCTCAGATGTTAAGTCCCATAGTGCTCAGAGCCATTTGAACCATTTTTTTGTATCAGAAAGAGATCACCTTTTAATCACTATTCGATTTTTGCAAACATAATTCACTGCTTTTATTATGAATGTGATGACTTCGAAAACATGGTACAAAAATTGTGTAAGTTATGTCACCAAGAGATCATTTTTTAATTACTCTTCGAGTTTTGCAAACAATATTTATTACAAACATATGCATTTATGTTTACGCTAAGATTAACAAGTCTTCTAAATCAATAGAACTTTAAAGATGTCTCTACTGCCATCTACTTTTTCTGGTGAAACAAATTAATCGCTTAATCCATTTCGCCCTTCCTTCACTGAAGGCGGCCAATTATACTGGGCGAGGAAAAATATGTAACATTAAATGTGTATTCTAATTTTTGTTTTTTCGCGTATTGAGTCAAGGCGTCCCGATATTCCATTGAGAAACTGAGAAAGATAGCTGCCTGGGTGGAGGTCTTTCAGTCCCAAAGCATCGTATAGCATCGTACAAGAAAAATTCAAATCCTGGACTGGAAGGGATGCACCATCGTTCCTGACAATTGACAGGATCTACGAGAAGTTCTTAAAGATGTGGTCCGTTCAAGACAATTGCAGGGGAAACGGCGGTAGAAAATCTGCCCGAGCTGCAGAGAATATCATCCCCGTTCAGGGGGCTGGGAGCCAGCCCAACCAAGTTCTCGTACACGCTTTCTCTAGAGACTACCGTTTCTCAAAGGTCAGTGGTTAGACTTTTGCGCCATGATTTAGGAATCAAGCCATACCACTTGCAGATTGTGCAACAGCTGACAAACACGGGCAAGCAAGCACGTATGAGTGCTGCACAAATTAATTTGGAAACAGTGCACACGGAGGCTGACATTCTCTTCAGGTTTTGTGCCGAAGTAACATTCCAAATCACTGGTCGTGTTAACAAACGCAAATGAGTCATCTAGGCAACCGACCATCCCCTGGAAGCTTGAGAGCACATGCGGGGTTCTACCAAGGTGAACGTTTGATGTGCAGCGAGCATATCTAGAGTGTTTTTGAAGAACAGGCCGTCAGGGGAGAGAATTACTCTACCACCCTCATCACGTTCACGGAGGAGAATGCACCACTTGCCGTTCTCCAGCGAGGGTACTTTTAGCAAGACGGCGCCCCTGTCCATTGCAGTCAAATTATTCGTTATTGCCTGAACGACACGTTTGGTAGACGTTGGATTGGTAGAGGTGGTCCTCTCCCGTGCCCAGCACGTTCACCCGACCTGAAGCCGTGCGATTTTTGGCTGTGGGACATGGTGAAGGATTGTGTCTATACCGGCAAACCTAGCAACTTGGGCAAACTGAAGCACTGCATGACTGAGGTCATCGCTTGTATCCCTGCCCAAATGGCCCAGTGGGCCTTACAGTCAACAATGGACAGACTTTATAAGTGCACTGACCGGGATAGATGCCAAATTGAATCCCTGTAACCAAACCCCTGCCTTGTAGTTTAACGTGATTGAACGTTCATTAAATGTTAACTTCCTATTTGCCTCTTCCTGTATATGATTATGGTCCGCCCCGATAGCTGAGTGGTCAGCGCGGCGGTCTGTCACGCCAAGGGGCCCAGGTTTGATTCCCGGCTGGGTCGGAGATTTTCTCCTCTCAGGAACTGGGTGTTACGTTGTCCTCATTATCATTTCATCATCACCAGTGGAAGGCAACGGGCAACCACCACTGGAATCACTTCCCTAGACGCTCATGTGGTGGACCTCTCTGACGAGGCTGCCCCCATGACAAAACCTGCCATAAGGCAGAACCCAAAGTAAATTAAGTATATGGTTATTGGTTCCAACGGTACATTTGTTACAGTTCATCTGTCTTTGCCCATTGCCCTCCTGCACAGATATTTTAGTACTGGTACTGAATACACAAAACTTCTGCAAATCTGAGAAAAACTTCCAGCAGCCACGCGGTTTGAGGCGTCCTGTCATGGACTGCAACATTCCCCCCCCCCCCCCCTCCCCGCGCCGGAGGTTCGAGTCCTTCCTCGGGCGTGGGTGTGTGTGTTGTTCTTAGCATAAGTTAGTTTAAGTAGTGTGTAAGTCTAGGGACCGATGACCTAAGCAGTTTGGTCCCTTAGGAATTCACACACACACACACACACACACACACACACACACACGTGCAGCAAGATACAAAAAACTGTTTCCACTAACTTGCGGACGCTTCTTCTGCAAGTTGACGAAACTTGGCGGAAGTCGATTTGCCAGGGCTGTTCCACGTTAAATAATTCGCAGTAGCAGCTTCTGCAAGTGACCTTGCTAGTAGACACATGCCTTATCAGTGACCGGGATAGATGCCAAATTGAATCCCTGTAACCAAACCCCTGCCTTGTAGTTTAACGTGATTGAACGTTCATTAAATGTTAACTTCCTATTTGCCTCTTCCTGTATATGATTATGGTCCGCCCCGATAGCTGAGTGGTCAGCGCGGCGGTCTGTCACGCCAAGGGGCCCAGGTTTGATTCCCGGCTGGGTCGGAGATTTTCTCCTCTCAGGAACTGGGTGTTACGTTGTCCTCATTATCATTTCATCATCACCAGTGGAAGGCAACGGGCAACCACCACTGGAATCACTTCCCTAGACGCTCATGTGGTGGACCTCTCTGACGAGGCTGCCCCCATGACAAAACCTGCCATAAGGCAGAACCCAAAGTAAATTAAGTATATGGTTATTGGTTCCAACGGTACATTTGTTACAGTTCATCTGTCTTTGCCCATTGCCCTCCTGCACAGATATTTTAGTACTGGTACTGAATACACAAAACTTCTGCAAATCTGAGAAAAACTTCCAGCAGCCACGCGGTTTGAGGCGTCCTGTCATGGACTGCAACATTCCCCCCCCCCCCCCCCCCCTCCCCGCGCCGGAGGTTCGAGTCCTTCCTCGGGCGTGGGTGTGTGTGTTGTTCTTAGCATAAGTTAGTTTAAGTAGTGTGTAAGTCTAGGGACCGATGACCTAAGCAGTTTGGTCCCTTAGGAATTCACACACACACACACACACACACACACACACACACACACACACACACACACACGTGCAGCAAGATACAAAAAACTGTTTCCACTAACTTGCGGACGCTTCTTCTGCAAGTTGACGAAACTTGGCGGAAGTCGATTTGCCAGGGCTGTTCCACGTTAAATAATTCGCAGTAGCAGCTTCTGCAAGTGACCTTGCTAGTAGACACATGCCTTATCAGTGACCGGGATAGATGCCAAATTGAATCCCTGTAACCAAACCCCTGCCTTGTAGTTTAACGTGATTGAACGTTCATTAAATGTTAACTTCCTGTTTTGCCTCTTCCTGTATATGATTATGGTCCGCCCCGATAGCTGAGTGGTCAGCGCGGCGGTCTGTGGGGGACATCATGAGAACTGCAACAGGTAGTTTGGTAGGAAACATTGAAACTTTCTAGCAAATTAAAACTGTGTGCCGGACCGATACCCGAAGTCGGGAGCTTCGCCTTTCGCAGGCAAGTGCTCTACCGACTGAGCTACCCAAATACAACTCAGGACCACTTCTCACAGCCTTACTTCCACCAGTACCTCGTCTCCTACCTTCTAAACTTCACAGAAACTCTCTTGCAAAACTTGCAGGACTAGCACTCTCGGAAGAAAGGATATTGCGTTAGTCACACACAGCCTAGGGTATGTTTCAAGGGTGTTTCATATCAGCGCACATTCCACTGCAGATTGAAAATTTCATGCTGGTAACGTCATCTCGTCTCCCTCAGTGACATGGTATTCCCTGGTGTATTCGTGTGACACTAAGGTCACAAAGCGTCGGTTTCTAATGACCAATTTTAGGGGCCTGGTGTCAGGGGGATGTTGCTGCGGCTGCTTGTTGCGCAGGTCATGCATAAATGCCATGCCGCATTCTCCTCCCTACCCGGCGCTCTCCCCACCCCATCACCCGTCCAGGTCAATCTGGGATTTAGAAAAGAGGCCTGCGGAACCCCGCACAACTGGAGAAACGAGACCCAAACTGGAAAAACATTAAGCGCACAAGCAGGGTGGCGCAATGGAAGCGCATTGGGTTTGGATCGAAACCACACTCTGCTATATAAATTTTAACTTATGAGAGTAGTATTGGAATAATATGCGACCAGTCGCTTTTTAATTTTGATACGTTTTGTTCTACCATTAACTAATTTTTGAGCCACTGCAGGCACATCATCAGATGGAGGAGTTACAGGAGTGTTACACCTGTGTTCTGGATCATTTGCAGCTAGACGATAGGGTCGTCGTGGTTACACTGCCTCATGGTAACCACGACACTTTCATTACGATAATGCACGTTTTAGCCAGCCAACAAAGAAACAAACACATACACACACACAAACTATTTAGGTGCATTTGATTTTAAAGTAAACGAAAAGCGACTGCTTGCGTATTATACCTACATAGTTCGACCATCTTACAGTGTTGGCTTCAAGGGGATTCCTATGCAGAAGCACTTAGAGAACAGGTGTGAAATAGTCTGAAGAAAGGAATAAGGAGACCTGGTGAAAAGATGAAAGAATATTAAAGGAAAAGAAAAGAGCAAACGAGAAGGAATGGAAATTATCGCGCAGCCTGTAATTGACGTAAACGGAAGCGGGAAATGTATCTAACTATTAAGCTCCAATCAGACAATATTACGCACATAACAGAAGATGCTAAATTAAACATAAATATTTAGACATGTCTTCGAGGGCGTATGAGGACACGTAATGAAAAATTTAGTAAGAGAAACTACTGAAATTGTTAGAGAATACACCACATTTCATTTTTAAGATGGAGGATGGTACAGTTACTAAAAAAACGAGAGAAAATTATAACAGGTCTCTAAGATTTATTTAAATGCTTGTATAGTTCAAGCCATGAAACAGAAACACAGATGCTTAGTAATAATTCTTATTTTCGTTGTTAATTTTATTCTTTACTAATGAAGATTAGATGGGTAGATCACATAACTAATGAGGAGATATTGAATAGAACTGGGGAGAAGAGGAGTTTGTGGCACAACTTGACTAGAAGAATGGATCAGTTGGTAGGACATGTTCTGAGGTATCAAGGGATCACCAATTTAGTATTGGAGGGCAGCGTGGAGGGTAAAAATCGTAGAGGGACACCAAGGGATGAATACACTAAGCAGATTCAGAAGGATGTTGATTGCAGTAGGTACTGGGAGATGAAGAAGCTTGCACGGCATAGAGTAACATGGAGAGCTGCATCAAACCAGTCTCAGGACTGAAGACCACAACAACAACAACATTAATAAAGCTGTAACTACTTGACAATGACCCAAGGTCGACATTGAGATAGTGGATATTGTAATAAATGACACAGTTGATGGCGAATATGGAGTCATTTAAAAACAAAATTCTGTGAGTCTGTGGTCCCACAATTAATACAACTGAGCATAATATGAGATTCCACAGATTATGCAAGCTGAGATGTGTAAAACTATTTGAAATTTGAAGACTGGTATCCGTTTGTAGATAACGCTGTTCCAACAGAGATAACTGGGGCTGGAGGAGAAGAAAAGAAGAGAAAGTCGCAAAGCTACGTCTGTGAGGGAAGAGATTCCCCAAAACTGGGACAATGGTTTAACTGTCGTACTTTCCTAGAAAGGATACGGAAAGGCATGAAAATCAGTGGACTGGATCTACCAGCCTCTCCTCCGTAGTATACAAGTTATTTAATAATGTTATCAGCAACCACATGGATGTAACATTGGACTGTAATCAAGAAAAAGTGAATCCTGCATCAGAAATAGATAAAGCGTAATGGACCTTTTACAAGGCGCTGAAGAAATCATAGATCGAGTAGCAAGCATGAATTATCAATTGTCCTGGAGATCACACATATTGAGAAAGTTTTTCACTAAATTAATAAAAATTTTCTAGGAGCAATGCATTGATTTAACTTACGTTATTATATTGAGGAATATATACTTCAATACTACAACTTCCATTCGGCGTTATCGGGATAGTGGCAAATCCGAGATTGGAAGAGAAGTCTGGCAAGGCATTTCCATATTGTATCACTAAAACTGTTCTCATCGGCCTTAGAGGAAGTTAGCTGATCCCTGTAAAATGAAGGAATACCTCTTAATATTATAAACCTACTTCTGTAAACAAGTTTAAGGCAGTAAGTACCTGCTTTCCAAGGAAAAATATCTACAAAGTGACATGGAAAATACCAGGAACAAATTAAGCAAACGAAATAGACCATATATTGATATCAAAGATGCAAGCATCCGATATGGAAAATGTGCGCACATTTCGAGGAGCTAATTCTGATTCTGACCATTACCTACTAGGAGCCAAAATGAGACAGTAACTTGCCATCTCAGCCAGAGGAAGTAGAACCAGAGTAAAGAAATGGAATTAGAACATCTGAAAGAAAGGTCTACTGTTCATGAGTACCAGAACAGATTGAGACAGGAGTTACAAACAGAACATGGTGGAGATGATATAGACGAAGAATGGAACGCTATTAAAGATGCCATTAGGACAACAGCACACGAAATACTGTGGGAAGCAAGGAGACTTAGGAATGAAGACTGGTATGATGATGATTGTAGACAGGCAGCGGAACAGAGAAAGCAACCAAGTCTGAAACGCTTGAAGCGGAATATTGCATCAAATCAGGCATTACACAGAGTGAGTCACTAACTATTGCCACCTAGAATAACTCCGAAAGTATGATAGGAGCAGAAAAGTTTGTGGGACAAACGTTGTATGGGACAACGGAGGCCATAATATGACGTTTTGTTGTTGGTGTTAGGTGGAGTCGCGTCAGAGATACGAAGGTCAATTTTGTTTATTTAAATGGGGTGCAATAGTTTGGTACTAATTTCCCGATAACGGCTATCGAGACGAATCCAATGATGTGTAAGGTCAACGAAGGTCCAAAAGGTGGCATGAACGTCTATTTACAGAAGGTGTTCGAAGTGATGACCGGTGGTATCGATGAAGTGATGCAATCTTATTATCATGGATTGAGTGGTATTCCTTATCACTTCAGCACTTATCGAAGCACATGCTCTGACAATTCTCTCTCGTATATCGTGCAAATAGTAAATATTCGCAGAATACGGCGAATCCATCTAACATGCCATTGACATGTAAACACCATTCAACGGTTTGCAATACAACACTAATGGGATCGGTAAGACTACTATCGTCGAATCAAGCGAATGTGAATGATGTATTCCTTCAAAGAACAAGTCGATATGCTTCTCATTTACGGAGAATGCCAACCAAATTTAGTGAGAGCTAGAGACTTATACGCTGAAAGGTATCCTCATTGTACTCACCCTACACGTACATTTAAATGTGTGTATGATAAATTGAGAACAACTGGATCTTTAACGCATCGGAACCATATTCGGCAGAGGAAAGTTACTAACGAGGAAACGGTAATTGGTACTTTTGCCTCTGTGGTTCGAGATCTTTGTGTTAGTTCGCGTCAAATTCCAAGGGAATCTGGCATGGGCCAGAGTAGTGTTGTTCGTGTTCTACGTCGCCATAAATATCATCCTTACCATATCAGTCTCTGGCAAGAATTAACTGGTACGGATTGTATGTGTCGCATTGAACTCTGCCGAGGGGTTCAATTTCAGATTCAGAGGGATGACACATTTATTAATTTGATGTTATTTACTGTTGAGGCTACATTCACGAACTATGGAAATGTTATCTTGAATAACATGCATTATTGGTCAACTGAAAATCCATATTGGCTGCGGCAAGTTGCACACCAAAACCCGTGGTCGGTGAATGCATGGTGTGGGATTCAGGAGGACAGAATTATAGGCCCCTATTTCATCGAAGGAAATGTTAATGGTAGGAAGTACACCACATTCCTGCAAGAAGCATTAGGTCTGTCATTGGAAGAAATACCTTTAGGAAGAAGAAACAGAACGTGGTATCAACAAGATGGATGTCAGGCATATTTTTCGCTGATGGCTAGAAATGAGTTGCAGAGACAAATTCCAAATCGTTGGGTTGGTTGCGGAGGAGATGTGTCGTGGCCGGCTCTTTCGCCAGACTTGACGCCTCTGGATTTTTTCTTGTGGGGATTCGTAAAGGACAGTATTTATAAAGACGTTCCATCTACACCTGAAGATATGCGAGAGAGAAGTGCCAATGTGATAAGAAATACCACTCAATGCATGATAAGAATGGTCATCACTTCGAACACCTGCTGTAAATGAACGTTCATGCCAGCTTTGTGACCTTCATTGACCTTCAAAGACCTTACTGTTACACGTCGTTGACTTCATATCGATAGCCGTTATCAGAAAATAAGTACCAGACTACAGCACCCCATAAAAACAAAGGTTGACCTTCATATCTCTGAAGCGACCCCATCTAGCAAAATATAAAAATCAACGTCATTTATGGCCTCCGTTGTCGCATGCAGCATTTTTCCCACAGAAGTTTCAGCTCCTATCATATTTTCGGAGTTATTCTAGGTGCCAATAGTTAGTGACTCACCCTTTATAATGAAAAGAGAATAGCGGCAGCAAGGGCATGCAGGAGGGAAAACTGGGAAGCCATGAAGAGACAGATAGAGGAGAATGAAGAGCATTACCAAAGAAATGAAAGCAGAAAATTCTACAACAAAATTAAAGATGGAGCTCAAGAATATAGACCAAAAATAACAGCTTATAAGGACACTGAGGAAATCTGCTAACAGATAAACAAGATGTTGTGGATAGATGGAGAGAATATTTCTACGGAATTTTAGAGGGCACTCCAACCAGGAATGAGCAGCCATTTTATTATACCGCAGATCCAGAAACAGAGGAGTCAACATTAGAGGAAGTACGGAAGGTAGTGCACTGGTAAAAAAATTATTAAGTACCGGCAAGTTGAACTGCTACCCCTGAAGAAACGTTATTACCGGCCAGTGTTCAACAAAAGATCCCAAAGAGGATGGCAATAGATAATCACATTAGAGTGGTTGCCTGACTGACGTATCTGAAGATTCCGGTGAAGATATCAAGAGAAGATACTGGCAGGGTATAACACCATAAATTGACGACACTACCCGACCAAAGTATCAAACAGATTTTCAAAGAATAGTGTCAATAGGCAATCACAACATAATACAATCTACCTTATTAGTTGTGGAATCAGTAGAAACGATTAGCGGTGTTAAAATATATTGATGTACAGTTGTGATCTCTCAAGATCAATATCGTAAATCAATCCACAATATATAAGAAAACTTCTGAGTACACTACAGAGAATCTTTAGAGATGGATTCTCTAAACTAATGTATGTTCGTTGGGCCTATACTTTGGTAACAACAACTTCCTTCAGTAATGTAACACCACAGTTTTATTTAGGTCGTTAGTGTTGAAAAGAGTAGGCAACCTGTACGCATGTGTTATATGCAACAAAATTAATCTGACACCGACACATTGGTTAAATAGTTATTTTTATTTTCAGAAGATGTCCAGCTCTGCCTCAATTCAGCACCCAAATAAAAACTCACAACGTTGTAATTCCAAGTCAGCGAATCACAAATTCACAAATTACTGCCCTACTTATAACTTCCGTTCAAATAAATGCCAATATAGATACTAGTGGGACTCTCAGTGCATAGACATACAAAATATTATTACCCGAGTATTGCAATCTGTAAATCACGTTTGCTTACGATAAAACAATCCTATGCCTGTGCTCTGTATTTGAAGAGGATTAATATAGAAAGGTATTTCTTTAGATAATAAAAGAAATCGTTACTTCCATCAGATTGTTAAATCAATGTTAAAGAAAATTAACGACACAAAAACGCCTATTTGCGATCAGTTGATCTGATGGACAAATGACTACTGTTTACGTATTGTTTCGATGTGATAAAATATGTCTTTTCTACCAGAGGCAGTTAACCCCTCTGACAGCTTAAACTTTATATCGGAACTGTCAAAATTCAATCTTATGCTTTTCTTTTCACTTTAGAGAAAAACGTTACTACATATTTCTCTTCAGAAGTATTTGTATTATTATTTCTGCATTTAAAATGCTCAGAGACATTGACACAAGAATATAAGTAGTATTAACTGACTACACAATAAGTTCTGACACCAGTGGAACTTTGATTTTAATTTAACGATGAACGTTAATTTATTGTCCTTGAGGAACGTGTCACAATATCTCAGTCTTTTATGTTTCAACAATTTCAGTTGTTATATAATCTTTTGCTATAAAATATTTTTAAAAAATCCCTATTTTCGGTATTGAATAATAAATAAGAAATAAAGAAAAACAAATCACTAAGCTCCACCGCCACTTTTGTCCCTGTGTGAAATAATGTACAAGACTCAACCTCTTCAGTCGTTGGACATTCGCGGTTACTAACCCTTTTTAAAATATCTTTTTCCAGCAATGTAGAATAAGAACTTTCTTTTTAGTATGTCCGGTAATTGTTCACTTTACTTTCTATCCAATAGTAATGTCATCACCGTAAGTGCTCACAGTTATTGAACTCGCAATTGCTTATTTCAGTATGAAATGGGAAGAACAACTATTACAATAGTATAAATTCTGTAGGTGAAATGACCAGGGCCGGCTAGAGTGGCCGTAGGGTTCTAGGCGCTACAGTCTGGAGCCGAGCGACCGCTACGGTCGCACGTTCGAATCCTGCCTCGGGCATGGGTGTGTGTGATGTCCTTAGGTTAGTTAGGTTTAATTAGTTCTAAGTTCTAGGCCACTGATGACCACAGAAGTTAAGTCGCATAGTGTTCAGAGCCATTTGAACCATTTTTTTGAAATGACCAGAATTTAATCACACAATCGTTTACACTCTCCACAGGGGTTAGTAGTCACAACCACCAACAAATATACCCTACATATACCGACACCTATCATCAAAATAAATCAATATACGACAGAGGCTTGACTTACGCTTGTCATCACTTTCTCATCAATTGATAGGTTCGCGTATTTTACAATATAGAACTACTACCCCGAAGACAACGAAAATTCAATCAAAATCACCGGCGTCACTTTTCAACCCAAACAAAATTTATTCTGAAATTAACTTCAGATACTACACTGAACCTCTGTTCAACTTTCTAGGACAGCTCAGTCCTTACTTTAAAACGATTTGGAAGCATCTAGCTTCAAAGCTTCCCATTTCAATCACCATAAGAACAATATCCGACCGAGAATTATTCCCTTTTTTACAACGAACTTTATATGGTTGTTCACTCACCTTAAGTGGAAACAGACTTATCTTCTTCAGAATTAAACGAAAACATGAGCCTTACGTAAGTGATGACAAATTTCAAACTTTCCAATCAGGATAGAATGCAATATTATCTTGCTAATTTTCCTTTCTTTACGTATCGATGTAAATACGTAAGTCACCTCATAAATTCTCCTACTGCAAGATATAATATTAATTAAGCGTCAAACGCTGAACTGGGTCCTAACCATGAACAAACGACGAACTCTGTGTCTACCTCAGACCTACTTCGGACATACTACTAAAATTCTTATTGTTTTACATCATTGTTGTTTTAAATTATTAACTCTTCTTTGGCCTTCTGTATTCTTTTTTCTTTAGACGCCAGGTCGCTGTTGTACCGCGATCGGCAGCCAAGCCCACCACTTTGTCGTGCGCTCTTTAACATATAACAGAATTCCTTTTAACAAATAAAATTTATATATTTATTATCCAACCACTTTGCGTATTTTGAGGCTACGTACGTCTTGTGCTGATAAAATATGAGCGAATTTTTACTCAGGGGCAGCACAAAGTGATGAAGCAACAGCAGAACTGCTTAAAAATGTGAGAACTGATATCCATAAGCGGATCCACAAACTTATTAAGTTGATATGGAATCAGGAAAGAATCCCAGAAGAATGGACCTTAGGTGTAATATAACCAATGCACGAGAAAGGATACAAGACCTGCTGTTCAAATTACCGAGGAATTACCCTGCTGAATGTAACCTATAAGATCTTCGCTAGTATTATCTACAACAGGTTAGCACCATGTGCAGAAGAGATTCTGGGGGAGTACCAATGTGGATTTCGGTCTAATAGGTTAACAACAGACCAGAAGTTTGTGTTGAGGCAAATACATGAAAAGGCATATGAGTATAACACTGAGCTTCATAACCTCTACGTATACTTCAAGCAGGCCTTTGATAGTGTAGATAGAGCACAATGCTGAATGACTTGCTGCTGCTTGTTCTATCATCGAAGTATGTCTCACTTATTCAAGCAACACTGGCTGGTTCCGAGGTTGCAGTACGAGTGGATGGAGAACTGAGCAATTGGTTTGGCATTAGTAAGGGAGTCGGACAAGGGGAAGCGCTCTCTACAATGCTTTTCAATCTGACTCTCGAAGCAACCATGCGGAAGCTTATCTGGTTACATAGGCACGAAGTCGACTCAGATATGTGCATTTGCCGATGATCTAGCAATTATTAATAGAAGAAGGGTATCACTAGAGAGGACAACATGTGAGATGAAAGAAGCCACAGGACCTACAGACATTTCTATAAATGAAACAAAGACTAAGTACATGACTTTCACCAGGAAGGAAAATAATAACTTGGATAGAATATCAGCAGACGGTTTCAATATTGAAGATGTGCAGAGCTTTGGCTATTTGGACTATATTATTAACAACAGAAATTCCATGTCAACTGAAAAAAAACCTGCGCATCGTAAGTGGTAATAGATGCTTCCAGACGTTTAAGAAGTTAATGGCCTCTAGGTTACTGAAGCTGCAATTATATAAAGTCATTATCAGGCCAGTTGTAATCTACGGATACGAAAAATGGACGCTAACGAGTGTTGATGAGCATCAGCACAGGATATCTGTATGTAGAGTGCTGCGTAAGATCTATGGGGCAGTTCAAGATAATGTTTTCTGGAGATCTAGAACGAATACTGAGCTGGACCGCCTCATACAAGGAGAATTATAAAAAATAGAAGAATAGCCTGGCTTGGGCAGGGCGACAGGGTGGATACTGGAAGAACAACTAAAAAGATTTTTGAATGGAGGCCAATCAGGAGAAGACAGAGAGGAAGGCCACGAAAACGGTGGACAGATGACATGGAAGAAGATGTAAAATTTCTCAGAGTCAGAGGATGGCGGAGAACGGCGCTGGAGAGGTCAGAATGGAAGAAACCTTTTGATGAGGCTAAAACCCACACAGCGTTGCAATGCCGTGAGAAGAAGAAGAAGCCGGCCGATGTGGCCGTGCGGTTCTAGGCGCTTCAGTCTGAAACCGCGCGACCGCTACGTCGGCAGGTTCGAATCCTGCTTCGGGCATGGATGTGTGTGATGTCCTTAGGTTAGTTAGATTTAAGTAGTTCTAAGTTCTAAGGGTCTGATGACCTCAAATGTTCAATCCCATAGTGCTCAGAGCCATTTCAACCATTTAGAAGAAGAACTATAAACCTGCTTCGTTCTGCTGTCGGCAGTTTACTGTTTCCTTGTAGTCCACATAAACTACAACTATAGGATGAAACGCAGCCCTGAGCGCGTGGGCATAATCTTGCTGAAATGCATGCCCAGGGTTGCTTGTCATGAAAGGCAACAAAGCGGGGCAGGGTGTAGAATATCGTCAACGTTCCGCTGTGCTGTAAGGGTGTTGCAGATGACAACCAAAGGAGTCCTGCTATGGAATGAAATGGCACTCCAGACTATCGTACCTGATCGTCAGGCCGTTTGGCGGGCGAACGTCAAGTTGGTACCCCACTGCTGTCTGGGGCGTCTCCAGACACGTCTTCGCTGGTCATTGGGGCTCATGACTGAAGACAATTCTACTCCAGTCACTGAGATTCCAGACCGAAAACATGTCTGGAGACGCCCTGGAAAGCAGGGAGCATCCTGGGCAGGACTCTCCAACCAGCCTGGGACTTTGACGGTCTATGACGGCAATTGGACGGAATTTGGCACATATCATCAGGAAGACACCCGACAACTCTATCACTCAGTGCCAAGCCGAATAACTGCTTGCATGTGGGTCAGAGGTGGACCAACGCGTTATTGACATGTTCAATTTGTGAAGCTCTTTCCCCTGAATAAAACATGCATATTTTTTTTTTTTTTTTTTGAAACTGTAATCGTTTCAAGGACGCTGTCTTCACAGGCTTTACGCACGCTGGTCGCGTATTCATTATCGGGGATAGCGACTGATGTGTGTCGCTAATAAAAGTTGTATAATGACTAGAGAATATGAGTTTGTATGCTATCGTGAGAGGGTAC
Source organism: Schistocerca americana (assembly GCF_021461395.2). Classification (NCBI taxonomy): domain Eukaryota; kingdom Metazoa; phylum Arthropoda; class Insecta; order Orthoptera; family Acrididae; genus Schistocerca; species Schistocerca americana. The sequence goes on along the minus strand of NC_060121.1, from coordinate 515,102,370 downwards.
GGCTTGAGGACATAATTGGACTAGATTTTTTTTTTTTTGTGGAAATTTATGCAATCTGTAGATAGTGATATTCGACCACTAGTGACAACAGTTAAGAGCGGAAAAATAGGTCCAAATCGAGCGCTGGCAGAATGTTGCGGCAATGGTAATAATATTTAATTCAAGTTGGAGGTGGTAAATATGGACCAGGCTTTGAATATTGATGTGACTGTAGTATGTGCTTGATGGTCTGTATAAAATTAATTTTACTGTTGAAAGTACCACAAAGATGAGTTGATTGGTGTTTAGACAGAGGCTACGTTTGTAATTCGAAAAGAGGGAATGAGAATGGTAAATTGATTAATGGACATGGTTTGTGGGGCGATATATGAACGTCAAGATTGGGTTGAGGACGTTTGCGTATGTTGATGGTGGGACAGGTGTGAGGTTAGACAATACTGGCTCTTATCTAATAACTCATCCATTAGGTCTGGCTACAAGGTCACACCTTTCTTTCTTTCTTTCAGCAGGAAACAGCTATTTTTTACAGTGTTAGCTAAATTGCTCCATCAACTTAACATCACCAATCGCACAACATATCTTCAAATAGTGGGAGGAGTAAATTAGATCTTATTTTTTAAAAAAATCTTGTAAAGTGAGATTAATATTGAGAAGGTTTTAGATGGCTGGTCAGGCGACGAGGCGACAGCAGTGATGTGTAGTTATGTTTAGTTAAAGGGCCGTGTAATGTTGTGTCAGGAGCAATGCCCAGTGTGCTATTGTGTCATAGGAGGTAAAGACATGTACTGCCATGATGTGTCTAGCGTATGGAGGCTGTGCTTTGGAATTATGCTACGATGATATAAAGTTGACTTTCACCCGCCTTCGGTGGTCACGGCTCGGGCTTATGACGGATCGGGGTCCTGGACGGACGTCTCTGTGTGCTTTGACAGCTGACGAGCGCGTCGACCGCGCCAATTCACGCTTGTGGAAGCCGAGCAGGAGCTGTGTGCGGTATGAAATCCGACGGATGCGTTACTCCACGATTCTGTGGACATGGTGCGGTGGGGGGGGGGGGGGTTCTGCGCACGTCTGCTGACTTATTTTGCGAGCGGATCTGCAGGCTCTGCTATGCGTTATTTGGATAGTTTACGAGTACTAAGCGTATCTACACATCGGTGTGAGGAATTATTTAGTAGCAGTTTGCTATTGTGTGTACTGATATTATGAGTTGGATGCATGTCTGTGGACTATGCAACATGGCCTAAGGCACATCTGGGTGGGTGTTTTGTAATAGTGCGATAGATATACTGTATTGTTAAATAAGTTGTTTGAAAAAGTAAATAGAGTGCTGTCGATCATTACACGCCCCTGCAGTGCAGATAAGAGTGAATGGTTTTCCGTCACCATCTCAGTTGCAGGCGAGTAATAAGTGTTTTCGCGGAGGCTTTAATCGTGTGTGTCAACGAGCTTTGGGCTATTCTGACAAGAGACGTAAAGGCAGGTCCAGACCTGAGTCGCCGGCGGTATACATGAGAAGAACAAAGCAGCTTTCACATGTATGAGAGGAGAGCGCCCTTTCTGGTCGGCTGTCACGAGCACGCCGAAACTGAACTTGGCTGGAGGCTCTGGAACCGCCCCTCCCGCCGACCGCACGTGCGCGCGGCCTGCCTTGGAGCGTAATCTAAGGCGCATAGGTGATATGAATTTCTGCGGTGTTAGGCGCGAATGCGACTGTAAGGAGGTCATGTTTGGGGGGAGGCCGAGCAGAGACTTTAGGTCGGTTTGGCCGCTGGGGGTGTTTGGGCGCGTCTGTTGCACTATTTTGCGAGCATGTCTGTGCCCTGTGCTGTGCGTTATTTGGAGAGTTTAAGAGTGCAGAGCTCGTCTGGGGATATTGTGTACTGCATTATTTAAGAGCAGTTTGCTATTGTGTGGTGAAATTAGGAGTTGTTTACGTGTTTGTGGGCTGTGTCACATGACCACAGGCAGATCAGTTGGGTGTTTTGTGACAAATATACACCATGCCTAAATAAAAGGGCTTGAAATAAATGGAGTGCAGTCCTTCCTTACTTCCCCGTGCAGCACAGCGCAGCCTGAGTGGTTTTTTGCGCAAAAACGGCAATCTGGTCAGACTGTAAGTGAGTCAACAAATAACTCGACAAATTTATGTGTAGAGGAGTTACAGGCCTGGATTGGAATGAATATCTTGATGGGTGTGGTTGTGTTGCCCAGTGAAGTGCACTACTGGAGTTCAGAACCTGCCTTAGGTCAGCCTTACATATCGAAACCTACGACATGCAAACGTATCAAAAATATAAGTGGAACTATTCACATATTCTGATGTAAGGGTGGCGTGGGTGCTCTGTGTCGATGGTTCTGTGTACTAAGTCAGCTGGACCGTGGACTGAGTGGCGAATACAGAGGGTGGTGGTGCTGTCTATCTCTAGTTCTTTAAATAAAGACAGGTGTATGATTTGGAAAAGTTGACCATTAGCGAGCAGGTTATTTTAGATGGATTATTATTTAGAGAAATTAAGAGTAGTTCAGTTCTATGGGCGTAAATGTTTTGAATTATTTAGGTATGCTTCACATGTCTGTAGGCTGTGCTGTGACTTTTTTGACGGTTTATAGTTAGCATGCGTCTGTGTAGAGCTTTATACATGAGTTATGTAGGAATAGTTTGCAGGTCTGTATGCTGTGGGGGCATGTCAGAGAGTGTGTTCTGTGATACATATACTCCATCCCTAAATAAAGTGCTGGCAAATAAAATAAAGTCCTTCTTCTCTCGATCAGTCTAGCGCAGCCTGAGTCCTTTTACCACCAGTCCCTAGGAGGAGGTGGCGGTCGGGTGACAGGTTAGTGGAGGTGAGCTTTGTTTGCCACAATTTTCTCATGTTGATAGCGAAGCACACAGTGACCGCTAAAATTCAAAGTTCACTTATTTCTATAGAGAAAATGTCATATAAGTTAATGTACGTTGGTAAACGTTAATACAGCTCAGTGCATGAACATGGGTTGGTAAGGGGGTGTGGCGGTCGGTAGAGGATCGTGGTAGAGACTTCAACTATTTGATTCGAAGTCCAGGTGGACGTGGCGCCTTCCGCAGCACCGAGGTTAATTAGTTGGCTCTGAGTACTATGGGACTCAACTGCTGTGGTCATAAGTCCCCTAGAACTTAGAACTACTTAAACCTAACTAACCTAAGGACATCACACACATCCATGCCCGAGGCAGGATTCGAACCTGCGACCGTAGCGGTCGTGCGGTTCCAGACTGTAGCGCCTTTAACCGCTCGGCCACTCCGGCCGGCGGTTAATTAGTTGATCAATTTAATTACGTAGTGATGTGAACTTTGTGTTAGGTTAAATTGCGGAGGTATGTAGGTTGGGGTGAGCGATGGTTCACGCATACGCGTGTGTGTTTTCGGGACGAATTTGGATCAGGTAATAGCACTATGTCGATTGGATAATGAGACTCGCTTGATATGTTAACTTAGAGACGGACTTTGTGGCGAACACATGTGCTGAACCCCTTATTGTGACTTAGGCAAGGGCTGGTTCCAACCTGTGCAGCAAAACATGTTTACGACGAACGTGTGGTAGTGCGTTCTATGTCGGCCACGTGCTAGATCGGCAACTGACCGACCGTTGTGTGACGTCAGCATCGACACCTTCGAACCTGTCCAGGAAAACAAATTTTGCGCCAAAAGTGTGGCAGTGTATTCTACGTCAAACACGTGGTGAACGGCAACCGTCCGTTGTGAGACGTCTGCATCGGGAGGTTACAGCTAGTCCGACGAAAACATGTTTACGACGTGGGAGCGATCTCTGGGCCGCTCCCGGCGCACCGGCTGCTGGAGCGCGCCGCCAGTCCAGCGCGAGCGGCCGCCTCACGTGACAGGCGTCGGCAGTGGTCCGTGCACTGGCCGGCGGGGCCAGGGGGGTGGCGACGATTTGAACTAATTCAGTTGGAGCGCGGGCGTAGTGGCGACTGCACTGGGTGTTGCTGCGATCTCTAAGATGTGTACTGAGTGTGTTGGAGAACAAGTGATGACCGTACTGTTTGAAATAAAGACTTCAGTCCCTTTCCCCCCGCAAAATCAAGGACGTGACTTAGGTTACTATAGGTGCACTTTATTATTTGATGCGATTTTGATAGGTTACCAGCGAAAAAACAAAAGTGAGGGCGAAAGTTCGTACGTGTGATCGATTACGGTGTTGGGGTTTGAACTTGTGATAAATTTTTGTTATGGATGTAACGCAAATGTCTTTCTCGCCGCGAAAATCGGACATCTTGAATAAATAATAATAATAAATGATAATATATAATAAAAATAGAAGTACAGTTTTCGAGACATTATCGTGTTGGAATTTGAATTTGACGCAATTTTCTGGTGGAGGTTGACCAATAATAATAAATGATGAATGATAATCAATAATAATACTACTACTACTACTACTAATAATAATAATAATAATAGTAATAAAGAGAAGGACGGTTTTGCAGAGATTATCGTGCTGGAATTTGAAATTGGCCCGAATTTTCTAATGGAGGTAGGCCAATAATAATAATAAATAACAACAATAATAAATAATAATAAATGATAATAAATGATGATGAAAGATAAAGAATAATAATAGTAAATGATAATGAATAATAATAAAGAAAAGTAAGGTCTTGCAGGCATTATCTTGTTGGAATTCAAATTTGCAGCCATTTTTTCTGGTGGGTTAGGTTAATGGACATAGCCCAATCGACCTATTTTCCAGCCAAAATTCAAAATTCCTGCCATTTTTTCTGGGGTTTTGGTTAGTGAACATAGCCCAATCGACCTATTTTCCAGCCAAAATTCAAAATTCCTGCCATTTTTTCTGGGGTTTCGGTTAGTGGACATGGCACAATTGACCTATTTTCCCGCCAAAAGCCGCCGTCTTGGATGACGTCATGTGCTGTTGCCAAGTCTACGTGCCGCCATCTTGGATGACGTCTTCGCCGCCATCTTGAATAAATTTGGCAACAATGCAGAGTGGCGTCGTACGAATTTAGTCCCACTACTGTCAAGGACCAGTTGGAAGAGTAGTGGGCTGCCTTATCTCAGGAGAGGATACAACAACGGCCTTATGACACCATATGCAACCGAATCAGTGCGGGCATCCAGGCCAGAGGGGGGTGCAACGTCGTACTGGTAAGTGGGCTCCTACTGCCACCTTCTTTGTAAATTTGACTCGGTTTTTTCATAATCACTGAAACAGCAGCACATACCCTCTAGACACGTGAGGTTTCATTTAGCTTTCTCTTCCCTTTCTGGGTGATTTATTTTTTTTGTCATGCAGTTTGGTAATGCTTCACCTGTGACAGTCAGTCAAGAACTGTAAACGTTAGTTGAGTCCACAGTGGACACAGTCCATCACAGAAGATACAGGAGATACCGTATTGTTATTAAGAGTTTCGTCAGCAACGTTGATGCGGCTGACTCCCTAACGTCTGGATAATTTTGACCTTAAGGGTTTTTTTGGCAGAAAACTTAGAATATGTAAGAGATCTGCTAAAGAGACTGCCTACACTACGCTTGTGCGTCCTCTTTTTGAGTACTGCTGCGCGGTCTGGGATCCTTACCAGATAGGATTAAAGGAGTACGTCGAGAAAGTTCAACGAAGAGCAGCTCCTTTTTGTGTTATCGCGAAATAGGGGAGAGAGTACCACGGACATGATACAGGATTTGGGATGGACACCATTAAAACAAAGGAGTTTTTCGTTGTGGTGGAATCCTCTTACGAAATTTCCAATCACTGTGTCTCCTCCGAATACGAAAATATTTTGTTGACGGCGACATACATAGGGAGAAACGATCATTGTAATAAAAGAAAGAAAATCAGAGCTCGCACGGAAAGATATAGGTGTTCGTTTTTTCCGCGCGCTATTCGAGAATGGATTAATAGAGAATTATTATGAAGATAGTTCGATGAACCCTCTGCTAGGCACTTACAGTGATTTTCAAAGTATCCATGTAGATGTAGACGTAGATGTAGATGAAAGGTTTGGAAGATCTTTTATATGATCAGATTTGCGACTAGATTGAGAATTTTGACATGCTGAACGCAGTCGTTAGATAGTAGCCCTCCAATATACAAAGAATTTCCGCTGTTCTCCAGAAAAAATATGGTACAATCAGTAGTATCTACATAATAGTCTAATTTAATCTTTGAAATAATGTTTCCAGTTTCAAATATTTCAAATTAACATTGTGTTCAGGGCCGGTTCGAGAACATTTTCGCACTCGAGCGGTATGTGCTTTATGACCCGCCATCCCTGCTGGCATTAATTACTATTCCTTGGGCTCCTGATATGATCTTTAAAAATAAATCTATCTGAGTCTAGCGAGGGTGTAAGCTGTTGTAAAATAAGCTCTACATAGACATTCCTCTGTAACAGATATAAATTTCTGAATCTTCTTCCAGTACTACGTATTAAAAGAAAAAAAATTATTTCCATTAACGTAATTCCCGAGATCTTAAAAAGTTTTTAAACTGGATGGAAAGAGTAAAAATATAACATTTCCGTTACTTTTTAGTTTAATTATGGTACTTTTATGTCTATAAATTACAAGTTACTTCACTTTCCATCGGAAAAAGTGTAACAGAAATACAAAAAAAAAAAAAAAAAAAAAAAAAAAAACACATCTAATTTTGTACTGACTAATTAAACATACATTTTATTGAAATGCTAAGGTTGTATGTTACACTTAAAGAAAACGCACCACTTAATAGTAAAATTTTAGAAAATTTTCCATTGAAGTAGCTGAAAATTGATAAATACGGTCAATGTTTTTATGATGCAAGAGAAAAATGTGAGACAGATTTGTTTGTTATACGAAAGGCACCACCAAATGACGCCAGATGAAAACATTTTCACGAAGCTCTGAGCCACAAGATGTAATACTTGAACACTTATGCGAACTATTTTTATGGAAAATTAATTAAATGATGGTGAGGTTCGCTGATGAAAATGTAATTCTGTTATGGACAGTACAGGTCTTGGACGGGCTGTTGAATGGAATAATCAGTGTCTTGAAAGGAGGATATAAGATGAACATCAACATAAGTAAAACAAGGATAATGGAATGTAGTCGAGTTAAATAAGGTGATGTTGTGAAATTAGATTAGGAAACGAGACACTTAAAGTAATAGATGAGTTTTGCTATTTCGGCAGCAAAATAACTCCTGACGGCCGAAGTAGAGAGAATACAAAATGTGGAACGGCAATGGCGAGCAAAGCGTTTCTGAAGAAGAAAAATTTGTTAACATCGAACACGTATTTAAGTGTTGGGGAGCGTTTCCTGAGGTTATTCGTATGGAGCGTAGCCTCATATGGAAGTGAAACGTGGACGATAAGCAGTTTAGACAAAAAGAGTACAGAAGCTTTTGAGATGTGGAGCTACAGAGGAATACTGAAGATTAGATGGGTAGATCGCGAGGTACAGAACAGAATTGGGTAGAAAATAAATTTGTGGCACATCTTGACTAAAGGAAGGGGTCAAATATTTAGATGTCGGGGGAGGAGGGGGGTGGAGGAGGGGGGGGGGAGTGCGGGCGGTAAAAATCATAGCGAGAGACCAAGAGCAGGTTCGAAAAGATGTAGGTTGAGGTACTTATTCAGAGACGAAGAGGCTTGCACAGGATAGAGTAGCATTGAGAGCTGCATCAAACCAGTCTTCGGACTGAAAGCCACAGCAACACCAACAACAATTAAATTAGTTGCCAATGACTTATCTTTGAAGGTTATTGGGCAGATAGTCTTTATGCATCTCTGCTGTGAATTACGTTCCTCGCTTGTCTTTATGCGATGTTCAGCTTGCTCTGTCTTCTTCTTACTTCTTGTTGTATGGGCTTCGAAGAATAAAGCATGAAAATTAGCGGTTACGCTATACGGCTCATTTTTTGTACAAGAGTTAGATCAAGAGCACAAGCAGTGATTATCGTCATCTTGATTAACACAGCTTGTTGGAAGAGGCCATTCTTATAAGGTAACAAAACTATTTTTCGCTTGCTATTCATTAGTAGTCATTGTACTCATGAATGCACTCAATTTAATTGCGTGTCTTTAAGAAGGTTGTCCTATGCACTTATAATTGAGACTGTCCGCGTAAAATATTGCCATGGGTGACAGACTCTACAAAGGGAACGTTGCCAAATACTTGTTTCTATGCAGACGCGTGTATAAAGAGAGAATCTTGTGTCTTCGGTGTAAGTAGTGATTGATGCTCCAGTATCTGTTTAATCAGAGCTGAGTGAAATCAAAGGCTAATTAACATTATTTTACCTCGAGGTGTATTAAGTCCGCTCTTGGACATGTGCTGTATTTGTCCTTAGATTTCTGAAGATGAAAATAGTTTTGAAACGCGTCACGCATACTTTGTGATCAATAAAATCATTCTTCACCTGCTGTACGAGTTTTAAGCCACCCAGCCGGCTTAACTGCAGATATAAGCATATTTCCAAAAGAAATTAATGATAACTTATGTTTCATTAATTTTGAGGATTTCCAAAGTGTAAATATATTAGATAGAAATTTATTGATTTTGTAACGAGATTATTTATTTACAAACATTACAACAAAAATTTTGTCATTATTTGTGCCAAGTGGGATACACGAATGAAAGTATACGACAGTAGAAGCAGAGATGTTCCACTAAACATGGATCCAAAAACAAGCCGTTTGCGAGATATTTGCGAATGTGGGCTTACGAGACGCGAATGCACTTGAAAAGTAAACTACTCTTGTTAGTTCCTGTCTAACTGAGCTCAAATTCCAACTAGGACAATGTATGATACTGGAGTTGGTGGCGGCTCCTAATTACACATTCGCAAATATCTCGAAAACGAGATCCATGTTTACTGGTATTTTTTTGTTTCTATCATTGAACACTTTCTCTGGTATCATTTATCGCTACTAATTTCGATACAACTCTTTACGAATTTTGGACTTGGGCGGATCATGCGCCTCTCTCAGATTGACACCCTAAGGGGCCGTTTCCGTTTTTTTTTTTGTCTTATGGCCGTAGACCGACTGTGTATGAACAGCTCATGTGTCTACTAAGGCATTCCAGAAAACGTAAGAATGTACTAGTGCATTTGGCATACGTGCACTGAGTGAGAAACGCTTTCTATGGTTACACATAAATAACTGGAATTTAAAAAAAGTTGCAATAGAAAATTGAATGCTTTCACTCGTAGGGGAAAATTCAAGTCTGTACCAACAGGACACCTGTTGTATTTACGAAATGGTACAGTGCAGGCAAAGTCATGATTGACCCGCACTAGAATTCCATACAAATTACGTCACATCTAAACTGACAGTCAGTCGAATGCCGCATTTAAAATCCACAATAGGGGTCGCTAGCTCATCAGCACGCACTGCGAAACGACAAGGGCGTCCCAGCGGGAAAAAGCGTCTCCATAATGGCCGTTTGAGACTCCCTACTAAGGGGAGACAAATGTCAGTAGTACGCAGAGTGGCGCAGTGGGCTGATAACCGGAAGGTCCATGGATCAAAACCATGCTCTCCTGAAACATTTTGAACTGACAAAGTAGGTCGCTCTAAAATGTAATAGAAATCGCCAAAGCGAAATAATCAGTCACACGGCATTTTTGAAATATTACATCGCTGCACTAGTCACAAATTAACGAAAGCAGTACGTAGTCATTTTAATTTTGTCTTTGTCTCAACTCCAAATACTTTATTTAACGCATTAAATTCCCTATCACTTGCGGCTGATGCCAATGTCTATATATTTAAAAAAGAAGACTTCAACATTTTTTGAGTCTCATAGGCACTCATAGTGGGCACTGGATACAATGAATCAAAACGCCGTGCTGAGGACGAAATATGAACTCTACAATGCACATGAAACCGCAAAACTCGCAACTGCATTTGGTTTCCTGGAAGTGTGCTACAAGCTTGTGCAGGTATGAATGACTCTGGAAAAGATAGCTGCAGCGTATAGGAAAATTAGGGAGCACTTGAAGAAAAGAAAAGAACCTATGTGTACGTTAGAAGCTCAGACGGCATACCCCTATGGAACAAAGAAGATAAATTTGAAATGTGGAGAAATACGTAGTGTGTCTAAGGAAGACAAGCTGGAACACAATATTAAAGAAAAAGAAAAGGAAGTAAATGAAAATGAGATGGGAGGAATGAAAAATTTGACAAAGCGCTGAAAGAAGTAAATGGATACAAGTCCCCTGAAGTAGACGACATTCTCCTCAAATTATTTATTGAGATCGCTGGAAGAGAGAGTCAACTATGACAAAACTATTTCACCTAGTACGAAAAATATATCATACAGGCGAAATACTCTCTGACTTCAAAAATAGTATAATAATTTGTATTCCAAAGAGGGCGGGTGCTAACAGGTGTGAATACTACCGAACCATGTTAGTAAGTACACCCTTATTTACAGAAGAAAGGAAAAAGTGGCAGAAACCGACTGCGAGAAAGATCAGTTTGCGTTTCGGATAAATGTAGGAATACACGAGGACATACTGAACCTACGACGTCTCTTAGAAGGTAGACTGAACGGAGGCAATTCTATCTTCATATGGTCTGCAGATTTACAGAAAGGTCTGGACATTGTTGATTGGAATACACGTTTTGAAATTTTGATGTTATTAGGGGTAAAATACAGGCAGCGAAAATTTATTTACTACTTAGAGAAAAACTAGACTGCAGCTGCAGTATAAGAGCAGAAGAATGTGAAAGCGACACAGTAGTAAAGATGGGATGAGACAGGGTTATAGCCTCTTCCCAGTGTTATTCAATCTATAGCTTGGGAAGTCAGTGAAGAACACCAAGGAGAAATTGGAATGGGGAATAAAGTTCCAGAAGAAATAAAAACTTTGTGGTTTTCAGATGGCATTGCAACTCTGTCATAGATGACAATGGATTTGGAACAGCAGCCGAAAGAAATATAAAGCGTCTTGAAAACAGGTTATAAGAGGAACGTCATGAAAGATAGATCAAGAGAAATGGAGAGTAATCGAATGAAATCATATGATGCTGATAGAATATGATTAGTCTATGAGTTTTGGTATTTGGGCAGAAAAAAAAGACGGTATCGAAGTAGAGAGGATATAAAGTGTAGACTGGCAACGGCAAAAAAGGCGTTTCTCAAGAAAAGAAATTTGTTAACATCCAACACAAATTAAATTGTTAGGAGAGATTTTCTGAAGTTGTCATCCTGACGCATCATGGAATCGTGTGTGTGTGTGTGTGTGTATGTGTGTGTGTGTGTGTGTGTGTGCGTAAGTTGTTGAGGGAGACCCAGACTTGAATGTAGCAAACAGATTAATACACGGTGACAATTATTGAACTATCTGAAAAAAACGTAAATTAGTTACAAACTACGGCCTACACACACTTTATTCAACATGCAAACGTCACTACAGATATTCGGATTTAGGTTATGATGTTCTCGATATGGTTGCCATTATTGGTGATGATGTGGCATAGACGAATGGTGAAATTCTGCATGATCCGCTGAAGTGTCGGAACATCGATGTTGTCGATGACCTCCTGTTTTCAAGTCAGCAATGGTTTTGGGGTTATTGTTGTACAACTTGTCTTTAATACAGCCCCACAGAAAGGAGTCGCATGTGTTCATAACCGGAGAATATGGCGGCCAATCGAGGCCAATGCCAGTGGCCTCTGGGTACACCAGGGCCAGAATGCCGTCCCCGAAGTGCTCCTCCAGGACGTAGACATTCTCTTGCTTCGATGGGGACGAGCTCTGTCTTGCATGAACCACATCTTGTCGAAATCAGGGTCACTTTAGATAATGCGGATGGAATCATCTTCCAAAACCTTCACGTACCTTTCGGTAGTCAAAGTGCCATCAAGGAATATTGCAACGATTATTCTGTGAGTGGACATTGCACACCACACGGTCACCCATTGAGAGTGAAGAGACTTCTCAATCGCGAAATGCGGATTCTGTCTCTCAAATGCGCCAGTTTTGCTTATTGACGGCCCCAGTCCAAATGCAAGTGGGCTTTGTCGCTAAACCAAACCATAGTCACATCAAAGTCCTGTTCGTCATTTCTGTGGACAATTGTGTTGGTGAAACACACCCGCTGTTCCGTGGCCCTGGGACTTAGTGGCTGATGGGTTTCAATTTTCTATGGGAAGAGATGCAGGTCTTCAACAATAATTTCTCGCAGTGCCTCCCGCTTGATTCCTACCTGTTGTGCAGCTCGTCTGATCGATTTCCTGGAGCTGGTTTGAAACGCAGCGCGTGTCCTCTTTATGTTTTCAGGCATTTTCACCCTTTCTGGACGACCGACTTTTCCAACGCTGTCATCACGAATACTACCCGTTCTCTCAAACTTGCAAATCAAATTCTTAATTGTTAGCACACATGGACCGGTTGTCTTCAGCTTGAATTCTGTCGGAAACTTGCTTTGAGCAGCAGTTGGACTGTTATTGCTCGCATAATAGGTTTTAACAAGCGCTATACGCTCAGGCACGATGTACAGTGATATTTTCACGTGCAAACGGCCGCAACAACAAGGCGCGTGCGCAAACGCATACTAATTCCCATCATGCCCCGCGGCCGACTGTGCAGTTTGAACGTCCTAACGTAAACAGTTCAGAAGTTATGAGGCTTTTATTTCATATAGTTTAATAACTGTCACCCTGTATGTACGTATGTTGAAGTAATTATGCAGAGATGTAGAGGCTTGGACAGAACTGGTTAGATGAGAGGTGCGTCAAACCAGTCTTCAGACTGAAGGTTGAAGTATAGATTAACATGGCTACAGCGTAGCATGGCCGTGTTGTTTTAAAACCTGTTACAATCAGTCTGGCGTGTAGAACTGAATACAGGCTCAGCAAGCCTTCTTTGCCTTGAACACAACTGTTGTGATTAAGTTGTGTAGAAGGGGAAGGGGTGTCGTTTTAGGAATTTGGGGCACATGCTGGGTGGGCATGTTGCAGCCATCTTTACTTAGTGCTCTGTATTGGAACTGTGCCTTCCTGCAGGTCGGTGACGACTGTACGAGAAGAGGTCGTGGACACTATTTCGGCTTTGTTCTGTAAAGGTTCGTACCCACCATGTCTATGCCTATAATGAGCACTCAAAATCTGTTCAAAAGATGTAACAGCAACACAGATATAACTTTCTCTTTTGCCGGTAGGTGGTAGTGTCCTTCGGGCAGCATGGCGGCAAGCAGTGCGACGTGCGCAACTACCTGCGGCCCCCTTTCGCGGAGGGTGCTGGTGGCGGCCCCTACTTGGTTTATTCCGCAGAATACACTATGGGGAGACTGAGACACGTGTACAGCGGAGTGGCGCAGTGGCAGCGCGTTGGGTTGCCAACCCAGAGGTCCGTGGATCAAAACCACGCTCTGCTATATCAAAATTTTAGCAGGTCATCTACTTCTAGCTGATGGATTCTGAAAATAATCAAAAGAAATCTTAATACCAAAGCCTGTCCACTTTTTTTCAGTGACATCTTTAATTCTCCAACATAAATTTCATAATAGAGAAAAGATGAGAATCGACGGCGTGCGGAAAAGCTATCCCTCCGAATTTTTGATGTGAAAGCTCTTGAAGCTTTTTAAATAAAATAAAAAAAAACCATTATTAACGTTCGACATCTTTATTCTTCATGTATAGATAATTGCAGCCCTCTGCCGCTAGAGGGCTCCGAATTGTAGCGTGTAACATAGCAGTGTGTAACGTAATTACTGTATGTCAGTGCGTGAGAAACAGTGTGCTCTAATCGAATTTCGAATTCGAAGAGTTCGTCCACACATGGAGTACCATCTACTTCAGCATGAAAATGTCATACCACACACGAGCGCTGCGGTATCTGCAGCCTTGTGTTCACTGTAATCTGTCATCCCCATCCGGTTTTCATCTCTTTCCAAAACTTTGATAGTGGTGAAGCAGTGCAAGCCGAGGTGGTCCCTCGCTGGGAGAAATGTTTTCGTCGCCAGGGGGACTATGTTTAGAAATAGATATGAAGGCATGGAGAATAAAGATTAAAGATTGTTAACAACGTTTGTTTTATGTACACGCTTTAAGAGTTTTCACATAAAAAATTCGTATAATCTACAAACGCACATAGTATTTATAGATTTGGTTAAAGCATTTTATAATGTGAACAGAAACAAAATTTGGATTAGAATGGAAAGCAATGGATATCCCAACAAATCAGTAAAAGCCATAAGACTTCTATACAAAGAATATAAAATTATAATAAGTATAGCTGAAACAAGAACAGAAGAAACTTTAATAAACATAGGGAAGGCTGAGTATCACCCAAACTTTTTAATACGAGTGTTAATGAGATTAGCCTAAACTGGAGCCAAAACGTCCAAAAAGATATTAAGATAGACATCACGTTAAAAGTTTTGCTTTATGAAGACGATGTCTTGATATGGCAAGAAAAAGAAGACGATTTACAACATGCACTGAACCACCTGAATTACCTTGTTACGATCTTAAGATACCTAAAACCAAGACTAAAGTGGTGGCTTTCTGGAGAGAAGATCCTGTACGATCCAAGATCATTATCGACAATGTGAATTTAGAATAAGAGTCCTCCTTCACTTAGATGAGATGCCAAACTGGCTTGGGCACTAATACAAATTTATATGTAAAATTGGCTACATTTGGAAATGTATGTTGCACCATTCATAATGAATTTAAAAATAAGACCAGACAAGAAATGAGCGTAAAATTTTATAAAACTATAGCTCTTCCATCATTTCTTCGTGGGAGTGAATATTAGTAAAAAACTAAGTGCGGAAGTGAAATTTCTAAGAGAACAAAACGCTGCTCAAAAAAAAAAAAAAAAAAAAAAGAAACAATGTGACAAGAACTGCATACAAGTACAGACAGCTGAAAGCAAAATAACCGAATACCGTAACACCTGGTTCGAATATGTACATACAGTGGATAGTAAACGATTTCCCAAACCAGCGATAGCTTATAAATTGGCAGCAAGAAGGTATGTTAGAAGAGATGGACGGACAATTTCTGAAGACGGAACAGGTTCAATGGTTCAGTGCCTATACCATCAAGTACAGAAGACGAACAGGAAGAAAAAGAAATTTCCATGCACAGCTACATCA
Source organism: Schistocerca americana (assembly GCF_021461395.2). Classification (NCBI taxonomy): domain Eukaryota; kingdom Metazoa; phylum Arthropoda; class Insecta; order Orthoptera; family Acrididae; genus Schistocerca; species Schistocerca americana. The sequence continues at coordinate 515,087,254 of NC_060121.1, read as the reverse complement.
GTTGTTTACCGAAGCAGCTACATTGTGTTGTCAACAAGTCAGAAACGCGTGTACTGGGTAACTTCGAACTCCTCCGACAAAATTTCGGAAGTTCCTCAGAGATATTTCAAAATGGTTCAAAATGGCTCTGAGCACTATGGGACTTAACAATTTCAGGTCATCAGTCCCCTAGAACTTAGAACTACTTAAACCTAACTAACCTAAGGACACCACACACATCCACGCCCGAGGCAGGATTCGATCCTGCGACCGTAGCAGTCGCGCGGTTCCGGACTGAAGCGCCTAGAGCCGCTCGGCCACCGCGGCCGGCAGAGATATTTTCTTAGTACTTTAGTATAAGGGACTTCTAGTGGTTCGTAACACAGTAATTGCATTTCGTATGATTTCTTAGCCCTGTTCATCTTTGTAACTGTACTGCACTGAAAACAGGTATTTGCCTACAGTGTAAATGTAGACGATATGCGCTGTGTGTCCTGTTTGGAAACAAACTTGTACCCTTCACTCACGGCTCTGGTTGCTCACAATAGTAATGTCCACTTCGTTCTTCGCCATCAAGGTAGCACCCAGTACTGCTGGGTTCTGTCTCGGATTTGTTTTTCTGGCAGTTCTAGTTGCATTTTAACAGTGATACACAGCAGTATGGATAGGTTTACTAACGAAGAGTTGGGCAATACGCAAAGCGTGTATCCGTTCACTGACGGCAATAAAAGAACGGCACAACGATTCTATACTAACCCGTTCCCGCAGTGATGTCAGCCTCGCAGTACATTTGCATCTGTATAGGCATCCACTTGAAACTACACTGAAGCGCCAAAGAAACTGGTATAGGTATGTGTATTCAAATACAGAGACATGTAATCATGCAGAATACGGCACTGCGGTCGGCAACGCCTATATAAGACAACAACTGTCTGGCGCAGTTGTTACGTCGGTTATCGCTGTTACAATGGCGGGTTATCAAGATTGAAGTGAGTTTGAACGTGGTGTTACAGTCGGCGCACGAGCAGTTGAACACGGCATCTTCGAGGTAGCGATGAAGAGGGTATTTTCCCGTACTTTCATTTCACGAATGTACCGTGACTATCTGGAATCCGGTAAAATATCAAACATCCGACGTTGCTGCAGCCGGGAAAAGATCCTGCAAGAACGGAACCAACGACGACTGAAGAGAATCGTTCAACTTGACAGAAGTACAACCCTTCCGCAAATTGCTGCAGATTTCAATGTTGGGCCATCAACAAGTGCCAGCGTGCGAACCACTCAACGAAACATCATCGACATGGGCTTTCGAATCCGAAGGCTCACTCATGTACCCTTCATGACTGCACCACACAATGCTTTACGAGGCCTGGACCTGGGCATGGGCTCGTCAGCCGGCCCGAATGGCCGAGCGGTTCTAGGCGCTACAGTCTGGAGCCGCGCGACCGCTACAGTCGCAGGTTCGAATCCTGCCTCGGGCATGGTTGTGTGATGTCCTTAGGTTAGTTAGGTTTAAGTAGTTCTAGGGGACTGATGACCTCAGAAGGTAAGTCCCATAGTGCTCAGAGCCATTTTTTGAACCTGGGCTCGTCAACATCGGCATTGGACTGTTACTGACTGGAAACATGTTGCCTGATCGGACGAGTCTCGTTTCAAATTGTATCGAGCGGATGGACGTGTACGGGTATGGAGACCCTCATGAATCATGGACCCTGCGTGTCATCAGGGAATTGTTCAGGCTGGTGGAGGCTCTGTAATGGTGTGGGGTGTGTGCAGTTGGACCCCTGATACGTCTACATACGACTCTGACAGGTGACACGTACATAAGCATCCTGTCTGATCACCTGCATCCATTCATGTCCATTGAGCAGTGCGACGGACTTAGGGGATTCAAGCAGGACAATGCGACACCCCACACGTCCAGAATTGTTACAGATTAGCTCCAGGAACACTCTTCTGAGTTTAAATACTTTCGCTGGCCACCAATCTCCCCAGGCATGAACTTCATTGATCATATATGGGATGCCTTGTAACGTGCTGCTCAGAGATGATCTCCAACCCCCCGTACTCTTACGCATTTATGGACAGCCCTGCTGGATTCATGGTGTCAGTTCCATCCAGCAGTACTTCAGACATTAATGGAGTCGATGCCACATCGTGTTGCGGTGGCTCTACACGATATAAGCAGGTGTTCCAGTTTCTTTGGCTCTTCAGAGTAAATCCTTTCATTATATGGTCACCAGCTTTTCCATTCATGTGATGGTGTTTGCAGAGCAACGAAGGTAATTGGGGTAGAAAACTAAAGCAGTCATAGACGTTGGATATCGCGGGTCCTTTATATGAAAATACTCAGAGAATATCCCTCAACGTTCTCCGAAATTTTGTCTGTGGTGTTTGGGTTTACCCTCTATAGTCTTGTCAGATTAACCGTTGAGTAAAATATTATTTATTAGTGTAGATAGCTGAACGATATAAAATGATGCCAAAGGAATTTTCTGACTCTACAACATATGACATGGTAACATAAAATTTAGAGTAGAATCTGAGGCAGATTATTCAATAAATTTCCTGCTCCTGAAGGTCAGTATAACAAATGGAAAATCCGAATTTTATGTTTACAGGAAAGTAGCAATAATATTATAGTAGATCACTACAGTCGCTTAGCCATCTATAGTATGCCGAGCGAGGTTAGTGACCTTTATTTGTGATTTTTAACGTATTTTGTCCGGCCAACATTAAATAAGAACACTTTTGGTTATAGTAGCATGAATTTCCTTGTCATTAACAGTCCAAGAGAAACGTCTTAAAGTAAGCTCAACGCTCTTAGCATTATTCTGCGAATTACCAGTATTAATAACATGCTGGAACGCTACGTTCACTCTTTTATGTGAGGCGTTGGAAAATTAAGTCGACTTCCTACCGAGAGAGACTAACTCATTGTTGTAAACAGCCATTGCGGAAATTTTCATCTCAAGAAAGTCTGATTTGTCAATCCAAAAAAGTTACAACTAGAATTTGAAGAAACCTGGACTCCTTAATATGAAGTTCTAATGGGTCCTATAGATTGTCCACATTAATTAAAACTGTATTGGTAGCACGAACCTGCACGCACGGCCAAGCTTATTAGGAAGAAGACTGTTGTTCTCTCCAAAAGCAATTAATGAAATCTACTTGCGGATCTGCTATCAGTTTTTCATTAAATGCGCTATCATGGCACATCGACGGATTCCTGTCGACATACAGCGAGAGAGTAATGAATTTAAAAGAGATTTCAGCTGTCGCCGAGAATCTGAAGCATCTTCAACCAGCACTAAAATCCTGGAAAAGGAAATGCGGAGGAATGGGTATCCCCATAGACGATGAGATCTGGTTCACTTTATTTTTTGCTGACGACCAAGTGTTGGTAGCTGGAGATGAGGAAGATGCAAATTACATGATGCGCAAATTAAAAGAAGACTATGAAAAATGGGGTCTTGTCATAAATGTATCTAAAACAGAATATCTGAAATTGGGAGAAAATGCTGTTAACGGCTTACATCTCGGTGCTGATACTGTTAAAGGGTGTCATAATGTTAAGTACCTGGGAGACACACTGTCGTCCAATGGTAAAAGTATGGATGATATAAACAATAAAATTGGCTAGGGCAAGCGTGCCGTAAAACCACTAAATGGTATTCTCTGGAACAAAAACATAACGCGCAGAACAGAACGTACCATCTACCACAGAATTATTGAAAGTATGACAAAATATGGTGCAGAGTTGTGGGAACTAACTCAGAGGCAGAAAGATCGCATGCTGGCTGTCGAAATGGATTTCTGGAGACGGAGTTGTGGATACGCCAGACTTGACCACATTGGAAATGACAGGATCAGAGAAGTTATGAATGTCGAAAGCACAATCCTAGACTACATAGAAAGAAAGCGCCTACTCTGGTATGGTCACTTACAGCTTATGCCAGACACAAGATGGCCAAAACGTGTACGGCAATGGACTCCAGATCAAAGAAGAAGGCGAGGTAGACCTGCAAGATGCTGGAAAGACGACGTCAACGAAGCAATGGCGGTGAGAGGTCTTAATGAAGGAGGCGACTGGAATGCCCGGGAACGATGCGAGATTGGGATGCGAGAGGCGGCGGCAGCCATAGAAACCAAATCTGCCGAGGGCAGATGGTGATGGCCCGGAGGCTCGGCACGAGCATTTCGGAAACTACACTACTTTTCGGATGTCCGAGGAGTGCTGCGGTGAGTGTCTTCAGCACGTGGCAAAATCAAGGTTAGACCACGTCCAGATGCCGTGGGGTTGGACAGCCACCCCTCATTGCAGATGTTGGAACTCGTTGGCTGGGCAGACTGGTGAAACAGGACAGGCGGCGGACTGTAGCGGAACTAACATCATACTTTAATGCTGTGTCTGAACAGCGCGGAGGCGTGTCCCGCCCCACAAGTATCTCAGTGTGCTATCCCCTTGCACGCACTCACGTCGCTGTTGAGCTCACGGGTCATGCGTCGGTGGGAGGATGAGTGGCTGGAAGTGACTGACAATAAGCTCCGTATAGTCAAGCCCACAACGCGTGTGTGGTGTACTTCCTTTCAGCCCCATGGATGGGACGAGGTTCTCCTCACTCGGCTTCGAATAGGCCACAGCCCTATGACGCACGGCTTCCTGCTCCGGCGAGAGGACTTTCCAATGTGTGGTGCTTGCGGCGTCCAGGTCACTGTGCGCCACGTTTTATTGGATTGCGTTTTATTTTCTGGCCAGCGGGTCGCGGCTGACTTGCCAGCGGACCTGCCATCTCTTTTAGGCAACACTCGGACGAATGTGGTTAAAGTTTTAAAGTTCTGTGCCCTGTCAAATGTTTTTACAAAGATTTTAGGGAGAGGATTTTAATTTGCTCACTGTGTGACAAGCTCGCCCATATTTTATGTAAGTGGCCAGCCAATAACAATTTCCTGTGACATTCTTGTTGCTATGTTTCCACTTTCCTTAGGTTTTACTTTCTTATGTAGCATTTTCCTTCTTTTCCTGCTTTCTTTGAGTGTGTGCTTTAGTTTTCCTAGGTCTGTCCACATTCGTTCCTCTTAATGTGTGTCAGGACGCTGATGACCTCGATGTTGAGCGCCCATAAGCCCCAACACACCACCACCACCACCGAACACTCCTAACAATGGGCCTCCGCAGCCGACGACCCATGAATGTGCCAGTGTTAACACCACGACATGGGCGGCTACGACTGAAATGGACACGTGATCATCGGCACTGGACGTTAGCGCAGTGGCAAAGCGTTGTGTGGTCTGGTGAATCCCGACACTTTCTTCATCATACCGATGGGAGAGCGCGAATTCGTCATCTTCCAGGAGAACATCTCTTTGACACCTGTAATTCGGAACGGAGACGAGCTGGCAACAGCTCCATTATACTCTGGGGAACATTCACGTGGGCATCCATGAGTCCACTGCAGCTCTTTCAAGGCAATATGACGGCCAAGCACCATCATACACTGGTTGCAGACCACGTACACTCCCTCATGACGATCATGTTCCCCAACGGCAGTGGCACTTTTCAGCAAGATAATGCGTCATCTCACAAGGCCAGGAGCATCATGAAGTGGTTCTAGGAACACAGTGGCGAGTTCCAGTTGATGTGCTGGCCCCCGCCTCGCTAGATCTGAACCCGATCGAACACATCTGGGATGTGGTTGAACATGGTGTCAGAGGTCATCACCCCCCTCCCCGGAATTTAGGGTAATTAGGTGACTTGTGTGTGTAGATGTGGTGCCAACTACCTCCAGCGACTTACCACGGCCTCACTGCTTTCATGCCACAACGTGCCGCCGCTATTATCCGTGTCAAAGGTGGACATAACGGCTTTTAAGTCGGTGGTCATAATGTTCTGTATGAGCAGTGTAGGTTTGCTACTTTCAAATTTATGTTACAAAGAGCACCCAAGTTAGAGGTGTCTCAGAATAATTTAACAAAAGAAATAGAAATAATAAGACAGATTGCTGAAAAAATAGAAATAATGAAACAGACAGTTAACAAAAAAAGCTACTCCAATCGGAAGTTAATCTTTTCCATCAGAAAATAATGCCACAAGAACACGTAGGTGGTACAAATCCACATGGAAAAAGACACTGCTGGTGAGAAGACTAAGGTATGATGGAAAACTTCCCTGCAAAAATAGCACATGCCCTAAAGCAGTACAATGAAAAGCAGTGGTCGTCAAACATTTTTGCTCACGGGCCAAAATGACATTGTGTGGCAGCACCTCATGGCGCGTATGTATTGATCTTATTATTAATTACTAACCTACATTAATTAGGATGTTGTGAGCCGTCAACAGACTAGCTACAGTATGGGCGCGATACACTTGGCCGTCGACCCCCAAGTACTGACCGTTAAAAGTCACACTACTCGGAGCACTGCGTGCGGACTGTTCCCTGTTTCACATTCCCGCCAACCTCAGCAACCGCAAAGCTTTGTCACTGTAATTAGTTGACGATGTAGTGTGAGTTGCCTGTGTGAGAAGATCGTTAATTGATTAATAATGGTATTTGTAATTATATTTAAATGCGCTACTGAATATGAGATACCATCACAGAGGATTGACAAAATTTTTAAATGCCAGTTTTCTTCTACCCGTTGCATCGTATTACAATAGACTTAATTAACTGTATGTTCCTTGCTATAATTACTGTACGAGGTGCATTCAAGTTCTAAGGCCTACGATTTTTTTTCTAATTAACTGCTCACCCGAAATCGATGAAACTACTGTAACTTCTCGACGTAATCGCCCTGCAGACGTACACATTTTTCACAACGCTGGCGCCATGATTCCATGGCAGCGGCGAAGGCTTCTTTAGGAGTCTGTTTTGACCACTGGAAAATCGCTGAGGCAATAGCAGCACGGCTGGTGAATGTGCGGCCATGGAGAGTGTCTTTCATTGTTGGAAAAAGCCATAAGTCACTAGGAGCCAGGTCAGGTGAGTAGGGAGCACGAGGAATCACTTCAAAGTTGTTATCACGAAGAAACTGTTGTGTAACGTTAGCTCGATGTGCGGTTGCGTTGTCTTGATGAAACAGCACACGCGCAGCCCTTCCCGGACGTTTTTGTTGCAGTGCAGGAAGGAATTTGTGCTTCAAAACATTTTCGTGGGATGTACCTGTTACCGTAGTGCCCTTTGGAACACAATGGGTAAGGATTACGCCCTCGCTGTCCCAGGACATGGACACCATCATTTTTACAGCACTGGCAGTTACCCAAAATTTTTTTGGTGGCGGTGAATCTGTGTGCTTCCATTAACCTGACTGGCGCTTTGTTTCTGGATTGAAAAATGGCATCCACGTCTCATCCATTGTCACAACCGATGAAAAGAAAGTCCCATTCATGCTGTCGTTGCACGTCAACATTGCTTGGCAACATGCCACACGGGCAGCCGTGTGGTTGTCAGTCAGCATTCGTGGCACCCACCTGGATGACACTTTTCGCATTTTCAGGTCGTCATTCAGGATTGTGTGCACAGAACCCACAGAAATGCCAACTCTGGAGGCGATCTGTTCAACAGTCATTCGGCGATCCCCCAAGACAATTCTCTCCACCTTCTCGATCATGTCGACAGACCGGCTTATGCGAGCCCGAGGTTGTTTCGGTTTGTTGTCACACGATGTTCTGCCTTCATTAAACTGTTGCACCCACGAACGCGCTTTCGACACATCCATAACTCCATCACCACATGTCTCCTTCAACTGTCGATGAATTTCAATTGGTTTCACACCACGCAAATTCAGAAAACGAATGATTGCACGCTGTTCAAGCAAGGAAAACGTCGCCATTTTAAGTATTGAAAACAGTTCTCATTCTCGCCGCTGGTGGTAAAATTCCATCTGCCGTATGGTGCTGCCATCTCTGGGACGTATTGACAATGAATGCGGCCTTATTTTAAAACAATGCGCATGTTTCTATCTCTTTCCAGTCCGGAGAAAAAAAATCGGAGGCCTTAGAACTTGAATGCACCTTGTAAGTGCCGCATTTGAGGATGACTGCCTCCGTACTGCGCATTCACGAATCCATGTTACTTCCGTGTCAAAAGGTACAAGTTGCATACGCCCATGAGTTGTCAGTACTGGAAGACAAACTGTGAAATATTCAGCGTCTGGTTCAAATGGCTCTGAGCACTATGGGACTTAACATCTATGGTCATCAGTCCCCTAGAACTTAGAGCTACTTAAACCTAACTAACCTAAGGACATCACACAACACCCAGCCATCACGAGGCAGAGAAAATCCCTGACCCCGCCGGGAATCGAACCCGGGAACCCGGGCGTGGGAAGCGAGAACGCTACCGCACGACCACGAGATGCGGGCTATTCAGCGTCTCACATCCTCTAACCTCGCAGTGGCCACACTGTTGCCCGTCTACCCCTGAGGTAAACGGCCAACTTAGATTATGTCAATTGAAATTAAGCACACATTAAAATATTACTAAGTACTTTTGTTTGTTACTGAGAGGAAAACTACACTCTTAAGAAGCTCCTACCATTTGCTCACGTTTTTCGATTGTGTGTTAGTTGCTATATGCATATTATTATCGAATATCAAATACGCCTGAGAACTGCGGGCCGCACGTTTACGTGATTGGGGCTGCATGCGGCCCGCTGGCATCAATTTGGCGACCGCTGGGGAAAGCTAAGTTTATCCAAAAGGGCAAAGTGGCATCACGTTCATCTGGAAACCGTAATCAGCTGTTACTTGAAAAAGTATAAAAACCAATCACTTATTAATCAGCTTTATTTACGCTAATATACGTTTCGCATTTTGATTTATTGTTGGTTAGCGTATTACATTAATATCTTCATTAGTATTAAGTTTTTATGGAACGTATTTTGAACGTGGCCGCTGGCTTTTACTCTGTATCTTGTAGCTCCTTTTCTCAGATCTATATGCATAGCACACATTTTAGTTTCACTGATGTAGCACTGCTTCAGTCAGTCAGTGATGCTAAAATGATGGCGAGCTTACAAAAATCCATTTTGCTGATCAAATGTTTGAGTGTAACGAAAACATGACTTCCTATAAATTACAAAGTGGGTTTTCCCAAATTTTCACAGCCAAACAAAGAGCTGTAAATGGACAAATGTCAGACTGACCAATATGAGTTCTAGTTTTGCAAAAACTATTTAATTGCTCGAAAGAAATCTGCGTAATTAAGAGTGATGGGTGAGGTGAGAGAAACCTAAACTATGGATTACTGTCCGAATTTTCATAGCCAAACGAAAAGTGAGAAAAGGACACACGGGGGATCAAACATATCAGCGTGAGGTGCATTTTTGCAAAAAATGATTTCATTAAATAAATGAAATCCGGCTAATAAAGAAAAACTTAGTTAGCGATTTAAGGGAAAATTGAAATATTTCAAAAACAGCCGCTACTACCTGTGTAAATGAAGTTCTTCGAGGTCTAGCCATTTTGCGCATAAAAACTAGAAAATGTGTGATATTTAACAGTCAAAATGATTTCCTTTGAACCGAGTACTAAATTCAGGACATTTCGAGAACAGAAGACGCCAGGAAAGCAATTTTGTAATCCTCTCGGTATCACTTCACAGTTGGCACAGCTCTATGGACGAGTATTGTTTCTCTTGAGCCATTGGCTTCACAATTGAAGTCTCGCATCAGCGCTACGATCTGTCAGTGGTCATCTTATGTCGATTCAACTACAGAACTATAGAATGTCTCAACCATCACCTGACGTGGGCCATTGTGGCTGACCCCCAAAGACGCCTGGTAAATATTAGCAGGAGGGTAAGGCGAGTTCTGACGAAAAATGCCGACTCAGGAACTGTCAGCACTTTCTGCATCCAGTGCCATATTAGAGCTGATGAAATTATGCTTGTCAACTGTACATGTTTGATAACTGCTACAGCACAGACTGCACTGTGAGAGCATCACCCTTCTCTTCCCCCTCCCCTCCTACCCCTCCCCAGAGCTGGCCTTCTACTAACGTGGAAGGTCTTCCAGTAACACCGGAGGCAGAAAGCAGGTGAAATGGGCTGAGAATGGAAAAGATCATCCAGGCGTTCGGAATTATCTGAAATAGTAGATACTGTTGTAGGCATAACAGAAGGTAAAGGAAGAATAGTTAAAGAAGAAGAATTATTATCATTTGAACTGAGTAATTAAAGATTACAAATAATTTCTCTATGGTTTCGCAAATGAAAATACGTATTTTTTTATGACTTGAATGGTTCACTAAACATGATGGATTTTCAAAAACAGACTCAGTTTGTCAGGTCCAAGGACAACGAGTTTATGTCCAATTTATAAACACTGAGGTAAGTAGTAAAACATACATGAGAATGTTCATATATGTGCTAGTGCAAGACTCTCACTTGACAGAGATACCAGCGAAAGTTACCAACCAGCAGAAACCGAGTGTGAGGGCCGAAAAGTTATTACAGTGAAAGAAAATGATCAGTTTATTAAAATTGTTACATCAGAATAAGGATGTCTCTTTAGACAAACCTGGCTATATAGCAGGGTACGAGTGTAAGCATAAGATAAATACATATAAATGTCATGGGGCAGCACAGCCTAGTACAGTCTTTCAATGGACGCCAGCCACTTCAGCGACTTCTGTGTTCTTAAAACCAACAGCATCTGGTTTTCCCTGAGCAGTTACTCATCCAAGTGCGGTCTGAGCCCAATGTTGCTTAACTTCAGTGACTGGGAGGCAACCTTCGTTATCAACGTGGCATGGCTGCTGGCTTCAGTTTAAGATTAAGGACGTTAAACGGTTTAAAAAAAATCCTATCCTGTACCCATATCAGTAAACCCATTAGCAATAGCAGAAACTGAAAAAAAAGATGGAACAAGGAGTAATCGAGAAATCTCAGAGTGGTAAAGAAAGCTAATGGAGGAATCCAGTTAGTTTTTCATGCTAGAATATTAAATCAAACAATAGAAATGAAAAGGAACACTATGGAGAGTGAACTGCCAGGATAAATGGCGCTGAGAACATAAACAGCACGAATCTCACTGCTGGCTACTGGCACAAGCCACTTCAGCCTGAATTTCAACTATATACTGCATTCTTGTTCAAAGGGAGGTCATATCAGTTGAAAGTACTCCATTTTGGTTTAAATGTACCAGAATCAGTGTTTATGTGTGCATTAGATCTAGCACTAGGTAACACATCACTGTAAAAGATTATGTAGTACGTAGATGATTTACTTGTTATTCCTAGGATATGGCGTGACCATATTGCTCTGTTGGAGGAAGTATTCATTAAATTAATGCAAAGGAGTATTACAATAAAATTATCTAAGTCTTAGTTTTGAAGGAAAGGAGAGAGATTTTTGGAGCACACTATTGACACGAATGGAATTTGACCCAATCCCTAGAGAGTATAGACTGACCCTCAGAATAAGAAGTAATTAAAATCACTTCTAGGAATAGTAAATTGTTGAGGAATTTTCTATCTGGGAATTAAATTACCAACCAGTTATTATGCAGTTGTTAGAACAAAAATATCAATGGCACTGGGATGAGAACGAAAAGGAAATTTTCGATAAAACTGAGGGGACCCTGTACATGCTAAGTTGTACCATTGCTACCAAGACAAACTATTCAAAATTTCTACTGATGCTTCACACTATGGACTACCTTGTGCCGTCTTCCAAGGAAATTTAATTGATGAGCTGTATAATCATCGTGTTATAGCTTGTACAAGTCGGATACTAAACAAACACGAGCTCAGTTATTCAACAACAGAAAAAGAAACTTTAAATGCTTTAGGTATCTTCCCACTGGTAATAAAACCATAGTGTATACTGACCATCAAGTCATTACCTTTCTCATGAGTAGTTAATTATTACATCAATAATCGATGAGATGGGTCTTATTTCTTCAAGAATTTGATTTAAGGTTGGGTATTTTGAAAGCACTAAAAATATTATGTAAGACTACCGCAGGTTATTACGAAAACTAAGGCTCATTTGAACCTAGTATCAAGTTTCAGATTCACTTTATGAAAATATGTGAGTATAACAAAGCTATTAGGAAACTTGCACAGATGATCATAAACGAACATTCGTTCGATCCTGTCTTAAGTAAAATTATTCAGAGTATACAAGCACAGGATGTACCTAGAAATAATGATGGAAATGTTTACTCGAATACAATATTACACAGGACTCTTAAAAATCAAAAGCTGGAGAGTCTGTGTACCAAGCCACGTTACTCATAACTTAATCGAGTACATCCGTCGAGGTTATGACCATTTTGGAACTTACACAGCACACGATGAAATATCATTACTTTAAGAATATAGCCATATTCTTAAAGTAAAGATATGTCATCATATGTTGTGTAAGTTCCAAAATGGCCAGAAATGTAATAAATGTTATTTGCTCTTCTCAGCTATGTCAAAACGTAAAACTGATTAAAGTATAGAACACATCCCACAATTCCCAAAGGGTTATGGCATTTGGTATGTGCCAGTTTATATGGTCCGTTACCAAAAAGAAAGGGTGGATGGAAATATTTACTAGTAATGACTGAATGTTGGTCTAAACACGTTCGTTTGTACCCACTGAAATAAGCAACTACTAGAAGTGTGTTCAGATGTCTCAAAAGAGATTATTTGGTTAATATAGGTATACCCAAATGTCATATTTGATAATAGAAGCCAATTCAGCAGTCGTTATATTAAAAGTATACTAGAAAGATGTAGTGTTAAGCATGTAATGATTTTCAAGTACAATCTGATAAAAACCCTGCCAAGACAGTAATGAAAGAACTAGGAAGGCGATATCGTATCTGCTATTCAGAAAGCACACCAAGTGAGTAGACATTTAGTCAGAATTTGAAACCATTCTCGATGAAATGCCTCATCTTAGTACAGGCTTAGTTACACTGGAAACTGTGGGTGAGGAAGTCTTAGGAGATCAGTTACCTTCAGTGCCGAAGTGGCCTAAAATTATGGATTGTCAAATAAATGCTAATTCTTCTACAATAGAAGATAAGTTAAAAATAAGTCCATAAAACAGATTAACGAAATATAATGAAGTTGCTTTGGAAGCTGAACTTCAGATAGATGACAAGCTTATGGTCCATATCAATACAACGTTTCAAGTTTCATTAGGAGGTTAAAAAATTTTGCCATAGCTCATAGGAAGTGACCAACTTCCCACACCCAAAATTCTTACTGTTAGAGGACCCAGAAAACCAGACAGTTAAAGGACTATACAATGTTCCAGACAAGCACAAACACTACGAAATGCTACTGGAGACTCATAGGGAACAATATACTCTACAGTAAAAGAAGAGAAATCGAGGATGAATGATTATAAATTATTGTTTAATGATAAGTGGTAGGTAATAAGAACAATTTAGGCATATAGAACCATAACGTCCGAAAGCACAGAGACAAAGCTTTGAGAAAATTAGATGTCTGTAAAAATTAAATTTGCAGGCAAACCGCTAATCTCATAAGTCTGACTTTTTTTTAATCGAGTCTCAACAGCCCAGACTTCCCATGAAAAAATAATCAACCCACTTTCTGTTATGAAATTTTAATTAATATTTCAGATTATTATCAATGTTAATTCACAGAATTATCATATAGTTAGTCTAATGACAACAGTATCTTCTTGACTGTTATAATGTTTATAATTACTGTGAAACTAAAATTGGAACATAAAGAAGATACCAAGTGCACCACGATTATAACTTATTCCAACACTTCATGGTCATTGTTATCATTATTGTCATTAAGCATATTCTGTACCTTGAGGTTTAGATAAAACTGTTTGTCCACATCAGGTACAAAATCTAGTAGTTTTGTTAAGTCTTTGTGTTCCAATGTTCATATTTGCTGTCCACTCCATATTTCCGCTCTAGATTTTGCAAGGTCTCTACAGATTGTGGGAAAATGATAAATTGTGGTCTCCCTGAATGTCACTCGCAGAAAATGATGCCCTCTGAAGACTCCAACGAAGAATATGTTACCTTAAACAACATTTTCTGATAAACTGTTGGAAACTTAATCACAGTAAAATTTCTGAATCGTACATTGTTACCATGTGCATCAACTTTTGTCTTGATAATGAGGTTAGTAACACTCTTAAAGGTCCCGAAATTCTCAATGTCCATTTTATAGACTAGAGTTCTGAAACCATGGTACATGAGGTTATGGTGGGTCATTTCTTTAAGAGCTTACACTGTTTATGAAGAAATGGGATTCAGTGTAGCCAGTGAGTGCTTCTATAGCAATGAAAGTTTGTACTTTGGGCCCAAATGGAACTGAGTATTAGAGAAATCAGTGAGACAGCTTTTTGTGAATGTACAGTACTGACAAAGCTGGTTCACGAAAGATCAAGAGATGACAGGAGCATGTATACATGCTACTACAATCTCAAAACTGACAATGGTGAGCTTTAGGCCATTGTGTTTCTCAATGCATGAAACATTTATGATGAAAATATGATTAGATGTTAGCTCAAGGGGGCTCAGTGGATAAAAAAGAAGGCTCAGTGGATAAAAAAGAAATGTGAAATGTTGTATCAGGATAAAGTTATACATGTAGGATTTGTCATTCATAGGGTTTGTAAGAGTTAAAAGAGGGTTGTAAAATCACTTGTTTGAAATGTAGTCTGTTTCTTTCGCCACACATACAAGCACAGGGATACCCTGTGTAACATATAGATGAGAGTAATTGCATCCTATTGAAATTAACCAATGTTCACGACATTTTCCCCACACAAGGGATGACAACTGTAACATTCCTGAGGGTATAATTAGGGAAAAGTTAAGTGCAATAATTAATCCCTTACATGTGTGTACTCTTAGCAGTCGCTTGGCAAATGCAAGTTTTTACCCTCATATGCTACACAGCGACTTCTTGAATATAACACTACCTACCAAAAAGATGTGCCACGATCAACAAACACAGTGGATTTCGTAAATAATGGCCGAGCTCACTTTCCCTAGCACAACTGGAGGCAACCTGCTTACGTCTTGTCTTATAAAGGTGTCTCATAGCCTTTGTCCCAATTGGTTTCTGCTCCAATGGCCACAAGCTCTGATGTGTGTGCAACATCAGTCATAATGAACTGGCAAATGGGAAAGAATTCAGTGCTATTAAAAAATAAATTACAGAATATTGGCATGCCATCTAATTTTATTTCTATTTCCAGAACAACAACAAAAATCAAGAAAAATATTGTAAGAGCCCATCTATTATCAACACTCACGTTAAATTTTCCTGGTGCTACAAGACACGATAAAAAGCTCCACATGATCCTAGAATTCACACCAAATTAACAAAATTTCACACAAGAACACCATTTGACATACATTTAATAAATTATTCCATCTTAAGATGACATCAAATTTTACACATAGATTCATGTACTGCCTCTTTGAAAACGAACTCAGACTCGTAGTGAACTATCTTAACGTTTGGCGCCTGCCTCCTCAGGGTGCACCTGTGATTGGTCTATAGTTTTCACCAATGACTATCCACATTAACTGAAATTTATATTTAGCTTCTACGTGTGGAATGGAAGTTATTGAAATTATTATTAACAAGTTATCAGTGCAAGTAATGTCAGAAGCTTGGTTCGAGATGAGTATTAATATTTAAACAGTAAATATATATGATGAAAGTTATATTCCTTTGCAAAAAGCCTCGCAGTTGAATCCCTAGTGTCTCTGTAGGTTCCAGCACAATATAGCACTTACAAAAGACTGGAAAACGGGTTACCAATGAGTACTTGTTTGGTTTCCTGTTTATTTGATACTTAGTACCCTGAGGATTGCATGAGTGCAAACTCAGAAATGACAGTCGCACAGAGTCATTCTCATCATTGTGGCCAATACTGTTTGGTAGTCCTAATCCATTCAAGGGCCCTGTGCTGATGCATTAGGATTATATTGATATAAGTAAGTCGTATGTGACTAGCTATATGCATAGAAGATATGTGTTGAAACCTGAGTCAGAATCACAGAGGCAAACAAGACCGCAGGGCTAATCACCATCTCTAAATTATTATTACAGTACAGGAAATAAGTGGTGCTACGAACTTCAGAACTCAGTAATAATTATTATTGTACCAGAATGTTATGCGTTAGGTCATGTGCGTCTTGTGTACGTACTCGTCTGTATACTCAGTTGGGAACAGGTACATTCAATCATTCCGAAGTATCATAAGGCAGTTTGCCCTTGCTTATCACTCCATGGCATATATAACAAATAGCAAATCATATTAGCCTCAACACACTGTGTTACAGGAATAAAATTTAAGTTCAAATGTTCAAATGTGTGTGAAATCTTATAGGACTTAGCTGCTAAGGTCATCAGTCCCTAAGCTTACACACTACTTAATCTAAATTATCCTAAGGCCAAACACAACACCCATGCCCGAGCGAGGACTCGAACATCCGCTGGGACCAGATGCACAGTCCATGACTGCAGCGCCTGAGACCGCTCGGCTAATCCCGCGCGGCTAAAATATAAGTGTTGTTAGTAAACCAAACATTTGAGGTTCTTTCTGTCAACAAAAATGCCTAATAGTGATTGCAAATAGGATACCTATGAAACAGCTGTAAACCATGTAAAACTTCTATAACCCGTACAAAATAGTACGACGCCAGTGAAATTACAAGGATCAAAAGGATTAGTAAATGGATGTTACCACGCTGTCGCATATTATGCACGATAACTAAAAGAAGACACTTTCATAACATGGTATCATATATAAATTTGGAAATTTGTAGTAAGATCTTATGGGACCAAACTGCTGAGATCATCGGTCCCTAAGCTTACACACTATTTAATCTAACTTAAGCTAACTTACGCTAAGGATAACACACACACCAATGCCCGAGTGAGGACTTGAGCCCCCGACACAGGGAGCCACGTGGACCATGACAAGGCGCCTCAGAGCGTGCGGCTATTATATATAAAATAATGAAGAATGTACTATATTCTTATTGACAGGGAGAATATGGAAACACCATGAAAAACAAAGCCTGTTTGTTCAGTTTGCTACAATTCCTTTTTGTCCACGTCTGTAGCTGAGTAGTCATTGCAGCTGACTACTATTTGGAGGATCTGGGCTCGGTTTATGTTACTGTCATGGACTTTTTTAGTTTTGGTGGGAGGACTGGTACAGGACGCACTTAGCCTCACAAGGCCAATTGACGAGCTGCGTGGCTGATCAGCAGTGGTTCCAATATCAAGAAACACGAAAGACGGACAACAGCTGGTACAGTGGTGTTTTGACCACATGCCCATCCGTACTACATCCAGTGATGCTACTGGCAGAAGATGACAAGCGGTCGTATGGACTTGACTGGCCCATCAAGAGCCAGAAGGTGGAACATTTTACATTTCTATTTTACTGTAGATGTACTGAGTGGTTCAAATAGTTCAAATGGCTCTGAGCACTATGGGACTTAACATCTGAGGTCATCAGTCCCCTAGAACTTAGAACTACTTAAATCTAACTAACGTAAGGACATCACACACATCCATGCCCAAGGCAGGATTCGAACATGCGACCATAGCGAGATGTACTGAAAACTATGATAGAGAGCAGACGTGGTTCCTATTAGACTTCATATGTTTCTTCACGTATAGAGCTCATGTTGTTCTTATTAGAGGTCAAATGTACTGTACATAACGTGAATATATGGGTGGCACGTTGGACTTCAGATTCGCTGTACAATATAATTATATACAGAAATAAAGCACAGGTCTTGCTCACTGAAACTGAAATGTGCTCTATTAGGCGAATAGATGTTGATGAAATACAAGTAGTGGGTGTTAGTTTTCAAATAGAGTATATGTTTACTAAGCTTGTGTGGGGATTGAGTATCACAGATCTCCAGTAATGTGTGAATTGTAATAAAAGATTTAGCACGTTTTAGGCATAGTCTCGTTTGTAATTCTTACATGGCTATGGATGAAGGAGTTTAGTTGATTAATATTTATGAATAAACTAGAATTACTGTTAATTAGGACAGAGTGAAAAAATAGTGAGCACATAGTTTAAAAAATGACTATAACCTTTCTTTAGATTAAATATCATTTTACATTCAAGAATTAAAAAAAATACAAACCTAAAATTGTTTAATGGCGTCGTTATTCCAATAACAAGTGTTGCTTAACTATGAGGGGAAGCTGAGCGTAAGTAGACTACATATGCATAACTAAATTAGCATTAAGCTGTTAAGTATAGGGTAGTCTTAAGACCTCGTGTTACTCGGCTCCGGGTAAGGACATGTAGTGTTTCAATTTTATGAACTGAAACAGCAGAGCCTTTTTTCCACCAGAGCGACGTCAGGTGAACTGAAATTATGTGCTGTAAGTATCATGGTCTGTTATGAATTGTAGTATTAAAAGCTTGTGTGTTTATTTGTCTGTTGCATGTCGAGATAACGAGTTCCTAACAGAGTGGACCAGTGACGATCTTCCGACACAGCGAGCAGCAGTGCAGGTGACTATACGGTGACAGCCGACGCCCAGCGACGGGAAGTAGTACTGCGTGGCATTGTCATTAAATACAGTGTAACATCATTATAGCACGAAAGAAAGCGAGAGACTATTTTGTATCACTTACGAATCAGATATCATTGATATCGCTACTGTGGGCATTAAAAGTGTGCAAACCGTATTTATTGTCATGTTGCGTGTTTAGTAAAGCCGTATTACAGCACTGAATATGAAATTAAGTACTAGACGGCAGTATTTGTTAGACGGCATATTATCATTCAAGACGGTTACTTGAAGTGAATAAGATGTAAAATAGGAATAGCTAACCTATTGTGGCCGGTATTTATGACATTTAGATTGTTACGCTAATGTACTACGACGACTATTGATCTGAATTATCTAAATGTCGTGTTGCATACACGCCATCTTATCTTCTGTGAATAGAGTGAGAAAGAAAAATATCAGTCCTATTTAAGATTGAGATAACACATTCAATGAAATTTAATGCCACTAGAAATATTCTACGGAATAGTTACGAATAATGAGCAACAGTGACATCTCTAGAACGTGCCTTTATCGACATTTAGAATAACGATGTATGACTGTTTTCCTGTTTTTTAGGCAAAACTTGATCTGAACACTGACAGAAAGTTACGAAGCTTGATTCTGGTCTCTTCTCAAGGACCTGCGAGTTATTCAGACTCCCTCAGAAGAATTAAATAACATTATAGTAATCTCTAGGAGAGAAATATAACCGATTGAATATTTTGTATGCGGTGGTACAACGCAACGATACATGGTCAACCAACTAACTGAAAGAGACAGTATAAAGTTTTATCCTATGGACTTCACTATTTCAAGAATTCCGATTTTCCATATCACACCGCAAGTTACATAGATTATTAGTAAGTTGATCATCCATAGTTACAGGTTGTTAGGCATATATGGGTGAGTCACTAACTATTGCCACCTAGAATGACTCCGAAAGTATGATAGCAGCTGAAAAGGTTGTGGGACAAATGTTGCATGGGACAACGGAGGCCATAATATGACGTTGGTGCTTTGTTGCTAGGTCGGGTCGCTTCAGAGATAGGAAGGTCAACTTTGTTTTTTTAAATGGGATGCTATAGTTTCGTACTTATTTTCTGACAGCGGCTATCGAGACGAATCCAATGATATGGGACAGTAAGGTCTTTTAAGGCCAACGAAGGTCACAAAGGTGGCATGTACGTCCATTTACAGAAGGTGTTCGAAGTGATGACCATTGGTATCAGTGCTATGCTGCAATCTTCTTGTCATGAATTGAGTGGTATTCCTTATCACATCGGCACTTATCGAAGCACAAGCTCTGATATTCCCTCTCGTATATCGTGCAAATAGTAAATATTCGCCGAATGCGGCATATCCATCTAACGTGCCATTGACATATAAACACCATTCGACAGTTTCGGCTCCTATCATACTTCCGGAGTTATTCTTGGTGGCAATAGTTAGTGAACCCCCTTTATAATTACAAGTAGTGAAGCATTTTCAGTTCTAAGTGGTTAGCCACTTGCATTAACAGGTAGTTAACCATTTATTGCTGCAAACACTAAGCCATCTACAACCTACCGGCGGTGCTTTATTTTTGCTACAGCGGATTAGCTGTATGTAAACAATAACCTATATAAATTCAATTCTTAAGGTTACAGATGCTCTGCTTCATAGTTACAAGTAGTGTTTACGATTATTATGCGCTTTTAGTCATTCACTGTCGGCTACTCAAACCTACTGTATATATTTTATGCAACTTCATGTCGCTAGTTATATTTACTTCACGGAGCGTATTTTGGGCTTTGTATACATTTCTGAACTAGCTACTCCACTGTAACAGAAGTATGCAACGATGTCCATGTTTCCTTTCACCTATCGATATTTTTTACTCTTCATTTTAGCTACTGACTAGTAACTGTCAATACAATTCTTCTGAGCTGTTGACCGCAAAGTCAATGTATAAAATTGTCTAACGTTTCGGCCACTGTTGTAGATATCAAGGACTGCAGTTCGAGGCGATTTCGAAAATACTTTTTTTTTTTGCTGTGATGCAGCTGTATTAATGTTATTAATAAATTGTTTTTTTGCTTCGTCTTCAGTCCTGTATGGTGTAAATTGCGTCCTATGCTGATTTTTTCTTCGTGGTGTAGCATTTTCTTTTTAATCTCTGTCAGGATTTTATTAAGAGCATAAGTTCGTAGGTTTTCGTGGTCGGAGTCATTTTCCGTACACTTCTTCGGATGACAGACGGCGTCATGTCGCGAAACAATGACTCAACGTTTCGATCTCTACTGTAAGTGGTAATCTAAATACTTTCCCTAATGAAGACCAGTTACAATAGTGGCCAAAACACTGATACATCATTCTACAACATGACATGGCCTGCAATCAAAAATAATTCTATGGAAATTTATTGCATGTGTCCAGGCGAGCAATGCACAATGTGCAACGAGAGCTAGGATGAGGATGATGTCACAGTGGTATTTTGTTCTCAGGGTTAGAAGTCGTTCGCAAAGACTCAAAGGAAACATGAAATTGGTGTTTAGATTAATAATAAAAACAATGTATTTGCTGCTTCAATCTTTATTAAAAAATACAGTCTTTGATTACAACTACAGTCTTATCTTCGTTATTCAAGTCTTTTGCTAAAAAAATAAATAGTGCAAATATATGGCTATCGTTCTCAGGTATTTCCGCCAATGGCGTGTTTTCAACGCTGGGAGCCTTACTCCATCATGAACTTTATGGTACAATTTGTGAGATTCGTCTCAACGAAGGAAAACTGAATAAATCCTGTTTGACGTGGATGTAGGAACTTAAAACCTAAAATAGATGAATATGGTACAGCTGTATGGAAAGTAAAAGAGGTGACTGAGTCATAGAAAGAGATTTGGGGCAGGTTACGCCAACCTTCGTTGTTACGAACAGAAATGGTTATGGAAGACAGACAAATGAGTTTACACAGTTGCACAGTTGGGATGAAAATGTATGTGAGATTGTTGGTCGTCTAATAGAAGGAGCAGCTTATATATTCATTACGCTCAAGTGTTGTTTCTTGTTTCGCATTGAGTGTTCATGTTCAACATGACATGGTACTACGAACAGGAGGAAAGCGAAATATGACGTACGTACTCAGAGGTGATAATGTTGCATCACTCATTTCGAGGTCTTCGTGACAATAGTTTGGCACTAGCTTTGGCACTTGATATGTAACTCAATGGAATGAAATACTGAAATGAATATGTGTTAAATCTTGTACTGTTGTACTGCTGTAGACAAATATGGAACTGTTTCGAAGGGGTAGTGATGGTCAGAGGCATCATATAGTCTCATTGAGAGGAATACCAAAGCTGCCGCCGAACTTAGTGTTTGTATTTGACGGACGCTTAATCCAGAAGCTTAAAAGTTAGTACAGAATATCGAATTTTTGACTGGTGACGAAGAAGCGTACGCCACCGTCTCTGTTACATTGCAATTAACATGCAATATTTCTTCCAACGCAGGAACTCAGCTGGCTGCCTGCCATTCATGGGCCAGAGACATTTGGCGAATTGGGTCACCTGATGAACCGAAATGGGTAAAGATGTAACAGGAAATGAACAGCTTACAAGACAAGCTCAAATAGAAAAGTTTTGGCGCTTGTCAGCTTGTCAACTGTTTTCGAGAAATCGTTGTGCAAAGTTTTTTACGGAGGTGATGGACGCCATTCCAAAGCGCCAGCCGTCTAGAAGCGGCGTTAGCGCAACCGATGAAGGAGGCAGACTGTTAAGTTTGTCCGCAGTACATTCGAGTCGCGTCATTTTTGCTAATATTCCACTAAACTCTGGTATCGTTACAACGAATCATATTTCTGCGGGAAACAACAATAATATTAATGATAACCACTGCGGTACAACTGGGCGAGGTATAATTATGGCACCACTGAGGCTGTCTTGGAACGTATACTTGGCTATGCAAGTCAAAAATTTCCTAAAATTACTGCAGACTGCTTCTGTACTGTCGCAGGACAGGCAGAAATTTCATCAGGCGAAGATTTCTTCACTTCCTGGTACTATATCAGTTGAGAGCTCCGGCACTCGTACCTATGTCCAAACAGGCAAGGTTTGTGTCAAAAATTATTTGTGGATGGCTATTCTATAAAAAGTTAATGACGTGTGTTTTCCGCTGTCATTATTAAAAACCAAATTTATGTTTCAGAAAGGGGCACTCATTAACCTCGTGGTGCAGTTGTCTACTGAAGTGCACAACCGTAGTATCGTTTCTTTGGCGTTTTTAATACATTCTGACGTTGCAAATACACGCAGTCGTCTCCAGAGGATACTCCCCATTGGTTCTGCGCCCTGCGTTATTTGCAGTCTCAGGAATGACTGAAAAGGCCAAATAAATGACATAACAGCTGTCCTCTGCAGTGGACAATGCAACAAGTGTGCAAACCTGTACTATGCATTTCATGCTTTTGTGACAGATGGCACACCAAGTTCTGTCGGCCAATCAGTAACTAAGAATAATCGTAAATGTAGTGACTTCAGTGTGATAACTTTTCAGTAAGTGGATGAATGAATCGATAAATAAATGTTCATTTCATCACGATTCATTATTGTATTTCACCACGAATGTACCACTATGATCGTGATTATTATTATTATTGTTGCTTTCCGCAGAAATATTATTCGCTGTGACGACAAAACTGCTGGGTCGATAATCAGGGGGAAAAACAGCGAGATTCGAATGCAGTTCAGGTACAGTTCTAGTTTGCCGCCTTAACAGGTTCCGCTAACGACGCTGCTAGACGATTGTCGCTCTCGTTCAAAAGGCTCGTAAAACTTTGAATCTCGATTTCTCGGAAACGCTTGAGAAGTGCTTCGTACTGGAGCAGCATGTGCTACACCTACGTTTGCACCACAATCGTGTAACAGATGAGCAAAACTGGTAATGCATTGGATGTATACTTCCCTCATTAGAGATGGAAAAGAACGGAAAATGAAGGAAACCTGGAAATGTAAACCGGTTGGGGACCTGTTTATGGAGAAAATGCAACGAAAATTTTATTCGTTATTCTGCAATATCACTAATGTAAAAACATTATGGTGCTGAGACGAAGGCTATGACTGATCTTAAAGATTAACTAATGTTTCGAATGAAACAACAAGTTTACTGTTACGGGTCACTATTTATCTGTTTCAAAAGTTTAAACCTCCATCATCAGATGGATTTACATTTGTTGGCATGACATATGCGTGTGTTGTATCATGACACGTGTCATACTGACAAATGCAAATCCACCTGATGAGGAAGGTTTAAACCTTTGAAACGTGTCGTGGGTATAAATAAACAGTGACTGGTAACAGAAAACTCGTTGTTTCATTCGTTGTCAATAACAGTCACTGAAAATCCTAACTTAAAATGTGCGCATTTAAAGTTAACTAAGGTTTATATGGCTAAGGAATGTGCTGTTTAAAAGGTGTCAGCACATGTCAGGATTGTTTGCTGCTCTTGTTGGTCCACATTTACTTTTGCTTTGGGCTAGTTGTACCATTAATGGTGCCAGAAGGTGGACTGCCCTCTTCGGCACATTGTACCTGGTGCTTTGTTTCTAGGTTGGCACCACTTTTACGGTCGCCTGCCGAAGTAACAGGTTCATTTTCGTCTCCTCGATGCTGTTGTCCGCTACCTGAGCGGCTGACTGGAGCATCCTCAGTACACAGCATTTCCTCCTGCGGCTCCTCCATCGTGAACTTTTCCATCTGCAGGTTCTCTTTCGGTACCCCTTCCCCCGGAGGATCCTCTTTCAGCTTTATTTCCTCTGGAGGGTCCTGTCCTCGCAGACTCTCATCCGGGGGGTCCTCTTTCGAAACCATCTCTTCTGGAGGGCCCGCTTTCAGCATCGTCTCTTCCGGAGGGTCCTCTTTCGGCGTCGTCTCTTGTGGAGGGTCCTCTTTCGGCACAGGTTCTGAGGTGTCTTGGCTTGACAATCCCTCCTTTATAGTGCCCTCTTTTTGCGCTGTGGTCGGCAGCGGCGTGGATTTCTTCTTGGCACGGCGCGCGTGCTTCTTGGAGCGCAGGTGGATTTGCCACTGGAAGGTGCCCACGAAGACGCGGTCGCAGTCTGGGCAGTGGAAGGTGCCCTCCTGGTGCGCGAGCGGTGGCTCCACGGGTAGCGGGTCCTGCGGGGGCGGCAACCCGCGCAGGTGGGAATTCACAATGGCAATGGCCGGCGCCGCCACCAGCTCCTCCCAGCGGCCCGGGTCCGTCGTGTCCACGGCGTACACAGGCGGCACCTGCAACACATGTACTGCCTCAGAACACCAGCCCATCACTAAGAAATATACCGGTGTGCAAAAAGTAAGAAGGAAGTAAATTTCGCTTGATGTGCTACACAGCTCGATGAAACTAGGACCGTAAAAAGAAAGAATTGCTTCAGCATAGCACAGAAGATAACAGGGAGAAATACGAAATGAGACGAACGATGGTTTGATGGTTCCGTTGGGATTAGAAAACGGAGGACATGGTTCTGAATCGGGTATATGACCACCATGGACGGAAATGAATGCTCTGCAACGTGTTTTCATTCTAGCCATTCGGGTTGTAAAGAGATCTTGTGGTAGGGTGGCGTTGACATCTGCGGAACGGTCGTAGATGCATGTGGACGGACTACTAGACCTCTCATCAACGCACCCCACACCTCCTCTAAGGGATTTAAGTCACGCGAACGGGCAGGCCAGTCCAATCGCCAGGTATCACCTCATTCCAAGAGCTTCTCCATCTGCCTCTTTTGATGCAGTCACGCATTATTATCCATAGAAATGAAGTTAGACCCGAATGCATCCCTGAAAAGACGCATATGGGGAAGGAGAACAGTGTCACAGTAACACTGACTGATGAGTGTACCGTATTCAAAGTCTTGGACGCCATTACGCCTGTGCAACACAATGCCTTCCCACTCCATAAGACACGGACCCCCAGAACCATCAAGTTCGACAATATTCGTGGGTGCATTAAGTGTTCCCACTTCTCGTCATGTGAGGTACATAATGTACCCAGGGGCATTATCGAACATGATCGTTTTGATAGTACAGGGGTTATGGTGAAAGGGTACTTAATGCTGTATGGACTTATTGATCTCCAAATTTTTGAACATGGCTACACTCACCAGTCAACGTTATTGTCACACTGTACTCCTTCCCCTTGAGCGTTAGTTCAGTCATTCGGTCTTGACTTCATTTTTATGGATGCCAGTCAGCGATAACATCGAAATCTGTAGGTGGAGAAGCTTTTAGAACAACAGGATATTCGGTGAATGGACTGGCCTGCTCTTTTCCCCAACTTAAATCCCATCGAGCACTTGTAGGATGCGTCGGGGAGACGTATTTCAGTATGGCCAGCAGTTATTAGCCGCGCTGGTGCAGGAACGGAGAGCCCTGCCACAAGAAGTCTTTACCAACATGATCAGAATGAAAGAACGACGCAGGGCATGCACTGCCGTCCCAGGTGGTCACACGCCGCATTAAGAACCACGTACCGCCTATTGTAATGTCCAGGGGACCACCATAAATCGCGGTGACTTCAGTGTCACTATTACACTACTGGCCATTAAAATTGCTGCACCAAGAAGAAATGCAGATGATAAACGGGTATTCATTAGACAAATATATATCATACTAGAACTGACATCTGATTACATTTTCACGCAATTTGTGAGCATAGATCCTGAGAAATCAGTACCCAGAACAACCATCTCTGGCCGTAATAACGGCCTTGATACGCCTGGGCATTGGGTCAAACAGAGCTTGGATGGCGTGTACAGGTCCAGCTGCCCGTGCAGATTCAACATGATACCTCAGTTCATCAAGAGTATTGACTTGCGTATTGTGACGTGCCAGTTGCTCGGCCACCATTGACCAGACGTTTTCAGTTGGTGAGAGATCTGGAGAATGTGCTGGCCAAGGCAGCAGTCGAACATTCTCTGTATCCAGAAAGGCCCGTACAGGACCTGCAACATGCGGTCGTGCATTATCCTGCTGAAATGTAAGGTTTCGCAGGGATCTAATGAAGGGTAGAGCCACGGGTCGTAACACATCTGAAATGTAGCGTCCACTGTTCAAGGTGCCGTCAATGAGAACAAGAGGTCACCGAGACGTGTAACCAATGGCAGCCTATACCATCATGCCGGGTGATACGCCAGTATGACGATGACGAATACACGCTTCCAATGAGCGTTCACCGCGATGTCGCCAAACACGGATGCGACCATCATGACGCTGTAAACAGAACCTGGATTCATCCGAAAAAATGACGTTTTGCCATTCGTGCACCCAGGTTCGTCGTTGAGTGCACCATCGCAGGCGCTCCTGTCTGTGATGCAGCGTCAAGGGTAACCGCAGCCATGGTCTACGAGCTGATAGTCCATGCTGCTGCAAACGTCGTCGAACTGTTCGTGCAGATGGTTGTTGTCTTGTAAACGTCCCCATCTGTTGACTCAGGGATCGAGACGTGGCTGCACGATCCGTTATAGCCATGCGGATAAGATGCCTGTCATCTCGACTGCTAGTGATAGGAGGCCGTTGGGATCCAGCACGGCGTTCCGTATTACCCTCCTGAACCCACCTATTCCACATTCTGCTAACAGTCATTGGATCTCAACCAATGCAAGCAGCAATGTCGCGATACGATAAACCGCAATTGCGGTAGGCTACAATCCGACCTTTATCAAAGTCAGAAACGTGATGGTACGCATTTCTCCTCCTTACACGAGGCATCACAACAACGTTTCACCAGGCAACGCCGGTCAACTGCTGTTTGTGTATGAGAAATCGGTTGGAAACTTTCCTCATGTCAGCATGTTGTAGATGTCGCCACCGGCGCCAACCTTGTGTGAATGCTGTGAAAAGCTAATAATTTGCATATCACAGCATCTTCTTCCTGTGGGCTTAAATTTCGCGTCTGTAGCACGTTATCTTCGTAGTGTCCCAATTTTAATCGCCAGTAGTGTATCTTTGAATAAAAATGTCAATTCAGTTCGTCTCATTGCATATTCCTTCTGTACTATACTGTACCAGTTATTTTTATGTATAGTCCTAGTTTGATCGAGCTATGTTACTTAGCAGCGACACATCATGCGGAAGTTCCTGTCGCCCTCAAGTTTTGCACACCAGTGTACTTAGACGAATAAGGTCAACGTATTTAAAATACGAACAATAATAATTAACCTTGGTAAAATGGGCAGTTACAGACAGAGACACACATCCATACACAAACACATTAAGCGAAACAACGGTACATCTTGGATATATAATGCTTTGTTTGAAAGAGTACTGTAAAAATACACAAATATTAAGACAATTGATCAGATAAATGTAGTTGTGCAATCAGGAACAAGAGGAACAAGGGTTTGTCACCTTGAAAAATTGAATAGTCACTTTTGTATAGAGGTTCAAAGTCGCAGTAGATTTCGTTCAGAAAGTCATTTTTCTGTTTAGGTTGTTCCTAAACATTTTATTTCATTATTAACAATTAACTAACTACGCCCTTCTGGGCGTTATCAAACTACATGACAACAAGACTTGTTATGCTTAGAGCATATTATGATTCACATAGCAGTGTGTGAAAAAGCAACACGGGATGCCCTCCCTAATAATAATTACGCACAACCTTGGTAGGAAGCGGCACAAATATCATTGATGTGAAGCCCATATGTAAAATGAAAAAAATACAGCAGTTATAGGGTTTCGTTACCGTACCAATACACATAACACAATAAAATGAGTTAATGTAACTGCTTATCTATAAACGCGCACATTTAAATATATGGTTCTGCTCCGAAGTTCGTTGGCTTGTATCCTATTTGATTTTTAT
This sequence comes from Schistocerca americana, assembly GCF_021461395.2. Taxonomy (NCBI): domain Eukaryota; kingdom Metazoa; phylum Arthropoda; class Insecta; order Orthoptera; family Acrididae; genus Schistocerca; species Schistocerca americana. Next base: position 515,058,897 of record NC_060121.1, on the reverse strand, counting down.
GACGTTGCGACGTGTTGTGTGTTTTAAGTTGTATAGTTGTCCTTGTAAGGGATGCACTTTTTTTTATTTGACATATGAACTTTATATATGTCATAGTGATGTCTATACTTACAACTGTTGTGCTGAACTCTTATTAGGGACCCACCATGTGTTCGTTTTTGACACTGTAACCACAACAAGTTTTGTTATGATGTAGCTTCATAAAGCCCAGGGGGGTGAAATTATACAATTACTAGTAATAAAAGAAACAGTTTATTTCAAGGTAGAAAACGACCTACGTGGAAACAAGATTTGTTTGAAGACCTTGAAAACATCACCCAGCAAGTTCAGATGCTCCTAAAACACCCACCACAGTATTCTCTTTATTATAAATGATCGTGTGCTTAGACGGTATATAGGACAGATCAGCCAGCAAACTGGCTACTGTCCTGTTGTGACGATATCAAAAAACATCCAGTGAAAATGTTTCAGATATATACTGGAAGGACTACACACTGGTATATCGTCTCACTGTAAGTGGAATTTGTGCACCATACGGCAGGACTCTGTCTGAAGTTGCTTTTACGGACTTTGTCCGGACGAAATGAACGATTCTTCGGATTGGTCATGACTTCAACGTCCATAGTTCCTAATAAAACTTCACCTTCTCGTTTCCCTCTGACGCATGGCACTGCACATCACTACTAGGTGACAGCATGCAAGGGATGTCACACTATGTCACTGTATTTCCTCGTCAGCCTCCTTAGCTACTTCTTCTGTCATTTTGTTTCCCTGTATTCCGGTGTGCCCTTTTCCCATTAGAATAACGTATCCCTTCGATGTTTTTGTTGACAGGTACGAAAGCCCGAACATTCTGAACAACTTCCTTGTAGTTTTGTTTCGTCAATAAAGCAGCCCTTTGAACCATTTACAGATATTACCAACTGCACCCATCAATGTAAACAAACGTAGATGAGAACTTAAAAACCAAAAGAAAAGAGCGACATTCATTTTTTCAATACCATACTTATCTTCTGCTATGACGAGAGATGATTTTGGAAGTTTCGTTAGCCCCATTAAATCATCCTGTGACAATATGAGTATCAGCATCAGAAAGTATGGTTATAACCAGAAAACAATACACTAACGCAAGAACTGTTTCAGACCGACTTAACCTCGGAGGGAACATGCACACAAGGCTACCAGGCTAACAGCCGTAGATCGTCGACTATCTAACCAATCTTTGAGAAACAGTTTGTTCTCCATGTTCATTACTACACTGCTTAACAATTTCTGAGTAACAACTCACACTTGCTAAGGACAACCGTCAGTTGCTACGGAACAACCGACCAGTGATAGTGAAAGGAAATGTAGAGGGCGGGACGTGTTAGCTGCAGCTAAGCATGTGCAGGAACGCTCTTTATGTATCTAACAGTTCAAGCACACGGTCTTTGATGAAGGTTGTTATGGAATCGATTAGTGCGACATTCCGTGTGGTACAGCAACATGTCTGCAAGACATCGTTTGAGTGCTTAAGATTGTGGACGAGCAGTTGGACGGTTCGAAGCCGGTCAAAGTGCCACTACTGTGGCCACAGTGACGAGTGTGTCCAAAACTGTCATTTCGCGATCAAAAAGGCCACTATAACTGGAAATGTTATGCGAAAGCATGCCAGTGGTCATATACGGACCACCACACGGCAAGAGAATCGATACTTTACAGCCGTGGAGGCGAAAGGAACAGACATATCACTCCTCGGCAGATCACTGCAGACCTTGTACACAAGACCGGTACACAAGTATCTATCAGAACCATTTCGCGGCGATTTAATCTGGCTTGTTTGTATGCCCCGAAGCCTGTTTGATGCATCCCACTTTCAGCCACTCCATCGCCGAGGATGAGTATACTGGTGTAGCGAGCTTGTTGGTTGTGGTCAGCAACAATGCTCCAGAGCGAAGTGCTCAGACGAATCCTGCTTCACTGTGGCAAGAGATTCAAGCCACCAGTTAGTGTGGAGAGGGAAGGGAACACATTACACACCACATAATGTTCACGGACGTCATCTGGATGGCGAACGCGTTATTGTGTGAGCAGGCGTTACGCGCAGTGGCCGAACACCGCTGCATATCTGCTACAGCACAGCGGTATTCCCGAGAGATTTTTCTGGGTCATGTCTGTCTGTTTACGGGTGCGGGGGTCCCGACTTTCTGTTTACGTACGGCAACACCCGCCCACACAGGACGCTGAGTTGTCGGACACACTGGGAAGTGAAGATACTGAACGTAAGGAATGGTCTGTGTAACCTAAACCCTACAGTGCAGGCGTAGTCAACCTTCTTTACCTACCGCCCGCTTTTGTGTCTCTTTTCTAACAGCCCACTGGCTCCTCAGTAATCGTGATTCACTGGATAGTGTAATAATCTTACAAACTTTTTTAAAGCAGAGCTACAGCAAGGTAAAGCAAATAATAAGAATTAATTAATGAACACTTTACGACAAACTGTTATGAAAACCTACCAAAAATGTTTTTAAAGTTCCTTACGCCTACCCCTCACCATGAAAGCTGGAACGTCCACTAGTGGACGGCAGTGACCAGGATCACTACCACCGCTACTGAGCATGGCTGGGATGTTCTTGGCAGACGTCTTTCTCAACGTCCCCGCACCGTACAAAAGCCGAAAACCGATATCCCTGAAGAACTCCTCAACAATTTGGCACCCAACATGAATAATAGATGCCAAATGACCATTAGTTCCCAAGGGGAGTCCGATATCGATCTTTATGTTGGGAATCTAAGTTGTGTCAAACATGAACGTTATTTTTATCTGCTACCCTGCTGGCCCATCTAGTGAAATCTGCACCATTTTTCGTTATAAACATACTCTATTATGTATGTAGTATGTTTCATGTCGTTCATCTTTGACTGTGGTTATTCCGATCCGCTCCTTTTCTACAGTTAAGTAGTGTACCATAATCTCTTTATCATAGACATCATGGGGAAAGTTACCAATTATATCTGAGAATAGACTCTTCAGAAACGATACAGAATCTTTTACGCAGTGCACGCCACTGTACTGTCAGTAGTGGAAAAAGGGTGTCCGAAACATAAAGCTTGACCAAATGTTTTTCACAGTGCAAAGAAAGCGATCACTTCTTGGTATTAGCTGGACCTATCGGAAACCACGTCTTACTGAAAGGAGTCTCATTGCCGGAAGAATCACTGAGCGACTAAAAATTCACCAATACGTATGCCGCGTAGCAGTGAGTCAGTCATGCACTACAAGTGACTGACTTCACTTTCTATCGTGCGATTACAGAATGCTGAGTCGTGCTGTCGCTCAGCACGACTCTCTGCGGATCACTGAATCCACGTCCGCACGCTTGTAAAGTCTGCACTCTAAACTTGTCTGAGACTTTACACTCCACTGCTTGAAGAGTCTTCAACGAGCTCTATACATTAACTTTTGCGAATACTGTATCACTCAGATCCTGAGGCCCAATAAGTCGATATGGCCAGGATACAAAGAAGTAGCATACTGTGGCCCAATGAGTCCATATTGCCAAGATACACAGAAGTAGCAGCAACAGTGATTAATACTGCGAAGAAATATTAGCTAGTAGTCCCAGTAACGCTTTACTGTACAACGTTAAAGGCTGCTATTACAGTTGGTTCAATCACTGAATACTGTCAAAAGAAGTGGAATACACTGAGGTGACAAAAGTCATCGTATACCTCCTAATATCGTATCGGACCTCCTTTTGCCCAGAATAGTGCAGCAACTTGACGTTGCGTGAGCTCAGCAAGTCGTTGCAACTCTCTGTAGAAATATTGGAAACTGTTGCCGGTGCAGGACTCTGTTCACGAACTTATCTCTCGCTTATGTCCCATAAATCTTCGATGAGATTCATTATGGGGGATCGAATTGTCCAGAATGTTCTAACTAATGGCGAACATTTGTGATCTGGAGACACGGTGCATTGTCATCGATAAAAATTCCAAGCTTGTTTGGGACCATGAAGTCCATGAATGACTGCAAATGGTGTCCAAGTAGCCGAATATAACCATTTACAGTCAATGATCGATTCAGCTGGACTAGAGGACCCAATCCATTTGATGTACACACAGCCAGCAACAGCTTGCACAGTACCTTGTTGACAACTTGGATCCATGGACTCGTAGGGTCAGCGCCACACTCGAAGCTTACGATGAGCTTTTACCATCTGAAATCGGGACTCATCTGCCCAGGCCACGGTTTCTCAATAGTCTAAGAGTCCAGCTGATATGGTCACGAGCCCAGGAGAGACACGGCAGGCGTGGTCGTGCTGTCAGCAAAGACACTCGCGTCGCTCGTCTGCTGCCATAGCACATTTAACGCCACATTTCGCCGCAGTATCCTAACGGATAAGTTCGTCCTAAGTCCCACACTGATATTTGTGTTTATTTCACATAGTGCTGCTTCTCTGTTAGTAAAAAAAGAATGAAATGATCGTATGGCATTGTTGGCCGGGAGGCCCCATTCGGGTTCTGCCGCCAAGTGCAAGTCTTATTTCAGTCGACGCCACATTGGGCGACTTGCGTGCCGACGATGACGATGAAACGATGATGACGACAACACAACACCCAGTCCACGAGGGGAGAAAATCTCCAACCCGGCCGGGAACTGAACCCGGGCCCGCTGCATGGGAGGCAAGCACGTTACCACTCATACGTAAAACATTCTCTGTTTTCTTGCCCCATCAATTCGAAACAAAATCTCAAGCTTTCGACGATAGCCTCCAGCGTCATCGTCAGGAGCAACTGACTGTCTTCACTGCTACTGTGGTGGCCTTATTTAGCCCGTGGACGGCTTCTGATTGGTCGGCTTGTGATTGGTCAGCGATTACGTAGTGCCATAGAGATGGCGTCAATGGCTGCGCTGGTAGCGCCCTAGCTTCCGTGAGAACGTAAACCCTGCAAGGAATATCTCTGCTGCTTCTCTGCATCGAGCGCTCGTTTCCATACACCGCTCACATAGTATCCGCTATCACGGTTAAAGTTCTTCTCGCTCATTCTTATTTCAACAGCCTCCTTAATAACAGGATCCCAGTACGTGGAGGCATGGGGCAAAATATTTGTTTCCTCAAACAGTATTTTATGTGTGTTCGTGAGACTGTGAGAGACAATTCCCGTGAGACAGCTGGAGCACCGGCTAGAGACTTTGAGGCATGTGATGCCCAGTCGGCTGTAGTTATAGGAGTTTAAGTAACAAGTCCACGGGATTGGGCCGCCTCCCTCTACCTGCTCCACTGCCTCATTCATCTGTTTCTTCAATTTCCTTAATCATCTTCTTTGTCCCATTCATTCATGTGAAGCCTCTTTGCAGCTGTTCCTATCGGCGATATTCCAGCAATACAGCGCTGTTGTTGCTGCCGTTCTGATAAAACAACTTTACTTTTATTCTCTCTTATCAATAGCCACTGGGTTCCGTAGTTTTCCGTACCTTCCCAACCGTTTACACCAACAGTCACTCTACAAAAGAAATCAGCACCGTCGGCTAGCTAAAAACAGCATACTGACGTCAAAACAGGATCCATTACACATGCTGACTGCTTCTAGCGCCATATCTTGACCTGATGGCAGAAAGAGGAACTATTGTTTTCCAGCATACTTCGTAAGCGCACTGGTTAGTGAACAATTACGATTTTTCAGTGTCCTGCGATGTATACAGCAGCACTCGAAACACCGTCAGTTTAATTATAACTACCAGTACAATTATTTGATAGTGCACGGGAGAAGAATATTAATTCGGGTCGGTCAGTAAACATCTCAAATAAAATTCGCAAAGCAGTGCGTAGCACATCGCCAAGCATACGTGGATTCTGGCCGTGGTCGCGAGTGTGACAACGCGCGACACGAAGGAAGCTGCGAGGCACAGAAGAAGAGAACGTTTGAATGGCTTCCAGGACGTGGTGTGAGAAAGGCGGGGCCCTGGCCATAGTGCTGTACCGACCTGCCTGTCGGGGCGGCGCAGGAACCTGTTGCGGATCCAGCGCAGCTGCTTGCGCGCGTAGCGGCGCGTGGCCGCCTTGAGCGCGTCGGCGCACCGCCGCATCTCCGCCTGGCCCTGCTCGCTGCGCCGCGCCGCCTCCGGCTGCACCAGCCACGAGTGGAACTCCTTGAAGCCGATCGACTGGAAGATGCCCTCCGTGTAGTCCGGCTCCCTGCAAGCACACACACACCCACATAAGTGAGGCGCGACGGCAGAATCGTGAATGTAGCCCCGGACGTCTCTTCCAGGTCTCCGAAGAGAGCCTCAAACTGGAAACAGTCTAAAATATGCCATCGAACCATGTCGGCTCGCAAAAGAGCGCGTGAAAAATACACGAGACTGACGGTTAAATACCGTCAGCCTTCAAGGTGAACGTCGTTGTTGTTGTGGTCTTCAGTCCTGAGACTGGTTTGATGCTGCAACCAACATCCTCTGAATCTGCTTAGTGTATTCATCTCTTGGTCTCCCTCTACGATTTTTACCCTCCACGCTGCCCACCAATACTAAATTGGTGATCCCTTGATGCCTCAGAACATATCCTACCAACCGATCCCTTCTTCTAGTTAACGTGTGCCACAAATTTCTCTTCTCCCTAATTCTATTCAATACCTCCTCATTAGTTATGTGATCTACCCATCTAATCTTCAGCATTCTTCTGTAGCACCACATTTCGAAAGCTTCTATACTCTTCTTGTCCAAACTATTTATCGTCCACGTTTCACTTCCATACATGGCCACACTCCATACAAATAATTTCAGAAACGACTTCCTGACACTTGAATCTATACTCGATGTTAACAAATTTCTCTTCTCTTGCCATTGCCAGTCTACATTTTATATCCTCTCTACTTCGACCATCATCAGTTATTTTGCTCCCCAAATAGATAAACTCATTTGCTACTTTAAGTGTCTCATTTCCTAATCTAATTCCCTCACCATCATCCGAATTAATTCGACTACATTCCATTATCCTCGTTTTGCTTTTGTTGATGTTCAAATAATATTCTCCTTTCAAGACACTGTCCATTCCGTTCAGCTGCTCTTCCAGGTCATTTGCTGTTTCTGACAGAATTACAATGTCATCGGCGAACCTCAAAGTTTTTATTTCTTCTCGATGGACTTTAATTCCTACTCCGAATTTTTCTTTTGTTTCCCTTACTGCTTGCTGAATACACAGATTGAATAACATCGGGGATAGGCTACAATCCTGTGTCACTCCCTTCCCAACCACTGCTTCCCTTTCATGCCCCTCGAGAAGAAGAAGAAGAAGAAGAAGAAGAAGAAGAAAGAAAGTATGAGGTGACAGGTTTGAGTATTTCCGAACTATCAGTTTAATACGTCATGGTTGCTAAATACAGTGTAGTTATAATAAAACTTCCGCTTCTTGTGCCAGTGTAGACGGAAAACTATTTACTGCAGGTTACTCAAGTTCATAGGAATGTCATAGGAATGATATTCCGACTGTGCGCTGCAAGATTTGCGAGTTAGTGTCATGACTCGCCGTTCGCCGCCGGTACTGGTACGGCGACGTGGGGCTGATCCTCAAGCATCAGTGTGCATTACAGCTGCAGACAGTCGACATGGGTCTCGAAAAGCTGCGCAAGGTTTTACTCGTAATGCTGTTTTGATAAAACAACAGTAATAGTGCTACAGGTTTTAACGAGTATTGATGCACTGAAGGAATACGGAGTGGTTGTCTTTCCGCACATAGGTTGACGAACATGATTCGGAAATTCGAATTAACTAGCGATTTGGGAATTCCAAACAGCGTGCTCACCACGTTCACCATATTTGAACCCGTGTGGTTTCTAGCTGTGGGGTTACTTGAAGCACACGGTTTATCACCGGGACACTAACACACGTTGAAGACTGAATATTACGAGGGGCGTTCGAAAAGTCGGTGCAAAAATAAAAACTACTTACGTGTTTGGGGTAAACCTTTTTTATTTTTCGACATATTCTCCTTTTAGACTTATACACTTCGTCCAACGCTGTTCTAATTTGTTGATCCCTTCCGATAATAGGAATTGTCCAAATCTGCAAAATAGATATTAGTTGCTGCAATCACCTCCTCGTTTGAATAAAATCTTTGCACCGCCAGCCAAATTGGAGAACAAACAGTACTCCGAGCTAGTCAAGTCTGGGGAATGGGGGGGGGGGGGGGGGGGATGTGAAACGTGTTAGAATCCTGTTCCCATTAATTTTGCGACCACAACTGCTGAGGTGTGTGCTGGTGCCTTGTCGTGATGGAAAAGGACTTTTTTGCGGTCCAATCGCCGCCGATTTTCTTGCAGCTCGGTTTTCAAATGGCCCAATAACGATGAATAATATTCACCTGTAATAATTTTACCCTTTTCTAGATATTCGATAAGGATTATCCTTTGCGAATCCCAAAAGACGGTCGCCATAACCTTTCCTGCCGAAGGAATGGTCTTCGCCTTTTTTGGTGCATATTCTCCCTTGGTAACCCATTGTTTAGATTGTTTTTTGGTCTCAGGAGTATAGTAATGTATCCATGTTTCATCCACACAGACGAAACGGCGCTTAAAGTCATGCGGATTCTTCCTGGACAGCTGCAAACCATCTTTGCAACACTTCACACGATTCCGTTTTTGGTCAAGCATGAGCAATCGCGGAACCCATCTTGCGGATAGCTTTCTCATGTCCAAATGTTTATGCAAAATATTATGTACCCTTTCATTCGAGATGCCCAAAGCACTAGCAATCTCACGTACCCTAACTATTCTGTCATCCATTACCATAAATCAATGATTTCTGGAGTCGTAACCGCCACAGATCGTCCAGAACGTTAAGCGTCACTTGTGCCCATATGGCCACTCCGAAAATTTTGAAACTACTTATAAATTGTTCTAATCAAAGGTGCAGAGTCACCGTAATGTTTATCAAGCTTCTCTTTAGTCTCCAGAGCCGTTTTGCCTTTCATAAAGTAATTTTTAATCATCACACGAAATTCTTTTTCGTTCATTTTCTGACAATCACTCGACTTCCTTGATTCACACGAATGCCAAACGCAAAGATGTAGACCAATATGGCTGAACCTTGGTGTGAGTTCTTTACAAAGATGCTACTAACTAAACATGACCTCGATACGCGTCGGTGGTGCCATCTCTCGGACTTGCAGGGACTTTTCAAACGCCCCTCGTAGCTTAGCGTGGGAGGTAGCGAATCCCACCTGACATGTTTCGGGCAGTACAGCAGTGTCTAGTTCTGAACGATGCTCTTGTGGATGCAGATGGTCGTCACATTGAGCAACGTTTGTAACATGGAAAGTAAGAACGCCACGCAATTGACAAATGCTACCCTCTCACGCGGAAATTAAAATGTGTTTCTTTCAATGGTTTATTCGTTATTTCTCTTCCGCAGGTCCTTAAAAATGTTTCCACACAATTTCGTTGCTCTGCGGTCACTCGTTTTTCATGGAAGCCCTTTTACGTAGCGAAAGTTTAAATACAACCACCCTGTACTATAAGAGGCGATCAAAAAGTTTCCGTTCGATGGTGTTGCTGCACCCTATGTGCAACGTAGTGTGATACGAATGCGGGTATATAAATACCGACAAGAAGGCAAGGAAGTTGTTTGGTATTCGCATCTTTCCGACGTGCGCGCAGTAAATGCGGAAACGTGAGCTATGGCGACATTATTACCCACCGCGTCCAGTCAGGACCAACGTGCAGCTTCATTTTTTCCCTTGCCTGTCGAAGTGTAAACGCTGGTAGGCGTCCATCGGAGAATGAAGTATGTGTATGGAGCAGCATATCTCTCGAACACCACCGTTGGTGTTGTGGGCCAGTTTCTGTGCTGGTCGCGATTCGTCACAAGACGCCGCTCGCAGACACCTCAGGCAAGCCTGCGGTCCCTTAAAAAAGGTGTTGAATGGTCGAAGAGTCCTGTCGGACGAGAATGTGTAGCAGGCAGGTACGGACTGCTTCACGCAGCAGAACAGTGTTTTACCAAACAGGTATCTTCAACCTGATGCGTCGGTGGTATGACTGCCTCAAAGCTCACAGCGATTCTGCCCGGTTGGCTTTTTGGACTGTACGGCCTTCGAACGGAAACTTGTTGATCATGCGTTATAACATGAATTATTTACAGAAGACTGAAAAAAACTGGTAGAAGCCGACCTGGGGGAAGCTCAGTTTCTGTTCCGAAGAAACGTTGGAACACGTGAGACAATACTGACTCTGCGACCTATCTTAGATGATATGTTGCAGAAAAGCAAACGTATGTTTACAACATTTGTACATTTAGAGAAAGTTTTTGACCATGTTGACCTAGAATACATTCTTTCATATGCCGAAGGTAGCAGGGATAAATGAAAGGGAGCAAAAGGCTGTTTACAACTTTTCGACTACTATAAATGTAAACGTGGAGCGCGTTTGGTGTACATCGCCAACTACAGTTACTGCAATCAAAGAGGAGACTGCAAATAACTCAGTTATAAGTGCATCGCTACACAAGCTGCCATTTTCAAATGGTTCAAATGGCTCTGAGCAATATGAAACTTAACATCTGAGGTCATCAGTCCCTTAGAACTTAGAACTACTTAAACCTAACTAACCTAAGGACATCAAACACATCCATGCCCGAGGCAGGATTCGAACCTGCGACCGTAGCAGTCGCGCTGCCATTTTCATGATGACAATTATTACAGAGACAATTCTTAACAACGATGACACTCCTGGTTTACGGGTCGCCAACGTCGTTTCCCACAGATAAATGTGTCTTCTACGGCCACTGAGACTGTTAGGAAACTTCGCCGTAAATTTATTTCAAACACATATGTAACAAACATTAGTGTTTTTGCTAAGCTACACACATCAAAAAAAGTTTTGCATCACCCCAGTTCCCAGAACTCCTCAAGATAGAAGTTGACTGTGGATATTTTATCACAGACAGAATCGCTTTGAACTGTTCAGAGATGTTATTAAATCCGCCCAAAGTTGTAAACAACCATGCATGAGGAGCGCCTATTAGACGGAGGGGGCCCGACAGCCGATCAGTTCCAGTCATTAAGCCAAGAAGGAGGTACACGGGTCGTGTTATCTGTAGTTCAACCATGCCTAGACGGCAATACCACGGTTCGATCGCGTCCGCATTGTTACTTTGTGCCAAGAGGGGCTCTCGACAAGGGAAGTGTCCAGGCGTCTCGGAGTGAACCAGAGCGATGTTGTTCGGGCATGGAGGAGATACAGAGAGACAGGAACTGACGATGACACGACTCGCTCAGGCCGGCCAAGGGCTCCTACTGCAGTGGATGACCGCTACCTGTGGGTTATGGCTCGGAGGAACCCTGACAGCAACGCCACAATGTTGAATAATGCTTTTCGTGCAACCACAGGACGTCGTGTTACGAGTGAAACTGTGCGCAATAACCTGCGTGATGCGCAACTTCACTCCCGACGTCGATGACGAGGTCCATTATTGCAACCACGACACCATGCAGCGCGATACAGATGGACCCAACAACATGCCGAATTGACCGCTCAGGATTTGCATCTCGTTCTCTTCACCGATGAGTGTCGCGTATGCCTTCGACCAACAATTGGCGGAGACGTGTTTGGAGGCAAGCCGGTCAGGCTGAACGCCTTAGACACACTGTCCAGCGAGTGCAGCAAGGTGGAGGTTCCTTGCTGTTTTGGGGTGGCATTATGTGGGGCCGACGTACACCGCTGGTGGTCATGGAAGGCGCCGTAACGACTGTACGATACGTGAACGCCATCCTCCGACCGATAGTGCAACCATATGGGCAGCAAATTGGGAAGGCATTCGTCTTCATGGACGACAACTCGCGCCACCATCGTGCACATCTTGTGAATGACTTCCTTCAAGATAACGACATCGCTCGACTGGAGTGGCCAGTATGTTCTCCAGACATGAACCCTATCGAACATACCTGGGATAGATTGAAAAAGGCTCTTTATGGAAGTCGTGACTCACCAACAACTCTGAGGATGCACGCCGAATCGCCGTTCAGGAGTGGGACAATCGGAACCAACAGTGTCTTGATCAACTTGTTGACAGTATGCCACGACGAATCAGGCATGCATGAATGCAAGAGGACGTGCTACTGGGTATTAGATGTAGGTATGTACAGCAGTCTGGACCACCACCTTTGAAGGTCTCGCTGCGTGGTGGTACAACATGCAATGAGTGGTTATCATGAGCACTAAAAAGGGCTGAAATCATGTTTATGTCGACCTCTATTCCAGTTTTCTGTACGGGTTCCGGAACTCTCGGAACCGAGATGATGCAAAACTTCTTGTGATGTGTGTACTAACATTCTTTTAAAAATTATGTAGTTTTGTGAGAGAAATACAATCGAACCATTTTGTTTTCACCCGTCAGAAGATTTCATTTTACGCGGAGAAGTTTCCTACTCGAGAACTGGCAGGCACAATGCTTTGCGCAAGGAAAGAGGGAACACAGTGGAAGGCGGCAATGCCGGCCGGACTCATGTTGTACTGGTGGTGGCAGCGGTTCCGGTCGCCAGCTGTCAAATGATTACTACCATTGTTGTTGTGGTCTTCAGTCCACAGACTGGTTTGAAACAGATCTCCGTGCTACTCTATCCTATGCAATCTTCTTCATCTCCGCGTAACTACTGCAACCTCTATTCTTTTGAATCCACTTAGTGTATTCATGCCTTGGTCCCCTTCTAAGATTTTTACCCTCCGCACTTCCCTCCAATACTAAATTGGTGATCTGTTGACGCCTCAGGACGTGTCCTACCAACCGATCCCTTCTTCTAGTCAAGTTGTGCCACAAACTCCTCTTCTCCCCAATCCTATTCAATACCTCCTCATTAGTTATGTGATCTACCCATCTAATCTTCAGCATTCTTCTGTAGCACCACATTTCGAAAGCTTCTATTCTCCTTTTGTCTAAACTATTTATCGTCCATGTTTCAGTTCCATACATGGCTACACTCCATACAAACACTTTCAGGAAAGACTTCCTGACAAATCTATGTACGATGTTAACAAATTTCTCTTCTTCAGAAACGCTTTCCTTGCCACAGCCAGTCTACATTTTATATTCTCTAGTTCGACCATCATCAGTTATTTAGCTGGCCAAATAGCAAAACTACTTTAAGTGTCTCATTTTCTAATCTTATTCCCTCAGCATCACCTGATTTAATTCAGCGGCTGTCCATTACCCTCGTTTTGCTATTATTACTACATAGTCTAAATAATAATCTTCGGAACGAAGACCACAGCAACAACACAGTCTGTTAACGTTGCGAGAACCTCAGACGAAGCGATTTCAATGGAGTGTCGTGGACACTGGCTTACGCAGTATCGCTCCTCAGCTGTCCATTCTGTCGGAGTTGTCCCGCCATGTAACGAATGCTGGCAGTGCCGAGGATGGAACCCCGGTATGTCAGTCTGAGAGGCGGATAGCTCAGATCCGGAGGCGGCTACACAGGCGCCGTGGCCACGCCGTGATAACGGCCTGCGCGCGACGAGAGGACGGGGAGAAACTGACCGCGTTGGCTGGGCGGAGCAGCGGATACCTCGGGGGTGGCTGTCGGCGGCAGCTGCAGCGGCCGCGGGGGGAGGCGAGGGCCGCGCCTTTGTGGGCGCGCTTCCGGCCGCGTCTTTGGCCGCCGGTCCCTGGCCGCGCTGCATTCAGCCCCAGACACTGCGGCCGCGCCGCGGGAAGACGCTCCCCACCCCACACCGCTGTGTCCCGCACGGACACACAAACAGGCGTCCGCCGAGCAGCTGCCAGCCGGGCATCCCCGTCTCTTTTCGTTGGCGTGCCAATAAATCCTTCCTGTTCGCGTACCAGTAAATCCGTAAATACTCGCAATAAATCCCTTCGTCTTTCTTCTTCTTCTTCTGTAGTATCCGCCATCATGTTTGCAGCAGTACGCCATTCCACTCTTCTATCTGCCTTCCTGTTCATTTCCACATACGTAGCACACCCTATGTCACTCATATACCGGGTGATCAAAAAGTCAGTATAAATTTGAAAACTGAATAAATCACGGAATAATGTAGATAGAGAGGTACAAATTGACACACATGCTTGGAGTGACATGGGGTTTTATTAGTACCAAAAAAATACAAAAGTTCAAAAAATGTCCGACAGATGGCGCTTCATCCGATGAGAATAGCAATAATTAGCATAACAAAGTAAGACAAAGCAAAGATGATGTTCTTTACAGGAAATGCTCAATATGTCCACCATCATTCCTCAACATTAGCTGTAGTCGAGGAATAATGTTGTGAACAGCACTGTAAAGCATGTCCGGAATTATGGTGAGGCATTGGCGTCGGATGTTGTCGTTCAGCATCCCCAGAGATGTCGGTCGATCACGACACACTTGCGACTTCAGGTAACCCCAAAGCCAATAATCGTGCGGACTGAGGTCTGGGGACCTGGGAGGCCAAGAATGACGAAAGTGGCGGCTGAGCACACGATCATCACTAAACGACGCGCGCAAGAGATCTTTCACGCGCCATCTGTGGGACAATTTGTGAACTTTATTTTTTTGTTGTTGTAATAAAACCCCATGTCATTCCAAGCATATGTGTCAATTTTTACCTCTCTATCTACATTATTCCGTGGTTTATTAAGTTTTCAAATTTATACTGACTTTTTGGTCACCCTGTACTATGAAACGGTTACGTTTCACTTTTCTCTAGGACTTAAACACCACCTCCATCTGATACTCATTTAAAAAAGCTTGCAACGGATGTCTTTCATATTCAGCATATTTGTTATTGGAACAGAACTGGACGTCTAATTTCATCAATGACTCCTTCAATTTATTCTTCTCCCAAAAATACACTCCTGGAAATTGAAATAAGAACACCGTGAATTCATTGTCCCAGGAAGGGGAAACTTTATTGACACATTTCGGGGGTCAGATACATCACATGATCACACTGACAGAACCACAGGCACATAGACACAGACAACAGAGCATGCACAATGTCGGCACTAGTACAGTGTATATCCACCTTTCACAGCAATGCAGGCTGCTATTCTCCCATGGAGACGATCGTAGAGATGCTGGATGTAGTCCTGTGGAACGGATTGCCATGCCATTTCCACCTGGCGCCTCAGTTGGACCAGCGTTCGTGCTGGACGTGCAGACCGCGTGAGACGACGCTTCATCCAGTCCCAAACATGCTCAATGGGGGACAGATCCGGAGATCTTGCTGGCCAGGGTAGTTGACTTACACCTTCTAGAGCACGTTGGGTGGCACGGGATACATGCGGGCGTGCGTTGTCCTGTTGGAACAGCAAGTTCCCTTGCCGGTCTAGGAATGGTAGAACGATGGGTTCGATGACGGTTTGGATGTACCGTGCACTATTCAGTGTCCCCTCGACGATCACCAGTGGTGTACGGCCAGTGTAGGAGATCGCTCCCCACACCATGATGCCGGGTGTTGGCCCTGTGTGCCTCGGTCGTATGCAGTCCTGATTGTGGCGCTCACCTGCACGGCGCCAAACACG
The DNA here is from genome assembly GCF_021461395.2 of Schistocerca americana. Classification (NCBI taxonomy): domain Eukaryota; kingdom Metazoa; phylum Arthropoda; class Insecta; order Orthoptera; family Acrididae; genus Schistocerca; species Schistocerca americana. Next base: position 515,043,401 of record NC_060121.1, on the reverse strand, counting down.
CATACGACCATCATTGGCACCAAGGCAGAAGCGACTCTCATCGCTGAAGACGACACGTCTCCATTCGTCCCTCCATTCACGCCTGTCGCGACACCATTGGAGGCGGGCTGCACGATGTTGGGGCGTGAGCGGAAGACGGCCTAACGGTGTGCGGGACCGTAGCCCAGCTTCATGGAGACGGTTGCGAATGGTCCTCGCCGATACCCCAGGAGCAACAGCGTCCCTAATTTGCTGGGAAGTGGCGGTGCGGTCCCCTACGGCACTGCGTAGGATCCTACGGTCTTGGCGTGCATCCGTGCGTCGCTGCGGTCCGGTCCCAGGTCGACGGGCACGTGCACCTTCCGCCGACCACTGGCGACAACATCGATGTACTGTGGAGACCTCACGCCCCACGTGTTGAGCAATTCGGCGGTACGTCCACCCGGCCTCCCGCATGCCCACTATACGCTCTCGCTCAAAGTCCGTCAACTGCACATACGGTTCACGTCCACGCTGTCGCGGCATGCTACCAGTGTTAAAGACTGCGATGGAGCTCCGTATGCCACGGCAAACTGGCTGACACTGACGGCGGCGGTGCACAAATGCTGCGCAGCTAGCGCCATTCGACGGCCAACACCGCGGTTCCTGGTGTGTCCGCTGTGCCGTGCGTGTGATCATTGCTTGTACAGCCCTCTCGCAGTGTCCGGAGCAAGTATGGTGGGTCTGACACACCGGTGTCAATGTGTTCTTTTTTCCATTTCCAGGAGTGTACATTAAGGATGAGGAGTGGGACTGCAATCTCGAAACCATGAAACATTTTAACGTATGATCCATAGAGTTTACGCAACAGTTTCAGTTTCATTATTTGTGGACCAAGTCCATACTAGACAGTGGCACCGTATTCAAATATTAATAAACTGAAGTGATGATCTACATTACACGAAAGTTTAAAGAACTATCTCAGTGCATCAAATCTAAACACAACTGTGGAGTGAATAGGTTGGTCAAAGAAAACAGGAATTTGGAAAACGAGTCTAGCATTCTTACGATCGCTCATTTGACAACAACCCAAATAAATATACTACTACTGCTAGAACTATCACGAAATCCAATGACTATTCAGCAGAGAGCATCTACGCTGAGTCTGAGAGATAGAACGTGAACTTATCAACACATAGGCAGATAAGGCACAAAGCAAATCCTGGTTATAACTTCGTCAAAATTGGCAAAAACATATCAAGCATATAAATGATCCACGCATGTGGAGACATGGGCATTCATCGGAAATTTTATGAGGGGACGATTTAAATGTGATCAAGAACCACAAATACTTTAAATTGGTCAGCAATTGACCAATTTAAAGTATTTCCATATTTGTGATATGCCCCAGGAAAAAGAAGGAAGACACTGCAAACTTCAGCGACAGGTTCTTTCCACCAAAACAAGAAAAAAATGACTAGTAAACATAGGCTCTAAAGTGCATACCTGTACGTGGATGATGGGGAGGTTATTGATGCAGCAAGACGTTGGTTCAACATCGACCAGTGGAGCGGTACCATGCGGGCATACAGGCCCTCACAGTAAGGTGGCGTCAGATCGTCGCATTGAAGGGAGATTACGTTGAAAAATGTGACTTTGTAGCCAAAGGAGTGGGGAATAAAATGGTGTACTGGAATCTTGAATAAAACTAACTTGCTTACAGAAAAAAATGGTGTTGCATTATTTATTGAATTCCCCATGTAGTATGGTGGACATTCAGCTGGGCTTTCATGGGACCTGTGATAGTAATCAAAAGCACCATGACAGCTGTATACTATGTGGATACTATTGCGGACCACCTGCATCCCTTCACGCTTGTGGTCTTCCCCGAAAGTGAAGGCATTTTCCAGCAGGACAATTTCCATGTCACAAGGCCAGAATCATGCTAAGTGGTTTGAAAAGCATTATAGAGAACTCCATGTTGATGCACTGACCATCAAATTTGTGTGATCTGAACCCGTTGGAACAATCTAGGACGTTATCGGACACCAACTGCACGCCAAGATTCCACCGGCTCGTAGGTTACGAGAGCTGCGCAACATGTGTGTTGATATCTGGTACCATACTCCTCCGGTAACCTACCAAGGGCTTGTGGAATCCATGACACGCAGAATCGATGTTTTATTAGGTTCCAGAGGTGCCTTTTCTTTCAGTCTTCTGACTGGTTTGATTCGACCCACCACGAACTCCTCTCCTGTGCCAACCTCTTCATCTTAGTGTAGCACCTGCAACCTGCGTCCTCAGATATTTGCTAGATGTATTCCAATCTCTGCCTTCCTCTTTAGTTTTTACCTTCTACACTTCCCTCTACTACCATGTCGTCCTTTTGTCAGTGTTTTCCATATATGCCTTTCATCGCCGATTTTCCGGAGAACCTGCTTGTTCCTTTATCATTCTATTTAATTTTCAACATTCTTCTGTAGCATCACATCTCAAATGCTTCGATTCTCTTCTTTCCCGGTTTTCAGACAGTCAATATATCACTATCATACAACGCTGTGCTCTAGACGTACATTCTCAGAAATTTCTTTCTCAAATTAACGTCTATGTCTGATACTAGTAAGACTTCTCTTGGCCAGGAATGTCATTTTTGCCAGTGGTAGTCTTGGGTTTTTTTCTTTTCTGGTCCTTGTGTCATGGGTTATTTTGCTGCCTACGTAGCAGTATTCCTTAAGTTAATCTGTTTCGTGATAAGCAATCCTGATGTTATGTTGCTCGCTGATGCCGTTGCTATTACTTCAAATTAATTTGGTCTTTCTTTGATTTACTCTCAATCAATATTCCGTATTCATTAGACTCTTCATTCCACACAGCAGATCCTGTAATTCTCCCTCACGTTCACTAAGGATAGCAATATTATTAGCGAATCTGAACATTGATATATTACCACCTTAAATTTTAATTCTACTCGTAACCATTCTTTTATTTCCCTCATAGCTTCTTAGATGTATAGATTGAACAATAGGAGCGAAAACACATCGCTGAGTTACACACTTTTAAATCCCAACATTTCGTTCTTGGTATCCCAATCTTATTGTTCCCTCTTGCCTCTTGTACATATTGCTTATTCTTTCCCTCTAACTTACCCCTAATTTTTCTCAGGATTTCGAACATCTTGCAGCATTTGGCATTGTCGAAAGCTTTTTTCCAGGTCGACAAATCCTACGAACGTATTTTAATTTTTCTTTAGTCTTGATTCCGTTATGAATTGCAACGTCAGGGCTGCCTGTCTGGTGCCTTTACCTTTCCTGGAGCTAAACTGATCGTCATCCAGCACTTCCTCGGGTTTCCCATTGTTCTGTATATTATTCTTGTCAGCAACTTGGATGCATGAGCTGTTGAGCTGGTTGTGCGAGAATTCTCACACTTGTCGGCTCTTGCAATCTTCGGAATTGTGTAGACGACGTTTTTCCGAAAGTTAGATGGAATATCGCAGAATCAAACTTCCCCTCTGCGGCGTTATGAGAGAACTGGCGTGGCCCCTACAAGCGGGCCGCCAGCACAACTGCGGCGTAGTGTGTGTTGCCGCCTCGGGCGCTTGCGCGGGCACAGGAAGTGCACGTCTAGGGGGGCGGAAGCAGGCGGCGCCCTCCCGCGGAGCGCGGTCCGCCTTGGCGAGCGTTGCCCCGGCGACAGAGCGGCAGCCGCAGCCGCGTCTGCCGTTTCCGTTGCGACTGACGACAGCGCGCCGGACGCCGAACTCGGCGGCCGCACGTGTGTTCCCTGTCTGCTTCCGTGTATATGCTGCCGTCGAGAACGGGACATCCGCAAAATATACACAACTTTGGCTGCGTTCACAGTGGCACCGACAACGGTCGCCAGACGTCGTCGCCAGAATTCAACCGGTAACACCGGCCGATACCCTGGTCACATTACGTCCGATCTCCTTTGTCAGCTTTTGGCTGGACAAGGCAGCTTAGAATTTGCTCTAACCTATACCTGTCTCGAAAAGAACATGACGAGTAGTGCACACTCTTTCCTCAGTTTTTGGAATTAACAGACAAGTTTTACGATTATATGACATGAAGACAGGTACTTTCATTACATTCATGAAATGTATTCAAAGTTGTGAATACGATCAATCATCAGCTGCATAATGGAATAACAACAATGAAAATCTGAGCTGGACCAGGGCTCGAATCCCGATTTTCCGTTACAGCTGATGTCAATATTCGCAACTGCCAATACATTTTAGTTATTTGATACGGTTGTAGTCGCTACAGTGCCTGTTCTTTCTGAAACGCATACACATCCGAAGGAAAATTGCATCGAGTTTCTGAACAACACAGGCACTGCGATTACACATTTATCCGCCGACACTGGAAGCGACTTTCAATTACAATGTCTACCCTGGACGAGGATCCGAGCACGTGGTCCCGGGTTCGATTCCCGACGGGATCAGGGATTTTCACCTGCCTCGAAATGACTGGGTGTTTGTGTTGTCTTCATCATCTCATCATCATTCATGAATGTGGCGAGTTTGGACTGAGCAAAGATTGGGAATTTGTACGGGCGCTGATAAACGCGCAGTTGAGCACCCTACAAACCAAACATCATCATCATCATCTGGACGAGGATATATGTAATGGATGTACGAGTGCAGGTTGCAGACATAGGGTTGATCTAATATGGAAGTTTGCATCTGGCTTTGGGGCGTGCTCAATAGCCCAATGTTAAGACGACCGCTCGCAATAAGCGCGAAATCCGTGTTCGATTCCCGGTCTAGCACAAATTTTCATTGTCGTCATCCCACTATACAGCTGATGGTTCTCCGTATTCGCAACTGCCAATTCATTTCATTTATTTCATAACGACTGAAGTCGCCCCAGTGCCTGTTCCTTCCAACATCAGATACATCTCCGAAGAAAACTTTTATCGCATTTTTGAACAACGCAGGCAGTACAATATCGTTTTTCTTACATAATCAGTACGATTCGTGGTGACATTGAAGAGCAAGATTACAAACACTCTACTAAAATTCAAATAAAATGAATGAAACAGACGTTTGAGTAAAAACCCTCAATGACTCTCTTCTGCATATATGTGAAAGGCAAACATAAACGTTAGAATAAGATTCTCTCAACATCTAAAAGACTGAACAGCGGGAAAAACAGGGTGACCCAAAAGTTCGCACACAACTGAAAAATCACTACATCGCGGAATAATGTAGGCAGAAAGACACGTACCCTTGAAATGACATGGGGTTTTATTGAAAGAAAAAATACTGCATAAAATGGCCAACAGATGGCGCTTCAAACGATTTGCGTAACAACTGATGTCGGTCGTCATTCATCAACAATACCTGTAGTCGAGGGGCAATGTTGTGAACAGCACTGTATAGTATATCACTAAGTATGGTGAGAGACTGCCGTCGGATGTTGTCCTTAATAAGGTCGGTTGATTACCGTAGACTTAGGTAACCCCACAACCAATAATCACAGGGATTGAGGTCGGGGGACCAGGGAGGTCAAGCATGACGGCAGTGGCGGCTCAGCACGCGATCCTCACCAAACAATGTAAGCAAGAGGTTTTTTACATGTGTAGCAATACAGGGCGGAGCGCCACTCTGCACAAAAGTCGCACCTTTAAGCAGGTGTTTATCACCCTGGCTAGGGATGATGCGTCTCTGTAACATATCGGGTACCTCGCACTCGTTACGATTCTCATGCGCTGTCCAGTGCCATCTGTTTGCCACTTTTTTCACTCGTTTTTGGTTTCAATAAAACAACATGTCATTTGAGGCGTGTGTGTCAAGGTTTACGTCTGTATCTACATTACTCGGTGAATTAGTATATTTTCAAACGTTAACGGACTTTCGGGTTACCCTGTACATACATGACATTCGCAAACCACCTCAGACCACAGAATCATCACCTTACTGGCATAAAAACACAAGTAAGCAGTAACGATAATTCGTAGACAGCTAATACCTACCAACCACAACCTAAGAAAGATCCACTGTAGTAACTTTGAACATCAAAACTGACACACACCATTTTTCTCACTTGAAGGTACTTTTGTTTGAGGTTATGATCTAACTTAAAATTTCCAGTATGGATTTTGTCTCTGTTGCAGATGACACGCTGTATAAAGCATAGACATGAGGCTAAAATGGCCAGACAGCCAGAGAACATATGTAATCCACACATATTAAAAAAGTGTATGTATGTTCCACATTTCCTCCTAAACCACTGAATCGACTTCAACCAAACTTGGTACGCGTCTCATTTACTGTCTGTAAATAACCACTGTTGGGTAAGAACCACCTACCTCTCAAAGGGTGGGATGGGGGTGGAAAAGAAGCGTAGCTCACGACGCACCAATAGCCAGGCTAATTTAGTGGCTTTCGGGCTGTGCCCATTCAGCTATCTCAATAGTAATGTCAATTATAACGATACGAACGTGAGGACAACACAACGCCCCAGACCCCGAAATGAGAAAAACCAGTTAACCGGCCGGGATTCGAACTCAGGTCTTTTCGGTTAGGAATACCCCGCGCTGCACGCGCAGCTACCGAGGCCGACACTAGGCTATATTCGGCCTTTATTTGTGAATGAGAGCACCTTGTGACTTGCAACAAACTTTACAGATAATTTCAAACCTTCAAGAAACTCTTTTCGCTATGTGAAAACGAAGCTGCACGACGAAATTCGCTAGAGATACCCGTGAAATGTGTGTAGAAATACATGTGGAATATGTTACAGATATGTGACTTGTGCGCATGCGGCCAAAGCCACAGATAAAAAATTGCTCCTAAACTCCTAGATCAATTTCTACCAAATTTGTTACACATATTACTTACTATGGACAAAGGGAAGAGGAAGGGGAAGAGGAAAAGACGGACAGAGAGAGAGGGGAGAGGGGGTGGACAGAGAAAGGAAAGACGGGGAGATGAACAGAGAGAGGGGGGAGGAGAAGATGGAGTAAGAGAGTGGGAGGAGCAAATGGACAGGCATGTGAGGAGGAGAGAATGGACAGGCATGTGAGGAGGAGAGAATGGACAAAGACATGGAAGAATAGATGGACAGAGAGAGGGAAAGAAGGAGATGGACAGAGAAAGGAAAGAGAAGGAGAGGAACAGGGAGAGGGGGAAGGAGGAAATGAACTAATAAAATTGGAGTAAATAGATACTCGGGTAATGCCAGGTACTCAATGTTATATAACGTTCAATTAATTATTATTAAATATTTAAGTTGTTTGAACCTTTCCAATAAAGCAGCAAATTCGGACCGTAGATTCCCAGACGTATCCCTGCCATTATACTCGTAGTTATCATTCTCAGGATGCCACAAACTCCTCCCTTGTTGTACCAAACTTAAAAATTTCCTACAATGTATGTGCTGCGTGTGGGAACGCCGCCCGAGTCGACCGAAGAAAACAAACTCGTTTGAATTTTGCCAACCGTTGTCTTAAATCTGTACGTCCGGGCGTTGAGATCGGCTGCACTGAGACCGCACATGTACCGGCGCAGTGATTTGTAAACATCGGCCGATGTCGGTCGTCCGCAGAAGGCCCGACGTCGGTGCTACTGTGACCGCAGCCTTACGTACACTGCTCACGAATAATATTGAAACACAATGGCGGAGGCATGCAACAAGCAATAGACCGGTATGAAATGTACTACGTTTTGGGTATGGAAATGTTTAGCATGTCTGCACAAAGTTGATACTAGTAAAAACATTTAATTTCTATAAATAAGAAAATATTGCGCAACGGGTTTCTCATTCAGAAACTGCATTGTTGTGTAAATATCCTATTATACATCGTGTACGAAGAAGAAATATTTACCAACACGTGTTGGAAGTTTTAAATTCCACGATTAGGAAATCGTTCAAGCAGGAGAATTGTACAAACATTCCGTCGTTTGGCCATCGGACAGACTCCCGTATGGTTGACGTAATAAGCATCCCTGGTGTAGAGAAACAACCAAAGGAGTTGAAAACAAATGTCGCCAGGTCCGAATAGAATCCAAATTCGGGTTCTCAAAGAGTTCTCTATGGCACTGTCCCATTACTTAGCTTGCGTTTATCGCGAATCTCTCGCCCAGCGCAAAGTCCCAAACGACTGGGAAAAAGCGCAAGTGACCGTTATGTATAAGAAGGGCTGAGCGGACCCGCAAAATTACAGACTAATATTCCTAACATCGGTTTGGTGCAGAATCCTTGAACATACACTCAATTCGAATACAATAAATTTTCTTGAGACCGAGAAGCTTATGCCCAGGTATCAGTATGGTTTTACAAAGAGTTGCTCGTACGAAATTCAGCTTGCCCTTTACTCTACATCTACATCTACATCTACATTGATACTCCGCAAGCCACCCAACGGTGTGTGGCGGAGGGCACTTTACGTGCCACTGTCATTACCTCCCTTTCCTGTTCCAGTCGCGTATGGTTCGCGGGAAGAACGACTGTCTGAAAGCCTCCGTGCGCGCTCTAATCTCTCTAATTTTACATTCGTGATCTCCTCGGGAGGTATAAGTAGGGGGAAGCAATATATTCGATACCTCATCCAGAAGCGCACCATCTCGAAACCTGGCGAGCAAGCTACACCGCGATGCAGAGCGCCTCTCTTGCAGAGTCTGCCACTTGAGTTTATTAAACATCTCCGTAACGCTATCACGGTTACCAAATAACCCGGTGACGAAACGCGCCGCTCTTCTTTGGATCTTCTCTATCTCCTCCGTCAACCCGACCTGGTACGGATCCCACACTGATGAGCAATACTCAAGTATAGGTCGAACGAGTGTTTTGTAAGCCACCTCCTTTGTTGATGGACTACATTTTCTAAGCACTCTCCCAATGAATCTCAACCTGGTACTCGCCTTACCAACAATTAATTTTATATGATCATTCCACTTCAAATCGTTCCGTACGCATACTCCCAGATATTTTACAGAAGTAACTGCTACCAGTGTTTGTTCCGCTATCATATAATCATACAATAAAGGATCCTTCTTTCTATGTATTCGCAATACATTACATTTGTCTATGTTAAGGGTCAGTTGCCACTCCCTGCACCAAGTGCCTATCCGCTGCAGATCTTCCTGTATTTCGCTACAATTTTCTAATGCAGCAACTTCTCTGTATACTACAGCATCATCCGCGAAAAGCCGCATGGAACTTCCGACACTATCTACTAAGTCATTTATATATATTGTGAAAAGCAATGGTCCCATAACACTCCCCTGTGGCACGCCAGAGGTTACTTTAACGTCTGTAGACGTCTCTCCATTGATAACAACATGCTGTGTTCTGTTTGCTAAAAACTCTTCAATCCAGCCACACAGCTGGTCTGATATTCCGTAGGCTCTTACTTTGTTTATCAGGCGACAGTGCGGAACTGCATCGAACGCCTTCCGGAAGTCAAGAAAAATAGCATCTACCTGGGAGCCTGTATCTAATATTTTCTGGGTCTCATGAACAAATAAGGCGAGTTGGGTCTCACACGATCGCTGTTTCCGGAATCCATGTTGATTCCTACATAGTAGATTCTGGGTTTCCAGAAATGACATGATACGCGAGCAAAAAACATGTTCTAAAATTCTACAAGAGATCGACGTAAGAGATATAGGTCTATAGTTTTGCGCATCTGCTCGACGACCCTTCTTGAAGACTGGGACTATCTGTGCTCTTTTCCAATCATTTGGAACCCTCCGTTCCTCTAGAGACTTGCGGTACACGGCTGTTAGAAGGGGGGCAAGTTCTTTCGCGTACTCTGTGTAGAATCGAATTGGTATCCCGTCAGGTCCAGTGGACTTTCCTCTATTGAGTGATTCCAGTTGCTTTTCTATTCCTTGGACACTTATTTCGATGTCAGCCATTTTTTCGTTTGTGCGAGGATTTAGAGAAGGAACTGCAATGCGGTCTTCCTCTGTGAAACAGCTTTGGAAAAAGGTGTTTAGTATTTCAGCTTTACGCGTGTCATCCTCTGTTTCAATGCCATCATCATCCCGTAGTGTCTGGATATGCTGTTTCGAGCCACTTACTGATTTAACGTAAGACCAGAACTTCCTAGGATTTTCTGTCAAGTCGGTACATAGAATTTTACTTTCGAATTCAATGAACGCTTCACGCATAGCCCTCCTTACGCTAACTTTGACATCGTTTAGCTTCTGTTTGTCTGAGAGGTTTTGGCTGCGTTTAAACTTGGAGTGGAGCTCTCTTTGCTTTCGCAGTAGTTTCCTAACTTTGTTGTTGTACCACGGTGGGTTTTTCCCGTCCCTCACAGTTTTACTCGGCACGTACCTGTCTAAAACGCATTTTACGATTGCCTTGAACTTTTTCCATAAACACTCAACATTGTCAGTGTCGGAACAGAAATTTTCGTTTTGATCTGTTAGGTAGTCTGAAATCTGCCTTCTATTACTCTTGCTAAACAGATATATTCCGAACTATGGATGAAGGGCAACAGACACATTCCATATTTCTAGATTTCCGGAAATCGTTTGAGACGGTGCCCCATTGCAAGCTGTTAAAGAAGGTACGAGCATATGGAATAGGTTCACAGATGTGTAAGTGGCTTGAAGACTTCTGAAGTTATAGAATCCAGTATATTGTCCTCGACGTCGAGTGTTCATCAGTGGGAAGGGTAAAGTCGCGAGTGCCCCAAGGAAAATGTGATACGACCTTTTATTACTCTCTATACACGCAAATGATTTGGAGGACAAGGTGGGGAGCAATCTGGTCATTATCTGAGGACGCTGTGGTGTACGGTAAGGTGTCGAAGCTGAGTGCTTGTAGGAAGACACAAGACAGACAGAATTTCCAGTCGGTGCGATGAATGGCAGCTACTCCTAAATGTGGAAAACTGCAAGTTAATGCGGATGAGTAGGTGGAACAAACCTGTAATGTTAGGATACAGTGTTACTACTGTTCAGCTTGACGCATTCAGGTCGTTTGCCGCGCGGGATTAGCCGAGCGGTCAAAGGCGCTGCAGTCATGGACTGTGCGGCTGGTCCCGGCGGAGGTTCGAGTCCTCCTTTGGGCATGGGTGTGTGTGTTTGTCCTTAAGATAATTTAGGTTAAGTAGTGTGTAAGCTTAGGGACTGATGACCTTAGCAGTTAAGTCCCATAAGATTTCACACACATATGAGCTTTTTTTTCAGATCGTTTACATATCTGGACGTAACGTTGTAAAGCAATATGAAATGGAACGAGCATGGGGGGACTGTCGTAGCGAAGGCGAATGGTCGACTTCGGTTCTTCTGTAAAGGAAACCGCATATAGGACGTTAGTGCGACCATTTCTTGAGTGCTGCTCGATTCTTTGGGATTCGTACCAGGTCGGCATAAGAAAGACATCGAAGCAAATCAGAGGCGGACTGCCAGATTCGCTCCTGGTAGATTCGAACAATGCGCAAGTGTTGCGGGGATGCTTCGGGAACTCAAATAGGAATTCTTGGAGAGACGGCGACGTTCTTTTCGAGGAACACTATTGAGAAAATTTAGGTAACCGGTATCTGAAGCTGACTGCAGAAAGAGGCTACTGCCGCCAACATACTATTGCGTTTAAATATCATGAAGATAAGATACGAGAAATTAAGGCTGATGAGGAGGCATATAGAGAGTTGTTTTCCTCTTTTCTATTTGCGGATGGAACTATTAGTGGTACAGGATACCACCACGCGCAGTAATGTGGACTGCGGAGTATCGATGTAGATGTAGACGTAGAATTCGGTAGCGGTAGCATCATGATCTATAGATACTGCGGATGTTGCTAACGTTGGTCAGGATCCACAACTATCATACGGATTTGAAATGAGTCTGTTAGGAGGGATCACACCCAACGCCATGCAGGATCCCAGCGGCCTCACGCAACTAGCGCCCGAGAGGGCAGACATACTGTTCGCTGGGACGTGCAAAATGGTACACGATACGTACCTTGAGTCGGAAAATGGGTTCCTTTGCTGCACTTTACCCACCTGCGGCTTGCCTAAACAACTTTTTTAACTGGTCTCGCTAAAAATAACGACATAATTTTAGCAAATTTCTTGCCAGATATTATTTAAAATCAGGGGACAAGTGAGAAACATTCCCACTTTTAAGTTTTAAATATGAAAGTATTTGGAATAATGGTAGTCGTTGGGATAAGGGTAGTTGTGGGAATGCCGTCAAGCTTCTTCACCGACAGCTTCTAATGTTCACTTCCTTGGCGTTGTAAACTTGTCATTTGCTGTTTATAGCAGTAGTATTTACGCCACCCTGTTGTTGACAAAAGTTATTAATTAATGAGCAAATAAAATCACAAAATAAAAAGTAAAGAAATGTAATTTATTGCTCATGACAATATTTGACTGTGATCAGTTACTTGTAATTTTTCACTTTCGGGAGTAGTATTATATTTACCTCCTGATGAAGAGAAGTTTAATGAGAAATACGAATATAAAGTACAAAGAAGTAAATAATCGCGAAATGTGTAGGTTATAACGTAGTGTTTGCTTCTTACCTACTATATCGCTAATCACCGTAACCTCTAACTGTATTTTGAGATTTTAGTTGAACTTTGTACCTTATGCAAGCACCATAGGCCGTAGTAGCAATACGTAAATCACTATTCAAGGCGATAATGACAAATATGTTTGCCGTTTCTAAAAATATATACGTTTAGAAAAGCCGACTTATGCGGCAGAGATAATGGAGTACCGCAGTGGTCACGGTTAGTATCAACGACAATGTTGTATGCAAATTTTACAGTTAATATGTCCTTAAAACAAAAAAAAATGGTATTTTTAATACGATGATATGAAAAGGGAGTTTATTATTCGTGATTAATAAGTTAGCTTAGTAAAATATAGGTATGAAGCTCGGCATCCAATTCGCCCTTTTGCGTATGATAGTTAAAAGTCTCTTTAAAAAAAAATGGCTCTGAGCACTATAGGACTTAACTTCTGAGGTCATCAGTCCCCTAGAACTTAGAACTACTTAAACCTAACTAACCTAAGGACATCACACACATCCATGCCTGAGGCAGGATTCGAACCTGCGACCGTAGCGGTCGCGCGGTTCCAGACTGTAGCGCCTAGAACCGCTCGGCCACACCGGCTGGCAAAGTCTCTTTTATTTAAAATTCTCCAGAAATAGTGAGTTTTAGGGCAAAATCGATGGTTAAAAAAACCTAACGATACCTCTGTCATCCCTGCACGATTAGTATGTGTTGAGAAAGAGGGATGTTGACTTGAGAAATAATATACAGGGTTTTTCAGCAAAAATGTTTGCCTCTGCGACTCACAAACAAATAGGTGAGGGGAAAATTGATTGCGGTAGGTCAACAGAAGAAAAGTTAAACTTTCTGCGGAGCTATGAACATAGTTTATTGTGTTATTTTCCAAAGATGGTTCAAATGGCTCTAAGCACTATGGGACTTAACATCTGAGGTCACCAGTCCCCTAGACTTAGAACTACTTATACCTAACTAACCTAAGGACATCACACACATTCATGCCCGAGGCAGGATTCGAACCTGCGACCGATTTTCCAAAGAGTTGCAGCAAAGAGAGATAATTTTTTAAATGTAACAATGGTTGTTTCTATCATGCACTGGAATCATTCATACCAGTTGTGAACAAATCAGTTTAAATCACATGGCTATCACTTTTAGTTTGCGAGCTACAACCCTTCCAAGTTTCAAGGGCGTATACCACACGCTGTACATAGCAGAATGCGCCTTCTAAACATGCCGCGGATGAGATGTAACGTCGCCAGTGTCACGAAGCGTCAAGCATCTTCTATGCTCTGTTAGACTGCCGACTGTGGCCGTGTACGCGGCAGGTCGAACCACACAGACAAACGGGGTTCAGCGTGCCGCGGTTACTGACGTCGCATGAAAATGGCATACACGTACAACGAGTACGTCGACACGTTGATGATGCTCGGCGAATGACGACACGATGCCACTGAAGCAGCCATGGGGCACGCTGTGAGGTATCCTAGGAGAAGTGCTCCGGCAACCGTAAGTTCTTACGTGCTGAACAACGACTTCGGGAAACAGGCAGCTTGGGAAGGCGCAGCAGTAACAAACGAAGACCTGCAAGAAGTGAGGAGACGCAGGTGTTTGTTTAAGCTGCAATGCACCACGATCCCCATGTCGGCTTACGAGACGTTGCTACATTCACTGGAATCAGCCTTACATGTGTGTGGGGTCCCAGGCTTCAACCGCATCGCCTGTCACTGACCCAGGAGCTGTATGGGAACGATTTCAATCGGCGAGTTACTTTCTGTTAATGGATCATGCGTAACTTCACTCTGGTCTCCTTACAAAGTATTATGTTCTATGAAGATTCCACGTACACAAATTTCGGTGCAGTGAACCATCATAACACGCACCACTGGACCGCAGACAAACTTCGGTGGGTACGACCTGTCCAACATCAACGTCAGTGGTCTATCAATGTATGGTGTGGAATCCTTGTGGATGAAATCATCGATCACACTACTCCACAGGTACGCAGTCAAGTGAGATGTATCGGGCTTCTATAGTTCACAGTTAGGATGCTCTTCTTGAACATGTGTGTCCAGACATCAGAGTCCATATGTGGATGCAGCACGACGATCATCCAGCCCATTCTCCGCATGCTGTTGAGGAAGAACTGAACAACAGATTCCCTAGAAGGTCGTTGGGACGCCATGGCCCTCGTGAATGGGCCGCATCATCAGTAGATTTCTTTTTGTGGGGATATTTATGTCACTGAGCCGAAAACCCAAGAGGATCTAAACCGGCGCATCGAAGGTGCTTGTCGCCCCGTGACACCGGCGGCGTTACATCTTGTCCGCAGATCCTTTAGAAGGAGCACTGCTTTGTGCATCCAGGAACATGGGCACACAGTTGAACACCTGATTTAATTCAACATTCAGCCGCCAGAACATGCATCACCACACAGTCACGTATTATGTACACCGTATAGTATCCTCCACCCCTGAAACTTCGAAGGGTTGTAGCTCCCAAACCAAACGTGATAGCAATGCGATTTAAACTGATTTGTACATACTTGGTTTAAATGATTCCAGTGCGTGATTGAAACAACTATGGTTCCATTTAAAAACCGTATCACTTTGCAGTTACTCTTAGTAAAAATAACACAGTAAACTATGCTCATAGCTCCGCAGAAAGCGTAACGTTTCTTATGTTGACCTACAGCAATAAATTTTCCTGTCACATATTCGTTTGCAAGTTACAGAGGCAAACACTTTTACTGAAACACACTGTATGTAATGTGCACTATCGTGCCAGTATACGTGTCTAACAATCGGTGCAAGTAACTAATGTCCATTTAGAAAAGATATGCGAACGCTTCCTCCAAACATCTTTGCAGAATTGCGTATGTAACACGAATATCCAAGTCAGCAACTGGAACGCGTATATTTCGAGCGATATTTATGACTGTTTTTGATACTGCTTTGTTGAAGATGTTCCTCTATGGTACGTCCAGTGGCTGTGTCGTGTGAATGATTGTGGTGAATGCTGTTGGACTGTGAATGTGCTCCTTTGGTTTCGGATAAGTATGGAGATAAAAGGAAGTGAGAGACTAAAGTTTAATGTCAGCACGTAACTACGCCGTACGATTAGCACCAAAGAGAATCATTCGAAAGACAGGTCACAGTAGCAATCACATATTCTGCGAAACTGTTTGCCATAGACCGAGGGTACTGATGCACAATCTGGTCATTTTGCAACTATTCGACACCATAGTTTCTGAAGCTGTAAGCAAAAGATTGTTGCGGAAATGTTGTGTCTGCTATTCGTGGCTGCTGTACCACTGACACGTTAAACAGAAGTTGTCTAAAGTCAAATTGCTAGCAGCGTTCCCACAGCGGGTAGATATTTTGGTAAAAAGGGTGTACACTATTTAATACGATCTGGTTTAAAATCCGAATACATTATTTACAATGGAAACATCGTGACAAGTCATTTCTAACTTCGGATATGACTGCTGAAAGGGCGCAAGTATTTTCCATGAGAGAGTATGTTTTTTCCAGAATTGCCGTTCTTAGCAATCATATACAACCGCTCACTTGATGAAACGTCTGTTCCTAAAGACTGGAAAGTAGCACAGGTCACACCAACATTCAAGAAGTGAAATAGGAGTGACCCATTGAATTACAGGCCCATACCACTGACCTCTATTTGCAGTAGGATTTTGGAGCATGTACTGTACTCGAACATTATGAATCACCTTGAAGAAAATAACTTATTGGTACATAACAAAGACGGATTCAGAAGGATTTTGATACCGTTCCTCACAAGGGACCATTAATCAAATTGCGTTCCATATGGAGTATCGTCTCAGTTGTATGACTGGATTCGTGATTTCCTCTCAGAGAGGTCACTGTTCGTAGTGATAGACGAGTGGAACGGAAGTGATATCTGGCTTTCCGCAAGGTATTGTCATAGGCTATCTGCTGTTCCTGATTTACATAAATGATCTAGGTGATAATCTGAGCAGCCCCCTTAGATTGTTTGCAGATGACGCTGTTATTTACCGTCTAGTAAAATCATCAGACGATCAATTCCAATTACAAAATGATCTAGAGAGAATTTCCGCATGGTGCGAAAAGTGGCAATTGGCACTAAACAAAGAAAAGTGCGAGGTCATCCACATGGGTACGAAAAGAAATCCGATAAATTTTGGGTATACGATAAATCGCACAAATCTAAGGGCTGTCAATTCGACTAAATACCCAGGAATTACAACTACGAGCTACTTAAATTGGAAAGACCACATGGTTAATATTGAGGGGAAGGCGAAACAAAGACTGCCCTTTGTTGGCAGAACACTTAGAAGATGCGACAGACCCACTGAAGAAACAGCCTACATTACACTTGTCCGTCCTCTGCTGGAATACTGCTGCGCGGTGTGGGGTCCTTACCAGGGAAGATTGCCAGAGGACACCAAAAAAGGGCAAAGAAGGGCAGCTCGTTTCGTGTTGTCGCGCAATTGCGGTGAGAGTGTCACTGATATGATACACGAGTTGGGGTGGCAGTCACTGAAACAAAGGCGGTTTTCTATGCGGCGAAATCTATTTACGAAATTTCAATGACCAACTTTTTCTTCCGAATGCGAAAATATTTTGTTGGCACCCACCTACGTAGGGAGAAATGATCATCATAATAAAATAAGAGAAATCAGAGTTCGAACGGAAAGATTTAGCTGTTCCTTTTTCCCTCGCGCCATTCGAGAGTGTGAATTCAGAGTAACCATGTAGATGTAGATGTAGAACTGGCAGTGTCTGAATCAGCAGTCAACATCTTCGCAGGTAATGGTGCGTACTTTTAATGCATACATCGTGTACACTCACGCGGAAGAGCAGAAACAAATCAAACTGCGTACTAGCAGCCAGTGGAACTGAATATAAAGACGCCTGCGTTCTGCGTGAGTTCCCTCGCCGTGACCAGCTAGCGGTTAATTGTAGATGTAGATTTAGATAGCGACTTGGCGTGGGTTCCAAAGACTCTCCTTTGCGTCTGAATATTAATGGCGGCGTTGCCGTGTGACAACGAACTCAACGTAACGACACTCCCAGGGTGTTGGTTACCTCTCATTCACTCTGTTTACTGATGCGCCGCTTCCCCCATCACGGCCTCCAGGCGGCCGTGTGCGCGATACGCATACCTGCAGCATTTCCTCCGTGGCACCACATGCGGAACGTCACGTGGATCCTATGTCAAATGGCTCTGAGCACTATGGGACTCAACATCTTAGGTCATAAGTCCCCTAGAACTTAGAACCACTTGAACCTAACTAACCTAAGGACATCACACACACCCATGCCCGAGGCAGGATTCGAACCTGCGACCGTAGCAGTCCCGCGGTTCCGGACTGCAGCGCCAGAACCGCTAGACCACCGCGGCCGGCGGGATCCTATGTCGTATGATTCACTACGAGCTTAGTAAATTATCATCTTGAATGACGAAAGAATACTTACGTACCCCCAGAGACTGGAAATGCGAGCGCAGAAATTGAACAGGGATGTTCGCAGGAAGTACAAATAATAATAAGCACACCATAAAAAAAGGCCCCATCCAAGAGACATGACGATAACAGCTATCACTGATAATGGCCCCAGTTCGGCGAGGAAGAGAGTTCATGAGATTCACAAAAAATGGCTCTGAGCACTATGGGACCCAACTGCTGAGGTCATTAGTCCCCTAGAACTTAGAACTAGTTAAACCTAACTAACCTAAGGACATCACACACATCCATGCCCGAGGCAGGATTCGACCTGCGACCGCAGCGGTCTCGCGGTTCCAGACTGCAGCGCCAGAACCGCGCGGCCACTTCGGCCGGCGAGATTCACAAAGCCCGAGATGACACAGAGTTCCCTGGTCTGCGGAAAACCTCCGGTATAGGTGCGTGTTCTCGCGTAGTGAACAATACACAAGATTAAAAAATTGCGGAACAGATATTCGGTTGGATTCGTGGTTAGCTAGCAAAAATAGCTCTGCATGTTGATGTTAATGTGGACAGATCGTCGGAAGCAAATGTAGCGACTGCCGTACTTGAAGGAAGAGTGACAGTATCATTGTCGTTTGGGACACACGGGGTGTCCCTCCTAAGAGACGTCAAGCGCACTTATTCTGGACTTTGGGCAGATTTTTGCAATTTAGCTTTTGCAATGTGTAGCTGTAATCAGTCCAGACTAATACTGTTTGTTACGTCTTTCATGTAACGCCCAGCGTCGATGGAACGCATCGGCTTGTTTCCCGCTACAAACAAAACAATTTTTACTTGCCCGTACGATAGAGCGGTCCTACATTAGTCTAGTGCGATATTCGTTTTACCGATAAGTAGTAACAGGAATAGTGAAACATGAAGAATAACCAATACTCCGGAACCGACAGCAACACACTCGCCCGCGCTGCCTACTGTCACTGGGCAGCAGCGCTACTCAATCGCTGCAGCAGTACTGGTTATTCTGCAGGGCTGCTGCATGGGGGTAGCAGTCAGCGGAAGCCAGTGTGGTGCTGTCGCTGTTGAATTACTGGTTATTCTTCGCGTTTTTCGGTTCCTGCTAATATATATCGGTAAAAATAATATCACGCTAGACTCATTTATAACCACTCTAGTGGTCACACCGGTTCCCGTCAGATCATCGAAGTTAAGCGCTGTCGGGCTCGGATGGGTCACCATCCGGGTCTGCCGAGCGCTGTTGGCAAGTGGGATGCCAATTGAGGAACTACTTGACTGAGAAGTAGCGGCTCTGGTTCGGAGAGAGCGATGTGCTGATCTCGTGTCCCTGCATATCCGCATCCAATGACGCTTAACGGCACAGGAGGACACGGCGGGCGATCCGTACTGTTGGGCCTTATGAGGACTGTTCGGACGGAGATATCGAATAGGAAATCAAAATTCCGCTTTAAAAATCAAGATGTCCATAATGGGGAAGAATCTGGAGCTGTCCTACGACGCCGGTCGTCGCAAGAAAGACGTGATGAGCAGTAACTGTTTCGGCTGATTCCATCTACACTTTGCAAAAATGAAAATGCTTATCCCTGCCGACACATCCGAGAAAATGCGCCTGACGATTCTTAGGAGAGACGCCCAGTATAGTGAAAGCAGCCCTTGAATTCGACCGCAATTCACACAGGTGTGTTCTAGGAAGCGGCACCATTAAAAAAACTGTTGAGAAATGTAATGATAATTTCAAAATATCGGCATCTGACATAAGCACTCACAGCTGACCAAAAATATTCAAATGTGTGTGAAATCTGATGGGACTTAACTGCTAAGGTCATCAGTCCCTAAGCTTACACACCACTTAACCTAAATTATCCTAAGGACAAACACACACACCGATGCCCGAGGGAGGACTCGAACCTCCGCCGGGACCAGCCGCACAGTGCATGACTGCAGCGCCATCAGACCGCTCGGCTAATCCCGCGCGGCTCACAGCTGACAGTCAACACGGGACAATGGATTAGTAACACACAGACGACATCATGCTAATACACTGGGACTGGCCTTGAAAGCGGCCTGCATTCGATCAAGAGCGTCCACAAGTTTTACAAATATATTATACTAGAACTGATATGTGATTACATTTTCCCGCAATTTGGGTACATAGATCCTGAGAAATCAGTACCCAGAACAACCACCACTGGCCGTAATAACGGCCTTGATACGCCTGAAAACGTCTGGTCAATGGTGGCCGAGCAACTGGCTCGTCACTATACCCCAGTCACTACTCTTGATGAACTGTGGTATCGTGTTGAAGCTGCATGGGCAGCTGTACCTGTACACGCCATCCAAGCTCTGTTTGACTCAATGCCCAGCGTATCAAGGCCGTTATTACGGCCAGCGGTGGTTGTTCTGGGTACTGATTTCTCAGGATCTATGCATTTATATTGTATGAGCCGACTTTCAAGTGTAGTAGAAACCAGGTGTAGCGTAGCAAGAGAACTTAGATTGCTGTACGCAACGACTCACACTGAGGTGACGAAATTCATGGAATAGCGATGTGCACATATACGGATGACGTGCTTATGCCCGGGGTCATAAGTCCCTAAGCTTACACACTACTTAACCTAAATTATCCTAAGGACAAACACACACACCCATGCCCGAGGGCGGACTCGAACCTCCGCCGGGACCAGCCGCACAGTGCATGACTGCAGCGCCATTAGACCGCTCGGCTAATCCCGCGCGGCTCACAGCTGACAGTCAACACGGGACAATGGATTAGTAACACACAGACGACATCATGCCAATACACTGGGACTGGCCTTGAAAGCGGCCTGCATTCTATGAAGAGCGTCCGCAAGTTTTTTCAGGCTCGTCATATCCAGCTGGAGCCCCTCATCGCCAGTTAGATCCCGAACATCTATCGTTGGTCTTTCCTCGTTGAGCACACCGGTTCCCGTCAGATCACTGAAGTTAAGCAATGATAGGCGTGGTCGGCACTAGGGTGGATGACCAAGTGAGAAAGCCCTGCGGTGACGGCCGCTTTCCCTTTAGGGGAGAAAGGTAAGTGGCGTGAAATTCCTGATCACCTGACTTTCTTGTCAGTTTCCTGGATTAAATTCCAAACCTCTCCGCAGCGTCTCATGTAGTGAAGGAAAAGGACTCTGTTAGTGGTGATCCGTCCATCGGATGGGGATGTTAAGTTCGGCAGCCCTTTTGGTGCTATTCGAAATGAGTAGGGTATGTGTGGGCGCCGGGTTTCACCCTCTCCCTTCTCTCATCATCATACAATACAAACATGACACTGCACCTCACACACACACAATTATTACAGTCGCCTACATTTATCAGACACAATGAAACAGACAACTGTCATACTTCGCGAAGGAATGCTGCCGTTGTGCGCGATGGTTAAGGGAATCCTTTCCAATTAAGCGGCCTCTGAATGAGCGGGGACTGAATAACTGGAGCTCCTGCTGAGAATCGTTACACGGCAGCAAGTGAGTTACTGGATGTCCATAACGATGGTACAGAGATTAGTGATGGCGGCACAGTACTACTTAAAGAACCAATTTCTCAGAATCAGCTGGCAGCATACTAACTGGGTGAACAATTCAATTTTTTTTTCTTCCTTGCAACAGGCCTAAATCCTTTAATTAATCTGGGCAGTAATTTTGTGACTTCTTTTTGGAAAACAGGTAAACTTTCCAAATGGTGAAGCTGAGTTACAACTGTTTAAAGACAGTTCCCAATGCCCCACAGTAGTGCATAAAATACCTTTACAGTAAGTGCACTGGGGGAAGTTCTTCTACGACTGATAAAGGAAATCATCATCAAGACATATGAACTTTGTATAAGAATTTCAGAATAATTCCAGTGTTGTGGAAGTACAGTCACTATCTTTTATATATACGAAGACAGTGACTTGTTCTCGAAAAAACAGTTACTGTTGATGACCGTGCAGCTTTTCCCTGAAATAAATGATGACTAACTGTAAACCTCAGCTGCCGACAGGTGTTGTTGATATACCTCGATGTGGACAGCTGAAAATCCGGGACCTCCTGCTTACATGACAGACGCTCTATCCATCTGAGCCACCGAGGGCACAGATGAGTAGCGCGACTGCAGGGACTTATCCCTTGCACGCCTCCCGTGAGACTCACACTCCCAACTGCCCACAATTCTACATATGTATTGTACCTTATAGACATTTGTCCAACCACTCATTACTCGCGCACGCTTTGGCGATTCCAGTAAGAGTTTGGACAACCTGTGCGCATTCGCACAGACGAAGGTCAATGGCTGGGTAACCTTTAACTATATATACGAAGACAGTAACTTGTTCTCGAAAGAACAGTTGCTGTTGATGACCGTGCAGCTTTTCCCTGGCATAAATGATGACTAACTGTAAACCTCAGCTGCCGACAGGTGTTGTTGATATACCTCGATGTGGACAGCTGAAAATGTGGATAATTTGTTTGTAATTTGATAACTGACTTTTATGTACTGTTCAGCGCTGATTTCAAAAATGCAATTCTTTTTTTCTATCGCATCAGGTTTTCTCAAAAAACGGGAGTATTTTTGGACATAATAATAAAATTTAAGCAATTTATCACATTTTATTTTATTTCTAAATCATGTTCTAAACTACATTTCCAGTACACTTCAATTTTCTTTAAGCTCATAAGTCATTATAAAAACGCTTTCGGTTTCTGTCGAAGCTTCTTTTATTGCTTTTCCGGCTGTGGAATCGTTGGGGATCATCGCTTTTTATCACCCAGCAGTATTCCGCTATCATGTTGACGTTCCATCTTCCTTGATATCTTCTTTCCATTTCTTTGATGTCTTGGTGGAATCTTTCGTCCTGCTCTTTACTTACATCACCAAGGTTTGCAAGAAAGTAGTCAAGATGTGAGGAGCATATTCTATTTTGAAACGTGCCAAGTCCAGGAACAACACTGCAAAACACCAGTAAGAAATCTCCTTTTTTTTCAAATTGAACCCTGGTACGTTGCAAGAACAAAAATAGTAGTCATCAATATGATTTTTGGGCTCCCTCCAAACAATTGGTATTCCAAAATGTAAGGACTGCTTTTTACGTTGAAACCATTGCCTTTGTTCTTCAACACACTTTGTGTGGGGCCCAAGGCTTATCTTCATCGCCTAACTTTATACCAAAATAGGCGAAATATACTTTTTCAACAAATTCGGAAATATTTCTTTGTTGTTTTTTAACGGTATAGTTACCACAAATGTAGCAGAAACAATCTGGCGAGTTTATACATCTTCTGGTAGCCATTGTCCATTTTCCGTAAAACAACTTCACAACACAAGAAAACAGTCACTACTTTAAAGCAGCAGTAACAGCAACACGTGAACAGCACAGAGTGAAGAGGTACTGTGAACTGAAGGACAATAGCAGAATGGCGAGGGAAGGGGCAGCGCGACAGACAGGCACTGACATGCTGGTTTCTACTAATTACTCTTTATTTTACGTATACCTGTAACAAAAACGGCTAAATAACAGTTTATGGAGATCCTAAAAACCAAAATTCAAATTCACTAGAGTGCTGAAATATCGAAAAAATCTAAAACTAGACAAGCAGTTTGTGAAATAACTGTACGTGATGGAATTTTTTGACTATTTTCCCCGAAATCAGCGTTGAAAACACTATAACAATCACTTAATAAATTTGAAACAATTTTTATGTCGCAGACCTGTGTTATTAGATCTCCATTGTTATGTTACTTGCCAAATTAAGTACAGAATGTTCTGTTTTACACCCTCCGGCAATTGTAAATTTTACAAGGGTTTAGATATCCATGGTTAAATCTACTGTGGTGAAAATAGTAGGATGATGATATACGTCTGCGGTTAAGTTCGTTTGGTGAAATGGTAAAGTTCATAGTTATTCTTCTGACTCCGTTTTTAGTATGTGGAGGCGAAGGAAACGCGAATGAACGTGTTTATTTCGTAGTTGGTCGACCGCAGGGAGCCAGGTTTCCTGGAAACCGAGGGTGCTTGCCCATAGAGTGACAGGGACGACGGTGCCCAATGCAGGTAAGTGAGCAGTTTTTTATTCTGAAAGAAAGAATGCACCACACTGTGGGACGAGGAACCGGTAATTGGTATTTAATGCGTTACGCTAGCACTGTGGGACGAGGAACCGGTAATTGGTATTTAATGCGTTACGCTACTGCAAGTAGCTGGTGGTATAAATGAAACACAGCTACCTGGTAATCAGTGCATACAGAGAGAACCAAAGACGAAGGGTAGAAATCCTTGTCAGAGGAATGCTGCCATTTATGGTGTGCTCTAAAATACGAAGACACCGCAGCGTCATATTTGCTTTCTTTAAGTAACAGTGAGCCAAAGAAGTAAACAAACAAGACTGTGATAAGTAGAGGCAGTGATCAGACATACCACCACAAGACAGTGTAGTCAGCCGAAACGTCACAAACCATTACAGGTACAAATGGCATGGGTAAAGTCTGTCAGCCTGGGAAGCCACTTCGAGCACCATGTGTTTCACGACAAACGTCTAAACGGTAGCTCATTTCCTGCCACATCTGGGTTCTTCTTACCAAATTAGCAGCTTTAACAATTCTCTGTCGCAGATCTTGAAGAGTAACAGGTATAGGTGGGACACAAACTCAGTCTTCCACGTGCCCCCACAGATAAATATTGCAGGTGGTGAGGTCTGCTGAGCCGCGAGGGCACCCACGATAAAATAATTCTTGTTTCCTCTCTTCAAATCCAACATGCTGAAATGTAATTATTCAGGTAATGTCGGACTTGGCTGGAAAAGTGAGGGCGGACACTATTTTGCATGAAGTTAAAGTTACGTGAATCACTCTGGGGGGAAAATCTAGTTTCATAGCACGTCTTGATACGAGGCTCCTGTGATAGTGTTCTAATTAAAAAAGAATTTGCTGGCAGAAAGGGCACAAAAGGGATCAACATTCGACAAGCCTATTTCTTGTTGAATAAATACTAAAAGATTTGCACTAGTCAAATATATAGCAGTATGGCGCTTAACTGTAATAGACAGATGATTTCTCTAGAATAGCAGTGCAAAATTCGTACCTTTCGGTGTGAATGCTATCCTTCGAATAACTTCAGTTTTTACAGCTCCAGATACAGACGGCGTTTCAGAACTCGCCATACCACTGCTTACTTGTATTGTGGCTCCTTTCTTAAGTTGAACTGATAGGGTCGATATTTTCATCCGATGTGCGTGTACAACCAATGATTTTTCGTTTGTAGATGCAGTAACTATCTACGAATTTTCAACAGCACTCATAAACTTACTATTTCAGCGCAAAAAAAAAAAAAGATCATTCATGTGCTATCGCCACTGCAGCTTTGAACTGAACTTTCAGCTCTGTCTAGAAGTGCTTGAGTCGTCTTGCTACTTTTCGTGGATTGTGCGAGATAAATTCCTTTAATTTACTCCTTCTTTTGGAATAACCTTGAATATGTTGACTAGATAGGGTGTAGGCCCATGTGTCACGTGGGCTACACTAGGCCATTATAGACGCCGAGATGTGACCTACGGCCTTTACAGACCAGCAGGCTTACATCTGCACCATCGCTCTGCCACGACAGAAGACATGGCGCAGTAGAGGCCCATGGGAGCTCAACGTTACCCATCTGCGGGATGAAAACTGATTACGGGAGTTTGGCGATAATGTCAACGGCGTCAACGTTCGTACGACTGAACGCTTAAATGGTGGCTCTGCTGCGTCAAACCGGTTTTACGCAGAACGTTCACACGATATGGCCGAGATAAGTTACACTGGCAACGGACGACTTCTGAATTTTATTTTACAGCCCTACGTGAGTTGGCGAAAAAACCACCGTCTCCCGACCGTCAGCAGACTGTCAAACGTATCAAAGCACAACTGCTGCGTCTTACGACAGTCAAGATGGAAGGAATTAAAGTACGTGCGAGGATTAAGCAAAGAACGGCCGTCATTACACCATATACTGAGAGAAAGAAGGCAGCGGCGACGTACATTATACGGGATGTCGAAATGGCCGATCGATCGCGGGCCACGTTACAGAAAGATATTGCACTTGCTTTTGCTGACCACTACCGCAGTTTCTATACGGAGAACCAGCAGAGCAGGCCAGACTGGCAGATATGCTGCTCGAAATGCCAGCGGACGAGCATCCCACTGCAGTGCACGGCATTATGGCTGAAATCACCATAAATGATCCTGACGCTGCCCTAAAGTGTGGAGCGTTAAATAAATCACCTGGACCAGACGGGCTCCCTCTTGAGTTCTACCGCAGCCTTGCGTCTCTGCTGGGGCCGAACTGGGTACAGATGTACACTGAACTCGTAACACCTGCCTTACGTATCCCTACCGAGTTGGTTCAAATGGCTCTGAGCACTATGGGACTTAACAAAAAAAAAATGGCTCTGAGCACTATGGGACTTAACATCTATGGTCATCAGTCCCCTATAACTTAGAACTACTTAAACCTAACTAACCTAAGGACAGCAGGACAGCACACAACACCCAGTCATCACGAGGCAGAGAAAATCCCTGACCCCGCCGGGAATCGAACCCAGAAACCCGGGCGCGGGAAGCGAGAACGCTACCGCACGACCACGAGCTGCGGACCCCTACCGAGTTGACAGAGGGTATCACGATACCCGTTCCAAAACGGGTCGAGGATCACAAAACTACCGGCCTTTGACATTATTGAATGGAGACTACAAAATATTTTCACGTATCCTCCGTGCTCGCCTTCAAGTGGGTCTAGGTGGGAAGAGCAATATACACACAGCGCTAGGGGCATACAGGGATGTCATAGCATTGATGTCGGCATTGGCAGTGGATTTAGATCACGCTTTCGACCGAGTGGACCATATATTCCTACGAGGGGTAATGGAAAAGATGGGAATCCCCCTCCTGTTGCCCGCAGCTCGTGGTCGTGCGGTAGCGTTCTCGTTTCCCACGCCCGGGTTCCCGGGTTAGATTCCCGGCGGGGTCAGAGATTTTCTCTGCCTCGTGATGGCTGGGTGTTGTGTGATGTCCTTAGGTTAGTTAGGTTTAAGTAGTCCTAAGTTCTAGGGGACTGATGACCATAGATGTTAAGTCCCATAGTGCTCAGAGCCATTTGAACCATTTGAACCCTCCTGTTTGTGGACACGATCTTGAGGTTGATTAATGGCGCGAACTCGAGAGTCTTGGTGAATGGCGTTAGCTCAGAACCTTTCACGATCCAGCGCTCAGTGCGGCAAGGTTTCCCCCTTTCGGCCATCTTATTCGCAGTCGCTCTTGAACCTGCGCTACACGGCCTCCGACGACGAACTGAAGGCGTCCAACTACGGATCGTATCTTTCCAATGCCGCGCATACGCCGACGACGTCGTTCTTTTGGTCAATTCAGGAGACGAAATCCAGGCGACCCTGGGATGGCTTCAGCACTATGGAGCGGTGGCAGGTAGTGTCATCAACCTACGGAAGACCCGATGTATGGAAGTGGGAGTGTTTGGGAGTGGTATTCCATGGAAACATACGACATACAGCCGTGGATAATTATAGACGGCTACTGCGACAGATTCGCGCATTAGTACGACGACATGCACTGCGCGCCCTAGATATGTTCCAGCGCGCACAGTATGTCAGCGACTATTTGGCACCGAAAATAAGTCACTTGGCACACATACTGCCGTTGCCCATCACGATCGCGTCAAGACTGCAGTCGGCCTTCGGACATTTCGTAAGTGTTGACCTCCTCTTCAAAATCCGCTGCGATACCATAACGCTGCCACCGAGAGGAGGAGGCATGGGACTCGTAAACGTGAAGAACAGGGCGCGCGTGCTATTTCTTAGTAAGATGCAACGCTATTCGAGAACCGAGCACGACATCTTAATTGGCGCCCTGATCAACGAAGTGGCCCCCCATTCACTCTGCCCAGCAGTCAATGTAGGCCACATCACGGCACCGCTCCCACACCATCGGAACTTCTTCGTCGATTACCGTTACGTTCACGACAGTTTTCCGAAGACCAGGCTGCCCACAACGGAAGACAGCAAGAATCTCGCAATGTGGCCAACAGAAGTATCCAGCAATACAGTGGCAGATAATATGGAGAGCGGTCCATCTTCGCTCTCTCCCTACAGAGGTACATGCATTGTGCTATGTAGTGGTGAACGACAAATTGCCGAACTATCAACGACTATTCACCTGATCGACACGCCGATACGCCTCCACTGCGCGGTCGTCGACTCCGACGAGCACCGTCTGTTGCACGGCAATCGACTGTTGGCTTCTAACGAGGAAAACGCTTGCCCTTTTACTGCATACGGCGCACACGGCGATCAAAGCTGACGACCTACTGTTCCCGGACGAAGTATACTTTTCCACCTCCAGGACAAACGCCGTAAACTGGATAAAGGGATGGCGACGTCTTTTTTGTATCGCACCGATGACAAGAACGTCATAGACTTCTGGTACATACTGCAAGAGCAACATGATATCTTGCGGCGACACGCGGAATATAGAACACGTTTTTCCGATTACTTAGGTTCGTTATTCACGGACCCTCCGGCTAGTTGGGGTGTCCCGGATATGAGAAGTGAAACGAGGAGACAGCTCAACGTTCAGGAACTAACGTTCAAGCCTGATGTATTCAGAGGACTGTATATAGTTTTTAAGTTAGCGAGAAGCCGACCTGGATACACGCCGACAGGGCAGTTGCAGGGTCCCGTTCTCTTTTCGCTCTTTTTTTAGTGAACTCTTTAAATCTAGACGGCGTTAGGAGCAGTTTTTACGTTGGGATGTGTTGATTGGCACCTTTATTTACTGTATGTAAAAAAAAATTTGGTAGAGCAAAGGTCCCGAGCTCGAGTCTCAGTCCGGCACACAGTTTTAATCTATCTGGAAGTTTCATTTCAGCGCACACTCCGCTGCAGAGTGAAAATTTCATTCTGGAAATCACAGATCTATGTTCGTAAGCTTCCACGGCCGGTCTTCTTTTGAATAAAATAATTTTGAGGATTAGGTCGCGTCATCATAAAATAATAAAGCAACTAAATTGCCGGCCTTTCGACCGACTTGCTGCGGTCCTCTTCAGGCGGTTAACTGCTGGATACTGGTGAATGTCACATATCTGGGATATTACTGGACAATTTCAAGAGAGGTATTATGGACGGAGGATGGCTGTACGATAGGCTACTGAGTGTGCTTCCATCGTGGCTGATTTGCAGGCAACTCTAGTAAGTGGTTGATAGGAAGTAGCGTATCGACTGGCTGTTGCCTCTCCTACTCTGGAAGTGATTGGTAGGCAATCTCTCGTTGGGTACTGGAAGGCAACAGGAAATGGGGAGGTTGTAGGCCTGTGTTAGTGTTTTCGTACAGCGAAGAGTTAAGTCCGTACGTTAGTTCTCTCGCGGCCCCCGTTTATGCCATTAAACCTGGGTCAAGTGTTGCTGCTGGCTGGCGAACACACGGGGTCCGCCGGTACCTATACGTAAACCCACACCAGCATACAGCACAAAAGAACGCTGACAGTCCAAGCTCGCCCGATTAGTGACGCTAACCACACACAGTATGAACTGAAGGAGCTCAAGACGACATTCCGTTCAAACGAATATAACAACAGAGACATGTAGGTACAGCAAAGACAAAACAGACAAATGCAGAGAATAAAATGTTCCTGTTGCTAGCATACCGCACGTAAGAGGCGTCTGTGACCGTGCAGGGGAGGTTCTGCGTCGCGGAGAAATCCAGGGTGGCCGCAAGATCGGAGACCTGTTGAAGCCCTCTAAGGGTCCCGTGAATGCTCTCCACACTACAGGCTTCTACGAACTTCGACCTGAATGCGTCGGAGTCTATGGTGGTGAAACCGGGAGACCCATTAGCACTCGCGTGTAGGAGCACGAACGTTACATACGACTGGGACAGAGCAACAACTCAGCTGTAGTTCGTAGGAATGTGGCCTGGCAATCTCCTTTCAAGAACTTCGCGCGCTTGCTCGTCAGGCGTGGATGCAGCAGCGGAAAATAGGAGAGGCTACTGAAATAATCAAACGCCCTAACAACATGAACAGGGAGGATGGCTACAAGTTACCTACGGCCTTGCTGCCAGCGATTCCAACCCGGCGGACCGCGTGTGTTCGCCAGCCAGCGGCACTCCTCGGACCGGGTTTAACTGTAGAAACATCGGTCGCGAGAGAACTGCCGTGTGGCTTCAAGGCTG
The DNA here is from genome assembly GCF_021461395.2 of Schistocerca americana. NCBI lineage: Eukaryota > Metazoa > Arthropoda > Insecta > Orthoptera > Acrididae > Schistocerca > Schistocerca americana. Next base: position 515,013,269 of record NC_060121.1, on the reverse strand, counting down.
CGCTGCGGGAAAACACTACCCTATGAATACCATCTGCCGGTCTGCTATTGCCTTCCAGTCACCAACTAGATATTGCCTACCAATTAGACATTTAACCGAGTGGCGCAGGCAACAGCCAGCCGATACGTTACCTACTAAAGTGGTTTTCCAATCAACCACTAGCGCAGCACAGGCAATAGCCTACAGTATAGCCATTCGCCCTCCATAACAACCTCGCTTCAAGCTGTCCAATGACATCTTAAGTACTTTTTTTTTTTTTTTTTTTTTTTTTTTTTTTTTTTGGGGGGGGTTTAAGGGCGCTCAACTACTGAGGTCATTAGCGCCCAGTCACCGTTGTTAGAGCATATGGAATCTAGTAAAACTCAAGGGGAGGGGGGGCCACCAGAAAGACCTGACAAAGATGCAGATAAAATAAGTAAAAAGGTTAGATGTCTTTGGACAAGCCAGTCAAAGTTATAAAACGCAGAACACGAGCAGCTGCTCGAGCGTCATCAGCTAAAATATCCGGTAAAGTAGATGGCAGGGACAGGACAACACGAGATTGACTAAAGCGGGGACACGACAATAAAACATAGCGCACTGTTAATGCCTGACCACAAGGGCACTGCGGGGCTGGGTCACCGGAGAGCAGGTAGCGGTGGCTAAACCGGCAATGCCCAATCCGCAACCTGGTCAGAAGGACCTCCTCTCGCCGAGATGGTCGGGAGGAGGTTGTCCAAGCAGTTGGGAGCGGTTGTACTGCCCGGAGCTTGTTTCCTTGGAGGGATGACCAAGCATCCCACCACAACGACACAAGCCTCTTACAAACATCCCCACGAACGTCAGATGACGGGACACAATGGGAGGCTGGCCGAGGCAGGAGTACTACAGCCTTGGCTGCAGCATCCGCAGTCTCATTCCCAGGCACTCCTACATGTCCGGGAACCCACAGAAAGCTGACAGGAGAACCATTATCAGCGAAATCTTACGTACGTGAGATCGGTAGCCACCGGATAACCGAAACAGACAATACACAAGGGAACGCATTCACCAGTACCCAGCAGTTAGCCGCCCTGAAGAGAACCGCAGCAAGTTGGTCGAAACGTCGGCTGTTTAGTTGCTTTAGTGTATTTTAAAGACATGGCCTAAAACCCAAAACTATTTTATTCAAAAGAAACAAGTCTGTCCCTGATACAACATATGGGGGACCAGCTCGCATATCAACTCCGTCGCAGTGCCAGTAATCAGGATATTCAGTTACAACAAACAATATTTGGGCAGGCGAGGGTACAACGGCTCTACGCCACCCTTCACAACCGAACCAGCGCATGCATCCAGGGGCCACAAGTGATGCAATGTCATAATGATAAGTGGGTCAAGTTCTATACAAGCTTCACTCCATTTTGTAATCACTGGAATAACGTCACGTACCCTCTCAAACTGTGAAGTTTCGTTTCCTGTTCTATTTCTGCGTGCTTCCCTGTTTTTGTCAGGAAATATACACAAGCCACTAAATTTGTTTGCAGCTGTAATTAAAAAAGTAACTATCTTGCTGATTGAACAGACTAAGAATTATTTTGGTAAATACCATCAGTCTTAAATTCGGGGAATTACTTGCATTAAAAAAACTATCATTAATTAGTTTTCTAGCAATTATTCTAACAATTTTTTATATTTTTAACTTATTTATTGAATGTGTGTTTTTACTGAATTGACTTTGTTGTGGCTTTGCCTGAAGAATTTGAGAGTTTATTTACCATTGTGATTGCAGTATTGTTTGATGCGCTATACAGAACAGCCATTTTAATATTTAAGATGTTATCAAACAGTGAAAAACTGTGTAGTAACCGTTAATGGGTCGCCACGCAATACGGATTGTCACATACGTGTTATTTGAGTAGCAGCAATTATAGCAGAAATTTAATGCTATCGTCAAAGTTTGGTAGGGGTATTGTCTCTTTAAACTGCAGTAATTTAATTGTGAATCAAATGTGGAGATTTTCGCTTCGTGTTAGTGCTGCGATAACTAATAAGCGACGCAGTGCAATTATTCACAGTGGAGTGGCGACTGTAGAGTTTCGTGATAATTATTTTGTTTTTTTTTTCATTCTGGCGATTAGTGAGCACTTCCAAAGGTTCACCTCCATAGTGATACGAACTACATTTATCAAAATTACCACGTATTTTTACTTGAATCTGAGCAATAGAGGACCCTGATAAATTGCGGCGGTAGATGTGCACCGGTGTGCAGAACGTATGAACGAAATAAGTTTCATAACAAGTGTCACTGCCAAGTAATATAGCTCGATGAAATCTGGACCACACATGGAAAGAACTGCAACAGTACAGTACAGAAGGTAACTGAAAGAAATACACAATGAGGCGGACAGAAATGACACTTTTATTGAAATACAATAATTATACTGAAGTCACCGCAATTTATGATGATTCCTTGCACATTACAAAGCCGGGATATGTTTCGTAATGGGGCATCTGGTTTCCACTGACGGAAGCGCGTGCTCTGCAAAGTACTCCCTCGCTGTTTACAAAGTTGGTAAGGAGTTCTTGTGGTTGGGCGTTCGAGTCTTCCACTAGCGCAGGTGACAACTGCTGGACGGTTATTGGTGCACGTGGGCGTGCTGCAATAGTCTCTCCAACGCATCCCACACGTGCGCTATGGCATTTAAGCTGGGGGAACGGGCAGACCACTCCATCCGCTGAATATCCCCTCGTTCCAAGAACTCCTCAACCGCGCCGTTCGATGCAGTCGCGCTGTCAGCCAAAAAAATTGAAGTAAGGGACTAACGCACCCCTGAAATGACGCACATGAGGAAGCAATAGTGTGTCAAAATAATGTTGAGCCGCAAATGTAGCGAGTTCTAAGATTTCGAGGTCAGTGCGCCCATGCAACTCTATGCCTCCCAACACCATAATATCTGGACCACCAAAACGATGATGTTCCACAATGTTTCTGTGTGCATTACATATTCCAGACGTTCGCCATATGGGAGTGCGTCCAGAATTACTACTCAGACTGAATCTGCTCTCGTCCGAGAAGGGCACACGACCTCGGTGGTTCAGTCCCTACGCTCTTGGCAACATCACAAACGATTGTAACATCGCGAGTCAAAACGCTATAGCATTTTATTGCAGTACGCTACTTTGCAGTACGGATCGTAGCTTTGGAGCCGTTGGCGGTGACAGAAACAGCCGGTTGTGTCTTAGCGTGACTCAGTCGCACCTGTCGCTAGCCTAGCCATGGGAAGCGGTATATGTGTCACTTGGTGCGACTGAATATTCAAGTCCCTACGAATCTAAATAAACTATAATAAATATTATTCAATGTAGTTAAAACTCAATATAATGCCCTTCGTTATTAAAAGGAAGATTGTGTAAAAATCTCATCTTTCTAGCGGGCATACTTTTAGAGTTAGAGAAAATCACCTAAAACACCCCGGACCGACACTTGTAAGATTAAAGTCTGTTAGGATTCATAACAGTTTGTCTTTCAGTATTGTTTGGAATCATTACTGCAGTTCACAAAATGTTAGGTCAATTTGTTTGAATTTTCATAATTAAAAACGTTATTTTTCATTTTCGTAATATAAAATACAGAAAAGATCAGTAATTATTTAATGTGTTTTTGTGTGAGTAAATGAGAATGAGTGAGAGTGTGTACGTGGGACATACGAAAAAATTCAAAATTATTTCATGTTAAACATTACGTAATTATGTGGTGCGGAAGTGTCAAGCAAGCAAGTTGCAATGAAAAATGTAATTTCCCCACCGTGCTGATGACGTATGTCCAAGGGTACTTGCTTTTGTAAGAAGGCAGCCAGAATAGCCATTTGCAGAGTAATAGTTTCCTAAAGTTATTTCAAGATTAGTTTTCTTTTAGTTTGGTTTTGTTAAACATTTTATTAATATTTGCATGATAAAGTGACGTAAATGCATCTGCAGATGTTGAATGGAGTAAGACAGTTTTAGCGCGAAAAAGAACTCGAAGGATTGTTTTGATTGGCTGGTCATTCTGAACAACCAGAGTTAAGCATTTCCTGGGCACTGCAAGTAGTTATAGGCTCTGGAAGGAACGACAGTGATGGCAGTCGCTAGTCAGCTGTCGGACATACGGGTCATGTTGAACGCTACCGTCTTCATTATGTATAAAATGAAAAAATTACTGGCTTCTCGCATCCTGATTGTGTGGCCGGAGTAGCAGTTGCATTTACGGACAGTTTCGTGAAGTTTGGAAGTTTTTCGATTGTCTTGTTGGAAGAAGAACAGCGTGTGAACTTTGGGCCTTAGTAAAAATTCCGCGTGGCATGCTTCATATTCGTTTATGGAATATTTGGCGAGCACTTTCTGTTAAAGAAATCCTCTGAAAGGAGCGAATGTGAAACTCATATAAAGTAGCAAGGTATTGACTGTGAAATCGCGTATTCAGTCGGGTCGGACTTATGTGCTGGCTGCTTTGCGTGTGAAACGTATGGCATGAGTGTGAACTGGAAACAGTGATCTTGTTAGTTAAGTCAATTCAGGCTGATGGCAAGTGTTTATTTTTGAACCTAAAGAAATAAAAGAACTCGTCGCAGAATTTTGCCATTTTTCTAAAGAGCTGAAGCAATCGCCCTGTACCCGAAATTTGTTATATCACAAGTTAGCTTGCTACCAGAGTTTACGCGGACTGTGCTAACATAGGTATTGACGGTGTTTTTCCTCAACGCTGCTTTTAACATCGTCTGGACAGTATCTACGTATGCAGAGAAACGGGCTGGTGATCAGACGCCGTACTGACGTAGGTGGAACTTTAGTAGTGCACAGTACTACGAGAGTCAGTGAACAAACAATTACGCAACGCAACGCGACTTTAACCCTCCCCGCCGCACGCTGTCAACGGAACATAAGGCCGGTATTACACTATCAAATTTCTTTGTCAAAGATTTGATCAAAGAGGTGATCAAATATTCCGTCAAATACATTTGACAAAGATCTTTGATGTAGCGCTAGAAAGGGTATTACACTGTCATCATATTTTTCGTCAAAGTTCAAGATGGCTGACAACAACTACTTGCTATTAACCGCAGCAGTTGCATGTACCACAATTGCACTGTGTGCACATGCGGAAGAGAAGCGGGGGAAAAAAAGGAAACGTACCTGGGTGAAGTCGTGGGTTTTAGGACGACAAGATAAAAGCACTCAACAAAACTTGTGAGCTTATAGTGGAGGACGTCAAGTCGTACATCAATTACTTAAGAATGGATGAGCATACATTTTTGTATGTGCTCTGTGAAGTGTATCCTCATATCACAAAGCACAATATTCACTTAAGAACTGCTACATCTGCAGAAGACAGGCTCACTGTAACAGTCCGATTCCTTGCTACAGGAGAGAGTTAGGTTAGATTAGGTTAGGTATCCAATCTTCTTAATCTATTTTTGTATTCAGGGTGCCTCACGTTGTAAAGCGCCTCGTCAGCTTTATACATCTCTATATTAATTTTGTACTTGTCGGTACACACCAATTGTATTTGCCGGAAATGTTTATAAAAACACTATAGATGACAGAACGCTGCAGCGATGCCAGCGCTCCACGTGGTAACATGTCACATTGCAGTGAACAGAAGACAAGCGAGTTCTTTGATCAAATCTACAGCGAGGCCCTAGATTTGATCAAATATTTGACGACATTTGACAAAGTTCCCTATTACACCATCAAATTTCTTTGACAAAGATAGTGGACAAAGAAATTTGACAGTGTAATAGTGGCCTAACGAACCCGTCAATGGGCAGAGAGACTACACCCATGCAGTCGCTGTCGCCGTGCCACTGTGGAATGTGAGACTGCGTGCCTTGCAGCCGTGTTAATAGTGTTTGCAATTGCACCCGCTGTCTGACGTGGGTCTTTTCTTGCCTGTTGCAGAATGTTGCGGTCGTTTGCTGCAGTAGCTGACCATGCCAACCGCCTCCTCTCCTTCCGACAGCAGTGCCTGTGGTTCAGAACGCTCCCCATATACGCGAAACAATGCCGTGAAGAATACTTTAGTTGTGGGCTCCATTCACCACACTTACCCCTCTTCCAGTTTCCCACTGACTGTTCCCCGTGTGGACTCATGCAGATGTTGTCTCCCGGCCGAACTGTAATGAAGAACACACATTGTCTTTTCCCACTTCTTCAACTGCCTCGTATTGCCATTTGGTGGTACAGTCAAACTGTCCTCGTGCCTTGTGTTGTCCAGCTTTCTGTGCACGATTGGGAGACCTCTGGCAACAAGCTCCCACACTTTGAATCATTTCCACCAAATAGTTAATATATTAGTTTCTTTAGCCGGTGTTTAAGTTTGTCAGAGCAGTGCACATTTACCCTTGTCGTTTCGGTTGTACTTCAGAACACATTGCCTTTACTTCCGACCTGTCAGCTTTGCGATCACACGGTCATAGTGATGTAATCGAGATGGGTAATGCGTTCTTAGACGTCCTCTTGGCTACTGTGAATGTCATCTTGGCTACTATGGACGCCAGAGCCGGTTTCCGGCGTCTGGGAGAGCAAGCTTTGTCCGGTCTACAGATGATGTCTCGGTCCGTCTAATGTAATCATTCCGAGTGGATTGTGGTTGGTGCCTACTATGGCCGGATTAAGGTTCAAATGGCTCTGAGCACTATGGGACTTAACTTCTAAGGTCATCAGTCTCTTAGAACTTAGAAATACTTACACCTAACTAACCTAAGGACATCACACACATCCATTCCCGAGGCAGGATTCGAACCTGTGACCGTAGCGTTCGCGCGGTTCCAGATTGTAGCGCCTAGAACCGCTCGGTCACTCCGGCCGGCCCGGATTAAGGGCAAGTGACTTTCTCGGTGCAGCAGATACTTGCCAGCAGCTGTCGGAAACAAACTACTGGATAGAATAGTGGTTCCCACATGCGGGTAATACCTCCCGAGAGGTAAAACTAAAGTTTCTGAGAGGTAAAAAACAAACTGATTGATTATGTTCCAATCACGAAACTAAATTTATTTTTAAAAGATTGTTACCTTACCATTACTTCATAATACCGTAGTTCTGTTACGTAAATTACAAATAATTACATTTGTTTGAAAACAGTAGCATTGATGTGCGACATAGTGCGGTGGAGGTTACAGCTTGTGAAGCGTAAAGTATGAACACCACTTCCACTCATGTTCCGCTCAAAACACACTTGCTTCGTATTTTGTACCATGCATTTCTGGCAGTAAAATTGAAACATGTACGTCACATTCGCTTAAAACTCAGAAGAAAATATTTTCTCCGAGTTGTAGGTACTTCCCAAAAGGAACCAGAAATTGCTTCATTATTCACTTCGCAAGAAATAAACGAACTAACTGGCACCACAACGCAACACTAACTATGCTGTGACTACTGAAGTGATTACACAGTATTGCCGTTATTATTATTAGTGGCAGTGGTCAGGCGCAAAGCGATAGCAGACTGACGTCTTCCAGTTTTTCTGTCAGCTGAGAAGTAAGGAGTTCAGCAATCGACTGATTTACAAACAATAAGTATAGCGCACACATTTTATATAGGTTGATTTTAAATGGGACGGATGGGGGGTAGGGGGGAGCAGGGTGCAGGGTGTGAGTGAAGCATGTGTCACTAGGTAGAGGAGCGGTGCTGACGATGCATGTTTTGTAACAAGTGTCTACCTAAATGTGGATAGTCAGCTTTCTTTTGTGAGAAGAAGTTGTGTGTAGGTGGCACACACGATGCACTGAGAATTGCTCCGTCATTCTATAACAAAGAAATGTTGTCAGAAATAAGTGTCATCAACTGTCTGATTGACTGATTAGTTCATGGTTTAATGAAACACGTACAAAAACAATGTCATTTATGTTTCGTCAATTTAAAAAGAAAAGTCTGCTAAGAAAATCTTTTTCATTCTATAGATTAGTTGAACGCTAATTTTCATGCTAAGGGGAGGAGGCGACGGTGGTAAGTGGGACGGGATTACCAGCTACTATCTGATTGCACTCAGAAGTAATGATCGCAAGAAGATTGGGAACCACTGGGAAAGACGTAGAACCTTCCTGAGGGTTTCTGTTAAAGGGATGTAAGCTCCAAATACTACAGTTCATTTGATTCGGAGGCAATTGGATCTTCTGGAGCGAGACAACTTACAAAATATATCACTCCCGGCAAAGGATGAAACCGTGTGTCTGTAATTAACTGCCACATACCATTAACAATCAGTGACGACAAACATCCTCAGCAGTAAAAGACGATGTCGACTAACTTTGTTTATTAATATCGAAATAACGGAACAAGCCTGACTATGTGCTCATTTACACTGATAGTTCACAAGTCAACGTCTGTTTATTTCTGGAAAGTCACAATTTGTTCAAGTTGGTTCAGTACGAATCTGGTAATACGTTAAGTTCAGAATAAATTATTCCGCGTGTTGAATTACTCTGCGTGTTGGATTCCACATTAACAATGATTACTGGCACGAATCGCTGGACATCTGTTCCAGTAAATTCACTTCTTCGCAGCGTGAATACTCTCCAGTTCGCATCTTCTAATTAATCTTCGTATATCAAAACAACACATCACTCAATGTAACTCCTTGAAACACTTCCCACTTCAATTTTCACGTATACGTTTCCCCGCGACCCTATCCTAGACGTTAACTCTGCACATTTCCGTTTCGAACACCAAAACCGCTGCTGACTCTGTATTGCAAGTGTTGTCAACGCGACACGACCACGCCCCAGCCGCCAGAAAAGAAGCAAAACGATAAAAAAATACAAGACGGTAAAACTCACCAGCTTTGGCATGCTTAACAGTAAAAGTGTCAAAGACACTGTGCTCTTCCAGGGAGCAGGAAATTACCAACTAAAATGGCTGCGTTCTGCTCCTCAGAATACTTCGCTGAAAGGCGGGGGTATTAAAAGAGCTTTGTGTAGCGGGTGGACGCTAGCGAAATCGAGGAGTCACCTGCCAGCCCACACGAGGCAAGTCGTAGACACAGTAAGGTGTGTTGTAAAGCATAGATGTAGGTGTAGAAAAACTCTCATTCTTCACTGCGTATTGGGCTGTGACGTAAGCACTCGAGACCAGAATGAGAATAGTTGCCAGCCGAACAAATTAACTTCAGAAACGTACATAACTATAGTTCATTTACATTTTTACCTAAAACTATAATTGATTCACTGTCGCGCCGAGAATTTTTGCCCTTTATCTCGTTAAGGAATGTCACATACCGGCGAATGAATAGTTTGCAACTATGAACATCTCGAAGTGTAGCACGACGCGAAAGTATTACACGCGTATGCAGCCATCTTGAAGATGTTCTCTTGAGATGGTAGCCGCTTGGTGAGTCAAACAAGTGAGGCGCGTTGCACCCAGTGTTTACGTCACAGGCAGAGCGGCAGGTGGTGCTCAGGGGCAGGTGTGCCCTCAGCACAGTTCAGCTCGCGTGCGGTCTGCCTGCCAGCTGCCACCTGCTAAGGAAACTCGCCAGCGTAGGGGAGGCGGGCAGCTAAGCACGTGGCATTGCCTTTCCCATCAATAGCAACTCCTTATGCATCCTTATGGCCGGTATTACACTATCAAATTTCTTTGTCAAATATCTTTGTCCAATATCTTTGTCAAAGATATTTGATGCTGTAATAGGGAACTTTGTTAAATGTCGTCCATTATTTGATCAAATCTAGGGCCTCGCTGTAGATTTGATCAAAGAAGTCGCTTGTCTTCTGTTCACTGCAATGTGACATGTTACCACATGGAGCGTAGCATCACTACAACATTCTGTCGTCTGTAGTGTTTTTATAAACATTGCCGGTAAATACGATTGGTGTGTGCCGACAACTACAAAATTAATGGAGATGTATGAAGCTGATGAGGCGCTTTACAATGTGAGGCACGCCGAATACAAAAATAGACTAAGAAGATTGGAGACCTGACCTGACCTAACCTAACCCTCTCCTGTAGCAAGGAATCGGAGTGTTAAAGTGAGCCTGTCTTCTGCAGATATACCAGTTCTTGAAATGAGAATACACTTCACTGAGCACATACAGAAATGTATGCTCATCCATTCTTAAGTAATTGATGTACGACTTGACGTCCTTCACTATAAGCTCACGTAACAAGTTTTGTTGAATGGTTTTATCGTGTCGTCGTGAAACCCACGGCTTCACCCAGGTATGTTTCCTCCCCCCCCCCCCCCCCCCCGCCGCTTCTCTTCCGCACGTGCACACAGTGCAATTGTGGTACATGCAACTGCTGCGGTTAATAACAAATTGTTGTTGTCAGCCATCTTGAACTCTGGCGAAAAATATGATGACAGTGTAATGCCCCTTCTAGCGATACGTCAAAGATCTTTGTCAAATATATTTGACGGAATATTTGATCACATCTTTGATTGAATCTTTGACACAGAAATTTGATAGTGTAATATCGGCCTATGCCCAATCCTGCTCTTGTCAGCCAGCGCGGGACCAAAGCCAGTTTTAAAAATTACGCAGTCATTTGTTATGATTACATCGAAATTCCGATACGTTTGGCTCTTTTTTAGTTATATATTATCCACCCATACAACTTATTTCTTTACAACTTATTTCTTTGTTGTTTCTACTTTTCCAGTAGTCCGTCATCTCTCCAAGTTCATTATTCTTTTCTTTTGAACAATGGGAAATCCAGGATGGAACGTAACAATATTACGAAAAGGAAAGTTGCTACTTACCATACAGCCACAGTGGCTTCAGTTGACTGTGACTGCAGTCATGTGTGTGAGAGTTGCGCGCGTGTGTGTTTGTGTGTTTCTATTTCTGACTAAGGCCTTACTTGCCGAAAGCTTGATTTGTGACACACTTTTTGTTGTGTCTATCTGCGATTCAGTATCTCCGCTCTAAGGTGAGTAGCAACTTTCCTTTTCATAATATTGTTTCTTTTCTTTTGCCTATGCTGTGCCCTGTTTCTTATTTCTTCCGTTGTGAAAAGCCTTCTAAATTTTGTAATTTATTTTTAAAAAGGTTTCTTTCAGGTATTTCAAATTTGTGGTGTTCTTTCTTCCTAGTTCTTTTCTTATTTCTTTAATCCTAGCTATTATTGATTTCTTTTTCTAGAAATAAAAGAAAATTTGTTCCGTCAGACATGGGCAACCTTTGATGATCCGCAGGCTTCATTCACACACTTTCATACGCTCGAGGACTGCGTTGTCAAGTGGCGCGACAACAGTTCTCCTAGAGAGCATAAAGCCAAAACTACAGCACCCGTGACGTTAACGTCTATGAGGTAATGCACCGACATGAATAGCATTCCTTTACCCACACACCAAGCCAAGAAATTCGTTTATGTTCACGGCATCTTCAGACGTTTACTGTTACTTACGTGTTGAACACTGTTTCTTTGCTTACGTTTTACAATAGCTGTCTTGCGCATGCACGGTGTAAGCTCGAGTTTCGCATGTTATGTCATGAGCTGCAAACACGAGGCGAGCCGAGCGACGGCGGAAATAACCGAAAATGCGTCAGTCAATAGGAATAGATGTCCAAAGAAGATTAAACTCAGCTGTACCTTTTCTTCTGATATTTTAATAGATCTCTTCATTACGTCTCATTATACAAACACCTTGGTTTTGTATTGCAGCTATTATTTTTCTAATAATCCCCCGCTTATAAACATTTTGGTCTTACTATTGTTGTATAGTGTTTTAGTTTTGTATTTCTAGATATTCATTTCGTGTTGTGGACTTTTTGTCAAGCCAATATGCTTTTTTCATTTCATTAACTCTTAAGTCTGTTGCAAAATTTTCTAGTGCATCTGCTGTCTATTTTAGTGATTTTTTTACAATTGTTATGATTTATGATTTTTCAGAGAACAGTTCCACTTGGATCCCTACTGGCCACTAGAGGGCGTTGCAACTTTCACAGTGGGCGGTTGACGACAGTAGTTTTGAAAACAGTTGCATTAGGTTTTCGTTAATTTTTTGTATAAATCCCCATTACAGTGGAACCGGTGGGCAGTTAGAAAATTTGGCTGCTAAAGGAGTTACAAAAATGGGCGACACGTAGAAAAGATTGAATAGCCCAGATTACTAGGCAATAAATAATAAGGCTGCAGATTAACACCGTGCGCAAAAAACCAGTCACAAAAATCAGCGCGGACAGTTTATTCTTCCGGCATCAGTTGGTTGAAGTGCTCATCTGGAGACAATCTAGTATTGCAGTTACTGTGGTTATAATTAAAGCACAGATACTCACAGAGGTCCAGTGTATCGTATGGCAGCGAAACTTAGCAGATATTCTAATGTGTTAATGCAGAACCGATTAACGCTGAAAAAAAAAATAGTTACTGTGTTGACCACTAGTTACAAATCGGGCGCTGTGGATGCAAGAAAGACGTTGAGAAATGTCCCGTATGTAATGGATTAGGGATGGGACGTGGGTAGAAAAGCTCAAACAAGTGAGAAAGGCTTAATAGTGATTTCATTATTAACCGATGCTTACACAATTTGTTCAGTATGAGCACTGGGGACGCCGACGAGTCGCACAGCGCCAGATTTGCACCTGGTGGCCAAAATTAGAACTAATTTTTCCAGCGTAAATCGCTTCCGCGTTAACGCATTAATATCTCTACAGAGATTCGCTGTAGTAAGATAATTGCAGCCCACACTAGACCTCTGTGTGTACCTGCACTTTGAGTATAACCACCCGGTACATATAACAAATACTGAAGACGTTCGATGTACTCAATCGAATCTCGGAAAAAACAAATTTATGGCACAACTTGAATAAAAGATGGGATGGTTGCTGCGACATATCCCGAGGCGTCAAGGAATAGTCGATTTGGTAATGGGAGGAAGCTTGAGGGTAAAACTTATACAAGGAGACCAAGGGTTGAGTACAGCAAGAAGGTGCAAAAAGATGTCGCTTGTAGTAATTACGCAAAGGTTTGAAAATATTAGTGTAGCGAGGAGCTCTGCATTAAACTAAAGAGCAAAACATTAACAACAGCATATTTTAACACATTCAGCACTATGTCCGTACAACATATGGGCACGCATTCATCGGCCGTGTGGATGGTGTCAACTTTTCCATTCGCTGAAATGCGTTTTCCAGCACGCTACAGGACTGCCGGCTGTAGGATAGCCGTAGTAGTTCATATTTTGTCCAGAAAACGCAGCAGGAGTCTATTTACAAGTGTGCCTTTACTTAACATTTTGTAGGTACATGAGACACTAGCGGGAGGAACTGTCATAAAGAACAGGAAGGGCCTATCAACAAATTTCAAAATAATGAAGCTGAGGCAAAATGGCATTTTTTTAGGTAGGGTCGTACTATAGCACTCAAATGAAAAATAAACGTAATGTATATTGTGTCTCCACAAAACATCGGGTAACCACCAAGAGGTTTCTGTACGTTCTAAAGGAGGTTTTACCAGAACAATAAAGCCAACTGTAGTTGTAGAAAGAACAAGACCGAAGTGGACCACGTCGATCATCTTTACGGCTACTTATCATTTGCAAGCAAAACAACGAAGTCGTGGAAAAAAAGTTTGTTTCACGGTATCCTATAACAATAGAAAAATGACAGCACGGACTTGGTAGATGCAGTAGGACACTTATATCATTGGAACCAACACCAACTACCAGCCTAGACAGAAATTTTGGTCGCCATTTTCCGGAAAAGGTCCACCCACTGCCAACAAAGTAAACGCCACGAGCATACTCCGACAAACGAAAGAGGTAGACTGGAAAGCGAATAAGGAAAGAAAGCAGATGGTGGTATGAAGACTGCAGTGATGGACTTTTCGCACTGCAATGTTTTCAAGACTACCTTTGCAAGAAAAATGTGTATAAATTGCGTGTTATCCTGTTTTGCCATAAAATATGAAATAAATATACACTTGTGATATTTTTTTAGTTTCTACTTGAAATATTTTTGGGCAAATTTAAAACATTTTTCCGGGGGGGGGGGGGGGGTGGGAGGGGGGGGAGGGGGAGGTAGTTCTTTCTCATTTTTGCAAACGCTAGTACACCAGTAGCCTACGGTTTTTCCGCAGTGGTAACACCGGTTCCCGTCAGATCACCGAAGTTAAGCGCTGTCGGGTTGGGCTAGCAATTAGATGGCTGACCATCCGGTCTGCCGAGAGCTGTTGGCAGGCGGGGTCCACTCAACCCTTGTGAAGCAAACTGAGGAGCTACTTGATTGAGAAGTAGCGGCTCCGGTCTCGGAATCTGACATACGGCCGGGAGAGAGGTGGGCTGACCACATGCCCCTCCATATTCGCATCCAGTGACGCCTGTGGGCTGAGGATGACACGGCGGCCGGTCGGTACCTTTGGGCCTTCACGACCTGTGCGGGAGGAGTGTATATAAGCAAGCACATTTCCTAATATACAAAGTACGGGGTTTAAAATGATGATAGATGTGTGCCTCTAAGATGCTTGACTATTGTGTGATTGTTCTTCAAATTGCTAGAAAATCGCCAGCTCACCTACGCAATCGACGAGAAAGGGTAGCAGCGCAGAATGTGTTAAATTACTGAAATTTTTCATTGAAGTTATTTTCATATGTTAGGTGGAAGTCAAGCAATATACAGGGCGTTCCGTAAGAGCGTGCAAAAATTTAATAGGGCATCGAGAATGCTCCACTGAATAATTTGAGGTAGAGAACCTGGAGTCGGAGAAGCCAGCTTAAGGCGAAAATTTGGACCGCCCCTTCCAATCCAGCGGCCACGAAATACAGCATTGAGATGGTTGCGGACATCCATACTGAAGTGAGGTGGTGCACCGTCATGTTGTACCCATAGCCGCTCACGAACAGTCGAGAGTACATTACGTTCTCCAACTCAGGTAGAACAGAACTACCTTATGGGCAAATAAAGTAAACAAAACCTGCAATATGACTTCCTAGTAATCAGGCTGGTCCTCCTTGTTCCCTTGCAGAAAATAAAGAATGTACATATAAGGAAAACGCACAGTAGGCCTACGTGTAAACTTGTACGCATATTAGTTGTAAACAAGCTGAAAAACACTAACGCTAGACAAACCGGTAGACAAGTTTACTTCCATATCTCCTTAAGGGGAGGTTTACTACCTTTGGCCGAAAAAAAGCATGTTCTTTGAGGATTTTTTTCTCGGGACGTGTTATAGATATCAATGTCAAATTCGGTCAAAATGTTTCTTGATATTTCCTCTACAAACTGGAATTTTTTCTACCAGAAATGTCGAAGAGCAAAGGCGGAAGTGCCGTAGGAACGAAACAAAATTTCAATGTAGACCTCCACGCGCGGTATGTCACAGGTCAGCCGGCTCGTCCGACATCAAAACTGAGTTGACGTTAGCGAAGTATATAAGATTCTTTAGGAGTTGTACCTCGCTTAAGTTATTTGGACCGTAGGAAACAAATAGGGTTTTTTCATCGATTTTTCGACTTTTTCAGCCAAGTAAAAACATTTATAATTTATGGATCGGAATAAAAGTGGTACAACTCCTAGACAATTTAGTTAGCTTCGTCGGAAACAAAGAATCATGCCAATAGGTTCAATAGACTTGAAGTTACCACACCGCGAGATAGAAAAATGACATTTCGAGGATAACGCGTTTGAAGTTTTGACTACATATAAATGCAATATTATGCAACTTACGTTCAATCTGCTATTCCGGGGACGGCCGGAGTGGCCGAACGGTTCTAGGCGCTACAGTCTGGAACCGCGCGACCGCTACGGTCGCAGGTTCGAATCATGCCTCGGGCATGGATGTGTGTGATGTCCTTAAGTTAGTTAGGTTTAAGTGGTTCTAAGTTCTAGGGGACTGATGACCTCAGATGTTAAGTCCCATAGTGCTCAGAGCCATTTGAACCATTTGCTATTCCGGGTCCATAAACTAGTCCTTCTTGTTCCTCATAGAGGGCGTTCTGCTTTATCTGGACCATCCTGTGCTGCTCCACAGCCACTCGTACGGCCGGTGGCAAGCGGTTTTCGGCCGCTTGAATCCGATGGTTGTCCAAATGCTTGGCGAACTGCGTCGAAACGAGTCTCTGGGTGACGTCTATCGTTGTCATGGTCTTCAGAATTGCTGAATACCCTTCGTTGAAGCTGCTCACTGCCAGGAAAAGTAGCAATCTCCACAGTCTTCGCACCGGAATGCAAGAGCTTGGAGACTAACTTCCAAACACACTCGTTCAAACTTTCATTTGAATTTCGTGTGTTTCTTCCCAAGCATCGGTACAATAACTCGCCCTCCGAAAGGAAAAAAAATTGGTGCGTGAAAAAGGCCGATTTCAGGCAGGTTCTTTTTTTTTGTCCAACTGCGAATAACAAACGTTTCCGTTCCGTATTTGGAAAAACCGTTTCAGGGGTGGATTCTAAACACTTTTATGGATCCAAAAATGCAATTAAAAAAATCGATATTTTGAACCAAAAGTAGTAAATCTCCCCTTAAGCTGGCTTTTCCGATCCCAGGTTCCCTACCTCAAATTCTTCAGTGAAGCATTCTCTGCGTCCTGTTACATTTTTGCACGCTCTTACAGAAACGCTCTTCGGGATCCTGTAGTTCATCAGTGCTTCCGGACCCGAGCAACTTTAAGCCCGCTCGGTTCGCGACCACGTTGAGGAAAGGGGCGTTTTCGGACGTCAGCGTGGGAGATGAAATTGAAGGTCGGTCCTGGGTCAGGCACGTGCAGTGCGCCGCGCAGGTCTGGGGCGGCCGAGGCGTGGCCAGTGGGAAGCGCTGTGGACTGCACAGCCCTCCGCAGATATTGCCTGCTCCCCCCCCCCCCCCACCCACCCCCCTCACCCCTTGGCGACACTGTTCCTTCTCTCGCTGCCATTCACATTCAGGGCTCTATAGTCGCTTCTGCCAGCTCCGACCGGCTTCTTCGCTCCCGCCAGTTCAACACATAAGCGTGACCGTTGTACTGGGTGCAAATGATAACTGTTTACAACGTACCACACTGATGTAGAGGAAGTCGAACCGATCAATTTGATACCATATTGAAAAATGCCCCTATCGAAACACAAAAGGCGAATATGTCCTGGGCAGAGTTAGAGATGTAAGCTTTTCGACTTATCTGGCAGCTTCAAAGACATTTCAATCAGAACAGCGTGACATATTCGCTCATTTTTACTTGTTAGTATAAGTACCCATGTCATGTAATATAACGCATCATGTCAAGTAAAGTAATATGGTATATGATATGTCGCATAACATTACACATGTCATCCAACATGGAATTTGTCGTGTCGTGCAATATGACACAACATGTCACTAAAGTTTAGGACACATGCATCCCCGCTCTGGGATACTTCCTATTAAAGATGCGCTCCACCTCTTGGTACTTCCTACTGCAGACTTCCATTCTCTAAAAGCAGATAAATTTGAGTCTATTTGTTCTTACACCCTCACCATACATGTAACAGAGTGTGGGTCTAAGAAAGCTCACTACGCTGACAAAGTAGGGTTAACTCATAAAAAAGCAGGAGTATGTCAAGGTGTTTAGGTTTAAATGTCTTTGAAGCTACCAGGTAAGTCGAAAAGCTAGTTCCATTCTTTTACATCATTAACTCTGTCCACGACATATTCGCCTTTTCTTGTGCTGCAATGGGAGTATTTTTCATCAATCTGGTTCACAACTTTTACACTATCATAATTGACATAAGACCGCCATTGCTTTACCACCGAAGTAGATTTATCTTGACTGGGGCGATGATTCGTCCGGTATAAGTTTCTTTATTGTCTTTCGAACCATGTTCCTAATATCGTGGCAACGGATACAGCTTTCACTAAACAACAAGACAACCACTATTTGCATGTATTTGTTTACCTTCTTACAAAACTTGAACTGATTCACGCAAGTCTGAAACACAGAAGTGGCGCGTTTCAAAAACCTCAAAAAAAAACGTGTTTTTTACGTAAAATCCACACGAAGCAAGATTTTTTCAAACGTTTAAGACATACCTTAGACCAAGACCCGATACCCCAGTGGTCCAAATTTAAACCATCAGTCTGGCCCCACAGTCACGTCGACTGTTTTTGCACGTATAATCCGAACGGCCCACGTAGATATAGTGCCATTAGCTGAGCAATAATTTAAGACCAATTAAAGTCTTTTTCAAAAGGAATTAATCAATTCTCACAATTTACCTCGGCGCCAGATTCGGTTCGTCGTTGAAACCTTGCTTAGTGTACTGTAACATAGCTGCTGTAAGACGGATGTTCGAATGGCTATAGAAATGACCGCTGGTCCGGTCTAAACCAAAAACTTTTTACCCATGTTCCTAGCTGAAATAGAAACCAGGCACCAAGAACACACCCCCTCCCTCGACCCCCTCCCCCCCCCCCCCCTACCACCAAACCGCGATTCTGCGCGCAGCCTTTTCAAACACATCTGTTACAGGATTTCCACGTTGTAACGATAGGACTATGAAGTCGGCAAACTATCCTAAACTGGCCTACAGAAACGATGTAGGCTACAGCGTTTGCGTTTCCAATATTCTCTCGTTCTCTTTACGCAGCCTCTTAGTGCCAGAGAAAAAAACAGTAGGACACTTATTGTACCAAGGCAAATTCAGTTTAATTTTGAACTGGGATACCCTTTCTACACACACATCAGTTTTCGAATTATTCAAGAAAACTACAAAAGTGGCCTTCAAACGCGCCTCCACAACCATACTCGCCCAGCAACACTCAGATTTTCAGTATGTTGTTCACGGCACTCCCTCCCACCATTCTACAAAAATTTGCGACTACACGAATTATCTCCCACATTCGACCTTATTTGGTCTTCAGTGAGTGGGGACTATTACGCCATCGGCTTAGTAGTGCAGTTACAGCACATAAAATTGATATTTGTGTAAATTTTAGATCACGAATTTGTGAATATTTAACAGCATTACCTTAACAACTAAATCGTTGTGTTTGTCTGGTCCTCTTGCTGCGAAACTACTACGCGTGTAAGGGTCAAGTTTAGCTCGAATTGTAAACATAATTAGCTCTTTCATATCATTTACAATTGTCTTTTTTTCTTTCAATATCGCCTCGTGATGACTGGGTGTTGTGTGATGTCCTTAGGTTAGTTAGTGTAAGTAGTTCTAATTCTAGGGGACTGATGACCATAGATGTTAAGTCCCATAGTGCTCAGAGCCATTTGAACCATTTTCTTTCAATATCCTCACAGGAAAGTTTAAATTAATCATGTTAACGTAATAGCCGATTAAATAAGTTGCATTATATCCCGGTCAATGAAGACCAAAAAGGTCGAATACGGGAAATAATTCGTGTACTTGCAAATTTTTGTACATTGCCATGCTTTTTTCTTGAATAACTCGAAAACCGCAGCCTCCAGCGAACTAAAAAAATAAACTACATAAAATTTTCCACAAAAAATATCCTATTCATTTTTTCTCTGGGACTAATAGTTCTAGCGTCAAGAGCAAGTTTGTATTGAAAATCTCGCGCGACGCACTGTAGTTTAGGTAGTTGTTGGCCAATTTGAGGTTGATTCCCGATCTGGTAGACCAGAAGCGTCCTACAGCACATTATTTGCCTCGACTTCCTCCACACTACTACAGTACGTAGTAGCAGCGATCTTTTACACCCTGTATATGCTATTTTATTTAAGGCAGAAAACCAAAAAAACTGAGTTTTCGTTCTACTGATTTATGCTTATTTCAAACTGGCTTTCAGGTTACTGGGTCATGGTCAAGAACAAAGTGACTAGCGTCCACAAGAGACACTTGTGTGTAGAAACCAAACACTAGAAGCAAAGATACTATCAACACATGCACAATCTGTGATCATGGCATATGGTGTGAGATGTCAAATCTTGTGTTCGTAACTCGTGTTATGCATGAAACATGTTATATTACACTGTTAAATTACAATTTAGAAGATGGATAGGGTCGAACATAGTAAATAACGAAAACACACAAAATTCAAATATAAATGTTGAATGAGTTACTACAGGTTGAAAGGGAAAAACAGGGTATAATGACAATTCTACTGTGCTATAAGTTTGTTGAGATGAATGTGATAACTGAGATTGAGGGGGCTGGTTGAATGCATCAAGTCAAGATTATGGTGGGGATGTGTTCAACTGCAAACTGATCATTTAGAAGCCACATGGAGGTTTTGTTAGGTATATTTAGCACATCTATGTTGACTTTGTATGTGTGACCTCTATTCAGCACACGTTCAGCAAAAGTGTAGAGCGACTTGTGTAGTCTCCAGCTTACACGCACAGTCTATCTAGCTACTATAGCCTGTATGACAAACGATTTGTTACAGTCAATGCAAGTGACTTTACAAAGAGCCTGTTATTTAATAAATATTTTTTTTAATCTTTGTTGGTGAGTAAGATATGAGCTGTAGTTACTCTTAAACATACAATGAAGTTTATAATTGCAAGATATGATAATTTTGGTTAATTTGTTGCATGAATTTGCTAAATATGGAATATTACTTCAACTGATTTTAGTTATGGCTGTTGATGTATGAGTCACCAAAAATCATATCTTATACAACAGCAAGGATTAAAAGATCTCTCACGTCATATATAGCCTGTATGACAAACGATTTGTTGCAGTCAATGCAAGTGACTTTACAAACAGCCTGTTATTTAATAATTTTTTTTTATCTTTGTTGGTGAGTCAGATATGAGCTGTAGTTACTCTTACATACAATGAAGTTTATAATTGCAAGATATGAGAATTTTGGCTAATTTGTTGCATGAATTTGCTACCATAGTTAGGCACTGCTTCTCACAAAAGAGCTTCAAGACAACAAATATCGAAAAGTTTTTGTCTAAAAACATTATCCAGTATATCAACAAAGAGAAAGATAACCCCTGACAGTCAGTTATACAGGATCACTTGCAATCAATGTCAGGCTTGGTACGTGGAAGAAACTGGGAGGAAACTGCAAGATTCGATTTCAAGAACACCCTGACCTTCTTCAGATTGAACAAAACTGATAACTCTGCTGTAGCACTCTGCTCTGAGCACTATGGGACTTAACATCTGAGGTCATCAGTCCCCTAGACTTAGAACTACTTAAACCTAACCAACCTAAGGACATCACACACATCCATGCCCGAGGCAGTATTCGAACCTGCGACCGTAGCAACAGCACCGTTCCGGACTGAAGGGCCTAGAACCGCTCGACCACAGCGGCCGGCTCATAAGAGACTCTTTCCAGAGGATGACGAGACGCGGCCAGCTGGCCGCCGCGGCACGAGTTGCAGCCCAGACTTGGCCAGACCGGAAGGCGGGGTCGGTCTCGGGCGCTGAGGCCAGAGCGCCATCCGGCCTCGGAGCCGCGCCGCTCACCGGACGACGTCCTTAGCGTAATGCCACATGACTCACGGAGCGCAGCGGAAGCAGCCGCCGCTTCGCGTGCAGCTCCGTACACAAAGCGCTCGCCACCGGGACCGCGCATGTCGTGCGCGAGTGCCGCGCGGACTAGGACAAGACGAACGCGCGAAACATAACCACGCGGCCGCCCGAACTTTTCCTCCCTCTCTTCGCGCTCTTAACCCCTTGCCGTAGCCGTATTTCGACTCCTGGGAACAAATGCGGACCAAACGTAAACGTCACTAGTGGTGCTCGTGCGAGCGGAAGTAGCGCCAAATATCTTTTAATACATGGAATGTACTGGCAGCTGCGAATATGGACAAACTTCAGCTGTACAATGGAATCTTTGAAAATCTGTGCCAGACGGGGACTGTAGCCCGTATTTCCAGTTTGCCGCGAGTGGCTGCCGAACAACTTTGGCTATCCGGGCACGCTTCACGGACAGACCCAGACTTACGAAATGGTTAAGGCGGGAAATCAAAAAAAAAAAAAAAAAAAAAAAAAGGTTCAAATGGCTCTGAGCACTATGGGACTTAACTGCAGTGGTCATCAGTCCCCTAGAACTTAGAACTACTTAAACCTAACTAACCTAAGGACATCACACACATCCATGCCCGAGGCAGGATTCGAACCTGCGACCGTAGCGGTCGCGCGGATCCAGACTGTAGCGCCTAGAACCGCTCGGCCACTCCAGCCAGCTCGGGAAATCCAGATTCGAGTTCCAGGCCAGCACAAATTTTCAAAGTCGTTCCATTACACAGCTGAAGGCTGTCCATATTCTCAACTGTGAATACATTTCAGGTATTTCATAACAGCTGTTGTCGCCACAATGCCTGTTCCTTCGGACATGCATGTACTGAATATCGTATTTGCTCATACGTCGGATATGATTCTATTCAATACACACACTATTAAAAAAACAATACACGGTCGGAGAAGGGAAGCACATGTTGATCACAGAACAAATACAGCATAGGTAACGTAAAAACGTCCAGTTGCCAGACTACGAAAAGCGTGAAAAAGCGTCACTAGGTGAAACACCTCCTCGATACCAAGCGGAATGTTAGGCCCAATTACCAACATATATCGACCCGACGCCTAAAGAAACCAACAAGAATGTGCCAAGCTTGCACGAAATATGAAGTTCGAATACAAACAACGTGGTAAGGCAGAGAGCGTAGAATGGCGTTAAATCTACCACAGTGCTACCGAAAGTATCATGCCACGCAGGCCTAATAGTTTTTATAGATGTACGCATCTTCCTATTAGAAATTCGTTCAAGGGAACCATTTTTTCTTGTAATTAGATATTTTGTTGACAATATCTAAGACTCGGTGTGGTGTTGTAATCGTGAACTATGGTGCGAAAGTTCGAAGCGTTTTTCGATAAGTTTAAGAAACACAACAAAGATTTTGGTCATCAATAGTACATTCTCCTTTACCGTTTACAATAGTCTGCCGACGCTGGCGTAACTTTTCGATTCCGCGACACAATCACGTGGTTTTCAGGCGAATAATTCATCGAGCCATATTTGGAACGCATTTTCATCCGGTCAGGAAGTTTCTTGAAAGCTGTTTGATAGAGAGCGGTAAAGGTGAAAATCTGAAGGCGTAAGATCAGGTATAGGGGGTGGGTGCGGAATGATTTCTCAAACCAACTCTTTGTTTTTTCCAGAATGAGATTTTCACTCTGCAGCGGAGTGTGCGCTGATATGAAACTTCCTGGCAGATTAAAACTGTGTGCCCGACCGAGACTCGAACTCGGGACCTTTGCCTTTCGCGGGCAAGTGCTCTACCATCTGAGCTACCGAAGCACGACTCACGCCCGGTACTCACAGCTTTACTTCTGCCAGTATCTCACCTCCTACCTTCCAAACTTTACAGAAGTTCTCCTTCTGTAAAGTTTGGAAGGTAGGAGGCGAGATACTGGCAGAAGTAAAGCTGTGAGTACCGGGCGTGAGTCGTGCTTCGGTAGCTCAGATGGTAGAGCACTTGCCCGCGAAAGGCAAAGGTCCCGAGTTCGAGTCTCGGTCGGGCACACAGTTTTAATCTGCCAGGAAGTTTCTTTGTTTTTTGTCAGTTTAGCAGACTGTGGACAGGCGTTATCGTGCTGTAGCTTAACTTCTTGCAGTCTTCCTGGTTCTTGTTCTTGGACTGCGTCTGCAAGATGTCTGAATTGCTGACAATAAATGACAACAGTGATGGTTACACCTCGGAGAAGCAATTCTTATACACCACACCGTCGCTACTCCACCAGATGCATAACATTTTCGTGGCCGAGCGGTTCTAGGCACTACAGGTTTGAACCGCGCGACCGCTACGGTCGCAGGTTAGAATCCTGCCTCGGGCATGGATGTGTGTGATGTCCTTAGGTTAGTTAGGTTTAAGTAGTTCTAAGTTCTAGGGGACTGATGACCTCAGAAGTTAAGTCCCATAGTGCTCAGAGCCATAACATTTTCTTTTGTGGATGCACGCAGGACTTCGTACGGGGAATTGCTGCTTTGTTTGGGCTCAACCATAGACGTAATTTCTCGTCACTATTAACGACACAGGATAGGAATCGTCGGTGTTGTTAACGAGCCAGTTGATGAGGAGCAAGCAGAGATGCACATATGGCCACCCGCTGATTTTTGTGATTTTGGCTTACACCATGCGGTACCCATACATCCGATTTTTAAACTTACCCCATTGCATATAAATGCCGCACGATGGTGAAATGACCAAAGTTCATCAAATTTGCCACTTCTCGAGTCCAGTGATGCGGATCATTCTGGATTAATGCGTTTAGACAATCTACATGAAACCCTAAAGTTCTTCCTGAACGTGTCTCTAATATCAGCACGATCCTCCTTAAAACAGAAAAGCCAGTTTTTCCTAACGAATTTAAACAAGTATTTCTTATACACACTTGGTTGATACGAAGCACGGAATTTCACATTCCCAGTTGAGACACACAACCACCTACCACACATTCATACATATGTGTACACATGCACATACAAAAATAAAATTTTAATTTTTGTCTGGAACAATGGGAAGTTTTGCCTTCGTCACGCCGGACCTGGAAATCTCCTCCCAAATGTATCCCTCTGCCATACTATCACCGAACCGAGATATTTTGCTGGAAATATCTACAGCCTGCCCTGATGCTGGGAATGAAAGATGCAAAAAGAGAGGGCAGTAAGGCAGTAAAATCTAAAATCTATATAATTATTAGATCTACTAATTGGCCATAAACTAATTACAAATTTTCAGAGACTAACAATACGCTCCTAATAGGAGCCCATCTACTGAATTAATAATTTTACTTTCAGGGCTGTTTGTTAAAATTGAGTCCAACTAAGCAGTAAATCAACATATAACAAATGTTCTGGTACTCCTATAATAGAAATAATTGATCTACAGAATGACCATATATTATCTTTACAGTTTAAGACTTAAATAACTTTAAAACTATACTAGATATTAACAAATGGTTTTCAGCATGTGATACGACAACACATAACGCTTTTTTTTTTACCTTCCAGGTGAAGCAATTCCGACGTAAAATTGCACTTGTGGACGCCACAGGAGGAAGCTCGGTGTGTGGCCTGGTTCATGCAGACCGAACCAAGGTTAGAGACGTACAGAACTTGAAGGCAAGCATTCGCAGTTGATTTGAAAATATCACCGTAGAGATCTTGAATCGTACGTAAAGAGAAATGGAATTCTGAGTGGACATTATCCGTGTCACGAAGAGTTCACACACTGAGTGCACGTATGAGGAAACAAAAGTTTATGCGTTATATTGTCACGATTTGAAAACGATTTGTTACTATGTAGTTACTGATTTGTTACTATGTATGTACTATGTAGTTACTATATAGTTTGTTACTATGTAGGTCTAAAGATATTAAGGTCTTAAGTTGTAAAGATATTTGATGGACGCCCAGTATTTTTTGTTTCCTCTAATGTAAAATTACATGCCTCAGTATTATGCATTTGGGTAAATTTATTATAGTATGCATGCAGTCAATTTTGCCGCTGAATTAAAGAAAAGCAGTGGAAAGAGCTTTACAAAACGAAAGTAGTTATTATATGATTTGTACTTTATATTAATCTCTACATGTATTGTGACACAAACAGAACAACATACCTCCTCCCTCCCCCACAAGACCCTTCCCCCCTCCCTAATAACTATAACAGGAAATTACTGGAATGTCATATAAAGTTTGAGGCAGCTGTGTTAATTTTGTAGCACAGCATGTAAATGAGCGAGAATTTTGCTCTATGGTTAACTATCGTAACTCTACAAATATCAGCACCAGTTACCTCAACATACATAAAAATTTCAAAAGCTATCGAGCAGTCAGACTTCATGTACATGTCGTGTCGAATGAAAATCTGTGCTAAACCGGGGTTAAAACCTGGGTTTCCTGGTTTACATGAGCCGTCTCAGCAAGATTCAAATTTTTATTTTCACTGCTATTTCCTGCCCATATTTCCGAACACGAGATCCGAAGATTCTCTCACATGGTACCTTACGATCTCGGAGTTTGTACTTGCCGCCAATTCTGCAGGTGCTCTTGTGATACGAATGCATACACTGCAGAACACTGGTTTCGCTAAATTCGTAAAGACGGTGCGCAAATGATACAGTAAATATGCAGTGGTAGCTGTTGTATGACGCATATATAATGTACAATTTCTGGTTCTCGCATAATTTTGCTATAGTTTGTCCTTTTGATTCCACTGCTTCAACTATTTGTGACTACAACTTGATTTATTGTTTATTTCTGCTAACTTACTAACATAGACCGTAAGCACGATACGCAGCTAACTTCTCCTGTATTAAATGTAACGTGTTATTGTGCCCTACACTTTATATTGGTTAAAATGTATAGTTTATAATATTTATACACACTGTGATTCGCAGCTTACACCCAAAAATGGCCATAGGGCCTGTTCGAGGCAGGCGTGGATCTAAGGCGGCGCGGGACCGCAACCGCCCCCCCCCCCCCCCACCCCCAAGCTAACTTTCCGGACAAACGTACATGAAGGTACATGAGAATTAAGAGCGTAGAAAATATTAAGGAATGTAGAGAATTGCAAACTATGTTGAAAATATTTGCATACAACATGACCTCGCCACGTAGATGGGCTTACAGAACATTATGTTGCTAGATCAACAGTAGGAGGAAGACGTGATTAATAACTGTAAATTTTCGAATTCACTGATTTATTTTCAGTACTTGTTTCACGAACCGATTCACATTTCCTCGCAGTTAACAATGGCAGCGTGCGTTACATACCAACAGGACTTCATTATGCAATCACGGGTCAATTTGCGCAGTAGTCTTCCGGAAACGTTTGCGAGCAACGGAGTTTGGATTGCACCACAGCATGGCAATGTGTTACTAGCGGCGCTGTTGCGTAAACATGGCAACTTGCCTAACCCTACCGCAATACAGAGCTTTTAGGGTCGCCCCAGAACAACTGCTTTCGGTGTTTACGTGTGTCACAAGTGTAAGCTTCGCAACAGAACATTCCTCCGACACCTCAGATGCGTTGCAGCGAGCGAGAAAGGCAGGGCTACTAATACAATCGACTTGCGTCATTCCTGCTTCGGTAAAAATAGACGCGAAAAAAATGGCGATTTGGCAACACTTTATAATTACAAGTACAGGGATCTTCGATCAAGGCATTATACCAACGGCCCCCAGTTAAGAGTCGAGAGAGTTGGCTTAGAGTACGTGAGCTGTAGGACTTTACTCCAGTTATACAAGTATATGTTTTTTTTTTATGAATGGGGCATTTTTCCCTGTAGGCTGTCAATTATTTGAATTTTTTCTTCGTTTCACAAATATTTTTAAGCGTCTTAAGCCCTTATACGTTGTTTAGCTGTATAAAAGCACACTACATTATCACCACGAAACGGAAACAAAGTAATGTGAATGTAGAAAAAGATGCCATCCGTATAAAAATGGCAGCTTATTCACTTTACGTGCCTCCTTTCGTCCTGTTTTGCAGATTTAACTGTATCTGATGGTTCGCCAGATTGGTGAACAGAAAGCTGGAAATTTGCAAAGATCTTTGACCAAAGAATAAAAATGATGGGCGGTCATATATATAATCTTGAACGGAAGCTGACATTTTATACATATGGCACATTTTTCTGCGTAATTATCTTTCTGTTAATTTACGTTCTGCATTACTGGATTCCCGTTTCGTGGTGGTAATGTAGCCAAATGCCAGATCCGTAATGTCTTAAAAGTTTATGTCATTAAATTACTGATAGATTTACCATTCCTGGATGCCCATTTTCTGCCGAGAGTAGGCACTGAACGAAAAGCTGTCACAGACATTTTTATATCGTGAGTATACAAGGAACTACGCTGTACGATATGAGTGTACAAATTTTTCTCAAGCCTGTACATAGGTTTGCTAACACCACTGTATTACAAGCACGCCATCTCTAACATCAAATGTAATAATTGAGCAAAATCCGCTCAAGGAAATGTATTTTCTTATCAGCAATCCTTTACTTTGCAAGAACATAGCCCACCGCAATAAGGTGCGATGACGAAGAACAACTACCCACGTTTATTGGTTGCATTATGAGTAACTCAATGTACATACAATTCTACATTAACGTCACGATCTGTACAAACCGATGTACTTCAAGAAGAAAGAGAAACAGCGCTCCGAATACAAAATCCTTTTCTGTCAAGGTGATAGTGAGGAATTTCTTCTCGCAAATACAATTACAATGTGTATCGCGACACTAAGTATGCTTTGAATATTTATCTGTTTCAAATTAACAAGCATTTATTTATTTAAGTATGCATGCGTGTTACTGAGTTGGAAGGCACTGAACACCAATGAACGAGAACAGTTTTGCAATACAACATCGCAGTAAGTCAGTCGATAAACAAGTGTCCGTGCCTCATTCAGATGAAAATGTGTGTCTCTGATGAGGTCCTACTTTACTGTAAGGCTTTATATCTGAGAAATAAAATTAAAATTATATAAATCGATAGCCATTACCGCACAGGTTTGAAACTTGAACCACTTGCAAAGCTGGCGGGAACAAAACGCAGGCGACAGCAATGACGTTTCAAGGAAACATCGAAAGATGTAAGCATGCCATATCTTAACCACATCGAGGACACAGGAAGGACAACAGTCTAATGTAGTAATAGCATACCAATCCAGTGGGTAAAGAAATGTAGGCGGATCACGCAAGCCATGATGCGACTCATGAAGCCGTTAGAAACTGAAACATTATTCTGTACGGAGAAGAAACTGAAGAAGAAGAAGAAGAAGAAGATGATCTGATAACAGAATTCAGCGCTTCAATTCTAGCTCAGATGTACAAATGTACATACTATTGGGGTTCGCTGAATGCACTGAATCAATTTATCTGAGAGCTAAACTTCAGGTCAATGACACAATGCAGCCTTATACAACAGTATAGTTTCAATACCTTTGCCGTTTTCCACATAGAATCTCTATCTCACTGAACATAAACATCCTATTCATTTGGCTTAGTACACTAAGGATACAAACTTCTTTGCAACTGCAGCTGTTCTGTCGCCATGAAAACTTTTTTTCGGCACTGAACAAGGCTTTTATGGCTTTCGTTATTTAAATAGTATGAATGAAAATTTTCGCAAATGTTATAATTCATAAATAAATTCCTAATTTTCGGGTAAAACAGTCACAGGTCCCCTACAATTTGATTCACTATTACCAGTTTTGCTCGTCAGACGTGATATGGTGACATCACGTTAGATTGTCAAAAGCATCTTCTGCTGCTGCAGTCAATCAATTGCAGAGAAATCATCAAATTTCTAGTCTAAAGTGAGTCTCTCGTTCTCGAGTGAGTATGTTAAGCCGTTTTACAATACCTAAGCGGCAACAATTGGTCTTCCATCCGGCTGTTTCTTCTTTTAGTTTCTGTGATATGTGTTGTTTGGTGGTGCGGGTTATCAGCCCACAGCCCCGAGTGTCCTGGTGGGGTTGCCACCTCATGACCGGGACACCTGCCAAAGTTTTATTTCAAGGCCCTACCCCTTAGATAGCTTGTTTTCACCGCGACTACAGAACGCTACCCATCCCTTCGCAGTAAGGCCTATGTGCATCAACGTTGGCCTAGTTTCCAAGGATCTTCCGCTGTCCACATTAGAGGTCTGTTTCTGCTGCCACACAATCACAGGGAGGAAAAGGAAAGGAAGGGAGTGTATAGGATGAGATAGAATAGAATAGAATAGGATAGGATAGGATAGGACAGGACACTAGACCGGACGTGTTAAGACACAATTTGTCTGGATTCTCTATGCAGACCTGTCCGACTTGGGAGGCCCTGCTGGTAGTTACACTACCGCCGGTATAGCCCTCCACTTCATTGGATCACACGAACTCCCTCGCCCACACGGACAGTGCTTCGTTGAGGTGGTGTCTCCTGAGGGGGTAACAATTGGTCTGGCAAACTCTGTTTTCTCTAAGTCTCCGTGATTGGTAACTGAGACTGCGCCGCGCGGGATTAGCCGACCAGTCATGGACGGTGCGGCTGGTCCCGGCGGAGGTTCGAGTCCTCCCTCGGGCATGGGTGTGTGTGTTTTGTCCTTAGGATAATTTAGGTTAAGTAGTGTGTAAGCTTAGGGACTGATGACCTTAGCAGTTAAGTCCCATAAGATTTCACACACATTTGAACATTTAACTGAGACTGCAAGCTGAAGTACACATACAGTTATGTCCATTCAACATGCTGCTTTCCCAAGCAGATTAGGACACAAGGAAGAGCAAAGTATTGGAATGCCGATTTGAAAGAGAGATGAAATGAGAATTTTGTGGAACGGTAACGGAATTTTGTTGTAAAGTCTTAAGGGACCATACTGCTGAGGTCATAGGTCCCTAAGCCTACACACCACTTAATATAACTTAAACTAACTTACGCTATGGACAACACACACACCCATACCCGAGGGAGGACTCGAACCTCCGACGTGGGTAGCCGCGCGAACCGTGACAAGGCGCCTTAGAGCGAGCGGCTACCCCGCGCGGCTGGAACGGTAACGACCTGGTGTCCATTTAACTGTGGTAGATCAATGCAACCACTGTGAAAATTTATGTTCACACCGAATGTGAAGTACTGTAACGAAGTGTTTTCGTATGGTGCCAGTAAATGACAAAAATATTAAACGCTGAATAACAGGCCGATAGCATAGAATTGGCGCCGAAGGTATAGGCAACCAACAACGCAGCGCTGACGTGCTGGTAATCGAATACGCCTAGCGAACTCTGCGACGCAGGAAATTATACTGACTTTTTTTTCTCGGTTTCCTTGCTTTATAACAAAATAATGACTTGCAGATGGGGTATTGCAATTCCATATCCTTCGGTTCCAGAAAACAGACCCCGTCAGCGAGAAAGTAGAGGCAACGGCATGCACTATAGAACTAAGGGCAAATCACAGCTGTTGTCTGCCGTTCTGAACATTGTACATCTACATCTACATGGATACTCTGCAAATCACATTTAAGGGCCTGGCAGAGGGTAGAAAAAAGTTAGACAGTAATTTAGATTCCCGCAGTGTCTTGGTGAAGAGCGGTTCCATGTAAGACATTGTGCTTCGGGTTAATGAACTGAAGAATTTACACGGGAAAACGGAAATTCCCTTATTCCACAGTACGTTTTCAGGATAATTCGGTGTCTTAAACAGCTCTCTCTGTAAGTTATTCATGCAGGTGATCCATTGTTGTCTCTCCCAAGTCGATAATAGGCCGGCAATGAGTAGCTGCTAAATTTGTTTATATGTATTGCTAGTTGTGAACTGTTCTGGAAACGTTTGTCGCGCCAGAATCGAGAATTGAGTAAAGACTGATGTTGACATCTGGTTCTGGAACGTAACCGTTCCATCGAAGTCTTGGCAACACAAGCACCATTCCCATAATTTCTCAAGATACTGCAAGCCAGGTCTTTAGCGCCCAGTCAGATGTCCTAGATGTCATTATCCCACCAGTTCTCCTGTTGTTTTTCACATTATGATGGCCAATAAAGAAAATTTCAACTTAGCTAACTTCAAGTTGAGTGCCAGGTTCACCTTACGATTTACCGACCACTTGCCAGGACGCATCCTAACGAATATTAAAAGTAAATCAGTATCCTAAGTGACTGTTATACTGCGAGCTTATGGTAGTACTAAAGGCGCACGACGAGATAACAAGCAGTCGGTCGTCCTTCAGCATAAGACGTAAGCTAATGGATGACGTCAAGTCCATGTCACCTTCTCTTACAACCACAATAGTGGGAATGGAGTAGAAGTGATTCCGCGAATTGTAGGGATTTTTATACGATTTTCGCTAATAGACAGACTGATGACAAGGAAGGTTTGTGTATATAATTTATTACCGGTACGCCGGACAAGTCGTGCTGCCACAGACACACTCGAAGACGATAAACAAGATGAACCACCAAGGAATTATCCGAGTCAGACGGAAGGCTAAGTACAAGCGTGAAATATATATATAAATGTGTTCAGTACTAAGTGTGGTAGGATGGTCGCTTATTGAGATACAGTCATTCTCGCACATAGATTGATGGTCGCGACATGTCACGGAACCACAAGACCCTATGGTTGGTGAGACGAAAGAAGACGGAAATCGATAGTTGTGACGTACACGTACAGACAAACAAGCGATTACAATTTCAGAAAATTTGGATGATTTGTTCGAGTGAAATGCTTCACATATTGAGCAAATTAATAACGCGTTGGTCCACCTCTGTGCCTTGTGTTTGGCACTTACTGACATAATTGTTGGCTGTCCTCCTGGGGGATATCGTGCCAAATTCTGCCCAACTGGGGCTCTAAGTCAGCAAAATCCCAAGTTGGTTGGAGGGCCGTAGCGAAGATCCTCCAAACGTTCTCAGTTGCGGAGACAACCGGCGACCTTCCCGACTACGGTAGGTTTTGGTAAGCACGAGGACAAGCAGTAGAAATCCTCGCCGTATGAAGGCGGGCATTGTCGTGCTGATATTGTCGTATGATTAGAATACTAGTGCGGAATCTGAATCATACGGAACGTTATAATCCCAGATCAAAACTCTGCAATATACTCTCGTTGAAGATACTATCCTCACAGACCCAACAGCTGGAGAGGTATCTCTCATATGCCCCATACCAGTGATACCAACCATTTTGCCATTCATTTTAAGCGAACTGTACTCTCAATCAAGCTTCTCTTTGCCTTATCTACAGACAAGGCTCAAGGTGAGAGATAGAGAGAGGGGGGAGGAGGAGACGGACAGAGGGAGCTGGGGTGGGGGGGGGGGGGAGAGGGGAGGAATGAAATGGACATAGAGAAGGGACGAAGGTTATGCACAGAGAGAGCGAAAGGAGAATAAGGTGATGGAACGGGGGAGGAGCAGGAGAAGAAAATGGACGAAGAGAGGAGCGAGGAGAAGATGGGCAGAAAGAGGGTCGCAAGAAGATTATGATGTAAATCCAATTCCCAAACATTCACTCGAGAGCCAAAGAAACTGGTACATCTGCCCAATATCGTGTAGGGCCTCCGGGAGCACGCAGAAGTGCCACAACACGACGTGGCATGGACTCGACAAATGTCTGAAGTAGTGCTGGAGGGAACTGACACCTGGAATCCAGCAGGGCTGTCCATAACCCCGAAAGAATACGAGGGCTTGGAGATCTCTTCTGTATAGCACGTTGCAAGGCATCCCTGACACGCTCAATATTGTTCATGTTTGGGCAGTTTAGTGGCCAGCGGAAGTGTTTAACCTCAGAAGAGTGTTTCTGGAGCCGCTCTGTAGCAATTTTGGATGTGTGGGGTACCGCCCAAGTCCGCTCAATATTGTTCATGTTTGGGCAGTTTAGTGGCCAGCGGAAGTGTTTAACCTCAGAAGAGTGTTTCTGGAGCCGCTCTGTAGCAATTTTGGATGTGTGGGGTACCGCCCAAGTCCGTCGGAATGCACAATGGACATGAACGGATGCAGGTGATCAGGCAGGATGCTTACGTACGTGTCACCTGTCAGTCGTATCTAGAAGCATCAGAGGTCCCATATTACTCCAAATGCACACGCCCCACACCATTACAGAGCATACACCAGCTTGGACAGTCGCCTGCTGACTTGTAGGGTTCATGGATTGACGAGGCTGTCTCCATACCCGTACACGTCCATCCTATCGATACAGTTTGAAACGAGACTCGTCCGACCACGCAACATCTTTCCAAACATCAACAGTCCAATTTCGGTGTCGACGGTCCCAGGCGAGGCGTAAAGCTTAGTGTCGTGCAGTCATCAAGGGTACACGAGTATGTTTCGTTGAATGGTTCGCACACTGATACTTGTTGATGGTCCAACATTGAAATCTGCAGCAATTTGCGGAAGGGTTGCACGTCTGTCACGTTGAACGATTCTCTTCAGTCGTCGTTGGTCCTGTTCTTCCAGGATCTTTTTCCGGCCGCAGCCATGTCGGCGATTTGCTGTTTCACCGGATTCCTAATATTCACAGTACACTCGTGAAATGGTCGTACGGGAAAATCCTCATTTCATTGCTACCTCGGAGATGCTGTGTGACATCGCTCGTGCGGGGACTGTAACACCCCGTTCAAACTCACTTAAATCTTGATAATCTAACACTGTAGCAGCAGTAACCGATCTGACAACTGTGCCAGACACTTGCTGCCTTACATGGACGTTGCCGAAAGCAGCGCCGTATTTTGCCTGCTTACATATCTCTGTATTGGAAAACGCATGCCTATACCAGTTTCTTTGGCGCTTCTGTGTATATCCAATTCCGAAACATATTTAGTAATTGCGAAGAATTTCCGGGTTCGCTAGGCTTTTACACTGTCGTAGCTAACTCGGCTGCACAGTTACGTAAGCATCGCTGCAAGTGTGTGAGCGCCTGCGAACTACGTGTCACCGGTAGCCAATGCCGGCCGCACAGCTGGGATCGACCTTGTCCGTCCCCCAGGTGATGATGACGTTGCGCCACGCCGGCAGCAGCAGCGGCAGCCGCAGCGCCTGCCAGCGCCGCAGGCTGGCGGCAGCTGGGGGGAGCCCGCCTGCGGCCGCCGGCTGCGCCACCTTGTGCAACGGAGCCGGCGCCCGCCGTGCCTGGCCCGGCCTTACGTAAAGCCTCGCCCGCCTCGTGATGGCCCGCGCTGACTCAGCCCGCAGTTAGCGGCCGCAGCTCCCAGTGTCACGGTCGGGCTTTCACAATCTGTCCACTGCGGCTGTGACAGCGCCGCCGGCACATGTGCTGCCGTTTTGTTGTTGCGGCCCCCTGTCGGATGACAGATACTGAATTTAGAGAACCTGCCATAGGCCGGTATTACACTATCAAATTTCTTCGTCAAAGATTTGATCCAATATTCCGTCAAATATATTTGACAAAGATCTTTGACGTAGCGCTAGAAGGGGTATTACACTGTCATCATATTTTTCGTCAAAGTTCAAGATGGCTGACAACAACAATTTGTTATCAACCGCAGCAGTTGCATGTACCACAATTGCACTGTGTGTACATGCGGAAGAGAAGCGGGGGAAAAAAAAGGAAACGTACCTGGGTGAAGTCGTGGGTTTCACGACGACACGATAAAAGCATTCAACAAAACTCGTTACGTGAGCTTATAGTGGAGGACGTCAAGTCGTACATCAATTACGTAAGAATGGATGAGCATACATTTCTATATATGCTCAGTGAAGTGTATCCACATATCACAAAGCACAATATTCACTTAAGAACTGCTACATATGCAGAAAACAGGCTCACTGTAACACTCCGATTCCTTGCTACAGGAGAGCGTTAAGTTAGGTGAGGTTACGTTAGGTTAGGTTAAGTCAGGTCACGTCAGGTCAAGTCTCCAATCTTCTTGATCTATTTTTGTACTCTGGGTGCCTCACGTTGTAAAGCGCCTCATCAGCTTCATACATCTCTATTAATTTCGTAGTTGTTGGCACACCCCAGTTGTATTTACCGGCAATGTTTATAAAAACTCTACAGACGACAGAACGCTGCAGCGACGCTAGCGCTCCATGTGCTAACATGTCACATTGCAGTGAACAGAAGACAAGCGACTTCTTTGATCAAATCTACAGCGAGGCCCTAGATTTGATCAAATATTGGACGACATTTGACAAAGTACCCTATTACATCATCAAATATCTTTGACAAAGAAATTTGATAGTGTAATACCGGCCATAGCAAATTAACTAAGCTCTCTGAGCCCGCCCGGTTGGCCGTGCGGTCTAACGCACGGCTTTCCGGTCGGAAGGAGCGCCGATCCCCGGCAGGAATCCGCCCGGCGGATATTTGTCGAGGTCCGGTGAGCCGGCCAGTCTGTGGATGGTTTTTAGGCGGTTTTCCATCTGCCTCGGCGAATGCGGGCTGGTTCCCCTTATTCCGCCTCAGCAACACTACGTCGGCGATTGCTGCGCAAACAAGTTCTCCACGTACACGTACACCACCAATACTCTACCACGCAAACATGGGGGTTACACTCGTCTGGTGTGAGACGTTCCCTGGGGGGTCCACCGGGGGCCAAACCGCACAATAACCCTGGGTTCGGTGTGGGGCGACGGAGGGGTGAAGTGGACTGCGGTAGTCGTCGTGGGGTTGCGGACCACTGCGACTGCGGCTGCGGCGGGGACGGAGCCTATCCGTCGTTTCCAACTCCCCGGTTAACATAACGTAACATAACATAACAAGCTCTCTGAACAACTGGCAGTTGACCCTAAGTAATGACTAGTGCGACGTCATCCACACGACAGTTAATAGCAATCCGTTAAACTTCCGTTATACGATAAATCAATGAAATCTAAAGGCCGTAAAATTAATTAAATGCCTAGGAATTACAGTTACGAACGACTTAAACTGAAAAGAACATATAGAAAATGTCGTGGGGAAGGCGAAACAAAGACAGTGTTTCATTGACAGACCATTCAGGAAACCACTACGCTTACCTGTCTTCTATTGGAGTACTAATGTGCGGTGTGGGACCCTTACATGATAACATTAACGGAGTACAAATGCTTCAAATGGCTCTGAGCACTATGAGACCTAACATCTGAGGTCATCAGTCCCCTAGACTTATAACTACTTAAACCTAACTAACCTAAGGACATCACACACATCCATGTCCAGGATTCGAATCTGTGACCGTAGCAGCAGCGCGGTTCCGGACTGAAGCGCTAGAACCGCTCTCCCACTCTGGCCGGCAACGGAGTACATCGAGAAAGTTCAAAGACGGGCAGCAGGTTTTGTATTATCGAGAAATAATGGAGACAGTGTCGCGAACATGATACAGGATTTGGGGTGGAAATCATTAAAACAAAAGCGTTTCTCGTTGCTGTCCGATCTTCTCACGAAATTTCAATTAGCAACTTTCTCCCCCGAACGCGAAGACATTTTGTTGAAGCCAGCCTACATAGGCAGAAACGACCATCATGACAAAATAAGGGAAATCAGAGCTCGCGCGGGAACGTAGAGGTGTACGTTTTTCTGTTTTCTATTCTAGAATGAAATAATATAGAATTATTGCGAAGGTGGGTCGATAAACTCTCTGCCAGGCACTTAAGTGCGATTTTCAGAATTGGCATCTATATTTAGATGGAGATTATTACAGGAACGGCGACTGGACCTGATGGGACACCTATACAATTCCTACTAACGTCATTTAGTAAGTTATGTTCCACAATTTATTTCGTATGGAGTGGAGCACTGCATTTCAGGACGGCATTAGCTGTCTCACGCCACTGTTTGTCTGATGGAGAGAAGTACGTGTCGCCCGGATGTGCTCGTTCAGGGCAGAGATCGCATTCAATAGAGTTCCGCTCGTAGCCTACTCATGTCTGCTCGTCCTGCCTGCGGAGCGTTAGCCATTCGTTAGTCTGTCTGGCTTGACCTGCGGCGAAGTTTATGTTTCAAACCGTGCAGGATTCAACTGCTATAAATCATTCATTACAGTCATAAACAACAACACGTAGAAACTTCTGAATTTGTTCTGACCGTGGAGGTGGAACATTACAAATACCTTTCACGTCTAGTTTCAGTGATGAGGCTACGTTCTATTTAAGTGGAAAAGTGAAACGTCGCAACGTGAGAGTACGGGTGACTCAGCGGCCGCATACCTTAGTCGAGCCCAAGAAAGACTCTCCAAAGCTTCACGACTTTTACCTCCGATCACGAGAAAAGATTTACAGTCTCTTCCTTTTTTGCGGAAGTAACGGTTACTGGAATTACGTGCCACGATAGGTGGAAGTCCGTCCTTTTTACAATCACGAAAAGACATCGAAAATTTTGTTTTTCAGCAGGACGGGAAAACACCCATAGGAGAGTGCCTGTAACACAATTTCTTAACGGTGTGCTACCGCTGAATTGCCGTAGGGGCTGTACGGATCTTCCTTTGCACCATAGGCCTCCAACGTCGTCTGCACTCACGTTATGTGATCTTTTGTGGGGTATGCGGAAAACTTCCTCTACGTGCCTCCCCTTCCAACAACTCTGGGTGAGTTACGATGCTGCATAGCTACAGCAGTCAGTGCAGCTAACTCCAGACGTGCTAGCGAAAGTACTGGACGAGTTAGGCTATCTTTTGGATATTTGTTGCGTGTCCGGTGCAGGGACATTGCGCGTTTGAGAAAGGAAAATGAAATATTGATCCAAAACGTAATTGCACAACGTATCCCAAGTTTGTATCTAAAAGATATACCTTCATGGAGTCGGACGCCTCTGTTGAAGATAAAAACATAGTAACTCTATGCATAACTTAAAGTTTCTATCTTCATTGGAGTGAAAGATGGTCTTGTGAAATCGAATGAACCTTTCAGAAAGATCCTGCATTAGCAGGAATTCTTCGTCCCTGTGTGAGGTGTGATTATTGGAGATAGGCACGTCTGGTACGAGTTACAAACACCAACACGATTCCCCTATATGTGGCCTCGTAATAGTCGAACAGTGTTCCCGTGCACAGATGTGTTCCACTCCTCTATGAGCAAACGACTATCTGTACTCCCTGCACTTCATCTCATTTTACATGTTTGTTCGTGGATGCACGGTCCAGTCACATCAATGTGACCATCGCCTATGTTCGATGTCAACGTGTCAAACCACTCATAGACGGCAGCTGGCAGCATTGGCAGTGGAGGGCAATAAAGTGCGGTGGGGGACGCGTTGCCGGAAAACGGAGCGATTTGTCTGACGCCCGAAAGGGAAATGATCATTGGCTTTCGTGCCAATAGAGGAAGCATTTCCGTAATGGCGAAGTCTGTGAACTGTTTGCGTGCCGCTG
Organism: Schistocerca americana; assembly: GCF_021461395.2. Classification (NCBI taxonomy): domain Eukaryota; kingdom Metazoa; phylum Arthropoda; class Insecta; order Orthoptera; family Acrididae; genus Schistocerca; species Schistocerca americana. The sequence goes on along the minus strand of NC_060121.1, from coordinate 514,974,674 downwards.
TATTTAAGCTATACCGTGCATGGTAAAATGGCCCCATCTAAAACCAGCGCAGAGGCAAGGCAACTGTGGTGTACCATGGGCCGTGCGTAACAGGATGATGATGAAGTTCCATACTCCGTGAAAGAGCGTAGGGGAACAATGCGGGAGACCCGCACCGCCGTACTAGGCAAGGTCCCAGTGGACATGGTTTCCCATTGCCTTCCTCCGACCGTAATGGGCATGAATGATGATGAAGACGACACAACAACACCAAGTCATCTCGAGGCAGGGAAAAATCCCTGACCCCACCGGGAATCGAACCCGGGACCCCGTGCTCGGAAAGCGATAACGCTACCGCGAGACCACGAGAGAGAACAACTGTGGTAATTTGTACGGGCGAATAGGCGTGCAACTGTTGAAAACTGACCGCTCGGATGAACCAAGGGGCAACCAACAGTGTCTCCTCAACGACCGTTCATAGCCAATGTTGCTGCGTATGGGCGTTTGCAGCATGCGCTTGGCTCATGCACACATGCTGAATGCTGCGACGAAGGTTGAAGTTGGCTCGCCAGTAGCGCAGCTGGACGTCCACTGAGACGGGACAGGTGGCCTTTCCAGACGAATGACGTTTTATGCTCAATCAGACTGATGGCTGCTAGCGTGCGAGGCATGAAACGTCTTCGGAAGGGTCCAAGCCAGAGGGCATTCCCTTAGCGTTCTCATCATTCTGGAATCACAGCTGATCAACACAAGTACGCATCTACCCTTGGGGACCGTGTCAACACCTATATGCAGTTTGTTTTTCTTCCGAACGATGGCATCTACCAGCAAGACAGTGGGTCCCGTACGTGCGTAGTTCGTAAAGCACCAGGAGGAGTTTACCATACTGCCCTGTCCACCAAACTCCCCGGACTTAAAACCAATCGAGAGTCTTGGGGAGCGCCTGGATCGAGCTGTTCGCGCCATGGATTCTCAGCTGAGAAATCTAGAGCACCTGATCGTGATTCTGGAGTCGGCGTGGCCTCACATCCCTGTCCGTACACCTTCCAGAACCCCACTGACTCTCTTCCTACACCTCTCACGGCGGTCCGCGTTGCAGAAGGCTTTTGACAGGCGGTCAAGGTAATGTCACTGGGCAGTGTAATTCAGCGATGTCACTGAGACACGAGGTGCACCACTGACGCTGCAGTCGGAAGCCAACCGATCTGTCTCACTGGTCCGCACGCAGTTTTACAAACAGCTGCCATTCAGTCTACATCTGTCTTCACATGCCACCTTACAGTGCATGGACTGATGACCACAGATGTTAAGTCCCATAGTGCTCAGAGCCAGCCATTACAGTGCGTGGCAGTGGGTACTTCTGTTACACTATCTTCTCCCCCACTTCCCGTGTTCCATTGGCGAGTGGCGCACGGGAAGGATGATTGTCAGTAAACCTCCATATGAGCTCTAATTCGTTTGATTTCTTCGGCCATGGACAAGTCGCAGAACGTATGTGGCAGGAGGCAACATGTTTGCCGTTTCTTCGTGGAACGTGCACTCTGGCAACTCCAACAGCACTTCTCTTGTGGAATCTACAACTGGAATTCGTTGAGCATCTCCGGAATGCTCTCGTTTTGATTAAGCGATCGCGCGAGGAAACGAGGGCCCGCCGGCCGGAGTGGCCGTACGGTTCTAGGCGCTACAGTCTGGAACCGCGCGACCGCTACGGTCGCAGGTTCGAATCCTGCCTCGGGCATGGATGTGTGTGATGGCCTTGGGTTAGTTAGGTTTAAGTAGTTCTAAGTTCTAGGAGACTGATGACCACGGCAGTTAAGTCCCATAGTGCTCACAGCCATTTGAACCATTTGAAGGATAATATATTTATGGGGAGTCGAGGGCCGGTATTGGCGAATAAATACGAAATAGCAGTGCCTGTATTGTTAACAAGTACAATGCAATGTCCCTTCAGACATGCACGTCGTCTTCTTAATGACACAGACACTGCTATTTCGTATTCGTGATGAGCCATGTCACTTCTATCGTGGACTGATTACGTTTCCTTAAGATTCCCCCAGTGAATCACAGTCTGGCATCTGCTTTTCCTACGGTTTGTTTCATGTGCCATACCACTTTAGGTCGCTCCATATCGCTCCACATCGCCGGTCGCTGTGTTCTAGGCGTTTCAGTCCGGAACCGCGCTGGATGTGTGCGAAGTCTTTAGGTTACTTAGGTTTAAGTATTTCTAAGTCTATGGGACTGATGACCTCAGATGTTAAGTCCCATAGTGCTCAGGGCCATCTGAACCATCGCTCCACATCGTTACTCCTAGGCATTTTACGGTAGTTACGATTTCCAGTGATTTCTTCCCGATATTGTAATCGAAGAGTAGTGGATCCCTTCGCCTCTTTATGCGCAATACGTTACATACGAGGTGTGATAAAAAAGTAACGGTTTTCTTATCTTATGGTACACGTGTTCCTGATGTACATTTGCATTTTCAGCTGTTTTGAATATTTAGTTTGTCGTCGGCAGTTAAAAAGGTTATACGTCTTTTCGAGTGCTCGGCGAATTTTTACTTCCGAAAAAGATAGATCAAAGATTTTGAATTAAATTTGGTTTGAAAAATGGAATAAAGTGCAGCAGAGCATTCGAAATATTGACTGTGGGTTTGGGGAATCTACTAAGTGTAAGACGAGAGTTTACGAGTGGTATCAACATTCCAAAGTCAGTCGAGGAGATGTTGAAGACGACGACCGTCCTACAAACCCCAGCACATCAATTACTGATGACGATATGGAACAAGTCAATAAAATTGTTCTGAAAAATCGCCGGATCGCTGTCAGAGAGGTTGCTGATGATGTCGGCATATCCTTTGGTTCATTCCAAGGAATATTTTCGGATGTTTTGCGGATGAAACGTTTAGCACCAAAGTTTGTTCGGAAATTGTTGAATGTCGACGAAAAATGACGTCACTTAGACATTTCTCAGGAATTGCTGAATGAAGTCGACAACCGTCCAGAACTTCTAAAGGAGGTGACGAAACAGGGGTATACGGGTATGACGACAAAATCAAGACGCTGTGGTACCAATGGTAACTGACTAAAGAGCCGAGACTGAAAAAAATTCGACAACTTCGATCACATGTGAAGGTTGTTCACGCCGTTTTCTTCGATTCCAATGGGATACTGCAACATCAGTTACTGCCTTACGGTCGTACGGTAAACAAGTAAAAAACCTGGAAGTTGGTCCCCGATTGCGTGAAGGAATCCAGAGAAAACGACCGGAATTGTGGCAAAATCACTCGTGCAAATTGCTTCACGATAATGCTCTCGCTCACACTCCAATCGTTCTTCGTGGTTTTTCGTAAAAAAAAAACCGTAATGTCGCTCAGCCACAATATTCGCCAGACCCCCCTGCGACTTCACAATATTCGCGAGGCTGAAGAAAACAATGAAAAGACGCCGTTTTGCCACCATAGAAGCGATAAAACGGAATCGGCGAAGGAAATGAACACCATAAAGAAAGTGAGTTCAAAAAAGCGCTGGCTCAAGCGTGTTATATGAGGAAGACTATTTTGAAGGGGACAAAGTAGTTGTTGTTGTTGATGATGAACAAAAAGAGACTTTAAGAAAAACAAAAATTTTTGATCACGCCTCGTATGTTCACCCATGCACTGCCTGTCGATCTTCTGCAGGTCATATTGTGGTGTCACCGCCGGACACCACACTTGCTAGGTGGTAGCTTTAAATCGGCCGCGGTCCACTAGTACATGTCGGACCCGCGTGTCGCCACTTCCAGTGATAGCAGACCGAGCGCCACCACACGGCACGGCAGGTCTAGAGAGACGTACTAGCACTCGCCCCAGTTGTACGGACGACGTAGCTAGCGATGCACACTGACGAAGCCTCGCTCATTTGCAGAGCAGATAGTTAGAATAGCCTTAAGCTAAGTCAATGGCTACGACCTAGCAAGGCGCCATTAGCAGTATATTGTATGAAACTATAGTGTCTCACTTGTATCGTCAATAGCGATGTACCAAGGATGGATTAAAGTTAAGTATTCCAGAAGCTACGTACTTTTCTTTATAGCATTCATTACGTATCCTGTTTCAGACCTCACGCCATCCTGCGTGAGCTTATAGCGTGTATTTCGGTCTCCTCAAACCACACTGTGTCGGCACTTCTGTCGACACATCACATATCACATTTCGCTAGTGTCTTTTTGCATTGCAACCCTCCTATCACAACAGCATCTTCAGCAAACAGCCTCTCACAGCCTATAAAGTTATCCAATTATACCATCAACATGTACAGTAAACATTAACGGCCCTAACACAAACCCTTGGGGTGTTGCCGAAATTGTATTTACGCCAGTTGATTTTATTCGGTTAAGAGCGACGTGTTGAATTCTGCCCGCAAGGAAGACCTGAATGCAATCACAAATCCGACACTCGCTAAGGTCGTATTTTGTTTACTTAAACAGAATAATCCAGAAATTTATCGAATACCTTCCTGAAGTAAAGAAAAACGGTGTCAAAGCGAACGCCTTTATGTACAGCGATCTGGAATTCTCAATCACAGTTAGTTTGTTTCATGTTCGATGGATCATTTTGCACGATAAATCGCAACGATGTGGAACCAGTCATTTCCCAGTCACGTCGCGAATAAATTTGTAAATATGGCTACATGCTCAACCTTTAAAAGGGTTTCTCTTTCTTATTTTGTCTTTTATAAATAAACAACTGTAATTTTTAACAACATTTGTCGTGGAGAAAAAGGCGGTCTGGCTAAAATTATTTTAAAAATGAATGATCGGAATAAAACATTTATTTACAGTGGTTACCGGTTTCGGTCAGAATGTAACTATCTTCAGACCATTTACACCATGATGGTAAGCGGAGGCGGTAAACGGAGCATGTGTTATTAGTTTATAAGCAGTTGGCGTTGATGGAGTCATAACACATGGCATAAATAGTCTGAAGATGGTCACATTATGCTGACCGAAACGGCAACCATAATAAATAAATGTTTTATTGTGGTCGAGACTGCTTTTAATCTATTTAAAAAAAAGGACGTGAGTTAGTAATTCCTGCCCACCATCTTTTACACATTAAAATGACAGAAGTAGTTCTATGGAATAGGAGTTTTTAGGGGAAATTTATTCAGTTTGTTTTCTAATTTTACTTTGCTGTCTCCTGTCTGTCAGACACTGAATATCACTGGACAAGCGATCAAAAATTTTAGTTGCAGCCGGCCGCGGTGGTCTAGCGGTTCTAGGCGCTCAGTCCGGAACCGCGCGACTGCTACGGTCGCAGGTTCGAATCCTACCTCGGGCATGGATGTGTGTCATGTCCTTAGGTTAGTTAGGTTTAAGTAGTTCTAAGTTCTAGGGGACTGATGACCTCAGATGTTAAGTCCCGTAGTGCTCAGAGCCATTTTAGTTGCAGCAGTGTGCACCCTTGTTCGTGCTAAACACAACCGTAATGTGAACTAACGAATGTCGTTTTTCCTTCTGGTACTGTAATTATGTACATCATTATTCCTTTTGAACTGTAGTGGATTATTTACAAGCTTCACGGTGGAATAAATATATCATGAAGCATTAATCAGAATGCCCGACTCCTTAAACATATGTCCACAAGATATCGTGGGTGAGCACCACTTATTATTCTTAGAGCATGTTTTTGAGCATTGCAGACTTTCTTAAAGATGAACATTATTCCATCTCACATTACTGAATGAAAATATGTAAACATATAAACTTACAGATTTGTCTCTCCCCAAGATTTGTGATGTTCCTAAGTACGAATTATGGAAGAATACAGAAAGCTGAGTTTCGCAGCATCTTTGTTGATAGAATTCATATTGACCATTTGTAGAAGAGATTTTCGTTGTGCAAAAACGTTATAATAAACCAAATGGTGGGTTTCTGGAAGACTTGCAGAGAACCGGTACTGTTATCGAGCATCCTTCTCGGTAAAACGCAGCAGTGTAATTGAAATTTTAACATTATTAACAAGTCGTTTAAACTGGAAAAAACATTCAACAGAATCACAGCAGGCGCTTTGTAAACACAGATTCCCTGTATGCTTTTGAAGTTCATTTTAAAAATGTAATTTAAAAAGTCTTCGCGCTCTCTTCAAAAACCCGCAGGAGTTAATCCCGCTGAAAAGCCTTTCACATAAGAGGCGGTATCCACCCTTCGTTCTGACTGCGAGCCTCACCCGCCCGCCTACCGTGGAAGGCACGGCGTTCTGGGAGCCGGACACTGCAGCCGCTGGCGCCTGCCAGCTGCTCGCAGTTTACATTTCTCACGCGGCAGCGCGAGTGCGCCCACGTCGCGCTCGCAGTTCGCGATCCCGCCGCCAGGTGCTGCCGTGTGTCGGCGCTGGCGTCGGTGGCGATAGCCCCGTAATGTTGCTCATTTGTCAGCAACTGGGCGGAAAATGCCATTCGTTGCTTCCCTTGACAGCTCGTATCGTTCGCGCGCAACACGCGTGCAATATACAACGTTGAATTACGGTGATTGCGCAATAATGCCAAACCTGGCGCATACGCCAGCACATCCAGCGCAGATTTGAAGCCATTAGTTATATCTGCCATTACGATGCGCGCACAAGATGCGTCGCGGCAGTGCATTTCTATTTTCTTCTGCACGGAGGCAGCGAATGGCCCTGGGTCCTCGAAATGAAAATTCTAACAAAAGATCCGAAGTATGGTCGAAGATACTAAAACTCGGATTTAGGAATTTGAAATTTTGAAAACTGTTTAAACGTCGCCCTGCGAAAAAGATTTTGAGTTACTAGATTAACTGGATAGGCTGTGCAATTGTTGCAAACATTTCTAAATATCTTCCTTCCTTTCTCGTTAGAAGTGACTCTCGGTATTGGAATTTAGCTTGTGTTGTGTAATGAAACCGGGGACCTAGGAACGACGGAGAGGCTTCGTCCCGCCGTAGCCCTTAGTGGTTCACAACTCCACAACAGGCCACAGCATTCCACCCGCCCCACCGCCGCTCCACGGGAACGTCTCATACCAGACCAGTGTAACCCCAGTGTTTGCGTGGTAAAGTAATTACGGTGTACGCGTACGTGGAGACAGTGTCTGCGCAGCAATCGCCAACATAGTGTAACTGAGGCGGAATAAGTGGAGCCAGCCCGCTTTCCCTGAGGCAGGTGGAAAACCGCCTTATAAACTATCCACAGCCTGGCCGGCACACCGGAACTTGACACTAATCCACCGGGTGGATTTGTGCCGGGGACCGGCGTGCCTTCCCGCTCGGGAAGCAGCGCGTTAGACCGCGCTGCTAGCCGGGGGAGGGGGGGGGGGGGCGGAATTTTGCTTACCGCGGTCTCGTGTTTCCGGCAGTGTATACAACACTACAGGCACTGCGTTTTGGCGCAGGAGCACTTTTAATTACAACCATGTTTTAGATTTTGTTGCAAACTTTTGCGCGTTTTATCTGTTTAAAATCCCGAGCATTGAACAATATTCACCACTGTCTTCGTAGTACTCGCAACGCGTTTATATCTGCATCTACATACATACTCCGCAAGCCACAGTACGGTGCTTGACGGAAGGTACCCATTACCATTATTAGTCGTTTCCTTTTCCGTTTCACTAACGGACAAAGCGAGGGGAAACGACTGCCCATATGCTTTTGTTTTTGTCGTTGTGGTCTACAGTCCTGAGACTGGTTTGATGCAGCTCTCCATGTTACTCTATCCTGTGCAAGTCTCTTCATCTCTTGCAGCCTGCATCCTTCTGAATCTGCTTAGTGTATTCATCTCTTGGTCTCCCTCTACGATTTTTACTCTCCACGCTGCCCTCCAACACTAAATTGGTGATCCCTTGATGCCTCAGAACATGCCCTACCAACCGATCCCTTCTTCTAGTCAAGTTGTGCCACAAACTCCTCTTCTCACCAATTCTATTCACTACCTCCTCATTAGTTATGTGATCTACCCACTTAATCTTCAGCATTCTTCTGTAGAAACATATTTCGAAAGCTCTTCTTGTCAAAACTATTTATCGTCCATGCTTGACTTCCATACATGGCTATACTCCATACAAATACTTCCAGAAACGACTTCCTGATACTTAAATCTATACTCGATGTTCAAATTTCTCTTCTTCAGAAACGCTTTCCTTGCCATTACCAGTCTACATTTTATATCCTCTCTACTTCGACCATCATCAGTTATTCTGCTCCACAAATAGCAAACCTCCTTTACTGCTTTAAGCGTCTCATTCCCTAATCTAATTCCCTCAGCATCACCCGATTCCATTCGACTACATTCCATTATTCTCGTTTTGCTTTTGTTGATGTTCATCTTATATGTTCCTTTCAAGACACTGTCCATTCCGTTCAGCTGCTCTTCCAGGTCCTTTGCTGTCTCTTACAGAATTACAATGTCATCGGCGAACCTTAAAGTTTTTATTTCTTCTCCATGGATTTTAATACCTACTCCGAATCTTTCCTTTGTTTCAAAAAATGGTTCAAATGGCTCTGAGCACTATGCGACTTAACTTCTGAGGTCATCAGTCTCCTAGACTTAGAACTACTTAAACCTAACTAACCTAAGGACATCACACACGTCCATGCCTGAGCCAGGATTCGAACCTGCGACCGCTGCAGCAGCGCGGTTCCGGACTGAAGCGCCTAGAATCGCTCAGTCACAGAGGCCGGCTCGCCTTAAGTCACCGGGCCGGTGGAGTTCTACACTGAAACACCAAAGAAACTGCTGTAGGCATGCGTATTAAAATATAGAGATATATAAAGAGGCAGAATACGGAGCTGCGGTTGGCAACGCTTCTGTAAGACAACAAGTGTCTGGCGCAGTTGTTAGATAGGTTACTGCTGCTACAATGGCAGGTTATCAAGATTTAAGTGAGTTTGAACGTCGTGTTACAATCGGCGCTCGAGCGATGGGAAACAGGATCTCCGAGGTAGCGATGAAGTGGGGTTTTCCCATACGACCATTTCACGAGTGTACCGTGAATATCAGGAATTTGGTAAAACATCAAATATCTCCGACATCGCTGCTGCCGGAAAAAGATCCGGGACCAACGACGACTGAAGAGAATCGTTCGACGCGACAGATGTATAACGGTTCCGCACATTGCTCCAGTTTTCAATGCTGGGCCATTAACAAGTGTCAGCCAGCGAGCCATTGAACGAAACATCATCGATATGGGCTTTCGGAGCCCAAGGCCCACTCGTGTACCCTTGATGACTGCCTGACACAAAGTTTTACGCCTCGCCTGGGCCCGTCAACACCGACAATGGACTGTTGATGACTGGAAAGACGTTGCCTGGTCGGACGAGTCTCGTTTCAAATTGTATCGAGCGGATGGACGTGTATGGGTATGGAGATAACCTTTTGAGTCCATGGACCCTGCATCTCAGCAGGGGCTGTTCAAGGTGGTGGAGGCTCTGTAAAGGTGTTGGGCGTGTACAGTTGGAGTGATGTGAGACTCCTGATACGTCTAGATACGACTCTGACAGGTGACACGTACGTAAGCATCCTGTGTGATCACCTGCATCCATTCATGTCCATTATGCATTCCGACGGACTTGAGAAATTCCAGCAGGACAGTGCGACACCGTATATGTCCAGAATTGCTACAGAGTGGCTCCAGGAACACTCTTCTGAGTTTAAACACTTCCGCTGGCCACCAAACTCCCCAGACATGAACATTACTGAACATCAACGTGCTGTTCAGAAGAGATCTCGACCACCTCGTACTCTTATGGATTTATGGAAAAATTTGGAAATTTGTGGTAAGGTCTTATGGGACCAAACTGCCGAGGTCATCGGTTCCTAAGCTTATGCACTACTTAATTTAACTTAAACTAACTTACACTAAGGACAACACACACACCCACGCCCGAAGGAGGACTCGATCCTCCGAAGGGAGGGAGCAGCGCGGACCGTGACAAGGCCTCTCAGACGGCGCGGCGGGCTTTATGGACAGCACTGCTTGATTTATGGTATCAATTCCCTCAATCACTACTTCAGACATTAGTCGAGTCGACGCCACGTCGTGTTTTGGCACTTTTAGCTGCTCGCGGGGTCCCTACACGATATTTGTAGTCAAGGCAGTGGACTCGCATTCGGAAGGATCACCGTTCAAACCCCCGTCAGGCAATCCGTACTCCGCTTTTCTGTTGTTTCCTTGAACCGAGTACGGCGAATGCTGATCTTGTTCATTTGAAAATGGACACAGCTGATTTCCTTCCACATTCTTGCTCTGTATGGTCATCTGTTCTTACCACCACGTCGAGTGAACATTAAACCGTAATCCTCCTTTTTAATTCTCAACATTGTTTCTTGTTGCGACATCTTATCACTTGCTGCTCGGCAAAAGAACCACGGCTCAGTTTCTTGTGGTTGGTCGTATTTGGGCTCTTAACCGCTGCGCATGAGCGCCGAGCTTGGAGGAGTCAAAGCTAGCCACCAGCACCTGCGCCCAGACGCACCGCTGCGAGGCCTTCGTGAAGGGAGGGCTGACACTGCCCTGAGTGACGTCGCGACCTGAGTGCTGGGCACAGGCGCATTCGCGACAGCGTCAGCAGTTCACGGTGCCGTTTCCAGTTGGAAATTTGGCTGCAAATGTGTAAACCGTCACACAGTACACGTTTCACGCAGATTACGTAACAGCTGTAATGAAATGAGTAAGGAGAATACAAATTATAACCACTATTCCAATGCAGCTTAGCTCAAAAGCGATTACCTAAAAGTTTGCTTCAGTTTCGACCTTTTGTGAAACATGTAGTCCTGTAATTTGCTCAAGTGTCAGAAATACTATTTTTATATCGCGTGGAAAAGGGAAACAAACATTAAAAACGAAAAAAAAACCGGAAAGAAAACGCACACCACTTCACATAAACCTGCGTTTACTTGGGAAATTTAAGTAACTTAGATCAACTATTGGTTACAACGCGGGTGTTCCTTATTTTAGAATCATTATTTGTGAAAATATTTCCCAATATGTGATATGTTTTGAAATGATTTCTTTTCACATCCTTACAAGGCATGTCTCTCAAAAGTGATAACAGTCAACTGTCATTTCTACAAGCTGATTGAACACTCCCCTACGATTTGTGCTACTTGAAAGCAAACATTCAAAGTCATTAGATTTAAGCGTTTGAAACAATTTGTATCCTTTAATGACAACTTGAAATATGAAATCAGATGTTTACTTTAAGGCATCTCTGTGCAGATTGATTGATTACGAGTTAATCTCACTTTTTGTGGTTCACATGGCTCTAAGCACTATGGGACTTAACATCTGAGGTACTCAGTCCCCTAGAACTTAGAACTATTTAAACCTAACTAACCTAAAGACATCACACACATCCATGCCCGAGGCAGGATTCGAACCTGCGACCGTAGCAGCAGCGCGGTTCCAGGCAAAAGAGCCTAGAACAGCTCCTCATTGTTTATCCCGCTTGCAATGAACTCACCAGCACTAACAATAAGTACATTTATCGCATCCACTTATGAATTTTAATAAGCGGTGAATAAGTAACTGACACAGAGCAGCACACTTAAATCGTTTGCAGAGGTTTCTAATTTATCATCATATTTGTGAACGTGCTCTGAATTCCTAGTAGACATTTGCTTGTTCATCAGATGTTTTTACAGAACTCAGTGTCAGGTCTTTTTCACAGAAGTCCACAAACAACGAAGGTTTCATTTTCATTAACACACCCATTATTTTCAGATTCTCTTCGGAGTCTAAGCCTGCGAAACTGACAAATGGTAACATGCACCACATATTTGTCTGTAGCGACTAAACCCGCTCCGACCCCTTCCGACACCTACGGATCCGAACTAGAGCGGTGAGGTCACGAAGTCCTGTACTGACTGTAATCACGAGTTCACCTCTGAGAGGCTTGCGGGTAAAGGAGAACGACCACATTAACTTCCAGATGGGAATGGCAGTGCGGCAGCAGCATCTTGTACCTTCATGACAAGTTCGTTTTCGTGTCGATCATCTACTATGGTAAAAACATCGCCCTGAGCTATAACAACTCGTGAAAGTGCATTTATAAGATGCTCACGTTGAAATGTGATACAAAATGGCTGCAACAATACACAAGCAGCTCACGTTCAAGGCTTTGCACCACGGTTACTACACTGTACTTTAGTAATCGTGCTTAGAACCAAACAATAGATCGCTAAGAATGGTAAGTCACCTGCTGTCTCCGGAAGTTTGTGGACTGTTTCCTAATATGAAGGCACACAATTCTTGAAACAAATTCAACCCACGAAATATTCATGTGCAGGCAATGGTTCTCACGCTGTCGCTAAAAGCTTACTGAACGCATAAACACCGCACTTGAAACGTAAGGGACTACGCGGCTTGCCGGCCGGAGTGGCCGTGCGGTTCTAGGCGCTACAGTCCGGAGCCGAGCGACCGCTACGGTCGCAGGTTCGAATCCTGCCTCGGGCATGGATGTGTGTGATGTCCTTATGTTAGTTAGGTTTAATTAGTTCTAACTTCTAGGCGACTGATGACCTCAGAAGTTAAGTCGCATAGTGCTCAGAGCCATTTGAACCATTTGAACTACGCGGCTTGACAATCAGTTGGTGACTTCACGCGGACTACATGTCAGTTGTCGCAGGCTCTACGATCTTTGCCGTGTCCGTAATTTTCTTTTACTTTTTTTCTTTCTTTATTGAACCAGATTTTACACATATAAAATACAATAACACTTTCGTGAAATTGAAATATAATAAACTGTTTGGTAATTTAGAAGCAAAAAAGAAACAGAAGATAGGATAGATTAGATATTAGTTGGGCCACCTTAATATCTAGCAGTTAATACTCTGGTAACTGTCATCGAGCCGTTGACCCCCAGACACCAAACTTCATTACGTATTAGTAGTAGGTCAATTAGATTAGGCGTTATCTAACTTATTTGGTTATGTACTGTATAGAACTAATGTACAGGATTATAGTGCCTAGGTAACAATACACTAGGACGATAAAAATTCTACCTTACACTTATGAACAGCTTTAAAGTGACCTTTCGGTAATAATGACCGATCTCTATTTATCCTAAATGTATCTCTATGCAACATACCTGCTGTCAAAACGTTTGGAGTTCATGGTCAGTTAATATTTAAGTGTCTATTTCTCCTTTTTCTTCTTGCATCCTATGGATTCTCTGCATATTTACTTGCTCTCTGTTGGGCCTAGTGCGTTGCTATTCTTTCTATGTTGTTTCAGAAGTTACGTCCGCGGATTTATTTAAATGCTTTCACTGATCTACGTTCCTAATGGCTTCGTACATTTAACGTCCAGTGGTTAAGTTACGTATCTGTGCTGCGTGTCTCATGCTTCTGTAACTGCCGAAGAATAGCCCTGCATTTTCTGTGGTTCCTTTCCCCCTTATGTGCAGCTTGGTTTCTGACTTAAGACTCACGCGGTTTAAATGCGTGGCATCAAGTTCATGTCCAGCTAAGAAGTGCAGCATGCCGCGGCTAGGATCTGTCCGTTTCGTTCTTAACCCCTTCGAGATGTCGGGGAAAAACACATAGACTCTTCGTTCCTCATCGCTGATCTCTCATTCACTTTTCCAGGTCTCCATTCGCCAGAGTTTAAGTACGTGCTTGTTATTAACAGGAACATCAGCTAACAGTCAACCACTCTTTAACCAGTACATCGCAGCCCAATATCTTGATAGTAAAATCAATCGGATAAATTGTGGTAACTAATCTCCTTTCTTAAATTTCATAAAATATATGTGTAGTTAGAAATATGTTTCACATTTTGCGTGTGACGTTACAGAGGGCTATCGTCTACTGAATCAACTGCCCTATCGATGAATAGCGGAGGATCATAAATGCTGACCCTGAAAGTCGCGGACTGACAACCGGAAGACAACGTGAATCCCGAAACCTACAAGACTGAAGACAATTTCGAACGAAGTGGCAATATACAGGATGTTAGCATCATGTAAACGCAACTAATACGCTGAAGAGCCAAATAAATTGGTACACCTGCCTAATATAGCGTAGGGCTTCCGCGAGCACGCAGAAGTGCCGCAACACAACGTGGCAGGTAGTCAACTAACGTCTCAAGTAGTGCTGGAAGGAGTTGACTCCAGGAATCGTGCAAGTCTGTCTATACATTCATAAGAGTACGAGAGGGTGGAGATCTCTTCTGAACAGCACTTTGCAAGGCATCCCATATATACTCAATAATGTTCATGTCTGGGGTGTTTGGTGGCCAGCGGAAGTGTTTTAACTCAGAAGAGCGTTCCTGGAGCCACTCTGTAGCAATTCTGGACATGTGGGATGCATTGTCCTGCTTGGATCCCCTAAGTCCGTCGGAATGTACAATGGACATGAATCGATACAGCTGATCAGACAGGTGCTTACGTACGTGTCACCTTTCAGAGTCGTATCTAGACGTATCAGGGGTACCATATCACTCCAACTGCACACGCCCCACACCATTACAGAGACTCCACCAGCTTGAACAGTTCCCTGCTGACATGCAGGGTCCAGGGTTCATGAGGTTGTCTCCATACCCGTACACGTCCATCCGCTCGATACAATTTGATATGAGACTCGTCCGACCACGTAACATGTTTCCAGTCATCAACAGTTCAATGTCGGCGTTGACGGGCTCAGGTAATGCGTGAAGCTTTGTGTCGTGCTGTCATTAAGGTTACACGAGTGGGCCTTCGGCCCCGAAAGCCCATATCGATGATGTTTCGTTGAATGGTTCGAAGACTGACTCTTGCTGATGGCCCAACACTGAAATCTGCAGCAATTTGCGGAAGGGCTACACTTCTGTCACGTTGAATGATTCTCTTCAGTCGAAGTTGGTCCAGTTCGTGCCGGATCTTTTTCCGGCCGCAGCGATGTCGGAGATCTGATGTTTCTACCGAATTCCTGATATTCACGGTTCACTCCTGAAATGGTCGTAGGGGAAAATCCCCATTTCACTGCTGTGTCCCATCGCTCGTGCGCCGACTATAACACCACGTTCAAACTCATTTAAATCTTGATAACCTGCCAATGTAGCAGTAGTAACAGATCCAACAACTGCTCTAGACTTTTATAGGCGTTGCCGACCACAGCGCCATATCCCGCCTATTTATATATCTCTGTATTTGAATACGCATGCCTATACCAGTTTCTTTGGCGCTTCAGTGTATTATCCACCTACTTGGGTGGTCAGAAGTCTGCCAGTCTGTATTTTACGTCCTCTCTACTCCATCATGAGTTATTTTAGTACGCAAAAACAGCAAAGCTCGTCTACTACTTTTGGTTTCTCATTTTTTAAGTTAATCCCCTCATCATCACCTGATTTAATTCGATTACAATCGATTATCCTTCTTTTACTTTTGTTGAGGTTCATATTATAATCTCTTTTCAAGACACTATCCACTCCATTCAATTGTTCTTCGAAATCCTTTGCCGACTCTGACAGAATTGCAATATTATGTGCAGAACCTTAACGGTTTTAATTTCTTCTCCGTTTCATTTCGAAATTTCTGCTTGGTTACCTTTACTGTTTGTTCATTTGACTCTCTTTTAAACTGCTGCTTCCGTTTCAAGTCCTTCGACACTCATAGCTCCAATCTGCTCAAAAATGGTTCAAATGGCTCTAAGCACTATGGGACTTAACATCTGAGGTCATCCGTCGCTTAGACTTTGAACTACTTAAACCTAACTAACCTAAGGACATCACATGCATCCATGATCGAGGCTGGATTCGAATCTGCGACCGTAGCAGCAGCGCGGTTCCGAGCTGAAGCGCCTAGAACCGCTCGGCCACAGCGGCCAGCCTGCAATCTGCTTTCTGAATAAGTTTCAAATAACATGTCGCTCCCTGAATTTCATACGAGTGGATACACAGGGCGATTCAAAAAGAAAGAACAGATTTCAGTTATTTATTACAGACAAACTATGAAAGATACAAACACATTGCGCATTCCACTGGACAGAGGAAGGTTCAAAGTTTTATATTCTCACAGACACTATGCAATACACCAAACATCAGCATGACGCGTTGCTCGGGTAACATCGAAGCGGTAGTCCATTTCATTCCACACACGAATCAAGAAGTGCTTCTTTATTGAATCGCCAGCTTCAAAAAATTCGATTTGTCAGCTCTTGAAGAGTAGCTGATGTAGGTGTGACAAAGTCTCTGTGTTTTATGTACCCCACAGAAAAAAAATCATAAGTTGTGAGGTACGCTGACACGGGAAGCCAAAAGCAATGAACAAGATCTTGTCCACCTCTTCCAATCGTTGTGGGATGGTGTTAAGATAACACCGAGAAAGTTAGGCGGGGCGTCATCATGCATAAAAATGAAAATTATTGGAATGTTCGTAAAGCTGAGGAAACAACCAATTTTGCGGACTGTCCAGGTATGACATTCCTGTCAAAGTTTCCTCCGCAAAAAGGCCTATAAACTTTGTGAACAGAAACGGGACGAAACACATTCAGTTCCGGTGAGTCTCTTTCATGCTCGACGACGACGGTGGTTTACTTTAAGCGATGGACGAAATGTCGATTCGTCCGAAAAGATGAGTCGTTCGGAAAAAGTTTCCTCTGCCATATCCTGGAGAAATGAAATGCAAAATTCGAACCTTTTGTTTTCATGGCCGGGACGTAACTGCTTCAGTAACTGCAACTTGTACGTCTTCATACGCAGGCGTCGTTTCAGAACACGCCACACCTTTGTTTGAGGTCGTTGAAGTTCCAACTTGGCCTGCCCGTCCTTCGGAATTCCAAGGGCCCAAATGGTTCAAATGGGTCTGAGCACTATGGGACTCAACTGCTGAGGTCATTAGTCCCCTAGAACTTAGAACTAGTTAAACCTAACTAACCTAAGGACATCACAAACATCCATGCCCGAGGCAGGATTCGAACCTGCGACCGTAGCGGTCTTGCGGTTCCAGACTGCAGCGCCTTTAACCGCACGGCCACTTCGGCCGGCTCCAAGGGCCCCGATACGCTTGACATTTTCGTTATACGTGCATGGCCGACCAGTGCTCTTCTCTTGGCATATGGAACTAACTTGCAATAATTCTATGTGCCAGTCATAAATCTGCTTGTGCAGAGGCGGAATGCGCTTTGCACTTGAACAATGGACTGACTTCGTTCAAAATGATTTCTCTTATGGTGTAGTCGCCATTTTGGTAACAACAAAGAACAGCGAAGATGTGTCAAATCTTTGACTTTTCCCCTATCCAGTGACATGCGCCATGTGTTTCTATCTTTTATAGTTTTTCTCTAATAAAAAATTGTAATCTGCGTCGAAATCATTGGGAACGTGCGCCCCAAGGACGGATACATCCGCCGTGGATACTTAACAGCTTTAACAGATTAGTCCATCGCTGGAACGTCGTTTATTGCCGGACCTGCCCACAGTTCTTGATGGTTCCGCTAGGTGTCCCCTCTCGCCACACGAGAGTTCCGGGCCCGTCGCTGAGCGGGCAGGTGCGTGCCCTGCGCCTAAGGCCGCCGAGGTCATCCACAGAGCCACATTTCGGCGCGTCCCGCGGCACCGGCCACCGTGAAGCACCTATCTGCTTCCAGGGCTGCAACGCACGTCCTGCCACGCGTCCATGAACCGCATCGCTCATACGGGATCTCTTCTCTGTGCACACTCGATGCTAACTGCTTCTGCTTTGTCCACAGCCAACCACCGTGGCCGAGATCACTAGAGTAGTGGCGTTCAATCAGAAGGCTGCCGGTTTTAGTCCTGATGATTGTACACCTACCAGATGAATACCAATCAAGCTTCCGTAAACAATACCTTAATAAAGGTAACAGATGACCTCAAGCTTGCCATGGATGCAGAAGCGGCAGCTATGAAGTGCTTCTCAGATTTCAATAAAGCCTTTGAAACCGTCGATTGTGACATTTTACTTGACAAACTTAGCAGCCTAAATTTCTCGCCAAGTGCAGTACAATTGTTTCGCTCATACCTGAAGTCTCGTCAGCAATGCGTCATGCCCGGCACCATTAATCACAATGGAAGCAGGCGTTCCCCACATTTCGGTATTAGGTCCTAAACATCTTTCATTGTACGTTAATGATCTGTCATCACTCTTGTCCTACGATATTATCACACGTATGCTGATGACGTCCAGTGAATAATCTATAAACCTGAAGACAGCTGTCGAGAAACTCGATGCCGACATGTGTACACTATCAAAATGGGTGCATGATATACAGTTGAAGCTCAACCCACCCAAAACCCAAATGAGACTGGTTCGTCACTCTAGGCTCACTAACCCGAAATATCGGGAATCCCTACCATCTTTAACCTTAAATGGGACAAATATCCACATCTCCCTTCAACAAAGAGTCAGAAGGAATAATAGATGATGATCTAAATTGGACTGAGCAGGGTGGAAGACAGTATCGGCTTCTCTCCATACCCTACAGAAATACAAAAAGCTCTTCCCTCCTTTCCTTAAAAAGGAAGCTTGTACAAATATTCATACTCCCAATTATCGATTACAGCGATGTATCCTCCAAGGACTTCTTCAGGAAAGCTCACGGCGGCTGGAATATATGCACAGCTGTCCTGTCTGCATGCAGAAAAGCGCAGAGATTTCCATACTCTCTGTCTTCTCTACTGTCTTATCTACGAACGCTGTCCTTCATTCGTCTCCTCGACCTTAACGCTCTTGTCTGAACAACACGGCAGAAACACCCGTTCCCATCAGGGAAAAATCCTTTAAGTCTCATTCCATCGTTCAGCCACCTTCGCAAAGTCCTTCTCAGTAGCAGGACCCCAACTCTGGACCAATCTCCAGCTTTATATTAGAGAACTAAATAACATCTCCAGCTTCAGAAGGCATTTAATGACATGTACACTAAAGTAACACTAAGATTACCATTGTGACTGTACGCGTTCGTTACCCTCGTACATCCCTCTTTCCAACCTGATCATCCCCATTTCCCAGTGTTCTTAGCCGATGTAGGCTCCTTAAATTTCCTCTTCCCAGAACTTGCTGTCAGAAAACATCTATTTTGTAGACCTATAAATTTCTGCTTTTATCTACAACTATCACTATTGTTAATGTTACAATTATAGTCAGTATTATTATTATTATTATTGCTATTCTATTACCACTATCACTATTAGTAGCTTCAGCGGCAGTAGTCGTAGTATAAGTAATGCCAGGATTAGCTTTGTTGGTTTATAGTCAGTATAATTTAGTCACACCGCCACTGCGGACCCTCATATCATTTAAACACCAGTTGTCAAACTAAAACTGTTATTTTGTTAGGTAACTATGATGTAATATATACTGTATGTGTGAAACCCTGGGTCGATGTACGACGGGACCTGATGGTCCTAATCAGATGAGGTCAATTAAACAAAAAAGAAATAATTTTTGTCGCTAGAATTTGGGTTTCAGGCTAAACAGATGTGATAGCTAGAGGCCTACAAGGATATCATAAATGCTATCCCAATCCGTAATTCCCGCAACAGCATTCGCAAGGCCTTGATCCACGACGGCGGAAATTATTTTTAAGGATTTATTGATTTACTACCGCAACGCCCGCTGCTTCGCTCGCGTAGATCGTATGGTCTGCGCTTTTTTTTTTTTCCTTTAATGGAATTTGTATCTTGTTACGATCTTTGTTGGTGTGTAAACCTACACGCCAAAAATACGGTTAATGGCTCTTCACAGCGCTGCCAGTCTTTGCGGAATATAAATGTTTTAACGGCTTTAATTTAATTTCATAAAGCGCGTTAAAAGAAAAAGACAAATTGGGTAAATGTTTCTGCAGTTATTAGCACGTGTCTTACGCCCGGTACTGATTTTTTTCATCTCTAAGAAATATTCCTGTACATGGAATCGTATTTAAACGTGGTATCTATTTTGTTATCAGCAGTGACTAGTTCGCATAATAATTACAACAAAAATAATTTTAAAACATATACTAGACCCATTGAAGAATTAACGTATTAACCCCAGAACACTAAGGGGAGGAACATGTTACATTGTTACTAAACCGTCCTAAGTCTTATTACAGCATATTTCATTCAAAGAAAGTTCTGATTTAAAGCTTATGAATTAATTAATTACAATTATAAGGTTGCAATTGTACGTCACATACAAAGTAAGTACAGAATGTCCTGTTTTACACGCTTTACGACAGTACCAGATGGGCGGGAATCGCGAATTGGTACCAACTGCAATCGTAAGTTTTACGAGGCTTTAGTAATGTAGGGTTACAGGTTCGTTTCTTTTCCTATGCAGTTCTTACAAAGCCTATTTGTCGCGGTGACTGTCAAATAGCTTTCTTCGATTTAGTTCACAAATCGCAACATTTTCTAACATTTTACGCTGATTAAGGCCACCGAAGCATGGCCATTTCGAAATGTATTTCTGATGAAAAAGCGATCTGCTTTCGTAATGACATATTTTTGTAACACTTTTCATCCCCTATTTCAAGCCCTTAGGGGTTAATTTCCTAAAACACTCAAACAACGATTCCTTCCCCCACCAAACTCCACTAACTTTGCAAAAATCGATATACACTAAGGTGACAAAATTCATAGGATACCTCCTAATATGGCGTCCGACCTTCTCGCTTAATGCAGCAACTCGCCGTGGCGTGGATGTTGTTGTTGTTGTTTTTTGGGGAAGGAGACCAGACAGCGAGGTCATCGGTCTCATCGGATTAGCGAAGGAAGTCGGTCGTGCCCTTTCAAAGGAACCATTCCGGCATTTGCCTGGAGCGATTTAGGGAAATCACGGAAAACCTAAATCAGGATGGCCGGACGCGGGATTGAACCGTCGTCCTCCCGAATGCGAGTCCAGTGTCTAACCACTGCGCCACCTCGCTCGGTCGTGGCGTGGACTCTACAAGTCATTGGAAGCTGGCCGCAGAGATATTCAGTCTTGCTGCCTCTATGGCCATCCATAATTGCGAACGTGTTGTCGGCGCAATATTTTGTGCACGAACTGACCTCGCGACTATGTCCCATACATGTTAGATGGGATTCATGCCAGACTATCTGGGTGGCCAGACAAATCGCTCGAACAGTTTTGGCCCAGTGACGGGGTGCACTGATATCCGTCAGAATTCCATCGTTGTTTGGTTACATGAAGTCCATGAATGGCTGCAGATGGTCTCCAAGTAGCCGAACACAACCAGTTTCCAGTCAATGATCGGTTCACTTGGAGCAGAAGAGCATTCCATGTAAACATACCCCACATCATTATAGAGCCACGAGCTTGCACACTGCCTTGTTGAAAACTTGGGTCCACAGCTTAGTTGTGTCTACGCCAGACTAGAACCCTACCAACAGATCTTACCACCTGAAAGAGGGACTCATCTGACCAGATCAGTCGCCTAGGATCCAGTCGATATGGTGACGAGCCGAGGAGAGGCGCTGCAGGCGATGTCGTGCTGTGAGCACAGGCAGTCGCGTCCGTCGTTGCTGCCACAGATCATTAATGGTAGATTTGCTGTTCTAACGGATTAGGGAGGGGACCAAACAGCGAGGTCATCGGTCCCATCGGATTAGGGAAGCATGAGGAAGGAAGTCGGCCGTGCCCTTCCAAGGGAACCATCCCGACATTTGCCTGAAGTGATATAGGGAAATCACGGAAAACCTAAATCAGTATAGCTGGATGCGGGTGTGATTCGTCGTCCTCCCGAATGCGAGTCCTAACGGATACGTTCGTCGTAAGTCCCACGTTGATTTCTGCGGTTATTTCACGAGTGTGTGTGTGTGTGTGTGTGTGTGTGTGTGTGTGTGTGTGTTAAGTATTATGGGACTTAACTGCTAAGGTCATCAGTCCCTAAGCTTACACACTACTTAACCTAAATTATCCTAGGGACAAACACACACACCCATGCCCGAGGGAGGACTCGAACCTCCACCAGGACCAGCCGCACAGTCCATGACTGCAGCGCCCCGGACCGCTCGGTTAATCCCGCGCGACTATTTCACGCAGTGTTGCTTGTCTGTAGGCACTGACAACTCTACCCAAACGCCGCTGGTCTCCGTCGTTAACTGAAGACTGCGCTGTCTATGGTGAAAAGTAATGTCCGAAATTTGGTTTCGTAGCATACCCTTGCACTGTGGATGTCGGAGTACTGAATTCCCTGATTTCCGAAATGAAATGTCTCATACCCTTGCACTGTGGATGTCGGAGTACTGAATTCCTTGATTTCCGAAATGAAATGTCTCATGTGTCTATCACCAACTACCATTTCGCCTTCAAAGTCTATTAATTCCCGTCGTGCGGCCAGAATCAAGTAGGAAACCTTTCCAAATGAATCACCCGAGTACAAATTGATATTTCCGCCAATGCATTGTTCCCTTATACCCTATGTACGCGATACTACCGCCATCTATACAGGGTGAAGCGAAATTCGCGCAGTCGGACTTCGCATCGCGGACTCCTCACATGCCAGCGATAAAAAATTATCTTTCACAAAATTTCGCCCGGCGAGTACGTCCGGCAGAAAAAGGACGCTAAAGAGTGGCAATCTGGCAACACTGTAACCATATGTATAATAGCTCGCTCTGTCAACACGTTGTAGTTGTGCCGTACAGTTGGTGCAGTGAACAGAGTTTTGGGTTCAAGCATATGTTTTTTATATGGTAAATGTAGTCCAAGTGGTACGGTATCTGACATCTTAATCGTCAAGAGCGATTGCAGCGGATTCTCTGGAAAACATTTACATACGACAATCGTAGAAATAGAACATTGGTCAGCTTTGAAAGATGCCCTTTCCACGTCATGGGCTCGAATTTATTCGCACCACTTCCTCTACTAGAAGCGAAACCTGTTTTCTTTGTACCCGCCTCTAATGGTCACACAGATTAGTACCAACTATTATTCTTGCCTCGTTCAGGTCCTTTACATTTCGTTAGGGGCTTACGTTGCCAATAGGACTTAGCAACGTGCTTTGCAAATAATGTCCAAACTCGGTTAGTATTTGTATGTGTTATTACCATGGTCCGATTAATTGTTTCAACTGTCTATTTCTTATTTGTCTAACCACGTATTTGTTGTGTTCAGCGTGTAATGGTACTTGAATTACGCAACCATTACGGCACCTCAGCTCAACCTCTCGATACCAGCAATATTCTACTGTGTTTCTGTAAAGTAGTTAACATATTTCTGAGACAACATTCAGATTCGATTTCATTAATGTAGAGGTACTTTGATACATCGATATGTTTATTCTGCAATGATATTATTCTTATGTGTATTCTTTCTTTTGTCACTATGATCTTTGTCGTACTGATTTTTGGGCGCGTAAGAGTCAAATCTTGGAGATCATGTTGAAAAGACGCAAATTGTAGTCAGTTTATAAAATGTGAACTTTAACAGTGAGGAACATATTTTCAGGTATGTTTCATATCGTGAAGTGATGTTTAGTGACTTGCGTGATATTGCAACAAAAGCAGTAAAAAAGAAGTGTAACTTAAATTCGGAGTGCTGATTACTTCTTTTACATCACCATTGTCCTAACTTTCAAAGGTTTAATCTTCAAGAATGGTTTGTGAAACACGACTATAAAACTTTTGAATATCGCAGAATAGCACCTAGGCCTCTTTGCATCCAAGCTTGGAATCATCACTAACTAGATTTTCGACGACTGAGCCATGAGTTCACAACGAGACCAGCGTGGGAAACACGAAAAGATGAGTGCCTAGTTTATCCATTATTTCATGAAATGACTTTATTAACTGTGCTCTAATGACACCTGCCACATAATATAACTTTGTTGTTGCCCGAAAATGCAATATTTAGCAGCATGAGCAACACCACAATCATAATTAATTTTTGACCTTTGTTGTCGTAGGGTTGTTAGAAGCGTTACAAAATGTTGTAAATTTAGGGTACATGTGATATAAGAAACGGTGTATATTACAGTATGAAATGTCAGAATGAAATTAGCAAATAAAAAAAAATGCACCCCAACCCAAGATAGAACCCTCGACATCCTGCATGGTAACCCAAAACTCTATGCACCTCGCCAACTGTGCAGCGGGATTAAAATGTCCTGTCAGATGTACGAGGTGCATTCAAGTTCTAAGGCCTCCGATTTTTTTTCTCCGGACTGGAAAGAGATAGAAACATGCGCATTGTTTTAAAATGAGGCTGCGTTCATTGTCAATACGTTCCCGAGATGGCAGCACCGTACGGCAGATGAAATTTTACCTCCAGCGGCGAGAATGAGAACTGTTTTAAATACTTAAAATGGCGACGTTTTCCTTACTTGAACAGCGTGCAATCATTCGTTCTCTGAATTTGCGTGGTGTGAAACCAATTGAAATTCGTCGACGGTTGATGGAGACATGTGGTGATGGAGTCATGGATGTGTCGAAAGTGCGCTCGTGGGTGCGACAGTTTAATGAAGAAGAAGAACATTGTGTGACAACAAACCGAAACAACCTTGGGCTCACACAAGCCGGTCTGACGACATGATCGAGAAAGTGGAGAGAATTGTTTCGGGGGATCGCCGAATGACTGTTGAACAGATCGCCTCCACAGTTGGCATTTCTGTGGGTTCTGTGCACACAATCCTGCATGACGAACTGGAAATGCGAAAAGTGTCATCCAGGTGGGTGCCACGAACGCTGACGGACGACCACATGGCTGCCCGTGTGGCATGTTGCCAAGCAATGTTGACGCGCAACGACAGCACGAATGGGACTTTCTTTTCGTCGGTTGTGACAATGGATGAGACATGGATGCCATTTTTCAATCCAGAAACAAAGCGCCAGTCAGCTCATTGGAAGCACACAGATTCACCGCCACCAAAAAAATTTCGGGAAACCGCCAGTGCTGAAAAAATCATGGTGTCCATGTTCTGGGACAGCTAGGGCGTAATCTTTACCCATTGCGTTCTAAAGGGCACTACGTTAACAGGTGCATCCTACGAAAATGTTTTGAAGAAGAAATTCCTTCCTGCACTGCAACAAAAACGTCCGGGAAGGGCTGTGCGTGTGCTGTTTCACCAAGACAACGCACCCCCACATCGAGCTAACGTCAAGCAACAGTTTCTTCGTGATAACAACTTTGAAGTGATTCCTCGTGCTCCCTACTCACCTGACCTGGCTCCTAGTGACTTTTGGCTTTTTCCAACAATGAAAGACACTCTCCGTGGCCGCACATTCACCAGCTGTGCTGCTATTGCCTCAGCGATTTTCCAGTGGTCAAAACAGACTCCTAAAGAAGCCTTCGCCGCTGCCGTGGAATCATGGCGTCAGCGTTGTGAAAAATGTGTACGTCTGCAGGGCGATTACGTCGAGAAGTAACGCCAGTTTCATCGATTTCGGGTGAGTAGTTAATTAGAAACAAAATCGGAGGCATTAGAACTTGAATGCACCTCGTAGTTACCATACATGTTGTTACATTGTTGCCAGATTGCCACTCTTTAACGTCCTTTTTCTGCCAGATATACTCGCCAGAAGAAATTTTTGGAGAGACATTTTTTTATCGCTGGCATGTGAAGGGTCCCACTGCGTGCGCAAATTTCGCTTCACCCTGTATATGCGCATATCGCTATCCCACGACTTTCATCGCCTCAGTGTGTAACAATACCGACACCGTTGTGGAACGGGAAAAGGCAAAAGATGGGAAGATTCATTCATTTCACTGAACACAGTTCCGTGGTATGCGCGATACGTTCAGGCGTCCCCGTTGTAAGCGCGTCGCGCCAGTGACCCCCAACTCGGCAGAGGAAGTTGGTAACAAGAGAGGCAGTGCGGTCGCGGTGCGTGGCTGGCGGTCCGTTTGAGAGCGGCGCGGTGCGGCGTGGCGCTGCGCCGAGCCGGGAATTCGTTTAACTGTCAGGCTCACGTGCACGCGCACGTGCCGGCAGGCCGGTAGCGGACGCCCTGGCCATGGCGACGGAGTCGATATTGGCGACGGGCGCGGAGCACGGCGGCGCCGTAAATAACCGCGGCCGCTGCAGACGACCCGACCTGGCTGGCCCGTGTTAACGCCGTCTGCTGGCAGGGGAGGAGGGGGGGGGGCGTCTCAAAGATTTCACGTCTCGCTGCTCCGATCAGTCTGCAGCAACGGCGGTCGACAGCTGCAGGAAGGAAGTAGCAACTAAACACCCGTTGGCGAGGTAGTCAATGGTGACGGAACACAAGCATGGAATCGGGAACCGAATCGGTAATGTCCTATACGCAGGAACCATTATGGTACTTATGCAATTTAAGGAAACAATGGAAAACGTAATTGTCGACGGCCGGACGGGAATTGGAACTTTTTACTTCATTATTTATTTTATTTGCTGCCACTTACGAATGAGTGCAACCTAGTGACTCGGACAGGTATTTTCAGAATATTAAACTCTATGTACACGTAATCATCATCATCATCATTATCATCATCTTCATCAACATTCTGATCCCTTCCGTCACCTTTAAAATTGATCAAGACATCTCTTCACTACTCTTCCTAAAGATCTCACGCCTCTTGGTTTCTACGGTCGCAGGTTCGAATCCTGCCTCGGGCATGGCTGTTTGTGATGTCCTTAGGGTAGTTAGGTTTAAGTAGTTCTACGTTCTAGGGCACTGATGACCTTAGAAGTTAAGTCCCATAGTGCTCAGAGCCATTTGAGCGAATTTGAACCTCTTGGTGTATATGGTTGTACTGTTTTAGTGACTCTTGGATTTGTCATACGTATATCAGCTATATTTTGCATGTTCACTTCAGCTCGGGTGTCATCATCTACCTCTTTACCCATCAAAGTTGATGCAGCCACGTATCTAAGGAAATTTATTCCACACGCTTCTACTCTCTTTCTATCTCTCTTCCTAAGGATCCAATTTTGGCATTCACAAATCAGTGCTGGCATAACCAAAACCATACACAACTCTAGTAAAGTATCTGTGTGTACTTTCTCTACCAGTGTTGTGCGCAAAGTTCCGTAGTTAAATAGGTCTGAATTATTTTGTATTTCATCGTTTGCTCTATATTTAATAGAGCAGCCTAAATATTTAAATGTATTAACCTGCTCTATAATCTACTTGTCAGTTTCAATGTTAACTCGTATGGGCTGGTGTCCTCAAAATGCCACTGGTTTGTATTTTTTGATGGACACGCTCAGATTGTATTCACTGGCTTTTTTACTTAAATCAAAGACAGCTTCCTGTAAGTAATTTTCATTCTGATTAACAATTACTTGGACGTCAGTATCCACATCGTTAATTTTAAAATGTTTTTGTTGTTTGTACCCAAGTTTCGGTTACAGAATCGAGACGGAACACCCTTGTCTAACTCCTTGGTTTATGTCAGCCTTATCATGTCTGCTGCCGGCTAGTTTAATTCTATTTCGTTATTCACCTATAAACCCTGCACAGCTCTTACGACATAAGATGGGAATTTTAAAATTTCCCACAGATAGCTTCGATTTACTTTATCAAATGGCTCTTCGTAGTCGATGTAGGCAAGAAATGCTGGTAAACTGAATTCACGGATGTTTTATTATTAGTTGCGTCACGATGAAGATACAGTCCGAACATGATCTGCCTTTTTGAAAATCATGCTGGGTATCAGATAATAAAGTTTCAGGGACTGCAGACAGCCGTTTTGTTAAGATTCTAGCAAACACTTCATAAAATGTATTCAGATTGCTAATACCTCTGTATCACTGACATTCACGTCTGTTTCCTGTCTTATAAATTGGGCATATGTACGAATACGTACGCAATATGGCGCTTATTTCATTTCCTATTTTAACAAAGTTGCAGCATTAAATAAATGTAAAATTAGAACTAATCAAGAAACGGAAATGCTTAAAATTAACAAAAATGGCTCTGAGCACTATGGGACTTAACGTCTGAGGTCATCAGTCCCCTAGAACATAGAACTACTTAAACCTAACCAACCTAAGGACAACACACACATCCATGCCCGAGGCAGGATTCGAACCTGCGACCGTAGCGGTCGCGCGGTTTCAGACTGCAGCGCCTAGAACAGCTCGGCCATTAAAATTAACAACTGATTTATAAGTATCCATATGAGGGCGTTGCTGCACCGCTGGCCGCTGTGGCTGAGCGGTTCTAGGGGCTCCAGTCCGGAACCACGCGGCTGCTACGATCGCAGGTTCGAAGCCTGCCTCGAGCATGGATGTGTGTGATGTCCTTAGGTTAGTTAGGTTTACGTAGTTCTAAGTCTAGGGGACTGATGACCTCAGATGTTAAGTCCCATAGTGCTTAGAGCCATTTGAACCATTTTTTCGTTGCTGCACCGTATATCTAACGTAGTGCGACTCCGATACCGATATACAAGCACCGACATGTAGGCAAGGGACCAGTGTTATACAATTTTAACATCTTGTTGATGTACGACCAGCAACCCTTTTATTTAATGAAAAGTTTATTACAAATCTGTCACAGTTGCAGTGCATGTATTTATATGTACTGCAAGTGTGACAACGTTTGTAATAAACTCTTCATGAAGGGATTGGTGAGGCATTCGTGCCTTCCTGATGTGCGTGCGTTAAACGCGGAAACGTGAACTATGACGACGTTATTACCAAATGCGCCCAAACAGGACCGCCGTGTCGTTATTCTTTTCTTGGCTGCCGAAGGACAAACACCGGTAGACATCCACTGGAGAATAAAGAGGGGTGGTGCTGCTTCAGGATAACGCACGTCCGCGTTAGCAAATGTCACAACGCAGAAGTTACGGCAACTGAAGTGGGAGACACCTGAGCACCCGGCCTACACTCCTAATCTCTCCCCACTCGATTATCGTGCCTTCGGTTCCCTAAATAGGCCTTCATGGACCGTCGATTCCTGTAGGACAAAGATGTGCAGCAAGCTATTACGGACTTCATACAGCAGGACGTGGTGTCTTATGAAAATGGTATCTTCAACCTGGTGCGAAGGTAGCGTGATTCCATTTCAATGTTCACGACGATTTTGCCTGATTGGCATTCCGATTCTGGACTGTACGGTACTCGAAGGGAAATTTTTTTATTGCCCCTTATATTAACATGGTCCGCCGCTCGTGGTCTTCCGGTAGCGTTCTCGCTTCTCGAGCACGGGGTCCCGGGTTCGATTCCTGGCGGAGTCAGAGATTTTTCCTGCCTCGAGATGACTGGGTGTTGTGTCGTCTTCATCATCATCATTCATCACCATTACGGTCGGACGAAGGCAATGGCAAACCACCTCCGTTTGGACGTTGCCTAGTACAACGGTGCGGGTCCCCGCATTGTCCCCTACGCTCCTCGGGGTATGGGACCTCATTATCATCATATTAACAATATAAAAAAGAGTTTAGATGTATAGAATGTTCTTCAGGACGGAGCGTTCAGAAAAACAACGAGCCTCTTGCTCCTAGTTAGCCATCTCCTGATCTACCACAACTTGCCATCTGAGAGGGATACTAGGAGATTCGCCCTCAAATGGTGTGATCCTGCGCGCAGCATGTGCTGTCCTCTATTTCTACATTTCTCTTACAATCTAATACCACTGTCCAATGAACATAGACAATACTCACGAGACAGACGAAGTAGTACTGGTAGTAGCAAACAGAACACAGCATGTTGTTATCAATGGAGAGACGTCTACAGACGTTAAAGTAACCTCTGGCGTGCCACAGGGGAGTGTTATGGGACCATTGCTTTTCACAATATATATAAATGACCTAGTAGATAGTGTCGGAAATTCCATGCGGCTTTTCGCGGATGATGCTGCAGTATACAGAGAAGTTGCAGCATTAGAAAATTGTAGCGAAATGCAGGAAGATCTGCAGCGGATAGGCGCTTGGTGCAGGGAGTGGCAACTGACCCTTAACATAAACAAATGTAATGTATTGCGAATACATAGAAAGAAGGATCCTTTATTGTATGATTACATGATAGCGGAACAAACACTGGTAGCAGTTACTTCTGTAAAATATCTGGGAGTATGCGTGCGGAACGATTAGAAGTGGAAAGATCATATAAAATTAATTGTTGGTAAGGCGGGTACCAGGTTGAGATTCATTGGGAGAGTCCTTAGAAAATGTAGTCCATCAACAAAGGAGGTGGCTTACAAAACACTCGTTCGACCTATACTTGAGTATTGCTCATCAGTGTGGGATCCGTACCAGATCGGGTTGACGGAGGAGATAGAGAAGATCCAAAGAAGAGCGGCGCGTTTCGTCACAGGGTTATTTGGTAAGCGTGATAGCGTTACGGAGATGTTTAACAAACTCAAGTGGCAGACTCTGCAAGAGAGGCGCTCTGCATCGCGGTGTAGCTTGCTCGCCAGGTTTCGAGAGGGTGCGTTTCTGGATGAGCTATCGAATATATTGCTTCCCCATACTTATACCTTCCGAGGAGATCACGAATGTAAAATTGTAGAGATCCGAGCGCGCACGGAGGCTTTCAGACAGTCGTTCTTCCCGCGAACCATACGCGACTGGAACAGGAAAGGGAGGTAATGACAGTGGCGCGTAAAGTGCCCTCCGCCACACACCGTTGGGTGGCTTGCGGAGTATAAATGTAGATGTAGATGTAGATCAGACGATAGCGACGCAGGCGTAGTCGGACCTACTTACAGCAAAGACTAAAATGTATAGTCTTCGGCGTGTCACGGAAACAAGTGTTCCTTTACATTTACGTTGTTGTGCCGGTGTCGCTGTTCGATCTGCTACCACTACCACTGTCGGCCGCCTCGTTAGTTTTTCCTGTGGAGTCATTCGTCGCCTGTGCTCGTTGTACGTCGACCGCATTCCCGTCGCTGCAAGTGCTCTTTATGCAGTGCTCTAGACATTCCGACCGCACAGTTGTTGTGATCGGTCCGAACATCTTGTCTCCAAGTGACTCTGCCATGTCGTCGTGTGAGTGTTCAAGTCATCTATGCTGCGACTAACGGTCACAGTACAAAAATATCTGTTCTGAGCCAGCCCGGTTAGCCGTGCGGTCTAACGCACGGCTTTTCGGATTGGCAAGGAGCGCCTGGTCCCCGGCACGTATCCGCCCGGCGGAATTGTGTCGAGGTCCGGTGATCCGGGAACTCTGTGGCTGGTTTTTAGGCGGTTTTCCATCTGCCCCGGCGAATGCGAGTTGGTTCCCCTTATTTCGCCTCAGCCACAATATGTCGGCGATTGCTGCGCAAACAAGTTCTCCACGTACGCGTACACCACCATTACTCTACCACGCAAACATAGGGGTTACACTCGTCTGGTGTGAGACGTTCCCTGGGGAGGGGGGGGGGGGGGTCCACGGGGTCCGACCGCACAATAACCCTGAGAGAGTGGTTCGATGTGGGGCGGCGGAGGTGTGAAGTGGACTACGGTAGTCGTCGTCGGGTTGTGCACCACTGCGGCTGCGGCGGGAACGGTGCCTCTCCGTCGTTTCTAGGCCCCCGGTTAACATACAATACAATCTGTTCTGAGGTCCCGCTCTCTCTCTGCAGAGGGACTGATGACCTCGTAGTTTCGTCCCTTTAATCATTAAACCAACCTCTCTCTCCAAAGGCGTTTGGTCTCTTTAATCATTAAACCAACCAGCCAACCTCTCTCTCTCTCTCTCTCTCTCTCTCTCTCTCTCTCTCTCTCTCTCTCTGTCCACAGGCACAATCAGCCTCCTGACCGAGGGCTACACGTAGTAAATGCGTGGATGTATGGCTCGCTATCAGTCAAGGAATCAGTCATGCCCTGCCTGGGACAGACATATTTCATCTTTAGTCGCTACCTGACGTTGGGGAAGAACGCATGTATCCCTAAGGGCTTTTTCACAGTTGTCCGACTCCCATTCAGACGTATACAAATTCTCTTCCCAGCCTGCCTGCCCCTATCTCCGCCGCAACCACTAAAGGAGCTCAACTTGCCGCAACGGAAACCGAAGAGTACATGTGTACTGAAGCACAGTGGCTGAAGCAGGCCAATCTGCGTTTCCGAAAGCCTGACAAGCTTCACGGTACCCGTTCAGATTGCTGTACCTGACAACAGGTTGCGCTATTAATCCAACGTGATTAGCAAGGTAAATGTTGGCGTAGGTAGTTTCACTGCAGCTCATTTATCATAATGGTGTGAGCAGCAAAATGAGCAAACCGAACTTACTGAGATTGAGGGGAAATTAAGAACTGAGAAATATATACGAGACACGGAACACAGCCCAAGTCCAGCAGGGGAAAAGTTGTCGTGTGCTTATGAGGCAGCTTCAGATAAATTGGTAAGTGTCTCATAGTGCAAGCTGTATAAAAAGTTACTAAACACTTATTCGACAACCTCTAGTATGTTACATGTTTGTGAATTTGAACAGCAGTTTCCTCACTCCAGTAATATTTTGAAAGAGGAGAATGACTTAGTGGCTGAAAAGTGTGTGAAAACTGCGCTAAGAACTTGAGGCCATTTAGCAGTATACAGGCATTCTAAATTCAGGACAAACACTGATTGAAACACGACAAAAAATTGGCTCAAAACGCACCAAGGTGGTATGCAACGTAGTGCGAAAATGCTTAGTATGAAAGAAAGCATTCTTCTTTCAAACATATACTTCATACTTAACACAGTATGAAAAAAGAACTTCGTGTTTAATACAACGCATTTGGGGAATTTAGAATGAACTGTCTTGGCCACGAAGAATGAATTCAGAGAAATCGCAGTACACACCTCAGCAACAGTAATTAAAACTGGTGTAACTGGGTACATATTTGGGTGGAACACACTAAGGTTACAGAAAATAGACTTCCAAAACCTTACTTTAGTTGGCGTTGCAGTACAATAGACATCTTCAGTTGCTTAGGACCTCGACTTTCAGGCATGGTTCTGCTTACTACAGAAAACATTTATTACAGTCAACCCGACTAAGGTTCGAATTGAGAATAGTCAGGGCTAGTCCAAAGAGGGTGAATTTGCAGAAGAAACCGATCATTACATGAATAAATAAGCCCAAAAGATGGCGAAAAGAACAAATAAAATTCACATTTTCTGACCACAATGACCCAAAATGAATATATATTTCATTGAACCTCGTCTTGTGATTCTCAGGTAAAAAAAGACTTTTCGTGAACTTCCGAACCCTACTCATAACAGTACAGAATAAACTGTTACGTAGCGTAGAACAGCGGGAAGATGGGCAGGCAAGCAAAGCTTGCTTCAGCCTGTTTCGGGTGGGCATTGCTTGGCATGGATGGGATAAAGCAGCCTGCCCATTCTGCAGATAAGATGTAACAGCTTGTCTGTCGACTAATAGGCAAGCAAAGGCAGGTTAAAAGCGAAATGTGTATACACCTCTGATCCTTTAGTCATGAACTGACTCTTCAAGTTAAAAAAAAAATGGTTCAAATGGCTCTGAGCACTATGGGACTTAACTTCTGAGGTTATCAGTCTCCTAGAACTTAGAACTACTTAAACCTAACTAACTTAAGAACATCACACACATCCATGCCCGAGGCAGGATTCGAACCTGCGACCGTAGCGGTCACGCGGTTCCAGACTGTAGCGCTTAGAACCGCACGGCCACCCCGGCCGGCTCTTCAAGATTTAAGATCTCTCAAAATTTGTATTTCGTTCCCTAAAAGATCTGTCACTGTGTAGTCTTCTTGTGTCACACGGGATGCTGCAGTGCGATACTTAATAGTTAAATGAAATTAAAATTAAATCAATACAATGAAATGAATACCCTTAGCAGCATACAGGCGTTGATATACGTCAACGGGGACAGTTGAAAATGTGTGCCCCGACCGGGACTCGAACCCGGGATCTCCTGCTTACACGGCCGACGCTCTATCCATTTTTTTTTGTTTTTTTTTTTTTTGTTGACCGTTGTGTTTTGGTCGTTGCGGACGTCCCATGACATCCGTTCAAGTTCGCTGTTGATCCTTTCACTCAGTTCTTTTATTACAGAGGCCAACCGGCTCTCTGACCGAACACGCTGAGCTACCGTGCGAGCTTGGACGCAGAGGATAGTGCGACTGCAGGGACTTATCCCTGGCACGCCTCCCGTGAGACCCACATTCCCAACTTATTGTTCCGCACTATATTCGTAGTGCTACAGGCGTTGGCCTGTATGCAGCAAAGGGTATTCTTTTCATTGTATTATTTTATTGTAATTTCATTCTAACGAGCTGCACGGTCACCGATGGTATCTGTTCATTCGGACAGATACCATCTTTATTAATAGTTAGTTACGTCTATAGGGCAAGGACAGTGCCTTCGCCGACGTGGTGCCGGAAGCCCCGACCGTGCATGAGCACACTACTGTGTCAGCGCCTTACCACCATGGCATTATCCGCGATGCACAGTCGATATGCCCACGCGCTTACAGACGCGAAGACAGCGCAATGGTATATTCTCATGACAGTCGTGGGTAATCTGCAGGTCACTATGCTAATTCTTACAAGTTTGCGCAGTAACTTGCACGTCCTTTCCGTAGCTGTTTTGGTATGATCATTAAACTTCAATTTCTGGTCCAGATATATGCCCAAGTATCTTGTAATCATGTTCCTTTTTATGCTGTTTCCATCTAGTTTAATTGTACGACGCCGTTTATGTTCCCTTTCACTGTAATGTACGGGATTTTACACTGAAGCGCCAAAGAAACTGGAATAGACATGAGTAATCAAATACAGAGATATATAAAAAGGTAAAATGCGGCGCTGCGGTCGGCAACGCCTATGTAAGGCAACGGGTGACTGGCGCAGTTGTTAGGTCGGTTACTACTGCTACGATGGCACGTTATCAAGATTTAAGTGAGTTTGAACGTGGTGGCGCACGAGCGATACGACACAGCACCTCCGAGGTAGCGATGAAGAGGGGATTTTCCTGTACGACCATTTAAAGAGTGTACCGTAAATATCAGAAATCCGCTAAAACATCAAATCTCCGACATCGCTGCGGAAAAAGATTCTGCAAGAATGGGACCAACGACGACTGAAGAGAATCGTTCAAAGTGACAGGAGTGCAACCATTACGCAAACTGCTGCAGATTTGAGTGCGGGGCCATCAACAAGTGTCATCGTGCAAGCCATTCAACATAACATCATCGATAAGGGCTTTCGAAGCTGAAGGCCCACTTGTGTACCTTTGATGACAGCACGACACAAAGCTTTAGGACTCTGACAGGTGACACGAACTTAAACATCCTGTCTGATCACCTGCATCCATTCATGTCCATTGTGACAGACATGGGCAGTTCCAGGAGGACAATGCGACACCCCACGCGTCCAGAATTGCTTCAGAGTGGCTTCAGGAACACTTTTCTGAGAGGAACACTTCCGCTGGTTACCAAACACCCTAGAGATGAACATTATTGAGCATATCTGGGATGCCTTGCAACGTGCTGTTCAGAAGAGATCTCCACCCTATTGTACTGTTAACGATTTATGGACAGCTCTGCACGATTTATGGTGTCAGCTCCCTCCAACACTACTTCAGACATGAGTCGAGTCCATGCTACGTCGTGTTGCGGCACTTCTGCCTGCTCGCGGGGGCCCTACACGATATTTGGCAGGTGCACCAGTTTCTTTGGTTCTTCGGTGTATTTGCCGCAGTGGTGATTTGAGCGGACAATTTTCCGAATGTGAGTCCTGTGTCTTCGTGCACTGACGTAAGGATGCCGCCTCGTAGCTTTGCGGGCACGTGACGCGATACAAAAAGTATATAAGCATAGCAGAGACGAATGAGGCTAGCGACGATACTGGCCGCAGATGGGAAATCCTCTAACACAACGCGACTTTGACAACCGGTACATTGTTACAACCCGGCGTCTGAGAACGGGCACCTCGGAACGGTAAAACTGATCGGTTGTTCACGTGTTACAGTCGCGAGCCTCTACGCAACGTGTTTGAAAAACAGTGAAACCATGAATATGCGACAGGGTATTGGACATCCGCGCCTCATCGCACAATGAGGACTTCTGGAGGTTGTCCTGTCAGTAAAGCAGTATAGGTGGCGGGTGATATGCTGAGGCTTGCACAAGCGTTTCAGGGCACAGTGTTCACCGTACGTTGATCATCGTGGCGTTCCACAGTAGACGACCCCTAAGTGTTTCTCTTTTGACCTGTCGACATCGCCAATTACGGCTGCAATGAGCACTGGAACATAGAGATTGGAGCAACTGAAACGTGTCTCCCTGTCGGGTGAATAATGTTTCTTGATATACCAGGTCAATGGTCGCGTCCGGATACTCTGTCGTCCAGGCGAACGGCTGCCCGAAACATGGAGTGTGACACAGAAGCAGTATTACGTTATGCGGCGGCGTCCTTGTGAACCGTGACGATAATCGAAGGCACCATGAGTACTTGAACATCATTGCAGATCACCTAGTGCTTAGTGTCTTCCCCGACGACTACGTAACTTCCAGCAGGATAATTGTCCCTGTAACAAGGCCAGAATCGTACTACAGTGCTTTGAGGAGCATGATACTGAACTCACTTTGATGTCTTGACTACCAAATTATCCTGATCTGAACCCCATCGCACACATTCTGGACACTATCAGACGCCAGCTCCGCGCCCATATACCACTGGCCCGTACTTTAAGGGAATTGCGTGACCTGTGGGTGGACATTTGGTGCTACATACCGCCGGGAAATTAAAAGAAAAATTGGAAATTTGTGGTAAGGTCTTATGGAACCAAACTGCTGAGGTCATCGGTCCCTAAGCTTATGCACTACTTAATCTGAATTACGATAAGGACAACACACACACCCATGCCCGAGGGAGGACTCGAACCTCCGACCGGGGGAGCCTAGCAGACCGTGACAAGGCGCCTGAGACCGCGCGGCTATCACGCGTGACTCCGGGAACTTATGGGAGACGTGTCGAATTCATGCCATGCAGAATTCCTCCAGTATTCCGTTCGAAACGTGGACCAGCGCGTTACTAAACAGTTGATAGTAGTATTTTGATTAATCGGTTTATACAAAAGTAAAAAGGTAGCATACTTTACTTACTGTCATTGCATAATGTCAGGGGGGTCAACTTTTGCCATAATTGGTCAAGCCAAGATGAAGTTTTTTGAGTCCAAATGCGTATAATATGAAAACACTTATTTCTTAATTAAATTATGGCCAATTAAACTGAAATCTCCATCCCAGTTTATTACGTATTCCGATATCTTTATCTGAACAGATTCTCTCAGTTACGATATCACAGAAATTTGCCGTTTGCAGCAACATAGTAGTCTCATCGTATTTCATTTCATGGTTATATTCGAGGAAGTACTCGGCGGCAGTTGATTTGCTTTGTTGTTTTATTCGGGTGTGTCATTATGTTCCTTGCCTCCCTCCTCGACTGCTGTAATAATTTGCCCCATATAAAACAAGTCACATTCTCACGAAATGCTGTGGACAGCCGGATTCCCAGACTAAGGTGCCATGATTCGGTAGGAGAGTGTACCGATCTTTCCGGACACTGGGCCAGCATCAAGTAGATATGCGAGTCTTGATTTCTCCTTCTCTGTCTCAATCTCTACCTTTCTCTCAGCCTTTCTTGATCACATTCATCAGAGCAGGAAAACATCTACATCTACATACGTACTCCGCAAGCTACCGTACAGTGTGTGGCGGATTGTAAGCCTTCCCTCGAGGGATTGCCATTTGAATTCCCGAATCATCTCCGTAATACTTGGCTGTTGTGCGAACCTACTGGTAACAATTCTAGCAGCCCGCCTCTGAAGTGATTCGATCTCTTCCCTTAATCGTACCTGGTGCAGATCCCAAGCACTGGAGCAGTACTGAAGAATAAGTCGTACTAGTGTCCTATATGCACTCTCCTTTACAGATGAACCACACTTACCTAAAATTCCACCAATAAACCGAAGTCGACCATTCGCCTTCCCTACTACAATATATACAAGCTCGTTCCACTTCATACTGCTTTGCAACGTTACACCCACATATTTAAACGATGGGATTGTGTCAAACAGCACACTACTAATGCTGTATTCGAACATGACGGGTTTGATTTTCCTACTCATCTGCATTAACTTACGTTTTTCTACATTTAGAGCTAGCTGTTATTCATCATACCCACCAGAAATTTTGAGAAATGTTGAGAGAATGTGCGTTTCACAGAAAATCGCACCTGGCTCTGAAAAAAGAGCATCGAACGGCGCAGTGGGCGTCGGGAGTCGAACTCAGTTATAAATAGCAGTGCGAGACAACAACAGCTCACAGTTCTGGTTGGAGTCAGGCAGCGAGTAAACGTAACAGCAAAACTCCTAGCACATGAAGGAGGCGACTGTGTCGGTAGTTGATACATTTCAAATGGGAGCAACAACTCGGCTGAATACCCGGAAGACCGCCGCTAACCAGTCACGCCGAGGAAACGTAACGTATCACGTGTCGAAGTGCTAACAGTACATCGACTGAATTCGTTTCATCGATACTATACATCGAATGAATCATCTTGCCAAGATTACAAGCTCCTCTTGACGATTTTTTTGCGTGACTGTGATTTAAGACTAGGGTCTTTTTATATGCGCCTTATTAAAACACCATATACTTGCTTTTATACCTCCACCCCATCCTTCCTCTCTCTCTCTGCCTCTTTGCACACGCACACGCACACACACAAGTTCTCCCCAGCAGGAACACCGCAATAATTCTCACGAAACATTCAACATTAGCGCCACACTAAACATTATCAAACGATGGACAAATAAGCAGTGACAACAACGTAGCACATATCAATCAGTATGGGGAGACAATTGTCTGCTCAAATCACATTTTATGAAAAGTAAGTGCGAAGTTAAGGCGATACTGAAATTATATTTTAAAAATGGTGTGAAAACAATGTACTCAATAGCATTAGAGAGAGATATCCGGTAGAGATAAACAACAGCACCGAAAATTTAAGTACAAGAACATACATAACCAATACCTACGAAAAAGTACTTCAAAATGCACAGATTTTCTTCATGACTACTTCGCAGATGACATGCTGTCAGAGCGACAACAAGGGAAGAAAAATTGATCATTAAAAATGCATTCTCAGTACCAATGTAACTACCAGGTGAACATTCGAAACAAATCTAATAACATGTACATTTTATAATTTTTAGGCTTACAATAGATATCGAATGAAATAACAAGCTTACTGTTACAAGTCAATGTTTATTTATGCCCACAGCGCGTTTCGAACGTTTAAACCACCATCATCTGGTGGATTTATATGTGCCAGTACGAGATGTAGGTGTTGTGTGACTCCTTTTTCTCTCGTAAAACATAACATACAAACTGTCGCAATTTGTAAACAAGACACCATCTTTGTTTACAATGTATGACAGTTTGTTGCCGGCAGGGTGACCGAGAGGTTCTAGGCGCTACAGTCTGGAACCGCGCGACCGCTACGGTCGCAGGTTCGAATCCTGCCTCGGGCATGGATGTGTGTGATGTCATTAGGTTAGTTAGGTTTAAGTTGTTCTAAGTTCTAGGGGACTGATGATCTCAGAAGTTAATTCCCATAGTAATGAGAACCATTTGAACAGTTTGTATGTGATATATTACGAGAGAGAAAGAAGCCTGTGACCTCTGGAGACACTGCCACAGGTTGCCACTAAAGTCGTAACACAACACTCACATGAACACATGTAAATCCAACAAATGATGTAGATTTAGACAGTGGATTTGTTTACAAATAATTTTTCTGCTGCCAATCGCGAGTTTCTATTTTTCGTATTTTACACGACGCGTTTCGGGAAATGATTCCCATTTTCAATGCGTTTTCTCTGTGTACGGTGCCGTCTTTACATAATGTTTTCATATCTGGGTCATGCTTTGTTTTGTTGACTTTACTGCAATAACAAATTCGCGCAACTTAAGGTTGCGCGTTTTTTATGTAGGCCCTATTACAGTAAAGTCAGCGAAACAAAGCAGAACCTCACACATTGAAGCCATTGCGTAAAAATAGCATAGTAAACAGAAAAAACGCACTGTAAATGGGAATCATTTCTCGAAACGCGTCGTTTAAAATGTGAATAAAAGAAAATCGTGACTGGTAGCAGAAAAGTTATTTATAAACAAACCCATTGTTTTCACAGTCGCAGGCTTTCACAAAACCATTTATGGCGGACACAATCACGTTGTGGACAGACATAAACATTGATTGGAAACAGTAAACTTGCTGTTTCTTTCGATATAAATAAAAGTCACGATGAAGCCTAACCTAAAATGTTCGCATTTAAACTTACAATAGATATGGATTGTAAACTTTGTATTAAACTTTACAGAAATAAATTTGACCCCACAGAAGCCGACCCATAGGTGTCGGAACATGTCTGGAGAATAAAAAGAAATAAATAGTGTTCTGCGGCAGATAAAAAAATATCAAATAAACATACAGTGTTATTAACACATCTATGTGTGTCGACCATCTCTAACTCTTCATCCGGAATTGGAGCGCTCCAAGGCAGCACCTGCAGCATTTTGAAGTGTCTCAAGGCTCGAGGGATGTCGGCTGGTAATAAGATTAAGAGAAGAGGTATTTTGGGTGAGAGGTAGAATCGGGTATAAATTAGGGCGCGGAATGTGCCGACGGAGGCGGCTGCGCGCGCTCGGCGCTGCCGGCCTGTTACCTTGGGGCGGTCGTTGTGCCGCGCGGCACTTACCTTGGACGACGAAGGCTGCGCGCGCGTTGCCAGGCGACGGCGGCCGCTTCCGCCGCGAGCGCCTCTGCCGCGCTAATTGCCACAGCTGTGGCGCCGCGCTGCTTCCCTACTCTACCTGCTCAGTTCCGCCGCCCGGTCCGCGCGCACGGTGTTATTCCTGTCGCTACCGACACTCCTGCTTGCTCCTTTCTCCTCGTTACTACAGTGGACGCTTGCCAAATTGCAGCGCGCGATTGAAAAATGGACACCATTTAGCATTAATTATGTCGTGACAACGTCTATTTGCTCCTCTGTCAAACTCCCTTGTATGACAAAATACCGTGAGACTGCTTAGCTAATAACTACGAGAGTAATAATGCGTAAACAGTGGTTGAGTCCACAACGGATAGGCCACGTCCGTACGTGTTTGTCGCGTGGTATCTGTTTTGCCTGTGATAACATCGTACCAAAGCAGACGCGCATACGATATTGCAGTGGCTGTGTTATTCTGATTACGCCGCAAAGTTCCTTTAGACATGTATGCCGTGTTATTAACACTTGATTTCTGCAAAGTTTAATACAAAGTTTATAATAATTTATCTATTATAATTTTAAATGCGAACATTTTAGGTTATGCTTCATCATGACTTTTTTGATATCGAAAGAAACAGCAAGTTTACTGTTTCCAATCTGTGTTTATTTGTGTCCACAACGAGATGCGAAGGCTGAAACTTTCTGGTTGTGTCCACTATAAATCGTTTTGTGAAAGCCTGCGACTGTGAAAACAATGGGTTTCTTTATAAATAACTTTTCTGCTACCACTCACGATTTTCTTTTATGCACATTTTAAACGACGCGTTTCGGGAAACGACTTCCAGGCACTGCGGCGACTACAGCCGTCGTGAAATAAATGGTTGGCGACATGTGGCAGCCTGTGTGTGACCGTGAGTCGTGCACGGATTGCCAAACGGCAGGGCGACCACTCGGGATAAGCGGGAAATCCGGGTTCGGGACCCTGTCCGGCATTATCGTCATTCCATTCTACGGATGATGGTGGTCCTTATTGGGAGTTGCGAATTCATTTAATTTACTGCAGTCGCATCTCGGTGATTATTATTTACTAGACGTACCCGGCCACGCTTTGCTGCGGGTCAGTCTGCTTAAATGGAAAAGAAAGAAAGAAAAGAGAAAGCATATATGGCGCATTGGATATACGTCCTAATTTCTGCCACGCGGGATTAGCCGAGCGGTCTCAGGCGCTGCAATCATGGACTCTGCGGCTGGTCCCGGCGGAGGTTCGAGTCCTCCCTCGGGCATGGGTGTGTGTGTGTGTGTGTGTGTGTGTGTGTGTGTGTGTGTGTGTTTGTCCTTAGGATAATTTAGGTTAAGTAGTGTCTAAGCTTAGGGACTGATGACCTTCCATATGATTATGTACCATATGATTTCACACACATTTGAACATTTTCCTAGTCTCCTTCTTTCCCCTTTATCTGCCCATCTACCCCTCCCCCTTTCTTTGCCCATCTCCTCCTCTCTTCCCCCCTCTCTCTTTCAAACGGTTCAAATGGCTCTGAGCACTATGGGACTCAACTTCTGAGGTCATCAGTCGCCTATAACTTAGAACTAATTAAACCTAACTAACCTATGGAC
This sequence comes from Schistocerca americana, assembly GCF_021461395.2. Lineage (NCBI taxonomy): Eukaryota > Metazoa > Arthropoda > Insecta > Orthoptera > Acrididae > Schistocerca > Schistocerca americana. The sequence goes on along the minus strand of NC_060121.1, from coordinate 514,932,548 downwards.
ATCACACACATCCATGCCCGAGGCAGGATTCGAACCTGCGACCGTAGCGGTCGCTCGGCTCCTGACTGTAGCGCCTAGAACCGCACGGCCACTCAGGCCGGCCTCTCTCTTTCCATCAGCTCCTCCCCCACTCTCTGTCCATATTCTTCTTCCGCTCCCCCCCCCCCCATGACTCCTTCTCCCCCTGCCCCCTTTCTCTGTCCATCTTCTCCTTTCCTATGTTCATTTCGACCCATACCTCTAGCCATCTCGTCTTCCCACCTCTCTCTGAACTTGAACCTTGTTTATTGTTATTGAAAATTCAGATTTTGTAGTAGTATTATAATCATAAACCAGTAAGCCACGAATACAACTTTCCCGTTTGCTGTCAATCTTTCACTATTGTATATGAAATTTGTATCTATATTTATGTATTAAAAAGTATATAATATATGTATGTCTAAACGTTTATTACAGTAACGTGTAAAAATCTGAAGTAAACCGGAAAGGTGCATTTTGAGATTTTTAGTAAAAATGTTTATCCCTTCTCAACAGGGGTGGCCAAGATTTCGGCTAGCGGGCCATGCGCTAGCCCCAGTGGCATAGCTGTCAGCCTTGCTTCACACTTCCCCCACCGCCACGCTGTGCTGTCTGAGTGCGAGGAGGGGAAATTGGCGAACGCACTGCATTCAAATGGCAGCACAGATGTGCTACATATGACTTGGTTTTATTTTTCACACTTCTCAACAACATAGGTCACAAACAAAACAAATTTTCAGTATTAATTAATTATTTTCGACGCGCTGAAGACAAAATAAAATTTGTATCTGATACAAACTATCGGCTTACGGACAGACCTAGACAAATTCACAGAGTTTCACACTCAAGTTGCCATGTAATCGTGACTTATTTAGTTTCACATTCGAAAAAAGGTCAGCCGGGCGCTGTGGACGAGCGGTTCTAGGCTACGGTCGCAGGTTCGAATCCTGCCACGGGCATGGATGTGTGTAATGTTCCTAGGTTAGTTAGGTTTAACTAGTTCTAAGTCTAGGAGACTGATGACCTCAGATGTTAAGTCCCATAGTGCTTGGAACAATTTTTACTGCAGCACTTTCGCGACCTCATTATGGAGACTTGGAAAATGTACCTGAGAAAAGCAATGCAGACGTCCTGGACAGTTTAAAAGTAAAAAGATTATTGGCTGGCTCTGAGCACTATGGGACTTAACATCTATGGTCATCAGTCCCCTAGAACTTAGAACTACTTAAACCTAACTAACCTAAGGACAGCACACAACACCCAGCCATCACGAGGCATAGAAAATCCCTGACCCCGCCGGGAATCTAACCCGGGAACCCGGGCGTGGGAAGCGAGAACGCTACCGCACGACCACGAGATGCGGGCAAAAAGATTTATTAAAAAAAAACTGAAATCACTTTGCAGGTCCATCAGTTACATCTGCACACGCACATTGACGCTTTCAATTGAAACGGCGAACGCTCTCGAAAACAGAAATAAGACTGACAGTGTCGTCGAATCATTTGTAAAACAATCGTTGTAATTCTTCCAAGCCTACACTGAATTCTTCAAACCTTGCGCTTTCTTTAACGGCAGTGAAATCAGGGAACTGTATTGCCTGTCAGAATGTGTCCCTTCTACAAGGCGATATTCTCTTTAAATGCATCACAACCAAATGAAAAAGAAGTTGCTTTGGAATGTCTGACTGTGGTCAGTGTGAAGTCAAGTCCACTTAAAATGTGAAATCTGCAATCCATTCCGGATGTTTTAATTTTCGTTCCTACACTCTTTGTTCCTCTATAAATTCAGCAACAGCGAGATTTAAATTGAAAAGTCATTCCAAGCATACCTCTTGACGTAACCAACGCATTCTGCAGTAATATGTGAAGTCTCCAAGCCCTTCATTCGTTTTCCCTGAAAACTGTTGAAACTGAAAATGGAATAATGGGTACGACTTTGGAAATTTTACTACTCGTACCACTAATTTCTTCACGTGCTCCATGCCTGCAAATTTAGCACAAAGTGCTTGTCGGTGTACAGAAAAACGAAAACCGCCTGTCGATCGTTGTAATTTTTTGCTCTTCCATTGTCATCCAAACGTTTAAATTCTTTTTGCATCGTACTACAATGTCGTTTCGTAGCAGATAAGCAGCACCTGTTGCTAATGCGAATTGAGAATTCTCATCCCTCTCTTCTGTCACTCCCATTTATTTTAAAGGATTGTGACTATAGACCGCTAGAGTGGCTGTTTTTGCGCAAAGAGCCACTGGACATGTGAATGTCCTTCATACCAGGAACAAATAGTTAATGGTAAACAGCGCTGACATCACGATTCTACCGAACTCTGAGAGTTGTGCCGACCGCAAAATGCCACACCGTAATGCTAAATGATGTGTCGCGCTCTTCCGCGTGCTTCCCAGAAACACCGAGCCATGGCGAGTGTCAGGCCGACCACTGGCCCGCAGGCGGCTCGCATACGCTGCACGCGTGGAGTCTGGCTCGACGTGGCCGGCCCTGCGTTACGTACTACACACACACACACACAAACACACACACACACACACACACACACGCACACACATACACACACACACACACATACACACACTGGTATAGGCATGCGTATTCAAATACAGAGATGTGTAAACAGGCAGAATACGGCGCTGCGGTCGGCAACGCCTCTATGAGACAAGTGTCTGCCGCAGTTGTTACATCGGATACTGCTGCTACAATGGCAGCTTATCAAGATTTAAGTGAGTTTGAACATGGTGATACAGACGGCGCTCGAGCGCTAGGACACACCATCTCCGAGGTAGCGATGAAGTACGACCGTATCACGAGTGTACCGGAAATATCAGGAATCTGGTAAAACATCAAATCTCCGAAATCACTGCTTCCCGAAAAAGATCCTGCAAGAACGCGAACGACGATGACTGAAGAGAATCGTTCAACATGACAGAAGTGCAGCACTTCTGCAAATTGCTGTAGACTTCAATGCTGGGCCATTAACAATTGTCAGCGTGCGAACCAGTCAACGAAACATCTTCGACATCGGCTTTCGGAGCCGAAGGCCCACTCGTGTTCCCTTGATGACTGCACGACACAAAGCTTCACGCTTCACCTGGGCCCGTCAACACCGACGTTGGACTGTTGATGGCTGGAAACATGTTGCCTGGTCGGACGAGCCTCGTTTCAAATTCTATTGAGCGGATGGACGGGAACGGATTTGGAGACAGCCTCACAAATCCATGAACCCTGCATGTCAGCAGGGGACTGTTGAAGCTGGTGGAGGCTCTGTAATGGCGTGGGGCGTGAGCAGCTGAAGTGATATGGGACCCCTGATACGTCTACATACGATTCTAACAGTTGAAATGAGCGTTTGGCGTCATTGGCCGGGAGACCCCTTACGGGGCAGGTCCGGCCGCCTTGTTGCAGCTCTTATTACATTCGACGCCACATTGGGCGACCTGCGCGCCGGATGGGGATGAAATGATGATGAAGACAACACAACATCCAGTCACTGAGCGGACAAAATCTCCGACCCAGCCGGGAATCGAACCCGTCACGCTGACCATTCAGCTATCGGGGCGGACATTCGAACAGTTGACATGTACGTTAGCATCCTGTCTGATCTGCCGCCCGAAGTGGCCGTGCGGTTCTGGGCGCTACAGTCTGGAGCCGAGCGACCGCTACGGTCGCAGGTTCGAATCCTGCCTCTGGCAAGGATGGGTGTGATGTCCTTAGGTCAGTTAGGTTTAATTAGTTCTAAGTTCTAGGCGACTGATGACCTCAGAAGTTAAGTCGCATAGTGCTCAGAGCCATTTGAACCATTTGAACCTGTCTGATCTTCTGCGTCCATTCATGTCCATTTTGCATTCCGACGGACTTGGATAATTCCAGGAAGACAATGCGACATCCCATATGTCGAGAATTGCTACAGAGTGGCTCGATGAACACTCTTCTGAATTTAAACACTTCCGCTGGCCTCCAAACTCCTCAGACATGAACATTATTGATCATATCTGGGATGATTTGAGACGTGCTGCTTACAAGAGATCTCCACCCTATCCTACTCCTGCAGGATTCATGGTGTCAATGTTCTCCAGCGCTAATTCAGATATTAGTCGGGTCCACGCCACGTCGTGTTGCGGCACTTCGGCGTGCTCGCGGGGGCTATATATGTATACTACACAAAGGGGTACCTAAAACACGCCTAATACAACGTTCTGTCAAAATCTGAATGCAGTTGGTCAATAACCTTCGGAGATTAACAACTTTGAAGAAACGAACATTTACTTTTTTATTTATACTGATTAGCTTCGAGCAAAGTTATAAACTGGTATAGTGGGGAAACGCGTTTAGCTGGAACTACGGTTCGGGTGTCACTGTGAAGAGCTTGCCGAGCACTACTCGGATCCGAAATGAGACAATACAAAAATATTCGATGTGATATAAACGAAAATCTGCATTAAGCAGAAAATTAGAAAATAGTGAAGGACGGTGTCTCACATGAATCACAAATATTACACAAAACGCAAGTCACAGGAAAGTTCGCGTCGAAAGGAATCCAAAAGGCGTGAAAAGTTCAGTGGCAGGCGAGTGCGAGAGCTATGGCAATGTCGGAAAGGAAATGAAAAAACGGCGATAAGCGATTACGTAGCTGGCTCATCGCGCATACGGCGGCCAGCGGCAGCCTAAAACTGTGACTGTCTGCTCCGTAACCCGCATACTACTCTGCGTAACGGTTGTCTTAACCCTACAGCACTAAAGGGGGGGAAACGTTACATTGCTACCAAGACGTCGCAGAGCTGTCAGTGTTCGTGACCAAGCCGCTACTTCTCAATCAAGTAGCTTCTCAGTTTGCCTGACAAGGGCTGAGAGGATCCCGCTTGCCAACAGCGCTCGGCAGGCCGGACGATCAGCCATCCAAGTGGTAGCCAAGTCCGACAGCGCTTAACTTCAGTGGTCTGGCGGTAACCGGTGTTACCACTGCTGCAAGGCCATCGGTTTCCTCTGTGAACATCAGGTTGAAAACTAGTTTGAATTTGTATTACACTATCGCAACCATTGTTCAGAAAGGGAACACTATTTATTCCACAGGTTCCATTATCAATGGCCTTCTAATGCAACTGAGGAATGCGGGCGATAAGCCATAGATATTCAAATATAAGGTGAAAAGCTTTCTTGTTGCAGACACCATTATATTATGTACAGGAGGCCTTCTCAACAGCCTAACATTTTATTCACTCGAGGAAAAGTTTTACTTTGTTTAAATAAGTAAAAACTACAGACCTTGGGTATGATGTAAAAGCTTACGTAAAACACAAAATCATAAATATTCTCTTGTATCATAAAACAAACATGTCAGATTAACACGGGAAACTTTCACGGGCGGCGGACGATGAGCCCAAGTCCGAAACTAGTTACGGCTGTATACGAGGGCTGGAACTTAAATAGTGTCAACTATTTATTCACAACCGATACAGAAGAGTTATATGTTTGCACCCGTTACTGTCCTTCGAAGTAGTCACCACCGTTGTGTAGAACCCGTTCCCAGCGATGTGGAAGGCGTAGTATACCGTTAGCAGAGCCTGTTCTGTTGATGGTGCGAATGGAGCGGTCTACTGCCTGTCGAATCTCTGGGACAGTTCTGAAGCGAATGCCACGAAGTGGTTCCTTCATCTTCGGAATCAAATCAAAGTCACAACGACTTACGTCCGGGGAGTATGGTGGATGATACAGTATTTCCCAGTCCCATTGAACGAACAGAGCAGCCACAGCTTGCGCTGTATGCTCCCGCGCATTGTCGTGCAAAATGATGGGTGGGTTGCGCAGTGTCGTAGCTTCTTTCGCAAAGCTGGTCGCAAGTGATGCTCCAAAAACGAACAGTTCTACTGTGCATTGACGGTCTGCCGTGGAGGAACGTAATGCGTTAGGACAGTACCATCACAGTCGTACACGAGAATCACCATAGCTTTCACCGTACTGGGGCTCTGACGCACTTTCGCGGCGACTCATAATGACGCCGTTCGTTGGATTGGCGATTCAGTTTTAGTTCGTACGATGTGGCCCATGTCTCATCCAGTGTTACGATACGGCGTAAGAAAGCCTCTCCTTCGCGCTCATAGCGTATGAGCAGCGTCGTAACGCATCCATTTTTGCATTTCCGTCAAGTCATGCGGAACCCATCGTGATGCAATTTTTTGCATGCCCAGTCGATCTTTCAGGATGCGAAGCACAGTCGTATGCGCTAATGCGGTTTCGTGGGCGAGCTCACGAATCGTATGGCGTCGATCACTGTCCCTAACGCGGCAACAGCATGCACTTCTTCAGAGTCGCTAGGGCGACCTGCCCGATACATGTCTGCCACAATTTTCCGACCTTTGTTTAAGGCTTTTACCTAACGTGCCACTGTTCTGTACGGCAATGCCGATTCTCCGCACGATGACACTGTCGTACTGTACGACCTCTGGCACATTCAATCTTGATCCATCGCCGTTGTCCCTGTTTCAAAAACATAGTGACACCGTTACAGTAGACCGCTCGCTAACAAGTAACTGTGTTTCCATCGATGGTGCGCACGCCGGTGACGTGAGACGGGCCAGTCAATTTGCTCGGAGGTAAAGTAGGCATGTCAACAACGTGTGCTGTCAGCGACAACAGTAGATTCTATTGCATAGTTCTCCACAGCAGTGTTGCCACTATGTAAGTTCCAACCTATGTATATTTCCGAATTTGGCCGCGAATGTCTTTAACCATCACAGATAAAATAATATGTACTGATTGTTTCCGTAGCCGCCATTACTTGGCTCGTATGGCACCGTGGAACAAGAGAGAGATCATCCATGCTAAGTAGCAGCTAAATCCTTCGGCGCCGAGAAGTCTACGGGGCGCGTCCTCACCACACGCGACGAGGCAGCTAAAGATGAGGTGGACGAGGCCGGGACATCAGACCTCGTGAGACAGACAGCACCGTCGGACACGGGACGGGCTGGTTAATGTGATCTGCGCTCTCAGCGCTCTCCAGCGGTCGTTCTCGGCGTTATTTGGTTGGCAAACCACGCACTTCCTTTACCAAAGTGGACGCGTGTAAAATAGCTGCGTCAACTGTGTTACCGGTTGTCGAAGACGAGCGGAGAAAATCGCGAAGTAGGTCCTGGACTCGTCAATCTCTTGAACAGCAAATTGGTGCCAGGGGAACCCTGCACACTGTTGTATAACGACCTGAGACACACGGTAGTAGAAGTTATTCGTTAACTCAATTGAAATTTCAACCCGTTTCCGGTTTTAAACTGCATATAGTTGAGGTATGGAGTGTAATGTCAGTTTGTGCAGACATAATATCCATATTCTCGACGTCGCATTGACTACCAACACTCTGAAAAAACGTACTTCATCACGTAGATTTCAAGATCGAGATTAGAAGAGACTTTTCTGAAGCTGCTCACTACCGTTAAAAAAGATATCAGGCAAGATACAGACGTAAGCCTGTCCATAAACCCAGTGACAGGTATATATATTTTACAGAAAGTTTTATATTAGCAAAAACTCCCATTGTGTAACTAGGGTTTACTTCCTGACACAGACTGGCAGTTATGTTAAGCTTTCTTCCCACTGGGGAAACATCCCAGTCGTTGGCCTTTACAACAAGAACTGCGGCAAATACGTTACTTATAATAAAAAGTATCGACTTCTGAGAGAATCCTTCTACGAAAAATGACTTGTGGAAGGAGGTGGACACGCACATGCCACTCTTCTCTTCACAGCTCACGGTTCGCGATGCTGTCAACAGCGATACAGTTTCAACAAGGCAAGCAGGCCTCCGAGTATAGCACGCATTGCCTGAAGACTTTATATACAGCTGTCATTATATGATATTTAATATGCAAACTGTTGATGGATTATAATTGTGCTACACCATTGAAACGGTATACCTTCGTAGCACTCAAGTTATAACACTGAAAAAACAACTACAACAAGCCTTTACCTACCGGTATGTAGTTTTCTGACATTTTATTATAACAAATCGCACGTAAAACGACGCGTTTTCGAAAGAGTATCAATCTGCTGATGCTTTGAAACAGCTTTAATTTATTCACGTACTCTTTGGGAAAGAAAACACGCCGATTACGAAGTTTCACGCCATACAATATGGCGACTCCTATGTTCTGCTTATAACGTAAAACGATGTTGCATCTCACTGGTCACGTTCCTTTCCACGAGCAAACATCAAACATGCCAGATTCTTTATGTCACGCTGCGTAGTGTAGTGGAACGTGGAATTCCATGCTGTGACGTCACCAGCTCTTCTGTACGCCCCTGGGAGCTGAGTGGTCAGCGCGACGGAATGTCATACCTAACGGGCCGGGTCCGATTCCCGGCTGGGTCGGAGATTTTCTCCGCTCAGGGACTGGCTGTTGTGTTGTCCTTATCATCAATTCATCCCCATCGACACGCAAGTCGATGAAGTGGCGTCAACTCGAAAGACTTGCACCAGGCGAACGGTCTACCCGACGGGAGGCCCTAGCCACACGACATTTCCATTTTACCAGCTCTTCGCGCACGTGCATTTTCACGTTCCCTGAGAAGGACGGCACGGCTTGTGTACGACCCCAGCTGAAAACGGCTACCTCTTTACACATATGGTGCGTACATTCCTGCACCCTCTTTTCCGCATCCGCCTACACTTACAAATGATATCTAGGTCGGATGCTGAGGATCGTTCGTGTTGCGCCGAATGATGTCCAAACAACTCTCCGATGTTTTTGACGAGGCACCTACTCCTCCTCGTCTAGCGCCTCAAGATGATGTACAGACTTACCGTCGAAACATCGGTTCATTATTTTACATCCTGAAGCAGTCAACAATACAGAAGACGTTTACGGAAAATTTAGAACGTGCATAAAGCCTCAAACAGAATATTTCGATCGTCGTCACACGCAGTTTCAACATGTAATTATAATATGATTAACATCCCGGCGCTCATTAACTAATTTTTCGGATGCACTTATACATTAGGAACACGTAGTAATTTTGTTCCAGCCATTCTCGCATCCAGAAAAGCGTCCAAAGTCTAGCGCTAATGGACAGATCGCCCTCAATCGACACCCAACGCGCGCACTATTTGCTTACCTTTCAAAACTGCCGCGTCCCTCCACGGTCCTACGTCACACAACGGCACGTTGTCGCATCGAGCGCCTGTTCTACTCATGTTATAAAACGAAAAACTGACGTTACTGTCAGACGACGTCGCATAAAGTTATCGACAGTGTTGTTTTAACCCCCGTAAACCAACTCACAGGAAATTCTCTCGCTCTCTGTTGCTTTGAAACGCTTCCCGTCGAGGATCGACCCTACTTTGCAGTGCACAAGAGAAATATGCAACGGAGGACGTGTACCACACACAAGACCACTGCAATGAATGAATTCATTTATGGAATGATCGAAGGTCTAAGATGGAGCATTTTGGTGGATAGCATATTTCTATATATTTTTTTTCCTTCAGCAGAACTGATTATCAAGCACTAAATACGGAAGGAAAATTAGCATTATGATGTCACTGAATGGTGTAGTGGTGAGGACACTTGACTAGCTTTCGGGAGCGTAAAAGTTCTAATGCGCGTCTGGCCAACCTGATTTAAATTTTCCTTTGCTTACCTGAAAGACGTGAAAGAAATGCCAGTACAATTACACTGCTTGCCAGTTGCTTAGGAACAACTGACACTTTCTAAGGAACAATTGCCAATTGATACGGAACAACCGAGAATTTTTACGGAACACCCGATGAATGATAATAAAAGGATATAGAGAGGGCGGGACATGTTAACTGCAGTGAAGCCTGTCTACGAACGCTGTGTATGCATTCGATAGTTCATGAAGTACGATGTTTGGCGAAGGTGGATATGGGATCGATTACTGTTACATTCCGTGTGGAACAGCAACATGATTGCAAAACACCATTTGAGTGCTTACGACTGTGTACGAGCAGTTGGACGCTCGACGCCCATCAAAGTGTCACTATCGTGGCCTTAGTAGTGGGTGTGACCAAAAGCGTCATCTCGCCATTACGAAAGGCCACTGAAGGTGGAAAAGCCATGCGAAAGCGTGGCGGTGGTCGTAAACAGGGCACCACACCGCAAGAGGATCAATACGTAGCCCTAGCGGCGAAAAGGCACAGACATCCCACTCCTAGGCAAATTGCTGCAGACCTTAATCAGCTACCGATACACGTGTCTCTATCAGAACCATTTCGCACGGACTGAATCAGACTGGGTTGTATGCTCCGAAGTCTATTAAATGCAACCCACTGCAAGCACACCATTGTCGAGAACGAATGTAGGAAGCATGTTGTTTGGGGTCGCCAACAGTAGTACAGAGAGACTCCTCCGACGAATCCTGCTTCACTGTGGCAAGTGATTCTGGCCACCAGTTAGTGCGGAGAGAAGGGGAAACACGTTACACAACACAGAACGTTCATGAACGTCATCGGTATGGCTTAGGCGTATTGGTGTGGGCAGGCAATATACAAAGTGGCCGAACACCGCTGCGTATCTTTGCTCCAGGTACCGTTAATAGTACAACTGCATTGCAGGGAGGTTATTGTGGATCATGTCCATCCATTTATGGGTGTGGTAGGTCCCGTCTTCCTCTTTATGAACGACGATGCCCGACCACAAAAGACGGCTGAGGTGTCGGACTCACTAGAAAGTGAAGATATGGATCGTATGGAATGGCTTGTGTACTCCCCGTATCTAAACCCTATAGAGCACGCTGCACTGCTCTTGGCAGACGCGTTTCACAGCGAACATACCCCCTTCCCCCCGAATAGTGCAAGAACTGGGACAATATTCCCAAAGGACTCCTCAACAGCTTGGTAGCCAACATGAATAACAGGTATAAAATGTGCATTAGCATCCGAGGAGAGGATATTCCTTACTGAGAGTCCGGTATTGACCTTTGTGTCGCGGTCTGACCTGTGTAAAATATGAACGTTATTCATGCCTGTTACCCTGCTTTTGCCACGTCTTGAAATCTGTA